>NC_090449.1:633122654-634372654 GCF_031143425.1 Pleurodeles waltl
AGGAGGGCACCATCTGTGCCCTTCAAAGTATTTCCAGAGGCTCTGGGGGGCTACCCCTCCCAAGCCTGTTACAACTATTTCCAAGCAGTGAGGTTGTAACATCCCTCTCCCAAAGGGAATTCTTTGTTCTGCCTTCCTGGGCTTGAGCTGCTCAAGCAACAGGAGGGCAGAAACCTGTCTGTGAGGTGGCAGCAGCTGGGGCTGCCTGGAAAACCTGACATGGCTGGAATGGCAGTATTGGGGGTCCTCCAAGGAGCCACAGAGTGCATAGAATCATACAACCAGTGCTTCAAAAGCCTTTGGTATGATTCCAACATGTTTGATACCAAACATGGCCATATTCAGAGTTACCATTGTGAAGCTGTGCATAGGTGGTGACCTATGTCCAGTGCATACGTATAATGGCGCCCCCACACTCACGAAGTCTGGAAAAATGGACCTGCAGGTTGTGGGGGCACCTCTACTAGTGCAGGCGTGCCCTCACACAGGTACTCTGCACCCAGCCTTCAGGGCTAGAAGGCCTGCAATATGGTGACTTATAAGTGACCTGGTGCAGTGTAAATGGAAGTGTAAGGGTGCATGCACCATTTCACTCAAGCTGCAATGGCAATCCTGTAGAAGCCTTTGCATGGGCTCTCCATGGGTGGCAAAAGAAATGCTGCAACCCATAGGGATCCCCTAAAATCCCAATGTCCTGGGTACTAGGTACCATAAACTAGGGACTTATAAGGGGAGACCAGTATGCCAATTTTGGGTGAGATACTGGGTTAACAATATGCAGTGACAACATTTAGAGGAGAGAGAGCTAACCAGGACCCCAGTGAACACAGTCAAACACACTGACATCAGGCAGAAATTGGGGATAACATGCCAACAAGAGGGTACTTTCCTACACAACCCCCCCAAATGAGGAAAAATAAGGCTAACCTTGCCCAGATGAGTCTTCATTGTCTAATTGGAAATCTCTAAAGGGTCCATCTGCATTGGAGTGGTTACTCCTAGGTCTATGTTCCACTGTAAAGCCCATCCTCTGTAGGGAAATTGACCACCTCAACAATTTAGGGTTTTCAATTTTCATTTGTTTTAACCACAAGAGAGGTTTGCAGTCTGTCTGAACTATGAAGTGAGTCCCAAAGAGGTATGATCTCAACTTCTTCATGGCCCAGACCACAGCAAAGGCCACCCTCTCTATGGCTGACCAACACTTTTCTCTTGGGTTCAACCTTCTACTGATAAAACCAACAGGTTGATCCTGGCCCTCTGAATTCAGTTGGGATAGCACAACCCCAACCCCTACCTTTGAAGCATCAGTTTTGACAATACACTTATTTGAGTAGTTTGGGCTTTTTAGGACAGGTGCAGTACACATAGCCTGCTTCAGCTACTCAAAAGCTTTCTGACAGTTAGCTGTCCACAATACCTTTTTAGGCATCTTATTTGAGGTGAGGTCATTAACAGGGGCAACAATGGAGCCATAGTTCTTAATGAACCTCCTGTAATACCGAGTGAGACCAAAAAAGGCTCTGATCTGGGTCTGCATTGTAGGGGGAGACCAGTCTAAAATGGTCTGGATCTTCCCCTGTAGTGGTTCAATCTGTTGTCCACCTACCACGTGCCCAGACAAACCACCTTCCCCTGCCCTATCTGGCACTTTGAACTCTTGATAGTGAGGCCTGTCTTTTGCAGGGCTTCCAAAACATTCCACAGATGGATCAGGTGGTCATCCCAGGTGGAGCTGAAGATAGCAATATCATCTAGATATGTTGCACTAATAGCTTCCAGACCTTGGAGGACTGTGTTCACCATTCTCTGAAAAGTGGCAAATGCATTCTTCAAACCAAAGGGTATAAAAGTAAACTAATAATGCCTTCCAATGGTAAAGAAAGCTGTTTTTGGTTTTGCATCATCTGAGTCAAATGCAGTCAAATCTAAAGTTCTGAGATACTTGGCAGATGCCAGTGTATCAAGAAGCTCATCTGCCCTGGGTATAGGGTGAGCATCAGTCTTAGTGACTGTGTTGAGCCCTGTGTAATCTACACAGAACCTCATCTCCTTTTTTCCATTTTGAGAACGATGCTTGGGTACAAGCACCACTGGGCTGGCCCAAGGACTATCAGAGTGCTCAATCACTCCTAGATCAAGCATTTTCTGAACCTCAGATTTAATACTGTCTCTGACATGGTCAAGCTGTCTATAAATCTTACGTTTGACAGGTAAACTGTCTCCAGAATCTGTGTGTTCACACCAAGTGGTCTCACCAGGTCTCAGAGAAAAGAGTTCTGAAAATTGATCCAGGAGGTTCCTGCAGTCCTTCTTCTGCTCTTCAGCAAGACTGTCTGCAAGAATAACTCCTTCCACTGAGCCATCCGCTGCAGTGTTGGAGAAGAGATCAGGGAGAGGGTGACTCTCATCTTCCTCTCCCACATCAGTGGCCATGAGTAGGGTTGTCGGCCCTATCATAGTAGGGCTTCAGGCAGTTCACATGAAATACTTCAAGAGGACTTCTAGGAGTGCCTAGGTCCACTAAATAAGTGACCTCACCCTTCTTTTCCACTATCATGTGTGGATCACTCCATTTGTCCTGGAGTGCCCTGGGTGCCACATGCTCCAGTACCCACACCTTCTGTCCTGATTGGTACACAGTCAGGAGAGCCTTCTGGTCATGCCATTGTTTTTGTAACTTCTGGCTGGTCAGAAGGATTTTAGTGGCCTTTTTCATATACTCAGACATTCTAGATCTTATGCTAAGCACATAGCCCACTATATCTTGTTCAGGGGGCATCTAGGGTTGCTTCCACCCCTCTTTCACAAGCGCTAATGGACCTCTAATAGAGTGACCAAAAAGTAGTGCAAATGGGCTGTAGCCCATTTCTTTCTGGAGTACCTCCCTGTAGGCAAAAAGGAGGCATGGTGACAGAACATCCCATCTTCTTCTCAGCTTTTCAGAGAGTCCCATTATCATACCTTTGATAGTTTTCTTAAACCTCTCAATCAACCCATTTGTGTGGGGATGAGAAGGTACGGTGAACTTGTAGGTTACACCACACTCTTTCCACATTGCTTTTAGGTATGCATACATGAAGTTGACACCTCTGTCTGACACTACCTCTTTTAGAATGCCCACCCTGGAAAATATTCCCAGGAGGGACTTTGCCACTGCAGGAGCTGTAATGGTCCTCAGGGGTATTGCTTCTGGGTATCTAGTGGCATGGTCCACTACCACCTAGATAAACCTATTGCCAGAAGAGTAGGAAGGTCAAGGGGCCAACAATGTCAACCCCTACCCTTTCAAAGGGTACCCCAACCACTGGCAGTGGGATCAAGGGGGCCTTTGAGGTGCCACCAGTCTTCCCACTGGCTTGGCAAGTGACGCAAGAGCGACAAAACTCTTTTGTATCTTCTGACATGTAAGGCCAGTGAAAGCGAGGGGCCAGTCTGTCCCAGGTCTTGCTTTGCCCCAGATGTCCAGCAAGGGGAATGTCATGTGCCAAGGTCAAAAGAAACTACCTATAGTGCAAGGGAATGACCAGTCTCCTGGTGGCACCAGGTTTTCGATCCCTAGCCTCTTTGTAAAGGAGATTATTTTCACTCTGTGAGTGTCACTGACATCCCCTGCCTCTTGTTTGACACCTTGCTATCTTAACCCCTCAAGTGTGGGACAGGTCTGCTGAGCCACACTGAACCCCTTCCTGGCAGGCCCCCCTGCACCCAAAATCTCAGCTGTGTCAGCCTGAAACTCCTCTGATGTAGGTTCTGCACAGGGAGTAGACTCCTCCTTCTCAAAAGGGAAATCTTCAGCGGAGGGAGGAATAGTGGATAACTTTTTACCCTTTCTACCCTGCTTTTGGGAAGCTCTTGGTCCATTGTTTCAGGATCCAAGTTTCCCTGTCCTCTTTGCTCCTTGGCCTGAGCCCTCGGCAAAGCAAATATATGCCCAGGAATCCCAGCTTTTCTGCATGAGCCTCCAACTCCACCTCAGCCCAAGCTGAATTCTCCACGTCATTGCCTAGTAGACACTCTACCAGTAGGTCTGTGGATACCACAACTTTCTTTGGACCAGTAACCACCCCCCCCAGTTTAGATCAACAACATCTATGGAGTGTCTAACAGTGTTAATATGGGCGTCAGTCGCTTGGTATTGATGACCGAGTAGGTGTTGCTCAGGGGCCACCAGTTTTTCAGTCACCATGTTGACACTGGAACCCATGTCCCTGTAGGCCTCAACCTGAACACCATTTATTAGGGGTTGTTGCTTGTACTTACCCATATTAAGGGGAAAAGCAACAAGGGTGGCAAGGTCAATGCCACCATCAGAGACTAAAACAGCCTCAGTGGTTTCCCTAACTAAACCAACCCCCACTACACTACCCAGAGTGAGCCCTGCTACAGCCTTGGACTGGCTATTTGTAATGTTGTTTTCCCCACTACCACTGCTATTACTTGGGGCCTTATTTGAAGCAGTGGGGCTGTGGTGGTGGGAGCTTTAATGTTTTCCTTTGGACAAGTACTGTTGCTTGCCCAATAGCCTTTGTTTTTACACATATAACACCAAGGCGTTCTATTCTGTTGGTCAGAAGAGGATTTAGACCCACTCCCAGAGGATTTTGTGGGCCTGATGAAGCCGCCTTGTTTTTATCTTTGTCCCCACCTTTGTCATGTGACTTACCATCCTTCTTGTTTTTTTCATCCCCTGTATGAGCTTTCCTGCTCACCCTTGTTCTGACCCATTTGTCTGCCTTATTTCCCAATTCTTGGGAAGAGGTCAGATCTGAGTCTACCATGTATTGGTGTAACAAATCAGACACACAGTTATTCAAAATATGCTCTCTCAAAATTAGATTGTATAAGCCCTCATAGTCAGACACTTTGCTACCATGTAACCAACCTTCCAAAACCTTCACAGAGCACTCCACAAAATCTATCCAATCTTGTGAAGACTCATTTCTGGTTTCTCTGAACTTAATTCTGTATTGTTCAGTGGTTAAGCCAAATCCATCCAAGAGTGCAGTTTAAAGAATACCATAGTTGTCTGAATCTTCTTCTATGACAGTGAGAAGTCTATCTCTGCCCTTGGCAGAAAAGAACGACCACAGAATAGCAGCCCACTGCCTTTGAGGGACCATTTGAACTTTTCAGGCCCTCTTAAGTACAGCAAACCACTTGCAAATGTGATCCCCACCTTGTATAGGGGAACAATTTTATGCAATTTTCTAGAGTCAATGATGTCCTCCCTAACTCCATAGCTCCTGAAACTGCTGCTACCACCATGGGGAACTAACCCCAGCCCCTGCCTTTCCCTTTCCACAGTCAAGGCCTCTCTATCTAGGGCTAGCTGTTGCAGCCTCACGTTGGCCTCCTCCAGTCTCAGTTTCCTGAACTCCCTATCAATGGAGTCATCACCTGGAGTTGAACCATGGGATCCCTCAAAACTGAGTTGATATGGGAATGGGCAGAGGTAGATCTTTCCCTAACTTTGCTAACTCTAGTGACCAGACCTCTAGGTGTGAAGGGAGCCCTCCCAGAGTGACTACCCCGCCCACTGCCAGCTACATTAGTAGGTTTGCCAGGGAGAAGATCTTTGAATCTACAGGATGATTCCCTGACTCTAAGGGTGTAGAATCTCACTCCTCTTCCTCATCCTGGCTACCAGTATGTTCCTGGTCATCCTGAAAAAAAGAGGCTCAGAAGAAGATTTTAGTTCGGGTTCTTCGCTATCTCTAGGCTTCTCTCTGAGCAGAACCCCTTCAGTTCTTTGAAGATCATGCCCTCATAGGGAGTACCCAAAACCTCAGAGCTAGGCCCAGCAGTAGACATGATATAGTGTGAGTGTTAGTGTGGTGTAAGGAAAAACCTACCTTACCTAACTTCTTGTCTCTTAGAAAGAAAAGTAAGAGACTAGACTGCTGTAACTAGGTATATGTGTATAGCTCTAGGGACATAGGGGGTCATTCTGACTCCCGCCGGCCGCGGTAACCGCGGTGCCGGCAGAAGCCGCCAGAATACCGCTGCGCGGTCAGAAGACCGCCGCGGTTATTCTGTGTTTCCCGCTGGGCGGGCGGGCGACCACCAGAAGGCCGCCCGCCCGCCCAGCGGGAAACCCCTTTCCACGAGGATGCCAGCTCCGAATGGAGCCGGCGGAGTGGAAAGGGTGGGACGGGTGCAGTTGCACCCGTCGCGAATTTCAGTGTCTGCTATGCACGGGGCCCCACGACACCCCATACCGCCATCCTGTTACTGGCGGCCAAAGCCGCCAGGAACAGGATGGCGGTATGGGGGTCGGAATCCTCATGGCGGCGCAGCAAGCTGCGCCGCCATGGAGGATTCCCCAGGGCAGCGGAAATCCGGCGGTACACCGCAGGTTTTCCGTTTCTGACCGCGGCTGTACCGCCGCGGTCAGAATGCCCTTGGGAGCACCGCCAGCCTGTTGGCGGTGCTCCCGCGGTCCCCGGCCCTGGCGGTCCATGACCGCCAGGGTCGGAATGACCGCCATAGTATTCTTTCCTGTGAAAAGCATCGGTGACAGAGTGATAAGGTAACTGCAAGTACTTATCCCACTGCGGCACCACCAATATAGGAGGCTTGCCTGGTTTGTAGTGGGTACCTAAGGTACTTATACCTCATAACAGGTCCAGTCATTCCTTATTAGTGATATGTAGACAGTGTCTAGAAGCCAGGCTCTCTAGGGGAATTGTGGTTGAGCAGCCAAGGCCAACTAGGAGACATGCAATGCTCATGCAATACCACTGTAGTCACACAGTACTCACAGACATGAAAGACAATACTCAGTGTTACAAAAATAAAGGTACTGTATTTTGGTGACACAAATGACAAAGATACCATAGAGACTATACTCCCTTAGGAGGTAAATGATACAAAAATTATTGTAGGAGGCTGGCCTGGCTTATAGTGGGTACCAATGGTACTTACACCTTGTGCCAGGTCCAGTTATCCCTTACTAGTAGAATAGTAGTGGTCTAGCAGCTTAGGATGATAGAGGTAGGTATATCAGTGCAGCCAAGGCTGATCTAGGAGACATGCAAAGCTCCTACTATACTACTCACATCATATGGGTACTATATCATAAGAAAAACAATACTCAGAGTTACTAAAAATAAAGTTACTTTATTTTAATGACAGTGTGCCAAAAATATCTCAGAGGATATACTCCCTTAGGAGGTAAGTAAAATACACAAAATATACACACACAAACCAAAATCAGGTAAGTAAAACAGTCAGAAAGTAGTGCAAACACTGTAGATTACAATAGGATGCAATAGGTCTAGGGGAAACACAAACCATATACTAAGAAAGTAGAATGCGAACCACAAATGGACCCCTAGGCTAGTGTAGTGTGTAGAGGGTCACTGGGAGACTAAGAAAACACTAAGGGTGTCCAAGATACCCCACCCCAAGACCCTGGAAAGTAGGAGTAAAGTACTACTATTTACCCAGAAACACACTAAAGTCATGATAGAGGATTTTGCAAAGACCACAACAGACTGCAAAGTATTGAAGAAGGATTCCTGGACCTGAGGACCTGCAAAGGATGGGGACCAAGTCTAAGAGTTGCGAAAGTGTCCGGGGGGGGCAGGAGCCCACTAAACCCCGGATGAAGGTGCAAAATGGCTGCCTCTGGATGGAAGAAGCTGAAGATTCTGCACCAATGAAAGGTGCTAGGAGCTTCTCCTTCATGCAGAAGGTGTCCCATGGAGTACTGGAGGACTCAGACTTGTTTCCTTGTCAAAATACTGCAAACAAGCCTTGCTAGCTTCAAGAGTTGCAGTTAAAGAAAAAGGGTGCTGCCTGGGCCCAGGAAGGACCAGGATGTCACCACTTGGGAGAGAAGACAGAGGGGGCCCTCAGCAATGTAGAGAGCCCATGCACAAGAAGGTAACACCTGCAGAAGTCCTTCAACACGGGTTCAAGAAGTCTGAACACAGTGGTCATCTCAACACTGCAAAAGAGAGTCCCACAACACCGGAGATCAACTCAGGGAGCTGAGCATTGCAGGACAGAGTGCTGGGGACCTAGGCTTGGCTTTGCATGCAGGATTTTGAGGAAATGTGCACAGAAGCCCCTGTAGCTGCAGTTCACATTGTGCACTGGATTACTGTCTGGAGAAGGGAGGCAAGGACTTACCTCCTCCAAATTTGGACAGTTGGTCCACTGGACAGTCTGGGTCAAATCAAATCAAATCAAATAGTAACTTTATTTAGGCTAAAAGCCATAAAAGTAAACAATAGAACACCATATCATAATTAAACAAGCTAAATAAGTTATAAGATCACATAGTTGTTGAAAACAGTGCAAAACAACAATTTTTCTTAAAATCTAAAAATCCTAAAATATTAAATATACAATTATTAGGCCATTATATCTTAACTCCAAACAGTTAAAACTTGTTATGCTAAATAAATATAATCTAAGACCAATATGTTAAAACACGCAATTATAACAATTCTCTGGTTCTTATAGCCCATGCACTTTGCAGGAATCTTGCAACTGGAAAAACTATTTTGTCATTTGTGTCAGTTGTCAAAAAGCGTAATGCTGTATTCCATTCCCTAATCCCCACTGACCTACATAACGGAGCAATCCACTTCTTCCTAGGTGCCAAATATCTAGGGCAAAAAAACATAAAATGCGCGAGTGATTCTATTGTCTTTTGACAATAGTGACAGAATATTGAGTTACTATCCTCCGCTCTCCATCGCGCTGTAAATGTCTTGAGCGGGAGGATCCCTAATCTGAATTTGATGAAAAGTGTTTTAATATAGGGAGGATTTACATTGTCCATATAGGCCTCAAATTTGGGGCTACATTTATGGTCTAGGAACTGTAGGGTCCGACTGCCTTGCTTTTTAGACCAGATTTGAACCAAAATATTTTCCCAGTAGCACCTTTTTACACGCTCTTTTACATCCTTGGTCAAATTATGAGGGGTACTCCACACCTCCTCCATCTTGAGGAGTTTACACATATCTCTGATGTGCCTATACCAAGGGATCTTTGATGCACAATCACCTACGAGAAACTCATCTAATGCTACATGGAGGGTAGACAAGTACTCCGAGGTCCAAAGATGAACCCAATACATAAGTGGTCTTAGTGCAATTTCGTTATGGATCTCGTTTAAGGCTAGGTCAAATCTAAGGGGGATGAGATGGGTACTCATCGGTAGCCGCAAGAAATTATGTATGAAACGGTTTTCTACCGTAGTCAAATACCTAGAGTTAGTGTATCCCCAAAGCTCAGCGCCAAAGATTGAAGCTGCAACTGCCGCTGCTTTATAAACAGTAATGGCGGGTGATATCTCCCCTTCCAAGGTATTGGCAATTTTCCTCCCTATCGCTGTTGACCTCTGCCTGAGTACTGTCAGACTCTTCCCAATCTGCGCCGACCAGTGTTGATCATCACTTAGCCTGATGCCCAAATAGTCAAATTGGCTGACTCTCTCCACTAGTTGGCTTGCTATGGTCATTTTCCCCCTAAACAATTTATGTGGGTTAAAAGCCATGAACTTTGATTTTGTTGGATTTATTTCAAGACCTCTGGTAAAACAGAAGTTATAAAAAGTATCCAGTTCATTTTGCAAGCCCATTGGTGTTCTCGAGATTAATAAAGTGTTGTCAGCAAACATTAAAATGGGGACAGGGGATCCAGCTAGCCTTGGGGCATCATGGTTGCAGTGTAGCAGTTGGTCCGCCGCACCATTAATGTAAAGATTAAACAATATTGGTGCCAAAATGCACCCCTGCCTAACCCCCCTATTGACAGGTATAGCTTCCGTTAGATCGCCACTTTGTGACCAACGTACTTGAGCGTAAGTCCCTTCATGTAGGTACCTAATCAATCTTAGTAATTCTCCTTCAAGTTGATAGCTCTCCATGACATTCCATAATAGATCCCTAGGTACCATGTCAAAGGCAGCTTTTAAATCAATAAAGGCTACATATAGATGGCTCTTTTTAAGTGACAAGTATTTCCAGCAGAGAAGGTTAAACCTAAATACCTGATCTATTGTACTCATTCCTTTTCTAAAACCTGCCTGGAAGTCGGAGAGAATATGAGAATCCTCTATCCAAGCCTGCAGTCTGTTCAATACCTGCTTGCTGAATATATTTTGACTAACATCAATTAGGCTAATAGGCCTATAGTTGGAAGGTTGTTCCCTTTGCCTTTTCTTATAAATAGGGACTATGATTGCTCCTTGCCACGTGGTAGGAAGTCCTCCCCCCTCAGTATCTCGCTGCTGAGCGCATTTAGATACAGAGACCAAGTTGTCGGTCGGGACAAATATAAATCACCTGGGATGCCATCAAGACCAGGGGCCTTCCCTTTCCATATTGATCGAAGAGCCAGAGTTGTTTCTTTTAGGGAGAAAAGATCCAGGTCGAATTTGGATGATATAATTCTCCCGTCCATAGAAGTATTGGCAAAAGGTTCATTAGGTTTTAAAGAAGGAATAGTGGTGCTACTAGTTTGAGGTTTTCTGTATACATTTTTAAAATACGTCACCCAAATTTCAGGCTGAATTACGGGAAAGTTCTCCACACCTTGAGAACTACTTTTGTCTGCCACTAATTTCCAGAATAATTTAAAATCTTTCTCATGAAGTGCATCAACCATCCTATTCCAATATTTAGTTACCCACTCTTTTTTTGCGTTTTTAAGTACCACTTTATATGCAGCCCTGAATTTTCTGATCTCTCGGCAGTTCCCTGCCTTAAGTGCTCCCAATAACTGTATTTTAGCCAGTCGGCAGGAGTTAGAGAACCACCTCAATGTTCTAGTCCCAGTCTCTGTTCGCCTCCTTGCTATCTGAAAATGTGGTTTTAGCCGGGTGATCAAGATACTATGCAGATTGATCAAATCCACCAATATCATATTTATATGCTTCAGTGGGGAAAGCGTTGTTACAACTATTCTATAAATTAGTGGCTGGAAGTTTACGTCATTCTCCCCCCAATCCCATTTCACATTTTTATAATCATTGGTCATAATCAAAACATTACTTTGGGCCCATGTTGTCAATGATTTACAACTAAATAGAATAGTAGAAAAGGTGGTACTCAAAGCTTGATGGTCACTATCATAACAAGGGAGAACAACCATGTCAATAAGAGATTTCCAGAGAGCGTCATCTACTAAAACATAGTCCAGATGGCTAGAGTATAGACCTCTCCTATATGTAGGCGACGCCGAGGTGTCTGATCTGGTGTTTCCATTTACTATTCTTAATCCCTTTATTTTTATTAAATCTTCAAGTAGGTCTAATGCTCCTCCTTCTTTCTTAGATATAACTTGCACCGGCCCAGATCTATCCCATGGATCTGCTAACTGGATTCCTCTTTGCTGGTTGTCGTCTCTGCAATTCAATTACATATTAAAATCTCCTGCGACAATTAAACCCCGCCCTCCGGGAAGACAATTAAGGAAGTCTGTTAGCATACTCATCAGAACAGTCTGCGTCCTTTGGATACCCGGTCTGACAAATATATTTACAATTATTATACTAACAGGACCCCTAGTAGTACTAATTTCAACCTCAACAGCTAGTAGATCCCTTGTAGGGGTTGCTAGTTCCTTCACCTTAGGGAACAAATTATGTTTAGATTATCAAACCCCCTGAGGCCCTGCCAGATGGTGATGGAAGCGCGGTCTTCTGGAAGGTCCAATAACCTTCTCTATTAATTGCAGATGAAGCCCATGTCTCCTGCAATAAAATAATATGGTGTTGATCTATAAAACTGCACCAGTCAGGGTTAGCTGTTTTCTGAAGCAGCCCTGCCACATTCCAAGATAGAAACCTGATCGGTAGATCAAAACCATCCCCCATATCGGACGGCTTTTCTCTAGTCTCATTTAGACGAGGCGTTGCTCCCAGGTCCTTCTCCTTTAGTAAATTACTGCAATATACTTTTGTCTCCGCTCACAAGGTGTATGGTATCTGGTTACTTGACGTAAAGGGATCGCAACTGGGTATGCCGTCTCTCCCAGCCTTCACCGTGGGGGCATCACGGCAGTCTATGGCTGAAGTTGGGCTGTTCATTTGATCCCTTCTATGGGTACATATATCCTGAACCACTGGGATGTTAATTCTCTCTTGAAAACCCAAATTTGTCAGTGATTGGGGGAGTTTATGGGCAAGTGACACTTGGGATGAGGCACCGGGTCTCACTCTTGCATCAAGTGCCAGAAGACCCTTAACTAGGCTCTGGCTAGTCAGTTTTAACCCCATAAAATCTGTTGTCAATCCTACTCTTGTATATCTCTGTGCGGTGGCTGTGTCATCCCTTATAATAGAGCTGCACTTCTTTGTCCCCCTTATCCAATGGATTACTTTATTTTTAAGAGAATCCCCTTGCTCTCGTTGACCATTACTTAGCTTGGGGACATTTATCATGTATATATCGTAATCACTATGTCTGATCTGACTTGTGGGGGCATTTCTCAAAGGGCTTATAGACCTCTTATCTAATGGTTCACATCACAGTTTGCCCCCTTATTCAGGATTTTATCGCATTTGTTAGAGGCGCCCACTACAGGAGGTACGCTATTGCCCCCATGAATGTTCCGCACTTCAGCCCTTTTACCCCTACACCTCCCTGTCGTGGATGTTTCAGCTAATAAGGTTGGCTTCGCCAGGGAGTTAGAGTCAGATTTTAATGATGACTGCCTTATATCTCCAATTACTGCTGATATGCTATCCAACTTCTCATATATCATATGGCTAAAGGATGTAAGGTACTCCCTAAGACTCAGAATTTCAGCTCTTATCTGTACTAGCTGTAATTCAGCAGGCTGTTCCTTCTGAATAGCTGAGAATGGTATTAACTCCTCTATTTCCCTTGGCATAATCTTCTCTGATTCAAGTGGCGACAATAGGGCAAGAGGTGAAAAACGGTTATTACAATTTATGAGGGGGGACACACCATCTTGCCGACTAAGCAGGCTTGGTTTAGGGCTCTTTATTAGGTTATATGGGTTTTCTAACCTATTAGATTCTAAGTTAGACCCCTGAGATTTGGATGTCTGTGGCTCTCTACTCATAGGAGCAAAAAAGGATTTTATGTCATTTGTGGTACCAGTAATATCTTTCCTACGGGGTTTTGAGGGTTTAGTAGCTAACAAACTCTCCACTTCCTCTATAAGATCGTCAATTTGAGTCAGTGTGCAATTCTCTGCAGCATGTCTTGGTACTTTCTTAGCCCCTCCCTGCACGGTGGGATTACTACTGGCTTTCCTCTTTCCCATTTGGTAGGTTGTTGGAATCCTCAGATTTGTTGTCACAAAAGAAAAAAGGGAGAAGAAGGATATAAATACCACGACAGATATAATTCAAAATCCAACCTGGTAGCGAAATGCTGCTGATTTAGCTTTTACTTTGTTAAATGCTAAAAAGTCAGATCCCAACACTAGGTGGCAAAGAAGTTATGAAAAAGAAAAACACCAACACAGTACCTTCAGGCAGCCACACGCCAATAAGCTGCCTAATCCAGAGTCTTTAGAGGGATATCAGGGGGGGGGGGCCCTGCCTTGCCTCTTCCTGGTAATGACGGGCAAGGACGGGCCCGCCCTTGGCCCGGGCTTTGCCCGGGCGTGTCCCGCCCGCGTTCCGCGAGCGGGAGCGCACATACTGAATTTAAAGGGCTCCCGTCCCTGGGACAGCCCTTCCTCCTCCTCCAAACAGCAGGCAGCAGCGTCGCGCGGCGGCGCAGATACTGAATTTAAAGGGCTCCCGGCCCTGGGACAGCCCCTCCTCATCCTCCAAACAGCAGGCAGCAGCGTCGCACGCATCCCGCGAGCGGGAGCACAGATACTGAATTTAAAGGGCTCCCGGCCTGCGACAGCCCCTCCTCCAAACAGCAGGCAGCAGCATCGCGCGGGAGCGCAGATACTGAATTTAAAGGGCTCCCGGCCCTGGGACAGCCCCTCCTCCTCCTCCAAACAGCAGGCAGCAGCGTCGTGCGGGAGCGCAGATACTGAATTTAAAGGGCTCCCGGCCCTGGGACAGCCCCTCCTCCAAACAGCAGGCAGCAGCGTCGCGCGGGAGCGCAGATACTGAATTTAAAGGGCTCCTGGCCCTGGGACAGCCCCTCCTCCTCCTCCAAACAGCAGGCAGAAGCGTCACGCGGGAGCGCAGATACTGAATTTAAAGGGCTCCCAGCCCTGGGACAGCCCATCCTCCTCCTCCAAACAGCAGGCAGCAGCGTCGCGCTCCTCCCGCGAGCGGGAGCGCAGATACTGAATTTAAAGGGCTCCCGGCCCTGGGACAGCCCCTCCTCCTCCTCCAAACAGCAGGCAGCAGCGTCGTATGAGTCCCGGTGTTTGGGTCACTTGGGTCTACCACCTGTGTTCCAGGGACCATGCTCGTCAGGATGAGAGGGGTCCCAGAGTACTGGTGACGCTGAAGTTTGGTGCCTGCTGAAGCAGGGGGAAGATTCCATCGACCCACAGGAGATTTCATCGTGGCTTCCAGTGCAGGGTGAAGGCAGGCAGCCCCCAGAGCATTCACCACCAGGAAACAGTCAAGAAAGCCAGCAGGATTAGGCACTACAATGTCACTGTTAGTCTTCTTGCTACTTTGTTTCAGTTTTGCAGGTGTACTGGAGCAGTCAGCGGTCGATCCTTGGCAGAAGTCAAAGAGAGAGGTGCAGAGGAACTCTGGTGAATTCTTGCAAGTCGTTATCTGACGAAAAGCCCACTGGATAGACCCTAAATAGCCCTCAGAGGAGGATTGGCCACCTAATCAGGAAAGCACCTATCAGGAGGGGTATCTTACGTCACCTGCTGGCACTGGCCACTCAGAGGCCTCCAGAGTGCCCTCACACCTGGGGATCCAAGATGGCAGAGTTTTGGGACACATTGGTGGAGCTCTGGGCACTCCCCTTTCCTTTGTCTAGTTTCGCGCCAGAGCAGGGACTGGGGGTTCCCTAAACCGGTACAGACTGGCTTATGCCAGGAGGGCACCTTCTGTGTCCTTCAAAGTATTTCCAGAGGCTCTGGGAAGCTTCCCTTCCCATGCCTGTAACACCTATTTCCAAGGGGATAGGGTGTAACATCCCTCTCTCAAAGGGAATTCTTTATTCTGCCTTCCTGGGCTTGAGCTGCTCAAGCAACAGGAGGTCAGAAACCTGTCTGAGGGGTGGCAGCAACAGGGGCTTCCTGGAAAACCTCAGAAGGCTGGAATGGAAATACTCGGGGTCCTCTAAGGCACCCCCAGAGTACATGGAATCATACAACCAATGCTTGCAAAAGCATTGGGGTATGATTCCAACATGTTTTATACCAAACATTTGCCATATTCGGAGTTACCATTGTGAAGCTATACATAGGTGGTGACCTATATCCAGTGCATACGTAAAATGGCACTCCCGCACTCAGGAAGTTTGAAAAAATGGTGTTGGAGGTTGTGGGGGCACCTCTGCTAGTGCCTGGGTGCCCTCAAACACAGGTACTCTGCACCCAGCCTTCAGCGCTAGAAGGCCTGCAATATGGGTGACTTATAAGTGACCTGGTGCAGTGTAAATGGAAGTGAAAGGGTGCATGCACCATTTCACACAGGCTGCAATGGCAGTCCTGTAGAAGCCTTTGTATGGGCTCTATATGGGTGGCAAAAGAAATGCTGCAACCCATAGGGATCCCCTGGAATCCCAATGCCCTGGGTCCCTTACTACCATATACTAGGGACTTATAAGGTGGGGGCAGTATGCCAATTTTGGGTGAAATACTGGGTTACCACTGTGCAGTGAAAAATTTTAGATGAGAGAGAGCATAATCACCGGGGTCCTGCTTAGCAGGATCCCAGTGAACACCTACAAACATCCTGACATCAGGCAGAAATTGTGGGTAACATGCCAACAAGAGGGTACTTTCCTACAGTACCCATGCCTCCTGTGTGACTTTGAATAGCCTGGCTGGCAGCCCGTTTGGGCCGGGGCCCCTTCAGGGCATAAGGAGGACATCATTAGTCGTACTGCATTCTTATTAATTAATTCACTGTCCCCCTTCTCCTCAATGTGAAACTCAGACCCTGGCTTCCATGTCTCTTCCAGCTGACTAGCCGGGTATGAGCCATAGAGGTTCACAACATATTACATCCGATTTCTGGCTGACAAGGAAGGCTCAACTCCAAAGCCAGCCCCACTGGACCTATACTGCACACAATGTACTCAAGTTCTTTTGCTTTATTGCCTCATGTAGCTCCACCTAATGTGTTTCTTCTCTATGCTGTGTCAAGGCTCATACTTTAGCTTTATAGGTCTTTCTTGTTTGCCAAACCTCCTCTATGAGAGTGCTTGAATTACTAATCCTCCAAGGTTCTAAGTTTAGGACATCCCACAATCCACGGACTGCCACCTCCCCAGCGCAAATCATTTGAAATTAAGGGAATGCAGTGCAGCCCCCCCACAACCCCTGGAACTGTAACCACCCCAGGTGCAAATCATATGATTTTAAGGGAGGTCTATAAGGTCCCCCACAGCCCCAGGGACCACCACCTCTGTAAGGTCCCCCAATGCCCTGGGGACAATCACCACAGGGTAGCTATGATTTCCTCCTCATGGAGCCAATGATGGCCCTTGGGACCGCCACCCCCCAAGGGACGGGTTCAGCTATGTCCACGCATGCCCACCCCCAGAACATAGCTGTTTGCTTTGACTTGGCGAGAACATTGACAGCTTCTGCCAAGTGAGAGTAAACACTCCATTCACAGCAAGTGTGAGCTGTCAAACAGCTTGTACTTGCTGTAAGCGGCGGTTTCCTCTGTTTTCTTGCCTGCAGAGATGCAGGCAGGGAAACAGAGGAAACTATTGCTCTCACAGAGAGGGAACTGAATGTTTAGCAGCTCCCGCTCTGTGACAGCAATTCTGCCTCCCACATGAGTCATGGAGCCAGCCAGGTCTCCAGGGAATAAGTAGTGTAGTAAATAGGATGGGGGTCATGGGACCCTCTCCTAGAGCTTTTTAAAAAGCCCTGGGGACCACCACCTTTCCGGGGCTTCATTGAATAAATATGAGGGGGCAGCAGCTATCCTGGAGCCATATATGGCCCTAGGGACTACCAATCCCCAGGGCCGGCCCATGCTACCTCCTTAGGTGGTCACCATTGGGAGAAAGCTGGTTGCTTGTGCTTGGTGGGAGCTCTGACAAAAGCGAACACTCCACTCCCAGCAAGCAAGTGCTGACTTTCTGAAACTGAGATGTCACCTCTTTCTCCACCTGCAGACAGGGAGCTGCATTTCCAGCTTCTCCCTGTGAGTGGGTTCAATGCCAGCTCCCGCAGGATGCAGGGAGCCAGCTGGGACCGGAGGCACTTTGATGCTCCTCCCGCTGTCCCCAGCATTTATTTAAAAGAAACCTGCAAATTTACATTACACAAATACACAGGGCAGGATTCATTGTGGCACGGTGCTCATTACACAGAAATGAAACCTCAAAGGAAAGCACTTACAGATAACAACAAAGCAGGTTCCTAAGTTGATGCTTCACTTTTGTGAAGTATTAATCATCCTAACTTTATGCGCATGGCCAATGCAAACCAAGTGTGTTTTCTTTGCAGTTCCACAGTGAAAATGTATCTGTAATCCTTGATGGAGGTGTTACATCCTTGCTTTTTTCAAGTACAATATCTCATGTAGTTACTGTCCCGAGTGAGTTCTTTCTTTTACTCTTCTGCTGAGATCACAGATTGTGTTATCCCTTTTCAAAACTGCAAGCATTCAAAATGGTATAGAAGACCTTCCCTTTTGGCCTGCCCCATCTACAATAGTGATATGCAACATCTTCTTCCCCATTTTGCCAGGGAGATGGATGGCTCAATAAAGGGACCCCCAGGTGCGTTTCCTGCTGATTTTGGAGTCGTGTTCTTGATGCATAGGAATATGATTGCCTCTCAACCACACTAAGAAGCACTTCATGAGAGCTGTAGGGTGGGTTGCAGGGCCTGGCTGAGGTCAAACCCTACCAAGCTTGGCCAAAGGCCGTGCATTGTGCTGCATTGGCTGATAATAGAGGGTTGGCTGCAGGCCCTGCAGACAATCCTACTGCACAGAGATGAAGGCCATGTGTTGGGCAGGGCTAGGTATTTAGAGGTGGTTGACAAGCAATCCACGCCGTGCGCGGCAGTGGTTGGATTATGTAAAGTAATTACATTTACTTTATATTAAATAAACCATGGAAATTCACTGGAAAAAACAAAGGTGACAATGCCACTATAGCTAAGAATTAGAATTAAAAAAACAGACAAATTCACTTAAAAAAACCAAAGGCTAGAGGGACGTTATAGTTAGGTTCTGAATTTACTAGTAGAAAAACATAAAACCATAGAAATTCAAAGTTATTGTTATGGTTATCTCAAGTAACTATAGTTCGTGCCCCAATGTAACCATAACCTGCAACCTCTCCATGCACTGCTGATTTCCCCAGATATTACAGCACTCATGACATCTTTAACAGTTACCTTAGGGTACAAATTATCATTATTAAAATAGCTCTGACTTTTACAGCATAATTTCTATGTTTTTTATGTTTAAAATGTGAGCCGAAATATAACATCCCTGTTTCCCCTGGTTCTTTAAGTGAATATGATATATATTGCAATAGATCACTGTAACATGTAATTGGGCTCGTGTGTGGTGTTCTATGGATGGGAAAAAAATATATACACACACATACGTATATATATATATATACACACACACATAGGTACATATACATAAGATATACACATACACACTATGAAATCGTGGTTTGGTGTAAATCCATTAAGGATATTTTGAGAAATACTAAAATATAGTCCTCATTTTAAAAGTGAATGGGTTATTGTTGGAACACTTATATAATGTAACAAAATAATGACGCAGTCCTGCGCCGCAAGCCATCTTCGCCATTAGGAAAGTGCAGGGATGTGTCATAATTAAAGTGCCGGTCTGACAGTGCTAAGGGCTTTTAAATATGCCCTTCAGAGTGGTGGTAGCACTAGATGCTCCTTGTCTGAGAAATGTCAGGATTTTAGGGGTTTAGCCAGGCAGTTTCACTGCCATCCTTCTGTGTCCATGCACCTTTCTGTTGTTTGTTTTCTTCTGGGTCTCTGGAAATTTCTTGGTTCTCGGCAGCCTCATTAAAGCTCTCAACAAAGAGAAGCCTGCACCCTCACAACAACAATGTTCTCAAATTTTGCAGTACACTGATAGTTGTAGGCACTTGCTCTCATTCTTAACATTCAAGGCAGGGGCTGGAGAAAACGTATCCTTTACCTGTGACCAGTGCTGTTATTGACACGTCTGAAGAGTCTTTCTGATCTAAAACGCAGATTGTGGTAAGTACAAGGAGGGGCCACAAGGCAGCACCAAACATACATGCTCATGCTTACGGTACTCTTTACAGGCACTTAGGTCCTCATTATGAACACCGCCATGTTCATGCTGGCGGTCATTTAACTGACCGCCAGCCCCCCCTGGGACCCAGCTGGACGTATAATGTACATTCTGCTGGGCCGGCGAGCGGAAACATTGTTTCCGCCCGCCGGCCCAGTAGAATGCATGGCTGGGACATTGCCGGCGGCTCCACATGGAACTGCCGTCAATGCCTCTGTGTGGCGGGTGCAGCTGCACCAGTCGTGCAGACCTTCGCGATGGGGCACTACACAGGGGCCCCTGCACTGCCCATGCAAAGTGCATCTGCAGTGCAGGGGTCCCCAGGTGGGCCCAGGAGCACCCCTTCCGTCAACCTTTTCTGACATCTTCAAAAGGAAGAGTGTTTTCACTTTCAGTGGCCAGATTTGACTCTAGTAAATGTATTTATGTATAGGATGGGGTGTGCAAGATTTAACTTTTAATGTATT
Organism: Pleurodeles waltl; assembly: GCF_031143425.1. Classification (NCBI taxonomy): domain Eukaryota; kingdom Metazoa; phylum Chordata; class Amphibia; order Caudata; family Salamandridae; genus Pleurodeles; species Pleurodeles waltl. The sequence continues at coordinate 633,142,500 of NC_090449.1, forward strand.
GCGACTGGTGAAGGAGACGATCTTCACTTAAAAGTTCTGGAGTTAAAAGTGATCAAGTTACATACCTTTGAGGTGACAACATGTTTCTGCCCTTAGACAGCCTAACTAGGTCATTCATATGAAAATATATAGAGAGGTCTTACCTCTCCTATAGCAGTCTATAAGATGGTTGTTCAAGGGGAGGGGTAGGAATATTATGGGTGCTTCTCCTTGATAAGTGTGTGACTATAGGCGACGCCCAACCAGAACAGACCATCAGGCATAGTCCTTTTAGGCACTAAGTAAAATTACCCTGCAACAGCTATAAAAGAGGTAAGGCCTCTCTATACATTTTCATACCCTCAGCTTCATATAGTATAGTGTAGACAGCTTGCCTGTCAAAAGTAAAATCTATAGGCAGCCTGACCATGTCAGGGACTGCATAAAGCAAGAAGTTCAGAAAATACATGAACTAGGAGTGGTTGAACACTCTGAAAGCCCATGGGCCTCTCCTGTGGTGCTTGTACCAAAGCCTCACTCAAAAGATGGAAAAAGGGAGATGAGGTTTTGTGTAGATTACAGAGGTCTCAACAAGGTAACAAAAACTAATGATCACCCTATACCCAGGGCAGATGAGCTTATAGATACACTGGCATCTGCCAAGTATCTAAGCACCTTTGATTTGACTGCAGGGTATTGGCAGATCAAGTTATCAGAGGATGCTAAAAACTGCATTTTCTACTATTGGAGGGCACTACCAATTCACAGTAATGCCCTTTGGTTTGAAAAATGCACCTGCCACTTTTCAGAGGTTGGTGAATACAGTCCTGCAAGGGTTGGAGGCTTTTAGTGCAGCATATCTAGACGATATAGCTGTCTTTAGCTCCACCTGGGATGATCACCTGGTCCACCTGTGGAAAGTTTTGGAGGCCCTGCAAAAGGCAGGCCTCACTATCAAGGCTTCAAAGTGCCAGATAGGGCAGGGGAAAGTGGTTTATCTGGGACACCTGGTAGGTGGAGAACAGATTGCACCACTTCAGGGGAAAATCCAAACTATCATAGATTGGGTTCCCCCTACAACACAGACCCAGGTGAGAGCCTTCCTAGGCCTCACTGGGTATTACAGGAGATTCATTAAGAATTACGCCAGAGACCTATTTAGGCTATCTAAGGGCAGAAACATTTTGGCATCTCAGCGATACATAAAGGTCATGGAACCCACTAACATCCTGTGACCATAATCTATAGTATTGTTATTTGATCTCTTGTGTAACTCCTGATAAAGGATACTTTGTTGGTTACCCTAAGGGATTTTTAACAGCACTAACTGGATCCCAGATATTTATCCAGAGAAAGTTAATTTTAAGAACTCCCTCAAGACAGTTCAACTTGAGGTTGAGTTCGCCCAGGTAGTATCAACTTACAAGGGCAGGACGAGGTGGCCTATCTTGAAGCACACCACATTAAGTGAGTGAGCCTATCTTGTCCAATTCTTTAGATTGCCAGGAGTTAGAGTATGTAACTAGAAAGTAGCAGTAGTTAGTAAGAATCTCTAGAGAAGCATTTGAAAATTGCCAAATGCTCCCTCACATTATCAAGGCACTTTGTGTTTTGGATGTTGTACTAGAGGCCTCTTTTTCTCGTGTGGTGCAGCTTGACAGACCTACTGTCCTGTTAGATCAGCAAAATACAAGATATCAAAAGTAGCACTGGAAATACAGTAGAGCCTGGCCATGTAATACAAGACTGACATTTTGCTGCGTCCATCGTGGATGTCAGTCATTGCAAATGAAGGGAGATATCTCAGCATGAACTTTAATATAAAAGCTTCCAGTAAAACAGACGGTTAGAAAGAACTGAGGCTACCTGTATAGGCATCTTCAGTATCTCCTTCAGAGGAACAAGATGCGCATGTCCTCTTTTGCCAGGCCCCATTCAAATGTGGGAGCATGGAACCACACTTTTTATTGTGCATGTGTCAACTTTGCACCTGTTTAGTTTAGAGTGGTAGGAGGATATTGACTCCAAAATATTGTTTGACGAAAGAATCATGAGTGACCAATGATCTTGCTTTCCAAAATATTGTGGAATAGAATATCTAAGATGAGCATCTTATTTTTTAAATTTGTTAATAAGATAGGTGTTAGAAATACAGCACGCTAAAGTATTGAGGTATTGAATTTAGTTTAAATGCAATTTATTTCTTATTATTTTGTAAAAAATGTTTATTTTATTTTTATTGTTTTTTAATATTATTCATATTTTAGAGACATTTCCTTGGCTGTGAGGTTAACTGGGTGATTGTGTGGATATTGTTTGATTTTATAATGATGTCAAATAATTTGTGATTTATTTTATTGTTTTGTAATGTCAGTAATATTTTAGGTATTTTTATTCTGTATTGTGAAGTTTATTGGGCGGTTGTGCTGGGAGTTTAATTCATATTAAATTTAAGTAATGTCATATTTTACTTTGATATTGTATTATTATTAAAATGTATTAATTTGAAAAAAAATATCTTTTATGAATATTAAAACAATATTTTAATTAGTGTTGATTGGGAGAGTTTTATTTTTATTAGGAAGATCTATTCCAACAATATTGGTATTAATAAATGTATTTATTAAGTATTAAAATTACAATATGATGTTACAGTTAAAAATATACTACATATTTAGATTGAAAAAAGTACTAAGGTAAAAACAGATTCAAGTTTGTTACTTTAGATATTTTTTAAAACATCTGGTTCAATTATGTGAAATGTGTTTTAAAAACATATTTTAAATGATAATATGCAATCTGGATGAGGATTGCATATTTAATACGCTAAATTAAGTAACACTCTTGAAAAGATTATTATTTACAATCGTTATAGATATGTTATACAAAGATTCTTTTAACTGAAATATTTGCGATAATTGAATTGAAATAATAAATTTGTCTTTTCGCACCCCATGTTTGCACTTTCTAAAATGCTTTGTGGTTGGAGTTAGAATTGCAAATCTGAATACGGAAAAGTATGGTAGACACTAATGTAGTTCTCCTATTTTTCATGGCACACACCTTCAATTTGAAAAGATCTCCGGTAAAGTGCCGCCGCGTGGGGCCCGTTAGGCATTGCAGCGCCGGCCTACCGAGGAGCTGCCCTATGATGAAGCATGACACCCATTGGGTGTTTGAGGTCTCTTGCTTCTGAAAAAAGAAGTTCCTCTTTTTGAACCTGTGCTTTTTTCTACAGGAACAGTGTACTCTGTGTGTATGACTACGTAAAATTACATTCCTGTTCCCCAGTACTTGTGAGATAAAAGATAGACTAGTACACTCGGACCCCTCCATATTTACGGACCTTCCCCATAAATTTATGAGATTGGAATTAGAATAGTAAATAGGTATACTTCAAGACATATGACATTTCCTCAAATGAAGGGCTGGAGTTCGAATAGGATATTTTAATCCCCCAAGACATATGTGCTTTCCCCAAATGTTTGTGGAAGTGGAATTATAATATTAAATCTGAACACCTGAAAATATATCCCCTGCCGCACCTGGTTCTTCAATCCCCTCAGTATCATGGGTAGAGCACTTTGGGCAACTATACGAAGGGCCATCTGAAGCATCCCTGTGGGCCCCCGATGCCTCAATAAACCAAGAGACCACCTCGATCTCATTCTCTCTAACCGAAACAAGAGCAGCAATAGACTCACTGAAATGGGGAAAGCCCCCTGGCCCAGATAAGATTCCAGGCGATCTATACAAATCAAGACCAGACATATGGGCACCATACCTCAACCTTATCTGCAATGCTATTGCAGCAGGAGCCCCTGTTCCACCCACATGGAAAGGGGCTGAAATAGTACCCATTTTCAAAAAAGGAAATCCGAGCATCCCTGCCAACTATCGTCCGATTAGTCTCCTTGATAACTCCCAGAAAATCTATGCAAAGCATCTTCTGTTCCATCTCGAGGAATGGATTATGGAGTCCGAAGCTCTCTCTGACCTAAAAGCAGGTTTTAGACCTGCAGTGAGTACAGTTGACCAAGCCCTAAGATTCATGTTAATAAAATGGAAGAACGTTGACCTGGGGAGGGGCAATCTTTACGTGGTCTTCATAGACCTCAGAGCCGCATTCGATTCGATCCCCAGGAACCTGCTGTGGTCAACATTATCTAACATGGGAGTGCCATCTGGTCTCCTGAAACTCATTGCTCAACTGCATGAAGATACCTTTGCTCAAATTAGATGTGGCCAGGGGGGCGAGTTGACTGACCCCGTAGCTATTAAAAAAGGTGTTAGACAGGGATGTGTCCTGGCACCCACTCTTTTTCTGCTATATATCAACAATTGCATTCACTACTTAGAGAACTGTATACATTATTCACCTAAATTGGTTGGGAAAAAAATCCTGTGTCTGCTATATGCAGATGATACAATTTTGATATCTAAATCGCCAATGGGAATCCAAAACCTGATCAACCAATTTTGTGTTTTTTGTAGTGATTATGGTCTGGACATAAACATTAAGAAAACAAAACTCATGATATATAGTACCTCCAAGAAACAATCATGTGCTAGCATAGAAATGAACTCGATCCCTTTGGAGAAAGTAGAAGAGTTTGACTACTTGGGTTTCAGACTATCGACCACAGGCAAATGGAAGGCAGCCCTTGACAAAGGGGCTCTCATTATAAGCCAGAGAGGTGGGGCCCTTGTCCGTAGATCGAGAAAGGCTCCGAGCCCCCCCTTGAACATACTTGCAGAGATTTACAATGTCCAAATCAGAGCAGCGGCCCTTTATGGAGCGGAACTTTGGGGGTCTCAGAAAAACCTTGATATCCTGCAAACCAAGGAAAATCATTTTCTTAGACAGATCGCCAGCCTAGGTATGGGCTCACCAATGACCCCTCTAAGGCTAGACCTAGGTTTAAACAGTATTAAAACCACTGCAGCCCTAAGGCCTCTTTCCTATTGGATTCGTTTATGGAAATCTGTTGAACTCGAACCATACAGGCTGGCCATAAGAGAGCTCATAGCCACCCCTCAGGCACTGGAGAAAATTCTATGGCTGAAGGAAATGAAATCTGCCTGGGTCAAAATAGGTTTTCCTTCCTACTGGAAATATCCGGAGCAAATCCCCGATAATGCAAGGAAACTTGTTACTAAAAGATATTGGGAGAAAGTTAATGAAGACTCCTTGCATCAAAAAGGGGCGGGCAGGCTAACAATGGAATTTCTCCAACTTAAGCACGAGCCCTGGCCTGAGAACTTCTTGAACCTTCCCATGCCTCCGTACGCCCGTGCTTTATATCTCCAACTAAGATATGGTACACTGCCTATCAATGGTTTTACGGCTCACTGGTCCTCTAACATCGTTTCAAATGATAGATGTATCTCTTGCCAAAATCGTAAAGAAACAATAGAGCACATACTATTTTTTTGCCCTTTGTAAAGAGCCCCAGAGGGAGGTGGATCATTCCCCTCTGCAAAAATATGTCATTACATGATAGAGCAAACGCCACCAGAATCTGTACATACGACACATCCTCCGTGGTAGCTATTACAGTTACCAAATTTTTAGCGGAGGCCTGGTACATCCGGCGTAGGCTTATTGTTTTAAAGGGCATGTGAGCCATCTTGACCCTAGTCGACAGAAGGAGTCCCAGCTGTTATTTTTTAGTAGTATCAGTAGAAATTTCTTAGCAGGAACCTGTTGCCCCCTATATGAGGATTGATGAGGACCAGGTCCTACGGGGAAACACTTGCACACATTGGTATGTTAGACAGAATTTTATATCCTAGTTTTTATCCTTTCTCTCTTAACATTTTAACCCATGTCTTATTTATTGTACTTTTTATCTACAATCAAATATCTAGTCTTGTTGATCTTATTCTAATACTGTCCTGATTACTACTGTTTTTATATTGTTATTTATTTATTTTTTCTCCCAAACAAACACTATTTATCATGTATGATTGTTATCTCTGTTATTTTAAATGGCCTAGATTTCTAGACCGAATGAACTCAAATAAAAAATATCCAGTTTTGTCAATATTTGTTGGCTTTGATTCTGAAGATTAAAACTGAATATTTCAAATTAAAACCTTTGTGTGTTTTTTTATTTAAGAATGGCCAATAAAAACCTCTCCACCCAGGTACACTTTCCTCAATGTTTGTGGGATGAGGGTTAAAGTAGTCACTGTGAACTTCTATAAATGTATGCCCTTTCCATAACCTTTGCAGGATTGTATTTAGAATAGTTATTTTGAACTATTCCAGAAATATGTACTATTCCCAACGCTTGTGTGGTTGGAGTTGGACTAGTCAAATGAACCTCTGTAAATGTGTGCACTTTCCTTATTGGCTGCAGGATTTGAGTTAGAATAGTAAGTCTGCAAATAAATAAATTAACATTTAATGATTATGTTAGTTCAATTAATGTTTTTGAGATATTTTTTAATATGTTATTTAGATATGAGAACAACTTTTAAAAGAAAAACATTATTTAAAAATAAAAAATGTTCATTATTATATGTATTAAATATTTTGAAAATTATTTGCTGATTTGAAATCACTAAAAACATGTTATTAGTAGTCAGCTTCCCTGAGTAAACATAACAAAATAATTAAAATAAAAATATATCAGCAATTGTAATACTTAATAAAAGGATCAAAAATAATACTTGTAATTTATTGGTACAATTATGTTTCATCACCTTATGTATTATTAATAAAAACAACAATATTCAGATTATATATTAGTATAAATGTAATTAAACTGGAATAGATAAATTATAATTAAATGATAATTTATTATCTTAAGCATTTAAGTATATCACATTTTTAAAAGATAAACAGATATAGAGTAATTTATGTTTTATTGATGCACATTTAAATGTTTAAACATATTGTAACCTAAGTACAGGGACTATATATTTATGATAAATGGGTGCCTACAATCGTGTTTGAAAAACATCTCTAATTTCCTTATTAAAGTCAAATTGTGATGCCTCTAGTCAACTGCAATAAAAAATGACATAGCTGCTCAACTGTATTATGTTATTACTGTTGAGTTGTGATGTCATAACGTCAGCTTCCAGACCCAATAGCCATGGTGAAACACAGGTTACAGAACATAAATACAGCTGCTATTTAAACAATGAGAACTAGTTTTTCTTCCTGCTGATTTGCTATTCTCAAATGAACAGGGATCAGCAGGAAAGAGATAATTACAGCAACATGTGTGTTTCTTGTACTCTACAGATCATTACATGAAAGATCTCTGCATGGTTTTTCGCATTCAGAGACAACACATTTTTTTAATTAGTTCCAAAAAAGCAATTTCCAGTACTGTTTGCCAAAAATAATTATGACTTCTAGGTGTGTTCATCTTGCACTACAGATTTCACATCTATCAGTCACACCTGTAACCATGTTATCTGGTTCATATGCAAAAGCAAGGATATAAGTGGTTTGTGTGATGGGTGATGGTATGATTGTTTATTATAGGGAATGATATATCCTCTTCTATATGTTAAAGGTGCACTACCAGCCATCCTGGAGATGATTTACCTTAAAAAGTAACTAATTCTCCAGCCTACATGATCAGGGAGCTCCTCAATGACTTATAGTAGCCTTGTGATTTCCAACAGGGGGTACTTTATCCCATGTATCAGATGTAGTACATTAATTTTAAACTTTGCATCAATGTTTTTACACTGTAGTATTAGGGTCTGATTAAGAGTTTGGCAGTCCAGAGACGCCATTGTGGCAGTAGCATTCAGACCACCGCTGTGTTGGCGGCCCAACTGATGTCGGCGGTGTGCTGAACTAGGGCTGCTCGAATCCCCCCGACCATGCCAGCCATCGGCTGACCGCCATGATGACGGCTAGCAAAAAGATGACATCACAGGGCAGTATAGGCAAGGGGACTGCCGTGCACATTACAATGTACTGTTCCGCTGAGCCGACTGTGGCATGACATACCACCAGCTATGACATGGCAGAAACAAAGGAAAGGGGTGTTAGCTCCCCCATTTCCTTCTTTTCCCTTCAGCTCCCAATGTGGGCCCCTTTGTCGAGGGCCTCCTCTTCACAGCAGAATCTGCACCCCTGAAATAATAAAAAAAAACAGGTAAGTACATTTTGCATTTACTTGCCATTGATTGCATTGGGCAAATATGGCCCAGTCACCTGCAACGGATTGGTACATGTACAACATATTTTTACATGTGTCATGCATATGTGTACCTTTGGGTACGAATGTTCACACCTGCTTCAACACAAATGTAAAAATGTACCTTGTTTTGCTGACCACGTGCACCACTGGGGCACCGTCGGAAAGCACACTGCTGCTGGACCAACAATGACATCACAATATGGCGTGCGAGAGACCATCAATTTGGTGTTTTTTTGGGGGCCGCCGCCTTGGTGGTCTGGCAGTCTGACCACCAAACTCATAACAAGGGCCTTAGTCTTTTTTATTTTCAATTAATCCACCATATGTTTAATATCAATATTAGACTTGGCATCCTTGGCATTGTCTCCCCTAACTTTTTGCCTCTGTTTCCCAGGTTGTTGATATATGCTGTACCCTGTTTTTGCTACTCTGGGCACTTTACCACTGCTATCCAGTGGTAAAGTGCAAGTGCTTATCTGTAAAATGTATGTGTAAATGGCTTTCCATGATTGGCATATTTGATTTACTAGTAAGTCCCTAGTACAGTGCAGTAGAGGTGCCCAGGTCCTGTAAATCAAATGCTACTAGTGGGCCTGCAGCACTGGTTGTGTTCAAATAAGTAGCCCTGTAAACATGACTCAGACCTGACACTGTAGTGTCTGTGTGTGTAGTTTTAAACTGGCAATTAGACTTGGCAAGTGAACCCACTTGCCAGGCCTAAAGCTTCCCTTTTTATACATGTAAGGCACTTCTAAAGTAGGCCCTAGGTAGCCCCATGGACAGGGTGCAGTGTATGTAGAAGGTGGGACATGTACTTATGTGTTTTACATATCCTAACAGTGAAATACTGACAAATTTGGTTTTCACTGTTGCAAGGCCTATCTCTATCATCGCTTAACATGGGGGCTGCCTTTAAATATTATTAAAGTGCAGATTTTCTTTGGGAGCAGATAGAAATGTGGAGTTTAGGGTCTCTGAGCTCACAATTTAAAAATACATCTTTTAGCGAAGTTTGATTTTAGATTGTGTGTTTGGAAATGCTACTTTTTGAAAGTAGGATTTTCTTGCTTAAACCATTCTGTGACTCTGCCTGTTTGTGGATTCCCTGTCTGGGTCAGTTTGACAGATGGGCTGTTTGCACCTCTCTCTACACAATGATGCAAAGGGAGCTGGGTTTGTAGCCTGCATATCCTGATGAGCCATCTGTGCTGGGAGGGAAGGGAGTAGTGGTCACTTATACCTGAAAGGGCTGTGCCTGCCCTCACACAATGCAGTCTCCAAACCCCTGGTGTGTGTCTGAGGCATGGCCTCAACAAGGCAGGATCTTGAAAACAACAGACACTTCTCTTTGAAGTAGGCCTACATCAAAGGCAGAAAGGAGTATAAGAAGATGACCCAAAACCCCTGGAAATCAGATCACTTCTGGAATCAAGAGAAACCTCTGCCAAGGAGAAGAGCTGAAGAGCTGAGGAGAAATGCTGCCCTTGCCTGTGACAGTGCTTTGATGGGCTATCCTGCAGTTGCTGCTTCTGTCTGTGAAAGGGGACAAAGACTAGACTTTGTTGTGCATTCCTGCTTGAGAAGAATCTCCAAGGGCCTGAACTGAGCTTGCCTCCTGTTGTTGAATTCTCAGGGCCATCAAAGGCTTCCCCTGACAGGACCAGGACTCTCTCCTGAGAGTCCTGCCCTTCCAAGGTGTGCCCCATCCAGTTCCTGGTCCCTTGAAAGGTGAAGTTTGCAGACAAAAACTGAAAATCCATGCACAGACTGCAGTGCAGAGACATTTTTGACACACCTTCCTTGATGCGGCTGATAAACGACACATGGTGGGCTTCGCGGCTGAAATCAACGTTCCATCTGAATCACGGCTGGAAGATCGATGCAACTCGGCTGGAGAAACGACGTGCAACACCTGCTAATGGAGGCTGATAGCGACGCAAACCCCAATCAGCCAGGTTTTGTGATGCCGTACAACCGGATTTTCAACGCAGCATCCCTGGGCACGGAAAATCAACGTAAAGCCTGCCTGGACCTCAGGTGCTCAGCCGGATCGATGCATCGCTCTCTTGCGGGACAGAAGAAACGACGCACGCAGACCCGACCGAAGGAGGAACAACTCACGTTCTCGCTTGTGGGAGAAAAATCGATTCATCGCTCGCCTTTTTTGATGCACACTCGCCCGTGAAGCTTTATTTTGATGCTACCCAGGTACTTTTGTGAAATAACAGCATTCTCAATGTTTTCTCAGTATTGAGACTCTTATTCTTTTAAAAAATTCATATCTTGACTTGTGTATGTTGGACTTTTGTTGTTTTGATCTTGTTTTGTGTAGATTCATATTACCTCTTAGTCTAAACCTGTGTTTTGACATTTTGTAGTGTTTACACTGAGTTACTGTGTGTTTACACTGAGTTACTGTGTGTGTTGGTATACATTCTTTATACATTGCTTCTGAAGTTAAGCCTGCCTGCTTGTGCCAAGCTACCAAGGGGTGAGTGGGGGTTAACCAAGTGTGATTCTCCTTTACCCTGACTAGAATGAGGGTCCTTGCTTTGACAGGGGGTGGCCTGACTGCCAACCAAAGACCCAATTTCTAACAATCAACAATACTGTAAGGTCTTTTCTCTATTTCGTGATATAGTGGTAGACATCAAATACAATTGTAGCATGATCTCAGTTCTTCAGCTAAAGTAAGGTAAAATTACTTATTATTTTTTATTAATACCTAAATGTTAGGTTCAGTGGATACACATGTAAAGGTTTTAATGATTATACTTGTATATATTGATTGTATTGATTAGTTTACTTTAATATTTTCAAGTGTGTGTGTGTGTGTGTGTGTGTGTGTGTGTGTGTGTATGTGTAAAGGGACCGTGATTGAGGTGGGTTTTAAGTTATTAGCATGTGTATGTTTAGAAGGTTTGGTGTTGTAAAGGTATGTTTGAATGTTTATGTTTTGGGATTAGCCTAAGAAGAGAGCAACATTCAAGACTGTGGGGGTCATTAGGAGTTTGGCGGACAGAAACATCCATCTGCCAAACTCCCGATGAGGAGACCTCTGCGGTACTGGCGGTCTTCCCACCAACCCTATTACAACTTTACCACTGGGCTGACTAGCAGAAACCTCTCCATGAGCCTCTTCATGTGATGAAACTGCCGTAAAAAGGCTAGTAGAGAAAAACGTTGTAATCAGCAGGGCAGCGCTAAGCTCAGCACCGCCCTGGCTGATTACAACCAGGACCGCCATCAACCCAGCGGCATCTTGGATTCTAGGGGGGAACAGCAGTACGTTAAGGGGTCTGCCCGCCAACCTCTTAATGTGGTGGTCAGACTGCCACAGCCTTGGCGGTCCGACCACCACTGTGAGTCTGGCAGTCTTGTGACTGCCAGGCTCATAATCGGCCCCTGTGTGTTTTTTTGTCGCGTCGCTATCTTACTTTCTGGAATTTTATTTTTAAGGGTAATGTGTTTTACATAATGTCACTGCAAATTAGCAGTAGCACTTACAACACTTAAATTATTCAATAACATAAGGCTGTGCTATCTTGAAGACAAGAAACAACTTGACTCCCTCCTTTTCCTGGGACATTGTTTACATTCAGCCATACAGGCATTGCTCTAACTGTAATATTAGTTAAACCATTTGTAATTTATGAGATCTGGAGAACGGTTTCAATAAAATCCTGTTACTCAGCACTCAGTTCAAAATATAGGCCCTCATTATGACATTGGTGGTAAATCCCACTTACTGTCATGCTGACTGCCGCCAACATACCGTTGCCTCTGCGGATATCCGTTCGCCATATTATGACACACACACACCAATCTGTCACTATTCAGCCACAGACACAATCCCGCCACACCAAAGGTCAGTGATAAACTGGTGGTATCAAAACCCACACTGTTACACCAACAGAACAACGCCCACAACATGATGAGCCACGAATCACCACAGCGGACATTTAATGGCGGTAAACCACTGGTGGTACCTACCGCCGCGCTCAAAATACACACACACATACAAAACAAAACCACATTGGACAATTCAAACTACACACATCTGACACCCATACACACACCACACCCACACCACTATAAAACACTCACCCACAGTACCCATAACCCTTTATGACTGCAGAGAGAGACAGCAAGAGCACTCACACAACCAGAGCCACATACCACCATCACCTATACACCACCCACGCACCTTACATCACACACCCCAACACATCACCCTACACACCCTACCCACACCACTCACACTACACCCATGGCACCACAATGACACCCCAGATTCTCTGAGGAGGAGCTAAGGGTCATGGTGGAGCAAATCATATGGGTAGAGCCACAGCTATTTGGATCTCAGGTGCAGCAGATATCCATTGCTAGGAAGAAGGAGCTATGGCGGAAAATCGCGGACACGGTCAACGCAGTGGGACAGCACCCCAGAAAAAGGGATGACATCAGGAAGAGGTAGACCAACCTACGAGGGAAGGTGCGTTCCATTGCAGCAAGACACCAGCTCGCAGTATAGAGGACTGGCGGTGGAATGAGCATACCAACATTCCCAGGACACGCTGGGCCAGATCCTGGACAACGTGCAGGAGAACAGGGAGCTGCAAGAGGGACAGTACCAGGGGATCAGGGAGGACATGAAGGCCATTAATACCCCCCTGGTCTCCATTGCATGGGTGCTGGCAGACATGGCCAACATTATGAGGGAGGCAGTGTCACACCAGCAGGGCCCTGCCACTAGCCAGACTACTGAACAACCCTTCACCTCCGCTGCCACTAGTGGACAGGAGGCCCCGCCACAGGACCAACAGGCCACCAGCACCCCCCCCTTGCAGAACGAGAACCATCCCGTAAACGTTCCCTGTGATCCAGGCAGAAGCCAGAGACTATTGCCAATACCCCCGCCAGGAAATAGGACTCTCCTGATTGTCACCCTTGTGATCCACTGTGTCACTCTGTCCACCTTGAACTGCCATTGCTCCCCTTCCTATGCCCCCTTGGACAATACACCTGTGCTACCAATAGACTGGACTCTACCCTAGACTTTCCTCCATCATCAACCCAGACCATTGCACTTCCCTCTTTTTTTCAGAGTACTGCAATAAACACACTTTGAAAAAATACAAGTATGGAGTATGTCAACTGATTTAAGTATGTATTTGTTTAACAAAGTTTAAACATTGCAATTCAACTGTACAGTAATGTGTACATAGGAAAGACATGTAGTTGACTGCAGTGACTATACCAGGAGTGATAGTGGGGCACCAATATCTGCTAAAAGAGTTGCCAAAGGGTAGAGTGAGTTGGCATAGAAGTGGGAATTCACAGCCTGCCAGTGACAATGTCAAACACAAAACTGTCAATGAAATGTGAAGTTACACTGTCTTACCTGTGTGTCATTGGAAGTATTGTCTAATCACTGCAGTTCTGTTATACACATCCCCATCCTCTGCCTTGTCATCTTCACTGTCCACAGGGTCCACATCTTCCACACGGCCATCTCCAGCCTCCTCCTTCTGCAGAAAAGGCAGATGGCATCTCAAGACAAGGTTGTGCAACATGCAGCATGCCACGATTATCTGGCAGACTGTCTTGGGTGAGTAGCACAAGGATCCCCCAGTTAGATGGAGGCACCAAAACCTGGCCTTCAGGAGGCCGAAGGTACGTTCTATTATCCTTCTTGTTTGCACATTTGCCTCATTGTAACGTTCCTCTGCCCTTGTCCTGGCATTCCTCAAAGGGGTCAGTAGCCATGAGAGGTTGGGGTAACCAGAGTCACCCGCAAAAGTCGTGGGACAACTGTTAGCCACACACTATGCCATATGGCCCACACCATACCCATGCACCAACATACACTGGATTGGAACCAGGGCTCACCTATTAGCCACACCCTGTGCCTCTGTAATTAGGCCATCACATTTGGGATGCTGCTATGCCTCAGGATAAAAGCATTATGCACCGAGCCAGGATACTTAGCATTCACATTGGAAATGTACTGGTCTGCCAACACACCATCTGCACATTCATCGAGTGAAAACCTTTTCGATTTCTGAAGACCTGTTCATTTTGCCAGGGGGTGGGGACAAATGCAATATGTGTACCATCCATCGCCCCAGTTATGTTGGGGATTGCATAGAAGTCAGCCTTCACTGTGGCCAAATCCTCCTCTTGGGGGAAAACAATGTAGCTGCAAATGTGTTTAATCAGGGCAGAAAACACTCTGGTCAGCACTATTGAGAAACATTGGCTGTGACATTCCTGCTTCCAAGCCCACTGTCACTTGGAAAGAACCAGTTGCCAAGGAACGGAGCACTGATAGGACTTGCACAAGAGGGGGGATCCCCGTGGGGTGATGGATAGAGGGTACAAGGTCAGGCTCCAATTGGGCACAAGGCTCTGTGATTGTGGCCCTGTCAAGTCTGTATGTGAGGATAATTTGCCTGTCCTCTATTGTTGCCAAGTCCACCAGGGGACTGTACACAGGGGGATGTCTCCATCTCCTATTCATCTGCAGCGGTTGCAATCTATGGGGCAAAAGAGTGATGAGCCAGTCATAATCTGTACATTGTAGCCACAACAGTTCAATGCAAGATGTGATTTTTTTATGTATTAGTGGCATATGTCTTGAATGTACAATTGTGATCTGTGACACAGTTATGATCCATGCTCTACCGCCCCCTGAAATGGCGTCCGCCTGTCCTGTATGGAGGGACGGGTGGAAGTGAGGTAATTCGGCTGACGTTGTGCGCCGTTGCGGGAGGCGGTCAGGAACCGCTGTGCAACTCCTCATTGGTTATTATTGGGCCGTATGGGGTACAGTGGCCAGTGATGATGTACGGCGGTGGTGACGGTATGCACCGCCACGGACGTCACCACCATTTTCTATCTGTTCACTGACTTGCTACCTGACCTTCAACAGGAGAGGACCTACACTGCATGTGCTGCTGTGACCTGTGTCTGGAACCTACCATGGCCCATGTGACTGGTGAAAGGGCCTCTGCCTTCACCTCGGCGGAGTTGGAGAGACTAGTGGATGGGGTCCTACCCCAGTACTGACTGCTGTATGGGCATCTAGACCAACAGGTGAGTACACTGTGAGCATGATGCATGGGGCATGAATGCATTGACTGGTGTGTGTGAAGGCCTCCTGTAGGGGGGTTTGGTGGATGGGCCTTGGGCAGCGTGCAGCATGTATGCTGGGTAATGTCTGTGCATAAGGGGATGGGAGAGCTATGGTATGCCATGAGTGTAAGAGGCCAGACGGTCTGACGAATACCTTTCCCTGTGTATATTTCCTCTGCAGGTCAGCACCCATCAAAAGAAGGGTATATGGTGTGCCATCGCCAACGATGTGCGGACCCTGGGGGTCTATGGCAGGTGGAGCACCCACTGTCGGAAACAGTGGGAGGACCTGAGACACTGGGCACGGAAGACAGCGGAGGCCCAGCTGGGGATGGCCTCCCAACGAGGAAGGAGTGCTCACCGAACCTTGACCCCGCTGATGGCCTGCATACTGGCGGTGGCCTATCTAGAGCTGGATGGGCGTTTGGGGGGCATCACAGCAGCAACAAGGGGTTGAGTACAGTGCCCATCATTACTACTTAAGCATTGTGGGCTGGTATCCGGGTGGGGGAAGTGTGCCTGTGGGTGCCCCTAGGCCAGGGCTTACAGTGCAGTGTAGGTCCCATGTTGGGCAGGGTTCTGATGTGATATTTCTCCAACCTAGCTAGTAGGCATCCACTACTGGGCAGGGGTGTGTGGGTCCCAGGTATGCTGCAGTGTGCGGTATGTGTCCCTCCCCATGCCCTGGTGACTAGCATTGTTACTAGTAGTGCATTGCATAGTGCGTAGGGCTGTTCCCTGTGTGTGAGGGTGCTGTGTACGCCAACTGTGGTGTTGGTGCAGCCATTGACTAAGTGTATCCTTTGTCTCTTCCCCCCGTTTTGTTTTGTCATCCTGTCCTTATGTGCATTAGCATCATCTGGCGGAGGAGCACAGGCACTGGAGGGAGCTGCATCCCACAGGAGGCAGGGTCCACTGACGCTGAGGGCACCAGTGGGACAGAGGGCGAGGGGAGCACCACGGCGGAGACTGGAGAGGACACTTGGGACATGGATACCTTCTCTGATGGAAGCTCTCAGCACCACCCTCCCAGCAGCCCCTCACTGAGTTGACCGTGCCCACTCACCCAGGAGGGTGGCCATCTTCTTTGCCCCAGGCACCTCAGGCCCTGCCCCAGATAGCCCTGCTGCCCTGAGTGAGAAGGCTATTGACCTCCTGCGATCCATCTCTGTTGGGCAGTCAACCATTGTGAATGCCATCCAGGTGCTGGAAGCCCAAATGCAACAATCCAATGCATTTCTGGAGGGCATTCAAAGTGGCTTGGCGGCCCAACAGAGATCAATCCAGGCTCTGGCCTCCTCTCTGATGGCAGCCATTGTCTGTGTTTCCACCCTACCCCCTCCAATTCCTCTACCTCTACCCAATCCAATTCCCCTCAACCCCAACCCATCCCAAACACACAGGCAGATGAGCATGCAAACAAGACAACACACAAGAGTGGCACAGGCAAACACAGGCACCCCACCTCATCCCACAGGCACTCACACAAACACCATCCAGATGGCGACATACCATTATCCACTGCCTCCACTGTGCCCCCTCCTCCACCTACCTCCCAGTTGTGTTGACACTCACCCCTGCATGCACTACATCCTCATCCACTACCTCCATCACCAGCACACCTATCAGAACACACACCTCACTGGCAGTCACCACCCCAACAGCCATGCACACATCCCCTGTGTCCTCTCTCACTGTGTCTGTGCCCCCCTCCCAAAGTACATAAACGCAAGCACTCAGACACCCAACAGCCATCCACCTCACAACAGCATCCAGCCCATGCACCAGCACCCAAACAAAGCAGTCGGACACCTCACACAACCACTCCCTCATCCTCCATTTCCAGACCTACTCCCTCTTCCCGCACCAATGTCCCTAAGCAGCTTTTCCTCTCCACCATTTACCTCTTCATTACGCCTCCACCCCCGTCCTTCATGTCTGGCCAGGGTGTGTAAAACCCAGGCAAGCACCTCAGCCACCCTGTCCACGGGCCCAGTAGTGTCCCAAGCAACTCGTGGTGGGAAGGGATCCTGGGCACCAGGCAGCCACATGGAAAGAGTGCCTGCCCCAAGTGCTGCCAGGAAGGTCAAGGTGCCACCCCCAGCTGCTACCGTGAAGGTAAAAGTGCCACCCCCAGCTGCTACTGTGAAGGTAAAGGTGCCACCCCCAGCTGCTGCCAAGAGGAGCAAGGAGCCATCCCCAGCTGCTGCCAAGAGGGGCAAGGAGCCATCCCCAGCTGCTGCCAAGAGGAGCAAGGAGCCATCACCAGCTGCTGCCAGGAAGGGCAAGGGGCCAGCACCTGCAGGAACAGAGGACATTGGACCTGGTGCTGGGACTCAGTTGGAGCCCCCACCACCAACCATGGTGCAGCCGTCCGAGGCTGCAGGGGATGGGCAGGAGCTTTCCCCCACAAACCAGCAGCAGCTGCAGCACTGCCACAGCAGTGCGCACCCTTCTGAGGCTGCAGGGGATGGGCAGGAGCTTCCCCCCACAACCACCACCACCATCATCAGCAGCACCAGCACCACCACCAGCAGTGGGAAGGGGTTGGGCGAAGATTCCCCCCACCACCAGCAGCAACATCACCATCCCCACCATTGATCAGCCGTCACCGCCGCCGGACAGTATGTAGACCTGCATCCATGGGCTGTTGTGCTGGCTGCCCCTGCAAATCCTGTGGGATTGACACCCAGCTGAGAGACTGTGACCTTGCACTCCCCAAGACCTGCATCACAGGGCAAAATGCCCCCTCCAGAACCAGTGGAGAAGTTATCCACTCACCCTATCCTCCCCAGGATGTAGATCAGAGGGCATGATGCCCCCTCCAAAACCAGTGGAGAAGCCATCCAGTCACCCCAACCTCCCCAGGATGAAGATTACAGGGCACAATGCCCCCTCCAGAGCAAGTGGGGAAACCACCCACTCACCCCATCCTCACCAGGATGAAGATCACAGGGCATTTTGCCCCCTCCAGAACAGTGGAGAAGCTGTCTACGGAGAGACTGTGGCCTTGCACTCCCCAGGACCAAGCACAGGGCATGTTGCCCGAGACTGTGGCCTTGCACTCCCCAGGACAGCTCACTGGGCATTTTGCCCAGTGCAGGACCAGTGGTGTTGTTCCATCTGCCGACTGAGGAGCCCCCCATTCCCCATCCCCCTGAGGTGCCTGCCTATTTCCCAACTGAAGCCCCTGCAGTGTTCTCTCCATGTTGTTGCAGGAGTCAAGTGGGGCCTTGGACTTTGTAATGTGGCGCTGTGGCCCACAAACATTGAGGACTGGGCAGTGTCCCTTGATTTGTAAATATGCACATACTTTTAGATCGGATGCACATATTACTACTTTATTAATCTTATTACACTCACTTTTATTTATTCATGTTGTCCTTGCATTTTTCCAGAGGGGTGTGGGGTTGTTAGACTTTTCATCCTTGGCGTGGTCTCCCTTAACTTTTTGCCTCTGTTCCCAGGTTGTTGATGAGTGCTGTACTCAGATTTTGCTGTTTTTGTTACTCTGGGCACTTTCCCACTGCTAACCAGTGCCAAAGTGCAAGTGCTCCTTTACAAAATGTGTATGTGATTGGTTTATCCATGATTGGCATATTTGATTTACTAGTAAGTCCCTAGTAAAGTGCACTAGAGGTGCCAGGGCCTGTAAATCAAATGCCACTAGTGGGCCTGCAGCACTGGTTGTGCCACCCAAATAAGTAGCTCTGTAATCATGACTCAGACCTGCCATTGTAGCGTCTGTGTGTACAGTTTTACCTGTAAATTTGACTTGGCAAGTGTACCCCCTTGCCAGGCCTAAACCTTCCCTTTTCTTACATGTCAGACACCCCGAAGGTAGGCCCTAGGTAGCCCCAAGGGCAGGGTGCAGTGTATGGTTAAGGTAGGACATATAGTAATGTGTTTTATATGTCCTGACAGTGAAATATTGCTAAATTCATTTTTCACTGTTGCAAGGCATGTCCCTCTCATAGGTTAACATGGGGGCTACCTTTAAATCTGATTAAAGTGTAGATTCCCTTTGGGAGCGGATGGACATGTGGAGTTTGGGGTCTCTGAGCTCACAATTTAAAAATACATCTTTTAGTAAAGTTGATTTTAAGATTGTGCGTTTGAAAATGCCACTTTTAGAAAGTGAACATTTTCTTGCTTATACCAGTTCTGTGACTCTTCCTGTTTGTGGATTCCCTGTCTGGGTCAGTTTGACAGTTGGGCTGGTTGCACCTCACACTAGACAGTGACACAAAGGAAGCTGGGGTGTAGCCCGCATATCCTGATAAGCCATCTGTGCTAGGAGGGAGGGGAGGAGTGGTCACTCGCACCTGAAAGGGCTGTGCCTGCCCTCACACAATGCAGTCTCCAACCCCCTGGTGAGTGCCTGGGGCCTGGCCTGGGCAAGGCTGGATTTCACATTCCAAAGAGACTTTACTTTGAAGTAGGCCTACTTCAAAGGAGAAACTGGGTATAAGAAGGGCACCCAAAACCACAGACTTTATAACACTTCTGGAAACAAGAAGGAACCTCTGCCTGGAGAAGAGCTGAGGAGAAGTGCTGCCCTGCCTGTGACTGTGCTTTGTGGAGCTATCCTGCAGTTGCTGCTTCTGCCATAGTAAGAGGGCAAAGACTGGACTTTGTGTGCCTTCCATCTTGTGAAGAACTCTCCAAGGGCTTGATTTATAGCTTGCCTCCTGTTGTTTGAAGTCTCCAGGACAACAAAGACTTCTCTCTGCCAGCACCTGGAGTCTCTGGAGAGACACCTGCTCTGACAAGTGGTGCCCTATTCAGTCCCTGGGCCCTTGAAAAGAAAGCTGGTGGAAATCCAAGGAAATCGACTTCGGACGACTTCGGACCGACGCTGCTGCTGAATCCGGTGACGCGGCCTGCACCCGACGCTGTGACCTTCGTTGGAACGCGACGCTCTTCGCAGGCCCGACGCCGCTGCAGCCTCGCAGAAGTCCGCGACTCCGTGTAAGTCCCCGCACCACATCGTGACCGACGCCGCTCAAAGTGCGCGGATTCAACGTTTCGCACAGACGCCGCGTTCCACGACTTCGCGCATCGGCTTGTTTTCACTCTTTACCAAAGGTACTGTACTTGGGGGTCTACACGACTCCGTGTCCGGCGCCGCTGGTGTCGGCTTATTGGGAACGACTCCGTCACGACGCCGTGTTAACATCTCATTGAAGCATTTTTGTTTCTAAGCGCTATTTTTGAGTTTAATCTTTAAAAATTCATAACTTGACTTGTGTATTTCGGATTTTTGTCATTTTGGTCTTGTTTTGTTTAGATAAATATTTCCTATTTTTCTAAACTGGTGTTGTGTCATTTTGTAGTGTTTTACATTAAGTTACTGTGTGTGTTGGTACAAATACTTTACACCTAGCACTCTGAAGTTAAGCCTACTGCTCTGCCAAGCTACCAATGGGGTAAGCAGGGGTTAGCTGAGGGTGATTCTCTTTTACCCTGACTAGAGTGAGGGTACTTGCTTGAACAGGGGGTAACCTGACTGTCAACCAATGACCCCATTTCTAACAGGGGTGTATATGTTTTATTACTGCATCTGCTTGTGTGTATGGTGTGTTTGTGGGGTGTGTATTGTGCAAGTGTATGTCACTCTCTTTTTCCTCTCCCCTCCCCTGTGTGCTAGGCGGCTGTACTCACCGTGGTCATTGTAGGAAAGTACCATCTTGCCTGGCATGTTACCCCCATTTTTCACTGTATATATGTTGTTTTAGTTGTATGTGTCACTGGGACCCTGGGAACCCAGGGCCCCAGTGCTCATAAGTGTGCCTGAATGTGTTACCTGTGTAGTGACTAACTGTCTCACTGAGGCTCTGCTAATCAGAACCTCAGTGGTTATGCTCTCTCATTTCTTTCCAAATTGTCACTAACAGGCTAGTGACCATTTTTACCAATTTACATTGGCTTACTGGAACACCCTTATAATTCCCTAGTATATGGTACTGAGGTACCCAGGGTATTGGGGTTCCAGGAGATCCCTATGGGCTGCAGCATTTCTTTTGCCACCCATAGGGAGCTCTGACAATTCTTACACAGACCTGCCACTGCAGCCTGAGTGAAATAACGTCCACGTTATTACACAGCCATTTTACACTGCACTTAAGTAACTTATAAGTCACCTATATGTCTAACCTTTACCTGGTAAAGGTTAGGTGCAAAGTTACTTAGTGTGAGGGCACCCTGGCACTAGCCAAGGTGCCCCCACATTGTTCAGAGCCAATTCACTGAACTTTGTGAGTGCGGGGACACCATTACACGCGTGCACTACATAGAGGTCACTACCTATATGTAGCTTCACCATGGTAACTCCGAATATGGCCATGTAACATGTCTATGATCATGGAATTGCCCCCTCTATGCCATCCTGGCATTGTTGGTACAATTCCCTGATCCCACTGGTCTGTAGCACAGACCCTGGTACTGCCAGACTGCCCTTCCTGGGGTTTCACTGCAGCTGCTGCTGCTGCCAACCCCTCAGACAGGCAGCTGCCCTCCTGGGGTCCAGCCAGGCCTGGCCCAGGATGGCAGAACAAAGAACTTCCTCTGAGAGAGGGTGTGACACCCTCTCCCTTTGGAAAATGGTGTGAAGGCAGGGGAGGAGTAGCCTCCCCCAGCCTCTGGAAATGCTTTGTTGGGCACAGATGTGCCCAATTCTGCATAAGCCAGTCTACACCGGTTCAGGGACCCCTTAGCCCCTGCTCTGGCGCGAAACTGGACAAAGGAAAGGGGAGTGACCACTCCCCTGCACCTCCCCTGGGAGGTGTCCAGAGCTCCTCCAGTGTGCTCCAGACCTCTGCCATCTTGGAAACAGAGGTGCTGCTGGCACACTGGACTGCTCTGAGTGGCCAGTGCCACCAGGTGACGTCAGAGACTCCTGCTGATAGGCTCCTTCAGGTGTTAGTAGCCTTTCCTCTCTCCTAGGTAGCCAAACCCTCTTTTCTGGCTATTTAGGGTCTCTGTCTCTGGGGAAACTTTAGATAACGAATGCATGAGCTCAGCCGAGTTCCTCTGCATCTCCCTCTTCACCTTCTGATAAGGAAACGACCGCTGACCGCGCTGGAAGCCTGCAAACCTGCAACATAGTAGCAAAGACGACTACTGCAACTCTGTAACGCTGATCCTGCCGCCTTCTCGACTGTTTTCCTGCTTGTGCATGCTGTGGGGGTAGCCTGCCTCCTCTCTGCACCAGAAGCTCCGAAGAAATCTCCCGTGGGTCGACGGAATCTTCCCCCTGCAACCGCAGGCACCAAAAAGCTGCATCACCGGTCCCTTGGGTCTCCTCTCAGCACGACGAGCGAGGTCCCTCGAATCCAGCGACGCTGTCCAAGTGACCCCCACACTCCAGTGACTCTTCAGCCCAAGTTTGGTGGAGGTAAGTCCTTGCCTCACCTCGCTGGGCTGCATTGCTGGGAATCGCGACTTTGCAGCTACTCCGGCCCCTGTGCACTTCCAGCGGAAATCCTTTGTGCACAGCCAAGCCTGGGTCCACGGCACTCTAACCTGCATTGCACGACTTTCTAAGTTGGTCTCCGGCGACGTGGGACTCCTTTGTGCAACTTTGGCGAGCACCGTTTCACGCATCCTTGTAGTGCCTGTTTCTGGCACTTCTCCGGGTGCTACCTGCTTTAGTGAGGGCTCTTTGTATTGCTCGACATCCCCTCTCTCTTCAGGTCCAATTTGCGACCTCCTGGTCCCTCCTGGGCCCCAGCAGCGTCCAAAAATGCCAAACGCACGATTTGCGTCTAGAAAGGCTTGTTGGCGTCCTTTTGGCGGGAAAACACTTCTGCACGACTCTCCAAGGCAAGAGGGATCCGTCCACCAAAGGGGAAGTCTCTAGCCCTTTTCGTTCCTGCAGAAACCTCAGCTTCTTCTGTCCAGTAGAAGCTTCTTTGCACCCGCAGCTGGCGTTTCCTGGGCATCTGCCCATCTCCGACTTCCTTGTGACTTTTGGACTTGGTCCCCTTGTTCCATAGGTACCCTAGATTGGAAATCCACAGTTGTTGCATTGCTGGTTTGTGTCTTTCCTACATTATTCCTCTAACACGACTATTTTGTCCTTAGGGGAACTTTAGTGCACTTTGCACTCACTTTTCAGGGTCTTGGGGAGGGTTATTTTTCTAACTCTCACTATTTTCTAATAGTCCCAGCGACCCTCTACAAGGTCACATAGGTTTGGGGTCCATTCGTGGTTCGCATTCCACTTTTGGAGTATATGGTTTGTGTTGCCCCTATCCCTATATTTCCCCATTGCATCCCATTGTAACTATACATTGTTTGCACTGTTTTCTAAGACTATACTGCATATTTTTGCTATTGTGTATATATATCTTGTGTATATTTCCTACCCTCTCACTGAGGGTACACTCTAAGATACTTTGGCATATTGTCATAAAAATAAAGTACCTTTATTTTTAGTATAACTGTGTATTGTGTTTTCTTATGATATTGTGCATATGACACTAAGTGGTACTGTAGTAGCTTCACACGTCTCCTAGTTCAGCCTAAGCTGCTCTGCTAAGCTACCATTATCTATCAGCCTAAGCTGCTAGACACCCTATACACTAATAAGGGATAACTGGGCCTGGTGCAAGGTGCAAGTACCCCTTGGTACTCACTACAAGCCAGTCCAGCCTCCTACATTGGTTGTGCAGTGGTGGGATAAGTGCTTGAGACTACTTACCACTCTTGTCATTGTACTTTTCATAAGAGAAAAATATACAAAACAAGGTCAGTGTATATACACATAGCCAAAAAGTTTTGCATTTCCTCTTTTCACTCTTTTCTAAGTGCTGAAAAGTACTCCTAAACTTTCAAAAAGTTCTTAAAAGTTTAAAAAGTTTTTTTTTCTGTCTTTCCAAAAAGTTCTGAAAACTTTTGTCTCTTTCTCTATCACTTTAACTCTCTCTAAAAAATGTCTGGCACAGGCCAAAGTGTTGATCTGTCCAAACTTGCATATGACAACCTTAGCTGGAAAAGAGCAAGGAGTCTCTGTATAGAGAGAGGTTTGAGTGTAGGGAAGAATCCTGCCTTGGAACTGTTAATTAACATGCTTAGAGAACAGGATAAGGCCAGAGGTGGCCCATCTGTTGAAAAAGTACCTAATAGTTCCCAATCTGATTCAAGACTCCCCCAGGAAAAGATTCAGGAAAGAAACTTTCTAGCCTGCCCATTACTAGACAATCTAGCATAGATGGTAATGATGATGAGCCACACCAAAGTAATAGTGTTGTCTCACATCATAGCAAAAGCATTTACTCTCACCATACTGGTAGTAATGTTTCTGTAAACCAAGCTGTTAAGTTGGCTTCTGTAAGGGACAGGTCTCCTTCTGTTCATTCCCATCATAGCTCTGTTTCTAGAAATGTCCCTCCCACCAACCCTGATGACAGAATGTTAGAGAGGGAACTCAATAAGTTGAGGGTGGAACAAACCAGACTGAAGCTTAAAAAGCAACAGCTGGATTTGAATAGACAGTCTTTTGAATTAGAGAAGGAAAGACAGAAGTTGGGTTTAGATACCCATGGTGGCAGCAGCAGTATTCCCCATAGTCATCCTGCAAAAGAGCATGATTCCAGGAATCTGCACAAGATAGTTCCCCCTTATAAGGAGGGGGATGACATTAACAAGTGGTTTGCTGCACTTGAGAGGGCCTGTGTTGGACAGGATGTCCCTCAAAGGCAGTGGGCTGCTATCCTATGGCTATCATTTAGTGGAAAAGGTAGGGATAGGCTCCTTACAGTGAAAGAAAATGATGCCAATAATTTCCAAGTTCTTAAGAATGCACTCCTGGATGGTTATGGCTTAACCACTGAACAGTACAGGATAAAGTTCAGAGAGACCAAAAAGGAGTCTTCACAAGACTGGGTTGATTTCATTGACCATTCAGTGAAGGCCTTGGAGGGGTGGTTACATGGCAGTAAAGTTACTGATTATGACAGCCTGTATAACTTAATCCTGAGAGAGCATATTCTTAATAATTGTGTGTCTGATTTGTTGCACCAGTACTTGGTGGACTCTGATCTGACCTCTCCCCAAGAATTGGGAAAGAAGGCAGACAAATGGGTCAGAACAAGAGTGAACAGAAAAGTTCATACAGGGGGTGACAAAGATGGCAACAAAAAGAAGGATGGTAAGTCTTCTGACAAGGGTGGGGACAAATCTAAAAATGAGTCTTCATCAGGCCCACAAAAACACTCTGGTGGGGGTGGTGGGTCCAAATCCTCCTTTAATCAGAACAAGGAAAAGAAACCATGGTGCTATTTATGTAAAATAAAAGGCCATTGGACAACAGATCCCAGTTGTCCAAAGAAAGGCACCACAGCTCCTACCACTACAACCCCTACTGCTACACCTAGTGTCCCTACTAATAGCAGTGGTGGTGCGAGCAAACCTACTAATAGCCAATCCAAGGGAGTAGCTGGGCTCACTTTTGGTAATTTAGTTGGGGTTGGTCTGATTAGGGAGACCACAGAGGCTACTTTAGTCTCTGAAGGGGCTATTGATTTAGCCACTTTGGTTGCTTGCCCCCATAACTTGGAGAAGTACAAGCAACTAACCCTAATAAATGGTGTTGAGGTCCATGCCTAGAGGGACACAGGTGCCAGTGTCACAATGGTGATTGAGAAACTGGTGCACCCTGAACAACACATACTTGGACACCAGTACCAAGTAACCGATGCTCACAACATAACACAAAGCCACCCCATGGCTGTTGTAAATCTCAACTGGGGGGGGGTAACTGGTCCAAAGAAAGTTGTGGTAGCTTCAGATTTACCTGTAGACTGTCTATTAGGGAATGATTTGGAGACATCAGCTTGGTCAGATGTGGAGTTGGAGGCCCATGCAGCAATGCTGGGCATCCCAGGGCATATTTTTGCTTTGACAAGGGCTCAGGCCAAAAAGCAAAAAGGACAGGGAAGCTTGGATCCTGGAACAATGGACCAAGTGCTCCCTAAAGCTAGGGCTAGTAGAAGCAAATCACTTCCTACTATCCCTCCCTCTACAGTGGATTCTAATTCTGAGGAAGAAGAATTCCCTCCCTGTGCAGAACCTACACCAGAGGAGCTGGAAGCAGACACTGCTGAGCTTTTGGGTGAAGGGGGGCCTGCCAGAGAGGAGCTGAGTGTGGCACAGCAAACCTGTCCCACATTAGAGGGTCTCAGACAGCAAGCTGTCAAACAGGCTAATGGGGATGTCAGTGACTCTCACAGAGTTTACTGGGAGGACAACCTCTTGTACACTGAGCATAGGGATCCTAAACCTGGAGCTGCCAGGAGATTAGTGATTCCTCAGGAGTACAGAAAGTTCCTCCTAACACTGGCACATGACATTCCCCTAGCTGGGCACCTTGGTCAAATGAAAACTTGGGACAGATTGGTTCCCTTGTTTCATTGGCCTAGGATGTCTGAGGACACAAAGCAATTTTGTAAGTCCTGTGAAACCTGTCAAGCCAGTGGCAAGACAGGTGGCACCCCAAAGGCACCCCTTATCCCACTGCCTGTGGTTGGGGTTCCCTTTGAAAGGGTAGGGGTTGACATAGTTGGCCCCCTTGACCCTCCTACTGCTTCAGGCAATAGATTTATCTTGGTGGTAGTGGACCATGCCACAAGATATCCTGAAGCTATTCCTTTAAGGACCACTACAGCTCCTGCAGTGGCAAAGGCCCTCCTGGGAATATTTTCCAGGGTGGGCTTCCCAAAGGAAGTAGTATCAGACAGGGGAAGCAATTTCATGTCTGCATACTTAAAGGCCATGTGGAAGGAGTGTGGTGTAACGTACAAGTTCACAACACCCTATCATCCACAAACAAATGGACTGGTGGAGAGATTTAATAAAACTCTCAAAGGCATGATTATGGGACTCCCTGAAAAACTCCGCAGGAGATGGGATATCCTTCTACCATGCCTCCTTTTTGCCTACAGGGAGGTACCCCAGAAAGGAGTGGCATTCAGCCCCTTTGAACTTCTTTTTGGACACCCTGTTAGGGGTCCACTCACACTTGTAAAGGAGGGTTGGGAACAACCTTTAAAAGCTCCTAAGCAGGATATTGTGGATTATGTACTTGGCCTCAGATCAAGGATGGCTGAGTACATGAAAAAGGCCAGTAAAAACCTTCAGGCCAGCCAAGAGCTCCAGAAGCAATGGCATGATCAGAAGGCTGTTTTGGTTCAGTACCAACCAGGGCAGAAAGTGTGGGTCTTGGAGCCTGTGGCCCCAAGAGCACTCCAAGATAAATGGAGTGGTCCCCACACAATTGTTGAAAAGAAGGGTGAAGTCACCTACTTGGTTGACTTAGGCACTGCCAGGAGTCCCCTTAGGGTGCTCCATGTCAACCGCCTGAAACCCTACTATGACAGGGCTGATCTCACCCTGCTCATGGCAACAGATGAGGGACAGGAAGAAGACAGTGATCCTCTACCTGATCTCTTCTCTTCCACAGATCAAGATGCTCTTGTGGAAGGTGTAGTTTTGGCTGATTGTCTTACTGCTGAGCAGAAAGACAATTGCATAAATCTCCTAGGTCAATTTTCAGAACTCTTCTCTACTGTGCCAGGCACCACTTCTTGGTGTGAGCACACTATAGATACTGGAGACAGTTTACCTGTCAAAAGTAAGATCTATAGGCAGCCTGACCATGTCAGGGACTGCATAAAGCAAGAAGTTCAGAAATTGTTGGAACTAGGAGTGGTTGAGCACTCTGACAGTCCATAGGCTTCTCCTGTGGTACTGGTACCAAAACCCAATTCTAAAGATGGAAAGAAAGAAATGCGGTTTTGTGTAGACTATAGAGGTCTCAACTTAGTAACCAAAACTGATGCTCACCCTATACCCAGGGCAGATGAGCTCATAGATACACTGGCATCTGCCAAGTATCTAAGCACTTTTGATTTGACTGCAGGGTATTGGCAGATCAAATTGTCAGAAGATGCTAAACCTAAGACTGCATTTTCTACCATTGGAGGACATTACCAGTTTACTGTAATGCCTTTTGGTTTGAAAAATGCACCTGCCACTTTTCAGAGGTTGGTGAACACAGTCCTGCAAGGGCTGGAAGCTTTCAGTTCAGCATATTTGGACGATATAGCTGTCTTTAGCTCCAGCTGGGATGATCACCTGGTCCACCTATGGAAAGTTTTGGAGGCCCTGCAAAAGGCAGGCCTCACTATCAAGGCTTCAAAGTGCCAGATAGGGCAGGGTAAGGTGGTTTATCTGGGACACCTTGTTGGTGGGGAACAGATTGCACCACTTCAGGGGAAAATCCAAACTATTATTGATTGGGTTCCCCCTACCACTCAGACTCAAGTGAGAGCCTTCCTAGGCCTCACTGGGTATTACAGGAGGTTCATTAAGAACTATGGCTCCATTGCAGCCCCTCTTAATGACCTCACATCCAAGAAAATGCCTAAAAAGGTATTATGGACAGCAAACTGTCAGAAAGCTTTTGAGGAGCTGAAGCAGGCCATGTGCTCTGCACCTGTCCTGAAAAGCCCCTGTTACTCTAAAAAATTCTATGTCCAAACTGATGCATCTGAATTAGGAGTAGGGGCAGTCCTATCACAACTTAATTCTGAGGGCCAGGATCAACCTGTTGCTTTTATTAGTAGGAGGTTGACCCCTAGAGAAAAGCGTTGGTCTGCCATTGAGAGGGAGGCCTTTGCTGTGGTCTGGGCTCTGAAGAAGTTGAGGCCATACCTGTTTGGCACTCACTTCATTGTTCAGACAGACCACAAACCTCTACTTTGGCTAAAACAAATGAAAGGTGAAAATCCTAAATTGTTGAGGTGGTCCATATCCCTACAGGGAATGGACTATACAGTGGAACATAGACCTGGGAGTAGCCACTCCAATGCAGATGGACTCTCCAGATATTTCCACTTAGACAATGAAGACTCATCAGGTCATGGCTAGTCTTATTGTCCTTCATTTGGGGGGGGGTTG
This sequence comes from Pleurodeles waltl, assembly GCF_031143425.1. NCBI lineage: Eukaryota > Metazoa > Chordata > Amphibia > Caudata > Salamandridae > Pleurodeles > Pleurodeles waltl. The sequence goes on from NC_090449.1 coordinate 633,171,752, forward strand.
TGTAGGAAAGTACCATCTTGCCTGGCATGTTACCCCCATTTTTCACTGTATATATGTTGTTTTAGTTGTATGTGTCACTGGGACCCTGGTAACCCAGGGCCCCAGTGCTCATAAGTGTGCCTGAATGTGTTACCTGTGTAGTGACTAACTGTCTCACTGAGGCTCTGCTAATCAGAACCTCAGTGGTTATGCTCTCTCATTTCTTTCCAAATTGTCACTAACAGGCTAGTGACCATTTTTACCAATTTACATTGGCTTACTGGAACACCCTTATAATTCCCTAGTATATGGTACTGAGGTACCCAGGGTATTGGGGTTCCAGGAGATCCCTATGGGCTGCAGCATTTCTTTTGCCACCCATAGGGAGCTCTGACAATTCTTACACAGGCCTGCCACTGCAGCCTGAGTGAAATAACGTCCACGTTATTTAACAGCCATTTTACACTGCACTTAAGTAACTTATAAGTCACCTATATGTCTAACCTTTACCTGGTAAAGGTTAGGTGCAAAGTTACTTAGTGTGAGGGCACCCTGGCACTAGCCAAGGTGCCCCCACATTGTTCAGAGCCAATTCACTGAACTTTGTGAGTGCGGGGACACCATTACACGCGTGCACTACATAGAGGTCACTACCTATATGTAGCTTCACCATGGTAACTCCGAATATGGCCATGTAACATGTCTATGATCATGGAATTGCCCCCTCTATGCCATCCTGGCTTTGTTGGTACAATTCCCTGATCCCAGTGGTCTGTAGCACAGACCCTGGTACTGCCAGACTGCCCTTCCTGGGGTTTCACTGCAGCTGCTGCTGCTGCCAACCCCTCAGACAGGCAGCTGCCCTCCTGGGGTCCAGCCAGGCCTGGCCCAGGATGGCAGAACAAAGAACTTCCTCTGAGAGAGGGTGTGACACCCTCTCCCTTTGGAAAATGGTGTTAAGGCAGGGGAGGAGTAGCCTCCCCCAGCCTCTGGAAATGCTTTGTTGGGCACAGATGTGCCCAATTCTGCATAAGCCAGTCTACACCGGTTCAGGGACCCCTTAGCCCCTGCTCTGGCGCGAAACTGGACAAAGGAAAGGGGAGTGACCACTCCCCTGACCTGCACCTCCCCTGGGAGGTGTCCAGAGCTCCTCCAGTGTGCTCCAGACCTCTGCCATCTTGGAAACAGAGGTGCTGCTGGCACACTGGACTGCTCTGAGTGGCCAGTGCCACCAGGTGACGTCAGAGACTCCTGCTGATAGGCTCCTTCAGGTGTTAGTAGCCTTTCCTCTCTCCTAGGTAGCCAAACCCTCTTTTCTGGCTATTTAGGGTCTCTGTCTCTGGGGAAACTTTAGATAACGAATGCATGAGCTCAGCCGAGTTCCTCTGCATCTCCCTCTTCACCTTCTGATAAGGAAACGACCGCTGACCGCGCTGGAAGCCTGCAAACCTGCAACATAGTAGCAAAGACGACTACTGCAACTCTGTAACGCTGATCCTGCCGCCTTCTCGACTGTTTTCCTGCTTGTGCATGCTGTGGGGGTAGCCTGCCTCCTCTCTGCACCAGAAGCTCCGAAGAAATCTCCCGTGGGTCGACGGAATCTTCCCCCTGCAACCGCAGGCACCAAAAAGCTGCATCACCGGTCCCTTGGGTCTCCTCTCAGCACGACGAGCGAGGTCCCTCGAATCCAGCGACACTGTCCAAGTGACCCCCACACTCCAGTGACTCTTCAGCCCAAGTTTGGTGGAGGTAAGTCCTTGCCTCACCTTGCTGGGCTGCATTGCTGGGAACCGCGACTTTGCAGCTACTCTGGCCCCTGTGCACTTCCGGTGGAAATCCTTTGTGCACAGCCAAGCCTGGGTCCACGGCACTCTAACCTGCATTGCACGACTTTCTAAGTTGGTCTCCGGCGACGTGGGACTCCTTTGTGCAACTTCGGCGAGCACCGTTTCACGCATCCTTCTAGTGCCTGTTTCTGGCACTTCTCCGGGTGCTACCTGCTTTAGTGAGGGCTTTTTGTATTGCTCGACATCCCCTCTCTCTTCAGGTCCAATTTGCGACCTCCTGGTCCCTCCTGGGCCCCAGCAGCGTCCAAAAACGCCAAACGCACGATTTGCGTCTAGAAAGGCTTGTTGGCGTCCTTTCGGCGGGAAAACACTTCTGCACGACTCTCCAAGGCAAGAGGGATCCGTCCACCAAAGGGAAAGTCTCTAGCCCTTTTCGTTCCTGCAGAAACCTCAGCTTCTTCTGTCCAGTAGAAGCTTCTTTGCACCCGCAGCTGGCGTTTCCTGGGCATCTGCCCATCTCCGACTTCCTTGTGACTTTTGGACTTGGTCCCCTTGTTCCATAGGTACCCTAGATTGGAAATCCACAGTTGTTGCATTGCTGGTTTGTGTCTTTCCTACATTATTCCTCTAACACTACTATTTTGTCCTTAGGGGAACTTTAGTGCACTTTGCACTCACTTTTCAGGGTCTTGGGGAGGGTTATTTTTCTAACTCTCACTATTTTCTAATAGTCCCAGCGACCCTCTACAAGGTCACATAGGTTTGGGGTCCATTCGTGGTTCGCATTCCACTTTTGGAGTATATGGTTTGTGTTGCCCCTATCCCTATATTTCCCCATTGCATCCTATTGTAACTATACATTGTTTGCACTGTTTTCTAAGACTATACTGCATATTTTTGCTATTGTGTATATATATCTTGTGTATATTTCCTACCCTCTCACTGAGGGTACACTCTAAGATACTTTGGCATATTGTCATAAAAATAAAGTACCTTTATTTTTAGTATAACTGTGTATTGTGTTTTCTTATGATATTGTGCATATGACACTAAGTGGTACTGTAGTAGCTTCACACGTCTCCTAGTTCAGCCTAAGCTGCTCTGCTAAGCTACCATTATCTATCAGCCTAAGCTGCTAGACACCCTATACACTAATAAGGGATAACTGGGCCTGGTGCAAGGTGCAAGTACCCCTTGGTACTCACTACAAGCCAGTCCAGCCTCCTACATTGGTTGTGCAGTGGTGGGATAAGTGCTTGAGACTACTTACCACTCTTGTCATTGTACTTTTCATAAGAGAAAAATATACAAAACAAGGTCAGTGTATATACACATAGCCAAAAAGTTTTGCATTTCCTCTTTTCACTCTTTTCTAAGTGCTGAAAAGTACTCCTAAACTTTCAAAAAGTTCTTAAAAGTTTAAAAAGTTTTTTTTTCTGTCTTTCCAAAAAGTTCTGAAAACTTTTGTCTCTTTCTCTATCACTTTAACTCTCTCTAAAAAATGTCTGGCACAGGCCAAAGTGTTGATCTGTCCAAACTTGCATATGACAACCTTAGCTGGAAAAGAGCAAGGAGTCTCTGTATAGAGAGAGGTTTGAGTGTAGGGAAGAATCCTGCCTTGGAACTGTTAATTAACATGCTTAGAGAACAGGATAAGGCCAGAGGTGGCCCATCTGTTGAAAAAGTACCTAATAGTTCCCAATCTGATTCAAGACTCCCCCAGGAAAAGATTCAGGAAAGAAACTTTCTAGCCTGCCCATTACTAGACAATCTAGCATAGATGGTAATGATGATGAGCCACACCAAAGTAATAGTGTTGTCTCACATCATAGCAAAAGCATTTACTCTCACCATACTGGTAGTAATGTTTCTGTAAACCAAGCTGTTAAGTTGGCTTCTGTAAGGGACAGGTCTCCTTCTGTTCATTCCCATCATAGCTCTGTTTCTAGAAATGTCCCTCCCACCAACCCTGATGACAGAATGTTAGAGAGGGAACTCAATAAGTTGAGGGTGGAACAAACCAGACTGAAGCTTAAAAAGCAACAGCTGGATTTGAATAGACAGTCTTTTGAATTAGAGAAGGAAAGACAGAAGTTGGGTTTAGATACCCATGGTGGCAGCAGCAGTATTCCCCATAGTCATCCTGCAAAAGAGCATGATTCCAGGAATCTGCACAAGATAGTTCCCCCTTATAAGGAGGGGGATGACATTAACAAGTGGTTTGCTGCACTTGAGAGGGCCTGTGTTGGACAGGATGTCCCTCAAAGGCAGTGGGCTGCTATCCTATGGCTATCATTTAGTGGAAAAGGTAGGGATAGGCTCCTTACAGTGAAAGAAAATGATGCCAATAATTTCCAAGTTCTTAAGAATGCACTCCTGGATGGTTATGGCTTAACCACTGAACAGTACAGGATAAAGTTCAGAGAGACCAAAAAGGAGTCTTCACAAGACTGGGTTGATTTCATTGACCATTCAGTGAAGGCCTTGGAGGGGTGGTTACATGGCAGTAAAGTTACTGATTATGACAGCCTGTATAACTTAATCCTGAGAGAGCATATTCTTAATAATTGTGTGTCTGATTTGTTGCACCAGTACTTGGTGGACTCTGATCTGACCTCTCCCCAAGAATTGGGAAAGAAGGCAGACAAATGGGTCAGAACAAGAGTGAACAGAAAAGTTCATACAGGGGGTGACAAAGATGGCAACAAAAAGAAGGATGGTAAGTCTTCTGACAAGGGTGGGGACAAATCTAAAAATGAGTCTTCATCAGGCCCACAAAAACACTCTGGTGGGGGTGGTGGGTCCAAATCCTCCTTTAATCAGAACAAGGAAAAGAAACCATGGTGCTATTTATGTAAAATAAAAGGCCATTGGACAACAGATCCCAGTTGTCCAAAGAAAGGCACCACAGCTCCTACCACTACAACCCCTACTGCTACACCTAGTGTCCCTACTAATAGCAGTGGTGGTGCGAGCAAACCTACTAATAGCCAATCCAAGGGAGTAGCTGGGCTCACTTTTGGTAATTTAGTTGGGGTTGGTCTGATTAGGGAGACCACAGAGGCTACTTTAGTCTCTGAAGGGGCTATTGATTTAGCCACTTTGGTTGCTTGCCCCCATAACTTGGAGAAGTACAAGCAACTAACCCTAATAAATGGTGTTGAGGTCCATGCCTAGAGGGACACAGGTGCCAGTGTCACAATGGTGATTGAGAAACTGGTGCACCCTGAACAACACATACTTGGACACCAGTACCAAGTAACCGATGCTCACAACATAACACAAAGCCACCCCATGGCTGTTGTAAATCTCAACTGGGGGGGGGTAACTGGTCCAAAGAAAGTTGTGGTAGCTTCAGATTTACCTGTAGACTGTCTATTAGGGAATGATTTGGAGACATCAGCTTGGTCAGATGTGGAGTTGGAGGCCCATGCAGCAATGCTGGGCATCCCAGGGCATATTTTTGCTTTGACAAGGGCTCAGGCCAAAAAGCAAAAAGGACAGGGAAGCTTGGATCCTGGAACAATGGACCAAGTGCTCCCTAAAGCTAGGGCTAGTAGAAGCAAATCACTTCCTACTATCCCTCCCTCTACAGTGGATTCTAATTCTGAGGAAGAAGAATTCCCTCCCTGTGCAGAACCTACACCAGAGGAGCTGGAAGCAGACACTGCTGAGCTTTTGGGTGAAGGGGGGCCTGCCAGAGAGGAGCTGAGTGTGGCACAGCAAACCTGTCCCACATTAGAGGGTCTCAGACAGCAAGCTGTCAAACAGGCTAATGGGGATGTCAGTGACTCTCACAGAGTTTACTGGGAGGACAACCTCTTGTACACTGAGCATAGGGATCCTAAACCTGGAGCTGCCAGGAGATTAGTGATTCCTCAGGAGTACAGAAAGTTCCTCCTAACACTGGCACATGACATTCCCCTAGCTGGGCACCTGGGTCAAATGAAAACTTGGGACAGATTGGTTCCCTTGTTTCATTGGCCTAGGATGTCTGAGGACACAAAGCAATTTTGTAAGTCCTGTGAAACCTGTCAAGCCAGTGGCAAGACAGGTGGCACCCCAAAGGCACCCCTTATCCCACTGCCTGTGGTTGGGGTTCCCTTTGAAAGGGTAGGGGTTGACATAGTTGGCCCCCTTGACCCTCCTACTGCTTCAGGCAATAGATTTATCTTGGTGGTAGTGGACCATGCCACAAGATATCCTGAAGCTATTCCTTTAAGGACCACTACAGCTCCTGCAGTGGCAAAGGCCCTCCTGGGAATATTTTCCAGGGTGGGCTTCCCAAAGGAAGTAGTATCAGACAGGGGAAGCAATTTCATGTCTGCATACTTAAAGGCCATGTGGAAGGAGTGTGGTGTAACGTACAAGTTCACAACACCCTATCATCCACAAACAAATGGACTGGTGGAGAGATTTAATAAAACTCTCAAAGGCATGATTATGGGACTCCCTGAAAAACTCCGCAGGAGATGGGATATCCTTCTACCATGCCTCCTTTTTGCCTACAGGGAGGTACCCCAGAAAGGAGTGGGCTTCAGCCCCTTTGAACTTCTTTTTGGACACCCTGTTAGGGGTCCACTCACACTTGTAAAGGAGGGTTGGGAACAACCTTTAAAAGCTCCTAAGCAGGATATTGTGGATTATGTACTTGGCCTCAGATCAAGGATGGCTGAGTACATGAAAAAGGCCAGTAAAAACCTTCAGGCCAGCCAAGAGCTCCAGAAGCAATGGCATGATCAGAAGGCTGTTTTGGTTCAGTACCAACCAGGGCAGAAAGTGTGGGTCTTGGAGCCTGTGGCCCCAAGAGCACTCCAAGATAAATGGAGTGGTCCCCACACAATTGTTGAAAAGAAGGGTGAAGTCACCTACTTGGTTGACTTAGGCACTGCCAGGAGTCCCCTTAGGGTGCTCCATGTCAACCGCCTGAAACCCTACTATGACAGGGCTGATCTCACCCTGCTCATGGCAACAGATGAGGGACAGGAAGAAGACAGTGATCCTCTACCTGATCTCTTCTCTTCCACAGATCAAGATGCTCTTGTGGAAGGTGTAGTTTTGGCTGATTGTCTTACTGCTGAGCAGAAAGACAATTGCATAAATCTCCTAGGTCAATTTTCAGAACTCTTCTCTACTGTGCCAGGCACCACTTCTTGGTGTGAGCACACTATAGATACTGGAGACAGTTTACCTGTCAAAAGTAAGATCTATAGGCAGCCTGACCATGTCAGGGACTGCATAAAGCAAGAAGTTCAGAAATTGTTGGAACTAGGAGTGGTTGAGCACTCTGACAGTCCATAGGCTTCTCCTGTGGTACTGGTACCAAAACCCAATTCTAAAGATGGAAAGAAAGAAATGCGGTTTTGTGTAGACTATAGAGGTCTCAACTTAGTAACCAAAACTGATGCTCACCCTATACCCAGGGCAGATGAGCTCATAGATACACTGGCATCTGCCAAGTATCTAAGCACTTTTGATTTGACTGCAGGGTATTGGCAGATCAAATTGTCAGAAGATGCTAAACCTAAGACTGCATTTTCTACCATTGGAGGACATTACCAGTTTACTGTAATGCCTTTTGGTTTGAAAAATGCACCTGCCACTTTTCAGAGGTTGGTGAACACAGTCCTGCAAGGGCTGGAAGCTTTCAGTTCAGCATATTTGGACGATATAGCTGTCTTTAGCTCCAGCTGGGATGATCACCTGGTCCACCTATGGAAAGTTTTGGAGGCCCTGCAAAAGGCAGGCCTCACTATCAAGGCTTCAAAGTGCCAGATAGGGCAGGGTAAGGTGGTTTATCTGGGACACCTTGTTGGTGGGGAACAGATTGCACCACTTCAAGGGAAAATCCAAACTATTATTGATTGGGTTCCCCCTACCACTCAGACTCAAGTGAGAGCCTTCCTAGGCCTCACTGGGTATTACAGGAGGTTCATTAAGAACTATGGCTCCATTGCAGCCCCTCTTAATGACCTCACATCCAAGAAAATGCCTAAAAAGGTATTATGGACAGCAAACTGTCAGAAAGCTTTTGAGGAGCTGAAGCAGGCCATGTGCTCTGCACCTGTCCTGAAAAGCCCCTGTTACTCTAAAAAATTCTATGTCCAAACTGATGCATCTGAATTAGGAGTAGGGGCAGTCCTATCACAACTTAATTCTGAGGGCCAGGATCAACCTGTTGCTTTTATTAGTAGGAGGTTGACCCCTAGAGAAAAGCGTTGGTCTGCCATTGAGAGGGAGGCCTTTGCTGTGGTCTGGGCTCTGAAGAAGTTGAGGCCATACCTGTTTGGCACTCACTTCATTGTTCAGACAGACCACAAACCTCTACTTTGGCTAAAACAAATGAAAGGTGAAAATCCTAAATTGTTGAGGTGGTCCATATCCCTACAGGGAATGGACTATACAGTGGAACATAGACCTGGGAGTAGCCACTCCAATGCAGATGGACTCTCCAGATATTTCCACTTAGACAATGAAGACTCATCAGGTCATGGCTAGTCTTATTGTCCTTCATTTGGGGGGGGGTTGTGTAGGAAAGTACCATCTTGCCTGGCATGTTACCCCCATTTTTCACTGTATATATGTTGTTTTAGTTGTATGTGTCACTGGGACCCTGGTAACCCAGGGCCCCAGTGCTCATAAGTGTGCCTGAATGTGTTACCTGTGTAGTGACTAACTGTCTCACTGAGGCTCTGCTAATCAGAACCTCAGTGGTTATGCTCTCTCATTTCTTTCCAAATTGTCACTAACAGGCTAGTGACCATTTTTACCAATTTACATTGGCTTACTGGAACACCCTTATAATTCCCTAGTATATGGTACTGAGGTACCCAGGGTATTGGGGTTCCAGGAGATCCCTATGGGCTGCAGCATTTCTTTTGCCACCCATAGGGAGCTCTGACAATTCTTACACAGGCCTGCCACTGCAGCCTGAGTGAAATAACGTCCACGTTATTTAACAGCCATTTTACACTGCACTTAAGTAACTTATAAGTCACCTATATGTCTAACCTTTACCTGGTAAAGGTTAGGTGCAAAGTTACTTAGTGTGAGGGCACCCTGGCACTAGCCAAGGTGCCCCCACATTGTTCAGAGCCAATTCACTGAACTTTGTGAGTGCGGGGACACCATTACACGCGTGCACTACATAGAGGTCACTACCTATATGTAGCTTCACCATGGTAACTCCGAATATGGCCATGTAACATGTCTATGATCATGGAATTGCCCCCTCTATGCCATCCTGGCTTTGTTGGTACAATTCCCTGATCCCAGTGGTCTGTAGCACAGACCCTGGTACTGCCAGACTGCCCTTCCTGGGGTTTCACTGCAGCTGCTGCTGCTGCCAACCCCTCAGACAGGCAGCTGCCCTCCTGGGGTCCAGCCAGGCCTGGCCCAGGATGGCAGAACAAAGAACTTCCTCTGAGAGAGGGTGTGACACCCTCTCCCTTTGGAAAATGGTGTTAAGGCAGGGGAGGAGTAGCCTCCCCCAGCCTCTGGAAATGCTTTGTTGGGCACAGATGTGCCCAATTCTGCATAAGCCAGTCTACACCGGTTCAGGGACCCCTTAGCCCCTGCTCTGGCGCGAAACTGGACAAAGGAAAGGGGAGTGACCACTCCCCTGACCTGCACCTCCCCTGGGAGGTGTCCAGAGCTCCTCCAGTGTGCTCCAGACCTCTGCCATCTTGGAAACAGAGGTGCTGCTGGCACACTGGACTGCTCTGAGTGGCCAGTGCCACCAGGTGACGTCAGAGACTCCTGCTGATAGGCTCCTTCAGGTGTTAGTAGCCTTTCCTCTCTCCTAGGTAGCCAAACCCTCTTTTCTGGCTATTTAGGGTCTCTGTCTCTGGGGAAACTTTAGATAACGAATGCATGAGCTCAGCCGAGTTCCTCTGCATCTCCCTCTTCACCTTCTGATAAGGAAACGACCGCTGACCGCGCTGGAAGCCTGCAAACCTGCAACATAGTAGCAAAGACGACTACTGCAACTCTGTAACGCTGATCCTGCCGCCTTCTCGACTGTTTTCCTGCTTGTGCATGCTGTGGGGGTAGCCTGCCTCCTCTCTGCACCAGAAGCTCCGAAGAAATCTCCCGTGGGTCGACGGAATCTTCCCCCTGCAACCGCAGGCACCAAAAAGCTGCATCACCGGTCCCTTGGGTCTCCTCTCAGCACGACGAGCGAGGTCCCTCGAATCCAGCGACGCTGTCCAAGTCACCCCCACAGTCCAGTGACTCTTCAGCCCAAGTTTGGTGGAGGTAAGTCCTTGCCTCACCTCGCTGGGCTGCATTGCTGGGAACCGCAACTTTGCAGCTTCTCCGGCCCCTGTGCACTTCCGGCGGAAATCCTTTGTGCACAGCCAAGCCTGGGTTCACGGCACTCTAACCTGCATTGCACGACTTTCTAAGTTGGTCTCCGGCGACGTGGGACTCCTTTGTGCAACTTCGGCGAGCACCGTTTCACGCATCCTCGTAGTGCCTGTTTCTGGCACTTCTCCGGGTGCTACCTGCTTCAGTGAGGGCTCTTTGTATTGCTCGACATCCCCTCTCTCTTCAGGTCCAATTTGCGACCTCCTGGTCCCTCCTGGGCCCCAGCAGCATCCAAAAACGCCAAACGCACGATTTGCGTCTAGAAAGGCTTGTTGGCGTCCTTTTGGCGGGAAAACACTTCTGCACGACTCTCCAAGGCGAGCGGGATCCGTCCACCAAAGGGAAAGTCTCTAGCCCTTTTCGTTCCTGCAGAAACCTCAGCTTCTTCTGTCCAGTCGAAGCTTCTTTGCACCCGCAGCTGGCGTTTCCTGGGCATCTGCCCATCTCCGACTTGCTTGTGACTTTTGGACTTGGTCCCCTTGTTCCACAGGTATCCTAGATTGGAAATCCACAGTTGTTGCATTGCTGGTTTGTGTCTTTCCTACATTATTCCTCTAACACGACTATTTTGTCCTTAGGGGAACTTTAGTGCACTTTGCACTCACTTTTCAGGGTCTTGGGGAGGGTTATTTTTCTAACTCTCACTATTTTCTAATAGTCCCAGCGACCCTCTACAAGGTCACATAGGTTTGGGGTCCATTCGTGGTTCGCATTCCACTTTTGGAGTATATGGTTTGTGTTGCCCCTATCCCTATGTTTCCCCATTGCATCCTATTGTAACTATACATTGTTTGCACTGTTTTCTAAGACTATACTGCATATTTTTGCTATTGTGTATATATATCTTGTGTATATTTCCTACCCTCTCACTGAGGGTACACTCTAAGATACTTTGGCATATTGTCATAAAAATAAAGTACCTTTATTTTTAGTATAACTGTGTATTGTGTTTTCTTATGATATTGTGCATATGACACTAAGTGGTACTGTAGTAGCTTCACACGTCTCCTAGTTCAGCCTAAGCTGCTCTGCTAAGCTACCATTATCTATCAGTCTAAGCTGCTAGACACCCTATACACTAATAAGGGATAACTGGGCCTGGTGCAAGGTGCAAGTACCCCTTGGTACTCACTACAAGCCAGTCCAGCCTCCTACAGTCATCCTCACCATCATTGGTATTCGTGGTGGAGCAGGACGTAGAACAGCATTGGGAATAAATGCAGTTCAGGCTCCATGGCGGCGTGGCTCTTCCCGGAGTCTCCACAGGTGAGTCGTTTCCCTTCTGTGCAGTGTTTCCGCCAGGCTTTTGATGTCATTGGTACCACCCCGGAAAAGGTGGCGGATTGATGTGTCTTAATATGGTGGGAAGAGCATTGACTTTCGCCTGGCTGTAGGCAGCTACCGCTGTGATGCCTGTTGTTTCCACCCTGGCGGTCGGTGTGGTAAAGTGGCTGTCTGTCTGAGCTCTTTCCGCCATGGTCATAATTTGGCGGTATTTACCTCCAGCCTGTTGGCGGTATTACCGCCACTTTATTACTGACCGCCAGGGTTGTAATGAGGGCCATAATGCTGTTAATTGACTCTCTTCAGGGCAATGTACTTCCCAACCCAGATACCAGTAAAGCTTGTTTCTAAGGCAAAGGTATTTTGTATCCCTTGTCATATTGAGTTAGGAACCACTTATTTGAGCTGCAAATACTTAAGCAAAAATTATTTTCAGCATGTGACTGATGTACCTATAATTGAATTTCATTTAACTTGTTTGTGGTGGATTGTCACACCACAAAATAAACAGGTTTGTAGGTCATAGAAAGTGGCTTTGCGTGGCCCTGCAAATATGGGACTTCACTCTGCACCGCTGGGACAGCAAAAAGACATAATGCACTGGCAGCCCATGGGGCTTGTAAATTTGCCCCTGTATATAATACGTGGACACATGAGTTCAGAACTAACCACAACACGCTCTGCAATATTTTCATCTCTATGAAGCAGTGCTGCAAACCTTTAACAGACACATAACCTTTCACCATATCAATATTTTGTGATTACCTGCTTTACCTATTTCTGCAAAGATGCCGAACTTCCAGAGAATTATTTTGATTGATGCTAGCTAATATTTTGGACAGGTTTATTTGACGATTAAACACATGGCTGCCTTTAGTGAGACAATCAACTGAACAATCCATTTTATCACATATAGTTTTAATTTTTCTTTCCGTTTTATATCTTAAGCAGTTCAGTGCAGCATGCAAGATTAGCTGTAAACAATTTCGAAAGAAATGTTAGTGTGCACTTCTTTTCAATCTATCTTTGTATTTAAAAACAAGTGCAGCCATACATGAATGCTTCAACTTTGGGATGAAGTGCTACAAGTTGCTAAAATTTCTATATGCAGATATAGATGTGCGAGTATGTGTATATATATATATATATATATATTTAAGTCGCAATGTCTGTCAGCATTGTATATTGTTTCCTTTCTTAAGAAATAGTAGTTTAGCATGTGCTTACAATATCACTTCTTCTCTGCTTAGCCTCAAAGAACAAGCAACAAAAAAGCAAAAGCCTCGAGGGCTGATTAAAAGCATATTTTTACTGGTAGCTGTTTTTTCACTTCATTTTCTATTTTGATCGAACTGGCAGCTGCAGTAAGAATAATATAGTATGCGGATAAATCTGCTCTATTTCAAAAAATTTGAAAGTTTGTCACCATTATTACTCACTGCAAAGCCATGGGAAATATGTTTCCATATTTTTAATGGGATTTCAAGAGAATGATTTCGCAGTTGATAGTACACATGGGTACTTCTACAGAATGTACAGACAAACAGCTCTTCAGTCCTATGCATTCTGAAATGTTGATGGCAAAATTCCTTCTACAACAACTAATCTATGAAGCATATGTCACTACAGGATGATCTATACAGCAAGGTGGGACAGCAAGGGTCTACTCACTTTTCCTATTGTAGAGAAGGTGACATTGAAACTCAGGGGCAGATTTATCAATCCTTCATGCAGTGCAACGCAGCAAGCCACCTTGCTGCGCTGCATGTACAGCAAAGGATTGGAATGCATTGTATTTAAAACAGCGCATTCCTGATCTTTCCTAGCGCTGGCACACTTTTAGCTGCCTAGTGCCAATGCAGGCACCCTTGCATCATGGTGCAGGGATGCCTGCATTGTAGGCAGGATTGTTTTTGTGCAGGAAAGGACACCTCCCTGCACAAAAACAATTATGAGAGGCATTCATCTCTTTCCAGGTATTCAGCATTCTAAGGTACAGAGAGAAAAAGCACAAAATGAGGAGAAATAAAGATATTTTTCCTTGCTATGCCTCACCTGGGCAGCCCCAGGATTTTGAGGCATTTCCAGATCTAATGGTAAATCTGGGGGAACACCTACTCTCCACCCATGAAACGCCTTCCTGGGTCAGAGTAACACAAGGCAGCTATGTATGCTGCCTTGCGTTACTCTACGTTCATGAAGCCACGCAGAGCCATGCCAGGTGGTTTTGCATGGCTTGATAAATCTCATGTATGTTTTTCATAACCCTTGCATCCCCTTGCTTGGTGCAAGGACAGTGCAAAACCTTGATAAATCTGCCCTAGTTATTTCTTCTAGTTTTTTCCTCTTTCTATGTGTGCAGCAGAAAGAGGAAATGCCGCTCAGGATTGTTTTTGTTCAGAAAGGTGTCCCTTCCTGCCCCGAAACAATCCTGCCTACAATGCAGGCATCCTTGCACCATGATGCAAGGGTCCCTGCATTGACAATAAGCAGCCAAAAGTGTGCCAGTTCTTGGAAAGAACAGTAATGTGCTGTATAATGTTAAATGCAGCATATTACTGTTCTTTCCCTTTCACGCAGTGCAGCAAGGTGGCTTGCTTTATTGCACTGCATGAGAAAATGATAAATATGGGTCAGAGTAACTTATCATGAAACATTCTTTCACTTACAGACTAACACAACAGTATACACAGAGAACAGCAGCCAGGCCTTTTTAAACAACAACCATCTGACATGCACAGTCAGTCATTCGCCCAAGCGAGGAGGTGAGTTATGTTTTGTTGGTTGCTTCTTTGGGACTACTCCAAGGCCAATAGATGTGACAAGATAGCTAAAAGGAGGGAACAGGAAGGCTGATGAATTCTGGGCTTAAGTGAAGTTAGCAAAGAGAGGAAAATAGGCTGCAGAAGAAGGAAGGAGTGAAATAGAGGAAGCAAGAACGGGTAGAATGTATGAATCAAGGTGTGGGCCAAATTGTGAGGCATTTGAGCCTAATAAAGAAAAGGAACATGACTGACTGCTAGAGGGATGCCAGTGCAAGCGTTTGTGAATTAGAAACTCATTAAAACAAATCAACACACAGGGCATCATTACGAGTTGGCCCGCCATGTTTCTGATGGGGAGATTGCCGCCATAGTGGCTACCTCCCCGCCAGGCACGTTAAGAGATTCCCGCCAGGTCAGCGGGCAGAAACCTGAGTTTCCGCCCTCTAGCCTAGCGGGAAATACCCTATAGCATTGTCTCCGGCTTGAAATCAAGTGGCTATGTTACTGCCATGAAATCAATGGCAGAAAACAAGGTTGTAATTCCCAGGGCAGCGCTGCTTGCAGTGCTACCCTGGTGGATTAGGACCACCGCAACTGTGGTCATAATGTGGCACTCGGACCGCCACATTTGTGGCGGTCCAACTGCCACAGCGAGTTTGGCGGTCAAGTGACCGTCAGACTCGTAATGACCCCCACAGTCTTTCACACACTGGTGTATCATTTTGTCGAACACCTGTTATGATGACAAAAAGCAAGTGTTATATTTCAGGCTTTTAGAGTGAAAAGAAGAGTAAATGAACAATTAGTTTACATATTGCCGGCTCTCGGTTCTGCACATATTATTTGTCAAAAGTAAACAAAATGCATGCCTGTTAGCAATTGGGTCTCTAGTTGGCAGAGTGTTAGTCCTGGCAAACTTGGTGTGGTCTCCCCTGTCTTTTTGTCTCTGCTTTCCATGTTTTGACTGTGTGCTGGACTCTGTTTTTGCTGTTTTTGGTACTCTGGGGACTTTACCACTGCTGGCCAGTGCTAAAATGCAAGTGTTCCTGTGTAAATTATATGTGTAATTGGCTTTTCCATGATTGGCATATTTGATACACTAGTAAGTCCCTAGTAAAGTGCACTAGAGGTGCCCAGGGCCTGTAAATCAAATGCTGCTAGTAGGTCTGCAGCACATGTTGGGTCACCTGCATTAGAAGTCCTGTAAACATGGCTGAGACCTGCCACTGCAGTGTCGTGTGTGCAGTTTGAAACTGCCATTTCGACTTGGCAAGTGTAAGCACTTGCCAGGACTAAACCTTCCCTTTTTATACATGTAAGGCACCCCTAAGGTAGGCCCTAGGTAGCCCCATGGGCAGGATACAGTGTATGTTAAAGGTGGACATGTACTGGTGTGTTTTACATGTCCTAACAGTGAAATACTGCTAAATTTGGTTTTCGTTGTTGCAAGGCCTATCTCTCTCATAGGTTAACATGCGGTGATGCCTTTAAATATCCTTAAATTACAGTTTCCCTTTGAGAGCAGCTAGACATTTGGAGTTCGGGATCTCTGAACTCACAATTTAAAAATAGATCTGTTAGTGACGTTGGTATTTAGATTGTTAATTTGAAAATGTCACTTTTTCTTAAACCAATCTGTGACTGTGCCTGTTTGTGAATTCCCTATCTGGGTCAGACTGACAGTTGGGCTGTTTATGAATCTCCTCTAGACAGTGACACAAAGGGAGCTGGGGTGTAGCCTGCATATCCCGATGAGCCATCTGAGCTGGAGTGGAGGGAGGAGTGGTCACTTACACTTGAGTGGGCTGTGCCTGCCCTCACACAATGCAGTCTCCAACCCCCTGGTGTGTGTCTGGGGCCTGGCTGGACAAGGCAGGATCTTGTGAACAACAGAGACTGTCCTTTGAAGTTTGCCTACTTCAAAGGCAGAAAGGGATATAAGTAGTGGACCCAAAACCCCATACTTTTAGATCAACTCAAGATCACTTCTGGACTCAAGAGGAACCTCTACCACTGAGAAGAGCTCAAGAGCTGATGAGAAGTGCTGCCCTGGCCTGTGACTGTGCTCTGTTGGGCTATCCTGCAGTTGCTGCTCTGCCTGTGAAAGGGGACAAAGACTGGTCTTTGTTTTGCATTCCTGCTTGAGAGGTATCTCCAAGGGCTTGGAGTAGAGCTTGCCTCCTGTTTTGAAGCCTTAGGGACAGAAAATGCTTCACCATCCAGTTTTGAGTCTGCATGCTGTGGATTCTAGCTTGCCAGAGAGTGTCATTCCAGTTCCTGGGCCCCTGGAAGTGAAATTCTGGATGGAAACTGCAACGCCGCCTGCCTGGGATCCGTGGGCCTCGCAGATACTCGACAAACCCAACGCGTCCGCAGGCCTTGCATCGCCGCAGCCGCTGATCCTGCACGATCTTGTTGAGATCGGAGTGTTGTAAGCCTGAGGTACATGACATCCCTCGCCAATGCAGCGCCTATGGACCTGTGACTTCATCACGACCCCGTGAGGTCACCCTGCAGCATCGTGACTTTGCCGGACTTCATCTCCGCCGGAACCAAGGGACCGACACCCCGCAACCGACGTCACCTCACTTCCACTGCTCTGCAGTAAGGACCCAACACCTCTTTGCAACGCCTCTGCTCCTCTGCCCCGTAGCACTGCAACCGACGCCCATCCTATCCAGCAACGCCTCACTCCCCGACTCCGTACACATGCCTGTTTTCTACTTGTTTTACTAATGTACTGTACCTGGAGGTCCGTACGACTCCGTAAACATCGACCGTGGCGTCGCATTGTAGGAAACGACTCTGTCTTGACGCCGCTTAACATCAAATTGCATCATTTGTGCCTCTAGGCACTATGTTTGTGTTTTTGAGAGCGAAGATCACATTTTAAATGGTGTATAGTAGTTTTTTTTTAATAGTATTTGTTCTTGTTTATTTAGATAAAATATTTACTATTTTTCTAAACCTGTGTTGCATCATTTTGTAGTAGTTCACTGCATTACTGTGTGTGTTGGTACAAATACTTAACACATTGACTCTGAGTTAAGCCTGCCTGCTTGTTCCAAGCTACTAAGGGGGTGAGCGGGGGTTACCTCAGTGTGATTCTACTTTACCCTGACTTGAGTGAGGGTCCTTGCTTGGACAGGGGGCAACCTGACTGCCAACCAAAGACCCCATTTCTAACAAAGAGGTTTACACCCTGTTCAAGTAGGGATCTCAGTCAGGGTAAGTTACGCTCCCTAAATAAACCTGTGCTCACCCTCTGGTAGCTTGGTACAGAGCAGTCAGGCTTGACTTCAGATGTGTAAAGTATTTGTGCAACACTTTAAAAACGGTAAAGCATTACAAACACCAAAAAAAATCTACATGCCGGTTTAGAAAAATAGAAAATATTTATCTGAATAAAACAAGACCAAAATGAAAAAAATCTAATATAACAGTAGAAGGGTTACATGAGAGAGCAAGGGACCGGCGCAAAGTCAAAATCCAGGTCAAATGTGATGGAGGAGAGGCAGCTACAGAACACATACAAGGTCTGCTGAACAGTACCTTGTTTTGGAGCAATGCGTCAATAATTTCTGCCACACTCGAATGATGCTTCATTGTCAGGCTCCTATGGAAGTAGATGTGATACGTTGTTGGTAGGCCTCTAGTCAGCAAGATAGGGCTAGTCCTTGTCCTCAGCAGGGCAGAGATCAGCAGGCAGCAGGGCAGCTCAGTAATGCAGAGAAGCAGTTCCTTTGAACAGTCCAGGAAGAGTGGCAATCCTTACAGCAAAGCAATCTTTACTCCAACAGAGTTGTTCTCAAATCCAGGAGTGATCTTATTTCAGGTGGTCAGAGAACCAGTACTTATACCCCAAGGTGCCTTTGATGTGGGGGATGACTTTAAAGGATCTCTCTGAAATGCACAGGTCCCCCTTTTAGCCCAGCATTGGCTTCAGACTATCAGTAGGGGATAATCAGCCCCTTTATGTGGGCTTGGGTGACTACCCTTTGGGGCGTAAGTGTGGGTACTTCCAACAGACCTCCCCAGGAAGACCCATCAGTATGCAGATTAATGCAGATGCAGTTGAGTATCCTGTGTTGTGGGTATCTGAAGGGGAATGGGCAAATGTCGCTGTCACCCAGCCCAGGCCAGGTGTGTATTGGAGACAGGCTGTCAGGCACACAGGGCAGTGAGGGCAGAGAAATGCCCACTTTCTAAAAGTGACATTTCTAAAATAGTAATAAATCCAACCTTACCTGTAAAGGGGATTTATCAGTACCATTCCATTGATATGAAACTTGATGCAGTTACCCATTACCCAGGAATGATAGCTTAAAAGTATATTAAGGAATTCCCAATGCTGGCCTATAAGAGGAGAAGGCCTCACAGTAATTAAAAACAAACTTGGGAGATTTTCCTTACCAGGACATGTAAAACGTAAAGGTTCTGTCTTTTACTTATGTGGCACCCTGCCCCATATGCTACCTAGGGCCTACCTTAGGGGTGACATATGTAAGAAAAGTGGAGTATAAGGCTTCGCAAAAGATTTTAAATGCTAAATTGAAGTTCACATACAGGCTCTGCAGTGGTAGGCCTGAGATATGTTTACAGGCTACATAAGTGGGTGGCACAATCAGTGCTACAAGCCCACTAGTAACATTTAATTTACAGGCCGTAGGTATATAGTATACCACTTTACAAGGGACTTACATGTACATTAAATATTGCAATTGTGTATACACCAATGGTGCCATGTTTAGAGGTGAAGCACATGCACTTTATCACAGGTTAGCAGTGGTAAAGTGTTCTTAGTCCTAAGCCCCAAAAAAAGATACAGTTAAACACAGGAAGTGAAAGGCAAAAAGTCTGGGGTACGACCACTCTAAAAGTGCCAGGTCTGATAATGCTGAATAAAGTTATAATGATTTTGGAGGAGAGCAACACTGACTTTGCTCCTTAGCATCACAATCTCTAGGTCTATGGTGCATTTGAGCATCCATTTGGGGGACAAATGAATTATGTTCTAATTCAAACTTTGAATAAGAAACATAGGCTGAGCTTGACAAGAAAAAGCACACAGCTCATTAGTACCACACCTGTTGAAGGTTTCAAAAAGTTGCATGGTGAAAACAGACAGCAGAGACCAGACCATTAACACGGCACAGCAGGTATTTTATTCTATCAGGCATTTCATGGGTGGTCTGGAGACCTTGGAGACCAGTTTTGGAAGCCCAGGGCCTCTCCTGGTGCCTTTGTCATTTTCCATTGCTCCCTGAGATTAATTGCATCAGGCATAGGGAGGCTTCAAAAGAGAGAGAAAGAGAGGGAGGTAGGAGGAAGGGGGAGAGGAAGCAGACCAAGAGGTAGAAGTGAGTGTGGTGAAAAGGAGATTGAGGGAATGGATGGATGGAAAGAGAAAGATTGTACCACAAAATGAAGGGACCAGGGCTGATTTGAGCATATTGTCCAGGGCTGCTTTTGCTCAGTCCAGCTCTGACCATTAATCTACATTTCCAAAACAATGAATTACCATTCACTGGTTTTCAGCTCTACTGAAACTCAAATAACTATATGAGACAAGGGCATTTGCAAAATCATACAGAGAGCAGCAGTGTCTACTAATCCATAGCTATCTTTTTAAGGAACAGTTGAATAACGTAGAACGTCAAATGAGAGATAGAGGTGGATGGTGACGTTTTTGTGGTGCAGGATGAAAATAAGGTTAGCTGGAATGTGCAATTTAAAGATTAGATCATTTCGGGGCCTAGGTGAGATTTTCAGGTATGTATGAGTGTGTATGTATATGGTGCTTCTGTAGTGCAAAACCTTTTTTTAAATATATTTATTTCATTTTTGATTTACATATACAAACAACAGTGGAAGCAAAGTCAACCACTTGAAACAACTGTACAACAAATGATGAGGTGGACGCACACAGGCAGGCCCCCGACACAGTAATGGCATATGATAATCACAGAGTATTGTAATAGGATAAGAGACAATTACATGTATGGCAACAACACATTCACACAAGGATCATCTGTCCCACTGGCAGAGGACAACCTGCTATTGCATTTTAACCAGTTCACCCAGACCTTGAAAAACTTGCGGGCATCCTCTATTTCTGTATGCAACCTTTTCTGCCGCCATGTAGAGGTCCATTTCCAATCTCCATTCTTCCAAAGTGGGAGCCGCAGGTGCTCCCCAATGCTGCGGTATATCGCGGTAAGCTACTACTAGCCCCAAGTTACAAAACAAGAGCTTTGCCCTAGGGATGTCTACATCTCCCAGGACCCCCACTAGGTCACATTAAAGCTGAAGAGGAATTTCTTGCCCTATTATCTTGCTGAGTTCCCCCACCACTCATGACCAGTATATTTGGATATTTGGGCAGCTCCATTTTCTGTGGACAAATGTACCCCGTGTCACCCTAAAGTGCAGGCAGTCTAGGGATGGCGTCTTACTCATACAGTGCAGCTGGTCTCTATTGTAATACACCTGGTGCAAAATTTTAAGTTGTATCCACTGCAGCTGGACTTTATAGTGTCCTACCTAGGAGGCATCAGAGACACTTCCCAATCCACATCTTTGAGCTCCCCCCATGTCACTTTTCTACCGGGCTCTTCGCTTAGTCAGGGTGCCTGGCATGTTGTTATTAAGTGTCTTGCAAGTGAGGGAGATGGCCTTTGATTTCAACTCTTAATATAGTATTCTGTCTTAAAGGGGGGCATATTCGGGCATATCCAATTCTCCCAGTCCCTCTGCTTGCCAAGTGTGGCACAATTGTGTGTATTTCAGATATTGGTTGGATCTCATGTGATACTCTCTTTGAAGGGATGAGAAGAGCATCAGACCACCATTTTCCAGGGGTACCCCATCCAAGAGACCCCCAGCAGATCCTAGGACCCAAACCCCCTGAGATTTCTCATTTTGCACATCCACACCTCATCTCAAAGTGAAGTCTCCCATGTTATTTTCCTTGTCCATCCCATGGCTCAAGTGACTTTCCTCCAGGCTTCCAGTGCTACCTGCATTTGCTGGAAGCAGCTCCAGAGTCCACTCTCTTCCATAGAAGTAATTGAAGTAGGACTGGAAGGCGAATTGTGTGCACTCTAACCTGTAGGTGGGATGGTCTTGTGGCATAAAGGAACACATTGATAGTCACCACGTGGGGCACCAAATAGTATACCCTTAGATCTGGAAGAGCAATACCACCACTATATGGGTTGCACTGGAGGGTCTTAGGCCCTATCCTTCAATGGCTGCCATCCCTTAGTAGAGCCTGCAGTCATTCCTCTATCCCAAAACAAACACTGCCTCAAGAATTGGGTAGTATGTGTTTTGTAGGTTGTGAAGCATTATCAACTTAAAGACAGCCACTTTCCCCATCAGAGTAAGGGGCAGCATACGCCAGCACTCTGCGCCCTCCTGGAACTGGGACATCACATGGCCCAGGTTTTTTGAGAGGCACTTTACCCTGGAAGGAGTCACAAATACACTCAAGTATTGAAATCCATCAGTCTCTACCCGGAGAAGGTGAGTCTACAGCGCAAAACAAACTAGAGCTGTACATGTTCATACAGAAGCATAAAACCAAGTAATAATATGAGAGGAGACTAGATTGTAGATGATTGATGCGATGTGATGTTGTGTTCCTTAAAAAGGCAAGTCTTCAACTCTTTCCTAAATTAGAGCAGTGTTGGAGTGCTCCTGATGGATATGCAGATTTTGTTATAGATCCTAGATGCATAAATACAGACACAGTTCTTTGTTCTAAAGAATAGTCCAATGGAGTGCAGCAACCAAAGTTGCTGTGCTGTGTTGTGCTAGGGGAAGGGAGCAGCAGAGACCCATATCTAGTAAGAAATGGTGCTGCTGCTCTTTTCCCCAGTGCTTGCACACAAACAGGAAGCCTAGCACCACACACACACATTTTTTACTTGAAGGATATTCTTCTAAAATAAAATATTATGCTTATGTTAACCTTAAAACTTTTCACACATTGGATGTGTGCAGAACAGTCCAGCACATATGCAATGTGTGAAAAGTTAGGAGAAATAAAAATATTTCTCCTTGTCAGTGTATGACTTACAGAGGCATTATTTTTTATGCAAAGCCCTGTCTACCTGTTTAAGTAGATAGGGTATTACATCAAAGCTATGGTTAGTAGAGTGAGATTGACCATCTACCACCTATGGGACGTACACTCAACACAAAGTAGAGCAAAGCAGGGCAAAGAGCTATTTGCTTTACTTTAGGGCTAGTTTCCAGCACAAAAACGTTTTGCGTGGAAAGTAAATATTTCATTAACACTTTGTGTTGATTTGCATCAGTTTTTAGACTTTGTAGTAGTGCAAAGTGTGTATAAAGTATTTACTTTCCATGCAAAACCTCTTGCCCCAGTATCTCTGTGGAGGGAAAGCTTACTTCCTATGAATAATAATTAACTGTTTTCTTATGTAGCATTTTTAATGCAGTTTTGCCATTTCATATCGGGGGCCATATTACAGAAGTGCCGGGATGCAAGGAATGTTTGTGCCTGCTTTGTGCACCTTGAGTTGCTTAGATATTACAGAATGAGCCTCAGATGCTTATGCGGCCCCTTCTGCAATACAGATAGTGCTGGCACACATGTAGTGCTAGTGCTATCTCAAGAGTGCATTCCCTCATTTTCAAGGGGGAGTGGCCCCCTTGCAAATGAGGGAATCTCTTTATGTCTACGCCTGTGTCATATTATGGATGCGCATACAAAGGCAAAGAAGCATTCAGGAGGCACACTGACAGTGAACCACAAAAAGGTGGTGCATTGTCAGTGCACCCACTGATATAGCCCTCTGGCGGCGGGTTAAGGCACTCATGTGGACCCTCAAGATATCCCTCTGAATAATTGCACCCACCTGCAAAGTGATCTATCTCCCCTCTTAAAAGTGCAGACGGGTTGTCGCCTGCCCAGTGAAAAACAGGGCAGCTTTGAAGCAGCCGCTCCATATTTCACTTGATGTGCTACCCCCAGAGAAAGGGGAGTTTGCAGATTGGATTCCCCGAGTGCAGCACATTCAACCTAATAGGGTGCACTTTCCCTTTTTGTGCATGGTGCACCTGTTTGAATGTGTGTCATGGTGCAAACAGGGAAACTGCACTCTATGTGTAAGAGGGCCCCAGGAAGAAAACACCACATCTCAACTGACAAAAGTGACACTGTATTGACAGCAAACCAGCATTCAAGTAACAACAGTCCCAAACAATAACAACAAACAAAGGCCGAACCATAACAAAGAGTAAAAAAAAGTCTTTAGAGACAATCTTCTTCTCAGCTTCCAGTGGACGGGTGGCAAGACTTCCACAGGAATCGTCACATGCTTGGTCTTCTCTTTTGACTGTTAGGGTCTTTCCCATTAAGGTGGTAAAGGGTATTTGTTGCGTTCTCTAGCCATCAGGACAGCAGCTGCCAGATGGCTGGGGTCCAAATACGGATACTGACTGTGAGCAGCGGAGTGGTCAGTGGCCTCTACTGTTGAAGAGGGAGAGCAATGGCTGGGTTTATTCTAGAGAAGAATTGCTCTCTCATATTTGTGAGCTCAGAAAAAGTATTTTGCTTATAAAGCTCATGTTGAAGATTATTTTTAAAACGCTGCTCTATAGTATGGAACACAAGGGTGTTGACGCAGATATGCTAATTAGAAATAATTAATGAATGTTTATGTGTTTTGATTAACGAAAAGGTCGTAGAGAAATTAATTGTAGATTAAATAATGTTCACGTTCGAAAATGTGCCCAAGGGGTATGGCAGCCACTTATACGAAAGTTGTACTAAAAATAACAAGAAATGTGTGAAATAATGAAAATGTGTAAGAATAATGTAGTAATATGTCATATTGAGATGTATAACCTATGTTTTGCATTAATTTATAGAATTAAATTAGATGAAGTTGTGGCCTACTTGCCAAGCCTTATACAGAAGCTGTTTTAGTAGAACATGCTGGAGGAAAGAGACAATGCTGACCTGACCCTCAACCACCCCATGTTAAATGTGCTTAGCTAGAATTTTCTGCAATGTACCGATGGACAGGAGATGATGAAGTCAAATTGATACAATTATGTGCAGGGTAGGCTAAATGTACTTTCTCAGGACTTGAACAATGAGAGCACTGACTGAAGAGGAACATGCAACATTTTTGATACCTGAAGAGCCGGATGATGAAGACATCGTACAGTGGACCAATCCATGAGCTGAGAAAGAAGAAATATTAGAACTCATAGATTTGTAAAATTAATATTATAAGTTAGAGTCATAACAGCTGATTGACTGACCAATTAGGAATTAGGGGGAAGGACTGAAAAACTGCAATAAAAAGTCATGACAAGGGGCTAAAACGTCAGATGCGGGAGATGTGAGGACAAATTTGAGATGCGAGGGGAGAACTGATGATGTCAGGAGACGCGGTTCGAGATTCTGTCATTGGGCTCATACTCTCGAGAGCCTGATGCATTGCTGATCTATTGATGACCTGAGGATGAAGCCTGACTTTGTTGTTGATCCATTCTGTGGATAGGTAGCTATGACAATGTGACTGATTAACTTTGTGCCTTTTCTTCTAGGTACCAACTGCGCTGTTTTATAGTTTTTCTATTAGCTAGATGTTTTCCAAATTCACGTTTTCTAAATTGTTTGCATGAAGTCCCACATGCTAATGCCAATCTGGGTTAGATGAGGGTCTTTCGGGTGACTTGACAGTGACAAATGATTGACGGACTAATTTGCTGAACTCTGCTGGTAATGCTGCTATATTCATCTTTGTTGGCTTATGCTGAAGCATTGGAGCATATTTTTTTCAAGTTTTGATTCGATTATGTTACTGGTCGTCGCTAATAAACTAATTCTGAGCTGATTAAAAAAAGTTTGAGTTAACCAAATGCATTAGAATTGTAATTAATAAGGAAATAAAAAATTGTTAAATGCTGCATCGAGTTGTGGTTATTCATGAAATGATTGTTATAATTGTTTTATTGACTAATGATTCTTTTAGTGGTTACTGATTGATTACATTGATTATTGATGCCACTGGTCACTACGTGATTAGGTTACTCCATGTGATCCAAAAGGTTAATTGGCCTATACACGTCCCCTTGTAAGTTTACTTATTAAGGACCAGGCGGATCCACAAGGGCCAGACTGGTCATTTATTCCAGTTAGGTGATTCCCCTAGAGGCTGAAGCCTTTGGGGGTCGTTTTATGAAGACCAATGGCTCCTGCCTCTCCCACTTTTTATTTTTCCCAGCTCCCCAAAGCAATGGTCAGATCCGAGTGGGGGATAGCTGAGTTGCTGAAAACTGTTGAAACCAGACGACTTTCCTTTCCTTTATCTCTCTCTTTCACACACTACCCCTCCCCCTAACCTGTGCTTTAGGAAAGCTAGCACACTGTTGAGGATTACTGCACTGGACACGCAATGTCTGTCACAGAGTTATTACGTGGAAGCAGCAGTTGTGTATGAACTTCCTGAAACAGACAAGTAAGCAGTGTCAGCAAAGCTTGCACCACCATATAGAAAAGGCTGAGAAGAAAGACGACCGGATGGAGGAGAGAGATAGGAAAGAAGAGAACGTACTGCAATAGAAAGGAAGACAATACAGAGTAGAGATGTGAAACAAGAGACAAGCAAAGAGTGAGAAAGAAGATACGAATAGCTCAGCTCTATCCCAGCTCGTGAAGATGGGGGCCTGTGTCAGCCAGAAAGTGCCAGACGGCTTATTTTTGAAAGTTGTTTGCCTATGCTGCAGACAGAAGCGCGTGACTTGCGCTATAGAAACAAATTGGAAATATCATTCCCTATTTCCTTGACAAATACAAATTGAGGCAGTGAATACTTGAAGGCTCTGCATTGAGTTGCACCTTAAACTGCAGTCTTTATCTGAACATTGGTATTGGGGGCAAGGAAGGTTAATTGTTCTTACACAGGTATAGCTTCACAAGCCACATATACAACCGAAAAGAAAAAAAACTGTCAAGTTTCTACATGGTGCTCACTCAGTTAAGGATTCCTGTGCTGACAATAGCTATACAGATAAAGAACAGACTTACTTTGGTTTCTGCACTGTGTTGTGCAAAAAGGAGAGAGCATACCAACACCATGGATCATATCATGATGAAGTTTGCTGGGATAGCACAGAGCCAAGCGCCTGTTTTATGCACTCGCAGTGCATAAAGTGAATTAATTTAAGCTAATATTTCCGTGGGTCGGACAGAAACCCCTTCCTGCACAAAAGTTATGATTTAGGTCAATTTCCAATTTGCATGTGTGCTACAGAATGCAGCGCAAAAGCAAAGAGTAAATTATGAGGAGAAATAAAAATATTTCTCCTGGTTATGCCAGCCTCATGGAGTCGCAGTATTTTGGTGCAACTCAATATCTACAGTTCTTTGTAGATGTGGATTTGCGTCAGATTCCTTGAATGGATGCTTGGGAATGCCCATGCACCAACCATGAAACATCCATTTGATGCAAAGTACCACAAGACAGCGCCCTACACTGCCATGGGTTACTTTTGTTTACAAACCAACACAAATCACAATTTGCGTTTGTTTGTAAATGCCAACCTGGATTTTGCTTCGGCTCTGTGTTAAAAAAGCAACCAAAACCCAAGGCAAAACGTTTGTAAATCTTGGCCCTTAGTGTATAACTTTAACATTTTACACATTTATCTTTATTTATTCTGGCCGTAACACCATGTACTACAGCAATGGAAATCTATATTGAACCATTATATTTCAACGAAAGACTGGAAGTAATCCATGGGCTTGTGTCAAAAAGTTAAACTTTCTGCAAACCTTCATAGGAATTATTTAATGGTTATTTGTGTTGCTTACTACACTTTTTTTTAAAGAGGTGGGTCTCAAATGTCAAGATCTGGGATTTGGTGCAGTAGATGTGTTGGTAGACTGCCAAATACTGTCTCAAATTTGTTCCAAGACTAGTAAGGTGTTGACAACGATGGTCAGTCTTTAGTTTTCGGAAGTACAAATCTTATGATTATGAGGAATAATTTTTCACGAAATCATAATGGTTCAGTCCAAATGAGTACTTTGACTAATAATGATTGTCATTTCCACATAATGAATAATTTGAATAATGAAAGGTACCACCTTTTAAAATGTGATGGTATTTACTGTTGAAATGTAGGGGGTCAGTGCTTTGCAGATCAAAACATTCCTAGTTTCCCACACACAGCATTAGCAGGTGTGGGAGCACAGGGCCACATTTTACCAGCTGGAAAAGATGGCTGACAAACTTGTTTGATGGTCATGGGGGGAAGGGGATTTTAGGCACCAACACAGCCTAGCCCCCAACTGACCCTCTACTGCCATATGGACGGAGTGTGCAGTTCTTCCTCCAAACAGCAAAATACCTTCTGTGACTCTTGACACCCAGTCATCTGTGACCTCAGAACCCTCGCTGTCCCACTCCCTCCCATTACAAGCTGCTCTTAGCATCTGGGAAAAGGGAGCAGAATTGTCCATGGAAGTGAAAAAAGCCATATGCTTGGGAAATTCCAGGCTCGAGTGTTTATTGCCCATTCTGGGGATGAAAACTCACAAACACACAGTACAGGGTTGCAGTTACTTGCTAGAATCATTGATTACTGTCCTTGTAATTTTGGCACCCCTCCACAGTGCAACTCATAATTGGGGCATACATCAGTTCACCAGAAGTTGGATCACCCCAGAGCACTCTTAAGCTGAAGTTACGAAAACTATCACCCTGATTAAGAGCTAGGCAGAGATTACAGAATTTCCTCTATTACAAGTTAGATCTTTTGGAGTGGAGTACACCACTGTGGGCACGGAACTGCCTTGTGGGATTACACACTGTAATTTCTATTCCAAGGGGTATAACACTACCATTTACCACCTGATAATGGTACCCACAAATAGTGATGGTGGGTCAGAATTTATGCACATCTATTTGGGTGGATAATTAGAAGTAGGGTCTATCCCACTACTCAGAAAGCAACAGAGGTTAAGCCCATTTTTTAAAAAGGCTATGGAAATTCTTCATCTCATTGTAGAGTAATTAGACTTCTGGATATCTCAGTGTATGTCATGGGGTTATTAGTTGGGTGGCCTGCACAAGTAATAGGACCATAGTTCTCCTTACTTGGAACCAATCACTCCATTTTAGAGCTTGTCTCTCTCAGGGCAGCAAAGCAGAGCAGTCAAAGGCCTACTCAGGGGAGGTGGTGTGGGCTAGTGATCACCATTCACTGGCCCACAATAAAAACACTGAGTAAAAGATTGTCCAGTCAGCACTTTTTCTATAGAAAAATAAGTACATTCATTGCACACATACTATTAAATAATACTCAATAATGTACACATATGTACATTGGCATATGGAGATTGCCATACATAACATTGTATGATCACTATTGATCCCCTACAGGGGACCTGCAAACATATTAAGTAAGAATATTGACTTGGTCAAGGGTCAAAAATAGCAAACCACATGTTAAAATAATCATTTTCTACTTAAATACAATCATCAAAAATAATAATCAGGTGTAAGCATCACTTCTTAATTTTAACAAAGCTTATTCACTTTAATGAAATATGCACAACCAAAGACTCGGTCCCTAGAGGGCACTTCAATACATGTACACTTTTTTAGACAGTTTCAATCCACAAAAGTTGCAACCTTATATTAGCCCCTAGAGGGCATGGCACTCTTAGCTGTAAAGCAAAATCTCCAGCCTGGGATTGCTTGAAAACATTGAGAAAACCTGAAGGGGTCCTGCATTCTATGACCCCACAAATATAGGTTCAGTCCCTTGATACAAACATGCAAGGGGGGAGATGCTGCCATCCTGCAATACCCCCACACTCCCTTTAGTATGTTGTTAGTGCCTCTGCCACCCTGGGGCCACCACAAGTGAAGAAAGATGTACAACTGACAAGAGGCCACCATAAGCGAAGGAAGATGTGCGACTGAAAAACCCTTGCAGGACATCATAGGGCACTCCAGCTGGAGCAGTGAATACTTTAACAGTGGGTCTCCCCCTTTGCTGTGAGGCCACCTGCATTGTTTCTTTTGTTTTATCTTTCCCGTGGAAGTGCCCGGTCCCACCTGAGCACTGCCGAATGCCTCTTGCGAGCCCATCCTTGGCTTCACCAACTGGCTCCCCATGTGGGAAGCACTCATCTGTGCTGCTGCTGCCATGGGAACAAGCAGTTCCCTGCCTCTGCCATCCCCTGTGGTCAGATGCACTTTTTAGTGTTGGCCTCCCGCTCCCCTTAGACACAGTATGGGGAATGGGGAAGACACACCTCCACTGCGGGTGGGGCCCAACAGAGCGCACTCTGTATTTTTGGCGTCAGGGTCAGAGATGGGAACCTGGCTGCTTCCTTTACAAATACGGCCTGGGAGAAAGGGTTCCCCAGGCTTGAGGGAGAGTCTAGGGAGAGGACCTTCACACTCCCCTCCCTGGGAATAGTTACATAGGTAATCCTGTGCTGACCCCCGGGCCCTGGCCCATCCCAGGGCTGATTCAAGGAGTGGCAACAAAGGCTCTTGCGGTTCTCAGCGACAGAGAAAAATCAATGATTGTCAGACCTTCTAATGCCATCACTCAGGCCCCATTGGGTTCATGTTGATGAGTGTGGGCTCATTTCACCCCAGGTGGAAAGCTCTACCCACCATGGACAGTCATAGCAGACCTTCCCACCTCCACAGTGGTGCAGTGCTCAGGGAGCTGGTTCTCTTGGCTCCCTGTGCCAGCCTTCCTCCAAGTCATGTTTTCTGAGCACCAAAGTCTCGGCCTTCCCCCCAAATGGTCCTTAGGGGTTGTAAGAGGGAGAGCCTTACTGGCTCTGGGGGAGTCCCACTGGTCTTGGGGTCAACTGGGCAGAGTCCTTAGTCCTTTCTGAGAATCAGAGGGTCCTCCTTCTAGTTCTCCATGGCGGTCCCAGGGTCCATTTGTGAAGCACAACAAAATCACCAGGCAAGAGAGAATCTCTCCCTTGTGCAAGAGATGTCAAAGGGGAGAGGAAGGACTTAGCCAGTCCTAGGGTGCCACATCACCCCTACACCCCTGTCCCAACCCTCCTGCACAGCATGCAAGGACTGTTCACAATGGTGTCATCCAGAAGTCACTAGTCACATGTCTTCTGGGGCACTTAGCTCTGTTCCTTGCTGACATTACTGCAATGATCTTCCCTATGAGATTTTCCAAGGGGAGTCCCTCCTGTGTTGGCCCCAGAGGTTTTAGCTTCCTCCTTTGCTCAGTGGACTTTGGAAGGCCCTTTCCTGACACAGTGTGACAGCTAACTGATTGATACAGATCATTCCACCCCCACCCTTCTTTTCCCTCCTCTGGAGCTGGATGAAGCACTGTTAATTGCTCCCTTTGTGTGGGGAGGTCTTTCTTTCTACTGCTGAAGAGACATAGAATTAACACAGCAGGGTGTCAAAACGCCTAGGCTTTGATCCTGAGCTGAGTGAGGGAAATAGGGCAATTCTGGATGACCTATAATTTGAAGAAATATCCTTTTGGAACATGCAGAATTGATTTTCCAACACAGGTTACACCCGATTTGATGCATCACTGGCCAAGGGGGAAGCAAAGTGCACTCTAAGGCAGTTTTCTCTCCATCTGTATAATAAACTGTCACTACAGACAAACCAATATATCACACTGACCTTTTCCTATTAGTGTACACTACACTAACATTATAAGGCCTACCTCAGGTCACTATCCAGTCCTGCAGAGTCCCCACTGCACCAAGCTACCTGTCTACAGTTACAGGGCTGCACATGACAGTAGTCACGCACACACAGCTCGCACACATGTGCATTCACATTTGTACACATGTTTACGTGTAACCATCTAAATGCCTCTCACCCTTGCTGCTTTGCAGCAGCCTTTACTTCAAAGGTGGACACTGGTAGTAAACATGCACAGTCCATTTGCCACTTGATTAACACGGGGGAGACACATGTAGTAAGACTCACCCACAGTAAAAAGTCCAAAAGAATGTGATCCAAAGAACAAAATATCTGGGTGCACTGAATGGGCAAAACCCAAGAGAAACACTCGGAAAACGTTTTTTTTCAACAATTCTACTGAACCATGTGGAGAATAAGTTTAAGACAATAATCTTCTTGAGCAAGGAGGATTCAGAGAGGGCCACTCAACTGCGCATCACTGTTTTGCCTCATGGGCTATCAATAAAAAATCTTTTGCCAGTAAACCATAGGGCTGAGAGAGCATTGCTTGGCTGTGCTATTATTTCTCATAAAACATGAACCAAAGTAGTGGTTATTTTCCAATGTAAATATGTGAAAATGGGTTCTCATAAAACGCAGACCACTGAAATACCTACAAGTAAAGTGCACATATGAATATAACGTTTTATGTAAACTAAGTTTATAATCTTTTTGCAAATATGTTTATATGATAGTATTTTAGAAATGTTATTTCTGTATTTTTATTTTATAATCACCCTGAGAAACATGTGCAAAATCCTTTTAAACTAATAGTGTATTCATGTTTATTTTAGCTTGGCCAGAGCGAAGGCCTGAGTTCTCTCTCTGTATTTCTAACCTTCATTGTGAAAGCTTGTTTTATGACATATCTTCCCAAACTGCAGGTGCCATGGTGCGAGTCTTTGGCTAATAAGAATACCATTGTGTAAAGAAAATAAGAAGGCCTGAGAAGATGTGGGTCAAGAAGTGTAACTTGAAGATGCCAGCTGAACTCCCATCTGAAATTCCTGCGCGTGGGAGTGAATCAAGGCTGAAGTGATTTTGTTTCAAAGACTCAATTGTCATTTAGACAAATGATTTACAGAACTGTTGTTCAGTGGAAGGTTTTGGCTGTTATGTCAACTTCTGGAAGAGTCAAGATTTAAGTGTGGTTTAGTTGGTCGTAGATTTAGATTCTCCCTGCCCTTTGATCAGAGTGGACCTCTCTGAGGTATAGACCTCACACTCTATTTTCCTAAGTGGTTCATGCTACTCACACCTCATTTCACAGAACTTATACAGAAGTTCTGTTGTGCTAATATTTTTAATTGAATTTTATAGTTATTAGAATAGCCAGGAAACTAGATTAAATGGTTGGACAGATGGACTGATGCTTTTCCTTATTTTCTGCATTATCGCTATAGAAATATTGGTTCTCCATATTCTGATTAAATTCAATGTTGTATGATGCTTTAATTATCCTTTGGTGATTTTGTACACTTATGCCATGGCTTTGAGACTCATTATGTAAGTTTTACTTTAAGTCTGCAATAAAGCCCTCTGAACTTTATTTTGGTCTCTGGGTGTCAATGTATGGCCAACAGGTTTGTATTTTGATGTGTGTCTTCTCATCCCTTGGAACTTAGAAAAGATCCATCAAGCCCCAGATTTAGAAATAGTGCCCAGAGCCAGATCAGGGCTTACAAGAGGGGCATTCTCTTACCAAAGTAGTATTCTTTTCTCATTCATAATAATGAATGTACCTTTTTAAACTTCATAAGCGTGCACATATGATGTTTTTACAGTCTTAAAATTATATTGTACCCATTGAACAATTGCTTGCATTCTGTATTAGTAACTCTATTGGAACTGAATCAAAAGTCAACCCAGTGGGAAAAATGTCAACATGAAACATGAATTCAAGTTCTACAGATTAATAGAAAGTATTACATTTGGATCTCTGAACTTTTATGATGCATACTTTAGAGTCACTCGGGATTGAAACGTGATGCTCTTCGTTTCAAACTGCTCTTTTGAAAATATCCAGGTGACAATTCCACTGTAGTCTACACACACGTGAATTTTTACACCAATTTAATCGCTTGCCCTTCATTTTTTGTACATATGCTTTTCTTCCAAGTTTTCACTCACACTTTTCTATAAGCACACCGATGGCGCCTTTCTTCACTTCACATAGCACCCTTAATGATTTCACTTTATTTTAATGAGTCATGCTAGAAATGCATCTAAGATGACCAGATGTCAATAAACGTTGTGTTTGCTGAATTAACGTCTTGTGATTTGTTCAGTCTAGTGGTAACCAAACATACTTTCAAACATTTTATAAGGAAAGTCGTTGCAGAAATGGTTACTTCAATTCACATTCTTTTCTTAATATAAATTGTAATATTAGATATAGACATTGATTAGTCTGTATAATTATAGCTACCTGTTTTGAAATAACTCAAAAGGCATCCCACTCTAAATCATTATGTCAAACGTCAGCTGTATATTGAGCCAATGCTATGCCGCCTTTGGCGAGAGGAACTTATCCCTTGCTTTGTCTGTGACATTAGCGTTCTGCCACTGTGGGCATGTGACCTCCTAAATTAGGGTAAGGTGACACGTAATAGGGCAGTGACATCTACTACCCTCAAAGGTCGACTCAAATCTTTTGACACAGACAGGAGTAATAAGATCATCAAATCAAACAATGAGAACTAATAGCCATAAATAACAATATTCAATAAGGAATAAATAATTTACACTCACCCTGACCTATGTAGTCATTAATCCCAAAACCAAATTTAGTAAAATGTAAACATTTATTTTCCTTATGTTAACAATGCTAAAGTCACATAAATATTGTGCAAAAACAGATGATAACAATACCGAAACAATGTAGGCTGTCCAAATCATCTAAAGAATCTCAGTCTCATAAGGGCAATTACCACTAGAGACTCCAAAAGAATTATACGGAATATCAACAGTATTATTTGAGAAATAGCAACAGATTTCATAAGTTGTGTAGTTTAATCAATCATAATCAAATAATCAACATTTACTGAGTTGGACATACTGACTACCAAATTCTATTTTGAAAAGCATGTGTGGGGCTGGGATTAATCACATGCAAAAATGAAAAATAAGACAAAAAATAATTTGGAAAAATATCTAACTATGGCACTAACAAGAATGTGGTTGGATTTCTAAGGGAAAAATCTATAAAGCTAAACGAATATACATTGGTTATACCTCTCCTAAATGAGACAGCAGTTAGCACAGTCTTCCTCAGCAGAACACAGGAACAGCAGGTCTTCAGCAATCAGCATCAGGAATATGGAAAGGGCAATAGTTCAGTAATGTTGGGCCTAAAGTATCTGAATTGTTAGAATTATAAGGCATCTATAACACTACAACTGCATCTGCACATAGCTGAAAAATTCTACACTTGGATCATCTAGAACTTTGCCTAATAAGAGTCCCAAAAGTTACCAGCTAAAGTCTTATTGGACAAGACTATGCAGTGTGACAGTGAGCAACCTATTAAATTAATTTTCTTCTTCGTTTGTATCTTTCTTCATTCCTTCTTTATGATAGGCTCATGTTGATGTTCTTCTCCAGTCGTCAGTTTCTGCAAAATTTTAACATTGTAGAAAACAGCACAGAACACAGCATTTACCTAACGTTACTTCCTAACAGAAACTAAGGCCCATCATTGAATCTTTCAATAATTAGCAATAGGAAGTGCAGTATGAGAAAAGTGAAAAAGCAGTGGATTTCCACTATGAGCTTGCAATGAGATGTCTAATAAACAATGTTTGCAAAAGCATTTCAGAAAGTCAGCATAACATTTGAACACTGGACTTGTGGAAAAATACTAAAATTTAGTCCTTTTGACTAAAGCTAGTAAGAAGAATACAACAATGTAATTACAATTTCTAATCATTATTTTTGCTCATTAATATTAATCATCTTTTGTCAGATCATGTAGGTATGATTAATCAAAATACATTTTCACAGTCATTTATTTTTTCACATTGAAATGGATGTGGTGGACACCATGTCAACCACTTTTCAAACATGCATGTTTTAGAACTTTTACATAAGTTTCTCTAATTAGGCCTTTTAATACACGTAAATTAATATGTTTTAGTTACTCCGATTTTATTAACAATGTTTGCTCTCTAACACCGTACAGGCCACAACAGCCTGCAAAGGTGACATCATGCACCTTTTCCATGCATGAATTACTCAAGTCTCCACTGTAGTGTCCTACAAGACAAGTCATGCAGCAGCCCTGCTGTGGGGCCGTGCTAACACCCACTCCTCAATCAACCCTCACAGACATCACCAGTCAGGTGACCCTGCTAATAAAAGGGGCTGGGTGCACATGCCCTTGGTCATTTACCAACGCCAACAGTAGTGTCGGTGTCCATTATTTCTTTCGCATATGGACTAGAGCCAACAAATTTACACTGGGACGAAGGTGGAGGAATCCCACCTGTCACCCAGGCCATGGTCAGCCCTGACTCCACGCTGCCCTCTCATATTCGGCAACAGCAGTTCGTCATTGTGAGGGGCCATCAGTGAGAAGTAACCCAGGGGCCTGCCCAGCGCTGCAAGGTGAGAACCCGCGTTGCAGAAGATAGCAACAGAGGTATTGCAACCCTGCTAGTCAGGAAGCATGTGTGCGGAACCCACCACAGCAGCTGAAAGACCTGCCCGGCATGTGGCTCTACCACAGCTGACTCTGCTATTTTATTATTTTATTTTTGAAAATGTATATAGCACTGACATGGCCCGAAGGCATCAAAGCTCTTTACAGCACAAAGGATACAGGGTTGCAGATGGTTACATTAATAGTAGTTAAGCTCAGATGTTAACATCATTGTATGTATACAGGAGTTAACACAAGAGACAGTTACAGCAATAGGAGAGAGGACATGAACAGTTAAATGAGCGCAGATCAGGACACAGTGGAGAAAGTAAATAATCATGGTCAGGGTGAATTAACCAAGATTTCTGTCAAATAGGAGGAACTTGAGATCCTTTTCAAAGGCTGCTAGGCCGGTGGTTAGACGGAGTGAGAAAATGCAGAGAGTTCTAGATTCTAGTGGTGCTACCAGATAAAGAGTGGTTCATGTATCGCCCTCGACTGAAGGAGGGGTTTTCCAGGGGCAGGGTTTGGGCATTTCTGAAACCCCTATGTGCACCAGAGATTTTTAGTTTCTCGTTTTAATAGGCAGATGAGGAGGAGTGCAGCGCTCTGTGTGTAATGCAAGTGATTTTGAATTGGGCCCGCTCTTCAATGGGGAGCAATAGGAGGGTTAGCAGGACAGGGGTAATATGGTCAAATTTCTTGAGCCATCAAATGAAGCATGCTGCATCATGTAGCAGTGCTTTCAGTGGGCCTAGTTGAACTTTTGGAATGCCTGAGAGAAGGCCAATTCCATAGTCTAGTCTAAAGTGGACAAGAGACTGTACCACTTTCCTGAGGTGTTGTTCCATCTTGTTCCAGAATTAATTGTCTGATGCCCAAAACCAGCCTAAGTTGGTGTAGTGCGCTGTTGCCCATGGCTGGTATGTGGCTGTGAAGATTGATACAATTATCAAGAGTGATGCCAAGTGATATTGTACTTGTGACAATGGAGGGGCAGCAGGAAAATTGGCCATCCTGCCTTGAACGGCCATTTTTGCTTTCAGAGGTGAGATCAATAGAAATGCTGTTTTAGTTGGATTGAGTTTAAAATGTTGTTTGGACATCCTATTTTGATTCTTTAAGAGTGTATTTGAAAGCAGGGCAATGTCCTCCGGGGATGGGAGTTTCAAGAATATTTGGGTAATGTCTGCATAGAGGTGGAAAAGAATCCCAGATTTTCTGAAAGTTAGAGGTTTAAAAGGTTTGGGGAGAGGATCGAGCCTTGAAGGGCACATTGGTGAACGCTGACTGGTCTTGAGAATGAGTTGCCCTTTTTCATAATTTGGGACCGTTTGGATAGATAGGAGGAGAACCAGTTGAGGACAGAGCCTCCAATCCCAGGTGTAGTTCAAGAATATGAAGGAGGTCATGATGGTTGACAATGTTGAATGGGGCAGTTAAATCCAGGAGGACTAGGAGGCGGATGTTGCTGGAGTGAGGATTCTAGGTAAATGATTGGCTATTTGTAGGATCACAGTTTCTATACTGTGACCGTGCCAGAAACCTGATTGAAGAGTGTCAAGGATGGTTGTTTGTTTCACTGAGTGAGACTAGTGAGACTCTATGCAGCTTTCAATAACTTTGCCTAAAAACTGGAGTGTGGACACTGGGCGGTAGTTGTTTAGGTTCTCTGGATCAAAAGATTGTTTTTTTAGGAATGGAGTGATTAGACCAGTTTTTCGTCATTCAAGGAAGAAACCCTTTTTGAGAGACAAATTGACCATGGTGGTCCATATGGGGAGTAGGTGTGTGCAAGAGACTTGCTGATAAAGCCTGGGATAACATCCTGATGATGGTTTGAATGTTTACTTTGGAGATAGTTTGTTGTACGTTCTGCTAGCTGCTCAGAGATTAGAGACAAAGATGACTTTGATTGTTGTGCTTTGCATGTTAGAACCATTTCAAGAGAGTTGTTGAAGGGAAGCGAAATAGGGATGTATCTAAGGGCCAGATGTAGGAAAATTGCAAATTGCGACTTGCAATTTGCAAGTCCTTCCGACTCGCAAATTGCAAGTCGCAATTTGCAATGCAGAACGGTGTCTCAGACACCGTCTGCGAGTCGGTATGGGGTCGCAGAGACCCACCTCATTAATATTAATGAGGTGGGTCGCAAATTGCGGCCCCATACCGACTATAGGCACTCGCAAACATGGAGGCCTGCTGTAGTCAGCAGACCTCCATGTTCGTGACTGCTTTTAAATAAAGCAGTTTTTTTTTTTTTTAAGTGTAGCCCATTTTCCTTAAAGGAAAACGAGCTGCACTTAAAAAAAAAAACGAAACCTTTAGTTTTGGTATTTTTTCAGGGCAGGTAGTGGTCCCTTGGACCACTACCTGCCCTGAAAAAATAGTTTTGGGTCCATTCACAAAGGGGAAGGGGTCCCATGGGGACCCCTTCCAATTTGCGAGTGGGTTACCATCCACTTCAAGTGGATGGTAACTGCGACACCATTTGCGACCGCATATGCGGTCGCAAATGGTATTGCATACCACTACGAATCGCAAATAGGAAGGGAACACCCCTTCCTATTTGCGATTCTGAAATGCATTTTGCGAGTCGGTCCCGACTCGCAAAATGCATTTCTGCATAGGAAAATGCGATTTGCGACTCGCAAACAGCAGTTTTTGCCGTTTGCGACTCGCAAATCCTTTCCTACATCTGGCCCTAACTTTTTTATTAAAAAAAACCACAAAGTTGTTGCAACTGGCCAAGTATGAATTAGGAGCCGAAGAATTAGAGGGCTTAGTACACTGTACAATAACTTCAAACAGGTGCTTCAGTCTATTTTTTACAGAATTCATTAGGGCTCTGATATTGTAGGATTTGGCTTTGAGGATTTGGTCTTTGCATTAATTTCCTGCTTTACAAAGTGTAGCCATTAAAACTGTGCTTTTCTCCATTCTTTCTCGTATTTTGTGATAAGCTTTTGTTCTTCATAACCAGAGCCTAAGGTGTTTGTGGTTTGGATAATTTGCACCTCAGGGGTGCACATTTGTCAATAAGTAATTGCATGCAGGAGTTGAAATTGTTGGTGGCCTCTTTGATGTCAAGACGAAGTGTGATCGCAATTAGGGTGGGAAAGGCCATGATAGCCATGGTCTCTGTGTCAAGGTTTGATGTGCCCCTAAACCATATTTTGTCTTTTTTGGGTTGCACATATGTTTTGGTTGTAAGAGTAGAGGGAGCAGTATCGGCATGTGATCAGACCAATTGACTAGAATGGGGTCATATGTTTAAGGTGAAAAGTTTGGGAGCCTGTGCAGTGTGCCCACAGGGCAGGCAACACTGAGGTGCAGCCAGCCCAGAGAGAACAGAGGAAGGCATTAGCACCCTGTGACACCTCTGAGCCAACTACTCTTGGGAACCAAGGCATTGTAGGAAGCAGCACCCTCAGTCGGCCACTAGAGGGTGCCTCCACCTCATACAAAGAACTAAGTAAAGGAGGAAATAACCCATAGAAGAACTGCCACATGCCACTTGAGAGGGCAGTAGGCTGTATCCCAGGCCTCACCACCTACCAGAGGTGCTGATGTCTGAGTGAGAGGAGAAATGTAAAACCACACCTTACCCACCAACTGGCCCATGCTGCCTGTAGCAGTGGCAGCAGCTTCTTGTCTCTTTTACTCAAACTGGGGCTGGCATGGGTTGAGAGGGAGAAGCCATGACAGGTGAAGAGAGTACTGTGTGCCTCATTGTGGCCAACTGCCTGCACTTCCAGTATGATGAGATGTTTTGCCTGCTGCAGTTGTCAAGAGGCACCAGCAATTGGCTGCATGCAGCAAGACGGGAGATGGTGAGGCACTGCATGCAGTGCCATGCACCTGCAAGCCACAAGGCACTTGGGCTCCAACAGCTAGCTGACTACCACATAGGGCAATGGCATTGGCCCATG
Source organism: Pleurodeles waltl (assembly GCF_031143425.1). Classification (NCBI taxonomy): domain Eukaryota; kingdom Metazoa; phylum Chordata; class Amphibia; order Caudata; family Salamandridae; genus Pleurodeles; species Pleurodeles waltl. Next base: position 633,211,256 of record NC_090449.1, read on the forward strand.
GAATCGAGAGTGACTCCTAAGCAGCCAACAATGAAAAGCACAAAAAGCGATCAGCCCCAACCACAACACAGTAGCACCTCAACCAAGGTTTTGACCCAAAAGAGAAGTGTACACTCACTCACTATGAACTCACAAGGGCTGTAAGACAGAAAGGCTCTGGGCCACCACATCTTGCAAGTTGCCAACTGATGTACGGATCACTCTATTGAGAGTGGGTGCCCAGGTGGCAACCTGACGGTTCCTAGAACACTACACCAGTACCCTAGCATTGCGACCTGTCTGCCCTGCTTAGGGGCTGCATGAGTCAGCCACAACAGAGATCAAGGCCTAGAGGTGCAGTAAGCCACCAGTTGCAGAGCTCACAGACTGGCAGAGGGAAAGCATGGGTAGAGCAGGCCTGAAGACCCAGAACATTACTAAGCCCAGCACAAAACAAGCAAAAACTAAAAAACAAGAGGATGACGGCACAGCTTCAAGGTGCCACTAAAAGAAGTTCAGTCTGAATTAAGACTGTCCACACAGCGGGGGCTCCAAGAAGGTCCTTGTGGAGGAAATGGCTGACATGTGAAGTAATACCACATCAATCCAGAGAGGAAGTAGAGAGAAGCCGGCTTCCCCATCATGGTGAGGAACCTAGCAGTGAAATGGAAGACAGCATTTCGACCCTGACCTCGGCACAATGAAAGAGTGGGGCATTGCAGGAAAACATCTGGAGCACAAGGTGCAATCCACCCAGGTCCACTCACTAAAGAGGCTGATTTCACATGCCCCAGATCCACCCTTGTGACTGGCCACACCTGCCAAGTGGCAGATTACACTAGGCAGTGGGAACTTCAAGGAAAGCAACGCCAGACAGGAAGGTTGACAGAATCACATGCCATGACAGTGATCCAGACACTAGAGCCACAATGCCCTGGACCCTCAAGGCACAGCACGCTACACCCTATAAATCCTGCTAGATGGCAACAATGCCTCAAGGCGCAGGTCCTCGGCCAACCGGTGAAAGGAGACAGAATGATAGCTCCTGACTGCCCAAGGAAGAAGATCCTGGAGGAAGGACTGTGCAACACATGGCATGACACCACACTGACCCAGATGAGAAAAGGGTCAGGCAACAATAAGACCCTTGAGGGAGAGGGCCCACCACACCACTCAACCCACAGAGTAGAAGCTCCAGGAAAGTCCCTGAAGTGGGAACTCACAACACATAGCCAGACACCACACAGCACTGGAGAAGCAGAGGATAATTGGATCAGTGCCTGGCCTGATCATTACCAAGCTGGAGCACAACACCAGAGGCTGATAGCCAGACTACAGAAATAGTCAACCACTGAGAGGCCCTCTTGCCCAGCCCTGAAGAAGGAGAACACTCCTTCACCTAGAATAAGAAAAGATCCAAGCTACTACAATCCTCACCCATATAGTCTCAAAGATGGACCATGCCGCTGCACCCAGAAGACTGCAGGAAGGAAGATGCATACCGAAGCACCAAGGAGAAACAGGAGAAGGCAGTGTGACCTGCGGGTTCACACTGGGAAACATAATGACCGACTAAGCCCAGCTGGAGAACCTTAAGTAAGCCTCAAGCACATGCAAACTGAGTGTCTGCCAGAAACCCAGCAGAAGAACAGGGAGTAAGCCGCAAGCATACACAAATTGAGTCTACGCCCCAAGCCCAGTGAGAGAGCAGAGAGTAAGCTGCTTGCAGACGCATACCGAGTCTCTGCACCACGATACCCAGCATAACTGTCCAGCCATTATAACCAGCAGCTCAGCAACACATAGGCCCTCATTACAACCCTTGCAGTAAATGCCGCCTAGTGCCGTGCTGATGGCCGCCAACATACCGCAACCGCAGCGGTATTCCGCTACAGGTATTATGACCCACACTGAGAAATCCGCCACTATACAGACACCCACACAAGTCCGCCAGACCAAAGTTCAGTGAAAAATTGGTGGCCGCAAAACCCACACCGTTACGCCAACAGGAATACGCTCACAGTATCAGGACCCACGAATCACCGCAGCGGTCTTTCAACCATGGTAAACCATTGGCGGTACACATCGTCAAGCTCAAAATGCACACACATTTACAAAACTACACCACATTGGACAATTCAAACTACACACACCTGACACACATACACACACCACACCCACACACTCACACCACTATAAAACACACATCCACATTACCCACAACCCTTTCAATTAAAAAAAAGATTGCCAACACAGAGAGACACAAGCCAGGAGCACCCACTCAATCTGAGCCACAGAATACCATCACCTATTCACCATCCACACACCTCACAGCACACACCACAACACATCACCCCACACATCACCCCACACATCCTCACACATATCACTCAAACCACAGCCATGGCACCCCAAAGACACCTCAGGTTTTCAGAGGAGGAGCTAAGGGTCATGGTGGAGGAAATCATCCGGGTAGAGCCACAGCTATTCGGATCACAGGTGTAGCAGACGTCCATTGCAAGGAAGATGGAGCTATGGCGGAGAATCGTGGAGAGGGTCAATGTCATGGGATACACCCCAGAAAAAGGGATGACATCAGGAAGAGGTGGAATGACCTACGGGGGAAGGTGCGTTCCGTGGTTGCAAGACACCAGGTAGCTGTACAGAGGACTGGCGGTGGACCCCCACCTCCTCTCCCACAACTAACAAACATGGGATGAGCAAGTCTTGGCAATAATGCATCCTGAGGGCCTCACAGGAGTAGCAGGAGGACTGGACTCTGGTAAGTCAAATCGTTACTACTATATCCCCCACCCTACCTGCATGCCATCACAAACTCCTACCCCTGCCCTCACCCCATCACTCCACCACCTCACATATACCCCACTATCACAACCCACCCATCCCAAAAACCAAGCCCTGCATGTAACACCAATCCATGAACCCCCATCACAGACCTGCATGGACACCCATCACCACAGCATGCCCATTAGAGAGAATCACCTAGCCCACAAAATCACCACGCACACAAGGCAAAGCTGACATGGCAATCACAACCATACAGGGAAACACACCCATGCACAAGATGGTACACGCTGATGCAACAATACTGCATTTTCATCCCCACAGGACCCCTACTCAATGTCACTGGAGAGGGGTTGCCAGCAACATCCAGTCCCCCCCCAAGAGGAGGCCCACACTGATGACAGCAGCTCTGCACGCCTGGATCACAATGACCAACCTGGCCCTTCATGGACCTCTGGACAGTCGGTTACCCTGCCACAGCGCCAACCCACCACAGAGCCTCACCCCTCAGGAAACACCAGCACAGCACCCACCCAGCGGCCCATGCCACTGTCCCCAGGACACTTCAATCAGCAGTGTGTCCACCAGTACAGGGACCCCAGGCAACCCCACAAACACAGGACAATCAGGGACCTGGGATCAGTGGCAGTGGGCACACGGTTCAGGGGACAGAGGCACAGGACAACAGGGAAGCTGGGAGGACTGCTGTGCGACAGGGGAGGCCAGGCCCAGGGAACCGACTCTCCAGGAGGCACTCACCAACATCCTGGGAGCCATTCCCAGGAGAACATAGGCCAGATAATGTACAAGTTGCAGGAGACCAAGCAGCTGTAGGAAGGACAGTACCTTGGGATCAGGGAGCACCTCAAAAACATCTACACCATCCTGGTCACCATTGCAGGGATGCTGGCTGACATGGGCAAGACCATGAGGGAGGGAGTGGCACAACAACGGGTCCCTGACACTAGCTACAACAAAGAACAGCCCTCCACCTCTGCCGGCGCTAGTGGACAGGAGGCCCTGCCACAGGACCAACTTGCCACCAGCACCCCACCCCCTGCAGAAGTAGAACCACCCCGCAAACAGTCCCTGTGATCAAGGCAGAAGCCAGAGAACATTGCCAAGACCCCCGCCAGGAAATAGGACTCTCCTGATTGCCTCCCTTCTGTCCCACTCTGTCACCCTATCCACCTTGAACTGCCATTACTCCCTTTCCTATGCCCCATTGGTCAATGCATCTGTGATACCAAGAGACTGGACTCTAACTGGACATTCCTCCACCATCACCCCAGCCCTTTGCACATCCCCCTCTACGTATGAGGACTTAAATAAACACCCTTGGAACAAATACAAATCTTGAGTCTGTCAATTGATTGAAATATGTATTAGTACAACATTCTGAAAACATTGCAAGTCATATGTACAGTAATACATACATTGACATGACCTTTAGTGGGCAGCAGTAAACATACCAGGTGCCAGAGTGGGGCACAGAGATCTGAAAATAGAGCTGCCAAAGGGTACAGTAAGTGACCATAGACATAGGGAAATCAGGCTGCCATGTACAATGTCCAACAGAAAACTAAAATGTAAAGTGAAGTTGCAGTGTCTTACCTGTGTCTCACTGGAAGAACTGCTGTACTATATTACTTCTGTTGTCCACATCTTCATTCTCTGCCTACTCTTCCTCACAGTCCACAGGCTCCACTGCTGCTACAAGACCATCTCCAGGCTCATCCTCCTGCAGAACAGGCACCTGGCGTCTCAAGGCCAGGTTGTGCAACATGCAACGATGATCTGGCAGACCTTCTTGGGTGAGTAGTACAGAGATCCACCTGTCAGATGGAGGCACCAGAACCTGGCCTTCAGGAGGCAGAAGATTCTTTCAATTATCCACCTTGTTCACCCTGTAATGTTCCTCTGCTCTTGTCCTGGCATTCGTCACTGGGGTCAGTAGCCATGAGGGGTTGGGGTATCCAGAGTCACCTGCAAATATCGAGGGATACCTGCTAGACACACACTAACCCATAGGGACGACCCCATGCCCAGACACCAACTTATACTGGGTGGGGACCTTGGGCTCACCTATTAGCCACACCCGGTGCCTCTGGAGTTGGCCCATCACATATGGGATGCTGCTATTCCTCAAGATAAATGTGTCATGCACAGAGCCAGGATACTTGGCATTCACGTGGGAGATGTACTGGTCCGCCAAACACACCATTTGCACATTCATAGAGTGGTAGCGTTTTCTATTCCTGAACACTTGTTCATTTCTCTGTGGGGGGGGGACAAATGCCACATGTGTACCATCAATGGCACCAATGATGTTGGGGATATGTCCCAGGGCATAAAAGTCAGCTTTCACTGTGGCCAAATCATCCACCTGGTGGAATACGATGTAGCTGCGCACGTGTTTGAGCAGGGCAGACAACACTCTGGTCAACATGTTAGAGAACATTGGCTGAGACATCCCTGATGCAATGGCCACTGTTGTTTGGAAGGAACCACTTGCCAGGAAATGGAGCACTGACAGAACCTGCACTAGAGGGGGGATGCATGTGGGCTGGCGGATTGCTGAAATCAGGTCTGGCTCCAATTGGGCACACAGTTCTTGGATTGTGGCCCAATCAAGTCTGTATGTTACTATAATGTGTCTGTCCTCCATTGTCGCAAGGTCCACCAGGGGTCTCTACACCGGAGGATGTGGCCATCTCATATTCATCCTCAGCGGTTGAAGCCTATGGAGGAAAACGGTGAGCTGGGTGTCATATTCACACATCAATTGAAATAATGATGCATCTTCTCCTTTACAGAACCTGTATGTGAATCAGAGAGTCAGTTGCTGTGCCAATGTCTGCTGTGACACAGTTAGGGGCCATGGCCTGTGCCCCCCTGAAATAACGGCTGCCTGACCTGTGAGGAGGGACAAGTGGAAATGAGGTAATTCCGCTGGCATTGTGCACTGTTGCGGTAGGCGGTCGATGACCGCCGCGCAACTTCGCATTGGTTATCATTGGGCCCTATGGGTTCCAGGAGCCAATGGCGATGTACGCCGGCGGTGACGGTATGCACCGCCGCGGATGTGACCACCATTTTCTATCTATTCACTCACTTGCTACCTGACCTTTAACAGGAGAGGACCTACACTGCAAGTGCTACTGTGACCTGGGTCTGGAAACAACAATGGCTCATGTGTCTGGGGAAAGGGCCCTTGCCTTCACTGCGGAGGAGTTGGAGAAACTGGTGGACGGGGTCCTACCCCAGTACATGTTACTCTACGGTCCTCCAGACAAACAGGTGAGTACACTGTGCGCATGATGCATGGGCCATGAATGTATGGATTGCTGTGTGCGTAAGCCACATGTGAGGGGTGGGGCTGAGGCATCCTGTCCAGAGTGCTGCATGTATGGTGGTCAAAGTATGTGCGTCAGGGGATGGGAGGGATCTGGTGGGCCCTGAGTGTGATGGTCTGGACGGTTAACTAATTCCCTTTTCTGCTGTCTTTTCCATGCAGGTCAGCGCCCATCAGAAAAAGGGTATTTGGTGTGCCATCATCAAGGAGGTGCTGACCCTGGGGGTCTTTAATAGGTGGAGCACCCACTGCAGCAAACGGTGGGAGGACCTGCGCTGCTGGGCAAGGAAAACATCGGAGGCCCAGCTGGGCCTGGCTTCCCAACGAGGAAGGGGTGCCTGTCGTACCCTGACCCCGCGATGCTCCGCATCCTGGCGGTGGCCTATCAGGAGTTGGATGTGCACTTGAAGGCATCACAGCAGCCACAAGGGGGTGAGGGCAGATTCAGAATCACGACTGTGCGCACGTTAAGGTTTACCTGGCTTGCGGGATGTGGGCTGTGGGTGCCCCTAGGCCAGGGGTAACATGACAGGGTAGGTCCCTTGTTGGGCAGGCTCTGAAGCACTCCAACACCAATAGTGTTAGTGGGCATCTACTACTGGGCAGGGTCCCGTGGGTTTCAGGTGTGCAGCTAATTGCATTAGGCATTGTACCCCATGGGCTGGTGACTATCTTTGTAACTGGTAGTGCATGGCCTAGTGCATAGGGCCTCTCCCTGTGTGTTGTGTACGCCTACAGTAGTGGTGTTGCTGGCATTGACCAAGTGTATGGCATTGACTAAGTGTATCCTCTGTCTCTCCCCCCCCTTTTTGTTTTGTCACCCTGTCCTTGTGTGCATTAGCATCATCTGGTGGAGGAGCAGAGGCATCGGCAACGGAGGGAGCTGCATCCCACATGGGCCAGGAGGCCAAATCCACCGATGGTGAGGGCACCAGTGGGATGGAGGGCGAAGCGAGCACCACGATGGGGACAGGAAGGGACACCACGACAGCGACTCCTCCTCCGATGCAAGCTCCCTGGTGGACACCTCTGTGCCCACCCCAACAATAGGTACAGCCACCACCCCCCCTACCTGCACCACCCTCCCAACAGCCCCTCAGCGTGTTTCCCATGCCCGCTTGCCCCAGGCACCTCAGGCCCTGCCCCAGTCAACCCTGTTGCCCTCAGTGAAGAGGCTATTGACCTTCTGAGATCCCTCACTGTTGAGCAGTCAACCATTCTGAATGCCATCCAGGGGGTCGAGAGACATTTGCAACAAACAAATGCATACCTGGAGGGCATTCGCTCTGGCCTGGCGGCCCAACAGAGAGCGTTTCAGGCTCTGGCCTCCGTTCTGATGACATCCATTGTCCCTGTCTCCAGCATCCCCCTCCAACTTTCTGTACCCAGTCCCAATCCCCTCAACCCCACCCTATCCCAAGCACACCTTCAGACCAGCATTCACCCAAATCAACACACAAAAGTGGCTCAGGCAAACACAAGAACCACACTTCATCTCACAGGCACTCACACAAGCACCATCCCATGCAGACACACCAACATCCACTGCCTCCACTGTGTCCCCCTCCTCCTCATCATCCACCTCCCTCCCAGTAGCGTCTCCACTCACACCTGCATGCACTACATCCTCATCCACTACCTCCATCACTACCACGCCCATCACAACACACCCCTCACTGGCAGCCACCACCCCACATCCATGCACACATCCCCTGTGTCCTCTCCCAGTGTGTCTGTGACCCCTCCTCCCAAAGTACACAAGCGCAAGCATCCATCCACCCAACAGCCATCCACCTCTTAACAGCATCCAGCCCATGCACCTGCACCCAAACTCAGCAGACAGACACCTCCTACAACCACTCCCTCTTCCTCCACTCCCAAACCCTTTCCCTCTTCCCGCCCCATTGTCTGTAAGAAGCTTTTCCTGGCAAACATTGACCTCTTCCCTCCCCCCTCCCCCCATCCTTCCCCTTGGGCCAGGGTGGTCAGAACCCAGCCCAGCACCACAGCCAACAAGTCGACGTCCGCTGTGGTTCCTGCAATTATGAGAGGCTGAAAGGGGGCACCCGTCAGCCCAGCCAGTGTGCCCCCAACCCTGCCAATGCCAAAGCCATTCCACCACCTGGCAAGATGAAGAGGGGAACAGCATCCAGCGAGGGGAAGGAGCCACAACCACCCAACAAGGCCACCTCAAAGATTCCAGCTGCCAGACCCAAGGTCACACCACCATCTGCCAAGGTGAGGAAGGGGCAGAAGACACCAGGCAAGGCACTTCAGCAGTCCGGGGATGCAGGTGAAGGCCTGGTGGCTACCAGCACAACTGCCAGCACCGCCACCTGCACCGCGGCCAGCACAGCCAGCAGCCCCACCGCTAGCACCGCCGCAAGCACTGCCAACGGCACCACCACCTGCACCACCGCAAGCTCCACTACTGTCAGCAGCCGCAGTGGGAAGCCGCTGAGGCTGTAGGAGAAGGGCTTGAGCCTCCCTCCACCACTGGCAGCACCGGCACCCGCACCACAGCCAGCACTGTCACCTGCACAGCCACTAGCACCGCCGCAGGCACCGCCGCAAGCATCGCCACTTGCACCGCTGACATTAGCACCACTACCAGCAGCAGCAGCCCCAGTGGGCAGCCGTCCGAAGCTGCAGGAGAAGGGCTAGAGCCTCCCTCCACCATTGGCAGCACCCCCACCAGCACCGGCACTACCACCAGTTTGCAGCCGTAGCCACTGCCGGATGGAGTCTAGCCCTGCCTCCATGGAATATCATTCAACCTGGTCCCTGCAAATCTCGTGCCTCAGACACCCAGGTGAGGTACTGTGAACTGCCATGCCCCAAGTGTTGCATCACTGGGCACAAAGCCCCCTCCAGAACCAGTGGAGAATGGCATCCACTCACCCTATCCTTGGCAGGATGAAGCAGACTGGGCACAAAGCCCCCTCCAGAACCAGTGGAGAAAGGCATCCACTCACCCTATCCTTGGCAGGATGAAGTAGACTGGGCACAAACCCCCCTCCAGAACCAGTGGAGAAAGGCATCCACTCACCCTATCCTTGGCAGGATGAAGCAGACTGGGCACAAAGCCCCCTCCAGGCCCAGTGCAGAATGGCATACACTCATCCTATCCTTGGCAGGATGAAGCAGGCTGGGCACAAAGCCCCCTCCAGAACATGTGGAGATATGCATCCACTCACCCTATCCCTGGCAGGATGAAGCAGACTGGGCACAAAGCCCCCTCCAGAACCAGTGGAGAAAGGCATCCACTCACCCTATCCTTGGCAGGATGAAGCAGACTGGGCACAAAGCCCCCTCCAGAACCAGTGGGGAAAGGCATCCACTCACCCTATCCTTGGCAGGATGAAGCAGACTGGGCACAAAGCCCTCTCCAGAACTAGTGGAGAATGGCATCCACTCACCCTATCCATGGCATGATGAAGCAGACTGGGCACAACGCCCCCTCCAGAACCAGTGGAGAAAGGCATCCACTCACCCTATCCTTGGCAGGATGAAGCAAACTGGGATGAAGCAGACTGGGCACAAAGCCCCCTCCAGAACCAGTGGATAATGGTATCCACTCACCCTATCCTGGGCAGGATGAAGCACACTGGGCACAAACCCCCCTCCAGGACCAGTGGAAGAAACCACCCACTTGAGAGACCTTGGCTTTGCACTCCACAGGACCAAGCAGTGGACAAACCACCCACTTGAGAGATTGTGGATTTGCACTCCCCAGGACCAAGCAGTGGGCAAACCACCCACTTGAGAGACTATGGCTTTGCGCTCCCCAAGACCAAGCTGTGGGCAAACCACCCACTTGAGAGACTGTGGCCTTGCACTTCTCAGGACCAAGCAGTGGGCAAACCACCCACTTGAGAGACTGTGGCCTTGCACTCCCGAGGACCAAGCAGTGAGCAAACCACCCACTTAAGAGACTGTGGCTTTACACTCCCCAGGACCAAGCAGTGGGCAAACCACCCACTTAAGAGACTGTGGCCTTGCATTTCCCAGGACCATGCAGTGGCCAAACCACCCACTAGAGAGACTGTGGCTTTGCACTCTCCAGGATCAAGCAGTGGGCAAACCACCCACTTGATAGACCGTGGCTTTGCACTCCCCAGGACCAAGCTGTGGGCAAACCACCCACTTGAGAGACTGTGGCCTTGCACTCCCGAAGACCAAGCAGTGGGCAAACCAACCACTAGAGAAACTGTGGCTTTGCACTCCCCAGGACATCACTGTGGGCATGGAGCCCCCTCCAGGAGCAGTGGTATTATTCCATCTTCCGGCTGAGGTGCCCCTCACCTTCCCCATCCCCCTGAGGTGCTTGTGTGTTTTTTTGACCTGATGCCCCTGCAGTGTTCGCTCTGTATTGAGGCAGGAGTCAATGGCCCACAGACATTTTGAGTGGACAGTGTACCGCCTTATGTACATATTGTATATTTTTGTAAATAATGTTTTAAAAATTCTTACGTATATCTCACTAATCCTAAAATATCACTCATTTTACTCTAATCCTTTTGTCCTTGCGTTCTTCCAGGGGGATATGGGGTGTAAAAGTAATGTTGTTGCATGTGTTTTTGTGTATGGTGTTGTGGGTGAGGGTGCGAGTGTTGCGTGTTGCATGTGTGTCACTCTCTTCCCCTCCTCCTCTGTGTACTAGGTGCAGCACTCACCATGGTCGTCGCCGTCGCCGTCGCCGTTCGTACTTATGGTAGATAAGGAGGTAGACCAGCAAGGGGAGGACTTGCAGCTCGGGCTCCATGGCATCCTGGTTCTTCGTTGAGGGTCGAGAGGTGAGTGGTTCCCTTTCTAGGTACTGTTTCCACCGTGCTTTTGATGGCGTTGGTACCACCCCAGAAAAGCTGGCAGATGGGTGGGTTGTGATGGGGTGGGTGGTACGTTGACTTCTGCCTATCTGTTGGCGGTTACCGCCGTGGTGTTTGTTGCTACCGCCATGGCAGTCGGAGTGTTAAAGTGGCTGTATGTGTTGGTGGTTTCCACCGTGGTCATGATCCCATTTTTTTTTACCGCTGGCCTGTTGGCGGTATTACTGCCACTTTTATACCGACCGCCAAGGATGTAATGAGGGCCATAGTATCCAGGCTGAAGGTTACTTGTGTCTCAAATAATGTAAGCACCTGGTCACCATTTCTCCAAGTTGTCATCAACTTGAGATGGAATGCCAGAGACCATTGAGGCAAGTCTTCATCACCTGTGATACTGGTTCATCACACAGCTGGAAACCCCATCATGCCAGTCTTTGTCTTGTGCATCATCTCTATCAGCCATGGAGCCTCAAATACCCTGATTGAAGTCCAACACCTATATCGGAATTACAGACAAGAAGCACCAGTGACAATCAGAAAGGCAGTCAACCAGAGACTACCTGTTCACCATGCCTGCAACCTGATCCAGTGGGAGAGCAAGTCTTGACGAAGACCCATCTACCCCTGTTGTTGCACGAACAACTGGCCACTGGTTCCTTGGCAGTCTTGCAGTGTTCCAGACATTGCACATCTGCATCTCCAGTGCAGACCACAGACAGTCTCATGGCAACCCAGGCATGGGGCCTTCACAAGGGCAAGATATGGACTTGACATTGCCCTACTATTGATACCAGGAGGTGATAAAGCCTTGCAGCAGGGACCACAACATGTTGCAGAGATGTTCAATGAGCCAAGAATCATTACCAAAGCACGCTTCATGATGCATGCTTCGTGGTGGTCTGCAACAATTTTCCTGACACACCCTGTTTTTAAACTGTTGACACTACCCATGAATTATCTGGAGCATGAGCAGGGTGAGCCACCTCCATACAAGGGACCTGACTTCAACCAGCATGCAGTTGGAAGGTCCCTGACAGCTCTGAGTCAGCATTTGTGCAATGAACCACTCGGGTTAAACTATGAGTGTGAACAGAGATGTCCTGTTGCAGCTTGAGTCATCAGCCCATATGCCCACTGCTGTCCTGGTGCGTGAGTGACCCTACAGACTGACGGACCACGTGGTACCATGTTGTTTTTTTTTCAACAGGTTGGACGTATTTCTTTTCTTTTGGATTTTGGGAGGCACGTAGTGTCTTACAAGACACGTCAGGCAGCAGCCCCTCCATCACAGACGTTGTCAATCAGGTGACCCTGCTAATGAAAGGGGCCAGGCACACGTGCCCTAGGCCAATTACCTACCCCAACAGCAGTGCTGGTGTCGGTTATTTCTTTAGTATGCAGGCCTAGGGCCCCCACCTTTACAGCCTTTATGGTGTATGGGGGTGCTGCTGAGCCATCACAACAGTAGAGCCACCAAATGTGTACAAGGCGTTCTGGGTGACATAAAATGCCCATGCAGTAATACTAGCTGCTTGGTAGCAAGGGAATCTGACAGACGCATCTTACATTATAACAGGAACCAGAGAATCCAAGAAATCAAGAAGCCTTTGAGAGGGACCCACTGTGACAGAGAAATGGAAGTGCTTAAATGACATAGGCGGTCATTCTGACCGCGGCGGGTGGCGGTAGCCGCCCGCCATGCGGTCACCGCCATTTGGCCGCTCCACGGTCAAAAGACGGCGGAGGCCATTCTGGCTTTCCCGCTGGGCGCCCGTTGCAGGGGTGCGACGGGTGCAGTTGCACCCGTCGCGATTTTCTCTGTCTGCTATGCAGACAGTGAAAATCATGCTGGGGCCCTGTTAGGGGGCCCCTGCACTGCCCATGCCAGTGGCATGGGCAGTGCAGGGGCCCCCAGGGGCCCCACGACACTTGTTCCCGCCATCCTGTTCCTGGCTGTCAAAACCGCCAGAAACAGGCTGGTGGGAAGGGGGTCGGAATCCCCATGGCGGCGCTGCTTGCAGCGCCGCCATGGAGGTTCAGCCCTGCCAGGGGTATTCCGGCGGGAAACCGCCGGATCCCCTTTTCTGACCGCGGCTTTACCGCCGCGGTCAGAATGGGCAATGAAGCACCGCCAGCCTGTTGGCGGTGCTTCCGTTGCCCACGGCCCTGGCGGTTTAGGACCGCCAGGGTCAGAATGAGGGCCATAGAGTTTTGCAGATGGGAAGAGGGGACAGGGGAATATAGAGATGGCTCCATGTGTTGATATTGGGACCAATATTTACTCAAGTATTAATCTCCAGAGATTAAACTTTTGTGGCAATTAATTTTGAGTTCCTGTTTTTATCATTCATTTTCACTAGCATAAAATAAACAATCGTGTTTTAAATCAATGTTTATAACTTATTTGGTGTTGCTTTCTATTCTGTTTTTGGTGGACCGAACATTTTTTAATTCTCCCTTACCTTTTTAACATAACTTGTAACTGTAACCCAATTTTCCTGACTTGCCCCGATGTTTTGTTTTTCTTTGATTTTCTTGACAATGTTTTTGTCCCTAGTTTTTAACCTGATGTTTTTGGCAACTTAATCACACATCTTTGATGAAGAAGGATGGATAGAGAGAGAAAGAGACATGCAAACGTATGAGCATGTAAACTATGTAAACATAATCATGTGATAGAGTGACCAGTTGCATCGTGGAGGTTCAGCCAAACCAGGATACAGGGTAAACGATACTCACCAGTTGCAGCTAGAGGTATGCAAGTCTGAGAATCTGACTCTAAGCAATGTAGCTGCCGCCTACACCCTCGTTCCCATTTTTCTTCATTCCATAATTTATGTCTTCTTCTAGTACAGTGGACAACTCCACACCAAGCGCCATCACCATGTGGTTGGTGGCTGCACCGCACTTGAACCGTTTGTGTACTTACGTTGCTATGAGAATGAGTGCACTGGAAAAGGCATAATCTTGCTCCCTGCATAATTTGTAATTCAACAATTTTAGAACTCTTCTTTAGTTCCATTTTCTTCTTGTTTAGTGGCAAAATGCAGTTTGGGGCAAAGATTTGAACAGTACATGTGCAAACAAACCATCAAAACTCAACAAAGTTTTGAGAGTTGGGAAATTCTTCAGAATTACAGGAGCATTGCTTTAATTGTGAAAACATTCTAGAAATCCACATTAGTGTCTTACAAAACTGTAAATCGTATTATAGTAATAAGAAATAGTGTGCTGATTTGCCTCAGATGATAAAGCTGTAAAGAAACGCCTCTCCATAATCAAACTTTTACCAAAATGATTCATCTGCCTCTGTACAAAACCTAATATGCCTTGAGACCAATAAATTACAGGTATGTATTGCCATGGGGAGGTGCAACTTCTGAAGTTATTATATATTAATGGCTTTGCAGTGTCTACTTTTCTCACAAAAGACATTATAAAAATATTCCTAATGCACTAATCCCTAAAGCAATTACAATGAAACTGTGGTTCAGCATACACGCTATCCCTGTGATCCCAGCCATGCAAAGGTTACTTCTAATACCTTGTATTTTCTCAACTCTAATATGAAATTGTATTCATCATCTGTTCATGGTACCACAAGGAAGAGCCATTATATTAGGAAGCTAAAATGCAAACACCTTGGTGCCCTAAAACCTCCCTGCTCTCAAGGTTTTTATAATTTGAAAACTAATTAAACAACAAACGATACGAACTATGAACACAGAGGGAACTTCTTTGCTTTGATCGGGTTTAGTTTAAAATGTTGTCATTTGTCTTTTGATGGTGCTTGAAAATGCAGGCCAGTATTCGGAGAACTGCGAAAAATTGTGAGAAATGTAGTAAAGAGGTTACAAAGGTAACCAATTATACAGTTCTCCAACTCGTATTAACTATGTTTGCACGATAAAATACCCATTCACAATTGGGGCCAGAATTATCAAGATTTTGTGTCGCCCATGCAAGGGGGTGCAAGAGCAACACAAAACCTAAGTGACATTTATCAAGCTATGCAAGGCCACCTTGAGTGGCCTAGGATGGATTGATAAATCTAGAGTAACGCAAGGCAGCGCAAATTGCTGCCTTGCGTCATTCTGTGGCATGGAGACATTCCATGGGTGGAGTGTGGGTTTTCCCAAGCACTCCACCCATGGATTTTGGCGCATTCCCATATTTACCATTTGTGGTATATCTGGGAATGTGTCAAGATGCTACGCCTCCCCACGTGAGGCTTAACAAGGAGAAATATTTTTATTTCTCCTCAGTTTTTCCTCTCTATGTATGCTGGATTCTGCAGCACTCCTAGAAAGAAGTGTACCTTCATGTACAAAAACAATCCTGCCTTTAACACAGGCACCCTTGCACCATGAGAAAATGGTGCCTGTTTTGGCACTAGGCAGCCAAAAGTACACAAGCACTAGCAAAGGACAGGAATGAGCTGTATAATGGTAAATACAGCTCATTCCTGTCCTTTTCATTTCACGCAGTGCAGCATAGCAAGGTGGCTTGCTATGTTATACTGCATCAAAGAATGATAAATCTTCCCCTTAATATATAGAACGATTTAGAATTGCATGTTATCATAGCAGACAAAATACCACTCTTGATAATACAACGTCCAAGGTCACGTGGAAAAGCTGCAATAAATATGCATGTGTTAATATTGCTTGCAACTACAATCAATGTGCATCAAGCAATGTCATACCATATAAATAACGCTAAAATTAGCCCTGCAAGCAGCACAGAAATTGAGCACCACCTAATAAAATGGGGTGGTAACCTGATTGTGCATACTAGAATTAAGTCAAACTCAAGGTGTACCATAAACACTTACACCTACACAGGCTGTGTCCTGTCCTCACACAAAGGACCGCATATCCATGCAGTTAATCTGGTGCCAGGGCCAGGAAAGCAGGGCATGTGTCCACTTCAAAATCCTATCTCTAGAAGCTTCTTCCAACTTCAAATCACAACTGTGTATAAATACTGGACTTTAGACCACCGCTTCTGTACACCTTCTGCACCTGTGGATACTTTTCCAGGAAGAAGGACTGCTGTGATGCTACAAGTGCTGCCTGCTACCGTCCTGCCTGGGTGAGAATGGCTGGACCTGCTACTCTTGATCCCAAAACCCAGACTGCCTCCAAAGGCTAGTTGGCTGGCTTTCTGATCTGAGCCTCAGGGACACAACAGGCTTTCAACAACCTTGCACCTGCTCCTTGACTCTAGCATCTGCGAGTTTAACGTGCCAAGTGGTTCCACCCCAGCCCTGGACCCTTGGAATAGGACTTAAGATCCTCTGTCAGCCTGTAGATCCAGCAGAACTGACCCATTTCCTCTGCTGCAAGGTGCACATCCAAGCATAACCAAAGCATCTCAGCTGCTAAATGGATTGGATCAGTCGCAAAGACCTGCATCGCCACCACAACCCAACAGAACCGCCACTGCGCAATGCATCCTTGGTGCAGGCTCTCACATCCATCATCGATGGCAGCCTCAATGTTGACACCATATTGCAGCCCGACAACTCTTTAGAACTGAAGCATTGCCCCGATTGTGCACTGCATTCTGGATGCCAGACTTAGCATTGCATGTACTGTCGATAGGATCCTCAAAGGTGACACAGGCCCTTAAGTTGCACCCTCATCACATCTCAGAAAAGACACATCTCTTCAGCTGTGTACCACATCTTTGATCCTTGCAATGCTTTGCAAACTAAAATTTAAAATACTTTGTATGGTGGGCCTAATTGGGTCACTGTAGCTGACCCATGCTCCAATGTGGTTGAGCTAAATATGTGACTTTGTACTGGCCTGGTGCAACCTGATATCCCTAGTTGGTGCTTTGTGCTTTTTGATGTTATTTTCTCTAAAATCTTTACAATTTAATACCTCTGGTTCTACAGATTCTACTGATTGGTTTTTGTTGTTTTGGTCTTGATTTATTTAGTAAAATAAGTTCAGTTTTTCTAACTTTATATGGGATCTGTTTTGCTTGGTGTTTCCAATTTATTTCTGTTTGAAGTGTTGCACAAATACTTTACAGATTGCCTCTAAGCTAAGCCTGACTGATCTTTGCCAAGCTACTAGAGGACTGCTCACAGGTTAATTTACGGCCGGCTTGTGCCTCCCCCTGATGAGGTTTGTGGTTGCTGCTTGACCAGGGCTCACATCCCAGTCAACCAATATCTCAATTTCCCACAATGTCCCAACAATGTGATGGAATGCACAGATTGACCTCCGGTGTGTTTTTACATCACCTACACTGAGTGGACTTAGTACTGTGTCTGGTGTTAAGGTCAAGGTTGTCTCTCACCACACAATGGATATTCACAGTAGTCTGCATTTTGTACATGATTTGGTATCAGTATCAGCAGAGACTACCACCACATTGTTTGACCAGTAGTCTTTTTAGCCATTCTTGAGGATAATAGTATTACACATGTATGGGTTGTCAAGCTTAAATTTCTTTGTGATCACAAAGAGTTTCATGCATATGAAATATTGTTAATACAGTTGTATCACAACACACACATTTTGTTAATATGTTTATATAAACGTGTAACCTGTTATTTCAGTTTCCATGCTACCCAATGGCTATTCTCAACTTGTGTCCATAACATAGCATTTCTATATCATTGAGTTGTTGGTGGGTTACATTTACAGTCCAGAGCATGTAGACATGAAAATGCTTAAAGCATCCTCAGTCCTGAAGAGGGCCTTATGTGTAGTATTGTCTATATGAAAATCACAAAGGGCACAGGACCTTCAATGGATTTTTCATATTAGGGGTAAAGATTATCCTGACTCCATTAAGTACTGCCTCAGACTATGATTTTTGAATGGGGTGAGTTTGGAGCGACTGTTGGAGTATGATGATGTGGCAGCACTCTTAGAAGGACATGATTTGTTATTTTTGGGGGATCTCTCAATAAAAGTATTTTATAATTGGAGCATAAAAGTGGCTAAAACAAGAAAAAGTTGGAGGGGCAGACGTCCATCTACTTTGCTAATTAGAATGTATAGTAGAAGACATTTCCATTGACAACTTGAATTTCCAAGCTGGTTGCCTTAACAGCATGTTTAAGTTGCAGGTGGTCTTCACAACAGTTATCATAAATGTTTACCCACAATTCAAATGACAAAATGACAAAGAACTGGTCTCAGATCAACAGGTAATTTATTTGTTCTCCCAGGGCTCAAAGGTGAGCACACCATACATCAGTCACTGGAGACTTTCATGCTCATTTACATCAAGAACTGGTGAAGATAAAATAGCAGCCTCGTAAAATGCATATTAAAATATTACCTGAAGTTCTCAGCTCATCCAAAGGACTGCCTTCAGGAGACAAGGAGCCTGATTTAGGTTTTGGTGGATGGGTTACTCCATCACAACGGTGACAGATATCTTGTCAGGGGAAATATAAATCCCATAGGAAATAATGGCATTTATATTTTGGCAGACGGGATATCCGACACTGTTATGACAGAGTAACTTGTCCACCGAAATCTAAATCAGGCCCATTGACTGTTGGTATAATTGAATGCCCTTAGATTGCAGACCTTGACTGAAGATTCCCCTAGGACAATTCCATTGACTACGCCCATTGCTTATTGGCCTGCCCCGTGGTTTTTGATTGAACCTTTGTCTCTCTTTGACTAATTTAATTTTGTTTTGTATTCTTTTCCTAGAATTTGAGAAATTACACTCCACAATAAACCAAGTTAAATCATGTTAGGCAAATAATAAGTAATATGTCACAATGGAACAATTCCAGCAAACTGTGATCCCACTAGAGGTAATACAACAAAGAATACTTAATTGGCCATGCATACAGTACAGTATCTGTGATTGGCATATTTATTGCTGTTTGAGTTATTGCATGCAGTTATTAAAACAAATGTAAATTAGAAAACTAATGTGATCACTTGAAGTATGGAATGCAGATTAACCATGCCTTATAACGGAGATGAAAAGAGTAGGAAATGGCCTGTAAATTTTTTATTCACCTGATTAAATGATATAGTATACAACAGATTCTTCCATGTTTGGTGATTTGATATTTTGTATACTTAATAAAGTAAAAAGGTAATGTTTTGACCACAGAGATTTACTACTGGTCATGCAATGAACATTGCTACCAGGTTTTATCATGCAACTGTCATATGTTGGCTTGGTGTCAAATCATTGTAATTGTATTTATACAATGCTTACTACCCCTGATTGGACATTGAAGCACATTTTGGTGTGTAGCATGCTAATCTGGACCCCAAAATGGATTAGTGTTGGATTACTTTAGGTAAATATAAATTGTTAATTCAAGTTTGGGACATGTGAGTCTGTTAGTTGGATTTAATTGGATAAAGGAGGGATAGAGGAAGGAAGAGTCTAGAAAGTGTTATTTGTGAGATCATAGTAGTAAAATGGGTGTTGGGTTGAGTCAAAGGAGGTTGAGTGTAGGAAATAGTCTAGAAAGGGATATTAGGTAGACAATCATAGTAAAATGAGGTTTGGTATTAGTCTAAATAGGAATAGATGAAGGAAGAGTCTAGAAAGTGTTAATTTGGGAGACCATAGAAGCAAAAAGAGACATGGGATGGGCCAAAGGAATGATAGAGGAGGGAAGACTCTAGAAAGGGTTATTAGAGAGACCATAGAAGTACAATGAAGTTTGGGATGTGTCAGAGTAGAGGTAGAGAATATATTGATACATTGAGAGAGGTATTGGATGAGATACAGAGTAATGAATTGGAGAGAGTTGAAGGCTTTTATTATTTCTATAGTAGGAGGAAAATAATAAAAACATAGATACATAACTACATAATAAGTTATACATGTATATGGAAGATAATAAAGAGATATAAAGTTGCATTATATACAGTCCTGTGTGCATGTATGGATAAATAGTTAGAAACTCAGACTTTGAAGTGTTGCTGTACATAATGTTTATTATGTGTATGTAGTATTATCATTTCTTGGAAATTGTATCTATTGTTGTTTGTTTGTATGTACTTATTTTATATTTTCCACAATATTTCAATAGTGAAGCACTAATAGATACATTGGTATGATTATATTTGCACCTACTGATAGACACAGCAACTAATCAAATAATTTATATTCCTTATCACACATTGTGATAGACAAAATAGATAAAGGAGAGACCAATAAACATTTAATCAAATAACTTATATATAATCTAAGCAGTGTCTATATACATGTTAAGCATAAATGATATATAAACAATAAGTAATATATAAATTTGTTAAGCAGACCTATAACAATATCTATATATTTTCAAACCATAAGTAGTCTATATATTTGTCCAAAGAAATGCACATATGTAAGTACATGCATATAATCAAATTATACATGTTTATATACACAGGCATAT
Source organism: Pleurodeles waltl (assembly GCF_031143425.1). Classification (NCBI taxonomy): domain Eukaryota; kingdom Metazoa; phylum Chordata; class Amphibia; order Caudata; family Salamandridae; genus Pleurodeles; species Pleurodeles waltl. The sequence continues at coordinate 633,231,618 of NC_090449.1, forward strand.
GCTGTACATATGTATATTTTCAGTATGATGGTCACGTAGGAAAGAGTCAACTTTTGGGTAGCCTTTTGAATTGTGTTTGGGAATAATTAATTCCATAGTTTAGCTGCTTGAACAGAAAAGGATGTACCGCCCACATGTTTTCCTTGTATGCCCAGGTTTTTAGGTGAGTTGCCAATCTGGAGTGGAGGGTTCCTTTGTTGTATACATTTTGTGATTTGATTACTGATGAAAAGTGGTCCTGTTCCACATATTGCTTTGTGGGTGATACAAAACATCTTGAAGGTGGATGTTCTGGCAAGCAGTATCCAATGTAAGGCCCTCAAGGCAGGGGAGGTGTGGTCTTGTGGCTTTAACATGTAGGAGTGGTCTGGTAGCAGAGTTCTGAATTCATTATAGTCTTTTCATAGTTGCTAAAGATGATCCATGATACAGGTCATTGGCATAATCAAGTTTAGACAGTAAAGGGGAGATAGTAGTTTGGACCTTGTGTGAAACACCTTGGTGGGGAAGCTGTGTCGCAGAATTTTCATAGTAATGAAGCATGATCTTGCTAACTCATCCACTCTGTCATTCATTGATAGTTTAGAGTCAATAGTAATTCCAAGGTTTTTTATTTCCTTTGATACTTTAGGCAGTGATCCCAGTTCCGCAATCAAGGCAGAGAGTGGTTCATAATTTTTCCAATCACTACATGTGAGAATTTCAGTTTGTGTTCATTCAATTTGAGATGGCTCCATGTCAGCCATTGATCAATGGCTCTGAGACAACTGAAGACTTTTGATTGTCAATTGTTGTTGGGCCTTTCCAGTTTAAGAAGTGTTTGTGTGTCATATCCATAATTAGAGCATGTGAGCTAAAATTCATTGATCATTGCTGGTAATGACTTCATATAGATGTTGAAAAGTATAGGTGAGATGATAGAGCCGTGAGGGACCCATGCTTTTGTGAAGGATGGTTTGGATGAAAAAGGGGGCGTATGGATGGCATTTATTCTTTTTTGCAGGTAGGATTTGATCCATTCAGATGCAATTTCTCCCGATGCCAGCTATGTAGAGTCTTTGGATTAGAGTGCCATGATCACGTTTGTCAAAGGCAGCTGAACAGTCACAAGCAGTAGTGCAGCGACTCTGTTACCGTCTACTGTGCTTTTTTAATAAATCAATTTCTATTGACTTTATGAAGTAAGCAAAGTTAGGAACAAATTAAGTTGTTGATTGGCCTTTCTGAATGCCATCATGCCTGCTATACTGTAGGATACCAAGCATACAAGTGATTATTTAAGCAATGTGATACGAAAGCCTTTTGGTGTACCAAAATAATGGGAATATTCATAGAGATAGTCATGCAGTGCTTTGAAGCAAGTGACCTTGCCATGCTGCACTTCGTGAAAGGACATAAATGTGGCACATTCCTTCCTTTTCCCCTGTGCTGGTGCCCTTTTGGCTGCCTAGCACCAACGTAGGCACCCTTGCAATATGGTGCAAGCATGTGTCTGTTGCATGCATGATTAATTTTGTGCAGAAAGGATAACCTTCCTGCACAAAAACAATCTCCTTAAGGCTTTTTCCTTTTTCTATGTGCGCTGCAGAATGCTGCAAACATAGAAAGAGGAAAAACAATGAGAAATAAGGATATTTTTCCTCGTTTGGTCTCTCCTGGGAAGGGTATCATTTTGGCACATTCCCAGGCTCACCAGTTCTACTAAATCTGATTTATGAAGTTACCTAGGGCCACGCAAAGTGGCCATTTGTGGGCTCATAACTCTCACATTTGTGTCTCACTTGTACCATGTTGCATGGTGCAAATGCAGTGCAAACCAGGCCATAAATGTGGCTCAAAGAATGCACAAAAATATCACATAAAAGCAAAGGTAGTAGTAAAAATTGCAGACGGAATACATTGATTTGAATGCTACTTGGTCTGCATCAGCTGTAGCGTTACCAGGTAGATAATCATTTAAATTGGGTACAGCGGTCATTGAGAAAGCTAAGACATGGATCTACTCTATATCTGCCTACTTAGCTATGGCTGAAGCAAATGCCTGATACTCTAGTTCACCTTTACTTTGATTACATTATGGATAAGAGGTAGATAATAAGCACTTGTTAATGGCAAGTTCCGTACTTAGTACTCAGTCCATCTGTAGCAAACTCATCAGACAAAGATTTGCAGTATTTACCTTTAAAATGTTCAAGAACATTGAATTACCAGCAAGAGTGATAAGCTTTGCTCCCAAGGTATATAACCATGTTCTAATTCAATTGGCAAATCATTAACAGGAATAAGGTGCAAATTCAATTCCCTCTGTTCCTTGAAACCACAGAAGGCACACGGACAATAACTGAGGATGTGCCTGCCACAGGTGTCATTCTAATCTTAAATCTCAGTTCTGTGCATCCCTCTTTTATTACAAAGAAGCTCAGCAACACAATTCTCATGACAAAGAGCTAAACTAAAGACATTAATCATGTTCCATCAGTTTGTGTACGGATTGTGGTTTAACAGTTGGGCAGTTCCAAAAATTCAAAGAACAACTAGGGGAAGCAATACGATTTAACATGACAGTTTTCTTAGATCTCCAAATATTACTCACAATGATTCTGTGTTAAATATTTACCGTTAAAAAGGAAGCATGAAAATCAACATCAAAGTTAAGCAGCAAATGTGTTGACATTCCTAAACCATTTTAGTTGTGAGTAAAATTGAGTTTTAAAAGACATGGAAATGACAAAAAACAGATCAAGGTATCAGGACCTAAGAACTTTCGAAAAGCACCCCAGAAGAGTCATAAGAGTCACTAGGGCATGAAATCCAAAAGCAGTCAGTAGGTTGCAGCTGTCTGAGTCCTAAGCACCTTCCATGCCTGAAAAGCAATAGATCATGCTCAATTAAAAGATGCGTACTCGATCCAGTCAAGTTTTACTGAGAATCTCATGCACGCTTTACGTTCAAGGTGATTGAGAGAGAGCATAGCGCTAAAGGTAGAGGTTCATCACAGTCGGTAGTTTTATCTTTCCACTTAGAAACCATATCCCGATATCTTATTTGTTATGTCTCATGTCTCAGACTTTAGATTACGAAGCTTCAAAGGGGACAAATTTGAAAACTGATATCTATATTCCTTGTCTTTCCTAAAATACCTTGGAAATGCCTGTCTAGGTTTACCTTTACCTGTATCCTTATTCAGCACAAAGACTACTCATGTCAGTACCTTCTGCATAAAAGTGAAAAACACCGTATGCAGTCACCCTTGCATTATTTATTCCTTGCTTTTTATTATTTTTATTTCATTTTCAGATGGGAGCATAAATCCAATAAAAATTTCAAGCTTAATAATTCATTGGTCATAATATTCTCAAAATCTTATCAACTTTATGTCTCATTACCCCCCTCATTACTGCTTCTTAAATCATTTACTAAACTCTAAACTCTTTAATTGATGAATTCCCAAATACATATTTTAGTGAATGTCCCCCAGGCATGGCCATTGGGCACAATGCCATGTAGGGGGGCCCAAGTTATGCCCCCCCCCATGGCACTTAAAAAAAAAACTCACCTGGACTTACCTGGGATGGGTCCCCCCATCCTAAGGTGTCCTCCAGGTGTGGGTGGGGGTGGGTGAGGGTGACCCTGAGTGCAAGGAAGGGCACCTGTGGGCTGCTTCCATGGTCTCCGACCATGGAAATGAGCCCACAGTTCCCCAAACGCCTGCCCTGACCCAGGTGTTAAATAATGACACTAAACAGGCTTAGCCCCATTACTTAAGGCCCTCCTTCTCCCTTGCATGATTTTTGCACGGGAGGATAAATAAGGCCCAAAGGCCTTAGGCCCTCATTCTGACCCTGGCGGTCTTTGACCGCCAGGGCGGAGGACCGCGGGAGCACCGCCGACAGGCCGGCGGTGCTCCAATGGGGATTCCGACCGCGGCGGTAAAGCCGCGGTCGGACCGGCACCACTGGCGGGCTCCCGCCAGTGTACTGCCGCCCCATTGAATCCTCCACGGCGGCGCAGCTTGCTGCACCGCCGCGGGGATTCCGACCCCCCCTACCGCCATCCAGATCCCGGCGGTCCGACCGCTGGGATCCGGATGGCGGTAGGGGGGGTCGCGGGGCCCCTGGGGGCCCCTGCAGTGCCCATGCCACTGGCATGGGCATTGCAGGGGCCCCCGTAAGAGGGCCCCTACATGTATTTCACTGTCTGCTGCGCAGACAGTGAAATACGCGACGGGTGCAACTGCACCCGTCGCACAGCTTCCACTCCGCCGGCTCGATTCCGAGCCGGCTTCATCGTGGAAGCCTCTTTCCCGCTGGGCTGGCGGGCGGTCTGAAGGCGACCGCCCGCCAGGCCAGCGGGAAAGTCAGAATTACCGCCGCGGTCTTTCGACCGCGGAACGGTAATCTGACGGCGGGACTTTGGCGGGCGGCCTCCGCCGCCCGCCAAGGTCAGAATGAGGGCCTTAGAGTCATTTTTTGCCCGGGAACGCCTACCTTGCATCTCATTGATGAAGATTAAGTTTGCGCAAATTTGCATTAAAAAAAATACGCAAATCCGGCAAAAACAGATTGTAAATATGCCCCTTAGCATCACAGATGTCCATTCTCGAAATCCACTCAGCAACTGGTGCTCACACCTGGGATCCTCTCTTTCTTGCCTTCCATCCCATGCACTTATACATGTTTCTCTCCAGATGATACATAAAGAGTAGCCTAGATAAACATTGATAATAGGTGTGGGTGTCTGGTCTGAGCCAAGCTGTAGCAATACAAATACGTGCAACCGCCATAGCCACAAAAATGAACTATTGCCTTTCTCTACCCTTCACTGCCCTCTTGTCTATACCAAACAGCATAAGCTGAGGTATCAACAAAACCTGCGCTTGAAGAGACATCATTAAGTACAGGATAATCCCTTCCTTAAGAGGTTCAGCTTTACACACTTGCAAAACATATGGTCTAAGTGTGACTCATGACTGCCACATCGAGGCAGCTCGTCTCAGATTTTTTACCCCAGCTGGCTATTATGCAGGTGTGTAGTGGAGAGTAAATAAGGTTTTATAAAGCTGGGCCTTCAAGCCAGCTGATAACAATGACTTGTGCATCATCTCCAATGATTCCACAAAGCTTGCCTTTTTAGACCACAGCCTCCTATCCCAGTTGTCTAATTGCTTTCCCAAATCATCTGGCATTTGATCATTTAGTCCTTCATAAATTTGCCAACCCCATCTCATCTCAGCTTGTCTAATAAGGGCACCTTCTCCGTTGTCATGCCCCCACAATCCATTTTCAAAACAAAGTCACTTATCTGCAGATACTTGAAGAAATCTATTTTACCTAATCAGAACTCAGCTTGTGTGCCCTCAAATGATTTAGACCCTCATTAGAACTTTGGCAGTCGGTGATAAAGTGGCAGTAATACTGCCAACAGGCTGGCAGTAAATACCACCAAATTATGACCATGGCGGAAAGAGCTCAGACAAACAACCACTTTACCACACCGACCGCCAGGGCGGAATCAACAGGCACCACAGCGGTAGGCGCCAACAGCCAGGCAGTAGTCGATGTTCTGCCCACTGTATTCTGACAGCCCAATCCGCCACCTTTTCCGGGGCATTTCCAACTACATCAAAAGCATGGCAGAAACACTGCACAGAAGGGAAACAACTCACCATTGGAGACTCAAGGAAGAACCACGCCGCCATGGAGCCCAAATTGCAGATCTTCCCAATGCTTTTCTACATCCTGCTCCACCACGAACATCAACAACGGCGAAGACGGCCACAATGAGTACAGCCGCCTAGCACACAGGGGAGGGGGGCGACGAAAAAGAGATTGACACACAAATGCACAACACACACCCCCACCCCCAACACCATACACACAAGCAGATCCAGTAACATAACATATTTACCCCGTACCTCTCTGGAATAATGCAAGGACCACAGGAATATATGAAAGTGAGTGTAATAATATAAATATAGTAGAAATACAAAAATTCAATCTACATATGTACAAACAAGGGACACTGCTCAGTCCTTAATGTTCGTGGGCCACAGGGCCACATTACAAAGCCCAAGGCCCCACTTGATTCCTGCAACAACACGGAGAGAACACTGCAAGGGCATCACCTCAGGGGGACGGGGAATGGGTGGCACATCAGGCAGCAGATGGAACAACACCACTGGTCCTGGAGGGGTCAACATTCCCAGTGCGCTGTCTTGGGGAGTGTCAGGACACAGTCTCTCACGTGGGTGACTTGCCCACATGCTCTGGAGGGGCCAACATGCCCTGTGCTCGGGCCTGGGGAGTGCAATGCCACAGTCTCTCAAGTGGGTGACTTACCCACATGCTCTGGAGGGGGCAACATGCCCTGTGCTCTGTACTGGGGAGTGTAAGGCCATAGTCTCTCAAGTGGGAGACTTGCCCACATGCTCTGGAGGGGGCAACATTCCCTGTGCTCGGTCCTGGGGAGTGCAAGGCCACAGTCTCTCAAGTGGGTGTATTCACCACTGGTTATGAAGGGGGCATCGTGCCCTGTGATCATCATCCTGGAGAGGATGGGGTGAGTGGATGCCATACCCACTGGTTCTGGAGTGGGCATCGGGCCCTGTGATCTTCATCCTGGAGAGGATGGGGTGAGTGGGTGTCTTCAACACTAGTTTTGGAGAGGGCATCGTGCCCTGTGATCTTCATCCTGGGGAAGATGGGGTGAGAGGGTGCCATACCCACTGGTTCTGGAGTGAGCATCGTGTCTTGTGATCTTCATCCTGGAGAGGATGGGGTGAGTGGGTGTCTTCACCACTGGTTCTGGAGGGGGCATCGTGCCCTGTGATCTTCATCCTGGAGAGGTGGGGTGAGTGGGTGTCACACCCACTGGTTCTGGTGGGGGCATAGAGCACCATGATGCACATCTTGTGGAGTGCGAAGTCACAGTCTCTCAGGTGGGTGTCATACCCACAGGATTTGCAGGGGGCAGGCCGCACAACAGCCCATGGATGCAGGACTACAGATTGTCCCCCGGCTGTGACAGCAGCTCAATGGTGGTGCTGCTTCTACTGGTGGTGGTGCCCAAGGCTCCTGCCCATCCCCTGCATCCTCGGACGGCTGCCCATTGCTGCTGGTGGTGGTGGTGGGGGGAGGCTCCAGCCCATCCCCTGCAGCCTCGGACGGCTGCCCACTGCTGCTAGTGGTGGTGGTGGTGTTGCTGATGCTGCTGGTGCTGGTGGTGGGGGTAGGCTCCAGCCCTTCCCCTGCAGCCTCGGATGGCTGTCCAATAGTGGTGGTGGTGATGCTGGTGGTGGTGGGGGGAGGGTCCAGCCAATCCCCTGCACCTCAGACAGCTGCCCACTAGTGGTGGTGGTGCTGCTGGTGGTCCTCCTTCCCCTTCCTGGCAGCAGCAGTGGATGGCACCTTGACCTTCCTGGCAGCAGCTGGGGATTCCTCCGTCCCCTTCCTGGCAGCAGCTGGTGGTGGCACCTTGACCTTCTTGAAAGCAGCTGGGGAGGGCTCATTACCCTTCCTGACAGCACTTGGGGCAGGCACACTTTCCGTGTGGCTGGCCGGTGGCCTGGATCCTTTACCACCACGAGTTGCTGTGGACACTACTGGGCCCATGGACTGGGTGGCTGAGGTGCTTGCCTGGGTTTTACACACCCTGGCCAGACATGAAGGACAGGGGGGAGGGATAGAGAAGAGGTCAATGGTTGAGAGGAAAGCTGCTTAGGGACATTGGGGTGGGGAGCGGGAGATGGTTTGGAAGTGGAGGAAGAGGGAGTGGTTGTAGGAGGTGTCTGTCTGTTGTGTTTGGGTGCAGGTGCATGGGTTGGATGCTGTTGTGAGGTGGATGGCTGTTGGGTGTCTGAGTGTTTGCATTTGTGTACTTTGGGGGGGTGACAGACACAGTGGAAGAGGACACATGGGACATGTGCATGGATGTTGGGGTGGTGACTGCCAGTGTGGTGTGTTCTGATAGGTATGCTGGTGCTGGAAGTAGTGGATGAGGATGTAGTGCATGCAGGTGTGAGTGTAGACACAACTGGGAGGGAGGTGGAGGACGAGGAGGAGGGAGCCACAGTGGAGGCAGTGGAGGTTATTATGTCTGCATCTGGAATGTGTTTGTGTGAGTGCCTGTGGGATGATGTGTGATGCTTGTGTTTGGCATGTCCACTCTTGTGTGTTGTCCTGTGTGCATGCTAGTCTGCCTGTGTGCTTGGGATAGGCTGAGGTTGAGGGGAATGGGATTGGGCAGAGGAAGTTGGAAGGGGGAGGGTGGAAACAGGGACAATGGCTGCCATCAGGGAGGTGGTCAGAGCCTGGATTGATCTCTGTTGGGCCGCCGAGCCAGTGTGAATGTCCTCCAGAAATGCATTGGTCTGTTGCACTTGGGCTGCCAGCCCCTGGATGGCATTCACAATGGTTGACTGCCCAACAGAGATGGATCTCAGGAGGTCAATAGGCTCCTCACTCTAGGCAGCAGGGCTCACTGGGGCAGGGCCGGAGGTACCTGGGGCGAAGGAGATGCCCACCCTCCTGGGTGAGCGGGCAAGGGCAACTCACTGAGGGTCTGCTGGGTGGGCGGTGCTGGTACAGGGGGTGGCGGCTGTACCTGTAGGTGGTGTGGTCACAGAAGTGTCTGCCACCACCAAGGAGCTTCCATCGGAGGAGGTATCCGTGTCCGAACTGTCCCCTAAAAGTCTCCGCCATGGTGCTCCCCTCGTCCTCTGTCCCACTGGTGCCCTCAGCGTCGGTGGACTCTGCCTCCTGGGTCCTGTTGGATGCAGCTCCCTCAATTGCTGGTGCTTCTGCTGTTTCTGACAGTGGGTGCTCCGCCTGACGTAGACTCCCAGAGTCTGTATGTCCTTGACGATGGCACGCCATATAACCTTTGCTTGATGGGCGCTGACCTGCAGACAAAATATTCAAAGGGAACGGTATTAGTTAGACTGTCCTGCATGTTACACTCATGGCCCACCATAGCCCTTCCCATCCCCTTTCGCACAGACATGGCCCAGCGTACATGCTGCATGCTGCCCAGGGCCCATCCACCAACCCCCTCCACACGGGGCCTTCACACACAGCACTCCATGCTTTCATGCCCCATGCATCATGCTCACAGTGTACTCACCTGTTGGTCTGGATGCCCATACAGCAGTCCGTGCTTGGGTAGGTACCCCTCCATTAGTCTCTCCAACTCACCTGAGGTGAAGGCAGGGGCCGTTTCCCCAGTCACATGAGCCATGGTAGGTTCCGGACACAGGTCACAGCAGCACATGCAGTGTAGGTCCTCTCTTGTTGAAGGTCAGGTAGCAAGTGATTCAACAGATAGAAAATGGCGGTGATGTCCATGGCACTGCATACCGTCACCGCCGGCGTACATCACCATTGGCCACTGTACCCCATTGGACCCAATTTTATCCAATGAGGCGTTGCACAGCAGATCCCGACCGCCTCCCGCACTGGTGCACAATGTCAGCGGAATTACCTCACTTCCACCTGTCCCTCCATACAGGACAGGCGGGTACCATTTCAGGGGGGGCAGTGCATGGAACATAACTGCATCACAGATCACAATTGTCAATACAGGACATATGCCACTAATACATTTAAAATGTACACCATGCATTGAACTGTAGTGGCTACAATGTACAATTTATGACAGGCTCATAACTCTTTTGCCCCATAGATTGCAACCACTGCGGATGAATAGGAGATGGAGACATCTCCCCGTGTACAGATCCCTGGTGGACTTGTTATCACTGGAGGACAGGCACATTTCCTCACCTACAGACTTGACAGGGCCACAATCACAGAGCTGTGTGCCCAGTTGGTGGCTGACCTGACATCTGCTATCCGTCACCCTGCTGGGATCCCCCCTATTGTGCAAGTGCTATCTGTGCTCCATTTCTTGGCAACTGGTTCTTTCCAAGTGACAGTGGGCTTGGCAGCAGGAATGTCACAGTCAATGTTCTCAATTGTGCTGACAAGAGTGTTGGGTGCCCTGATTAAACACATGTGCAGCTACATTGTTTTCCCCCAGGTGGAGGATTTGCCAACAGTGAAAGCTGACTTCTATGCAATGGGACATATCCCAAACATAATTGGGGCTATTGATGGAACACATATTGCATTTGTCCACCCCAGGCAAAATGAACAGGTCTTCAGAAATAGAGAAAGTTTTCACTCGATGAATGTGCAGATGGTGTGTTTGGAGGACCAGTACATCTCCCAAGTCAATGCTACGTATCCTTGGATCGGTGAATGATGCCTTTATCCTGAGGAATAGCAGCATCCCAAATGTGATGGCCGAACTACAGAGGCGCCATGTGTGACTAATAGGTGAGCCCTGGTTCCCACCCAGTGGATGTTGGTATATGGGTATGGTGTGGGCCATAAGAGATAGTGGCCCATATTTATACTTTTTGACGCAAACCAGCGCCGGCGTTGGTATGCGTCAAAAAATGTACCGCCGGCTAACGCCATTCCTACGCACCATGCTGCCACCTTATTTAAGGAATGACGTTAGCTGGCGCTGCGGTCTGGCCAGAGTAAAAAAAAATGACTCAAACCAGGCAGCGCCGGGGAAAATGGGTGTTGTGCGTCAAAAAATGGTGCAAGTCAGGTTTGAGGCAAAAATCATACCTCGAACCGGACTTGCGCCATTTTTTGACACACAACCCCCATTGAAATAGCTCCTGTCTTAGCAAAGACAGGAGTCATGCCCCCTTGCCCAATGGCCATGCCCAGGGGACTTCTGTCCCCTGGGCATGTTCATTGGGCACAGTGGCATGTAGGGGGGCCCAAATTAGGCCCTGGTGGCACTTAAAAAAAAATACTTACCTCACCTTACCTGTACTTACCTGGGATGGGTCCCCCCATCCATGGGTGTCCTCCAGGGGTGGGTGAGGGTGGCAGGGGGGTCCCTGGGGGCAGGGAAGGGCACCTCTGGACTCCTTCCATGGTCAGAGACCATGGAAGTGAGCCCACAGGTCCTTTAACACCTGCCCTCACCCAGGCATTTAAAAACGGCGCACATCAGGCTGTGCGCCGTTTTTTAAGGCCTGCCCCCTCCTGTGCGTAAAAATGACGCAGGAGTATAAATAAGGCGCACAGGCCTTAAAGTAATTTTTTGGGCAGGAACGCCTACCTTGCATGTCATTAACGCAAGGCAGTTTCCTGCATCCAAAAAATGACGCGCACGGAGGAATTTTGGCGTCCGCGGGCACGGGCGTCAAAGTTTAAATATGGTGCACGGTTTGCGCTGAATGTGCATCCATATTTTTGACTCACATTTGGCGCAAACAGCGGATAAATATGCCCCAGTGTGTGGCTAACAGTTGTCCAATGATATTTGCAGGTGATTCAGGTTACCCCAACCTATCATGGCTTCAACCCCTGTGAGGAATTCCAGGACAAGGCCTAAGGAACATTACAATGAGGCACATGGGTGAACAAAAAGGATCATTGAACGTACATTTGGCCTCCTGAAGGCCAGATTTTGGTGCCTCCATCTGACTGGTGGATCCCTGTGCTACTCACCCCAGAAGGTCTTCCAGATAATCGTGGCTTGCTGCATGTTGCATAACCTTACCTTGAGACGCCATGTGCCTTTTCTGCAGGAGGAGAAGGCAGTGGACCCTGTGGACAGTGAAGATGAGGAGGCAGAGGATGAGGATGAGGACAACAGATCTGCAGTTATTAGACAATACTTCCAATGACACACAGGTAAGACAGTGTTACTTCACAATTCATTGTCAGTTTTTTGTTTCACATTGTCACTTGCATGCTGTTATTTCCCACTTCTATGCCCACTCACTGTACCCTTTGGCAATTCTTTTTGCAGATCTTGGTGCTCCGCTATTGGTCCTGGTGTTGTCACTGCAGCAAACTACAGGTCTTTCCTATGTTAACATTACTGTATAGTTGAATTGCAATGTTTTAACCTTGTAAAACGAATACATACTTCAATCATTTGACATACTCCATACTTGTATTTTTTCAAAGTGTAATTATTGCAGTGCTATGAAGAAAAGGGAGAAGTGCAATGGGCTGGGGTGATGACGGAGGAAAGTCCAGGGCATAGTTCCAGTCTATTTGTAGCACAGCTGCATTGTCCAATGGGGCATAGGAAGGGGAGCAATGGCAGTTCGAGGTGGACAGGGTGACAGAGTGAGACACAAGGGTGTCAATCAGGAGAGTCTCATTTCCTGGTAGGGGTCTTGGTAATAGTCTCTGGCTTCTGCCTGGATTCCAGGGAACATTTGCGGTGTGGTTCTCCTACTGCAGGGAGAGGGGTGCTGGTGGCCTGTTGGTACTGTGGTGGGGCCTCCTGTCCACTACAGCCAGTGGAGGTGGAGGGCTGTTCAGTAGTCTGGATAGAGGCAGGGGCACAGTGGTGTGACACTGCTTCCCTCATAATATTGGCCATGTCTGCCAGCACCCCTGCAATGGTGACCAGGGTGGTGTTAATGGCCTTCAAGTCCTCCCAGATCCCCTGGTACTGTTCCTCCTGCAGCTGCTTCTTCTCCTGCACGTTATCCATGATCTGGCCCAGCATATCCTGGGAATGTTGTTATGCTCCCAGGATCTCGATGAGTGCCTCTCAGAGAGTCGGTTCACTGGGCCTGTCCTACCCCTGGTGCACAGCAGTCCTCCCAGCTTCCCTGTTGTCCTGTGCCTCTGTCCCTGAACCATGTGTCCACTGCCTCTGACCGAAGGTCCCTGATTTTCTTGGGTTTGTGGTGTGCCCTGGGGTCCCTGTAGTGGTGGACACACAGCTGATTGACGTGTCCTGGGGACAGAGGTATGGGCATGCTGGTTGGGTGCTGTGGTGGTGTTTCCTGAGGGGGGAGGCTCTGTGGTGGTGTGTTACTGTGGCTGGGTAACCGACTGTCCGGAGGTCCCTGATGGGCCAGGTTGGACATCCAGGCGAGCAGAGTTACTGTCATCACTGTGGGCCTCTACTGTGGGGGGACTGGATGTTGCTGGTACCTCTTCTCTGGTGACATTGGCTGGGATACCTGTGAGGATGTAAATGCAGTGTTATTGTTTCTGTGTGTGACATATTGTGCATGGTTGGGTTGGCCTCTATGGTTGTTTTTGCCCTGGCAGCTTTCACTTGTGAACGTTGGTGTATGGTGGGATGATTATTTCTCTCTAGTGTGCATGCTTTAGTGATAGGCGTCCATGCAGGTCTTTTAGTGGTATCCATGCAGTGGTGGTGCATGCAGGGCTTGGACTTGGGATGAGTGAGATGTGATCGTGGGGGTGTGTGAGGTGGTGGAGTGATGGGAGTGAGGGTGAGGGTGGGGGTATGTGATGGCGTGCAGGTGGGAGGGGGGTGATTGTAATAGAGAGTTGACTTACCAGAGTCCAATCCTCCTGCTACTCCTGCGAGGCCCTCAGGATGCATGATTGACAAGACTTGCTCCTCCCATGTTGTTAATTGTGATGGAGGAGGTGGGGGTCCACCGCCAGTCCTCTGCACAGCGAGTTGGTGTCTTGCTGCAATGGAACGTGCCTTTCCCTGTTGGTCGTTCCACCTCTTCCTGATGTTGTGCCTTGTTCTGGGGTGCTGTCCCATGGCATTGACCCTGTTCAAGATCCTCCGCCATAGCTCCATCTTCCTAGCAATGGATATAGCTGCACCTGTGCTCCAAATAGCTGTGGCTCTACCCAAATGATTTCCTCTACCATGACCCTCAGCTCCTCCTCAGAGAATCTGCGGTGTCCTTGTGGTGCCATGGGTGTTGTGTGAGTAGTGTGGGTGAGGGTGTGTAGGGTGATGTGTTAGGGTGTGTGTTGTGAGGTGCGTGTGTGGTGTATAGGTGATGGTGGTATGTGGCTCTGGTTGTGTAGGTGGTCTTGCTGTCTCTCTCTGCTGGCAATTGTTTTTATTCGTAAAGGCTTGTGGGTAATGTGGGTGTCTGTTTTATAGCGGTGTGGTATGTGTATGGATGTCAGGTGTGTGTAGTTTGAATTGTCCAATGCAGTGTTGTTTTGTATGTGTGTGTGTATTTTGAGCACGGCAGTATGTACCGCCAATGGTTTACCGTGGTTGAATGTCCACCGTGGTGATTCGTGGGTCATAATGTGGTGGGCGTAGTTCTCTTGGTGTAATGGTGTGGGTTTTGATACCGCCAGTTTATCACTGACCTTTGGTGTGGCGGAGTTGTGTCTGTGGCTGAATAGTGACAGATTAGTGTGTGTGTTATAATATGGTGAACAGATATCTGCCGCAGCGGCGGTATGTTGGCAGCAGTCAGCATGGCAGTAAGTGGAATTCACCGCCAATGTCATAATGAGGGCCTTAATCGGGTCAAGCCTAAAAAGCTCCTTTGATCTCCCCATCCCTGCCAGTTCCCAATTGAGGGAGTAGTTATGATGAAATACAGCTAGAAACATTGATGAGAAACAGAGAACAGTCTAATAGCTATACCAGCCTACACCCCGCTTTGGTTTGACCCGTAGCCAGATCTTTTATGCAGCAATCAAGTCCTTAACCTTAACTTTCTTATAGTAACTTGGTACAATTTATGCACTTCAGGAGCGTCGACTGCTGTGGGGGAGGGTGCATTGACGTGCACATAGGCACACTGGGGTCCAGTACATCCAGTGGCAGTGGACACAACATTGGGTAGAGGCATTGGACTGCGAACAGGACCTGCTCGATCTACTGGGTGCCGAAGTGTAGGGGCTCAGTAAATAAATAGGTATTTATTTCTTGTGTGTACTCCACAATGCTATTTTAGTTTCCAATAGCAGTGCTGACTCTCAGATGTAAGTTTTTACATTACAATGAATATTATGTGATCCTGTTTGAGCTAGCAAGGTACTCAGGTAACGCTTCCCAATTGTACTCATCGATGCGTGTTTGGGCTGATCATTTAAGAAGCCATGCAGACTGAGACTCCTCCTGTTACAAAGAATAAGATAGTGGTAGTAGTAGTACATAATACCAGGGAGCTAGGATTCTCTTCTCTGTGCCTTGCTTTATGTAGCTTATGCAGTCCCAATCGCAATCTCCCAGTGATGTGTAGTATGCATCTATGCATTGATAAAAAGGGTGAGTGAGTTCGCCCAATATGTTTTGGGAGTATAACACTAATCTATTTTTTTATCTTCTATATTTCTCACCTCAGCACCCAAAGGGAAGAAGACAGCAAGCTCTCAGGTGGGTCCGGAACACAAGGGCGGTGCTGGTACACCACCAGTGCGGCAGCTGGCAGATCTGCTGGCCTCAGTAAGTCTTCCTGTTATATTATTATTATTTCCTTAACTTTCACCTCTCCTCATTTAGAATATTTTTTTACTGTGTCTCTATACCTTTTATACTTCTGTTCATTCTATCTAAGCTTTGTTAAATTCTTGTTATCCCTAAATTTTAAAAAATTTCATATTTCTGAACTTGACTTCCTCCTGTCTATACTTGTATGTAGCCTTCTTCTCCTTCGTTACTAAGCTCAGATTTCCCTTCCCACATTATATATCTTGCAGACTGGTACTGTAAGACTAAGGCCCTCATTACGACCCTGGCGGATGGTGCAATGAGGGCGGTAGGACCGCAAACAGGCCGGCGGTCATTACCGCCCCATTATGACATTGGCGGTTTGGCATCTGCCAAACCGCGAATGTACTGCACTGTCCGCCACGGCGGTAACGATTGCCAGGCTGGAGACAATGGTCTCCAGCCCGGCTGCCGTCACTAGTCCGCCGGCAGTATCATGACCCTGCATACCGCCTGGCAATTGTTTGTATTCGTAAAGGTTTGTGGGTAATGTGGGTGTCTGTTTTATAGTGGTGTGGTATGTGTATGGATGTCAGGTGTGTGTAGTTTGAATTGTCCAATGCAGTGTTGTTTTGTATCTGTGTGTGTGTATTTTGAGCGCGGAGGTATGTACTGCCAATGGTTTACCGTGGTTGAATGTCCACTGTGGTGATTCGTGGGTCATAATGTGGTGGGCGTAGTTCTGTTGGTGTAATGGTGTGGGTTTTGATACCGCCATGGATTTCGTGGAGTTTTGAACTGCCACGAAAACCATGGCAGTAGGCACTATCAGTGCCAGGGAATTTGTTCCCTGGCACTGATTGGGGTCTCCCCCTGTCCCTTCCTTGAGTCCCCCCAACACCCACAACCCCCCTACCACCTCTCAAAGGTAGTAGGACCCCGTTCCCACCCCCGCCCGACCCCCATAGACCCCACAAACATATCCCCCTCGCTCACACTCATAACACTCACACACATACACGCACACATACATGCACACATGCACACATACATACACATAACATTTCCCCTACACACATTACACCTCCCGCATACATACATGCACTCACACACCCCCTCTAAACACACACACGCACACCCCCATGCACGCACACACCACACAACAACCCCCTCCCCTGACGGACGATCACCTTACCTGTTTCGGTGGTCCTCCAGGAGGGAACGGGATACATGGGGGTTGCTCAGCTGCCAGCACCCCGTCACCAGAACACCGCCACGCCGAATACTGGGATGTAATTCGGTGGCCGGTGTTCTGATGATGTGGCGGTGACGTTGGAGCAGCCTCCACTACACCACGCTGCTGGCGGCTCTCCGTCCAAAAAAGGGCGTTAACAGTCATAATATGTCATAATATGGTTGGCAGAGCCCAGAGGAACCTCGGCGGTCTTAGGAAAAGACCGCAGAGGTTGAAATGAGGGCCTAAGAGTTTTAGGACAGATACTCTACCATGAAGAATGTATGCCCAAGTCAGCTTTTCTATTAATGGTTGTTGAGGCTTTCTTTTCCTTGCTGATGCTCAAACAGTAAAACGAGCTAGTGGAAATGGTTGTGGTGCCACCCCATGATGTGTCTATATATTATTCATTTACACAGTAGTATACCATACCAGCACTTTTGATGACAGTGCAGCATGGGTGGAAAATGTCATAAGGATGGTCCCATTGGATTTGCAAACCAAGAACTCACCAAATCACTATAGATCTTTCTGGATTGACCAAATATTCTACCCCTTTATTGTGCTTCAGTGACTTAGCTCTGCCCCTCCTTTATGAAACGTTTGTGGTTGACATGACTACCTGGCTTTTCTAAGATAGTTAACCAACAAAGTTCCTAAAGTGAATCATAGAGGAAGACAGAAATGTACTGATCTATTGTGTTTGCATTTAGCTGAATCAGTTCTTTAAAAATAGCAAGGGGAGGCATATCTGGCATCTAAAATGTGTACGATTTTTTCCAGCTTCACCGGCCACCAGTGTAGGGGCCAGCGACAGCACCAGTGCACCCGATGCAACAGCATTTGGAGGGGGAGAACAGGCGGCAGAAGGGATGGGTGTTGGTAAGTTATATTGCTTGCTGATTGGCAATTATTATTATACTCACTTCAAGGTCCTTGTTTATGAACCCTCTGCTTTAGCAGCCACAGTAGGGGTTGCATTCTTCTATCTGTAACTCAGCAGACAAAAGCTCATGATGAACTGACATTACAAATGATGGGTTGATGGAAAAGGGAACAAAGGATGGATGGTTAAAAGAAAGGATGGGTAAAATGGTACAAAAGTAAAAGGATGTATGGTTGGGTGAAATGATGTATACCTGTGTGATAGGGGATAAATGGGTGGGTGAAACACTGGATGAAAGGCCATATTGGTGAAAAGATGCCTAGGTGGGTGAAACGTAGATGAGTAAAAGATGCTTGGTTGATTAAAGGATTGATGGATGGATGGTAACAAATGGTGTGTGGGTAAATGGATGAATGGGTGATAGAATGGTTGAAAGGGTAGATACTGGATAAGTGAGTGTATAGAAGGAGGGGTGGATATATGGATGGATGGATTTGATTGGTGAAAGACTGGATGAGAGAGAATGTAAACTCCAATAGTGGGTATCAAAGGGTGAACAGAACATTGAAAAGATTAATGGATAATTGCTTGAATCAAGAAATAAGGGTGAATTTCTGGAGAGGGACGTGTCTGGTCACCTACTTCACTTGGATTGCTTGGTTTGGTTATAAAAGATTTTGTTCAAAGTGAGGGGTATTTTAATTTTCTGTCTACTTCCCTAACTCACTGCAGTTGCTAAGCATTGTAGATATGTATCCTCCCACCAATCATCATTCATTACCTCCCTGCCCATGGCATTTAGTCACACATATTACTATGATGTAACTACAGCATGGTTCAATTCGGCAGCACAATAATGTTGTCTGTACAATGGGCATCTGCTTCAGTTAATATAGCATTTACAAAATTGGCAATGCATTACAAAGTTAAAACAAGGTGTGTTTGCCTTCCCTTCCAGTGTCCACTCTGTGACCTCCTAGTACTTTAGCATTTTATTCTTCCTAAGTTCTGTCCCAGCCACCCCAAACAAATTGAAAAATCCCTTTTGGACCTGTACCACATTTATGTACCAGAAATTTATATTGCATGGCTTCCATAATGGATTCATGCCAATTCAAAGTTTACCCTTTTGAAATTTGTCAACTATAGTTAGGCTTATGTGGGTACAAAATGGCCCTGTGACTCGTTATCAGCCACATCAAATTCCAATGGCCCAAGGAATCCAGCAGTGTACTGCTACTGTTCCACTCTAAATTTGAAACAATTGTTTGCAAAGAGCATTGTTTACAATTTGTCATTTTCCTTTTTTTCTTGCTCTAGCTACTCCTGGCAAACATACTCCTACCTGCCAGGAGATAGTACCCCGGCTGTGGTGGCAGAGTATGGAGGCCATCCACACAAAATACCTGAAGCTGGTGGATCTTCAGAAGGAGTAGGATGAGGCTCAGGCTCAGGCAGCTGTCAACATGTGCACGGGTCTGAGATCTTCCAACCAGCTGCCAGCACCTCCAGCCTCCCAGTGGCAACAACAACAATGATAGCGCTGCCACCATCTGGCAGCATCCCATCTGCGTCCAACCACTGCTGTCCCCCCCATGCCCAGACCGCATATTCTAGTGCCACGTCCTACAACACCTCCGGTGCCTAGACCGCTGGGTGGCCCAGAGATAACCATCAATGATCTCTGGGCCTACATGGAGTGCATCCTCTTTGAACCCTTTTTAAATTTTTTGTTTTGGTGGGAGGAGCTCTTCGGTGGAGAGGATGAGAAAGGCAGTTGGGATTGGGCTTTTTTCTCTTTGGATATTTGATTTGGATTGTTGTTGGACTTTAACTTATTTTCATCGGACTTTCATTAGACTTTGGATGGGAATTGGAGAGAGGGGTGGGCTTGTTGTTGGTGGAATGGGTGGGTTTTATAATTGGAAATGATAAAAGGGGAGTATTTTACTTTACTCTATTTTGGTGTTTTAGTTTTCACCGCTGTCTTTTAGCATATCCTGTTTTTAAAAAAAAGCTTCTTAAAAAGTGTACGTCAGTTAGTTATACCTTTTCTCTACTACCCTCCGTTACTGTATTGACCACTAGGAGGTGATTGCCATTGCCTATTTTGCATGCAAAACCTAGATACACACAAACAAGATCTTCAATAGACGTTAATTACTAACCAAACAAGTTCACTTCACTCCATAGTTCTCTTACCTGAATAGATGAAGCAAGGATTGCTAACTCAGTCTTATTACTGCAGGGTTTACTCAAGGTGCCAGCTTGTGGTGGTAGTAATAGTAGCAGCCTGCCACTCTAAACATGGAAGACATCACAAGTATGGTGTCACTCCCACCTATTTGAACTCTAACTGTAGGATTAATCAAAGGGTTATCCATCACTGTCAACTAGATTGAAAGAAAACAGAGAGTTAAAGGGTTATATTACATCATAACTTTAGGACTGAGACCATACTACTACAACAACACAGAACAAAGAAGATGTGATATTATGATAAACGCTAGCAATACCAACTTCTTCTGAGCAATGGGGAGCTAGCATGTAATGAAAGCTAAATTTAGGAAATGAAATCCTCGAGTCAGGAGAAGTGGGCTCAGAGTTAGGAGTGGTGTGGACAAGGGTAAGAGCTTATGCAACACACAACACAAGGCCTGAATGGTGATGTTGACGAATGATGCATAGGTGGGTAAATGGGGCCTGTGTGTGCTGTTGCTCAGATAATAGAAGATCGTGCAGTGAGTTGGTGTTGCTTTCACCAAATGCACCTCAGCAAGTTTGTGATCCATTTATAGTGTAAAATTAAGTCACATCTAAATAATAATCATACAGCCTGGGGGAAGAGGGTTAGGGCTCGATGAATGGATGGGAAAGGGGATTTGGGGAAAGGTGTGACACAGATAGACACTACACAAAAGAAACAGCGCAATATACATTGGGTGCTGAGCAGCACACCATCATCAACCTGCTGTGGAAGGAAACAAAGGAATGGGTATAGCACAGTTCAGTTAAATGCATTGCAAACAGTAATTCAGACCACAGAGACCAAGAATATATATTTCTAAATGTTCGGTCCTATAGGTTTGAAAAATACAAATTATGGAGTAGTGAAGTTACCCAATCAGTTCTAAAAATGATGATTGTTAAAAGCAAAGTGATACTGTATTGTCAAAGAGGACAAGGGCAGCTGCAGTTTGGGCCTGTTCGGGACTGGTCGGACATAGGGCTAGAAATGCTGCCCAATTTTCCATTTATCAGAAAGGAACTTACTCCCTAAACATCCATCAACATGCAAACACATTATCTGCAAAGACATCCAATTCCTGCATCACAAACTGACCTCATACAGATTGCAATGTCTCATCATCCAACACAATATCCCACATACAGCACCTATACACATATCCACCACAACTACAACAGTAAAACACCTTCATTCTCACAGCAAACACTACTCTGTCCACTTCCACTAACACAACCTTCCATTGCCCACACAACACAAAGCCACATTTTACATTACTTTCAGCCATCCAGATACACACTCCCTGTTCATACAAACTGTTAGAAATGGGGTCTTTGGTTGGCAGTCAGGTTACCCCCTGTCCAAGAAAGGACCCTCACTCTAGTAAGAGTAAGTCACACACAATCCAAATTATCCTGTACCCACCCTCTGGTAGCTTGGCACTGAGCAGCCAGGCTTAACTTAGAAGGCAATGTGTAAAGTATTTGTGCAATAAATCATACAATAACACCATACGGCACCACAAAAATACACCACACAGTGTTTAGAAGAATATATAATATTTATCTGGATAAATGCAGGTCAAAATGATTAAAACACAATAAGTATATGTTGAGATATCACTGTAAAAGTGATATAAAGGCCCTTATTATGACATTGGCAGTATATCCCGCTTACCGCCATGCCGACTGCCGCCAACATAATGCCGCTGCCGCGGATAACCGCCAAGCATATTATGACACACACACATACCAATCCGTCACTATACAGCCACACAAACAATTCCGCTAATCCCCAAAGGTCAGTGATAAACTGGCGGTATCAAAACCCACACCGTTACGCCAACAGAATTTTGCCCACAGCATTATGACCCACGAATCACCACGGCGGACATTCAATGGCGGTAAACTATTGGCGGTACATACCACTGCGCTCAAAATACACACACTCAAACAAAACTACACCACATTGGACAATTCAAACTACACAAACCTGACACTCATACACACACCACACCCACACACCCACACCACTATAAAACACACACCCACACTACCCGCAACCCTTTACGACTAGAAAGAATTGCCACCAGAGAGAGACACAAGAGCACACACACAACCAGAGCCACATAACATCATCACCTATACTACATCCACGCACCTTCCATCACACACCCCAACACAACACCCCACACACCCTCACCCACACCACTCACACTACACCCATGGCACCACAACGACACCCCAGATTCTCTGAGGAGGAGCTAAGGGTCATGGTGGAAGAAATCATCCGGGTAGGGCCACAGCTATTTGGAGCACAGGTGCAGCAGACATCCATTGCTAGGAAGATGGAGCTATGGCGGAGAATCGTGGACAGGGTCAATGCTGTGGGACAGCACCCAAGAACCAGGAAGAGGTGGAACGACCTACGGGAAAGACACGTTCAGCAGCAGCAAGACACCAACTAGCTGTACAGAGGACTGGCGGTAGACCCCAACCTCCTCCCCCACAACTAACAACATGGGAGGAGCAAGTCTTGGCAATCATGCATCCTTAGGGCCTGGCAGGAGTAGGAGTAGGACTAGACTCCGGTAAGTCAAATCTCTATTACTATCACCCCCCTACCTGCATGTCATCACAAACCCCCACCCTTACCCTCACTCCCATCACTCACCATCTCCCACATACCCCAAAATCACAACCCACTCATCCCAACACCAAGCCCTGCACGTAACACCAATGAATGGACACCCCTCACAGACCTGCATGGACACCTAACACCACTGCATGCACACTGGAGAGAATCATCTAGCCCACCAAATAGTAACTCACACAAAGGCAAATCTGCCAGGGCAACAACAACCATAGAGACCAACACACCCATGCACATGATGTCACACACAGAAACAATAACGCTGCATTTACATCTCCACAGGTCCCCCGGCCAATGTCACTGGAGAAGAGGTGCCAGCAACATCCAGTCCCTCCACAGAAGAGGCCCACAGTGATGACAGCTGCTCTGCTTGCCTGGATCTGGATGACCAACCTGGCCCATTAGGGACCTCCGGACAGTCGGTTACCCAGGCACTCTCTCACACCACCACAGAGCCTCCCCCCTCAGGAAACACCACCACAGCACCCACCCAGTGGGCCCATACCCCTGTCCCCAGGTCACATCAATCAGCAGTGTGTGTACCACTACAGGGACCCCAGGCCACCCCACAAACACAGAACGATCAGGGACCTGGGGTCAGTGGCAGTGGGCATATGGTTCTGGGGACAAAGGCACAGGACAACAGGGAAGCCAGGAGGACTGCTGTGTGACAGGGGGAGGACAGGCCCAGGGAACCGACTCTCCAGGAGGCACTCACCGCAATCCTGGGAGCATACCACCATTCCCAGGAGACGATGGGCTAGATACTGGACAAGTTGCAGGAGAACATGCGGCTGCAGGAGGGACAGTACCTGGGGATCAGGAAGGACTTGAAGGACATCAACACCACCTTGGTCTCCATTGCAGGGGTGCTGGCAGACATGGCCAACACTATAAGGTAGGCAGTGGCACACCAGCGGGCCTCTGCCACTAGCCAAACCGATGAACAGCCCTCCACCACTGCTGCCACTAGTGGACAGGAGGCCCCACCACAGGAACAATAAGCCACCAGCACTACTCCCCCTGCGGAAGGTGAACCACCCCGCAAGCATTCCCTGTGAACCAGGCAGAGGCCAGAGACTATTGCCAAGACCCCCACCAGGAAATAAGACTCTCCTGAGTGTCACCCTTGTGTCCCACTCTGTCACCCTGTCCACCTTGAACTGCCATTGCTCCCCTTAAAATGCGCCCTTGACAATGCACCTGTGAAACAAATAGACTGGACTCCAACCTGGACTTTCCTCCATCATCCTCCCAGCCCATTGCACATCCCCCTCTACCTCTTAGCACTTAAATAAACACCCTTTGAAAAAATACAAGTATGGAGTATGTCAAATGATTTAAGTATGTATTTGTTAAACAAGGTGTAATCATTGAATATCAACTGTACAGAAATGTATACATAGGAATGACCTGTAGTTGGCTGCAGTCAACACACCAGGAGTGATAGTGGTGCACAAATATCTGCAAATAGAGATGCCAAAAGCTACAGAGAGTGGCCATAGAAGTGGGAAAATCAGCCTGTCAGTGACAATGTCAAACACAAAAGTGTCAACTACATGTGAAGTTACACTGTCTTACCTGTGTGTCATTGGAAGTATTAACAAATTATTGCACTTCTGTGGTCCTCATCCTCATCCTCTGCCTCCTCATCTTCACTGTCCACAGGGTCCACTGCTTCCACATGTCCATCTCCAGCCTCATCCTCCTGCAGAAAAGGTACCTGGCGACGTAAGGCAAGGTTGTGCAACATACAGCATGCCACGATGATCTGGCAGACCTTCTTGGATGAGTAGTGCAGGGATCCACCTGTTAGATGGAGGCAATGAAACCTGGCCTTCAGGAGGCCAAAGGACCTCTTAATAATTCTTCTTGTTCGCCTATGTGCCTCATTGTAATGTTCTTCTGCGTTTGTCCTGGGATTCCTCACAGGGGTCAGTATCCATGAGAGGTTGGGGTAACCAGAGTCACCTGCAAATATCGAGGGGCAACTGTTAGCCACACTCCAACCCTTAGGGCCCACACCATACCCATACACCAATATCCACTGGGTGGGAGCCAGAGCTCACCCATTAGCCAAACCCTGTGCCTCCGGAGTTGAGTCATCACATAAGGGATGCTGCTATTCCTCAGGATAAAGGAATCAGCCCAGACCCAAAATATTTTGCATTGACGTTAGAGATGTACTGGTCCTCCAGGCACACCATCTGCACATTCATCGAGTGAAAGCTCTTTCGATTTCTGAACACCTGTTCATTTCACCGGGGGGGACAAATGCTACATTTGTACCATCAATTGCCCCAATAATGTTGGGGATATGTCCCATTGCATAGAAATCAGCTTTCACTGTGGCCAAATCCTCCACCTGGGGAAAACGATGTAGCTGAGCATGTGTTTAATCAGGGCAGACAACACTCTGGTCAGCACTATTGAGAACATTGGCTGAGACATTCCTGCTGCCAAGCCCACTGTCACTTTGAAGGAGCCAGTTGAAAGGAAATGGAGCATTGACAGCACTTGCACAAGAGGGGGGATTCCGGTGGGGTGACGGATAGCAGATATTAGTTCAGGTTCCAATTGGGCACAGAGCTCTGTGATTGTGGCTCTGTCCAGTCTATAGGTGAGGATAATGTGCCTGTCCTCCATTATTGCCAAGTCCGCCAGGGGACCTGTGTATGGAACTGACCATGGCTCGTGTCACTGCGCAAAGGGCCCCTGCCTTCAGCTCAGCGGAGTTGGAGCGACTGGTGGATGGGGTCCTACCCCAGTACCAAATGCTGTATGGGCCGCCAGACCAACATGTGAGTACAAAGTGAGTACGATGCATGGGTCGTGAATGCATGGAGCGCTGTGTGTGAAGGCCTCATGTGGGGGGTTGGTGGATGGGCCCTGGGCAGCGTGCTGCATGTATGGTGGGCCATGTCTGTGCTAATAGTGATTGAAGGGCATGGTGGGTCATGAATGTAACAGGCAGGACGTTCAAACCAATATCTTTCCCTGTGTCCATTTGCCTGCAGGTCAGCACCCATCAGAAAAAGGGTATATGGCATGTCATCACCAAGGATGTGGAGACCCTGGGGGTCTATGGCAGGTGGAGTACCCACTGTCTCAAACGGTGGGAGGACCTGAGACGCTGGCCATGGATGACGGCGGAAGCCCAGCTGGGGATGGCCTCCCAACGAGGAAGGGGTGCCCGTCGAACCCTGACCTCTCTGATGGCCCACATACTGGTGGTGGCCTATCTGGAGCTGGATGGGCGCTTGGGGGAATCATAGCGGCCACAAGGGGGTGAGTACAGTGCCCCAATATACAACTTGCACCTGGTGGGGTGGTGTCTGGGTGGGGGATGTGGGCGTGTGGGTGCCCCTAGGCCAGGCCTGACATTGCAGATTAGGTCCCATGTTGGGCAGGGTTCTGATGTAAAATACCTCCAACCAAGCTAGTAGGCATCCACTGCTGGGCAGGGGTCTGTGGGTCTCAGGATGTTGCAATTGGAGTTAGCTGTCCCTATCCATGGCCTGGTGACTAGCATTGTGACTGGTAGTTCATTTCCTAGTGCGTACGGCTGTTCCCTGAGTGTGTGTGTGTGTCATGTACGCCAACGGTGGTGTTATTGCCGCCATTGACCAAATGTATCCTTTGTCTCTTCCCCCCACTTTTTGTTTTGTCACCCTGTCCTTATGTGCAGTATCATCATCTGGCAGAGCAGCTGAGGCACCGGTGACGGAGGAAGCTGCATCCCACAGGGCCCAAGAGGCCAAATCCACCGTCGGTGAGGGCGCCAGTGGGATGGAGGGCGAGGGGAGCACCATGGCAAAGACAGGAGGGGACAGTTGGGACACCGATTTCTCCTCCGATGGAAGCTCCCTGGTGGTGGTGGACACCTCTGGGCGGACCCGAGCTATAGGTACATCCGCCACCCCCGTACCAGAACTGCCCTCCCAGCAGCCCCTCAGCGTGTTTCCCGTGCCCGCTCAGCTAGGAGGGTGAGCATCTCCTTCGCCCCAGGCACCTCAAGCCCTGCCCCAGTGAGACCAGCTGCCCTGAGTGAGGAGGCTATTGACCTCCTGCAATCCATCTCTGTTGGGCAGTCAACCATTGTGAATGCCATCCAGGGGCTGGCAGCCCAAATGCAACAGACAAATGCATTCCTGGAGGGCATTCACACTTGCATGGCAGCCCGACAGAGATCAATCCAGGCTCTGGCCTCCTCCCCGATGGCAGACATTGTCCTTGTTCCTAGCCTCCCTCTCCAACTTCCTCTACTCAATCCCATTCCTCTCAATCCCAACCTATCCCAAGCATACAGTCATACGAGCAGGCACCCAGGACAACACACAAGAGTGGACATGGCAAACACAAGCACCCCACCTCATCCCACAGGCAGTCACACACACACCATCCAGATGCAGACATACAAACATCCACTGCCTCCACTGTGGACCCCTCCCCCTCATTGTCCACCTCCCTCCTAGTTGGTCTACAATCACACCTGCAGGCACTACATCCTCATCCACTAACCCCATCACCAGCACACCTATCAGCACACACCCCTCACTGGCAGTCACCACCCCCACTTCCATGCACACGTCCCCTGTGTCCTCTCTCACTGTGTCTGAGCCCCCTCCTCCCAAAGTACACAAACACAAGCACTCAGACACCCAACAGCCATCCACTTCACAACAGCATCCAGCCCATGCACCTGCACCCAAACACAGCAGACAGATTTCTCCTACAAAAACTCCCTCTACCTCCACTCCAAAGCCATCTCCCTCTTCCCACCCCAATGCCCCTCAGAAGCTTTTCCTCTCCACCTTTGACCTCTTCCCTAGCCCTCCCCCCGTCCCTCAAGTCAGGCCAGGGTGATCAGAACCCAGCCCAGCACCTCAGCCACCCAGTCCAGGGGCACAGTAGTGTCCACAGCTACACCAGGTGAAAGAGGATCCCGGGCACCAGGCAGCCACACTGATAGGGTGCCTGCACCAAGTACTGCAAGGTAGGGCAAGGAGGCATCCCCAGCTGCTGCAAAGAAGGGCAAGGAGGCACCTGCAGCTGGTAAAAGGAAGGGCAAGGAGCAATCTCTGGCTGCTGAAAGGAAGGGCAAGGAGTAGTCCCCAGCTGCTGCCAAAAGGAGCAAGGAGCCATCCCCAGCTGCTAGAAGGAGGGGCAAGGGGCCTGCACCAGCAGGTAAAAAGGACAAGAGGCCTGGTGCTGGGACTCAGTCAGAGCCCCCACCACCAACCATGGTGGTTCAGCTGTCCGAGACTGCAGGGGATGGGCTGGAGCCTCCCCCTACCACTGCCAGCACCGCCACCAGCACCGCCACCAGCACCACTGCCAGCAGCAGCAGCCCCAGTGGCCAGCCGTCCGAGGCTGCAGGGGATGGGCTGGTGCCTCCCCCCACCACTTCCAGCACCGTCACCAGCACCACTGCCCGCAGCAGCAGCCCCAGTGGGCAGCCGTCCGAGACTGCAGGGGATGGGCTGGAGCCTCTCCCCACCACTGCCAACACCGCCACCAGCACCACTGCCAGCAGCAGCAGCCGCAGTGGGCAGCCATCCGAAGTTGAAGGGGACGGGCTGGAGCCTCTCCCCACCACTGCCAGCACCGACACCTGCACCGCCACTGCCACCACTGAGCAGCTGTCACCGCCGGCAGACAGTGTATTGTCCTGCATCCATGAGCTGTTGTGCGGCCTTGCCCCTGCAAATCCTGTGGGTCTGACACCCAGATGAGAGACTGTGACCTTGCACTACCCAAGACCTGCATAACAGGCACTATACCCCCTCCAGAACCAGTGGAGAAGCCATCCCCTCACCCCATCCTTCACAGGAAGAAGCACACTGGGCACAATGCCCCCTCCAGAACCAGTGGAGAAGCCATCCACTCGCCCCATCCTTCCCAGGAAGAAGCACACTGGGCACAATGCCCCCTGAAGAACCAGAGTAGAAGCCATCCACTCACCCCATCCTTCCCAGGAAGAAGCACACTGGACACAATGCCCCCTCCACAACCATTGGAAATAGTCACCCACTAGAGAGACTGTGGCCTTGCACTCCCCAGGACAAGTCAGTGGGCAAATCATTCACTTGAGAGACTGTGGCCTTGCACTCCCCAAGACCAAGCACAGGGCATGTTACCCTCTCCAGAGCATGTGGGCAAGTCACCCACTTGAGAGACTGTGGCCTTGCACTCCCCAGGACAGAGTGATGGGCATGTTGCCCCCTCCAGGACCAGTGGCATTGTACCATCTTCCAGCTGAGGTGCCCCCCATTCCCTGTCCCCCTGGTGTGCCTGTCTATTTTCGACCTGAATCCCCTGCAGTGTTCTCTCCGTGTTGTTGCAGGAGTGAGGATGGGCTTTGGACTTTGTGATGTGGCCCTGTGGCCCACGGACATTGAGGACTGGGCAGTGTCCCTTGCATTGTAAATATGTATATACTTTTTGATTTGGATGCCCAAATTTGACCTATATTTATCTTATAGCAGCCTTTTTACACTACAGTAGTTGTCTTTGCATTATTCTTGAGGGGCACGGGGTGCATATATTATGTTACCGCATCTGGTTGTGTGTGTGGTGTTGGTGTGGGAGTGTTGCGTGTGTGTGTGTCACTCTCTTCCCCCCCCTTGTGTGCTAGGTGGCTGTACTCACCGTGATCGTCTTCACCGGCGTTGGTGTTCGTAATGGAGCAGAAGGTTGAAGAGCATAGGGAAGACATGCAACTCGGGCTCCATGGTGGTGTGGTTCTTCCTTGAGTGTCCAGAGGTAAGTCATTTCCGTTCTGTGCAGTGTTTCCGCCAGGCTTTTGATGTCATTGGTACCGCCTTGGAAAAGGTGGCGGATAGGTGTGTCATATTACTGTGGACCGTACATTGTCTTCCACTTGGCTGTTGGCCGTTACCGCCGTGGTGCCTGTTGATTTCACCCTCGCGGTCAGTGTTTTAAAGTGGCTGTCTGTCTGAGCGGTTTCCGCTGTGGTCATAATTTCATGTTTATTACCGCCAGCCTGTTGCCGGTATCACCACCACTTTATCACCGACTGCCAGGGTTGTAATGGGGGCCAGAGTGTCTTAAGTCTTTTAATAGCAAACAGAGTCTCTTTCAAGCACAAAGTACCTGGTTTGCGTGCAAAATCTCCACAAAGAACCGCAGAGGCGGAGATATGTGGAACCAAAGGGGTTGTGCGCCAATTTCTCGGGCCGCACATGGCGATGTGTCATTTAGTTTTCATGCAGGGATGGCTGTACATCAATTTCTGGTGCTCGGTGATGGATCCTCTTCGGATTGCAGGGTTTTCAGATGCCCCGGGGACAATGCATGGATTTCCTGCTGTGGCAGGACAAAGTCACAGGAGCTGCGTCGATTTGGTGGGCGTTGGGTCGAATATTCTACCGCACGGCAGGGGAT
The DNA here is from genome assembly GCF_031143425.1 of Pleurodeles waltl. Classification (NCBI taxonomy): domain Eukaryota; kingdom Metazoa; phylum Chordata; class Amphibia; order Caudata; family Salamandridae; genus Pleurodeles; species Pleurodeles waltl. The sequence goes on from NC_090449.1 coordinate 633,261,261, forward strand.
GCGTCGATTCCTCTATGGATGTCAGGCTGCGTCGTTCCGGCTTGGCTGTGCGTCGATCCGGTGGGCCGTGTGTCGAATTTCCAATCGCTACGCTGGCATTGCGTTGATGTTCTTGAGGCAAAGTCAGGCTTCATCGTTCCGGTTCGGCATGTGGTGAAATTTTCACCCTGGTTCAGGCTGTGAGTTGTTTTTGGCAGGCTGTGCGTCGAATTTCACCACACAAGGAGTCCTTCTTGTAGAGATGAAGTCTTTTTGGTCCTGAGACTATAGGGAACAGGAGGCAAGCTATATCCAAGCCCTTGGAGAGCACTTCTTCACCACAGCCAGAGAGCAGCAAGACAGCAGGGCAACTGCAAGGCAGCAGTCCTTCACAGAAAGCAGACAGGTGAGTCTTTTGGGAAGCCAGGCAGTTCTTCTTGGCAGGATGCAGGTTCTGGTTCAAGTTTCTTCTCCAGGAAGTGTCTGAGTTGGTAGGGACAGAGACCCTGTTTAAATACCCAAATGTGCCTTTGAAGTTGGGGAGACTTCAAAGAGTGGCTTATCCTGTCCAATCTTTAGCCCTACATTCTCATTCTTCACATACATCTACCACAAGCACCCCAACACAGCAACATTCATTCACCCACCTCTCATCCATTGCACAATTTAGAGCCCTACATCATGATCCACATGCTCCTCTATCACCCCTAACCCATACTCCTTCCTCACTAAATAGACGCAAACAAAATAAACAACATGCCACTCTTAACAACTTCGCATCCCCTTGTCTATTATATAATAAGGCTACCCTACAAAAACAGTATACTCTTCATGTCTCTCTCAGCCACCAGGTCCACCACACACACACAGAGACCCAACAAAATGCCTCCTAAAGCTGCTGGAAGAGGAACACTATATTGAAAAACAAGACTATTGTGACCCTCACACAGTTATCACAACTAACAACACACCTGCTACAAGCTCAAAATATACTGCTCACCCTTCTCCTAAACAAAACAACACTGCCACTAACACACTTTTTCTAACCTGCCAGCTCATAAATGCTCAGTCACTCTCAAAATACAAACACCACATCTGCAACCTGCTCACAGACACACAACCTGACTTACTATTTATAAAAGAATGATGGTTGGGAGATGACAGGGCCCCAGTGTTGCATGAAGCCCTTCCTCCGGACTATCAAACCATCACACAAAACTGTATAGGCAAGAGAGGAGGCAGATCAGCTACTATGTTCAAACAGGCAATAAATCTCAGTAAAACAGACAACATTTCCATATAAGGTTGTGAAGCCCTCCTCACCAGATGCCACCCTACACCAACTTCCTCCTGTAACTTTCTCCTCCTTTACAGACCTCCACCTAACAACTCAACATTCCCAGACTCTTTTCTAGATACAGTCTCAAATCTTATTACATTATACTCAAACGTATGCATTCTTGGGGACCTAAACATTTGGTTTGACAAACCCAATATGCCCCATCCAAAAGCTATCACCACTGGCCTAGTCGCATTGAACCTACATCAGATTGTACACAGTCCCACACACATCGCTTGACACATCCTAGATGTCATTTTTGCTAGGCCTGAACTAGTTACTGTTCATAGCATCACACCAATCACACGGTCAGACCACCATTTGATAACCTTCCGACATAAAACGCCACAAATCAACACACCCCACAACTACTTATATGCATGCACCTATCGACCTTGGAGCAAACTCAATTTTGATGACTTAGAAACTCAACTAACAGCCAACACAGATCTAAATACAATTAATTATGTTCCAAAACTTTATGAGTAGCTACAGGAACCTTTTGATATGCTAATACCACTCAGAAAAACTAAAAAACATGACAAAAGAAAACCAACACCTTGGAGAAACACAGAACTTAAAAAGATAAAGCAACAAATCAGAAAGTTGCAGTAGACCTGGCTCAAAACAAACAACAGTCAAGACAAACTGCAGCTAACCAAACTTAACAGAATATACAAATCATCAATCAAAAAAGCTGAAAAAGGTACTACTCAGACAGAATTCAAAATGCTAAATCTGCAACCAAAGAATTTTATAAAATTCTCAATGAATTTCGAAAACCCACATACATGAAAGGAAGTCATCCCACTACTCAAGATTTCACAAACAAACTGGCAACTCATTATACAACCAAGGCAGACACAATGGACTCCAATTTAAAACATAAGAAAACAATCAGCACCTACCCTTTTCCTAATATAACCTCTAAGAATAAACCAACCCTGCCTCTACAATCCTTCAAACACTTATAACACAAGGTGAATTTATGGATTTGGTCAAAGCAAGCAGACCTTCTGGTTGCCCTTCTGACCCTTGTCCACCACACATCTTCAAGAACATTCTTTTATCCACTTCTGCTGCCACACCAGTAAGAAGAATCATCAACAACTCTTTAACCACAGGAACTTTTCCTGTAGACCTGAAAAAGGCATAAATACGACCGTTATTAAAGAAACCAAACCTAGACCCGCAGGACCCCAGCAACTACAGACCAATCACAAATGGACCCTTCCTGGGAAAACTGATAGAAAGAGCAGCATTCACCCAGATGTCATGATTCATTGAAGACAATTCTATACTTTCAGACTACCAAACTGGATTACGCCCAGGAAGAGGCACTGAATCAGCACTCATAGCAATCTGGGATGATCTTAAAAACACAGTTGACCTCAATGTAGTTGCTGCACTACTCCTCTTTAATCGCTTGACTGCCTTTGATATGGTTGACCATGACACCCTAATTCAAAGACTCCACGAAGCCAACATAGAAGGGACTGCTCTCGACTGGATTACATCCTACCTTCAAAAATGAACTAATATCATCTATTCTCCCCCCTTCTCGTCCAAACCCTACCTCACAAAAGCAGGGGTCACCCAAGGATCAATCGTCTCACCTTTGCTTTTCAACATCTACATGACATCATTACCAGAACTGATCAATGATTTTCAACTCACATGCTACAACTATGCATATGACACACAAATACTACTTTCATTAGAATGTCCCAAAAACATTGAAAACTCACAACTCTTCAGTTGCCTCAGAGCCATTGATCAGTGGATGACTTGGAGCCATCTCAAAATAAATACCTTCAAAACAGAAATACTCATATGTGGTGACTAGAAAAATTATGAGCCAAGGTGCGCCTGGCCTGACGATCTCGGACCATCTCCTCAATCATCCAAGAAAGTAAAAAACCTTGGAATCAACATCAACTTCTTCAATTATCCAAGAAAGTTAAAAACCTTGGAATCACCATGGGCTCCAAGTTAACAATGAATGCCCAAGTGGACAAATTAGCACAAACAAGCTTCATCACCTTGAAGACTGTACAACACAACTTCCCCCACCTCGGATTTCCACACAAGGTGCAGTCTACTATCTCTCTTGTACTATCCAAACTGGACTAGGCCAATGGCCTCTACCATGGATCATCTTTATCTATTATGAAACAACTATAACGTATTCAGAACTCCGCTGCCAGGCTACTATTACATGTAAAGCCACAAGCCCACATCTCCCCTGCCTTGAGAGCACCACACTAGTTACCTGTTGCCAAAATATGCACCTTCAAGATGCTTTGTATCACCCACATAGCTATACATGGAACAGGACCACTTTTTATCAGAAACAAAATAACATATATTCAACAAAGAAACCTCGGCTCAAGATTGGCACCCCCATTAGAACACCATCATATAAGAAAAAGAATATAGTTGGTACATCCAACTGGCATGGGCACTGCAGGGGCCCCCAGGGGCCCCAAGACACCCCATACCGCCATCCTGTTCCTGGTGGCCGAAACCGCCAGGAACAGGATGGCGGTATGGGGGTCGGAATCCCCATGGTGGCGCAGCAAGCTGCGCCGCCATGGAGGATTCCCCAGGGCAGTGGAAAACCGGCGGTACACCGCCGGTTTTCCGTTTCTGACCGCGGCTGTACCGCCGCGGTCAGAATGCCCTTGGGAGCACCGCCAGCCTGTTGGTGGTGCTCCCGCGGTCCCCGGCCCTGGCGGTCCATGACCGCCAGGGTCGGAATGACCGCCATACTCTTTAAACCTGTTTAATTAATGTATATTTACTCACGGTTTAAACATGTATATGTATGTACATGTATGTGCGTATATGTGTGTGTATTCATGTGTGTATGTATGTGTGTGTGTGTGTGTATATATATATATATATATATATATATACACATGTGCATGGTATTCTATGCTTATCATGTTCATAGGTCATTGCATAGCTCCTAAATAAGTTGTTATATTAGATACTTATGAATCCCTGCTCTCATTTTCTATCACACTGATCAAATGTTTATTATCATAGGCATTTGGCTATTCAAAAAAGAGTGAAGATAAATGAATGTTAAAAAAGTTATTTAGCCATGACTGTTTATTATATGCCTTGGACATATATTCCCTTACTATGTATTTACATATCTATTTATTTATTACTATAGTCCTACTGTACTAGAAAAAAATAAAAAATCTCTAAATAAATTTAAAATTACAAATACATATAAAATATATATATATTAATAATAATAATGAATGAATAAATTAAATAAAAATGATGAACACAAAAATAATATATTCATATATATGTATATATATCTATATACATATATGTAGATATATATACATATACATGTATATATATAAATATTTATATGTATATAAAATTATAAATAAAAAATATTATAGTTTTACTCTCTTGTAAGCTTTACTTTGTCTACCCATCACCATATGTCATGTCTCTATCAATCTATCCTCCATTCCCACTAGACTCATCCCAAATCCATTCTAGTACTTTCATCTCCTAAATAACCCTGCCTAAGCTCTTCCCTCCTCTTCCACATCTAACTTACCCAAACCTCAGTTTATTACCATGATCTCCCAAACAACCCTAGTAAATACTTCCTCATTTCTCTCACCTTTGACTCATCCAAAACCCCTCCTGCTACTATGATCTCTTTAACCCTTTCCACCTACTCTTCCCTCCTCCATCTCCCCTTTACTCATCCCAAGCCTAAATCCTATTACTATAAAGTCCCAATTAACACTTCTGGATTCTTCCCTCCTCTACCCCTCCATTACTCCAGCCAATCCAACAGATAAACTCACATATCTGTGGCTCAAATTTAGTCATAATAATACTAAAACTGTACTCATATTTCCCTATACTCATCCACCACTTATTCCTTTTGGGTTCCGGATTAGCGTGCTACTCACCAAAAACTTCTTCAATGCCTCGTCAGGGGTAGTAAGCGCTATATAAATACTATTACAATACAATACAATACAATATATGTGAATAAAACATGGTGGTGCAGCACAAATCTGACATAAACATAATGTTCCACCAGCTACTTTTTTTGCAAAGAAAGACGTTCAACCAGAAACAATTGAATAGTTCTATGGTGGCACTTACATACTCAGTCTGGGAAGTAGAGTTCATCCTCAAACTCAGGTGATTCACCCAGAAGTTGGTCATCTAACATAGCTGATTCTGACCAAGCACCCCTCTTCTCCTCCTGTGCTGTTTTAGGAACTTTGTAATCAGATAATATGAAATGCTGGTTCAGTTTTATCACAGTCAATCTCTCCACATTTTGAGGTAAGTGACTGGTTCTTCTCACTATAATAACTGTACGAGCTGCACTGCACACACGCTCAGAAGACACACTAGCTACAGGACAAGACAGATACCTCATTGCTAGCCTGCTGGTGTCTGGCCACTGGCAGATCTTTTCATACCAACACACCAATGGGTTTTAATCCTACACCTCTTTTGGGTCATTCAGATATTTCTGGAATATCCTTTCAATAGTCATCGGTGCTGCCACTTGCTCAAACTCTTTTGCCTTCACCTCTGCACTGGACTTAAGACCTGCCACTTGAAACCGAGCCAATGCAGAGGTTGAGTCCAATTCTTCTGTTGCTGCTGTTGCCAGTGTTCTTGTCGCTGGTGTTGGCTACTGTGATGCCCTCACTAGGAGATGAAGGTGGCACCCAAGAACTGTGGAGTGGGATTCTAAGTTCCAGCCGTTCTTCTTCCAGGTGTCCTGCTTGCACAACAATCCACTGTTAGAAATGGGGTCTATAGTTGGCAGAGGTATACACCTTTGTCCATTAGGGACCCCAATCCTGGTCTGGGTAAGTCACATACAATCCAAATTATCCTGAGCCCACCCTCTGGTAGGTTGGCACTGAGCAGTCAGGCTTAACTTAGAAGTCAATCTGTAAAGTGTTTGTGCAATAAATCATACAGTAACACAGTGAAAAAAATACACCACACAGGTTTAGAAAAATAGATAATATTTATCTGAATGAAATAAGGCAAAAATGACAAAGGTCCAATAAGCACAAGTTGAAATATCACTTTTAAAAGGTTTGAAAGAGTCTTAATCCTTACAAATAAGCACTTGTCTCTTTGTTACACACAATACCTGGTATGCATCAAAAATAATGATGCACGGAGACCACAGAGGAGGAGGTGCATTGAAAAATAGGATGTGCATTGAATTTTCTGACGCGGCAATGGAGATGTGTCATTTGTTTCCATGCTGCAAGGGGCTTGCGTCATTTTTTGGCATGTAGTCTTGGTTCCTTGCTGTGGTGCGGGGATATTTTGACACCCAGGGACAGTGCTTGGAAAATTCTTGATGCGCCAGAAGAATGTACTGGTGCAAGCCAATGAGGTAGGTGATGTGTAAAATTTTCGGGTGCAAAGCAGGCGCTCTGTCGAATTTCCAGTCGGGTAGTCAAGGCTGCGTCGTTCAGGTCGGCTGTGCAGGTGATTTCTCAATCACAAGGCAGGCTTTGCATCAATTTCGGCAGGCAGTGTATCGTTTTTTGACTCCCAAAGAGCTTCCTGAAGATATGAAGTCTTTTTGGCCCTGGAACTTCAGAAAACAGCAGGCAAGCTCAATCCAAGCCCTTGGAGAGCATGTTTAGGGAAGACAGAGTCCTTCTCAACTCAGTCAGAGGCAAGCAGGGCAACAGCAGGTTAGCAGTCCTTTTCAGAAAAGCAGTCCAGATGAGTCATTTGGGCAGCCAGGCAGTTCCTCATGGCAGGGTGCAAGTTTAGGGCCAGAAGTGTCTGAATTGGTGGAGGTCAGAGACCCAGTTTACATACCCAAAATGCCTTTGAAGTGGGGGAGACTTCAAAGAGTGGATTTGAAGTGCACAAGCTCCCCTTTCAGTACAGTCCTGTCTGTCAGGATCCCAGTAGAGGGTTTGGAAGTCCATTGTGTGAAGGCAGGCCACTGGCCTTTGAGGACCTAGCCCAGGAAGACCCATTCAATATGCAGATGAGTGCAGGTGTGACAGAGTGTCCTGTAGTTTGTGGTTGTCTGGGGGAATTGCACAAGGGGGCTGTCAACCTGCCCAGCCCAGACATTGATTGGAGACAAGGCTGTAAGGCACATATGGTTTTTAAGTGTAGAGAAAAGCTCATTTTCTAAAAGTGGCAATTCTAAAATAGCAATATAAAATCCAACCTCACCAATAAGCAGTATTTTCTATTACCATTCTGGCCATACTAAATATGACCTGGCTACCCCTTTCAGATCAGAATCTACCACTCGAAACGTTTATGAGGGAAGTCCTATTGCTAGTTTATGAAAGGAGCAGACCTCACAGTAGTGGAAAATGAATTTAGGAGTTTTCACTACCAGGAAATATAAAACACATATGTACATGTCCAGCCTTTTACCTACATAGTACCCTACCCTCTGGGTTACCTAGGGCCTGCCGTAGGGGTGTCATATGTAGAAAAAGGGGAGTTTAAAACCTGGCAAGTACTTTTAAATGCCAAGTCGAAGTGGCAGCCAAACTGCACACACAGGTCTTACAATGGCAGGCCTGAGACATAGTTAAGGGGCTACTTATGAAGGTGGCACAATCAGTCCTGCAGACTCACTACTAGCATCTAATTTACAGGCTCTGGGCATATGTAGTGCACTTTACTAGGGACGTATAAGTAAATCAAATATGCCAATTTTGGGTAAACCACTGTTACCATGTTTAAGGCAGAGAACATATGCCCTTTAGCACTGGTTTGCAGTGGCAAAGTGCACAGAGACCTTAAACCAGAAAAAACAGTTTCAGAAAAGTGGAGGGAGGTAGGCAAAAAGTTGGGGGATGACCACCCTTAGGCTGTCAGGTCTAACATCCACCTCTTGTATTTTCAGAAAAAGGAATGATAAGGGGCTACTTATGTGGGTGGCACAACCAGTGTTGAAGGCCCTCTAGTAGCATTCAGTTTACAGTCCCTGGGCACATGCAGTGCACTTTACTAGAGACTTACAAGTAAATTAAATATGCCAATTCGGTATGAGCCAATGTTACCATGTTTTTAGGGAGAGAGCACATGCACCTTAACACTGGTTTGCAGTGGTAAAGTGCACAGACTCCTTAAACCAGACAAAACAGTGTCAGAAAAGTGGAGGGAGGTAGGCAAAATGTTGGGGGATGACCACCCTAAGGCTATCAGGTCTAACGTCTACCTCTTGTATTTTCAGAAAAAGGAATGAAAGGGGACAAAATGGTTTTGTACTGTGGCTCAATAGGGTGGCACAGATGTACTCTTTGGACAAGAGTATGGCCCTCATTATGAACATGGCGGTCTTGATGGCCACGCCGGCAGTGGAGGAAATTACCGCCACCAGCATGATGGTCCGGACCACCATCTTTTGAACACAGGGAGACCGCTACAGGTGGAACTCCGCCATCGCCAGGCAACCGCCGCCAGGCAGCCTGACGATGGAGGAGTTCCTTACCTGATGGGGCACCGCTGCAAGCAGCGCTGCCCACCGGATAAAAAACCTGTGTTCCCCAGCCTTTCCCTGGCAGTTTTCCCTGCCAGGGAAAGGCTGGCCGAATGGGTGCCCAGGGGCCCCTGTGCACATCGCGTCTCGCTCTTCCTGCCTAAATGTGCCTATAATAGTAGTGTCATGTAGGCTCTCATTACCCTAATGAGGCTGCTGGATTTGGGCGTCAGAATCATCTGAATTGTGGGGAACTGAGTCCAATCCCACACTATGTGACAACTCTCAGCCTAATCCGGGTTTCCAGCTAGCTAGCAGCACTTCACCTCTGCCCATGAATCAGGGTGATTGTGGGAACTGGGAGCATGACAAGATTGACTTCTCAGGGGAAATCGTGGTGCATCAGATCTCATCCCTTTCTCTCAGTTATCTTAGTCTCACACATGCAAAGACAAACAGAGGCAGAGAATGGATTCAAACAGGTTTATTGAATCAGCTGCATCTTAGATAAAATGTCATGAATTTCAATAACTAGGATGATAAAACACACTAAAAGCAAAATGGTGACAAGAAGAGTGAAACACAAGACAATTTCCACCATACTGTCACTATGCGTAATAAATGTGGTTCCTACCTAAGCTATGTTAGAGCACAACATGATAAGCCCTAATCAGCCTTTCAGGTTTCCCCCCTGGAAAGACAGTGTCGCCCATAATTGAGCAAGGAAGCCTGTTGTATAGAAATACACCATCCCCATGTAGGCCAGGTGTCTGGTAGTCCAAGCAAGCAGCTGTAGCCAAGGCAATCAGCAATCAGCATGCGGTCGTGGTCATCTGGCTGGAATTTCCCTCTAACATGTGTGGGACAGAGAAGTGTTTTTATAATAAAACAACTGATTTTCTGAGAAAATGTCCCCTTGTAAAGATGTGCATGTTTCTGTGAATGTTGGAGACACAGCGTGCCACTTTGACGGCAACTCTATCTCGCTGCAGCCTTGAGGAAAGCACAAAGTGAAAAGAACGTCTTGCTAGAAAAGCAATGCTTTGCTAGACGAAAGAACAACTAGATAAAGAAAATAAAACAGCACAGCAAATGGGGCCTATACTAAACTAATAAAAGGAAGCTGAATAAAATATAACTGGGCTAAAGTGCACAAACTGCAGGCCTAGTTGTTTAAATAATATGTCTAAAAAATATAACTAAAATGGCTATACTACATTAGCCTGGATTTTCTTATTTTCTAGGGCCACTGACGCACAGTGACTTATAAGAAGTAGGTGGTGGTAACTCAATATGCGTCATAGGTCACTCACTGTATTCCGGTGTGTCTCCATCTGACTCTTTTTGTACCATTGTGAGGTCGCCGAGATGGGTGATTCTGGGGCACTGCTGGGGACAGGGCTGCTTTGCATGAAGGATATCACCCTCTTCTTCCTCATCATCATCTCCCACTGTGATTCAACTTGTAGCTGATGTTTCCTGGCTCTCCTCACCTTCACCACCACAACCATGTTCAGCAAATATTTTAAGGTGCTCCTCCCACCAGATTGAGAGATGGTTTTTTTCATATGGGTTGTTTGGCCTCCAGTACCATAATGGGAACCAGGCGTGGCAAATGGAGCATTTGTAATGTTCACCTCCTGTTTGCTAAGCTTAAAAAGTCTCAAACTGGGGAGAAGTACTTTCTTATTGGGCCAATGTCTGAGGGAAAACTGGAGGCAGGAGGGTGTGTCATTGATTGCCTCTCTGCAGTTTATAATTCTACTGAGGTTAGGTTTGCTGCAGGTCTCAATTGGGGCCTTACAAATATGGGAGCTGGTAGTGCTATCTGTGCTACATCCCTCGGAGCAGGTAGAATAGTAATGTCGGACTCCTCTGTCCCTACTTCCGCAATGACTGGCTTGTCATCATCATCCACCTCAGCATCCCCTACTATAATTCAAATGTTTTCAAGAACTTTTCTTTTCCCTTGCTTTTTCTGGTATCTCTCAGACTCTACAGAGGTCCACTCCATGTCCCTATCATCGTCATCTAAAGTGGTGCTTGGAGTAGATGGTGGAGTAGCACCCTTCCTTTTCATTGCTGGAGATTTGGGAGCCAATTATTCTGAAGAGAAGTATCTTGCTCAGCAGGAAGTTCGAACTTCTGGTCTGCTCCAACTTCAGGAAGATCTACTATTGCTCACTGTGGGTACTTTCCACTATGCTCTGTTTCCTGAAATGATTGGGTACTACTTTGTGAAAAGGACAAATCAAATTCAGAGTTATTGCTCATCGGGGTTGCCATGATTGCAGGGACCGCCTCACTGACAGACATGGTCTTGGGTTTAGGTTGGGATGGTGCCGTTGATGCAGGAGTGCTGCTCCCAGGCTCCTCCACAGAGCAGGTGCAGGAGGCACATGTCTGCCAATAAAAGTTGTGGTCAGCCTACCACTGGTGGAAAGCTGCTTCTTCTCACTGACCACTTTCTTGGGAGAAACTTTCTTTGCAACCATCTTAAAGCTCCCAGTTGGCAGTGGTACTAAGCTGCACAACTGAAAGAGATTGGAAGGGAGACATCATTGTTCAGGCCTTCTGGTTGGCAGTACTGTAGGTGATGTCTCTTCTTCTCTTGTGCACCTAAAAGCAAACAAGCATGAAAAATATTTAGTGAAGTGTGGCATTGCTGCAGTTTGAATTGGTACAGACAAAGGCAATATTAGTGTGATTGGTTACTTAGGTATAATAAATCAACCAATTTCAAGTAAAACCACACCACCATGCCATAAAATGTAATTTCCAAGCAGGATAACATAACACACAACATAAAGATATAGCTCTTTGCTTTATATCCATCTATTCTAAAGGAGACACCTGTGGCAGTCAGGGAAGTGCATGGGTAAATGTAATAATATTTAAAACAATGAACATTAGTTTGCACCTATGGCAACCAATGTGGTCCAGGGTGAAATGGAATAATCATTAAAAACGTGAATGATCCCGATGTGTCTGTAGTGCACCAGAGGCAAGGTGTCCAGGAGGAAATGGAAATGTACCTAAAAAAACTGAATGTTGTTATATAGCTGTGCACCTTGCTGGATGGATGGTTGGATTGAGGCAAAATGCAAACAAAAAAATAAAAAAACATAAAACTCAAAATTAAAGAAATCAAAATTTCAAAAAACAACCTTTTTTTATTTAAACAACATAAAATAAAAAATAAAATAGAAACATAAAATTAAAAACCAGTAAGCAATTGCTGATGCTTTTATGGAAGGACGAGGGGAAACCTATTGTGAGGCAAGGAAGTACAAAATAAAAAATGCAGATAATGCATGTAATAGAAGCATTGTTCATCGAAATCATATTCATATTATACATATATTATTATATTATACATATTATACATATTATACGCCAGAACGAGCCAAGAGCCAAGAAATTATACTTGAGTCCTAACTGAAAAGGTAGTTATCACTTACTCTAAAGATGAATGACTTCTCCTTAACAATAAATCTCATGCCCTGTGTAGTAAAATCCTAGACCCACATAAGGTCAAATTTAGATGCTCTAGGTGTGCATGGTCAATCAATATGCACACAGGCCATCGACAAGCAGAGAATTCCGATAAATCATCCATTTTCCTAGTTAATTGTCGCTCATTAGGAGCTCATATAATGGATATTCATCTTTTAATTGAACAAATTAAACCCCTGGCCTTGTTTCTAACAGAAACCTGGCTGGATGAAAGCTCTGCTCCAGATGTCGTTATGGCCCTTCCCACAGGTTATAAGATCAGCAGAGTGGACAGAGCTAGTAGAGGGGGAGGCATTGCAGTCATTTTCAGAGGCACGTGTAAAACAGTACCGCTCCCACCCTAATCAAAGACTGCGAGAGCATGTCGTTCGCCATTAATGTGAACCCTCATTACACCCTTTCGGGTGTTCTGATTTACCTTCCTCCTGGTCCCATGGGAGATTTCATAATGTCACTAGCAGAAAACATTTCACAACTAATATACACTAAACCAAACTTCTTAGTGCTGGGTGACTTTAATCTACATGCTGAGAACACAGATAATGCATCCACTAAGATGCTGATAGCAGACATGAATGCATGTGACTTAATACAACTTATTCAAGGCCCTACTCATGTTAAGGGTCATACACTTGATCTGGTTTTCTCTAATGACCCAAGTATAAGATTTCTATCATCTTGCCCGCTAGCATGGTCGGATCACTTCCTTCTAGAAATGGAAGTACATTCCACTCGCTAGAGGATCACCCACATGGGCCCCCCCCGCAGAAGGAAATGGCACAGATTAATATCCACAGATTTCATCTCCGCTTTGGAGAAAAATAGACCAGGAAGTATAAATATAAATAACATAACAGATTTCTCGCACTCTGTTAATAAATGGATAGAGGACAGCCTAGAGGAGATTATACCTCTCTCCTCGTCCAAAAGCACCTGTCGAAAGAAGTTGGCTCCATGGTACAATGCATGCCTATTAGAGAAGAAAAGAGAGTGTAGGAAGCAAGAGAGGAGATGGAGATGCACCCAAGATGAATCCATGAAAAGGGAATATAAAAATCTGATTCGAGAATATCATTTGGAAATTAAAAAAACTCAGGCGACCTATTACTCAGGAAAAATCGAAGCAGCAGCTAATTCACCCAAGGAGATCTTTAATGTTAATGCCCTAAAAGATCTTATTTATCCAAGGGAGGAAGCAGAAATTAGGGACTCCCCTCAACAACATGTAGATGATCTGGCTAGTTTTTTTCTAAATAAAATTCAGAATATTTATCTAGCCTTCCCCAATTCCCCTAGTAAAGATCAGAAGAGGATGAGCCAAGAGGTCGGGAGGTAACTCTTCTCACAAACTTTACACCTATTAGTTTGGATAGAGTTATTAACTTACTGAGCTCAACGAAATCGGGCTCCCCACTAGATCCTGCCCCCCCCCCAGATCTTATCCTTGGGAATCTCAGCATTAGGGCCGATAATAATGAAACTCATTAACACCTCACTGAGTGACGGCACTATACCTGACCACTGGAAACAAGCCATTGTCAAGCCACTCTTGAAGAAAACTAATCTAGATCCTAAGATTTTGAGCAACTATAGACCAATCTCATTACTGCCTCTAATTGCCAAACTTGCGGAGAAACACGTACACTCCCAGTTATCCACGCTCCTGGAAGAAAATAAACTTATACACCCGACCCAGATGGGTTTTAGACCTAAACATGGCACAGAAACCGCACTGATTGCCATTACAGAAGAAGCAAGGAAAAGGATGGACAAAGGTATGGAAACCGCGATTGTCCTCCTTGACCTAAGTGCGGCCTTCGATACAGTTGATCTAAAAATCCTCATAGACAGATTGCGAGGTTGTGGAATTGCTGGAACCGCGTTAGACTGGATTTGCTCTTTTTTATATGGGAGGTCATTTCAGGTACTCGATAGAGAGTATATTTCTAGGAGCACCTTCAGTAGCTGTGGGGTTCCGCAGGGCTCGGCCTTAAGTCCATTACTTTTCAACATCTATATGCGGCCACTAGCAGGTATAGTTGAGCCTTTCGGACTGAATCTAGTATCATATGCAGATGATACGCAACTGATAGTCTCTTTTTCCAAGGCCTGCCCAGATATGGGCTCAGCACTAGGTCCTTGTATGAAAGCAGTTGCAACCTGGATGTCTGAAAGTAAATTAAAACTCAACGATGACAAAACGGAGGTTATGTTTTTTGGAAATAAAATTCCCCCTTCCAATCTCAGCCTACTGAGAGGGGTGCCTACCCTTCCACCCCCTAAATGTCTCATTAAAAGCTTAGGGGTTTGGCTGGATCCTCTCCTCTCAATGGCCCAACATGCGAATAGAATAGCAGGAACTGCTTTTGCTCTGCTAAGGACCCTGAGGAAGGTTTTAACTATTTTACCATTCCCAGCCAGAAGAATGGTTGTCCAGGCACTGATAGTCGCTCGGATTGACTATGGCAATGCTTTGTTTATAGGCTCCCCGAAATATGTAATTCATAGATTACAAAGGGTACAAAATGCTGCGGCTCGTCTGCTACTAAATATTCCTAAACAACATTCGATACGGCCAGGAATTGCCTCCCTACACTGGCTCCCGGTAGCGGAAAGGATCCAGTTAAGACCCTGTGCCACTTTCATAGATCCATATTTGATAAGGGACCTGAAATGTTGAAAACACTGGCACAGGTTTACATTCCAGCCAGGCCACTTAGATCCTCCTCATCTAATCTGGCCATAATTCCAACAACGAGGAAAGCCAGATGGGAAGGAAGATCGTTAGCATACCAAGGCGCTTTGCTTTGGAATAATCTCCCTCTCAAGATGAGAGTAAACCCTCAAGAGATGTTGTTTAGGAAGGAATTGAAGACTTGGCTATTCAAAATTTAAATCCCTCGTATAAACATAAACAGTATGTCACCGCTATGGCAGTATAAGCGATACGAGGCCGTTGGGCAGTTAGGCGCTATATAAACCATTATAACATAACATAACATAACATAACATACATATATCACAATAGGGAGTAAGGAGGAGGCATGGAGAACAGAGAACATATGCAAACCTGTGCAAAGGCACACTAGCTGGTTGCACAAAATGGCCAGTAGCCACATGGTCAAACAGCAAGAGAGAGCAAGGAGGTAAGGAGAACAAAGAATGCATACAAGCCTATGCCAAAGGCACACTGGCTGACTGCACAACATGGCCTTCAGCCACATGGTCAGACAACAACAGCGAGCAAGGAGGCAAGGGGAACAAAGAACACATGCAAGTCCATGGCAAAGGCACAGTGGCTCGATGCACAACATGGCAGCCAGCCACATGGTCAAACCACACCAATGAGGAATAAGGCATAGGAAACAAAGAGCACATGCAAGCCTGTGGCAGAGGCACAATGGCTGGATGCTCAAAATGCCCGACAGCCACATGGTCAAGCAACAGCAGTGGGCAAGGAGGCATGGAGAACAAAGAACAAAGAACACAGGCCAGCCTATGGCAAAGGCAACTGGCTGGATGCACAAAATGGCTGCTAGCCATACAGTCAAACAACTACAGTGAGCAAGGAGGCATCTAGAAAAAAGAACAGCCTATGGCAAAAGAACACTGTCTGGGGCAAAAAAACACTGGCTAGAATCACATAATGGCCACCAGCTACATGGGCAAACAACCACAGCAATGAAGGAGGCATGGGAACAAAGAACACATGCAAGCCTATGGCAAAGGCCCACTGGCTGGATGCACAAAATGGCTGCCAGCCACAAGGTCAAATAACAATAGCGAGCAAGGAGGCATAGGAAGCAAAAAACACATTCAGGCCTATAGAAACAGATTACACAAAACGACCCCTGGCCAAATGGCATTGAAAACAAAGACAAATGGTGGCCGATGACAAACACACACACACACACTGGTCATACAAAGGAGGCATGGTTGTAACCCTGAAAAACAGTAACATTAATTCAGCAATGCAAAATACGAAAATTAACTGAGCTATAAAAAAACACACCTCTTGTGCCATCAAATATTACCCCCCCACACACACAGTAGGCAGAAACAAATTAAATGCAAACAATTGTCAACATTTTTAATTTAATCCAATGCCATCCCAGAGTGAACACTTGGATGAAATCCTGTCACTCGTAATATATGTGGCCTATGTTGGGTGCTACTGTAACAACTAAACTTGTCAATTGGGAACTCTAGTCTTTACCTGCAGACCCCACCGATGAAGAAGGCAGACATTGTCTGTCCATAAGCAGACTACGGCTGAAGCATCTGTTAAGACATTAGTCATTACAAAAGCCAACTAGGTTATGTGATCCATTTGCCTCCTATATCAGGCCCATACCCAAAGACTAGAGTAGTTTCTAACAGCAGGGTAACTAAAAAGCAAAGGCCAAGCGCAACATTAACGGCTCCATTAAAATTGCAAGCCGTGACTTTGCTAGACAACCATTTTTAATGTGACCATACATTTAGTTGCCCAATTAAGTGATGTCACCAGCACAGTACTTCTATTTTCATTCATTCACAAACACAACCAGAAGAAAATGTGCCCCCATTATGTCTCCATGAACCTATTCAACAGTGGAACTGCATAAGGCACACTATTTAGAATTTTCAGAGTTCAAGACTCCTGTCAGCTGGCAATTGTACACAAAAACCTCTAAAAATGCCTTCATCTCAGAGACCCTCTATAAAATAAATCCATGTGGTATTACTCATGTTTCTACCACTCGGCTGGGGCACTGAGTGCAATTGGCTTTTATTCAGATTCCTCATCTTGAACTTTAAATCCTTATACCTGTATCACCCACACTAAAACCAACACTTTCTATGAATGCTATTGCCCCCTCTTCTCTAAAGCCCTCTGCCTTTTCACTACCTTCAGGCTCCCATGTGATATTCTCCAAATATAACGGGGCTCGCTCTATCACACGTGGTCAGCCAAGCTACTTTCACCACTTTATTAGAAGTAGTTACCCCTTAATCTAAGGATCAATAATTTTTTGCTTTGTTTCATACCTTCTCCTAAGTACTGCCTTCCTGGCAACGAAGGACGTCTTTGTCTCACCCCAGTCACCGAAGGTGGGTCTCTTAAGAGCTCTCTGTTACATCTTTCCTTCCAAGCACATTATATACATTATGTTTAAACTATGACATAATGAATTGACCCAAATGTTTGCACTGTAGGTTGGTCCATATTGTTAGCACTAAAACACACACCACCCCCTAACCATTCACTAAGACATTTAACACCGTGCCACAGTTCCAAACATTTTCTCCTATTATGGCACCAGTGGCATCATTCTCAGTCCTGTGGATTAACCAGGTTGGTAAAATGGCCCTAGGGTGAATCCATCACTGAACCTTGCCATTTTCCTCTGGGAAATGTTGCCTCCCATTTCTGTGCTTTCCAGCTCAGAAAGAGTGTAATGTGAGAAACCGGAGTTACTACATGAGGATTCTCCATGCTCCCTCATTCCAACATGTTTTCTCCCATATACATTTTACCAGGTATTAGCTGCAAAAATGCAGATGGGGAAAATCGAGGTGTACTAAATAATGAGTTACTTAAAAAAAAATGCATGTGAGAGAGCGTAGTTTATATAATCTATATTAACATGAAATGTTTATGAACTAATGTGTGATAATGCCGCTTAGAAATTGTATTAATGTATTTTGCTTAAACGTGCACTTGAAATGTGACCACGGGGAGTGACCGCCAATGTATACGAGGACTATTGAAAACGACTAATGTTGATAAAATATGATATTGAAGTATGGTTTTGTACTAATTATTAATGATTATGTTATTACAGTTATGCTAAATAAATCTTGTAGGCCTTAAGTTAGCATGAGCCGAAGCTTAGCTGCCTGGCTCTCATATTAAATGTGTTTTTCTAAACGTGCAGTGTGCTGACTCGCAAAAGGACATGACCTCTTGTTTTTTCTGCAACTAGAAGCTGAATGTAACCAAAGTGGATCCGTTCTCATGAAATTCATCTTGCTTGTAGAAATGTTAAGCGAAAATGCAACAGTGTAGATTAGTATAATGTACAAGGTTGTTTTAACCGGTGAAGACAATGGAGCTACTGACCAAAAGATGTGCAAAGAATTACAGAAGGATGAAATCATACCGTACGTGCTACCTCTGAAGACGTCAATCATATGGACCAATAAAATGTCTGTAAATTAATATGGGGTGAAAGATTATTGACATAATCTGTTTTCTAATAGGGTAGAGATTGTGGGGTATAACGTTCAACCAATTAAGTTTTAGGGGAATGTACAACGAAAAAGGGATAAAAACCCATGACACGGGGAGCCATTTAGGTGGGTTGGGAATGCTGTTGATTTTATCCAGAAACTTTGTCACTCTGCTTGGTGACTTATTGGTTTACTTAAAACCATCCTCTTCCTTAGATTGCCCATTTTACACTTTGCCTCCTTATGAGGGAAGTGCCCCCTTTTGCCCCAGAGCTGAGTTTTGACTGATGGCGAATTGACTAATGTCCTGAAGACGAAGACTGAACCTGAGTGCTGACCTAAACCTTGGAGGGTAACTGACAATGAAATTGTCATTTGTCTGTTTGCTTTTCCTTTCTAGGTACCAACTGCTTATTTTTGACAGAGACCATAGCTAGATGTTTTCCAAATTGGTGTTCTAAATTTGCTTTGCATGAAGCCCAACATGCCAATGCTAATCAGTGGTTAGGACAGATTTTCACTAAACTGACGCAAATAGACAAACGACTGAATCTATGTTTTGTTGAACTGACGCATTAATGACACTCTGCTAAAGTTGATATATGTACACGCCGTGTTATGTTCTGATGTTTGCGATTCTTGCCTTAATGAAATCTTATCAGAGTTGCCATATCGTGACTATGCTGTTTTGTTTCTTGGTTTTGAGATTAACACATCTACTTTTAGAATTGTAACTAATAGGGAACAAAACTCATAAAATTTTACTAAACTGGTGTGGTTATTCATGACTGAAAGGTCATGCTGGTGTCTTGAATCGATTAATGTATTTGACTAAAGTGAAATGCATTGTGGTAATAAATATTGATGACATTATTGACGTATTGATTGACATATTGATTAGCTATCTCGTCCTAAGGTGTCTCTCAACTGGGTCAAAAGATTCATTGTCCTAAAACGAGTCCTAATGTGTAATAAATTGTCATAGAGGGACGCGTTAACACATGTACCCAATCCAAATTTCCCATGTCACTAGAATGAGAGCCGGTCCCTCTCTTCCATTAGTAGCACACTCAGTGGAATCTATACATATGTGGTGGAATAAACGGAAATAAATATATTTACTTTATTTGCAGTTCAATCAATTATCGTGAAGCAATGTATTTTCATGGTACAACAAGAGAGAAACAGAGGCTTTTAAAAGTATTAAATCAAATAAGGTGTTCACAGTAACATAGGGGCCCAATTAGAAATTGGCAGATCTAGCAAAAAACAGTGGATATCCCGTCCACTAACTCCTAAGTAAAACAGTAACCAAAGAAATTGCCCATACACGGTGGGAGAAAAAGTCCATAACAAACAACACTTTTTCGGAGTTTGGTTTTCGAAAAACAATAATCTTTAATAGACCGATGCCACAAGAGTAGCCAGACAATTAAAATATCCCCCCATACCCCATTGAACCAAATCTCTTGTGGCACCAAGCAAGAGGGTAGAACAACTCCCTTGTCTCTTCCATCCAAGTATCTATTAATGTATTCTTTCATCCTTCCATCCATCTTCCTTCTTCCCACCCACTGATATCCACCATTTGCCCTTTACATTATGTCATCCTCTCATCCATCATTCTGTCCATCCATCCATCTGCCCGTCCATATCCAAACCTATCCATCCATCTCCACACCTTTGCATCTATTCTTTCAGTCATTCATGCCCTAAACCACCCTTTCAGTCATACATCCCTCCATCCACCCTTTCACTCATCCATCCATTCAATCATCCATCCATCATTCATCCTCTTAATCCATCCATCCATGTTTTCATTCAATCATTCCATCCATGCTCCCTGTCAGTCATCCATTCATCTGCCATTTCACTAGACCACCCATTCTTTAACTCATCCATCCATCCTTCCTTCCACCCATCCAGCCACCCACTCATCCACTCATCAAACCATTTACCCTTTTACTCATCAATCCCTTCAGTTACTCATGCATTCATCCATACTTTTGACTGTCCTTCCGTCCATTCACCCTTTCACTCATCCATCCATCCACTATTCCTTTCATCATCCACCATTCTTTCATTCATACACCCCTACACCCATCCTTTTACTCATTCATTCATCCATCTGTCTATCCATCCACCCTTTCAGTCACCCATTCACACACCCTTTCACTAAGTCACCCATCCATTCACTCACCCTCCCTCTCATGTTAATTATCAGCTTTTGTCTGCAAAATAAGTCATATCATTTTTCTCTATCATTTATCAAAAGCAGTTTAGATTAATTTCTCCCACCATACTGTCATTATGCGTAATAAATGTAACCTAGTAATTATGATCCACATTATTCAAACACAGTGAATCCCGTGTTTCAAACTTAATTTATGTAATTCAAATAATTAACAAACTATTTTAAAACATAGGTGCTTTTGGTAAATCAGTTTTAAACAAGAGGTCCCCAAAAGACCCTCGGAATATCGGAATTTTGACAAAGCCACTGGTGCAGCGAAAAGTTCTAGTTTGTAGGTGTCTTTGCCAAATGTGGGTGATGTGAGATGTTTACTATTGAGAAACTGTCCTATAATCCTTGTTGGCGTATTTAAAATGTGGCTGCAACTACTTCGCATTGACCAAATGCACTTCCACTGTAATTATATGATGCTGACTATATTTCTTCAGAGTCAGTTACCCTTTGAATACGTCTTGTCACGCATTATTAAAATGTTGCTGCTTAGTTGTACAAGCGGAACCAGTAGAACGTTAGCAATATGCTCCATATTGTCCCTCCCTGGAAACAAGACAGCACATTTTGTACTGGCTGTTGAAACGCACAGATGTCCTCCTGTGTTTTTCACATTTTTTTGGCTCAACCTAGGTAGTCTAATTTCCAAAAAAAGTATCAACATCAAGATTTCGCAGAACAAATTTGTTGACAATCCCATGCATAACAGCATGTTTCTCTTTTTCAACATCAGTGCTTCTAGTCTACCCCTAAGCTCACAGTGATTGAAAGACTGCATTTCCATAAAACTTTCAGTCTTATTATTCTACACTACAAATTCCAGCAATGGAAATAAAACTGCTCAATTACCGTAAAACACGCTGTATAGGCAAAGGGTGCGAGGGGAAGATGTGGCTTCTCATAATTTACTCAAAAAGAAATCATGTTTATATTACAGATGATACCCTATTTGAAATTGAGGCGAAGTACGCTATGATGAATTTTCTGATGGAAGCTACTAAGATCGTCAGCAGGGAAACAGTTATTTTTCTCTGCCATTTAGTTGGCCCCTGCTTGAACAGCACAGATTATCTTCCATTCAGCGAGTGACAGAACAATTAGGAAGCAACTTCACTGTTTGCACGGCAGGCAACTAAATGGTAGGTATTCTGTAGTATTGGCAGGTGAATGAGAAAAAAGAAAAGAAACATTAATATTTACCCAGTGGTCAGGAAAACATAAGATAATTTCTCTATTATCTAAAAGTCTAAGAAATGTCACTGTAGGAAATTTGCATTTTCTTTGTGGTTTCCCCAGAATTTTCGCCTTTTTCCTGGCTTTAGAACTCTGCACATTATCAATGCCAAACAGGACTGGAATGTCTGTGCTCTCCCTTTAAACATGGTAGAATTGGCATACTCCTAAACGGTATAATTAACTTGCCTCTAAGCCCTTCTATATAGTGTAATATATACTCAGGGCTGGGAAGTTTAATGCAACTAGAGGGCTGCAGCACCTCTTGTGCCATTGACTACAATGGCAGTGCTAACATGGCCTCGGCCTACCATTACACTGTGACCCCAACCGAACAACGCATGAACTGCAACCTGTCAAAATCAATATCTTTTGACAGGTAAAAATGTCCTTTTAAATATTAATAAAGCACCCCTATATAAGCCTTTTAGCCCAAGAGGCACATGCATGGTATTAAAAAGTAGGACATGAAAAACTTTTAAGTTACCATGTCCTTACAGTGACTAGCACCCAAAAGCTATTTTCACAATAAGGCTGCCTGGCCCACAGATAAACACTGGTAAGCAATCATAAATATGAATTCTGCTTTCTCAGGGTAGAAAAAGCTGGACAAATTATCTGTTTAAATATTTGTAAAAGCCCAAACTCAATGGTGAAGTCAGATTTTTAATAAAAAATTAAATAAAATAAACTTTTAGAAAGTTTCCTTGTCACTGCCTGAAACTCCTGAAGGCTAATCTACACGAGACTTCCAACTGTCACACAGTTGGTGCATGGCCTTAAATGAAGTGTGAAAACTGCTTCCAGGGTGGAGACAAAGGCCTGGGTGTGGGGGAGTTTGTGTTTACATTAAAGGGTCCTCCACAACCACATGCAGATAGAGGACACCTAGACAGGCTCCTCATACCTTATCAGGTCCTCTAGACAAGTACTCAGACTCTGCACAAGGGGGGAATGGTTTTACCTTTTGGTATTTTCGTAGTGGGGCATTGTGGATTTGTTCGAGGTAGGGCAGACAGGAAGGGCTGCAAAAGTTGGAGGGTTACCCCTGGAAACATTACCCCCCCTTTGATAAGGGAGTGGGCCTGGAATCACCCCACCAACCAGCTAGTGCCAGGCATAAATGTAGCATCACCTTGTACCCTCCTCAGAACACTGCTGGACCTGAGGAAGAACAAACCTGCTGGACTTGCTGTCAGTGACCTGAGAGGAGCCCAGAAGGTCTGGACCCACTCCTTCTTATGCCCAGGACATATAGGAGGACTCCAAGGGTCAGTTTGGTGGCCTCCTCAGTGGCTGCAGGGATACAAAAAAGCTACAGGAGGCCTTTTCCTGCATCTCCCGCCTGACCAATACCAAATGGACCTGACATGGACCCTGCAGGAGGCTTCTGCTAGACTGAATCCTCAACCTTACATTCTGTTCCTGAGGACCTAGAGGTCCTGTGTCCGGCTGGACTTCCCCTTTACTTTTTGGACATCCAGACATCTGGAGGAATGGGACCAACCTGCCAAGCCGCCTAGGGTGCTTTGCCGCTGGGGCAAAGAAACAGCTTTCTCCTACTCGGAGTTTCTCTGCAGCAACAAAACTGATTCAGTGGGCTTCTTGGAGAAGGTATCCGGCCTCGTGGAGCCCACAGCCTTGTCCAACTGGAATATTCCAAACTCTGAAAAAGAGTCACAGTCAGAACTCAGAAATCTTTTTATTGGGAGGGAGTACTTGTATTCACATTTTTTAATACACATACAGTATTCGGTAAGTATCTTTAAAACAATTTGAATGTATTAATGCACCCCCCCAACCAGAGGTATACAACAACATAAACATGCAGCTTTGAGTAGAGAGTTCCTAATTTCAGGTGGATGATAACATTAAGATGTAGTGAGGTAAGGGTGGTGAATATATTACAATCCATTTTTTTCATCAAAGATGCTGGGTTGGGACTCAATCACCCTGATTTGCTCTTCCCATTCCATTGGAGTCCTTTAAGCTAGGTGAACAGTTTAGCTTTGTCCTAACTTCCCCCTCGCTCTCCCCATCTCCACCCTCCCCACCTTGTAAACCAGGACACTGCAACTCTCCAGGTCTCTTTCAGCATGTTTGTCCACTTTGACCTTTTTAGACCTATATTCCTCTGCTATTGCCCATTCCAGTAGGTCCCTTTGCTACTTCTACAGCAGCAGGGGGAACTGACTGGCCCAAAGTATTGCAATTCTCTGTCTGGCGAAAACCAATCCCAACTGGTCACAATGGTAGGCCATTTTAGTTTCCTGTTTCAGTGCTGGTAGCAGCCTCACTAGGCAATGTCTTATTGCTATTGCTATTTTCATTATCCTTCGCAGCTCTGCCTGTAACTCCTCCAAACAGGGGCATAGCACCCTGCATTTCCAAGCCGTCTGTATAAAGTTAGCTGGTGTCGCACTGCATCTGCTACATCGTGCCTCTCTTGTGGGGTAAATCCAATGTAATCTCTGTGGGGTTAAGTATGCCTTTTAAAAGTAGTAAAACTGTGATTGTTTGAATCTGGCATTACTCGCAGCCTCCTGTACTAATGCCCTTGCTCTTTTCCATTCTTCCCCAGTAACTTGGGAGTAAAGTTCCCCATCCCACCTTGCCCACAGTAATTCCATAACAATTAACCTGTCCTCTTTATGGCCAGCTTGCAGTCTGGAAATAATTCCGTATTGGAGCTGGGGTCTAGGATCACCAGTAGCCTTCTCCATTCGCTGAGTTCCACTGGAAATGTTGGCTAAAAGTTGCATCTAATTTTTCACTTAATTCATGATGTTTTATATAGCCCACAGCTACCCCAAAAGTCCTCCTGGCGCTGAGACAAAAACCTCCGAAATCAGCACAGATTTATCTTCAGCCTAAAACAAATGTTTTTTTAATTGTTTCCTAAAAGACGTTTCTTGCCGTACTTGTCTTAGTTTAAGACAAAGACTATTCCACAGTTTAGCTGATGAAGACAAATGACTGACCAACGCACCTAGCTTTCCTTATTTTAGGAACGTTCAACAGAGAGGAATTTTAAGATTGGAGTGGTTTTCTAGATATGTAGAGGTGCAGCATTTTCTGGGTCAGAAGGAGATCTTTTCTCTGCACAGCTCGGTGTGCCATGCATAAAGCTTCAAAATGGATCCTTTCCCACACACGTAGTCAATTTAAGGCCGTCAGTGCTGGAGCTGCAGATTGAAATTTGGGGGATGGCTGCATATGGTAAAAACTGTCCTGGGCTACCACAACCCAGAATATAGCCTCGTCGGCCATCAGAAACTTGCTATCTCCGGCCATACGGCACCCTCCTTCCACTCAACATGCCAGTGCCATGGACTCTTGAAGGGGCATAGGAACCAAACCGGTAAGAGTTTGGAAAAATGGCCAAGCTTCAGGACCCTCTTGACTGGGAAACCCATGTAGCTATGAAGAGGGTAGCCTTTGGCCTCTCATGAGAAGACTGTGCAGGGACTCGACTTCTATGAGGCCCAATAGCAATGCCTTTTCCCAATTGGGTTCAACGTCACACCATAGCAGTGCATATAGCTATAATCCTGCCAAAAAGTATATTTGAAGATCCAGTAGTCCCAGGCCTCCCTCAAGTCATGTCCAGTTTAAGAACCACCAAGGCCTCAGGTCCGCGCATGACTTTTCCCAAATTTAAATTGTACTGTTGCTTTGTGTCATGCATGATAAGCATTCCTAAATAATGGAGGAGTTGTCAAAGCAATCCCAGTGCCCGGAGTTCTCACACTTTTCTACCTACTAATGAAGCCAGTGGGAAGAGCACTGCCTTGCGTGGGTTGTTATTCAGCCCCCAACAGTTCTCCAAAATCCACCATGACCTTCTTGAGTATCGGAATGGATCAGCTGGGGTCTGTCAAATTTATTAAAGTGTCTTCTGTGTACTGAGACACCACATGTGGTGTGGTCCCCACCTTTATGCCATATACACTCAGTTATGATCGAAGATGGATTACCATTGGCTCCATAGCAAGTGCAAAAAGGAGTGGTGACGGGGGGCATCCCTGTCTTGTTCCCCTCTCAATAGGATACATAGATGATACCATGCTCAGCACAGCCGGTTGGCCATCCTGCAGGTAAAAGCACCAAAAGTATTCGGACAGTGAGAGGACTTCCATGGGCATGAAATATTAATTTTCCTCTAGCTGCCTAAACCAAGGGCTTCACAAGAACCTCATCTAATGGATATCTTATGTTGTGGAGACTAAGCCCCAAGGTAAAACCTCCAACAGGGTTGAATCTGGTTGATGTATTCGACCAGCGCTCCATCGTGGTCTGCCTGAAATCATGTGTAGGTCCCGGTCAACCACAATTAATTGATCCACTTTGGTGCTTAATGTTTTTTGGCTCTATTTGCACTTTAAAATTCATATTTCTGTTTGCCTTATTGGATTTTTATCATTTTGGTGCCATTTTTATTCACTAACATGTACTCCTGAGTCTGTTTAGGATTTTTAATGCTTGGTGTTTTGACAGTTTTGATAAAGTAGAACTTCTTTACACATTGCTCTAACTTAAGCCAGTCACCTTGGTGCCATAGCTACCAAGGAGTTGATCTCAGGTTGTGATTATTCCTTGAGGTACATAGAAACCGACTCCCATTAATAATCCAATTTTTATAATTGTACACTTTCATTTTGTGTAATTGTGCAGAGTTTTGTGTAGAACTAAATTTGAAGGGCATCACTTGCATCCAAAGGTCATAAAAGACACCAGCTAAAAAATTAGACTGAGGGGAAAAAGGGGCCCTACAGGACTTTATCTTCTCCCACAAGTAATTGCCACCTTGAACTAGTCTACTGAAAAAGAAAATTGTACAAATTTCATATCTATTGCACTCAAGGAGATACCTGGAATTGTAGAATTATTTAGCAAAAAGAAAATTTAACAGAGGCTTATTAACTAAGCTACTGGCTAAATAGAAATAATTATGCACTATAAGGGTGGCAGAATAATTAGGAATAATTAAGAGTAAAGAAGCTTCCATTTTCCAAGCTAAAAAGCAGAGATTATGTACCATTTAGGTAGGTGCCAGGCACATAATAAAGAAAATAACTATTTACTCAACCACTTGGAGAATGGCAGATATACCATATTGTTTACCCAGTGGCCAGGCAAATAAAGAAATTTCACTTTCTGCAGCAGTGTCAGCTATTCACCAAAGATTCTGTACTGTTTAGTTTACCACAAAATAAATCTGTTTCCCGGCTGCTGGTCCGATAGAAGAGAATATCTACCTGATGGCTGGGTAAAAAGGCAGGATTCTCTACTATAAGCCAGGTTGCTGGCTATGGTTTCCCCACTCTCTGAAATATACACATTTAATCATCTCCCAAAATTTTGCCTGTGAAAAAAGGTCCATATTAATGCTTTTTGCTGCAAAACTGCGCTAACGGTAAAGTTTAGCACTGGCTTGTGTCATTTAGCCATGCCAGCCGGGCACCCCAGCCGGGCACCCCAGTGCTAATCTTGGGTAGCATCTTAGAAGAAGACCAATTTAGGGCCCCCAATGGCAAAAAAAAAGAAAATAAAAAAATACTTACCCACACTTAACTGGGGTGGGTCCCCCATCCTCCGGTGTCCCTCTGGTGGGGGTGGGGGTGTTGCTGTGGCTTGGGGAGGGCACATGTGGACCCATGGTGTTTAACCGTGGAAATGGGTCCACTGGTCCCCTAACGCCTAGTCTGACCCAGGCATTAAATAATGGTGCAAAGCAAGCACTGATCGCCCTCAGTGGGACAGTTGAATCTGCATAGGGTCTGCGTCATTTTATAGCTATATTTCTTTAACTTAAATATCTCCAAAAGTACTGAAGGGATTTACCCCAAATCACAAAACGTGCTCTTTCTGGACCAAGGCCTAGCTTTCTGCCAAATCTAGTGTAATTCTGTTTAGTGGTTTGGGCTGTAGACATGTTCAAAAATGTGAAAAATCCAACGGACATAGAATGGGAAAAAAGTGTTTTGGGACCCCCCTTTTTCTCAGCCTCTGATTGGTAGATCACCCTGAAACGTTCAAGACAGCAGCTGGACTGATGAAAGTATAAGTTTTGAATAGTTTGTAAAGATCCATCAAACGGCGTCAAAGTAATTGGCAAAAGAAAAACTGCTCCATCTACGGATAAAATGATCCTTACTAAAACCACCTAGTGGCAACAGCCACTATGTAAGATATATATATATATATTCACAAATATATGTGTGTGTGTGTATTCAGTGAAAAAAAAAAAGGTTAGAGGTACGTTATAGTTAGGAAATAGAAAAATAGAACCGAATAAAACAATGAAATTAACTTAAAAACCAAAGGTTACAGGGACCTTATAGTAAGTTTCTGAATTTATTTGCACAAAACCATAGAAATTCAGCAGTTATGGCCATGGTTAGCTAAAGTAGCTATTACTTGTGCCCTAAGGAAACTACAACTCATTCCCAGCCATGCAATTGTGTCCTTAATAATTTTACTGCAAATGATACATTGACATTATGAATGATGTTATCAAAGGTGTCATAAGTGATGTAATATGTGGAGTAATGTGCAGTGCATTGCAGCAGGCAGGGAAGTAGATGGCAACCCTGCTTCTAATTGCAGAAATTAAAAACAAAACTGCTTTTTCGCCTTGGTTAGGCCCCAGGGGCACCCAGGCATCAAGGCTATGGGTCAGGGAATTTATACCCTGCCCCATTTTCTTTATTTTTTTAATGTTTTTGTTTGGGTCTCACCTGAGTACCAAAATGGCAGTCAATACTTCCTGCTTGAAGTGTTGGCAGCCAAGCAGAATTCTGCATTTACTGATTTATCTAAGTTAAATATGCAGGAGTCATTCATTTTTTTTTCATTTGTCGGGGCCGCGCGGTAGCCTCAAGGCTCCCACTGTCCCAGCTGGCTCCCTGCATCGCGTAGGAGCTGACATTGTTCAGGCTCCAAGAGAGCTTATGGAAATGCAGCTCCCTGCATGTGGGAGCAATACATTCATCTCTCTCCCGGCCTGCATGTCTGCGGGCAAGGAAAAAGCCGAAAACTCTGCTTCCAGCAAGCGGAAGCATATTAACAGCTCTTGCTTGCCAGAAGTGGTGTGTTTGCTTTTGCTTGGTGGGAGTTGTTACAGGGTTACAGGGACAAGAAATTCAGCAGTTATAGTTAGAGTCATTTCAAGCAACTATAACTCACACCCAACGGTAGCTATCACTCATGCCCCCGCCATGCATAGTTGCATAGTTTTTTTCTTTTTTCTTAAATTTGACTGCTAGTGCTTTATTTATATTTTTAATAACGTTATAGAAGTTGTCATGAGTGCTGTAATATCTGAGGTAATTAACAGTGCATGGTGAAGGTGCAAGTTATAGTTACCTTAGAGCGTGAGTTGCAGTTACTTGAAATACCTCTAACTATAACTGCTGAATTTCTCTGGTTTTATATGAGTAAATGCAGAACCTAATTATAACATCCCTGTAACCTTTGTTTTTTTCAGTGAATTTCTATGGGTTTTGGCCAGGCCTGATGCCCTAAGTACCCAACCTTGGACTGTGCTCAGCCTTTGCCCATGTGCAGTAGGGGTTGACTACAAGGGCTGGCCCGAAGCCAGTCCTTGCAGCCAACCCCCCTAACTACCCACCCCTATGCTATGCATGGCCCTTTGGCTGTGCACGACAGCACTTGGCTGCGGCCTATCTGGATGTGACCATAGTTGTGAGAGGGTGTATCTGGGGGTGAGAGTGGCTGACTCAGTATTTGTCTGGGCGTGAGAGTGCATATATCTATGCTTTACTGGGTGCGTCAGTATGTGTGCTGGTCTGTGAGTTTGGGCATGAGGGTGTCAGTGGGTCTGTGAGTGGGTGTGTGACAGTCAGAATGTGTGTGTGTGTGAGTGGATGTGTAACTGTCTGAGTGGGTGCATGAGGGTCTGAATGGGCTGTTAGGTAGTCCATGAGGGTCTGAGTGGGTCTGTGAGTGAGTGTGTGTCTGAGTTGGTCTGTGAGTGGGTGTGTAAGTGGGTGTGTGACTCGAACAAATTGATTGAGAGACAAAAAGAGACAAAGAAAGTGAGATGGAGAGAGATAGGGTTGTTTAGGCTTTGATGTCTGATATAGTTAGATTGATATATTTGTGCCATATTTAAAATAAAAATATTTATTATTTTAAAAATACATAATTATTTTGTTTTTATGAAAAAAAGAAGGAAATGAGTCCAGCTGGATTCAAACCCCCAAAGTTCAGTGTGAAGTTTGCACAACCTATGGGTTTTCTTTTTTTACAGCCCTTTATTGGCTATCTGGGAACATGAGGGAGCCCTCAAGGTCTCCCTCACGGGCCTTACTGATTTACTTTTTTATTTATGTATTTTTTTATTTAGAAAAAACCCTTTATGGGCTGTCTGGGACTGCAGGGGAAGCCTTATGGATTCCCTCTCTGTACCATTGCTTCAGCAAGCAGGGAGCTGCTTTCATAGTAGCTCCCTACTTGCTGAGCATTTCACCTCAGGGGACAGAGATGAAAGCTCTGTTATTTGACTGCAGGGCCTGCTCTACAGGTCCTACTGTACAAAACCAGAGTGTTTGCTGTGGCGTGGCTGCAACTGCAAAGCTGCAGCCAAGCCACAGCAAACAACTATGTCCTAGGGGTGGGCACCCCGGGACATAGCAGGAGCCAGCCCTGGAGGCTGGCGGTCCCCAGGGCCAACTGTGGCTCCCTGAGAGGGGCTGTGCTGCTCCCTTCTAATGTGCACAGAGCTCTGAGGAGGTAGTGGTCCCCTAGGCTTGGGGGTCCTAAAGGGACCCCTTTCTTTTTTTAAATATGTGCTGTGGGGGTGGTGGTCCTTGGGGCTCCACATGTCTCTCGCTCATAAATCAGTGTATTCCTGGGAAGGTGGTGGTTCCCAGGGCTCTGAGGGAGGCCATTGGGCCTCCCCCACTTACTCAAAGCATTTTTGCCTCAGGGGTGGTGGTCCCTGGGATGCATGGCCCCTCGCTCATATTTGTAGATGTGCCCCGGAGCAGTGGTGGTCCCCGGGGTTATGTGCCTTAAAAAGCATTTTGGCCCAGGGTGGTGGTCACTTGGGCATGGGGGACCACGCAGCCTCCCACTCACATTACTTCAATCACTGTGGGGAGGTGAGGGTCCCTGGGGCTTAATAAAGCCCAAGGAGGAAGGTCCTGTTTACCCCTCTCCTCTATGAAGCCCCAAATGCCCCCGGGACCTGGCCCACTCGGGGGCAAATAAAATTAAAGTGTGGGAGAAAGATCTCTGAAAACTCTGTGGATCTATCCGCGGATTTTTCCATTGTGTTTTCTTTTTTTAAATTGCTTTTTGGCCCTGGACGGGTCCCTCAGGGACCCCAAAACCAGGGCTAATTGGTCAGGGTGACTCTACCCTAGCCCCCTTTCTGTTTTTTTTTGTCCTTTTTTATATGGCACTTGGCTGAAGCCAAATCCCAAAAAGGCTGCCAATACTTTCTGGTTGAAGTGTTGGCAGCCAATCAGATATCAGTATGTAAAAGTTTGATCCGTAGATGATTCACGTCTCTATATATCTCATTTTTGCCCTTGAATTACACTGAAACTAATGAACGGATTCCCACCAAATCACAAAAAGTGTAATCTGTAGAACAGAGTCTAGCATCATGCCAAATTTGGTGTAATTATGTTCTGTGGTTCAGGCAGTAGGCATGTCTAAAGGTCCTATGGAAAAATTAATGGGGAAAACGTGTTTTGGGGATTTCCCCTTTTGTCAGCTCCTGCTTGATGGATCACACAGAAACTTTCTAGACAGAAGCTGAACTGAGTAAAGTACTAGTTTTGAAAACCTTGTGAAGATTCATCAAGTGGTGCCAAAGTTATAGGCAAAACAAAAAACACTCTTCCTATGGAAACTAGGTCCTAACTATAACTACCTAATGGCGACCGCCACTAGGTAATATATATATATATATTAATAATAGTAATAATAGTATTAGTTAGGACCTGGTTTCCATAGAAAAGGTGTTTTTTGGTTTGCTAATAATTTTGGAACTATTTGATAAATTTTCACAAAATTTTCCAAAATAATGACACTCACATTAGCTGCTGTTTACAGAGTTTTGGGGTGTTCTGTCAAGCGAGGGATGAGAATAAGAGGGGGGTCCCTAAACACTTTTTCCCCATGCATTTTTCCATAGGGATTTTGAACAGGAATCACTGCCAAACCACTAGACAGATGTACATCAAATTTTGCAGAAAGGTAACTCTTGGTCCACAAAGTACCATTTTTCTTATTAGGTGTAATCTGTGCAGTAGTTTTAGAGAAATTTAAGAAAAAACTAATTTGTATGTATATATATATATATATATATATATCTATATATATCTATGTATGTCTATATATACATGGACATGAAGGCTCCAGGAACCCTCCCGGTCTTGTGCTGAGATCTGATCTTTTTCCCCATGCATTTTTCCATAGGGATTTTGAACAGGAATCGCTGCCAAACCACTAGACAGATGTACATCAAATTTTGCAGAAAGGTAACTCTTGGTCACCAAAGTGCCATTTTTCTTATTAGGTGTAATATGTGCAGTAGTTTTAGAGAAATTTAAGAACAAAAATAATTTGTGTATATATATATATATATATATATATTTATATATATATATATATATATATATATATATATATATATATATATATATATATATATGGACATGAAGGCTCCAGGATCCAGGATCCAGGATCAGGATCAGGTGCTGAGATCTGATTGACTGGCAACACTTCAACAAAGAAGTGTTGGCATCCATCTTTGGACTCGCCTTCAGCCGAGTACCTGAACAAAAAATTAAGAAAAGAAAAAGAGCTAGGGTAGGGACACCCTGACCCCTTAGCTCTCGTCCTGGGGTCCCAGAGGGACCCTCCAGAGCAAACAATATTTTTTTTTACTATCACAGAGTCACTACGGATCCATGGATCCGAAAAAACTAAAACAAGCACATGCTCCAGCACTTGTTCTGTAAACAGCCCCGGGGTGGGCCAGGTTCTGCGGGCACTAAATAAAGAGGGAGCGCATGTGACCCCCCTCCTAGGGCTTAGATTAGCCCCAGTGACCACCACTGCTCGGGGAATATAATATAATAATGTGCAGGAGGCATGCGACCCCCTGTTCCACAGGGACCACCACCCTCCTAGGGCAAAGTGTTTATTTAAAAAGGAGGAGGCCAGTTTTTCCTCCCCCAAAGGCCCAGGGACTACCACCTCGCCAGAGCTTAATTCACAATGATTGCAGAGGGGTTGCACCCCCCTGCATCCCCAGGGACCACCACCTCCCCAGGGCTATTGAAATTTTGAATACAGGGGGCCCGTCCAGCCCCTTCCGCACCCCCGGTGACTGCCACTTCCCTAGGAATTAATTCACAATGAATGTGGGGTGGGGAGTTTGCCACCCAAGCCCTGGGGACCACCATTTCACTGGGGCTATTGAAAGTTTATATGCAGGAGGCCTGTGCAGCCTCCTGCACCCCCAGGGATAGCCACCTCCTACGGGTTATGATACAATGAATGTGGGGGGCCGTGCAGCCCTCCTGTAGCCCCACGGATCACTACCTCCTGAGGCTTAAGATATAATCAATGCAGGGGGCACATGACCCACCACAGCCCTAGGGACTGCCACCTCCCCTGAGTTTAATTCACAATGAATCCAGGAGGGCCACCCCCCTGCAGCCTCGGGGATCAGCACCTCTCTGGGGCTGAATTTAAATAATGATGCTTGGCCATCAGGGGCCCCCAGCCCTGGGTACCACCCCTCCCCAGGGCTGTTCAAATTGGAAGAGGGAACGCTGCCACCCTGGAGGAGCCATAGATGGCCTGGAGATGGCCTTGGGGGAACATAGCTGCTCTGAGTTCGCAGGAGCTTCGACAGCAAACACTCTGATCCCACAAGCAAGAGTTGTCAAACATCTCTCACTTGTTGTGAACAGAGGCTTTCTCGGTTTTCCTGCCTGTGGATATGGAGGCAGGGAAACAGGGGAAATAATTGCTCTCACAGAGAGGAAGCTGCATCTTTATCAGCTCCCTTTCTGTCACAGCAATACCAGCTCTCACAGGAGACAGGGACCTGACTGGGATTGCGGTCCACAACAGTGGCGAATGGGTGTCCTGGAGGGCACTCTGGTGACATAGCCCGGGACCTAGGGGATGGGGTCCCCAGGGCTGATGTCTATACAGGAAGAAGGACCACACACCCACACACCCCCAAAAAAATATAAATAATAAATGGCTGTGCCCCAGGGAATGGATCACCAGGGCTGAAATCAGTCAGGGAGGGGGACCGCACAGCCCCACTCCCCAATAATGGACATTTACCCATCAAGGTAGCACTTACTACTTAACCAGCAGAAAGTACTCCAGTTGGGTGGACATTTACCCCACAGATTTGGCATGGGGGACAATTCCATGATCTTAGACATGTTACATGGCCATATTCGGAGTTACCATTGTGACCTATATGTAGTGCACGTGTGTAATGGGGTCCCCGCACTCACAAAGTCTGGGGAAATTGCCCTGAACAATGTGGGGGCACTTTGGCTAGTGCCAGGGTGCCCTCACACTTAGTAACTTTGCACCTAACCTACACCAAGTGAGGGTTAGACATATAGGTGACTTATAAGTTACTTAAGTGCAGTGTAAAATGGCTGTCAAATAATGTGGACGTTATTTCACTCAGGCTGCAGTGGCAGCCCTGTGAAAGAATTGTCTGAGCTCCCTATGGATGGCAAAAGAAATGCTGCAGCCCATAGGGTTCTCCTGGAACCCCAATACCCTAGGTACCTAGGTACCATATGCTAGGGAATTATAAGGGCGTTCCAGTGTGCCAATCAGAATTGGTAAAAAATGGTCACTAGCCTGCAGTGACAATTTTAAAGACAGAGAGAGCATAAGCACTGAGGTTCTGGTCAGCAGAGCCTTGGTGACACAGTTAGGCACCACACAGGGAACACATTCAGGCCGCAAACTATGAGCACTGGGGTCCTGGTTAGCAGGATCCCAGTGAGACAGGCAAAAACAAACTGACACACAAGTAAAAATGGGGTGACATGCCAGGCAAGATGGTACTTTCCTACACCCTGCCCATCTCACTCCTTCTTTCAGTTATCTGAGTCAATGTCTCTACCCCATTCCTCCTGCCCTCTGTGATCCAATGTACCATACTTGCCAACATTTTGAACTTAATAAGAGGGAGATTTTGAAAAAAACTTGGGGAATTGATTTTCCCCATTGACTTGCAATGAAAAAGAGGACATTTTAGGCATGGGGCAGAAAAATAAAGTCCGTTTGGGCTTAAAATCATCTGAAGTCTCCTGCTGGAATCGGGTCCGTTGGCATGTATGGTGGTACTGCCACGTCCTCTTCCTTCTGCCCTCAATAGTCTGTTACATTGACAAAGCCTCTCTTGTCTGCCGTGCATCAAAGGATTGTTGCCCAGTCCCCCTCTCTGTGCCCTCTATAGTCCGTTGAGCTGCCCCTCCCACCTGCCCAGTGTGTTCAATTTGTTGCCTCTGCACCCACCTTCCTGCCCTTAATTATCTGAGCCCATGCCCCTGATCTCTGCTTTCCCACAGTATTCTAATAAAGAACTAGATTGCTAACATTCCATATTTATTACAAAAGTGCGCACCACGACTGACGTTATCTTGAGCTAATAAGAACTGTAATACCTAGGGCATTTCATTTAGAAATTATAAAAATGAGAGGATCTTATTCTCTACGAAATTATGGTTAGTGCAATGGAAAACTAAAATGAAGACATATTTTCTGAGTTCTTAAATACAAACAAAGCACTTTTACATTATTTGCCATTTTGTATTTTTTTTATCCAGCTGATCACTTGATTATTTATTACACTTAGGGGAGAGGATGTGGTGTTATGGCTAGAGCTGAAGACTTTGCATCTGGGGAACCAGGTTCCAGTTTTTTGGCATCAGCACAACATCCTGTGACTCTTGGAAAATCACTTAAGGCCTGATTTAGAGTTTGGAGGAAGGATTACTTTGTCACAATGGTAACTGATATTCCATCCCCAGAAATATAAATCCCAAAGGATATAGGCCCTCATTCCGAGCCTGGCGGGCGGCGGAGGCCGCCCGCCAGGCTTCCCCCCTCCGAAATACCGCTCCGCGGTCGTAAGACCGCGGAGGGTATTCCGAGTTTTCCCCTGGGCTGGCGGGCGGTCTTCACAAGACCGCCCGCCAGCCCAGGGGAAAACTCCCTTCCCACGATGACGCCGGCTCGTAATAGAGCCGGCGGAGTGGGAAGGTGCGACGGGTGCAGTTGCACCCGTCGCGTATTTCAGTGTCTGCTTTGCAGACACTGAAATACTTTTAGGGGCCCTCTTACGGGGGCCCCTGCCGTGCCCATGCCATAGGCATGGGCACGGCAGGGGCCCCCAGGGGCCCCGCGACTCCCCCTCCCGCCATCCGGTTCCCGGCGGGAGAACCGCCAGGAACTGGATGGCGGGAGGGGGAGTCGGAATCCCCATGCCGGCGCAGCATGCTGCGCCGGCTTGGAGGATTCCTTTGGGGCAGCGGGAAACCGGCGGGAGACCGCCGGTTTCCCTTCTCTGACCGCGGCTGAGCCGCCGCGGTCAGAATGCCCCGCGGGGCACCGCCGGCCTGTCGGCGGTGCCACCGCGTCCCACGGCCCTGGCGGACTTGTTCCGCCAGGGTCGTAATGACCCCCATAATCTGTCCGTCACTGCTGTGATGGAGTAATCCCTCCACCAAACTCTAAATCAGGCCCTTAATTTCCCCATGCCTAAAACCAAAATGAATGTGTCCTTGTGTAATGTAAGTGGTGCTTGTGTAAGGCATTCCAATACCTTCAGGTCAAGTCTGTGCTATGTAAAACTTTTTTAAAAAACAAACAAA
The DNA here is from genome assembly GCF_031143425.1 of Pleurodeles waltl. Classification (NCBI taxonomy): domain Eukaryota; kingdom Metazoa; phylum Chordata; class Amphibia; order Caudata; family Salamandridae; genus Pleurodeles; species Pleurodeles waltl. The sequence continues at coordinate 633,298,190 of NC_090449.1, forward strand.
AAAATGAAGGTCCTCAATTACAGGGCATTTGCACAAGACTTGCATCACTGTTTCTTTGATACAGCAGTGGTGCAAGGAGGGCTCTATACTGCTCCACAATTACAAACTGGTGCATCAGGTATAATGTATACAAGGTAAGCATTCCCACGAGAAAAACCATTCAAAACTGACGCAGTAACATTTACAACATTTCACTGCGTCATTCTGCGACTTCACTGCATCAGAACTTTACCATCTGCTCAGAGCAGGCGTGAAGCTGACGCAGGGCTTTTCCCAATGGGGGCCTCCTGGCATTACTGGAGTAGCATCATTTATTTGATGCTAGTCCAGCAATGTGTGAGTTTAGCACCACAGATGCCTCAGAATTTCTGAAGCATCTGTGAAAACGTGCACCATGGAGCTCTGTATTTTATGTACAGCGCATCCACGGCATCGTTAGGGGGTTGTAGGGCAGTGCACGAATCTGTCGAATCAGAGCTGATGCATCAGATTCTTGCAAATGAGGCCATAAGGCCCAGATTTAAGAGGGCCTTGCGCCAGACTAACGTCACATTAGCATCATTTGTTTCTATTAATGTGGTATTAAAAAGCCAAAAACACCACACCATATTTGTAAAGTGGTGCAATGCATGCCTTAAGCCACTTTGTAGCCCTTTGTTCCACATTTTGTCTGTGTCCGGCATAACGTATTCAAAGGGGATGTTCCCCCATTAGGGAGGCCAAAAACATGGCGCAAGGAAATCCCTTAGATTTCCTTGCGCCATTTTTTCTGTCACTTTTAATGCTTGCTCAGAGTAGGCATGAAAAGGAGGCTTCCATTGGTTTCAACGGGCCTCTGGGTGCCTTGCACGATTAGAGTCAAAACATCTTATGCTAATCCTACAAAGTGCTTGACTAGCATAAAAAATTATGTTGCTAGTACCCCTGACTACCACCATGGTGAGCTGTATTTTAAATACTGCGCACACATGGTGGCATTAGGGTGGCGCTAAGGGGTGCAAGAAAAGTGGTGCTGCACAAGCTGCAGTGCTACGTTTCATAAATCTGCCCCTAAGTATTTTGCACACTTCTGTCATTGGGTTATACTTGGACTACATTTGGGTGATTTTTGTGCTACATTTGAGCTATTCTTTCTCAGATGGCCATCTTGGGAGACATTTGCTATGAAGCTTTCTCATTTACTGCAGCGTCCTCAGTAGAAAATGCTTTCAGTTTTCCACTTCGATTCCATCAATGTGGCATTCAGATGTGCCACACTTTTGGCATAAATTGTGAATTTTAGCGCTTCAGTTGCTCATTTGAACACTATAGTAAAATTGGTGCTCACCGGGGAGGATACTGGCAGTCTGCTTTTAGTGCTGAATCTGCATGTTTCAGTCTACTTGTCAGAATGTTTTAATGAAATAGAAGAGGAAGGTATTTGATAACTCACATAAAAGTGTTCTATTTTAATATAAAGTTTTACCAGCTTGATTCAGTCAAGATGGCTTCAGGTGTTCTCGATCAATGCAGTCAAGAGGGAAGAACATGACAGCTGGCTAAGGAGCTGGCTTTGGGAGGGTTCTGGTGGGCTCAGGATGAAGTGAGAGTACAGCAACTTACCGGAGGTTGGAGGAGATAGATGGCAGACGGCAGGCGGAAGGAGCACGAGCGGGTTTGAGGAGTTTGAGCGACGGAGAGAAGTGGCACTGGCAGGCGGTGAGCCATAATTGAGCCGTGCTTGAGGGGGCACGCCTTTTCCGAAGTGCAGGAAGAAACACGCTGTGGTCAAGGGCTGTGGCTGACATTGAACACAGAAAAGAGGCTGCATCATGGATCCCATTACAGGGGAGGAATGGTAAAGTGGGCGGAGCCAGCACAAGAGGTGGCTGGTTAGGAGGCGGCGTGGGCGCCTACTCGCCTATTGAAGCGGAAAACAATCAAAAGCAAGAGCAAGAACGCTGAAGTGAAACTAGAGGTACATTTTGTTTGGCTAATATTGGGGCACAGCGAGGAGGTAGCAGTAAAACTCAAAGCCCCCCCAGTGCTGTGAATGAGGGTGCAGATGAGTTGGTTGCTGCCAAAGAAGGAGGAGGAAAGGTGGTGCTCAGGGGCACTAGCAACGCTAGCAGAGGCCTAGCTTACTCATTAAGAAGTGTTGGAAGTGTGGTAGTAGCCAAGGAGAGTGCACTAGAAAGATGTGAGTCCCCAGAGAAGCAAGCTAGAAATAAAGGTGGGCAGAATGTTAATAAAGCCAAAAGAAAGCCACTTCAAATAAATTGGGTAACAGCCATCATTGAGAACGTATTTTAGAGTATCTGGAGTGTCAATCTGTCAGGAGACAGTGCTAAGGGAAGGGCAAGGAATGGCTCAGGTTAGAAGTAAGGTCAGTGATATGGAGGGAGTGATGGTGGGGGAAAATATGCTGAACCAACCTGCTCAATCGGCTCAACCTGTCCAACTGGGACAAGAAAACAATAGGTTTGTACGATGATGAATCTGGGTTGATCCCGGTCTCAACTGGTTTGGTGGATAAGGCATCTTATAATTATACAGATATCCATGCAAGGGCACAAAATAGCTCTCTAGAGCCATGGCCAGAGAAGCAGGGGTTGCAGGACAGAGGATATGGGGACAGTCAAGAGGGAGCAAAACCCGCAAGGAATGAGGAGTCCTTGGGAAAAAATAACTCTGAAGTTTTTTTTTGCCACTCTATTACTGAGATGTTGAGAGCATTGTCAATGGAATTGAAGGGAGGGTTTGAGATACCAAATGCCAGCCAGGTAGAGATCAGAAATCTCTGTGCGAACCGCGGTAAGAAAATTGATGAGTTAGAAGGATGGTTTAGAGGAGGAAGTGGGAGATCCGAGGGTCGCAGTGGAGGATAACAAGGAAGGGATTAAAAGTTTGAAAGTAGGGGAAGAGGGCCTTATGGCTAACTTGGAATCCTTGGAAAATATTAAAAGGAGGAACAATTTGAGATTCCTGAGAGTCCCTGAGGGACTGGAAGGTGATGACCTGAAAGATTTTGTGGTCCGTTTAATAAAACAAGAGGTCCTGCCTGAAGAACTGGATATTGACATTGCAAAAGACATTCAAAGAGTACATAGGGTCCCAGCGAAAATGCCTCCCAATAGAGACAAACCCAGGAAAATCATGGTCTGTTTCCCTCATACCCAACTAAAGAATGTATCTTAGTAGCAGCATTAAAGAAGAAAACGTTATTGGTGGGCGGGTTACCCTTTGAGGTTAGATCGGATCTTGCAAGTATAACATTAAACAAACAATGGGAGATGGGGAAAATAATTGATTTATTAAGGAAGTTGGGGGCAATGGCCGAATTAAGGTTCCCTGCATCCCTAAGAGTGATGGCAAAAAACAAAATGTATAACTTTAGGGATTGTAATGAGGTGGATGATCTAACCAAAAGTATAGAGAAAGGTGCTGGTCCTGTACGCTTCCCCTCCTTTTAGGCAATGGTTAGTTTGCCAGGTGATAATCAATGATTGAGTTTGAGTCCGATACGGACCCCTTCCCTTGGCGGTGATGCCTGGTATGAGGAGTCAGGGTGGGTCCTCCCAGGGTTTCTAGGGGTGGAGTGGACTGGGGAGGGGATGGGAGATGGGATCTTGGGGAGCACAGGGTGGGGAGCATAAGGGAAAAAGGAAAAAAAATGGTCCTCAGAGATGTGGAGAGTGTGGGGGGAGATGGTATAAGGCTCAGGACTCCTTCCCCTGGCAGTGATGCCTGGTATGAGTCAGGGTGGGTTCTCCCAGGGTTTCTAGGGCTGGACTGGGGAGGGGATGGGAGATGGGATCTTGTGGAGCACAGGGTGAGGAGCATAAGGGAAAAAGGAAGAAAATAAATTGGTCCTCAGAGATGTGGAGAGTGTGGGAGGGGGAGATGCTATAAGGCTCAGGAGTGGGCTCAATTCAGGATGACGAGTGTTAAGGATTGGAATTTCCTGTCCTGGAATGTCAATTGCTTACAGGTGAAGCGCAGACAAAATAGGTTCTTGCAGTATTTAAAAGAAGCTCCAGCAAATGTTCTGGTTTTACAGGAAACACATTTATCTAAGCAGGAATGTCTTGATGTGTTTAAGCTATACAGATGGGTACAATAGGTCGTAAGCTCTAACCATGCTGGAGGTAGCAAAGGGGTGGCTATTTCTATTAAGAATCACCCCAATATTTCTTTTGTTGAGGGCTCGGTAGATAAATCGAGGAGGTGGGTAATTGGTAGGCTACTGGCGTATGACTGTGCTTTTATATTGGTGGGATACTATGGGCCTAATCGAGACGATGTTGCCCCATTGATAGTGCTGTTTCAAATTATTTTACAATATCAAGACCGTATAATATGGATGAAGGATTTCAATGTGGTGCTGAATTATGAGCTGAAGAGGCCCTCACGTAGTAGATCACAAATTAATGAGAAGATGCAGGCTCAGGTGCAGTTGATGATGATCCAATTTGGATTATATGATGTGTGGAGAGAGAAGATGGGGCTTAAGAGAGGTTATACTTATAATAATAAAAAGTATAGGCACCAGTTGAGGATCGATTATATTTTAATTGATGGAGGCCTAAGAGACAGTGTATAGGAAGTAGCTCTTGTAGGGGCTCACCTATCAGACCATTCAGCTATCAGTTTGAAGATTAGGCTACCAGTAAATGGGGGTGAGAGTAGAAGGGCATTAGATAGAAATGTATTAGTAGATGAGGAAGTGGTAGCCAAATTATGAGCGGAAACAGAAGAATTGTTTAGCCTCAATAGTGGGTCAACCTCATTAGCGCTCATATGGGACACTTTTAAAGCTTTCTTGAGGAGGAGATTAATAAGGTCCAACTCATTTAAGAGGAAAGTTTATAAGGAATAGGTCAGTACCTTACAAAATCGAATACTCCAAATTGATCAGAGGCTGTCATGCTCAGGCCTTGAGGAAGACGAAGTAGAGCAACTACGTAAATTTGATCCGGTGGCTCAACTGGATTTGGCTACAGTAATAGAGAGAAGGATTAGGATGAGTTGTGAGATTAATAGGGTTGCGCATTTTGAGTATGGGGAGAATTGTGGCAAAATGTTTGCCTGCAAAAAACAAAAAAAGTTATAGTCAGAAATAGGGTGACAGAAATTTGGGATAACACAGAAGACGTGAAGAGAAGTGAGAAGGAGGTAGGAGAAAGCTTTCATAGTGTCACCAGAGTCAGTGAAGGTGTGGGTAGGTGAGTTAGGTTGAGCCTTGCTATTGAGGATGAAAATTCAATAATAAATAAATAAATCAAGATGCTGGAAGTGGAGCAAGCTATGAAAGCTGGTAAATTGGGTAAGGCACCAGGCCCGCATAGGATACCCATGGAAGTGCACAGAGCCCTGGGGAGCAGCACAGTGAAGTATTTTGCGGAGTTGTGTAATGATAGCATAGAAACTGGTAGAATGCTCCCCCATCTTGGAAGGAAGCCATCATCACAATAATTTTAAAGCCAGGTAAAGATCTCAAAAAATGTGATTCTTATCGCCCGATATCATTGCTCAATTGTGACTATACATTTTTGCAAAAATCCTGGCAGATAGATTAGGGGGAGTTGTGGGAAAGCTCATACATACAGATCAGAAAGGTTTTTTAAAAGGGAGATATATGCATGAGCTGACAAAGGGTCTGGTAGGGATAACTGATCTAGCCAGTACATACAAAGCCCCTCTGGTGGTTGTAATAGTTGATGCCACAAAAACATTTAATAGGGTTAATTGGGGTTACCTAATTACCCTATGTGAGATCTATAACCTGGGTGGATATTTTATTAAGGTGCTACAAAAGATTTATCAGGACCCCAGCACAAGAATGTTGGTTAATGATTCCATAACCCCCTCATTTAAGATTGAAAAGGGAACAAGAAGAGGATGTCCTCTTTCCCCATTACTGTTCAATTTGTATTTTGAGTGCCTGGCATGTAGAATTAGAAGTGATCAGAGAATAATTCCATTTATGTGCTGGAACCTATCTAGAAAGGTCGCTTTATATGCAGATGACTTTTTGGTCTATACGGCTAACTTAATCCAAGCTAAATCAGTCCTGGAAGAAGTGACAGCGGAATTTGGGAACATTTCTGGTGATGATGTCAATAACGAAAAGACAGGGGTTATGACTTGAAATATAGATACTAGTAGGATGATAATTTAAAAGGAAGGAAAATATTTGGGGATCACTATAACACACGATGTAAACAAGTTGGCAGGAACTAACTTTGTGAGGGTGATGTGGGATACTGATCGGCTAGTGAAGAAATGGATGAATCTCCCTCTTACCATTTTGGGGCAGGTAAATCTAATTAAGATGATGATTTTACCTAAATTCACAATTATTTTCAATTCAGTACCGTTAATGTATAATAAGGAATAGTTAAGGGATTTTCAGGGTAAACTTAGTCGTTTTATTTGAGCCGCTAAGGGTGTCCGTATTGCTTGGAAAAAGTTGGGAAGGAAGAAAGAGAAAGGGAGGTTGGCTTTACCTGATGTGCAAAGTTATGCATGGGCCTTCTTCTTGAAAAATGCAAAGGAGCTTTTGAATGAACCTGGATGTTCGGGGCTGGGGCAGATATTTAAAGTAATGATTGAGATAAATCTTGAAGTGCAGATGGGTTATCTATGTACATTTGGAGATACAATTTTTTTTTAAGTGAGATTTAAGGTATTGCAAGATGCAGCAAGGCTATGGTTTGCTGTGAGGAGGTTCACAAACTTGCCATATTACAGCTGGAAAGACCCCGTTTGGGATTTGCCAGGTTCCCCTGATTGGACTAAATATTTCTGGCTGTCCTCTTGTAAGAGACAGGACTTTCAGAATGGGGACATCTTTTCTACAATGGGGAAGTAAGGTCATATGAAAATCTCAATAGGGAGATGGAGTAAGCTCTCTAAGTTCAAATACCTCCAGATAACAAGCTGAATGAGGAGTGTGAAGGAGGAAGTGGGCAGTTCGAATGATGTGGAGGAGCAAGTACATTTGACAATCCCTTAGAAGAAGGAAGTGACCAGATGGTACTGACTGATAACAGATATTGTGGATGGTGATTTTACCCCAGAAGAAATCTGGAGAGAACGCTTTCCAGGGATACAGTTAAAAGGGTTATGGCAATTATCTACTGTGCTTTTATGTAACACAGTTAAAACCGCTGCTCCATGGAGAAATCATTTGTTTTCAATTCATAGAGCCTTCTGGACACCAGCAAAACTTTCCAAACTGGAGTAGGGCAATCTGGTTAGCTGGAAATATTCAGGCTTGCCGCCGCTGATGATCTACATATGTTTGTGGAATGTTGGCAGCTCAGTAATTTTTGGGATGAGGTTGATGCAGCAGTAAGTGAGATACTGCTAATGAACTGTAAGGTAAGCGCTCCGCTAGTTTTTTAAAGTGTTTGCAGAATTCACGGGTGTAGGAAACTCCTCGTTTTTGCCCTGCTCTCCCACAAACTTTTTGGACAGGTACAGGTGGTTACTGACTCTTGGCTGTGCCCTGGGTACTGCTTACCATCCCAGGGTCAGCGCTCTGTGTAAAGTGGATATGCAAATTAGGCTAATTATAATTGGCAGAATTAACCCACCTATAAGTCCCTAGTATATGGTAGGGCATGGAGGTTTAGGGACCCCAGCATAGGTAGTGCCCCCATAGGTGCACTGCTGAGGTGCCCAGTGTTATTTTAAAGGCAGGCCTGCCTTGCTGGCTGCTTTTAAATTAAAGTTACATGCAAATTTGACTTTGGAATTAAAAGTAGTTCCATTGTCTTAAACTACCTTATTTTTACATATAAGTCACCCTTAAGGTGTGCCCTATGTGCCCCTAGGGCTGGGTGCCATGTAACTATAAGCAGAGACCTTATAAAAATAGTTTTATAAGCCATGGTAAGGTAAAACAGCCAAATTCGTTTTTCCCTCTTTGTAGTGAATGGCCTCCATAGGCTAGAATGGGGAGACTTTATTTTAATTTTAAAACTCCCCTTAAGTAACAGATACCACACGTTTGGTATCAAATTAATTGTTAAAATAAATCCCACAACTTCCAGTTGTGGGATTTAATATAACTTGTTCAGGTAAAGAGTTTTAAACTTTACCTGAAAAGTTGCCAACTTCAACCCTGCAGTGTTTTTGCTGCTTTGCTCTGACTGCCCAGCCTCTGGCAGCCGGGCCAGGCTGCCTTGATGAGGTGTGAAGTGGCCTGGCTCAACAAAGAGATGTACCTAGGGTAGGAGATCTCCCCTCAGCAGATGTGGAAGCAAGAAGGAGGGAGGGCTGCCAAACTGGACTTCAACGGCAGGGAAGGACATTTGGAGCAACCCAGCAACACCCTCACATCCTGTAAACCCAGACAATTAGGTGCCCCCTTGATTAGATTAGGAGAGGGGTGTGTTTAGGATTTATTGCCATACTAGTGGGTAAGCTCAGCCAGATGTAACCTCCAAAAATCACTTTCAGCCATGATGGGTTTTTGAGGAATGTTGTTCCCTGGGATTGATTTTTGCCACACTTCCCAGGAAGTGGTCATCACAGGAGGAAGGACCCTGCCCCTGATTGAAGAACTAGGACCCCCATGTTTTTCACACAGGAGCAACCTGGCAGACCTGCACCCACACCTCAGATCCCACACCTCAGATCCCTAATCAGATTCCAACTACAGAAGTAGAAGGACTGCCCTGCTGGACCCCTGGCCTGCACCTGGACACTGCACTCTGGAGGACTGCACCAGCTGCATACTTGGGCTTCTCCACAAGAAGGACTTTGCCTGGGTTCAGCTGGTTCAAGGAGGGACTCCCTGTTTGCTACAGGTGAAAACTTGCTAACCAAAGTCCCCTGCACCAACTCCTGAAGAAACCAACCAGCTGACCACTGTACATTGGCCAAAAAGGAGTTTGCGCCAGGTGCATTCTGAGAGTTGTAGTCCGCACCCTCAAGGAGTATCTCAGAGCTTCTGGATCCTTGGGGTGAACTGCGGACCCCAAAAAAGAACCCTAAAGGAACATCTGGAAGAAGATCCAGAAGTTTGGACAACTTTTGGAAAAAAGCTCCATAGAGGGACCGACCCGCCGCGGCAACTCTAGCCGGCTTGCCTCAACTGTGACCCGGCCTGACTTTCAGGTTCGTCCCATTTAAGAAAATCTCCAAAAAAGTGACTAAATCTGAACGTAGGAAGTTGACAGGGACCTCCCAGGCAGTGTATCCGAAGAGGGCTCCAAGGACGTCAGATCAAGATTCAGGTTTGCGCCGGTCGAAGGATTTTCACCTCAATAAAATGACTAAGTCCGAAGGTAAAAATCTCCACCGAGGGCTCCCGCAACGCGTATTCGAGGAAGAGTTCCAGGAGGTCAGATCGGACTGGCAGGTTCTTCCCGCTGAAAAAAATCTCCAGAAAAACGACTAAGTCCCAAGGTAAACTTTTGACCGAGGCCTCCCGCAGCCTGTAGCTCAGCCGGAATCCATTGTGGTCGGCCTTAAACTTTGACTTTGCCCCGGTCGAGATGCAACCAGATGACCAGATTCACCCTTTTTGTTTCTATGCACTAGAAAGTATTAATTCTTTATACAGTAAATTCATATCTTTGGTTCCACTTATCCAATTGTATTCGTTTTGGTGTCAGTTTAAAGCTAAATATATTTCCTATTTTTATAAATATATTTTGGATTTTTAAACTGTTTCCTGTGTTTTATTTAATTACTGTTTTGTGATATTTGAATGCTTTACGCTTTGTCTCCTAAGTTAAGCCTTGTCGCTCGTTGCCAAGCTACCAAGGGTTGAGTTGGGTTTAACTTACTGAGATCTAACTGGACCTAAGTGGAGGTTAGTGGCCTATTGCTAAGTGTAGGTACTTACCTGCCCTTATCAACAACCCATTTTCCAACAACCGGCGATTAACAGAGATGATGCAAAATAACTTTTCTATATGTTGCTGTTGGCCAGGAGAGAGATCTGTAAAAAGTGGATCAGTGTTCCCCACCTCTCTTTCTGGAGTAGAAGAATTCTCTAGCATATAATGTAAAATTAGATATTAGGAAAGAGAGCAAGAAATATAGATTTTGGAATCCATTGAAAAGATGGTTGGATAAATAGTAGAAACGGGTTTAAATTTCAGGATAATTTGATCAGTCCAATTATTACACACCCTGCGGGTCATAATGGCATACTCCAGTAGTATGAAGTAGAAATGGCGGAAGCTGAGAACAGAGGCAATGCAGGTAGATGTAGGCATGTCGAAACAACCTGTGTGAAAAAAGCCTCTCTGAAGTGACTCCCTTTGAAGTGAACTCTTAAAGGTGAATGAGGACCAAAAAAAAGATGGCTTCAGGTGTGCCACACATTTGTCATAAGTAAGACTGTTAGGCCCTGATTTATACTTTTTGATGCAAAACTGCACTAACGCAGAAATGATGGCATGGCTGCAAGCGAAGGACAAAGGAAAAAGTGGCAAGGAACACGAAGGTAGCACTGCAAACTGGAGGTGGAAGTCCAGCACCACAAGCTGACTTGGACGAGATGGAGGGGATGGTTGCAGCATTAATCCTGAAGGAAATCGTATCAGAAATCGAAGGACGGCACAGACTACCACGAAACAGCACACATGCAGGATAAGTTGCATGGGGGAAATGTATGCTAAAATGTCAAGTGCAAGAAAGGGGAGGCACATAGCACTCATACAATGCATGTCAAAGGAGCGCAGAGGGGCACAATGCACATTAAGCAAGATGCACCATGCTGACGTAAGCTACAAATGTACCTGTGCCTTGGTAGTACCATGCACCATAACACATACACAACCTGGACAAATGTTGAACATCAGGTCTAAATACTTTATGTACATATGCAGCACATGGGATGGATGGCATGTATAATCACTGTGCCACTGGTTGTGTCATCACAACATCCCTTGCATATAGACATATCAATACTACCAACACGACCAAGACCTCTGAGACTAGGTAGTCAGTCAATACCATTACTGGGGTAATGTCATGGTGGTGTCCCTTGCAGTAACACCTTGCAACTGCCTTGCCCCATTGCCCAAATGCATGTGTGCTGTATCTAACAGCACAGAAGTTGTTGCAACTGTCCCAACAGTACCCAAGTATGTGTCGGTAGCACCACCACACCGCACATTGACAACACATCCACATGAGGCAGCCACCACTCCATCATTTAGTCAGGGTGTCCCCTGGGTGCAGGGAACAATGAACTGAACAAGTGCTGGGGGAATAGAAAGCTGGTCCTGTATCACTGATAACATGCCACAACCCAGACCAACTAAACGGCAGTAGTGTTGAACCACACGTCTTGATGCTGAACCGAAATGTACCTCTACAGAAAATATGCACCACAGATAGCAAACAGTGGGTCACAACAGTCACAGGCTGAGCCCACAACTACTCTGACACAACCATGACAGACACATATGAATGGGGAAATAAACACACACATACAACACATGGGGTATGACTGTGAACATAATGGGGTATAATTCAACATCAACGGACGGGGGATGATGTGTGGGCAAGTCCGGTGTTGGTAAGACTGCCAGTGCAGTGTACCCTTTGCGGTTGGCAGTATGAGTTACACATTGGGATGGTGGCTGGAAATCTGTCTGCTCATGGTAGCTCTGTGGGACACTTAGTACAACATTCTTGATGGATCAAATAGACTCAGTGCCAGTTTTGGGGTGCTTTGGGTGTGATAGGACACGCCACACTCAGCCCTGCAAATCAGGCAGTGGAAAGGTTAAATGGCCAGGGCATGGGACCCCCTACACTGCCCATACCAAGTGTAGGGGTACCACATCACCAATAACCTTTGCTTGGGGGTTTCACCGCCATGTAAAGGCTGGTGGAAATGGGGAAAGAGACCTGGAGGTAGTGTTGAATGTAATACTGGTCTGGTGTCACAGGACAACTGGCATTGCCAGTCCGTAAGCTGTTGGAAACCTTCCAGTGCCAGGCTATTGGCCTCTGGGGCATTCTACATTGACAACAGTTGCCACTACCACCTGTGCTGTTGTGGGTGGTCAAATAGACAATGGCAGTCAAGTGCCCATAGGACTGATGCACTTGAAATGAGGGACCAGTATGACTACCTGCAGAATCATATCAAACTAGCTTCAGGCCCTGACCTAAGTACAACTCCTGTTAACTGGCTAAATCCATAGACTCATTTACCATCATGCACTGTCACATACATAATGATGTACACAGCAGAAGTTTCATACCCATGCTGGCCATCCCTGGGTCAAACCCTATGCTTGTGTCAAATTAGCTGCACTGCCACCATGCTGCATTCATGTATCATAGTGCAAGGAGGGCTGCATTGATGGGGAGAACATAAGTGTGTAGGAAGGCAAACACACCTACACAGACAGAAGATTAAATTGAACTCTGCTAGGTCCATGAGTGCCATGCAATGTAGCACACATACACAACATTCAACATAAGGATCCATCATTGGTAACAAGAGCATAGTGTCCTGGGAATGCCATCCCTGGGGTGGTGCAAGGTCTCAGCACCACATGGGTGTATGTGAAACGTGTAAAACTTGGACAGGGGAAAATTGCCATGTATGGTGCATGAGCACAGCAACACCCATTGCAAGGCCTCACCATGCAAATGGATGCATAGGGAGGGTTGACAATGACAAGATGGTGTCAAGCCACAAAAAGGATGGGTATCACACCTAAAAGATATGACGCAGCCAATTGCACCAACTGGGCTTCCCTTCATGTGACTTGAAGGTGGGGCATAGGGCTGTAGACTGCAGCCATGATGCACAGGAACAATGTTTTGGAACTAAGATGACAATGAGCCTCAAATAGCAAGTCAGTGGCGTGACATATCAACTGCCACAACACAGATAGACTGATTTTACACCATCTCATTGCAGAGGATGATGGCTCTCCTGCTGATCTGCCTGTCCTGGAGTACCCTGATGACCTGGATGACCAGCTGACAACCATCATCCAAAAGACCCTCCACAAAGTCCTTGTAAACTTCCAGACACCAAATCCAGTCACAAAGAGGAGTATTGATATAGCAGCCATCCCACAGGACCCGCTTAACACCTCAATAGTGTGACCTGCCAGCACCAACACAGCTGAGGACTCCGAGGACCCAGGCTCCAGCTTTGAGAGGACAGTGGTAGGAGTCCAGCAGGAGCTGGCCAAGGAGGTGCAGGTGGGGATGCAAACTATGGCAGCCAGCCTAGTGGGTATGCGCATGTGCATCGTTATGGCTAATGAACAGACTGCAGACAACCGAGGCACACACTCTCCAATGCATGGAGTCTAGCAGTGTCTGAGGGACATAGCTGCTGAGGGAGAGGCCACAACAACTGCCTTCCCAAACTGGCATCAGCGTGCTTGAGAACAAGATAGACTCCTTGCACCAGGAAATGGTCTCCCTCAGGGAAGACATGGCTGCATACCATAGGGATGTTGCTGCTATACTAAAAAATCAGCAGTTCCTCCTTGCTGCAGTGATGCCATATGTAGTTCCATAGATGGCATCTGCCGGCAATTGGGAGTCCACATCTCCAACCACTGAAGTGTGTGTAGCCCCCTCTACCTCCCCACTACCACCATCAAGGGCGGAGGAGACACTACACACATCAGAGGATGAAGATGTGAAACAAATCATCTTCACCCGTAGGAGTTCCCGTAGCACCAACCCATGCCACCATGTGTTTTCCTTTGTCCTGTGCTTGACATCATGCCAGTGTTAGCACAGTGGGAGATATGCACTCCTCACAACACACTGTTGAGCTTTCTTTTATGGATTGCAATTGTCACTCACTCTTCAATTGGCAATTTATATTCCTCAGCACTGAAAGACACTTTGCCCAAGCATGTCCCATGACATGTCCCTCAACCCTGGACTTGTGTTGTGTCCAAATTGTATGGATTTCACTAATGGGGTTACAGACCTGGCCATTGTAAATATTACACTAAGACACTTGTAAATAAACACCACCTACACAACCAGCATGTCTTTGTGTATTGTGACACATCTACTATGCTTAGAAATTGTGATGTGTGTAACATGTCTTTAGTGACTGAGTGTCAGTACAAGTGCGCAGGAACATGGGGGCACATTACTACACACAAGGTACCTACATGATGAACGTCGATGCTGGTCTCATCACTGACAAGCAATTCACAGAGTATGTCAAAAACGTTGAACACATGTATGCTTTACCCACTACATATGGCAGGAATGGCTGTGAAACAGTTCTCGGGCAATATCGTCAGTTGGAAGTACCAGTAGAACACATTGGTGTGAAACAGAGGTACTTAACATCATCTGTAATTGGCACTGGTCAGTTTAGCAGTATAGATATGAAATGTAGGCTGTTGTCAGATGTCCCACAGTGCCCAAAATTCCGACACAGGACCCAAACAATGACAGTTGAATTACCACATTTACCTGTCCAATACATGGTTAACATAGTCACCTTGAGTGGTTGGTACCCTGGGTGGCAGATGCATAAACAAGCAGATGTTTTGTAGCTGCCAATGTGACAACTCAGTTGTAAGAAGGTGATGAACATGTCAAGAGAGGGATCTGGAGGCAGGGTGGAAAAACTGTACACTCATGGGAAGACCCTGAGACCCAAGCATATAACACATGAAGTAAGGGAGTACTCAAAGATTTTGAATAAGAATGAAACTAAACTAAAAAGAATGAAGGACACTTATCCTAACCTTACCTAACCTATCCTAACTATACATAACCAACAACTGACACTAACTACCTTATGCTAAACTTACCTAACACATTTAACAATGCACTCTAAACATTGCCTCCTCCCCCACACTCCTTACATCACTAGACACATGCAGGACAACATATACTAAACTACACCTATACCACCTATATCTAAACAAATATATATTTTTATTATTTTTGGGTATTTAAAAAAAAAGCTTATATATATATATGTATATATATATATATATATATATATATATATATATATATATATATATATATATATTTTTAATACAACACATAAATGCACCAACATTACCCCAACCCACCCACCCACAAAGTAACATGTAAAAAGTAGAAAACACACATCCCAGACCTACTTGTCCCAACTAAAATACTGACCTAATCTAACCTGACACTAACCCCCTAAAACCCACCATAAAACATTAAAACAAATGAGGAGGGAGGGGCCTAAACTCGGGGTGACAGTCATTAAGCCAACTACAGATTGGCCCTCTTGAGTTTCATCATTTTGATGAACTTCAGTCTCTTGGTGTTCTTCTCTACCTCCATCTCCAGACTGTCCAACTTTTTAAGGACCAGTGTCACATACCTCTGTAGCTCCTTCATTGCATTCATGTCCATGGAAGAAGGAGGGGTGGGATGTGGCACAAATGCTGAGGGTGTAGCAGCTGGTGCTGTGGTAAGGGTGGCAGCTGTGCCCCCCTGCACAGCTGTGGTGCTTGGTCCTCTCTGTGTGGCCAGAGTGGGCCCCCCTTGGATTAACGCATGCCATTGCCCGGTGGATCGTTCGCTGCGATAGTGGGGTGCCATCCTCCAGAACCCTGATTCCACTGCCAAGATGTGCCTGTAGCGGATTGCCCTCTTCTGAAATGCCTGCAGTTCCTCATTATTCATGTTGGCAGCTGTTAAATTGAGACTGGCAACCATCAGTGTCAGCATTGTGTGGAGTATGTACAGATTATCAGCTTACACTCTACATCTAATTGCACATGCACTCCAACTCACATTCCGGATAAAACAATGGCATTGATAAATAAAATGGCACGCTGCCTTAGCATCATTTCATTGACACCAAAGCGATGCACAACAAGATTCGGAACCAAACCAAATTATGTGTGCATTGATTTTGTGCAATGTGTAACAATGTAAAGGGAATGTGAACTTCACATCGATCAGGGCCAATATTCCTCATCATCTGTGTCAGTTTTCAACCATACATCACCAGTAAATATGTTATTGGGAGTATGGGATGTAGTTGGTAACCATAAGTGGTCAGTGTTTATAGGTACACATGCAAGCATGATCAAAACGATTGTCACCTACTCTGTGAGCATTACATCTACCTACAAATGTGTTGTTCCTCTCTCCCTGTGCCTCGGGGGGATGGCCATGCAATCCATCATCTCAACTGTCCAGGTCATCCACCAAGGCATGCCCACTCATACATAGAAGAGGGAGTGGGCCATATGTTAGGAGGGCTGCCAACTAGGAAGCTGGTATCCATAAGTCTATCACATCTACATTCATGTGTCCAGGTGTAGACACCCATCAATACCTGATCCGCCAATACTATTCCTTACACACCCATATCCATGCCAGCACACGTCTGGCCTTGACCTGAATGCACGCCTATTACATTTCAAATACGTGTCACGTAAATGCTGGGGGACAATTGCCCACCTGGTCCTACATGTACAGTAGAATACAGGGATGTAACAATTTGTGTTCAAATGGTGCATCACAGTGTTGCAAGACTGACAGTGTGTCCCAGTGCCAGTATTCTCACAGCGGTGCACTTCTTAGTCACATATGGGCCTACATTTGGCATGCCATCACCTTGTTTACATGATGATGCCCATTGAGCACCACAAGTCTCACAAGATACAACTCTCTGCTTGTGCATGGGGCACCCTTAAATGGGGCACAATGTCACCATTCACGCTACTTTGACATCTAATCTTTTGACAGTTCATCACTTCTAGCATTGTGTGCGATACACATGACTCACTCACACAAAACCCTCAATCACTACACAGGACAGATATTATCACAATTACTGGATACATCTGGGTCCTAAAATCTTGCCACTTCATCGATGGTGTAGGGGGCAGGTCCACCTGTAAGACATAGATGGAAAACCATGCTTGGTGTCATATCACTGTCACTACTAGTGGACAATATATTATAGTGTGTACTATTTTAGAGGAGTAAGCTAGTTATACTGGTGTAAAACAGTGCAACAGACACACCACTGTAAACTCACAATGACACTGACACTCAGGTGAGTGAGAGCCATACTCATACACACTTACACTGGGCCTGAGTCTCATGTAGTGCTACACCCTGCAACAACCATATGCGGCCAATCTATAGAAGATGGAACTCCATGGAATGAGGGGGAGTTGGGTGACAAACACATGCCACTACCCTGGTGCTCTGCAAGACAACTGGCTCAGGTATTCTGGTTTGTCCTGCAAGGCACACATAGGCACTTTGTGATGGATATGCGGCTCACTTTTTAGTCTGCAATGATCATGCGTTGAATAATCCATGACTGATGTGGCAAAGTTGTCGGATGGTATCAAATGCCCCATTGCCAGTGCCCCCTAAGGGGGGTATACCCTCTTTACTAACGTAATGGCTGGGATCATGTGTGTGAAATGACGACAATGTAGCGCTATACAAGGATTCCCTACTTTGTTGTAACAATCCATGTAAATATGGTATGTTGGTGGTATCTTGGCTTATCATATATGACACTATGCTGGGGCACAGGTGTTGCCATGGCCCCTGAAATATGTGACTTAGTGATTGTTGTGCATGACTCACCAAACATCTGACCTGCATTGGTAAAATAGTAGGACATGTGAACTCCATGTTTAGACTGGCTCAGTTAGACTTCATTCTGGTTGCATGTAACCTGTCCACAATCATTGCATGCAGCACTCCAACACATCTGCTATTGTCCTTCAAGAGCGGTGAACAATAAATATTATGCCCATGGGAGACTCACCAACAGGACAACCGATCACCACACCAAGATGGTCAAGCAGATCCTGTTTCCTAGCCACCAGATCTGCCCAGCGATGCTTGAGCTGGTGCTCATTGCAGCTACTGCAAAACACTCTTTTCAGGTGGTGGAGCACCTTGCCCCACCGCAGCTGCCTCGCCTCTGTCCAGTAGCCCTGGATCACAGGGCCCCCCCATCTCCAACATTTATAGCAGGTAGTGGGTTACCAGACACACGAAGCCTCCGAACTCCTCCTCCCCCATCCTTGTCAATCTCCCCCTACCAGACAAATCTATAAGATACAGGTTGATGACAATAATGAAAATAAATAAAATGAATGGAAAGGAAACTTAGGGCACAAAAATTAATCCCAACTAACTCAACTTATCAACTATCCCGGACAGACACCATACAGTACAAGTACAATGATGGACACAAAAACACATAGATTTGCAAACACTGGGACAAAGTATAGTCAAAAATACAAAAACACAACAGGAGGGACACTATGAGATACAATACTGAGCAAGAACACACCACCAACTCCAGGACACAACCACACAGTCAAAAGAGGCACAGACTGTAAAGAGAAATTGAAATTACACCCACTGTACCATGCCTGTAAACAGGATTTCCT
Organism: Pleurodeles waltl; assembly: GCF_031143425.1. Lineage (NCBI taxonomy): Eukaryota > Metazoa > Chordata > Amphibia > Caudata > Salamandridae > Pleurodeles > Pleurodeles waltl. Next base: position 633,316,573 of record NC_090449.1, read on the forward strand.
ATTACATCACTTCCTGTCCCTGTGCGCCACGTTTTCTATTCTGCGTGTATTTATTTGACCATGTAATATTTGCGTGAGTAATTTAACGTATCACCTTTATGTGACGAATTAACAGAAAATGAGCATTGAGGTGAGTGTGAAGGTGAAATTCACGCTAAGGGCCCATGGGTCATATACTTTGCGGTCGCGGATGTTTTCGACTCGTTTGCGTAAATTATTTTTTTACTCTATTCCTGATTGCGTGATTTAGTTCAATTGTCTATGGATGCACCCTGTATCAACATACCATGGAAATAGCTGTGCTGCAGTGTGGCCTATTGTGTATGGCCACATGTGGTAGTCCATGCAACAATTTGATTTGGGTGTGATTGGTCTGTTACACCGATGTGTGTGTTACAGAGTCAACAACATGCAAATATTTTCACGTCATGTATTTGTATGCATGTGTGACAATAGTGTATCCACATATGTATGGGAGTCAGTACTATGCAACAGTTATGGTATGTGATTGTGAACTGTATTTACTTATGTGAGATGTATAGTTGTCTTACAGAGCATAGCATTTTAGACGACATACACAGCTCGGACATTGTTGATGATGGCTGATGAATGCTCGCTAGGAAATGTTACCCGACAACTGTCTCCATATGTTGATCTTGAGTTTATGGTGACCTGTGTGTGGACTACTCATATGTCTGACATTGTACATATTTTGTACATGCTGTGATTGACACATATCATGTTTTGAACATAAATGTCAGATTAAACTCATTACATTCAGCAATGGTTCTTGTTTTTGTGTGGTGGACTTACAGCCCTAGCTGCATATGTTTGCATCCATTCTGATGTGCATTCCACAGACATGTCTATGCAAAGTGTGAGATCATGTGTACCCTGTGTCAGCATTTGGCCCCATGGCAGTGGCAGGACTGATTTCCATGGATGTACTGCACAGGCCCAACTTCTTCCATTGCTTGTCATACTTGAGCTAATCATGATGACCATTGTCACCAATGATGCCCCCCCCTGGCAACACATGCTCCATGCAGCTATTGCAACTCTCACACTGAGTTGTGTCAGTGGCCTGTTCAAACATTACAGTCTCACCATATTTTGACATCCACTGCCTCATGTGTGGGGCCCTGGTTTACCTCCCATTTGGACATGTTGTAGTTGTGTGTGATGAGCTATTGGTGTACACAATGGCAATATGGATGCAATTAATATATTGTAGTCCATAGATTGTGTCCTTCAGTTGTCACATTCAAGTGATGAGGCTATTTGTGATGTCTCGTCAGGGGTAGTAAGCGGTATATAAATACGATTACAATACAATACAATACAATGTGTGTGATGGTAGCAGATCAATCTTACGCATCACATGTGATGTACGCATCACATGTGATATTGCTACAATACTTTTCAGATTAGTGTTTGTAACATGCTCCCTGAGGTTAGACTCACAATCCTGAGGTAAATGTTTTGGTGAGTGAAGAGACCAAAGCTGGATTGTGTGAATAAATGAGGTGTTTTTTGACAAAATATAAAAGGTGAGTTACTTGACTATTAAATGAAGAAGATCTCAACGATGTGCCGTCTGCGGCGTATCCCAGCAGCTGTGTTGTGCTGTTCCCCCTCATTTTCTTCTCCACCATCCTCCTCCTCAGGCAGGCCATCACCCTACTCATATAAGGGGACATTCATCCGCACACATATGTTGTGGAGGATAGCACATGTCATTATGGTCTTGCAGGTGATATGTGGGGAATATGGGAGGCTGCCTCCTGTGATGTCCAGGCACCTGAATATGGACTTCAGGATGCCAAATGTCCTCTCCATATAGTATATGTCCTCCGATGTACCTAATTATATGCACGATATGCTGCTGTGCTTGGGTTGGGAAATGGGGCCATTATCCATGGCTGTATGCCATAACCCTTATCCTCTGCAAAAGATTAAATGAGTACGTTGTTAAGGCTTGCAACAGGTTTGTCATGTAGCATGGCAGTTGATATTTTGAGTTGGTTTTGACTCATATGTGTTTGTGGTATTCTGTGAGTTCCCATCCTTGTGTAATGTCTCCTCAGCACTGGGTTGTTGGCCATGACAATCCTGTGTGTGGCTCAAGGACCTGGGACATATGATTTGGATTCCAAACTGATGGTCAGTATGTATGTGCCATGCATTGTGTAGTGCACCTTTGTATCAGTATGCTATAACTAGAGGGGACATGACACATCCTCACAACACAATGGGGTCAGATGTGGTGGCAACACAGCAGCACTACAGAGCCTGGACATCCCATCCATTTCAACATGTGTCATTACAGATGATGTGCACCATTTAGGGCCTTTGAAATTGGAAAGTTAAAATGCACAACACAGCTCCAAAATTGGCTACACTGTCCCACAACATTTAAACTATGCAAGAATGCCCCATGTGTGACATGTTACTAGGCAACCCTTTGTTGTCCCCTGCACCAGTTGCTCATATGCAGCTGTGCACCTACACTACCTACCTTGCACCAGGGTACTTGGCTAGCTGCCTTGTGGTGGTGGATATATCTGTGCAGGAGGGACACCACCTTATACATATGCTGTTTTGATGGCCAATTGGCTCTTTCTGTGTGTGCAGCAGTATGCAGCTTGCATTTGTGGCTCAAACATCAGAGTTCAAAGCACAGTCTACTTCCTTATTGCAACCTACAAACAGCACCCCTGGGGTGGTGTTTGTTGTTGGCACTGCCTCTGGTTTTAAGTGACACCTACATCTGAGTCAGCATCATCATGCTATGTATCTTGTGATGACAGACCTGCAGCAACATACATTGCATACCCCTTCCACACTACATACAGCATGGGAGGATGGCCAATTTACAATGCGTCTTCAAGTCATTATAAAATCATCATCTGACAAGTTGTACATACAGTGCAGGCCATGGCAATAGCACTGTGGGCTTTTACGTAGGTCCCTTGGTGATCCAGAGTGGCAGCTAATGTTTGTAGCAGCCATGAGGCGTCCAAGGGTGTGTATCCCATTGTTACAGAATGATCAACATACCTACCAGTGTCTCTCCTATCTTCCAACACATTAATCTGGATGTATACTGTCAACACATGCACAGTGTGGGCTATAGGATGGAGCTCTGCTACTTAGGAAATGTGTCCCTTGGCACAGTGCATATGAGGTCAGTAATGTCCTGTTTTCTCCTACAGGGTCCCACTATGGCATCCTTGATCTGCACTGTCTGACAGTGACTCTGTCATATGGTGGGCCATTTATTGTATCTGGTACAGACATAATGGTGTTGTGAGTCAGTAAGTGTTGCATGTAAGGTGACACTACAGTAGGGGTGGTACCACTTATCACACATCTGGCACATGGTATGTGATGGGCATTGATCTTGTAGTCCTATGTGTGGAAGCCAATGCATCAGGCAGATGTCTCTGCATACTACAGGAAAGTCAGGAATGTGTTGATGAAATGTAGTTGGTATAGGCAGTAGTTGTCTGGTATTTTGATGTTTGTTCTGGCAATGATTTGCATGGCATGACTTGAGGGATCTGTGCCTACATGGAACTTACATGACATGGGCATGGCGTATGCCATTGACATCGCTGTGCTATTCTTTGGTGCATTGTGTGTGAAGTGTACATAGTAGGCAACCTGTGGGCACTTGTAGTGGTCGGTGTAGTTCTTCTGTTAGCAAAGGGTACATGTCTGCACCTGTCAATTTGTGGGTGTGTTATGTACATGTTGATGTATGTGTTTGTGATGTGCACTGATTGTGCTGTACTGCATCAGGATGCACATGTGTTGTTACCTGCACATCTGTGTTACTCTGGCCATGTGTTAATGTAGTGGTGTATGTCTTGTTTGTCCTACAGGGACACTCCCAGGGTACTTGGCCAAAATGTTTATGAATAGTCCCCGGTGGTCCTCTATGGACTGTACATTAATGGAATGAGTGTGCTTGCGATTCTGGTACAAGTGCTCGGTTGCTGCAGGTGGTACGAGCCGGACATGGGTGCAGTCCATTGCACTGAGCACATGCTGGAAGCCATGGATTTGATAGAACCCCTGTTTGTTCTCCGGCAGCTTTTGCTGGGTATTGGGTAAGCTGATGTGGTGGGGTGTCAGGGAGGTAATAGCATCTAAGACCTTTGGCAGAAATGCAGAGAACAATGGCTGTGAGACACCAGCAACCAGGGCACCCTTTGTTTGGAATGAGCCACTTGCCAGCATGTGCAGGACAGCTAGCAGCCTTGTCACAGGTGGTATGTTTTGTGGGGTCTGCAGGCTAGCTGTGATTCGTGGTTCAATGTGATGCAGCAGGTGTAGTATGGCTTGCCGGTTCAGTCTGTAGGTCCTAATGATGTCCTGGTCCCCGAGGCCAAGGAGGGTTGTCCTGGTTCTGAAGACCCTCTCCTGCCTTCTGCGTTGCCTTTGTGGGCCAGTATGTAGTGGTGGTGATTGCTGTAGTTCTTGCTGTCCTCTGCATCGTCTTGCAAGATGGATCAGTATCACCTTCATCTTCTCCTGTGGGTTGGTAATGTTGATCTGTGTGTTCTCTTTAAGTAGTGATGAGTTTGCCTCATTTTAAAGTCTGCCCTGACCTGGGCGTTAAATTTTGACGCAAATCGGTGTTAACCTCTATTTTTGGGTCTGCCTCCGACCTGTGCATCATTTTTGCCCAGGGCGGATAAATAAGGCGCTAGGGGGTTTGAGTCATTTTTTGGAGAGGACGCCTATCTAGCATATCATTGACGCAAGGAGGTTTCACGCATCCGAAAAATTATGTTAACACCAATATTTTGATGCTAGACGGGTCTTGCGTCAAAATATAATTATGGGATTGAGTTTGCGCTATATTAGCATAAGAAAAATTACACTAATTCAGCGTAAACAGAGTATAAATATGACCCTTAGTGTTCTAGTTGTTCTTTAGTACACTCTGGAAGGCTGCAGTAGAACACAAGGGAATCAACTGACAAGCTGCTCTTGTTGGAAGTACATGTTTTACTGATAATGTCAGATTTCATTCTTATATACCAAAGTATGAATTTACAGAAAATATGCTCTAATTTTAGCTTCTGAGGCACCTTCCACAACCTCTATGGGAGAATCATGAGAAAACAGTTTTCTCTCAAACATGATTCATGAAATCCCAGCAGAAAGCTTTTTAACAGGGTAAAATCACTTTACAACACACCACAATTCCTATAATTAGTTTGGCACTATCAACAAATGTTTTATATTGCAACTAAAATCTGTTTTCACCTTTTCTATGCTCTCCTTTTTGTGACCCTTACAACCTGCCATTCACCACAATGGATTTCAACGGGGTCCATGCCCCAGAGTCCTGTAACGCCTGCCACAACATGATATATATGTAGACGCATGTGAGTGTGTGTGTGTATATATATATATATATATATATATATATATATATATATATATATATATATATTTATCTATATATCTATATATAGATATACATATCTAGCTATCTATCTATCCACCTATCCATCTATCTATTACCTTGTGGCAGTCGCCACTAGGTATAGTTAGGACCTAGGGCCAGATGTACGAAACGTTTTGCATGGCGCAAACAGCGGAATTCGCTGTTTGTGCCATGCAAAATGCACATCGTGATGCTCATTCCCATTTTGCGAGTCGGTAACTTGGTTACCGACTCGCAAAATGGGAATGCGACTCGCAAATAGGAAGGGGTGTTCCCCTTCCTATTTGCGATTCGCATCGCGATGCAGAATTGCTTTGTGACCATGAACGCGGTCGCAAAGCAATTCGCAGTAAGCACCCATGTGAAGTGGGTGCTAACCCATTCGCAAAAATATTTTTTCAGAGCAGGCAAAAATGAAACCAAATGGTTTCATTTTCTCAAGTGTATTGCAACTCGTTTTCCTTTAAGGAAAACGGGCTGCAATACAAAAAAAAAAACTGCTTTATTAACAAAGCAGTCACAGACATGGTGGTCTGCTGCAGGCCACCATCCCTGTGTGTACAGGGAATCGCAAGGGGGTCGCAAATTGCGACCCACCTCATTAATATTAATGAGGTGGGTCTTTGCGACCCCCTTGCGATTCGTAGATGGTGTCAGGGACACCATCCTGCATATGGGTTTGCGACTCACAAATTGCGAGTCACTCAGACTCGCAATTTGCGAGTCGCAAACCCATTCCTACCTACATCTGGCCCCTAGTTTCTATAGAAAAAGCATTTTTTGTTTTGCTAATAACTTTGGCGCCATTTGATGAATCTTCACAAAATGTTCCAAAAAAATATGATAGTCACTTCAGCATTGCTCTTGAAAGTTTTGGGGTGATCCATTTAGTGGGGGTTGAGAAAAAGGGGGGGTCCCAAAACTCTTTCCCCCCATGCATTTTTCATAGGGATTTTCAACAGGAATAGAGCCAAAACTACTGGACTGTGGCAGAAAGGTAGCTCTTAGTCCAGAAAGTGCCCTGTTTAAGTAGGTGTAAATATGTTTAGTAGTTTTTGAGAAATTAAAGAAAAAACAAATGTGTCTATATAGGGACGCTCCACAAACCCTCCTGATCTCATGTTGAGATCTGATTGGCTGACAACACTTCAATAAGCTCCCCCCTCCCACCCCACCGCAACCATGGATCTACCTTCTCCCTGGGGCTACAATAAAAGAATGAAGGGAGGCCATTGCGGATCCCAGTCACCAGGGACCACCACCTCTCTGGGGCAAATGTAACATTGGACAAGGGCCACGTGGCCCTCCTCATGGAGTCAATAATGGCCCTGGGGACTGCTACCCCCCAGGCCTGGCTCCTGCTATGTCCCGGGGTGCTCATCCCCAGGACATAGCTGTTTGCTCTCAAGCGGTGGGAGCTTTGACAGCTCCCGCCAAGTCAGAGCAAACACTCCACTTTCTGCAAATGGGAGCTGTCTAAAGCAGAGTTTTATCTGTTTCCCTGCACACAAACATGCATGCAGGGAAACAGATGAAAACATTGCTCCCTTAAGCAGGGAGCTGCTATTTCAGTCCTGTCACTATCTCTCTCTCTTCCATCCCATAATGGGATGGAAAAGAGAGAGAGAGAGATTGTTGTTGTAATGGTCTTTCCATACAATTAAAGACTCAGACTATGTTTGGTAAGAATGTCTTAGTTATGTTTTTATGGGCAACAGACCATGGTCACTTCTGACCTAATGGTAAAGCTCTTGGACTGTCACTCAGTTGGCTGAATATTGAAATCATTCTATCTCATAGCAGTACGTATGTTTATTTTCCAGTGTTTTGACTGTTAAACATTCCTAGTGATCTAACATTGAAGTCTTTTTCCACTCAAAATCTTTGGGTTGACTGCCATAGCTAAGTCAGGACACTACATGCTAATGGGTCACTTTTGGCCTAGTGGTTAAGGTCTAAGACTCGTACACTGAAGGTTGAAGTTTCAGGTGTATGTATGTCTGTGGTGATTCCCCCGCGTCCCAAGGGCCGAAATCGGCTGCGGTATGCAGGGTTGTGTGCCCCCCATAAAAAAATGTTTTGAAGGCTGGGATCTGGGGGGTGGGGTCCCCAGGGATTTCATTTGGGGGCACACAGACCTGCAGCCAACTCCCACTGTACATGGTCAAAGGCCATGCGCAGCGTGGAGTTGGGTGGTTGGCCACAAGGTGTGGCCGTACGCGGCAGTGGTTGTATTAACGTATTGTGAAGAAAATTAATTTGCATTAAAAAAACCTAGGAATTCACTGAAATAACCCAGGTTACAGGGACGTTATAGTTAGGAAATAGAACAAAAAAACTGAGAAATTCACTGAAAAAACAAAGATTACAGGGATGTTATAGTTAGTCTCACATTTTAAGTCTACAAAACCATAGAAATTCACCTATTATTATAGTTAGAGTTGCCTCAAGTCAATATAACTCGTGCCCTAAAGTAACTATAACTCGCGCCCTCGCCATGCACTGCTTATTACCCCACAAACTATGGCACTCATGACATCTTTGATAACACCATTGATAACATCAGTGTAATATTTGCAGCAAAATCTTTGCTGAAAAACTGTGCATGGTGGGGGCGGGAGTTATAGTTACCTTAGGGCACGAGTTATACTTGTGGATGCTAATGTGGTGTTAGTTAGGCATTTCTGACATGCCATATTTACAAAGTGGTGCAATGCTTGAATTGCGACACTTTGTAAACCCTGGTGCCACATTATGCCTTCGCCAGGCATAATGTATGGAAGAGCAGTGTTCCGGCACTGGGAGGCCCTAAAAAATGGTGCAGGGAAATCTACAAGATTTCACTGCGCCATTTTTTGCCTCATTTTCAATGCCTGCTGAGAGCAGACATTAAAATGACACCCATTATACTCAATGGGCCGCCCTGTGCTTTGCTTCACTAGTGTCAACAGTTTTGATGCTAGTTTAGCAAAGCACTGCAATACCATAAAAAAATTTGACACTATTGCGCTAACGACTGCCATAGTGTGCCATATTCTAAATACAGCGCAACCATGGTGCGGTGAAGTCACGGTAGGGAGGCGCAAGAAAAGTGGCACATCATCTATGATGCACTACTCTCTTCTAAATATGCCCCTTTGTTCCCACTGATTTCTGTATTTTTATTTTTATTTTATACTGATCAAAATGTAAGAAAGCTCATTTAGCTATGGTGTATTTATCTGAAACTTTTGAAGGTAATTAACTAAGAACATACATTGAATGCACATTATCCGATGGCCACCATGTTGCCTCCTGCATAAGTCCTTTTTTTTGTTTTGGTGATGTTCATCTTGAAGGCCCATTGTGCTAAATAAAGATCTCCTTAACACTCTCCATCCAGTTGCCGGTGGTATGGTACGATTTAACCACCAGCCGGTTAAACAACGACGTTGTCAGTTATTTGGTCAGCTGCCCGTCATATTAAAGAGATTTTATATTTGATCAACAGCCGGGTATATTGGCAACATGCATAGTGAACCTTTGAAATCAGCAATGTAATTAACTTGAATGTATACTTTTACAAATAAAAAGATATCCTATATACATATTTTATTCATGTTGAGTATTGACTAAAACAGTGGCAGACTGAACAACACAAATGAAATAAAAATATAGTGGTAAAGGCTCAGCGTACTTTACATTCAAGCAGCATATGTTGCAGAGCAAGAGCTCACATTTCAAATCCTGTTATGACCTGCTACCTGCGCTGATTTGTTCTTTTATGCTCAACAAGCAGACCATGTAATTGTTCAGTGGTAACACCCCCAGAGAATAATGTCTCTGCTGAAATACTGAAAGAACATAAACACTGTCTGACTCTTAATGCATAGATGAAGAAACAAGAGCAAGAGCTGAAATGAAATTTGATTTTCTAATTGCAAAATGTAATTTCTCTGCCTCAGTTAACAATTCTCAACAAAAAAGAGATATTTTAGAAGATGATTTAGTATATAATAGAAGATTTAAATACCAGTGAACTCTACACAAAATATATGCAGAAAGTGCAGAATGATTATCCACAATGCCTTAACGTCTTTATTCCATAAAAAGCAAACAAGAACCCGGGCTCAATGTTAAGTTACGGTGGTGGTAAAGTATTTCTAATGAAGACTTTTTTTAAAGTCGGAAATTTCTGTCAAGAACCCCTATTTCCATTCAATACATTCCGTATTACTTAGGCAAGGGGGTGATCTATTATAAGTTTAACAACAGTTATTATTAATAATATCATGTGCACCATAAAAGATATGATGCACATAGCATAATATTTTTATAATACGACGGAGCATGCAATTTATGTGTAAGAACCTCCTGTAATTTTATAATTACAATATAGTTGTAATAACAGTCACCTATTATGCGAAAATGACAAAACTGCTCAAATGTAATTATGTATTGCTCAACTGTAATAGCATATTACAGTTATGCTGCAATGTCACAAATATGGCTCTTGGAACCATCAGAAAATGTTAAGGGCAGATTATGGTGCAGAACTACAATACTATTTAAACAGTAAAAACAAGAAAAAGCTTTCCTGCTGTTCTCAGCTGTTTTTCTGAAATTGACGCTCATTGGCTGAAAAAGCCGCCATGCTTATTTTCTGAACCCTTAGTTCATTCATGAAAGCATGAGTATCTCTGAATGTTTCCAAAAACTATGAACTATTGTTGCCTTTAAAAGTCACATCACACTGTATGTAATATGTCTTCACAACAAATAGCAATGTGTACATTAGTGTGTTTTAGTTTTTCACTAGCTACCTTTGCTCTACAAGTTTGCAACTACATTTGTACATGTGAATGAGCGAAGGACCATGGGGCAGATTTAAGAGCCTCTAGCACCACCGAAGCGTCACTTTTTGTGAGGCTCTGGTGGCGCTAACCACTGCTCTTATGCCTCCTTGTAAATTTGGGTCCCGCCAATGCAGTTTTCTGTGTCAGAGGGGCGTGCAATGGGTGTTGCAATAGGCATTCCACCGCAACACCCATTGCTTTTGACACTGCCCCAGATTTACAAGTAATCGTAAACCAGGGGTGGCGTTAACAAGGCAAAACGAGGAGAAACGCTTTTATTCCTCCTTATTTTTTTGCTTTTTCCATTCTGCAGCACACATAGAAAGAACAAAATGCCATGGGTGATTGTTTATGTGCAGGAAGGTGGCCCTTCCTGCACTTAAATAATCATTCTAAAATGACAAGCCAAATCGCCATTATAGATTGTTTATGTGCAGGAAGGAACATCTTCCTGCACATAAACAATTCATCTCCTCAACGCAGACACCCTTGCACTATGGTGCAAGGATGCCTGCGTTGGTGCAGGCAGCTTAATTCAGCAACTGTGCAGAGGGAAACGCAGGGATGTTGCCGTATTCCTGTAAATATGGCGCATCCCTGCATTTCAAAAGTGGTGCAGCACGGCGCTGCTATTTTTGGTGCAGCTCTGCACCGCTTTTTTGGTGGAAAAGATATCTATTAGAAGAAATAAAATATCCTCTGAAATACATAAAAAGTATTCTGCAAATCACTTCATAGTTCCTTGACCTTACTAAAGAACTCTTTTGAAAATTGAGTATAATTTTACTGTGCATTAGGGGGTTCCTTATCTCGATATGATCTCTTAGTAAAGAGTCCAGAACTCAATCCACGACTACCGCTGCCTCAGGAGGGATGGGGGCCTGGAGATCACACTGCAAAGTGCCTTCAGTTGTCTCACTGCCTGGTAGATCCAGCATTAATGCTGCTGGGCCAGAATTCAATTCCCCAGCTACCCTTGCCTCAGGAGGGTGGAAGCCCAGAGATCAAGCTACAAAGCACGTGCAGCTGTCCCCCTGCGGAAGACACTGTCAGGCATCGGCCCAGGCCAAGTGTTGGCCAAACTGCATCCGCCTGTGCCAGAAAAAGGCCAAACTGGAACTCATCGTTTGGTTTTACTTCATCCTTCACTGTTGATATGGATAAGAATTTAAAAGGCCTGTAGTGGGTTGAGCCTTCTGACTTTTTTAACCTCTGTGGATGTGCTAAGTACTGCTGCCTGCATCGTGTGAGGGACTAGTGTGAGAACGTCATCTCCCAGCCAGCATCATTGCACTTTTCAGCCTGGAGGTGGCTTCACAGCACACATTAGCCATTGAAGGGCAGTGACTTTACCACAGCGCAGGACACGCTAATTACTGTGACCTGCATCATGTGGGGGTCTTGTGTGGGGGATTCCATCTCCCAGACAGCATTTTCAACCCAGATTCAGCTTCACAGCGCCCATTTACCCCTTGAGCCCTCTTATGGGAAAGGACTTTACCACAGCATGGGACATGCGCAGGTGTGGCCGCACCATGCTCGGGCAAAGTCCGGCCTAGGGGGGGCCCGTCCATGACAGTAGAGCAAGGAAGAGGCTGGGCCACCCCTCTTGGCTCGGACATCAAGCACCATCATTGACTCATCAAATGACTGCCGGGCGGTGGGGTCAATTACAAATTATTTGAACACTGCTATGAGTGCCATTAATTCCAAAATAGAAAGCGTGGAAGAAAGGTTGGGGGCAACTACTAGGTCCCTATCACTCACAAGAGCATGCAAGTAACTCTTCACAAATAGATACAGATGTAGTCATAATAGCTCATCATGGGGGGAGGGGTCCTATGTGAACTCCAAAGTGAACCCGGCCCTGAAACAAGTAACCCATGTGTATACGTGGGGTAATCGGATATCGCAACAGACCCACGGGGACAGCATTCTTGGACTGGAAAACCTTCAAAGGTGTAACAGATTCCCCACCAACCAAAAGAAAGAAAGGCAACTCATGCCTAGTGCATGCACCTAAGACTTATGACAAAAAATCTTCTGAGCAAGCTCGGACCTAGAACAGGATGGGCCCTCAGACTATAAAACAAATACTCAGGCTCAAACCCTGTCAGCGGGACATGCTAATGTCATTAATGCAGTCAACACCTTTGGAAATAACAGCCAATTAGAAGCAGACTTTGTAAAACTGCTCAGCCGTGTGATAGCGTCATTTCAGAGTATTATTAAGACCTTGGAAAAAACTGTCTTTGCAAATTCAAAACAAACTGCCCGGTCCATCAAAGGGCAGGGAGTGCTACCACTACCTCCCAGGGAAGGCTTTATTGATCCCTAAGCATTATCCAACCACTACGAATTAAAGGATAGTCAATCAAATTGACCCACTAATTGAGATACAGTCTGTTCCTGATGTGCCTGTCTCCCTCTCCAAAAGCAAGACTTTTCCTCCTGCAACCACAAGCTCAGACAATGGGTTGACAGACACTAGCAGAACCCCCAAATTTTGCAATTACCACCCAAATGCTCCCCGTATGTGTTAGTCCTAAAAAATGTGCTTCCTGTACACTCTCCTAACTTGAGACAGATTAGTCAATAGTTCACTACGGCTCTAGGGTGTGTTAGTAGTGACATGGTCTTTAAAGCTATAATAGGGTCCATAGGATCCAATGGGTCAGAAAAAGCCCAAAGAAGGATATAGGCGACTGCATTGAAGTACATTTCTGTGATGCAAAATTGATGGAGTTGTTTTTGTGCAGGCTTTCAAGTCACCATGGGTCCTCACGTGGGATACACCCAGTACCATTGGGTTTCTTTTACAGACCTAGATTGGAGGAACCCCCCTAGGTTAAATTGTATTCCTGATGGCAACAGGACATTTATGGTACCAACTCATAACTTCTTTGCTGCTCTCGAAGAGGTTGACTGACCTCTTTATGACCATGTAGCTCCTGGCAGCATGAGAGCACTCAATGAAATTGTTGGTCCCCCTGAGATACTTTTCCTTGCAGTTGACCAGACCAAATTGATCAATCAACATAGAAGTGGGGACTTAAAGGCTGGATACGATCATCGCTTTCCTCATCCAGTGTAAGTGAGAAGGTATGGATATATTTTGGACAGTCAACCCACCTCACAACAAAGGTTGAGGGTAAACTTTCGCACAGCACTATCTCTGTTTCTGATGGGCCCAAAGGTACTGTGCAATCTCCAAATCAAATACCGGCACCCCAGGGAGAAGCAGATATTTGCCCCCTAACTCATGATTTGAGTCTCCTCTTTTAAAATGTTGCAGGGATAAACAACAAACTCAATGATATAAATTGGGTAACACTGGTAACCAATCACCATATCGTATATCTGCAAGAGACATGACCTTGGATAAACATGCATATAAATATGTTTTATTTGGTGTTCACTCCTGCGACCCTGTTAAAATCAGGCACCATAGTGGTGGTCTTCTAACGCTATGAAGTACTACCCTGGCAGCTAAGATAGCAAAGGTTTACATTGACTCCACTTTCTTTCAGATAATGTGTGTGTCACTTGCAGGGACTTCTGCAGTGCTCATCAGTTTCTACCACAACAACTTTGATAGCAAAAATGTTTTCATTGTTGAATCACAAATGCCTTAGATATGGTGCTGATAGGGATGACTGAAGATTTCATTACAATATGGGGGGAGATTTTGACTACAGATTATGCTCCATCTCCAATAATTTTGTGTGTGGAGTGGGGTACAATGAGTATTGTAATCTTTCACATTTTGAGCAAAGCCCTTGTGAAGATAAACTGAATAGTTTGTTAATGACTCACGACTTTCTACTTAGTATAGACCTGGCCTCCAAAGAAACCCTCAAGCAAGTAACACACACAGGTAGGGGCAATGGTTTTGTGATTGTTTTTATAGCTTTACCTAAAACATGGTCCAGGAAGGTCAAGTTTTCCATCTTAAAGAGCCCCGGAAGTGACGGTAACCTGCTGGTATTAGGTCTATGCTTAGAATTGCCTATAATTAGCCATAATAAGATGGCTGCCCCGATTGAACATACCAGGAACAGGCGAGTATACCATAAATGGAGGGAAGCCGAGCCAGAGGCATTTCTAGTACTTTTTTTGAAGAGCCAGAGGAAGCATTTTAAGCTCTGCCTAAGTTCTGAACTAGGTCCATTGAGGATAATGGGCACCTTCTTAAAAATGTGTGAGAAGGCAACCATGCTATTAACAGTAACTCAACATCATCGAGCCCTAAGATGTAAAAATAGATTGAAAAAGCATGTACCCAAGCACACAGCACTCTTATACAAGCATTCAAAAGAACACCTAGGGAAATGGTGGAAGTTAGAACCCACAGAAAATATTATAGGGAAACCATTAAGGCATGAAAAGAGTAGTTCAGAAGGGAGGCCTGGGGGCACTTAACTGCCACTTGTGCCAGGAATGGTGCAATCAATTTCTGGAAGGTAGAGAATGTTCCCTTTTCTAAAAATGGTTCTGCCACCAATAGAGATGTGACCATCCCTGAGCACGTCCAGGTAAAACACTTTTCAACTGTATATGACCTAGACATTTTGGCTTATAATGATTGCAGAATATGAATAGGGGCTCTTGGCACAGGGAGCACTGACATTTAAAAATTTAAATCAAGGATGCTATATTTGCTGTGGAAAGGTGCCTGAACTATAAAGCACCAGGACGTGATGGAGTTCTAATTGACCTATTTAAAAACAATTTGACACTCTGGGCCCCACTTTTGGTGAATGTGCTTCATAGTGCGATTAGTGCCAGCAATGGGCAATAATTGACACAATATCTATGAAGGGAGCCGGGGTGACCCTCAATGTTATCACCCAATACCCTTAATAGATTTCAATGCTAAGCTATTGGACAGAGTAATGCTGGTTAGATTTGAGAACTGGACATATGAGAAGGGTATTTTAACATTAGCCCCGTATGGATTCAGATAGGGACTAGGGACAACAGATCAGTGTCTGAACTGCCATCTACTAATCAGTAAATATGTGCTTGCTAAAGAAGGGTGCCCTTTTCTGGCACTTATAGACCACATTTATGATAATGTGGTAAGGGGGAGGCTGTGGAGTATGTTGGCACAAAAGGGTGCTGATCCAGGGACTATGCATCTCTCACAGCTTCATGATGATGTGGAAGGTAGTGTAAGGTTTGGGAAAAATGAGGAATGTTCATCACCCACGTAAAAAAGAAGAGAGGTCAGGTAGGGGTGCATGCTGGCCCCCCTCCTCTTTAGTTTTTATAATAATGGTATTGATGATTATTTGACTGAGGTGGAAGCAGATTCCCCTATGGTGGGGCCCAGATCACCACCAGTACTTATGTATACAGGTGACTGTGTCCTCATGGCAATAACAGGGGTGAGGGGGACTCCTGAAGCTCCTACACAGATTTGTGGCTATTATGTCTAACCTGGGTCATTCAACAAACCAACCTAAATCTTTCACAATGGTGTGTGGCCGCCCACTGAGCAAAAGCTCTCCTTTTCACTTTAAGCGCAATGCTCTCCAGTGCGTACCTACTTTTCCCTATCTTGGAAACCCCTTTGATAGTACAAGCTCAGGGAAGCATCTGAGAAATGTGAGGAAAAACTATAGCTTCACTGTTCAAAATTGACACAAGGATCTGTATCGGTTGCCTCTTATGGCACAGGGTTGTGGGGGGTACACTGACCATTCTCAACTTCAGATCAATGAAAATAGTTTCCTGTGAAGACTACTGTAACTTCCAAATAGTGTTCCAACCTTAGTAGCACAAGCAGAATTATAACTTAAATATCTAGAATACACCAGAAGGCTAACACCAACCATGTTGTGGCTGTCGGTCTGGTCCAGGCCTGAGGCCATGTTAGGGCAAATGATGATTGCTGATTTCTTAAAACTATCGCAGGTTCCCAAAATTAAATGACTCATGCATGTTAAAGGTGACCTGGGGGCAATGGATAGGATGGATCTATACGAAAATACGCAAAGCATCAAATATTCAATAAAAATGTCAGTAAAAAGAGAACTACTGAATTTCTTAACTGCGAAGAGAATGGAGCTATATCGCCTGTTGTGTATAACCCTTAGTATGGAACCCTATCCATCAGAGATTTTATCTGGTTCACTATCTGGCATCCTATCCTTCAAATGCCTATATCAACCAAAATTTGATACCATGCCCATACAGCTCAATATCGACTCAATATCAGTTGCATTTGTTTTTCTTCTGTGAGCTATACAAATAGTCCAGAAAATGCATTTTAAAACCTCTATTACGGAATCTTAATATTACAGAGTGCAAAGGAGTACTGATGTATCTACAGCCTCTCCAGACCCATGCCGTATGCCGTACAATCTACAGACATATTGCCTCTGAAGTAAGGCAGTGCAAAGCAGTTGGGAAGTGATTATGGTCATGGTCTTAACTACAGGCAAATTTAGACCGGAGAAGGAGAGTGGATGGTCAATTCCTCCCCACCACTATTGTTCTGCAACTGTTGTACTGATGCCATGTATTTTAGGTAGTTTTTTATAAAACCTTTCATGTTTTAAGCAATTTTATGTACAATAAGGTGCACTAAGGGTTTAGATAATGTTTTAATATTTTGATATATATTTTGTTGATCTTAATCTGTGTCACATCTGTATAAGAATTTTGCACAAGGCTATACTTTTCCTATTATATGTGACCAAATTTTATGTATGACATGTATATTATATATATGATTTCATTGTGTGTTCAAAAGCGGATAAAGATGAACTGAACTAAACCTCTGTGGTGGGGGTAATAACAGTGGAGATCACCACCATCGAGTTGAGGCGCAAAAATTGCCTCAACCTGACTTGCCCCATTTCTTGACGCCCAAGCTCCATTTTCCCCTACGCCGGCGCTGCCTGGTGTACGTCGTTTTTTTTAACGCACACCAGATGGCGCCGGCGGCTAACGCCGGCTAACGCCGGCTAACGTCATTCAATAAATACGGCGCCCGCATGGCGCTTCAGAATGGCGTTAGCCGGCGCTAATTTTTTTACGCAAAACTGCGTTAGCGCAGTTTTGCGTCAAAAAGTATAAATATGGGCCTTGGTGCCCGCCTTGTAGAAACTAGTCTACACCATTTCAGGGACCCCTAGTCCCTGCTCTGGTGCAAAACTGGAGAAAGGAAAGTCGACTGGCTACTCCCCTGTCCATCACCACCCAAGGGGTGGTGCTCAGAGGTCCTCCAGAGGGACCCTGGGTTTTTGCCATCTTGGATTCCAAGTTGGCAGGGAACTCTGGGGGCATCTGAGTGGCCAGTGCCAGCAGGTGACATCAGAGCCCTCGCCTGATAGGTGCTTACTTGTGTAGCTGACCAATCCCCCTTTTAGGGATATTTAGGATCTCTCTCTTGGGGGCTTCTTCAGATTCACCTTGCAAGACTTGATCAGGAATCCTCTGCATCCTTTACTTCACCTTCTCAACAAAGAAACTGCACCTGGACCCTCCAGGAACTCTACAAACTGCAACAAAGAAGCAAAGACGACATCTGCAACATTGTATCTTCAGCTCCTGCGAGCAACTGCAACTATTTCCCGGTCGTGCATCCTCAGAGGACAGCCTGTCTTCAGCCTGCAGCAGAAGAAAAAAGGAATCTCCCTTGGAGTGAAGGAGTCAGGCACCTCTCTGCAATGACGACCGGTGGTGTGGGTCCCCTTTCCTGACAAGTTGCGTGGATCCTGCATCACGGGTGGTGGACTGAAGTGGCCTGATGGTCTTGACGTCCTACTGTCCAACTTTGGTGGAGGTAAGAGCTTGCCTCCCCATGCAAGACAGTACCCCCATGCACCGCATGTTTTGCAGTTGCCAAAGCTTGTTGGCATCCTTCTATGAAGTTCTTCATGCACAGTTCAGTTCTGGCCCCAGCACTCTATTCTGCCATGCACAGCTTCCTGCGTGGTTCTCCGGTGATGTGGGATCCTTTGTTGTAGTGCTGCATGGGCCTACTTTTGCACCTTCTTTGTCCCCATTCTGTGGGACTCCTGTGTATGTTGCCTGGTCTTCTGTGGGCTCTCTGAATTGCTGAGAGCCCCACCCTGACTCCTTCTCCTGGATAGAGTCCACCAGATCCCTCCTGGTCCTGGCCGAGTAATTTTCCTCTAACCCAGAGCTTTGCATGTGCCAAGGCTTGTTGGCAAAATCCAACAACACAAACCAGATTGTAATCATCAATCCGGCGTGGGACATCATCTGCATCAATCCGTCCTCTTGGGTGCAGTACTGACTGTTGTTCTTCACCGTTGGTTCTTCTTTTGCACATTAATCCGGGGCTAGCAGGGTCCTCTGTACTCCCTGGACTCTTCTGTGCTTCTTGGACTTGGTCCCCTTCTTCCATAGGTCTTTAGGTCCAGGAATCCACTGTTGGTGTCTTGCAGTCTCTTTTAGTTCTTGCATTATCTTCTTTCTCATGCTCTAGGACAGTTACTGTGATTTACTTCTGTTTTCCTGGGCTCTGTAGTGGGTTCTATTACTTGCCTTTGGTGTTTTCTAATACTCCCAGTGCCCCTCCACACACTACACTTGCCTAGGTAAGAAACCATCATTCACATTCCACTTTCTTAGTATATGGTTTGTGTTCCCCCTAGGCCCATTTCTAACTATTGTGATTTTTACCTTTTGCACTTTTTTCTGTTTTTACAGCTATTTCTGCATACTAGTGTATATCATTTGTGTATTGCTTACCTCCTAGGGGAGTATAGTCTCTATGGTGGTTTTGGCATTTGTGTCACCAAAATAAAGGGGCATATTTATACTCTGTTTGCGCCGGAATTGCGTCGTTTTTTTTAACGCAATTCCGACCCAAAACTAACTCCATATTTATACTTTGGCGTTAGACGCGTCTAGCACCAAAGTCCATGGAATTTGCGTCATTTTTTAGCGTGGACACCTACTTTGCGTTAATGATATGCAAGGTAGGCGTTCCCGTCTAAAAAATTGACTCCGAGGCATGTGCGCCGTATTTACACTCCCGGGCAAAATTCACGCACGGGAGTGGGCGGGTCAAAAAAAATGACGTCCAGCCGCTTTTGCGCAGTTTTTTTGCACCTGGTCAGTGCAGGCGTTAAGGGACCTGTGGGCTCGGAAGGAGCCCAGAGGTGCCCTCCCATGCCCCCAGGGACACCCCCTGCCACCCTTGCCCCCCCCCAGGAGGACACCCAAAGCTGGAGGGACCCATCCCAGGGACATTAAGGTAAGTTCAGGTAAGTTTTTTTATTTTTATTTTTTGTGTGGCATAGGGGGGCCTGATTTGTGCCCCCCTACATGCCACTATGCCCAATGACCATGCCGAGGGGACAGAAGTCCCCTGGGCATGGCCATTGGGCAAGGGGGCATGACTCCTGTCTTTGCTAAGACAGGAGTCATTTCAATGGGGGTTGGGAGTCGAAAAAAATGGCGCAAATCGGGTTGAGGCGAAAAATTTGCCTCAGCCTGACTTGCCCCATTTTTTGGCGCCCAACTCCATATTCCCCTACGCCGGCGCTGCCTGGTGTACGTCATTTTTTTTCACGCACACCAGGCAGCGCCGGCGGCGCTAACGCCGGCTAACGTCATTGAATAAATACGGCGCCCGCATGGTGCTTCAGAATGGCGTTAGCCGGCGCTAATTGTTTTGACGCAAAACTGCGTTAGCGCAGTTTTGCGTCAAAAAGTATAAATATGGCCCAAAGTACCTTTACTTTGGTAACACTGAGTATTTTCTTTCATGTGTGTGAGTACTGTGTGACTACAGTGGTAGTTCATGAACTTTGCATGTCTCCTAGATAAGCCTTGGCTGCTCAGCTACAGCTACCTATAGAGAGCCTGGCTTCTAGCACTGCCTACATTTCACTAATAAGGGATAACTGGACCTGGTACAAACCAGGCCTAGCTCCTACAATTAGACACTATGGGGCATATTTATCTGCCCCTAGCATGGCCTTGCGGCACATTATCGCAATATTTTTTACCCTAATGTGGCCAAACGAGGCCAAAATCCTTGCACCACATTTACAAGGTGGTGCAATGCATGCACTGCACCACTTTGTAACCCTTCGCGCTACATTATTCCTGCGCCAGGCATAATATATGCAAAGGGGGCGCTCCTTCGTTAGGGGGGGGCAATGGCACAAGGAAATCTAACAGATTTTCTTGCGTAATTTTTTATGGCACATTTAACGCTTGCTCAGAGCAGACGTTAACGTGGGGGCTTGCATTATTTATAATGGGCCCCTTTGCATTCTGCAGGAGTACCACCAATATTTTGGCACTTCTCCTGCAGTGTACATCAATAGCGTCATGAAAAATGACGCTATTGTCCCCTACCTTTGCCATGGTGCGCCACATTTTAAATATGGCATACGCATGGTGGTGGTAGGGGGCGATAAAGGGCACACAGTGCAGCACCACGTTTCTTAAATATGCCCCTGTATGTCATCATATGAAGGCTCTTCTCACCTCTCCTAGGACATGCTCATCTTCTCCTTTGAGATGGTTTCGTACAAAGCTGGTTTACAGCTTATGACATGTTCTCTGATAAAGGAGGCTTGGCAGGACCTTATTATTGCCTGTACCACAAGGTGCTGTGCTAATTTTTTGAAAGATTGTGAACCACCTCTTATTTAACCCTGATTTGGGTAGCTCATTTTCACAGCATATTACACAAGACACCTGGATCAAACATTTTGAAGCTATCCACAATTTGCCATGTACCTCCAGCTATTCCTTTGAGCCCCATTCAGATTTGGCATCACACAATGGTTTCTCTCTTTCCTTTTACTGGGAAGAAGTAGGAGATGCTATCCTCACTCTCCCTAATATCAAATTACCCTGTCCCAATGGGGTCCCTCTGGACCTATTCAAGTCCATTGTGTCCCAGTTTGCCCCGTTGCTTACCAATTATTTTGAAGAGGGTCTTAGACACAGTATTCCCAGCTCATAGTTTAAAGCAGTCATTGTCCCTATGTATAAAAAGTGGTTGAGAGATGACCGTCTGTGTTTTTGACCAATCTCCCTAATAGAGTTTGAGGTCAAAGTGATTTGAAAAATTATGCTGTCCATGCCTACCACCTGGGCCAAAAATCATCATGTGTCGTACAATATTTAGAATGTTATTAGACCAGGTAAGGGTAATGTGGATCAATGTTTGAACATTTATCTTTTCATTAACATGTGCACCGTGGCTAGACCAGGAGCAATACACTTGGCTTTTATGGATTTAAGATCTACTTTTGACAGGATTAAGAGAAAAAAAACTGTGGTCAATAATGTTGAATTGACAAAAACATATTTTTTCTGTGACTTGCACCTTCACTTGAATGCTTCTGTTAAATATGGCAGAAAGGAGAAGTTTTTATTTAATAGGGTGGTCAGATAGGACTGTAATATAGATCCAACATGCTTCCGCTGCATGTTAATGCAGGGAAATCAGATGTCATGGTTTGGAACCAGAGGAGGGACAGTCCCCAAATTAGAAATGAAATGAGATGGGGGGCGTGGTTTTGCCGCTGATCCGAATGGCCGCCTGAGCACAGAGCTCTGTGCGCTGGGCCGGATCGGGGCCTGCGGAGGAGGCTCAGTGCCTACAGGGAGCCTCCCCTCCTATCCTAAGGATCCCTGGAGGCACACAGGACCCAAGCAACGAGGAACGAGACGTCCCGCGCCACCGAGCAGCCACGGCGGCCCCTCACAGTGTTCCGCCGGGCACGGCTTTGTGAGGCTCGATAAGCCTTGGCCTCAATTTCAGCCCGATGGGAGCACGATAACGGTGGAGCAGGAGGTAAGGACCGCCTTCCGCAGACCGCACGCACCCGTTTTTGCTGTTTTCACCTACCAACGTCCACGATGGCCAGGATGCCCCGGAGAAGAGAGATGAAGGGTGATTGCCCTTCCCCTTCTGGCCAATAATTTAAATGAACTTACAAAGGCCTGAGATACCGCCATAGTGCCCTGATGCGCCGGAGGACCTCCCTGGGAGCCCTGAGACACGCTAAATTAGTGCCATCTACCATATCCAGTACAGCATGGCATATTGGGGACAATTAGCCCTAACAACTATATATTGAGAGCGCAGTGCAAACAAGTGTGCGGGAGGGAGTAGGACCACTCTACCCCGCCTGGAGCTTCCTCGACGAAGGCCGGTGCCATCCTCAGGAGAACAGGTGAGGAGCCATTATCCTCATGGAGTAACTGGACCCCTCGGAGAGCATTTCACAGGGCAGGGACCATTGGCCTGTTCGCAATGCCGCAGCGACAGGGTCCCCATCAATCGGACCCACCGGGCCTTCTTAACACAGTCATCCCTCCTCTGCTCTCCACTGCAGTATCCTGGCTTTAGACTGATAAGCAACGTTGGGCCTGGCGTTGCCGGAGATTGAATTTAGGGGTCTTAGAGGCAGAGTCCATTGCCTCTTTAGCAGAACATTGAAATAGGAGTGTGAGGAATAGTGGGCATAGCCCGGTGCTCTGAACCTCCCATATTCCGGTGTGATCCGTACAATCGAGCTTGTTTCCTTTTACAGACTTGTCCTGTCTGTTTGATATCTGTTTGATACCTTCTGCCGACAACAATCATCAGCCTTTCTACTGGCCACATTGCTAATGAAGTGCCCTGCGCACATCTTTACTCGGTACTTCATTCTTGGAATCTCCGATCTCTGGGGCAATGCCAAGCGGAAAGTCCTCTGGTAAACACTACCCCCAACTGTTGTTCTCTGAAGCCCTGGCACAACCTAAGGCTATGGCAACGCAGGGAACCCCTCCAGATTCTGCGCCCTCACCCGTTGGTCCCCCCCGTTGGAGATGGCAAACCGCATCCTGCAGGAGATTGCTGCGGTGGGGCGCCGCCTAGAGACAATGGATTCCAGAATCTCTGAATTGACTGTAGCCTCCTCCTCCATCCGGGTGGACATAGCTGGCTTTTGAGAAACTGTGCATAACTTAGATCAGCGCCTCATGATCGTGGCAGATCATGTAGCGGTCCTGCCCGGACAGGAGGCTGAGTTGAGATCCCTACGAGCAAAGGTCGTCGACTTGGAGGATAGGAGCCATAGAGACAATGTACGCCTTTTCGGCGTTCTGGAACACAAAGAGGGCTCTGATGTAAAAACTTTCCTCAAAAATCCCTTGCCTGAGCTTACGGGTTTGGAGTACTCATTACCATCAAAGTTCCAAAGAGCACACAGGGTCGGTCCCCTCCATTAAGCGACCTCCGACAAACCACGGCCCATCATCGTATGCTTCCTGCGGCGTGAACAGACTCGACAAACCATCTTGGTAGCCAAATCTCAAGGACCATACTCCCTTGAGGGACATTAGATCAGGTTGGTGGCCGATTTCTACAGACCAACATATAAAAAGCGGAAAGCATTCCTGACTCTTCGTCCCCAACTCAGAAACTTAGATATTAAATATGGTCTCTTGTGGGTCACTCATAATGGCGAATCCAGTGATTTCACTGAACCAGTGGACCTCAGTGCCTTCTTGAGCGACCTGGCTTCTCATCCTATGGACACCACCGCTACGCATTCAGACCTGGACGACCTCACCCACGAGGATTTACCAGCAGTCTCCTCTTCGCTGTCTCAACCCCAGCGTCTTGCCTCACAAAAGAGAGGCAGGATTTATGACCGCTCATCTAAATCCGAGGAGGGTTGCGACCACGCCCTCCAAGCGGTGATCGACCATACTCAGGACCAGGGCAGGGTCAAGTCCCACTCCCCCATGAAACCTACTCTTGAGGAGCACCCTTGATGCTGGACCTAGGGGAGCTCGGAGATCTTCCCACTTCTTATTCAACAACAAGTTCCTGTCCTCCAGACAGCTAAGTGCCAGGATAAACTATCACTGTCATTGTCCTCTTTCCTGGTGGGGAGTGGTTGAGGGGGGTCTGGGCTGGTGCCTTTATGCACTAACTGTATTTGTTATGACTTATCCATACTCCTGGTTGGGCTATGTGGCCACTTCTCATACTACCCTGAGGATTGGCTATGGCTCATGTCTCGGAGCAACAACGGATGTACCATTTCGCTATCAAAATGTTGCATGTGCTCTTTGCTGCTGCTAGCTGAACGTTTGTTCTTTTTCGCCTAGGTTTTGTGTGTGGTATTGATTATGCTGCGTATGTCATGTGCTCGACCTCTGGTTGTTGATTGGGGCCATGCTGTCAGACACTGCCGATTCCCCCCGTCCCGCTCCTTTCCACCCATTATCCTGAGGAAATGTCCGGACGGCACAGGGTACGGGTCTTCTGTCCCCATGCCGGGCCTTTCCAGGATTCTAGGATTGTGTTTCCCTTTCCAGGCATCCCCTGGGCCGCGTTGCTTCAATTGTTCTCTTTTCTCAACCCTGCGGCTCTTATCTTGCCCTCCCCTTGCAGTCCATGGACCTATCTTGTTGATGTTACTGACTTTGATGTGCGTGCATGGGCTACATGTTTCTCTGTTACTATGGTTGGTTATCTTTTTATGATTACTTGTGTGGATGGTTGACCAGAGTATATTTCTCTCTCCTCCATTCTATGGAATAGTCTATTCCCATAATCATATTTTGGTCTCTTTGCCTTCCACGTCCTGGCCTCGTTTCTCAATCTATACCACTGCATGGCTCCACATGCATGGGAGGCCCCTTGGAAATCATATTAGTTAGCATATTGATTCCCTTGTCCCCCTCCCGGTTTTCCCCCAATGACCGCCCAGTGTGCGTGTCTCCCAGGATCCGACCTGCAGTTTAACAGGACTTCCAGTGACAAGATATTTCTGGTTCACCGTAGCTACCCCCTCTTTTCTCCCGTAGCTCTGGTTCATTAATTTTTCTCCCTACTTTCTTTCCTCCTTTGTTTCCGGTGTTTGTGTTTTTTTTTCTCTTTCTCTGTTTTCTCTTTTCCTCCTTTTTTGTGACCAAGGGGTTTTCCCCTCATCTCCAGTCTCACCTTATTTAATTTCCCCATTTCAAACCACAAATCCGTGGAGTCCCTCTACATCTAGCTCTTACGTATATTTATTGTATCGCCGACCGCGAAGCCCCCAACTACCCATAAGTCTGTGCTCATAATCTACTCTATCATGGGGTCGACGGTCCCGCTCACAGTTCTCTCTTGGAACGTACATGGCACATTATATCAAGCGTCAGAAGGTCCTCTCTTATCTCCGGTCAAAAGGTACTGACATCGCTCTCTTGCAGGAAACTCACCTCACCCCATCTGAGTCAGAAAAACACAGCAGAGACTGGGCGAGCAAGGTGCTTTTCAGTGGAGTGCCAGCTGTGCATGGCGAGTCGTAGGGCTTGGGGAGGAAATGCAGGGTTGCAATACTTATTCGTCAATCCCTCTAGTTTAGGCTTCTTAAGACATGGAATGATCCGGAAGGACGATACGTATTGGCCAAGCTTACTCTCGGATCTTCTACGATTTGTGTTGGTTCCGTATACGCTCCCATTGGCTCCAAACATTCTTTTGTCCTCTCTCTTAACAGAATTTTGACAGAGACTGGGGCATCCCAATACTTGTTGGGCGGGGACTAGAACTTAGTGCAAGATGCCATCTTAGATCGTTCCAGCGGCCTGGATACGGGTAATAACGCAGACCGGGCCCTTTTCCATGACGTTCTGTCAGACCATGGTCTGTTGGATCATTGGCATCTTTGCCATCCAACCGACCGCGAATATACTTTTGTTTCTACGGTGCATAGGACTCAATCCCGGTTAGACTACTTTTTGATTAATCACCGGTTATTACAATCGATCCAAATGTCTGAGATCCTTCCTGCCGCAATGTCTGATCACTCTCCGATTTTAATAGCTCTGGAGTTGGGGATTGCCTCGCCGGGTCTAAATATCGATCCCCGAAGGGAAAAAGAACAACTCAGGTCTCATCTTGCCATGTATCTCCAGAATAATAGGGGTTCTGTCTCCTCACCACAATTATTGTGGGCGGCAGCAAAGGCGACCATTAGAGGACAGCTTCTGAGGGATGCGGCCATCTTCAATGCCCAAAAGAGGGCCAAGCAGAGTGATCTGAAGCTTGCATTGTCCAGGCTACCTGGCAATACACTGGAACGCCCACTCCAACCATTCGTCGACGCCTGGAGCTAGCTAAAATGGAGTCAACTCGCTCTATACGTCGCGAGCGGAATATGCCTTACAGTGACTGAAAGGTCGCCATTATGGGCACGGCGAGATGGCAGGTCGCCTGTTGGCCGCTCAACTCCATCAGAGGGAGGTGGCGCTGGCCATATCAGCTTTACGCAGTCCCGACGGTTCGTTTATCATGCACCCACCGGCAATTGCGGAGCAGTTTGGTCGCTTTTATTGAACCCTATGTACACCGGAAACACCTGAAGATATCGGGCAATTGGAGGCCTTCCTTGATAGGGCAAATGCCATGTCTTTCAGATGAGGGTAGAGCACTCCTAGAGGGTGACAGCAGCAAAAAGGAGATACAGCAGGCGATAGACAACCTTTCTTACCATAAGGCGCCCAGTGAAGATGGGTTCACGTCAGAATTCTATATATGGTCAGGATCAGATACTGTGGATGCATTACACAAGGCATTCCGAGGGGCGGACCAGACGGGATCATTACATCCTCTTTCCAACAAAGCCTCCATAGTAGTTCTCCCCGAGCCAGGCAAAGACCCTCTTCTGTGCGGTAGCTATCGCCCCAAATCTCTTCTTAATGGAGATATCAAGATACTGGCAGGGATTCTGGCATCTCGCCTTAGGAAGGTCGTCCCCTCTTTAATCCATCATACCCAAGTAGGTTTTGTTCTGGGCCGTTCATCAAGAAACCACCTCTGAACATTATTCCATGCTATTTGGACTGCCTGGGATTCTCAGGAGGAGGCCCTTGGCCTCTCACTTGATGCTGAGAAGGCATTCGATCGAATAGAGTGGTGGTACCTCTTTGAAATATTACGCCGTTTTGGTCTAGGGACAAATTTTATCAACAAAGTTCGTCTACTCTATGACTCTCCGACAGCCCAAGTAAACTGCGGCGGGTTCCTTTCTGAAATTTTTTCAGTCAGCAGGGGGACACGCCAGGGATGCCCCCTGTCCCCGTTATTATTTATTTTCACTGTGGAGCCTCTAACGGCATTGATACGCAACTCCAATCTTATATCCGGCATCCTGGTTCCAGGCGGCCGATCCACCATTTATCTGCATGCTGATGATATTCTCCTCACCCTCACTGACCTATCCACTTCTCTTCCAGCTCTTCGAGCTGTCCTGACAGAAGTTGAGCATCTTTTAGGCTACCGGATCAATTGGGACAAGAGTGAGGCGCTACCACTGTCTCCAGTAACAGTTTGTGCC
Organism: Pleurodeles waltl; assembly: GCF_031143425.1. Classification (NCBI taxonomy): domain Eukaryota; kingdom Metazoa; phylum Chordata; class Amphibia; order Caudata; family Salamandridae; genus Pleurodeles; species Pleurodeles waltl. Next base: position 633,344,205 of record NC_090449.1, read on the forward strand.
TCTGTCCAGGGACTTTCAGATAAATGGAAACAGTCATGTCTTTGATACCTGGGCATCGATGTTAACAGAGGTTTGGATAACATGGCAGCGGACAAACTGGGTCCTTTAATTTGCCGTATGAAACGGGACTTTGCGAAATGGTCCCATCTGGGCCTCTCCATGTGGGGTAGAGTTCAGGCGCTGCGCATGGTGACCTTGCCACGTTTCTTATATGTTCTAGGTATGTTGCCTCTACGAATACCACTGTCCCTCCTTTGAGAGATAGATCGTCATATCCTGTCTTTTGTTTGGGGATCCATGCGTCTGCGGTTGTCCCGAACCACTTTGCTTGCCAGACGTGAGTACGGAGGTTTGAGTCTCCCCTCAGTGGAACATTACACCTTGGCACTACATCTTTCGCAGATGGTCTATTTACTCCCAGGAATACGGGATCCGCTTCCCTAGGTGGAAATCGAACAAACGCTTTCAAGTGTCGAATCAGGACTCCAGGTTATATACAACGCATACCCGATCCCCCAACAAATTCACATCCCTATGACTAGAGCCATGCGAACTGCATGGCGACATGCACACCGCTTATTGAACGTAGATCCTCACATACATGACAGGGCAATCATCTGGGGCCATAAAGGTTTTTGCATTAGGGGAAAGACCATTTTTTGGAAGGACTGGTACTTGAAAAGTCTCACAAGGGTAGATCAGTTCCTCACGCGGGAAAGATGGAATACGTTCCCGGAAATTAAGGAGGAATTTGGTCATCCCGAACATTACTTATAGCGTTTTAAACAGCTCAAGCACTGTCTGATGAGTCATCTTGGGAACCCCCTTGACGGCTCATTCAATCCCTGATACTTCATTACCTGGAAAGCTGGGGGCAAATGAGGGGGGCCATATCAGGCCTACAAGCCTTGCTAAATTGACATGACTTTTCACTTCCCCTCCTGGTCTCACTTAAGAATAAGTGGGAGGCACGTCTACAGGTCGAGTATGATTTGTAGGATTGGGCGGATAAAATCGAGGCCAGAGACCGTGGAGCCTGAGAGGCCCGTGCAAAATTTAGTCTTTTAAAAACATTACACAACTGGTATTGGACCCCCCAAAAGCTCCGTACTGCGGGGTTATTGCCTCATGCCTCCTGCTGGAAATGTCCTCATGAGCGCTGTGACTTACCTCACCCCTCCCCTTCTTTTGCTACATGACACCGGGGAGCTCCCTGAGCTCTCCCAGCCGCAACTTTGCTTATTACACACCGCACTTGCCACGGCAAAGATCCGGTGACCTGATTATCCCCGATACGGGATACGTCACAGATGCTCCAGTGGCACTACGCCTCCCATTCACCTTATCATTACACCTTAGTACGAGTCAGTTCTTACTATCCTTCTTTATTCTACGTTGGATTCCACCGAGCGTACACACGCATTTTCTTCAGTTCTTTCTCCACGCTGGGTTTTCATTGACGTATCCCCTGCTTTCCTTCCTTCCCTCACCCCTATGGGTCCATTGTCCCCCCCGGTCACTATTTCTATTACTATTACTATTACTATTACTATTACTATCATCATCATCATCATCATCATTATTATCATTCTCACTTTCACTATTATTATTATCCTCATCCACATCACCGTTCTCTCTCTCATTACCATGCTCCTTTCTATTTACACCTCTTTCCTGTTTCTGTACTCTCTATTTTCCCTCATACTTTCCATTTTGCCTTTGCCCTTTCTGTTTCTCTTTCTGATATTCACTTTCTCTCCCTTCCTATTTCCTCCCGCTATCATCTCTTTTTCTCCTTATATAGTTCTGTTTTTCCTTATTTGTCCATTCTTAACTCATTTTTATATTAATTCCTCTTTAGTCAGATATATTTTCTTTAACTATGATTCTATCCATGTCATTGCACATTACTAGTCAGAGACACTCATTCCTCTCCTCCACCTGGCTACCACTGAGGTGCCCCATTCCTCCAATCCCCCTTCTTCTATGGCTCATTTCTGGCCTTTCCTTCTTTAAGTCCAAAGGGGGAATATTACTTCTCCCCAGGGGTCCCATAGGCCATCACGTCCCATCTACAGTCAGATGTCCCCAGCTTGGAGGTTCTATAACGTTATTTGTCCAAGACGTTCTGATGCTCCTTTTCATTTCTACCCCCACTCAGCTGGGGGTCTTTGTTACTACGGGATCTCTAATGATGGAGCAGGTTGGAGAGGGCGGGTTTATTAACTATGTTAGCAATATATATCCCCATGCCCTTTCTTGAGGCCTGAGATGAGGTACATAATTACATAACTTTACATAATTGTACAATAGTGACACTGATTTGCTCCTATAAACATATGTTATGTTATTTTCTCCTAAAATGCTATGTTATTGCATCTCCCTATTGAGGTCCGGCATTTTAGTATTATATCACATTGTTATTGTATTATGGATGCTCTGTATAGTATATTTTTGTAGATGTTACATATTTTAGAAGTCATTATTAGGTAGCAGACATGTTCGAGAGGCTTCACCTCCATTGATTGTCTCTATTCTTTCATTTGTTTGATATCTCACTGGTGTCTGGTCTTCGATTATATGATGTATACGGATTTTAGGGGCTTTCTGTTTGTTCTCTGTCTCTGCATGCTACATAATGTTTTGAAAAATGACAATAAAAACATACCACACAAAAAAAAATGAAATTAGATATTTGGGTCTCAAGATTGTGCAGGATATCCAGCAGATTCCTGCGGTAAATTTGAAAAGCGTTTTGGCAGAATGTAGTAAATTGATGCTGGGGTGGCTATACCTCCCTTTGACTAAACTGGGGGAGTAAGCTTGGTAAAGATGGTGATCCTTGCTCAAACTTAGTTTTTTGTTTAACTCGATTCCACTACAAATGACTAAAGTGTATGCAGAGAAGATCCAACAACTAGCCATCAACTCATTAATATGAGCATATAAAGGGGCCAGGATCTCATGTCAGAAGATGCACAGAAGGAGAGAGAAGAAGGTCTTAGCATTGCAGGATCTACAGTATTATGCTTTGGCTTTCCAACTTAAGAATGCAAGGATGCTTTTTATCTCCCCAGACTCTACAGAGGTTGGGCTCATGTTCAAGGCTATGGTAGGAGGTGTGTAAAAGGGGCAGCAAAACATTTCTTGCTTAAATTTGGAGACCCACAATTCTTTAAAAAAGGAAAGCTGAAAGTGTTGCAAGATATGGCAAAGGTTTGGTATAGTATAAGGCAAGTGTTGAAGGCAGAATACTATGGTCATTGGGTTCCTATATGGGTCTCTCCTGGCATTCCAGAGTGTTTCAAAGATAAATTGGCTAACCCAGGGGCCCCACGGCACCCGTTCCCGCCATCCTGGTTCTGGCGGTGGACACCGCCAGAAACAGGCTGGCGGGAAGGGGGTCGGAATCCCCATGGCGGTGCTGCAAGCAGCGCCGCCATGGCGGGTTCCCTGGGCCAGCGGGAAACCGGCGGGAAACCGCCGGCTCCCCTTTTCCGATCGCGGCTTTACCGCCGCGGTCAGAATCGCCCAGGAAGCACCGCCAGCCTGTTGGCGGTGCTTCCGCCGCACTCCGCCATGGCGGTCATGGACCGCCAAGGTCAGAATGACCCCCTTTGTGTGTTGTGAAAAATGATAAATAACGAAACTACACAAAATGTATATCCCAAAATATACATACTATGTTTACACATTTTTTTAGTGTGCTTGTCTTCATTTAATTTTAAATAGGGACTTCTAATTACAGAGGCTATGACACTCCTTCAAGGATGATAGCTGGTTTAATACTCAGGAAATGAAGTGTGGATCCAGGGGAGCCGAGTTGGAGACCCTGTTTCCCACGTGGCCATGCTGTTTATCCTGGGCATCATAATTCATCAAAACTTTCTCAAAATTGAAAGCACTAGGAAATGGATTAAATCCTGAAGATTTAAGGAGTTTATTATTTTCAATCCAATCCCACTCCAATCCACAGAAACCATTAAGGAATCAAAGGTATCCAAGCATCGAAGCTAAAGGGCAAGGAAATAACAAATTCACTAAAAGATAACAAACTTTACTTGTTTGTGTAGGTCCACATGCTCTGCTGTTTCCTGGATAAACTAGGGCAACCGGTTCCATAACAAAAAAAAAACATGAACACAGACCTCTGCCTCCAACTTTCACGCTAGTGTAATGTGAAAAACAAGTAATGACGTACAGGCACAAAAATCTTACGTTTTGAAGAATGATCAGAACTATATATAGCCTGTTGGGTGACAGACATATTTTTATATGAGATATGTGCTGAAACAAACAGCTACCACAGCTGTCTCAGAATAGGTAGCAGATCTTGAGGGGGTTTGTGTAACAATGCGTTTTCTCTGATTGTGGATTACTTGCAGTTTATGTAGTAAATACTTTGAGAGACAGGTATGAAAAGCACAACAATAATCTAAATTTTGTTCTAAAAAATGCCTTATGTAAAACAATGGAGCTACCCAGTTCTCCTCAGATCCTGGGTAGATCTTAATAGAATGCAGTAGGTTTATATAAGGATTTACTTTTTATTTTACTAAAGCTTTTGGGGAATTGTTTGCAAAATAACAAGTTAACTAGCTCCAGCAATAACATTAGCTCTCAGGTTCTCTCTCTTGCGCATTTTGGACACTGCCTGCCAGTGGAGCTTACTGAGAGAATAAGCAGAGACCTGGAGCTCGCGGCACTAACATTAGGTGTCAGGTTCTCGCTGTGCACGATGTCACGGGACACTATACAATTGCAAACACCTTATTTACGGCTGCTAGGAATTCACAAAATGACTTTTGTAGCTCATGAATGGATTTACTATTGTGTACTTCCCTGCCACTAACGTGGAGATATCCGTAAATAGTAAATCCAAAGCAAGGGAGAACACCCAGAAACTGGTGCACTTGCCGGCCTTCCCAAACTTCAACCCGACTCTTTTCCCCTCTGGAAATGTTCCAAGTGGTCCATAAGCATAAGGATCAGCCCCAAGAGTAAGTCACACTTACTCACACAAGTAGGCACAAAGTAGTTTAGTTTGCTGTGACTCCACAAAACTTTATGGGCCTGATTTATAGAAAGTTAGCGCCGACTTTGTGTCATTTTTTATCGCAAAAGCAGCGTAAACTTACAAAATATAGTTATAATTTTATTATAATAACAACTATAATGTTCATTGATATTATACATGAGTGGTTATAAGTCCAATTGTTTGTCTCCAAACATTAGTATGCAACATATTTCACTCCCACCACTAGTCTTTATTTTTAGGAAATGGATTCAGCCCACCCAACAGTAGTTTTCAGTTAAAAAAAAACCAAAACTATTATATGTTTAACAGAAACATCTGAAAATGCATGTACACAGAATACTTCCGACTTGTAAAAAATGATTAGGTACCAGCTCAGCATTTTCTAAAATAGCAATGGTAACACATAACTTTGTTTGTACCATTATGTGTCACAGGACTGACATAATAATATAATCAACAATGCAGATATCGTGTGTCTTAAAATTACTTATGTAAAGTAGAGCACGTAAACCATATTATTAAAGGTGCATTCACAGTAGAAAATTAGTAATTCATACATATATATATATATATATATATATAGAATGCACATTTATATTTGTTAGAAATGGGGTCTTTGGTTGGCAGTCAGGTTACCCCCCTTTCCAAGCAAGGACCCTCACTCTAGTCAGGGTAAAAGAGAATCACACTCAGTTAATCCCCGCTCACCCTCTTGGTAGCTTGGCACGAGCAGGCAGGCTTAACTTCAGAAGCAATGTGTAAAGTATTTGTACCAACACACACAGTAACTCAGTGAAAACACTACAAAATGACACAACACAGGTTTAGAAAAATAGGTAATATTTATCTAAACAAACACGACCAAAACAATAAAAATCCGATATACACAAGTCAGATTAAGAATTTTAAAAGGGATAAGAGTTTTAATCCTTGAAAAACAGTGAGAATGCAGTTATTTCACAAAAGTACCTGGGTAGCATCAAAATAAAGCCGCATGAAGGAGTGTGCGTTGAAAAAGGCCAGCGATGCGTCAATTTCTCACTCGCAAGCAAGAACGTACACCGTTCCTCCGTCAGTCGGGCCAGCGTGTGTCGTTTCTTCTCTCCCGAAAGATAGCGATGCATCGATCCGGATCTGTACCTTGTGTCCGGGCAGGCTTTGCATTGATTTTCCGCACCCAGTGATGTTGTATTGAAATCTGGTTTGCCCCCTGTCCAGAAACCGTGCTGCGTGGGGGCTTGCATCGTTAATAGCAGCCGCTGCGGTGTTGCGCATCATTTCTCCAGCTTCATTGCGTCGATCTCCCAGCCGCGATGCAGGTAAAACGTGTATTTTAGCCGTGAGGCCATCGTTTATCAGCCTTGAGGTGGATGGGTCATCAAAAGTTTCCCCGCACAGCGGTCTTTGTGTGGATTTCTGTCGTTTCCACCAGCTGCACCTTTCAAGGCATAGAGAAAGGTTAGGGCACCACTTAGCAGACAGGACTCTCAGCAGAAAGCCCAAGTGCTGCCATAGAGAACTCTTTGTTGCCCCTGAGACTTCAACAACAGGAGGCAAGCTCAGTCCAAGCCCTTGGAGATTCTTCTCAAGCTGGAATGCACAAAGTCCACTCTTTGTCCCCTTTCACAGGCAGAAGCAGCATCTGCAGGACAGCCCAACAAAGCATAGTCACAGGGAGGGTCAGCACTTCTCCTCAGCTCCTCAGCTCTTCTCCTTGGCAGAGGTTCCTCTTGATTCCAGAAGTGATCTAATTTTCAGGGGTTTTGGGTGCTCTTCTTATACCCCTTTCTGCCTTTGAAGTAGGCCCACCTCAAAGACAAGTCTCTGATGTTTTCAAGATCCTGCCTTGCCCAGGCCAGGCCCCAGACAAACACCAGGGGGTTGGAGACTGCATTGTGTGAGGGCAGGCACAGCCCTTTCAGGTGTAAGTGACCATGCCTCCCCTCCCCTCCAGCTCAGATAGCCCATCAGGATATGCAGGCTACACCCCTGCTCCCTTTGTGTCACTATCTAGATAAGATGTGCAGACAGCCCAACTGTCAATCTGACCCAGACAGGGAATTCACAAACAAGCAGATTCACAGATTGGTTCAAACAAGAAAATGCCTACTTTTCTAAAAGTGGCATGTTCAAACACACAATCTAAAAACAAATTTTACTAAAAGATGTATTTTTAACTTGTGAGTTCAGAGACCCTAAACTCCATTTTTTTATCTGCTCCCAAAGAGAATCTGTACTTTAATAATATTTAGAGCAAATAGGCCTTGCAATGGTGAAAAACAGATTTGGCAGTATTTCAGGACATGTAAAACACATAAGTACATGTCCCACCTTTACCATACACTGCACCCTGCCCATGGGGGTTACCTAGGGCCTACCTTAGGGATGTCTTACATGTACAAAAAGGGAAGGTTTAGGTCTTGTAAGTGGGTACATTTGCCAAGTCAAATTGGCAATTTAAAACTGCATACACAGACACTGCAGTGGCAGGTCTGGGACATGTTTGCAGGGCTACTTCTGTGGGTGACACAGCCAGGCTGTAGGCCCACTAGTAGCATTTGATTTACAGGCCTTGGTACCTCTAGTGAACTGTACTAGGGACTTACTAGTAAATCAAATATGCCAACTATGGAAAGTCAATTACACATACATTTTACATAGAAGCACTTGCACTTTAGTACTGGATAGCAGTGGTAAAGTGCCCAAAGTAACCTAAACAGCAAAAACAGAGTCCAGCATACCATACATCAACAACCTGGGAAACAGAGGCAAAAATTTAGGGGAGACCACACTAAGGATGCCAAGTCTAACAATATTCATGCACTTTGACTGGGGTATTACGGTGGCCTTACATATAATCATGTTTCATTCATAATCATGTTGCAATTATAACTGAAGATGTACGTATAATTATGTATTTCAAATGTACATTGCAATGCTACATTAAGTGAGCATAATCAAAGTCCTGAAATATTGATTTTGTATGTCTGATCTTCAGTGTGGAGTTTTGCTCTCTTTGCAATATCCTTTATTTCCGTATGCATCCGTCTGCATCTAGTTATTGAAAGGCATATTGTGTTTCAAAGATAATGGGGTGCAAGAGGACACTTTGGCAAGGACAAAAGAGTGCTAATGAACTGAGAAGAAAACACTGCTGTTTGTGTACCAGGCTCCCAGTGACACTCAAAGGCATCCTGATGTTCTATTCATTGGTTTAGAACTTAATATGAGTTGCCAATTTCAACTGTGCAAGGAAGATGGAGAACTACTGGTGTTGAATACATCAATTTCTCAAACGTTCTGTAGGTTTAATTGGTGTTCGCCTAGTTAGATGAACGCAGATTCTTTTTATCCTCTAACGAGAGCTGATTCACTTGAGATGTAGAGGGGAAAGACCTCTCTACTCTTTATTCTTTTGTGTGGCTTTTGTGCCACACAACACCTCTCTATCAGAACTTCTACTGAGGGTCTGCTATTCTGACACTTTCCTAAATTTCCTGAAAGGTAATTCGGATTCCTCTTATCTAGGTTTAGGGTAGTTAGGCTAATTTAGATACTTCAGTGATTAGGCAAGAGGATCACAACTTATATACAGACCATCAAATCTTGTTTCTCATATTCTGTATGCTACAACTGAAATTATTGTTTTCCTCCTGCTTCTACGATTTAATAGCATTCAAGGCTTTAGTTCAGCTTTGGAGATTCTGTACTTATATGGCATGTATATTAATTTGTAGTTAATGTTTTAATTTTACTCTCCGTCACCAGGACTTAATGTGTGACCAAATAGGCTACACTGTTAATTAATTTGAAGTGTTGGTTTAACTCCCTTTTTTCCCCTCGAGACCCCTTAAAAGGTCTGTCAGAAGAGGAGAAGTAAGAATATGGGTCCCTAGCATCATCAGATGGTAGCAGAGTGAGGATGGATAGGATCTCGAAGTAAGGGGAGCTACATCCCTTTACTCTTGGATAGTGAGTTCTTAGAGCCCAGTCTTAGTGCACCCGTCTAGAAATTGTAGGATCTGCAGAGTTCCAGAGGTTCAGATGAGAGTTGTGTCAGCAGTGTATGAGTGAGTATCAATAGGGTCACAAATTGCAGTGGTTCATGTTTAGCTTGCGGTTCTTTGTTGGGGCTGACTGGTGTTTTGCAGAGATGTTTTGAATGTTGTGTGAGTGTGGTATTTAGTAAAAGAAGTTGAAGTTGTTATCAGGTCCGACATGACCTAAGATCATTGGATAGTATTAAAAGTGTAGAAGACACTATATTGTAACTGTCTAATAAGTTGGATGGTGCTTGTTGTGAGACGTTGACAGCACACTTGAGATAGGGACATATTTTTGCATGAATGGGAGGTGGTCGGTATAGTGGATCCTAATGTGCAGGGTGAATCCATGCTATTCTGAATGATACCCTGAAGGTTGAGGTTTCTTTCGAAGTGCATGATTACTTAGACTCTCGTGCGACTGAATACTGTCAATTCTTTGATGGGGTAGACAAAGTTTATTGTATTGTATTTTGTTATGTGTGGTTGATGCTGAGAAGAGTGTTTTCATGTGGATTGTAAAGGAGGGTGGGCCATGTTAGGAAACATTTTGCCTGTGTGATTGTAGGCAAAACAAGCCTTTGATGGCGGGACATAACTGTGTAGGTATATTTCCTAAATTTAGCATTACACAATATTCCTTTGTCCCTTTTGAGCCCCCCTCCATTTTGTTTATACATATTGTCTTGTTGCACTCAATGTGATTGTGGACTCCTTCTTTATCTACCGGGGGCCATGAGTGTGGTTCAGTGCGGGGTTTGTGGTTTAATTGTTTTCATTTTATTTTTATTCCTGAACAGAACGAGGCCCGTAGCCTCATGAGACTTGACATTCTTGCGGGAAGTGGCAGACATAGAGAGACACAGCGTTATATTTTGCACATCTCCTCCAAATCCTTGCTTGGCTACTAATCACCTCCTTGGAAGTTAGAGAGGGATCCTTTCCTTTCTGTCCCGATATCGTTTCTCTGCCTGCATCGTGTCCCTTTCATCCCGCTTCCTATTCCTCAGCACCCCTGTGCTCCACACCCTTCCTGGTCGCCTGGCTGCTGGAACTCAACTCAGCTTTTTGGATTCCTAGCATTCCACAGTTGCTTCTGCTCTTGCCAAGCCTCGGGATTTTGGGCAGCATTGGAATAACACCTCCACTGTCCGGATTCTCTTCAGAGAAGATAAATGCTGAATTCCCTATACAGGTGTCTTTTTGGATGTCAGCGCACTGTACCTTATTTTCTTTAGACACACACACAGACACATATATATATATATATATATATATATATATATATATATATATATATATATTAACTATTGGAAGTCACCAATAGGTAGTTATAGTTAGGACCTAGGTTCCATAGAAAAAGCATTTTTTGACTTGTCCTCCATTTGATGAATCTTCACAAAATTTTCCAAGAAAATGTGCTGGGGAATCTTGTTGTGCATGGGATGTTTTGGGGTGATCTGTCAAGCGGGGGCCACGAAAAAGGGTCGGGTGTAAAAAAAGTAAATTTCACATTTTAATTCCCATAGGGAATTTAAACATAACTACAGCCTGAACTGCTGAATAGAATTACACCAAATGTGGCAGAAAGGTAGCTCTTGGTCCAGAAAGAGTGCTTTTTGTTATTTGGTATACATTTATTCAGTAGATTTTTAAATATTAAAAGAAAACCCAATTTGTATATCTGGAGACGCAAAGGCTTTGTAAACACTCCCGATCTCATGCAGAGATGTGATTGATGCCAACACTTCAACTAAGAAGTGTTAGCAGCCATTTTGAAACTCAGCGGAGTCTAAAAAATGGCCAAAAGAAAAATTAATAGGGGGCAGCGTGCTGTCACCCTACTCCTCTAGCCTTCGTACAGGGGTCTTCCCGGGACCCCTCCCCAGGCCTAAAAGTTATTTTATTTTTTAAATCACTGTGAAAATTGCAGCATATCTGTGAATTTCAGTGTGATTGAAAAAAAAAAGGGAAGTGCGGTCTCCCACCAGGTCCTGGGGACATAACATAAAAATAGGAAGGGGCACAAAGGGCACACCTCACAGAGATTATGAAAGCTTTAGGGACAGCCACCTCGGGGGCACTGCTTTTAATGTATGCTGGGGTGCCCGCGTGATATCCCCTGTGCCCTGGGGCCTGCCACTTCCCTGGGGGAAATGCTTAAAATTATTAATGTGGGGGACCCACAGTCCCCTCACAGCCGCAGGGACTGCCATCTCCCTGGGTACTTAAAATTTGAATGCAGGCAGAACGGCTGGGTCTGCCTGCGCCCTGGGGACATCCACCTCCCCAGGGCAAATCAACTTAAATTTATGTGGGGGTCATGCACTGCCCCTCTGCAGGCCGAGGACTACCATCTCCACAGGGTAAAACATATTCTATTAATGTGGGAGGGGCCCATATGCCCCCAGCCCAGAGACCAGCATTTCCCTGGGGCTAAACATAAAACTAATGTATTGGGGACCGCGTGTCCCCCCGCAGCCTCAGGGACTGCCACTTCAGGGCAATTCTTTCAATTTAAGGGTATCCACGTTGCCCCCGCAGCCCCGGAAACTGCCACCTCAGCTCCCCCGTGGTCCTGTCTCTCTCTCTCTCTCTTCCATCCCCCATCCTACAATGGGATGGAAAAGAGAGAGAGAGCGATTGTTATTACAATGGTCTCTCCATACAATAACTTTAACGTGTCACACTAGCAAGATGTTTGGTTCAAAAGTTGTAGTTATGTTTTGAGAATAAAAAAACAAAAAAACAGAGTCACTTCTAGCCTACTGGTAAAGTTAGCAGACTGTCACTCATGGATTGAAGGTTCAAATCCTGGTATCTCATGCAGTGTGTCTGCTTATTTACTAGTGTTTTGACTGTTAAACATTCCTAGTAATGAAACATTTACATCTTTTTACAATCAAAATCTCTGGGTTGAATGTTTTATGTATGCCTGGACATTGCATTGCAAAGAGTCACCTGAATCCTAGAGGTTAAGGTCTCAGGCTCTCACAATGAAGGTTGGGGGTTTCAGTCTAGGTGTGTCAGTAGTCACACTCCTGCTTTAAATACTTTCATGTAATTTAAGTCCTTTAACTTGACAAGTACATGTTTCTTTTCAATTTGTCCTAAAATATCTCATTCTAAGTACATCATTCATCAAAGTCTAGAAAACCTCTCTGGGTGGTTAAAGGGGGTAGACCACAAACCTGGCCCTGTGGCCAACCCCCACCATGCATGGCTGAAGGCCATACGTGGCATGGAGTTGGGCAGTTATAGGGGGCTGGCTGCAATGACTGGCCAAAGGTCATGCCATGCGCCTAACCTGCACTGGTCACGGCCAAGGGCCATGCGTGGCATGGGTTTGGAAAGGTTTAGGGACTTAGCTGCAAGTCCTGGCCGCAGGTCATGGGTTTTGAGGGGTTGGGTGGTTATAGGGGCTTGGCCACGGGGTCTGGCCGCAGGGCCTGTCTGAAGATCAGCCAACCTCTGATGTGCATGGTCAAAGGCATGCGTGGCATGTGGTTAGGTGGTTATAGGGGCTTGGTTGCAGGACCTGGCCACAGCCCGCCACGCATGGCCAAAGGGTGTGCGCAGTGGTGGCTGGATTAACATACAGTAATTAAAATTACTTTACGTTAAAAAAATCAAAGAAATTCACTGAATAAAACAAAGGTTACTGGGACGTTATAGGCAGGAAATAGAATTAAGAAAAACATAGAAATTCACTTAAGAAAACAAATGTTACAGGGACGTTAGTGAATTTATTTGTACAAAACCACAGAAATTCAGCAGTTATAGTTGGAGCTAATTAAAGTAATTGTAACTTGCGCCATAAGGTAACTATAACTCATGCCCGCGCCATGCACTGCTAATTATCCCAGATATTACAGTACTCATGACAACTTCTATAACATCATTAATTAAAAATATAAATGAGACATTAGCAGGTACTGAATTCTAGGTTGAAGAAATGTACCACAATCCCACTTTTAGTTTTGATTTGGAGTATAAAGTCATAAGGTGACCACTGACACAGATGATTTCTCGGACATCGATTTATGTCCTGAGTGGACCTTTGGCTATTATTTACTCTGTTGGATCCAAAATGTACTGCATACAGTAGCCCCGGTGAATCTTGTCTGTAACCATCTCCACATCCTTGCATTCGCTTCCCGAAGTCAGTCCTGTACCATTGGGAAATGAGGATTGAAGTGGGTGGTGGTCATTTCTCAGAACTTAAACATTGATACATGTTTTTTGTGTTCAATCCCTTGTGTGGATATCAGACGGACCCTTACTTTCCCAGAGAAAGGTCCTGACAACACACTGAGGGCACACTTGCTTGACAAATCCTGATTTCTCTTCCTCCTTGGGGTAGCCAAAAGTAGTCACCCTCCTTGAACTCTCTCTCTCTCTCTAACCCTCTTCCTCTGGATGACACCCACCCATAATCATTAGACTGGTATAGTGTTTGGAGGGGGGGCGGTAGATCGACTACCTTTGCTTCCACAGTTGTTGGAAAGCAGATAGGTAGATGTTAAAAAGCCACTAGAAGGAGCAAGATTGACATCAAAATGTGCTGCTTTGGTAATGGTCGGTTGGTGTAGTACAGCACTGGTTTTGGTTGTCTACATCACAAAGTGCCATGCTGTGATTGATTGTTACTGCTGAACAAGGAATTGTGGATAAAGAATAATTTCCTAGTTCGGAACAAAATTCTATGTATGATTATTGGTAATAGGTTGAAAAATGAAATATTTCAAGGTAATACGAGATCTGTTTAGAGGAGATGTGCTTGTACCTAGAGAGAGAGAGAAGAAGCACCTCTCAAAGATACCCTAGCTCATTATACGGCAATAATTTCAGGGCTCCATACATGTATCTGGCTTAGTCAATGACACAAGATCACAGAATAGGGAGGTGCATTGAGGTTTCCATGTTATGGCACCGTTAATTTGAGAATTTTTGAAAACTTTAGGAGGGTATTATATGAGATGAAACCACCTCCTTGACATGCTCAGTATGAGGTGCTTAATGCTTGGTAATGTGCTGCTCATACTCGACAGAAAGAAAAGTATAATGAGAGAGCTTGATAAGCAGGGTGCACATAGGCAGATGCTAGATGGGATGCTGAACAAAAGAAACAGAGAACAGACATGATAAAGGGAGTTAGGCTATCCCCAGACTTAACAACTGTAGTATTCGAGAGAGGGAAGGAAAGAAAAAGAACAAGAAAGCAAAGCATCAAAAGAAAAAAGAGACAGATGATATGACTGAGATCCATGACAGTGAGTCCAGAAATTGCTTTCTAGATATATTATCGTCTAAAAGTCCGCCTCTGTATAATGACATCCGAGTGCAGGGTGGAGATAACAATAATGGTGGTGGAAATAGTGGATTTGTTAACACTGGATTCATTAATGTTGATGCACAAAGTGATACATTTATACACAAAAATAAAGTTGCATCACTGTTATTAGCTTGCCCCGTCGTGAACTCTCCCTCAACCCCAGCATGTAAGTATGTGATCAGGTATGCTCTGAGACCTAAGCCTGAGATTAATGACTGACATGTCAAAGGTGGGGAAACACTTAGCAGGCAGGCAAATGCACAAACAGGAAAACTTATATCATATCCAACAGATAGACACAGCAACACCATAATGATCCCCGGAGATTGACCCCAATAAAACACACATGGTGAGAGGGATGCGTGCATTCCCAGAAACACTATAAAGTTGTATGCTGCATGTAGCTAGGAACACTTAGCAAATCAGAACATAACACACACAGCACACACAGTGACCACGCGCCCCTCAGGCTGGACATCTTGACACATACTCGCTGGCCCATATTGGGTCCATGCCAGGTCGAGGCCCACCTGCATTTACTATCTGAAACTATATTTTTGACTCATGGAAACTGTTTGCATTTTCACCAAGAAAGGAATGTTTTTTATTGTTTTATGGTACTCAGAGAAATGTTTAAAAACCTGCTTCAATCCGATGTATGTTGAGAGATAGTCCTCAGGCCCCTGTTCTGTAACTGGTCTCCCGGCCGAAATGTTTCATTAATCAAACTGTTCCTTTTTTGCCAAACGCCTCTTGTTTTTTGTTTTTTGAGGTAAATTCTAATTCAAGCAACATTTTGGCCCGCCAGATGGAAGCTGACCCGACTGTAGCCAAAGGAAAGGGACGCCGCCTGGATGGATTCACAATAAGAAAGGGGAGCAGACGCGCCACAATTGATTGAAAGTTCTGTTGAATCCGCAGGGCAGGGTCTGTCCTGAAGCCAC
Organism: Pleurodeles waltl; assembly: GCF_031143425.1. NCBI lineage: Eukaryota > Metazoa > Chordata > Amphibia > Caudata > Salamandridae > Pleurodeles > Pleurodeles waltl. The sequence goes on from NC_090449.1 coordinate 633,359,565, forward strand.
TGTCAGAAGGGTAAGAGACTACCTCAGAGCCTAAGTCCTGGCATTTGGCAAGTGGCAAACAAGGAAAAAGCATACACTCATAACTCGCTGAAATCACCTTTGTTGATCACCACTGTCAGGGAAGGTTAATATTGTTTCTTTTTGTGGTTTGTTATTTTGAGTTGCTGATTGCTTGGACTGATCAGTGTGATGCAGGTGGTACGTCTAAGGCTCTAGGTGTAACATAGGGTCAACACCTGTGTTGTAACAGGTGCATTTCACTTGAACCACTGGGCATAACACAGATGGTACCATAGGCTCTGGGTGTGACATAGAGCCCACACTTCAACCTTACTAGGCTAAAGAGATATTCTCAGTGCTGCCGGTTTCTTGACACTGCTAGTATTTGCAAGAAGTGAGATGGGTGTGCTTGGACCACTGAGTGTGAACCAGATGTTGCACAGGACCCCTTGGTGTGACATAGGGTATAATTGGGACATTAGGGAACTCGATAATTGGGATCAGGAGATTAGGCATAGCCTGTGTTTGGCCATAAATGGCCCATGGTTGTTGAAGTTATACCTTTCTTTCTCCATATAAGTTGTTACCCAAGAACTGATATCAACAAGGTTATCAGACTCACTTAGTCCCACACACTATGCAGAGCCTCCCCTGGTCACAGAATAACATGCACTAGGAGTGGACTAAGGTATTTCTGACAGGCTGTCCCTTTTATTTTTTGTGCCTTGTCAGCTTTTCTTCATGCCAGTTGAAAGGGTGTTGTTTTGATATTGTGACGCTGGTGAATTGATGACGGTATTTTGTTTTGAGTGTTGTGTTTGTTGGTGACCCAATGTGCTGTATCAGCAAATTAATGTAATTATGTTTTGCCTTAAGTGTGTTTTGTCGATGACTTAATGTGCTATAAAGATATTGCTGAATCTTACAAATTGTTTTTTGATGCCGAAGTAAGGCTTGCTATGTTGATGTTTGAGTTTAAAATTGCATTTTTTCCTAGGTTGTGGTTCTTCATATGCATAGATGTTTGTGTTTGTTAAATGTTTATTTTGATGCATCTGTGAATTACGTTGAGCTCATTAGATCTACTAAGCCCTGTGCATATATTTCCCCCTACCAGGTTAGATCTAGTAATGCCTGTATACATATTTCCATGCTTCCAAAGTAAGACTTAAAATTCTCTGAAAAAGAGAAAAACTAGACGTATGTAACTTAAACTCCCCTTAAAACATAAAAGCTAGAAGTAACTATCCCCTAAAAACTACCAAAATTCATCATGAATTCATTGCTAAAGCATATGCAGAATTAATTCCCCACACAGGCTAAAAAGCTTCACCAGTTCTGCCGTGAATGGCACACACACACCAAGGCACACGTGTTTCCCTGGCAAAAAGAGATAATCTTTGACCCCCAATATAACTGAACACAGGAGAACACACATACAAACAAAATACACAAGGCAAAAGATGGACATAAGGGAAGCACCACTTGAAATTGGACCATCTTTGGGGCACCCCAAGTCAATAACACTGACCCACCATCAGCAAGCAAGGCGTCCACACCTCCCTCATCATATGTGGGTATGGAGGTGCTCTACCCGATGCATGCTATCCCTGCATTAGGATACACTAATCTGCCATTTGAGGGAGCCCCAGGGGCCCCTACCAGTCAACAGATTGTTAGGTCTAGGCATGGCAGACTAACAGGTGAACATGCCTGACAATCCCTGAACCACCCCAGTCCAGCACCAGAGCTCCCTGAAGTGTGAAATCTCTGTCTGCCATGCTCAGCCAACCGAAATTCAATGGCATGGAGGGCACACACTCCAACTGGTTCCGGGTGGGAACTCCCGAGGAACAGGGAGATTCTCAGCAGTTACAACTAGTGATGGTGAGGAATGGGATGGGATCCTGGATTTCTGGGATCCGGCAACAAGAGTGGGTGCTGCCTGGCCCAAACTCATGATAATCGCAGGCTGACCCTCTGAGAGATAGTAGTGGGGAATTCTTTGCACACCCGTTCTGTAACTTGCTGGCAGACTGGACAAGGGAGGGGAACTAATTTGACTGGTTCTCCCCTAAGGGAGGGTCATTTGAGCCAAAAGATATAGCTAAGGCAGAGGAATGCATAAGAAATGGAAAGGGGAATTCTGACTCAGTGCCTCATAAGGTGGGAGAGAAGGCAAGTTAAGACAAGAAGGGGGAAGGGAGGCAGAGAGCAAGAAGTGGTTAGGATGGGACCATGTCATTACTGAAAAATCCCTGATCTGGGATCAGACACTCCTAGTCAGAACAGCTGTGGCCTCAGTGGCACAGAAGGCGGAAGCACCAATGATGGTACCACCACACTGGTTCAAAGAGAACAAAGTACATAGTAGCAGGATTCGAGGAAGTAGTACAGGGGACTCCCAAAGCCAGTTCTGGGTCACAATCCCCTTCCCATTCCTAGAACCAGATAAGCCGCAGCACCAACATGGGTCAGCCCTGCGTCCGGTAGATGACATATACACACCCACTCTCACATGGCCCGTACTGTCCGTAACTCGACAGTCTGAGGAGAAACCTACCATGACAGTGGTGGTAAATACCATACCCTATAACTTCCTAATTGATACATGTTTAAAAGAAGGGATTATGCCCTTGTACAATGACTCCATAAATGCACAGGGTTATTTGGGCATGGCCACAAGAGTCACCTTCACAAAACGGCTGGAGTTAGATGTGGGAGAAAGCCACGTGAAGAGGCAATGCTATATCACCCTTAATCCCCAACTAATCTACTAGGAAGAAACCTAATGGCTAAGCAAAATATGACCATTTAATTCTCAGAAGACGGGATAATGACCTGTTCAACCTGTTCAACCCCAGAGGTTACCCCATCAAGACTTATGTCCTTTACCCGCCCACACTGCACAGACCAACCAACAAGAGCAGCATCCACCAACCTGACAGCCTTCACTAACACAGTCCTCACAATCATCACTAATATACTGGGGCTGCTGGGCTGTAGGCTGCAGCTACCCAGCAAATTTGTGTAAGGTCACCTTGATGTGAAACTAGAAGAGGAGGTACTGCTTTGCTAGTAGTCCATCAAGGTGCAGTCTGAGTACGGGGTCCTTTGGGCCACTGACCCAGCAGACACCATGTTGGCATGCATCATCTTTGTTACACCTGGTTTCAGTGTACAGGTGGTAATTGCTAAACAGATGTTCAGCGAGTGTCCTGTAGCCTCAGAGATCATCTTTGCCAATTTGGTTAAGATTACAGTAGAACTGCAGACTCGGGCTCCATCGCCCATGGCGGTATTGACAACAAGCAGGACCAAGGCTTATCAGCAGTACCACTACAGCTATGAGCGAAGAGTCCTTATGATGTGGGGCACATCAATACTGCCGAGCCATTAAACATAACCTCATGAGAAGGGGCCATTGTACCCTGGTGCGTCAGTACTATCTCTCCAAGGAAGCTGGTATAGCACCCACAATACAAGCACTAATTGATAAGGGGGTCCTCCACGTGGAAGTCTCCCTTCTGTAATGCACCAATCCTCCTGGTCAAAAAGAGTAAGGGAGGGTAGGGGCCTGGTGGGGCCTGGTGCAGGACCTCCTCCCCCTAAAGACATTGTGGTCCAGAAATTCCCTGTGGTGTCAGACCCCTCCATCATGCTAACCAACATACCCTCAGAAGCCTGCTGTGTTTCTCTGTAATAGACATCAAGAATACATTTTTTAGCATTCAGCTGCACCCTAACAGTCGGTACCTGAATATGTTCACTTTCTGAGAGGTTCAGCTGCTATACCTCAGACTAGTGCAAGGTTACTGTGAGGCCCCCAGTATCTTCAATAGAATACTGAGACAGAACGTTGCCAACGTCCGGTTGGATAGCACCTTGACCTATGTCATCAGGACACAGTAGCCCCCCTGCCTGCATTTGCTGGGAGAGGGTACAACAAAGAGAAGGGGAAGATGCAGTACATATTTAGGAGGCCAAATATCTGGGTCAACTGATATTGGCAGCTGGTCAGTGGATCACACCGGAGCGCACAGACTCTATCAGGGCTATGCCTCCACCAAAAACAAAAAAGGCTTGCAGAGTTTTTAGGGTTATGAAACTACCTCTGGTGGGCATTTGACTACAGCACACTTGTTGCACTCAAGGCCATGAAAAAGGTAAAAGCCAGCCACAAAGAATTAGCCTGGATGCCTGAGAAGCACAACGCCTTCTGCAAACTCATACATTTCTCTGTGTTAGGGACACCAGCTGTTGGAGAGGGCGCTGAGGCTGGAGCCTAGTGAGGCAGAACTCACTACTCTCATAAGGGGTAGGCGATTACACTCACTGTATAACCTGCGCTGACCCTTGGGTAGCCTGGCACAGAACAGTCAGGTTTGTCACAGGTGCAATGTGTAAAGCAATGGCACAGCAATACCACAAAACAATTACACTGAGCATCACAAAAAATAATTCACACAAGGTGTGTGTGTAAATACGTTTTGTATTCAGCACACACATTAATTAACACAGCATGAAAAACATGTAGCTCTGGGCAGTGATCACCATTTGAAACAGCACTCGCAGTACTAAGTCCAACTGTGTTAAAACAACATTTGAGATATACACATGTGAGAACAATAATTCATTCACTCCCTCCACATGCATGAGGTGCAAAACTTTGTCAGCATGAAACCCACCCTTGCGATTACCCCAACTCTATTATACACAGTCCTTGGGTGCACTCCAGTTCACAACAATAGCAGCAATATGCACATACAGAGCAATGCAGCACAGGTAAAGTCGAGGCCAGCTGTTGGAAATGACCTTTCTGCAAGGTCACCCCCAAACTTTTTGCATTCTTTACCACTGCTAATCAGTTCTAAAGAGCATATGCTCTCTCCTTAAAACATGGTGACATTGGCCCATACCCAATTGGCTCATTAATTTACTTATAAGTCCCTAGTAAAGTGCACTATATGTGCCCAGGGCCTGTAGATTAAATGCTACTAGTGAGCCTGCAGCACTAATTGTGCCACCCACTTAAGTAGCCCCTTTACCATGTCTCAGGCCTGCCATTGCAAGGCCTGTGTGTGCAGTTTCACTGCTATTTTGACTTGGCATTTAAAAGTACCTGCCAAGCCTAAAACTCCCATTTTTCTACATATACGTCACCCCTAAGGTAAGCCTTAGGTAACCCATAGGGCAGGGTGCTGTGTACACAAAAGGCAGGACATGTACCTGTGTAGTTTACATGTTCTGGTAGTGTCCTAAATTCATTTCACACTTCTGTGAAGCCTGCTCCTTTCATAGGCTAACATTAGGGCTACCCTCATATACTGTTTGAGTGGTAGCGTCTGATTTGATAGGAGTAACAAGGTCATATTTAACATGGCCACAATGGTAATACAAAATCCTGCTGACTGGTGGAGTTGGATTTAATATTACTATTTTAGAAATGCACTTTTAGAAAGTGAGCATTTCTCTGCACTTAAATCCTTCTGTGCCTTACAACACACGTCTGGCTAGGTTTAGTTGACAGCTCCCTTGTGCATTCACTCAGACAAACCCCAAACACAGGATGCTCAGTCACACTTGCATACATATGCATATTGAATGGGTCTTCCTGAGCTGGCAGGGTAGAGGGCCTGACACTTACATGTCAAAGGACAGTAGCCTGCCCTCACACAAAGGACTGCCACACTCCTACTGGAACCCTGGCAGACAGGATGGAACTGAAATGGGGCCTTGTGCACTTCTAAGCCACTCTTTTAAGTCTCCTCCACTTCAAAGGCACATTTGGGTATTTAAACAGGGCTTCTGCCCCAACCAACTCAGACACTTCCTGGAGAAGGAAACCTGAACTAGAACCTGCAGCCTGCCAAGAAGAACTTCCTGGCTGCCCAAAGGACTCACCTGACTGCTTTTCTGAGAAGGAATGCTGCCTTGCTGTTGCCCTGCTACCTTCCGGCTCTCTGGCTGTTCTGAGAAGTGCTCTCCAAGGGCTTGGATAAAGCTTGTCTCCTGTTCCCTGAAGTCTAAGGACCAAAAAGACTTCATTCTTACAAGAGAACTCCCTGTGCGGTGAAAATCGACTCACAGACTGCAAGAAATGACGCACAGCCTGCATCGCGGTGAGAAAATCACTGCACACCGAACCGGAACGACGGTGCCTCACTTCACAAGGAGAAGATCGATGCAGGCCAGTGTAACGACAGGAAATTCGACGCACAGCCCACTGGATTGAGGCAAAGCCGAGTTGGAACGACACAGCCCGACTTCCTGAGAAGAACTGACGCAGCATCTGATGTGCGGTAGAAATTTCCACGCAACGCATACCGGGTCGACGCAGCCCCTGAGACTTCATCCTGTAAGCACCGGACTTCAACGCATCGTCCCCAGGAAATCGACGTACAACCGGCCCTGTGTGAAAACTCAACGATGCATCGCCTGTGTGGGCTGGGAAAATCGACGCACACCTCCCCGTTTTCTACGCATCTCCTCCTCTGCGGTCCCTTGCGGAGTATTTGAACGCAGACCAGGTACTTTGTGCTTGCAAGAGACACTTGTCGCTTTTTAAAAGACTAAAGACACTTTATATCATTTTTACAGTGATATTTCAACATATACTTATTGCATCTTAATCGTTTTGACCTGCATCTTATCAGATAAATATGATATATTTTTCTAAACACTGTGTGGTGTATTTTTGTGGTGTTCTACTGTGTTATTGCATGTTTTATTGCACAAATACTTTACACATTGCCTTCTAAATTAAGCCTGACTGCTCAATGCCAAGCTACCAGAGGATAATTTGGATTGTGTGTGACTTATCCTGACTAGAGTGAGGGTCCTTGCTTGGACAGGGGGTAACCTGACGGTCAACTGAAGACCCCCTTTCTAACATCAACCATGTAAGTCCTCTGGCAGGAATTAACGTATCTGGCAACACTGTTGTACGGTATAACAATCACCCACAATTGCCCCCACACACTCACTCCGCTCCGCCAAGTGGTGCTACAGATGTCAGGTGGCTTGTAACTTACATACTCGCATACACTTACTCTCAGCACCCTAATGCGCTGCACCGATATCTGTCCGGTTAGCTGTTGCTGTGCTCTCTGAATCCCTTGGACCCCAAACCCTTTCTCCACCCTCCAACTGGCCCTACCACCCCACCTCCCACTAGTTGAAGATGCTAACAGCCTTTCCTCGGGTGCTAGGTAACACACAGCCAGAGTCACTCTTGTTCAGGCACTCAGGAACAATATGGAGGGAAAGAGAGACATACCAGTGGAGCAGATAATAATCAACAAAGTCAACAAATTGTGGTTTGGCCACCATGTTTACTGCCTAGGTCTGCAAAACACACACTGGTCAGAGTGGCGCCCAGCCGAGCAAGGCACTCTAATACACAAAAGATACCAAATCCTGCACCTCCCTGGATGGAGATGCTACATCGGGTGCATGATGACTTGAGTCGCACTGGATAATTCAGTTCACAAACACAAAGTGCTCAATGCAGTGCCTCCCTGAAATGAGGCACAACGTCTTGTGTGCAGTGATTTGAATCACACCAGGCAGGTTTTGATTGTACACACAAAGTGCTAAATGTTATACCTACCTGGAATGAGACACAACATCTGGTGATGACTTGAGCCGCACCAGAAAATCCAGTAAAACACACAAAAAGGATTCCAATCCCATACCTCCCTGGAATGAGGCACAATTTGTGGTGCACGATGACTTGAGTCAGACCAGACACTTCCGATTGCAAACACAAAGGGGCATATTTAAATGCATTTTTTTGTCAAAAACCTTAGCGCCTGCTAGCTCCGTACCTGAGAGAAAGCCAGGCTCCATATTTATGGGATGGCGCAAGCCAGCACTAAGGATCAGCCAGCGTCAAAAGAAAAGATGCTAGTCGGGGTGGTGGCGGTAGAGAAAAATGGCGTTAGGGTGCCAGAAATTACGCTTGCCTGTTTATCACCAATATATATGGCGTTAACCAGCCTAGCGTCATATAGTGACACAATAGCACCCAAAAATGACTCCTGTCTTAGTAAAGGCAGGAGTCGTGCTCACCATCCCAAAGACCATTTCCAGGGGACCAGTGTCTCCTGAGCAGGGCCATTAGACCTAGTGTCATGCAGGGGCCCCATGTAAGGGGCCCCCAATGGCACAGAAAGAATAGATATACTGACCCAGGATGGGGATCCCCATCCTCTGGTGTCCCTCTGGTGTGGGTGGGGGTGATGCTGGGGCTTGGAGTGGGCATCTGTGGGCCAATTCCATGGTGTTTGGCCATTGAAATGGGTCCACAGGTCCCCTACCACCTGGTCTGACCCAGGCGTTAAATAATGGCGCTAAGCAGGCTTAGCACTATTATTTAACTCCCCTACTCTGTGCGTGTCTTTTTTGCACCTGAGTATAAATATGGCTGTAGGGGGCTAGCGTCATTTTTAGGACGGGAACACCTACCTTGCATCTCATTGAAGCAAGTTGGGTTCACGCATCGTAGAATTGGCGTTAATTTCTATATTTTGGTGCTAGATGAGTCTAACGTCAAAATATAAATATGGAGTTAAGTTTTCGACGTGTTAGCGTCAAGAATTTTTATGCTAACACTGCGCAGACCAAGTATAAATATTAACCAAAGTGCTCAATGCCATACCTCCTTGGAATGAGGCACAATGTCTGGTGCACGATGACCTAAGTTGCACCTGACAGTCCTTGAACATGTGGTACATTATGACTTGAGTCACACCAGACGATCTGGCTAAATACACAAAAGATGCAAGTTCAGCAGGGCCGTGCGAGGTAGGATACGGACACCACACACAATGAGTATGCAGTTGGGAGTCGCATGACAGAAATGAAACACATTTGAAAAAGGCTGGCCACGCGGGATCCCGCACCAGTGAACCTGCTCACAACAAACCAACCGCTTATGTGTGTTGTGGCCTCACATTGAAGGGGCAATCTCCTTCAAATGTGAGCAATACTTCAAAGACACTGCATCAGGCACAGCTGGTCTCCAGATAGTATACTTCTTCCAGCGCTTGAACCACTGCTCCCTGGTGAAGTCCAGCCGAGGATTTGAGTACTTATGAGTGCACCTTTCTCAAGATGACACTGGTAGAACGTGTTGGTCCCTCACAAGAGGTCTTTGATGTCCTTGAGACCTTCACGAAAGAACAGGGGACACACCATCATATCCTTGGAGACCATACTTCAGGGTGCCACACTGTAGTGACCAGTTTGCCCAGTCCAACCACAATGTTAGAAGGGTGCGCAGTCCCTTCCTGACTGCAGTAAATACTCCTTGTGCACAACAGAGTCCTCTGGTAGAGTGCACCACTGTAGGAGGTTGGCCTGGCTTGTAATGGGTACCTAAGGTACTTACACCTTATACCAGATCCAGTTATTCCTTATTAGTGAAATGTAGACAGTGTTATAGCAGCTAAGGCTGTCTTGGGGTAGCTGTAGCAGAGCAGCCAAGGCTAAACTATGAGACATGCAAAGCTCTTGCAATAACACTATAGTTACACAGTACTTATACACAATAAAAAGCAATACTCAGTCTTACCAAAAATAAAGGTACTTTATTTTAGTGACACAAGGCCAAAGATATCTTAGAGGCAATACTCCTTTTGGAGGTAAGTATCATACACAATATATATACAAGTAACCAAAATCAGGTAAGTAAACAGTCATAGAATAGTGCAAACAGTAGAAAATACAATAGATTGCAATAGGCCTATTGGCAAAACAAACCATATACTAAAATAGTGGAATGCGAATGTCGAATTACCCCCTGGGCAAGTGTAATGCGTAGAGGGGTGCTGGGAGTATAGGGAAAAAAAAAAGGTAAGTAAAGTACCCCACCCCAGAGCCAGGAAGGCAGGAGTAAAGTACAGCAAGTTTCCACAGAACACACTACAAGTCATGATAAAGAATTATGCAAGAACCAACAATTCCTGGACCTGAAGACCTGTGGAGAGAGGAGACCAAGTCCAGAAGTTGAAGAAGAGTCCAGGAAGAACAGGAGCGCCTGCCAACCTGGAAGAAGGTGCAAAAGTGGATTCTTTGGTTGGAAGAAAGTACAGAAATGCACCAAAGAAGATAGCTGCGGGTTCCTGCTTGGTGCAAGGTGTCTCACGTCGAGTTGTTGGATGCAGGATGTTTGCTTCACTGGATTCCGCCAACAAGCCTTGGTTCACGCAAGTATACGGTGTGCATCAAAGAGGAGCTGCCTGGACCCAGGAGAGACCTGGGGGTCTCAACTCGGACTGAGGAGACAGAGGGTGCTCTCAGCACTTCCGAGAGCCCTCAGAAGACCAGGCAGCACCCACAGGAGTACTAGAACATGGGGACAAAGGAGACGCAAAGTGCAGTCATCGCAGCACTACACTGGAGGATCCCACACCGCCGGAGAACAACTCAGGGAGCTGTGCATCACAGGATGGAATGCTGGGGACCTGGGCTACGCTGTACATGAAGAACTTTTGGAAGAAGTTCACAGAAGCCCAAGCAGCAGCATAAGATGTGGTGCACAGGGGTACTGTTGCAGCACGGGGAGGCAAGCTCTTACCACCACCAAATTCAAACAGCAGGACCGTTGGACAGTCTGGGTCACTTCGGTCCATCACCTGTGTTCCAGGAGGAGTCCCAGAGTTCCAGGTGTCGTCGCAGAGAGGTGCCTGCTGGAGCAGGGAAGTGACTCCGTCACTCCACAGGAGATTTCTTTGGTTCTTCTGGTGCAGGGTGAAGACAGGGAGTCCTCAGAGCGTGCACACCTTGGAAGCTGTTGCAATTGCTGGCTGGAGCTGAAGTTGCAGGTCACAGGAGTTTCCTGCATACTTTGTTGCAGTTACAGAGGTTCCTAGAGCAGTCTGCGGTTAATCCAATGGTCAGAAGCTGAAGCAGAGGATGCAGAGAAGTCCTGGAGGAATCTTGCAAACCGAATCAGAGGAAACACCCAGAGGAGAGACCCTAAAAAGCCCTGAGAGGGGGATTGGATACCTACCCAGGTATGCACCTATCAGGAGGGGTCTCTGACATCACCTGCTGGCACTCGCCACTCAGAGGTCTCCAGAGGGTCCCCACACCTTGGAATCCAAGATGGCTAATGCCAGGGACAGTCTGGAGGAGCTCTGGGCACCACCCCTGTGGTGGTGATGGACAGGGTAGTGGTCACTCCCCTTTCCTTTGTCCAGTTTTGCACCAGAGCTGGGACTGGGGGTCCCTGAACCGGTGTAGACTGGATTATGCAAGGAGAGCACCATTTGTGCCCTTCAAAGCACTTCCAGAGGCTCTGGGAGGATACCCTCCCATGCTTGTAACACCTATTTCCAATGGGAGAGGGTGTAACACCCCTCTCCTATAGGAAATGCATTGTTCTGCCTTCCTGGGATGGAGCTGCTCAATCCGCAGGAGGGCAGAAACCTGTCTGTGAGGTGGGTCTGCAGTGAAAACCTCAGAGAGCTGGTTTGGCAGTACTGGGGTTCCATGGTGGAGCCCCCAGGGTGCATGGAATTGCCCCCCCCAATACCAGATTTGGTTTGGGGGTTAAATTCCACAATCTTAGACACCTCACATGGCCATATTCTGAGTTACCATTGTGAAGCTACATACATGCATTAACATATATGTAGTGCATGCTTATAATGGTGTCCCTGTACTCACGAAGTCCGGGGAATTGGCCCTGGACAATGTGGGGACACCTTTGCTAGTGCAAGGGTGCCCTCACACACAGTAACTTTGCACCTAGCCTTCAGTAACTGAAGGTTAGCCATATAGGTGACTTATAAGTTACTTGACGCAGTGAAAAAGGGCTGTGAAATAGTGTGTGTACTATTTCACTCAGGCTGCAGTGGCAGTCCTGAAGGAGTGTTTGTATGAGCTCCTTATAGGTGGCAAAAAAATGCTGCACCCCATGAGGATCTCCTGGAACGCCAATGCCCTGGGTGTAGGAAAGTACCATCTTGCCTGGCATGTTACCCCCATATTTTACTATATATATGTTGTTTTAGTGTATGTGTCACTGGGACCCTGCCAGCCAGGGCCCCAGTGCTCATAAGTGTGTCCTGTATGTATTCCCTGTGTGATGACTAACTGTCTCACTGAGGCTCTGCTAACCAGAACCTCAGTGGTTATGCTCTCTCTGCTTTCCAAATTGTCACTAACAGGCTAAGTGACCAATTTCACCAATTAACATTGGCATACTGGAACACCCTTATAATTCCCTAGTATATGGTACTGAGGTACCCAGGGTATTGGGGTTCCAGGAGATCCCTATGGGCTGCAGCATTTCTTTTGCAACCCATAGGGAGCTCTGACAATTCTTACACAGGCCTGCCACTGCAGCCTGAGTGAAATAATGCCCACATTATTTCACAGCCATTTTACACTGCACTTAAGTAACTTATAAGTCACCTATATGTCTAACCTTCACCTGGTGAAGGTTGGGTGCCAAGTTACTTAGTGTGTGGGCACCCTGGCACTAGCCAAGGTGCCCCCACATCATTCAGGGCAAATTCCCCCGACCCATGTGAGTGCAGGGACACCATTACACGGGTGCACTATACATAGGTCACTACCTATGTATAGCGTCACAATGGTAACTCCGAACATGGCCATGTAACATGTCTAAGATCATGGAATTGTCACCCCAATGCCACCCTGGCATTGGGGAGACAATTCCATGATCCCCCGGGTCTCTAGCACAGACCCGGGTACTGCCAAACTACCTTTCCCGGGGTTTCATTGCAGCTGCTGCTGCTGCCAACCCGTCAGACAGGTTTCTGCCCTCCTGGGGTCCAGCCAGGCTTGGCCCAGGAAGGCAGAACAAAGGACTTCCTCAGAGAGAGGGTGTTACACCCTCTCCCTTTGGAAAAAGGTGTCAGGGCTCGGGAGGGGTAGCCTCCCCCAGCCTCTGGAAATGCTTTGGTGGGCACAGATGGTGCCCATCTCTGCATAAGCCAGTCTACACCGGTTCAGGGATCCTCCAGCCCTGCTCTGGTGTGAAACTGGACAAAGGAAAGGGGAGTGACCACTCCCCTGACCTGCACCTCCCAGGGGAGGTGCCCAGAGCTCCTCCAGTGTGCTCCAGACCTCTGCCATCTTGGAAACAGAGGTGCTGCTGGCACACTGGACTGCTCTGAGTGGCCAGTGCCAGCAGGTGACGTCAGAGACTCCTCCTGACAGGCTCTTACCTGTGTTGCTAGCCTATCCTCCTTCCTAAGTAGCCAAACCTCCTTTTCTGGCTATTTAGGGTCTCTGTTTTGGGGAATTCTTTAGATAACGAATGCAAGAGCTCATCAGAGTTCCTCTGCATCTCTCTCTTCACCTTCTGCCAAGGAATCGACCGCTGACTGCTCAGGACTCCTGCAAAACCGCAACAAAGTAGCAAAGACGACTACTGCAACCTTGTATCGCTGATCCTGCCGCCTTCTCGACTGTTTTCCTGGTGGTGCATGCTGTGGGGGTAGTCTGCCTCCTCTCTGCACTAGAAGCTCTGAAGAAATCTCCAGTGGGTCGACGGAATCTTTCCCCTGCAACCGCAGGCAACAAAAGACTGCATCACCGGTCCTCTGGGTCCCCTCTCAGCACGACGAGCGTGGTCCCTGGAACTCAGCAACTCTGTCCAAGTGACTCCCACAGTCCAGTGACTCTTCAGTCCAAGTTTGGTGGAGGTAAGTCCTTGCCTCCCCACGCTAGACTGCATTACTGGGTACCGCGTGATTTGCAGCTGCTCCGGCTCCTGTGCACTCTTCCAGGATTTCCTTTGTGCACAGCCAAGCCTGGGTCCCCGACACCCTAACCTGCAGTGCACAACCTCCTGAGTTGTCCTCCGGCATCGTGGGATCTTCTTTTGTGACTTCGGGTGAGCTCCAGTTCACTCCTCATCGTGGTGCCTGTTCCGGCACTTCTGCGGGTGCTGCCTGCTTCTGAGAGGGCTCCTTGTCTTGCTGAACACCCCCTCTGTCTCCTCACGCAAGTGGCGACATCCTGGTCCCTCCTGGGCCACAGCAGCATCTAAAAATCCTAACTGCAATCCTTGCAGCTAGCAAGGCTTGTTTGCTGTCTTTCTGCGTAGGAACACCTCTGCAAGCTTCTTCACAACGTGGGACATCCATCCTCCAAAGGGGAAGTTTCTAACCCTCTTCGTTCTTGCAGATTCCACATCTTCTACCATCTGGTGGCAGCTTCTTTGCACCCTCAGCTGGCATTTCCTGGGCATCTGCCCACTCTCGACTTTGTCGTGACTCTTGGGCTTGGTCCCCTTGTTCCACAGGTACTCTTGTCCGGAAATCCACTTTGGTTGCATTGCTGGTGTTGTTCTTTCTTGCAGAAGTCCCCTATCACGACTTCTGTGCTCTCTGGGGAATATAGGTGCACTTTACACCTACTTTTCAGGGTCTTGGGGTGGGCTATTTTTCCAACCCTCACTGTTTTCTTACAGTCCCAGCGACCCTCTACAAGCTCACAGAGGTTTGGGGTCCATACGTTATTCGCATTCCACTTCTGGAGTATATGGTTTGTGTTGCCCCTATACCTATGTGCTCCTATTGCAATACATTGTAACTTTACACTGCTTGCATTACTTCCTTTTGCTATTACTGCATATTTTTGGTATTTTGTACATATATCTTGTGTATATTTGGCACCCTCATACTGAGGGTACTCACTGAGATACTTCTGGCATATTGTCATAAAAATAAAGTACCTTTATTTTTAGTATATCTGTGTATTGTGTTTTCTTATGATATTGTGCATGTGACACCAGTGGTATAGTAGGAGCTTTGCATGTCTCCTAGTTCAGCCTAAGCTGCTCTGCTAGCTACCTTTTCTATCAGCCTAAGCTGCTAGACACCTCTTCTACACTAATAAGGGATAACTGGACCTGGTACAGAGTGTAAGTACCCCTTGGTACCCACTACAAGCCAGGCCAGCCTCCTACACTGGGTACCTAGGTACCATATACTAGGGACTTGTAAGGGGGGTCCAGTGTGCCAGTCAGAATTGGAATATGGAGTCACTAAACTATAGTGACAAATTTGGTGCACAAAGAGAGCATAAGCACTGGAGTTCTGGTTAAAAGCACTCCAGTGACACAGTCAAGCATACTGACAACACATATAGGCCACATACTAAAAGCACTGGGGTCCTGGCTAGCAGGATCCCAGTGAGACAGTAAAAACACACTGACAAATGGGTTTCAAACTATGAGCACTGGGGTCCTGGCTAGCAGGATCCCAGTGAGACAGTAAAAACATACTCACAAACAGGCCAAAAATGGGGGTAACCATGCTAGAAAGAGGCTACTTTCTCACAACCACATGGTTCAGCACCTCCGTTTCACATTCCTGCAAGCGTAGCTCTAAGTTGCTGAAGTGTGGTACCAGTAGATATACTGAAGTCTGCCTTTGAAATTGGGGATGGATAAAAGGGTTCCTCTATGAACTACAGATGTCCCTCTTAAATTTCAGTCCAGTCTGCCCTTGGGCCATGGAATGCAGATCGTTATCTGTAGTGGGGCCATGATCTGGCTCTGAGAGGTCAAGTGTCAAAACCTCTCCCTCCAATCTATCCAGTCAGGCCTTCCACTGACAGAGGCCTGTCTTTCCGGGTACCCAAGTTTTATGGCTGTCACTGGGGAATGTATAGATGTGCTTTCCCCATTCTCCAGTGAAATTAACTTGGAATTAAAAGGCACCAAAAGAAAATTCTTAGGGGCATATTTATACTCCGTTTGCGCCGAATTTGCGTCGTTTTTTTCGACGCAAATTCGGCGCAAAACGAACGCCATATTTATACTTTGGCGTTAGACGCGTCTAGCGCCAAAGTATGGGCAAATAGCGTCATTTTTTTGCGTGAACGCCTTCCTTGCGTTAATGAGATGCAAGGAAGGCGTTCCCGTCTAAAAAAATGACGGCGACGCAAATGCGTCGTATTTATACTCCCGGGCAAAAATCACGCCCGGGAGGTGGCGGGTCAAAAAACCCCGCATTTGCGCCACTATTTAACGCCTGGGTCAGGGTAGGCGTTAAGGGGCCTGTGGGCTCAAAATGAGCCCACAGGTGCCCTCCCCTGCCCCAGGGACCCCCCCTGCCACCCCTGCCCACCCCAGGAGGACACCCAAGGATGGAGGGACCCACCCCAGGGACATTCAGGTAAGTTCAGGTAAGTGTAATTTTTTATATATATTTTTTTTTTTTGGGTGGCATAGGGGGGCCTTATTTGTGCCCCCCTACATGCCACTATGCCCAATGGCCATGCCCAGGGGACATAAGTCCCCTGGGCATGGCCATTGGGCAAGGGGGCATGACTCCTGTCTTTACTAAGACAGGAGTCATTTAAATGGCGTCTGGGCGTAGAAAATAATGGCGCAAATCGGGTTGAGGCGATTTTTTTGCCTCAACCTGACTTTCCCCATTTTAAGACGCCCTAACGCCATTTTCCCCCTACGCCGGCGCTGCCTGGTCTACGTGGTTTTTTTCCACGCACACCAGGCAGCGCCGGTCTGCTAGCGACGGCTAACGCCATTCCATAAATACGGCGCCCGCATGGCGCTTCAGAATGGCGTTAGACGGCGCTAAATTTTTTGACGCTAAACTGCGTTAGCGCAGTTTAGCGTCAAAAAGTATAAATATGGGCCTTAGAACATAGAAATACCCACTTCTTAGAAAAGGCATTTCTAGAGCATTACTCACAAAACCACTTTTTCCATGGGAAGGGATTTGTCCTTGTGAGTCCAATGATAGTCAACACCAGGAGGCTGCTCCACTGCAATCCACTGCTGCAGTTCAGGATCAATTGTAACCGATCCCCGTGGTAACCCGTGGGCAGAGCAGCTCTCATGTGTTCTTTCACTGCATGAGTACATGTACCCTGGTGCACACAGAAGCCTGCAGGGGCAGGCTGGGAACAAGATAAAGGACACCACACGGGTGCAAGTGTGCCCATTCAGGCCTGCTGTGACAGGCCAAGTACATAGGGGCACACCAGTGGGCATTGGTGCACATATTGGTCAGCGCCACTTTCCTGGCAAAGGTAGGAAGGCATGCATGCTTTCACACTGTATTCACAGTGGGAAAGCACCTACGGCCCCAAAGAAACTTAAAGAGAATCAGTAAAACTGTGTAGAAAAAGAAAAACATTTAAGGAAAAACTACCTCAGCGTGTCAAGTCTAACATCGGATTATAGGAAGGATTTATTCGTATTCGGCCACTGCAACAGGCGAGTCATGTCAGCAGTTCTGACACAAAAATATCCACTGGAGCACAAACCTCTTGAGTACAACAGCGGGCTCTTATATCAGTTATCCAGGGTCATTTCCCTTGACAGCCTTCCTTGTCAACAAAAACACCTCCATCGTGATGGGGCACCACTGACGCTGTATGCCTAACAAACAGTGTTTGCGGTTATCCAAAAGAGCATGCTGACTATGCAGCCGGTTTCAGACAACGAGCTGATTATCTCCAGGCCACCACTAAAGGTAGTACAGTGCCACTGAGGGATACCAGCCACCTTCCTAGCTCATGAGGTTCAGAAGGGGGAGGAGATCCATGACTGCCCAACATACACCCCTGATGGGAACAACCAGGCAGAGGAGGACATCATCCCAGATAGTGAGGCACTGTTCATTGATGGTTCCTCCATGATCGATCAAGAGACGGGATAAGACACACAGGGGTAGTAGTAGTTATGGTCCATAGCCATGCACCCTCGGAAAAGCTTCAGGTCATCGCACAGCTAACTCTTCCCCCCATCTCTCAGCACAGGCGGCAGAACTGACAGCACTAATTAAAGGTCTTTCCCAAAGCTTGGGTAAGACAGTAACAATTTATTCAGACTCACCCCATTTCACCACCACGATTGACTCAAGCATAGGGTGGTGGAAAAGGAAAGAGTTTTGAAGTCAAACGGCACATTCGTCACACACCGGAAACTCCTAGTTATGTATTAACCTGCTGACCCTGCCTAAACACGTGCCAGGGTAAAATGTGCTTCTCATACTGATGGCAAAGACTTCGTATCCTGGGGGAATGCAGTATCTCACCAAATTGCAAAAATGGCAGCATATGGTATGGTTGAGGAGCCTCATGTACTCCCCTTACGACAGGCATCAGAGGCGGAACCCCCGCAGGACAAGCCATACCCAGGAACAGCAGGATTGTACTTGAGGGAGTCGCAGGAAACTGCATTGTCTGAAGAAAAAGAACACTGAATAGCCAGGGGCTGTAATCAGACAGACACAACCTAATATACAGACACATACTCACAGAAAAAAACCATCATGCTGCAGAGCTTAGTCAACATAGCTTTGCCCCAATTACACTTACCAACACAAAGAGCCAAAGACAAAATGATAGCAGAACTTCAGAGCAACTGGTTTATTCCCAATCTCACTGAAACTGTGAAAATGTATTTAAATGAATGTTTCATCTGCCAAATATACTCCCCAAACCTACTCTCAAGGTCATGTCATCGGCTATCCACAGACCAATGGGGCCTTTCAGGACATTACACATCGATTTCATTGATATGATCAATCAATGTGCTAACTATCAGTACCTGATTGAAGTGGTCTGCCTATATTCTAGATAGATCAAAGATATTCCTTGTGTGCACTGTGATGCCAAGGCAGCAGCAATGTTCATTGTCAGGGAGGTAATACCCAGGTGGGGGGGTACCATATGTAATCTGGTTGGACAATGGAAAACACTTTTAGACTCAACAGCCTGTTGATAAATACAATGACTAACATTTGTGCAAGCCTACACAAGAAGTGGCTCCACTGTCTGTCCCTATCTTGTTTGCACTGAAGAATATACCCAGCAGCAATCCCATCTCACCCCACTCCAGATCGTGAGTGGTAGGCTGATTTGGACACCCATCCCCCATACACGTGTAGGTCAAAAACATCGCCCACATCGATGGCACCCCCATGTGTACACTAGAGTACTGAAAGGCTGGTAATGCCAACAGAGTAAAAACTAAAAGTAAAAATTGCCCATGTGCACGAGAATCACCCCATAAAGCATACCATTCAGACGTACACTTAGTCAAGCACGGAGAGGTGGGGAGACCCAACAACCCATGAAAATCAATATGTGCCTAAATAATAACAATTTTTTTCCAAACCAGGGGCCATATTTACAAGGTCTGTGGTCACCAAGAAAGAGCAGAAATGCGCTGTATCTACAAGATAAGGCGAATTTCTCTTCTCTCCGCCCGCGCTTGCCCAGAAATTGGCTCCCATATGCCAATGCAGGCTCCCTTGCGCCATGATGAAAGGGTGCCTGTGTGGTAAGGATGATTGTTTTTGTGCAGGATCGGACACTTTTCTGCATAAAATCAATCAATGGAGCCAATTTCCTCCTCCATGTGTGCTGCACACATGGAGAACAAAATAGGGAGAAATGAAGATATTTCTCCTTGTTGCATCACTCTTATGCCACACCTGGGGTTGTGTAGGCTTTTGACACAGTTCCAGATATGCAAAAACCTTGTAAATATGGGAATGCTTCAAAATCCATGGATGTTGCATGGGAAAACCCACACAACACCACTATAAATGCCTCCCTGATGCAAAGTATGGCAACACAGCAACCTGTGCTGCTTTGCATTACTCCATATCTACAAGGGAATGAAAAGCCACGCAAACTGGATTTCCATAGACTTGTAGATATAGGGGAGCAGCTTGCGCCGTAGGTGCATCACAAAAAGTGGCTGCTTGTAAATATGGGCCCAGGTATCTCGAATACGGCCAACTTCCAGTGCCTTACCAAAATCACGGAAAAGCATGAATTAATAACTGGTGACCTGCAAGGATGTAATGTTCTTTCTTTTATAAGAACCAAATGTAGCTCTTGCCCAACAAGTCTGCAATACCTAAGACTTGTTGGGCAAGAGGTACATTTAGGTACCAAGTGCACCACCTCTACCGGGGTACCATTGCCTTCTCAGCAGCCACACCAGTACACCCAGCAGGATCAAGAGTGACAAACTGCTCCAAAGGACTTTCACAACCAATAGGATCAAGAGCCACAACCCACCCCAAAGGCTTTCAACATACACCCCCCCAATGGGATCCCGAACCACACCTTGCTCCAAAGACTTTTTTTCAAACTGCTTTCAACCAAGGAACTCTCATCACCAAGAAGAACATGGACATCTTTCCCTGGAATCATCTCAAGGTTTACCATGTTTCATATGTCATATGTTATATTCTTTTATACATCCTCTGTTTACTAGGGATGCTACCACATCTATGCATTTCCAAAGAGAAGTCTGCTCTAATGGAGTCTATTCAGAAAGTACCACTGAGCTTGCACAGGGTCCTCTTCCACGTCACCTATAATTACAACACACCCAACACTAGTATTCCACATGCACTACACAGCGCTCTTTTACACAACACAAGATATCAGCACAAACTGCTGTGGGCTCCAAGACATCAGCAGGGTCAGGTTACGTTAGCTGAAAACACATGCAGTACGCGCAGATAGGCTTTACTTATCCCAAGAGGTAGGCCTTAAAAAAGCAAAATGCCTTCTCCATCTTTACCTATGTAGAATTAGGGCCAAAATACAACCTAATAGAGTTGAGCCCCATAGGGTAGTAGTAAACCTGACCAACTAGGAGACCAATCCTATAGCACTGTACCTTCTCATCAAGCTTAGAGATATCCAAAGTGAGCTAGACAGGATGCGTAGGACTGCACCTGTAGGGAAGGACACTGTTTGGCTCCGAGATTTTACAGTTAAGAGATTCTTGGAGGTAGCTAAACCCACCAGCCAGTTCACAAACACGTCCACTCCTGCTTCCAACTGTGGTACCAAGATGGCACTTAGCATTTCTGGGGCCGTCTTTGTGAACAGCAAGAGGACCCCAGACAAGGAGTTTCAGTGCAGGGCCATCCACCTCAATGATATGAAGGAAAATGGACCTCGTAGGGGCGCATTCAACAACAGCGTAGAAATGCAATGTAAGGAGATCTGGGACACTGAGATAGACAGGTACACATGTATAGTAGGGAAGGGGAAACCCCTCATTATACCGAAACTAACACTGTCTTCCTTATGTTTCAGAGGCAAAGGAACCATTCCGTTGGGTAAGAACGAAAACTGTGACACAGTATTGTACATTCCGGACATGCAATGAGGCATCTGCTGGCAATGCAGCAAGTTTGCTTACATCTAGCTCATTCCTGGATGGCGTGGCCTCTGCTCCCTCATCACTATGCACACCCCAACCATGGTCATGCCTTAAGAAGATCTATCTGAAATGTACCAACAACCACTGAGGAGAAAAACAACACTGTTGCATCAGACTCAAAAGAAAAGAACTGCTGATTAGTACGGGGACATTCTCAAGTGTTAGAAATTTAGGGGGTCATTCCGACCCTGGCGGTCCATGACCGCCAGGGCCGGGGACCGCGGAAGCACCGCCAACAGGCTGGCGGTGCTTCCAGGGCCATTCTGACCGCGGCGGTAAAGCCGCGGTCAGAAAAGGGCAACCGGCGGTTTCCCGGCGGTTTACCCCTGGCCCAAGGAATCCGCCATGGCGGCACTGCTTACAGCGCCGCCATGGGGATTCCGACCCCCTTCCCGCCATCCTGGTCCTGGCGGTAAATACCGCCAGGAACAGGATGGCGGGAACGGGTGTCGTGGGGCCCCTGGGGGCCCCATAAAGATTTTCAGTGTCTGCTGTGCAGACACTGAAAATCGCGACGGGTGCCACTGCACCCGTCGCACCCCTTCAACTCCGCTGGCTCCATTCGGAGCCGGCTTCATTGTTGAAGGGGCTTTCCCGCTGGGCCGGCGGGCGGCCTTCTGGCGGTCGCCCAGCGGGAAAGTCAGAATGACCGCAGCGGCCATTTGACCGCGGTACGGTCTTTTGGCGGTTCCCGCCAGGCGGGTGGCTTCCGCCGCCCGCCGGGGTCGGAATGACCCCCTTAGTCTTTGGTTGGCAGTCAGGTTACCCCTGTCCAAGCCAAGACCCTCACTCTAGTCAGGGAAAAGGAGAATCACCCTCAGTTAACCCCCACACACACCCTTGGTAGCTTGGCATGAGCAGGCAGGCTTAACTTCAGAAACAATGTGTAAAGTATTTGTACCAACACACACAGTAACCCATGAACCCATTACAACATGAGACAACACATGTTTAGAAAAATAGGTAACATTTATCTAAACAAAACAAGACCAACACGATAAAAATCAGACATACACAAGTCAAGTTATGAATTTTTAAAAGAATATGGCCCTAATTAATACATTGGCGGTAAATGTAGGAGGCTGGCCTGGCTTATAGTGTGTACCTTGTGGTACTTACACCTTGTGCCAGGTCCAGTTATCCCTTATTAGTAGAATAGAGGTGTTCTAGCAGCTTAGGCTGATAGAGGTAGCTATAGCAGAGCAGCTTAGGCTGAACTAGGAGACATGCAAAGCTCCTACTATACCACTTATATCACTTAGCACTATATCATGAGAAAACACAATACTCAGAGTTACTAAAAATAAAGGTACTTTATTTTAGTGACAATATGCCAAAAGTATCTCAGAGGATATACTCCCTTAGGAGGTAAGTAAAATACACAAACTATACACACACAAGCCAAATCAGGTAAGTAAACAGTTAGAAAAGTAGTGCAAACACTGTAGAACACAATAGAATGCAATAGGGAAAAATAGGCCTGGGGCAACACAAACCATATACTCCAAAAGTGGAATGCAAACCATGAATTGACCCCAGGCCTAGTGTAGTGTGTAGAGGGTCGCTGGGAGTGTAAGAAAACACTAAGGGTGTCCAAGATACCCCACCCCAAGACTCTGAAAAGTAGGAGTAAAGTTACCCTACTACCCCTGAAAGACAGTAAAGTCGAGATAGGGGATTCTGCAAGGACAACAACTGACTGCAAAGCACTGAAGACAGATTCCTGGACCTGAGGACCTGTAAAGGAAAGGGACTAAGTCCAAGAGTCACGCAAGTGTCCAGGGGAGGCAGGAGCCCACTAAACCCCAGATGAAGGTGCAAATGGGCTGCCTCCGGGTGGAAGAAGCCGAAGATTCTGCAACAACGGAAGGTGCCAGGTACTTCTCCTTTGGTCAGAAGATGTCCCACGGCGTGCTGGAGGATGCAGAGTTGTTTCCACACAGACTGCAAACAAGCCTTGCTAGCTGCAAGAGTCGCGGTTGAAGGTTTTGGGTGCTGCCAGGGCCCAGGAAGGACCAGGAGGTCGCCCCTTGGAGGAGGAGACAGAGGAGGTGCTTAGCAACACAGAGAGCCCACGTAGAAGCAGGTAGCACCTGCAGAAGCACCTGAACAGGTGCTTAGAAGATCTGAGGACGGCGGTCAACTCAGCACAACAAAAGGGGGTCCCACGAAGTCAGAGTCCAACTCAGCTAGTTGGGCAATGCAGGACAGAGTGCTGGGGACCTGGGCTAGGCTGTGCACAAAGGAAGTCTTGCAAGAGTGCACAGAAGCCCTAACATCTGCAGTTCACACAGTACACAGGATTACTGTCTGGCCTGGGAAGGCAAGGACTTACCTCCACCAAATTTGGACAGAAGGGCTACTGGACTGTCGGGGACACTTGGACCCGGCTCCTGTGTTCCAGGGACCATGCTCGTCAGAATGAGAGGGGACCCAGAGGACCGGTGATGCAGAAGTTTGGTGCCTGTGTTGGCAGGGGGAAGATTCCGTCGACCCATGGGAGATTTCTTCTTGGCTTCCAGTGCAGGGTGAAGGCAGACAGCCCTCAGAGCATGCACCACCAGGAAACAGTCGAGAAAGCCGGCAGGATGACGCGCTACAATGTTGCTGGTAGTCTTCTTGCTACTTTGTTGCGGTTTTGCAGGCGTCTTGGAGCAGTCAGCGGTTGATCCTTGGCAGAAGTTGAAGAGGGAAGTGCAGAGGAACGCTGGTGAGCTCTTGCATTCGTTATCTGGTGAGATACCCACAGGAGAGACCCTAAATAGCCCTCAGAGGAGGACTGGCTACAGAGAAAGGTAAGCACCTATCAGGAGGGGTCTCTGACGTCACCTGCTGGCACTGGCCACTCAGAGCTGTTCATTGTGCCCTCACATCTCTGCATCCAAGATGGCAGAGGTCTGGGACACACTGGAGAAGCTCTGGGCACCTCTCCTGGGAGGTGCTTGTCAGGGGAGTGGTCACTCCCCTTTCCTTTGTCCAGTTTCGTGCAAGAGCAGGGCTGGGGGGATCCCTGAACCGGTGTAGACTGGCTTATGCAAGGTGGGCACCATCTGTGCCCTTCAAAGCATTTCCAGAGGCCAGGAGAGGCTACTCCTCTCAGGCCCTTCACACCTATTTCCAAAGGGAGAGGGTGTAACACCCTCTCTCAAAGGAAATCCTTTGTTCTGCCTTCCTGGGACACGGCTGCCCAGGCCCCAGGGGGGCAGAAACCTGTCTGAGGGTTGGCAGCTGCGGTAGCTGCAGAGAAAACCCCAGAAAGTTAGTTTGGCAGTACCCGGGCTCTATGCTGGAGACCCGGGGATGCATGGAATTGTCCCCCCAATACCAGATTGGTATTGGGGTGACAATTCCATGATCCTAGACATGTTACATGGCCATGTTCGGAGCTACCATTGTGACGCTACATATAGGTGTTGATTTATATGTAGTGCACGCGTTTAATGGTGTCCCCGCACTCACAAAGTCCGGGGAATTTGCCCTGAACAATGTGGGGGCACCTTGGCTAGTGCCAGGATGCCCTCACACTAAGTAACTTTGTACCTAACCATCACTAAGTGAGGGTTAGACATATAGGTGACTTATAAGTTACTTAAGTGCGGTGTAAAATGGCTGTGAAATAACATGGATGTTATTTCACTCAGGCTGCAGTGGAAGTCCTGTGTAAGAGTTGTCTGAGCTCCCTATGGGTGGCAAAAGAAAGGCTGCAGCCCACAGGGATCTCCTGGAACCCCAATATCCTGGGTACCTAGGTACCATATACTAGGGAATTATAGGGGTGTTCCAGTGTGCCAATCAGAATTGGACAAATTAATCACTAGCCTGCAGTGACAATTTTAAAAGCAGAGAGAGCATAAACACTGAGGTTCTGGTTAGCAGAGCATCCGTGATACAGTTAGGCACCACACAGGGAACACATACAGGCCACAAACTTATGAGCACTGGGGTCCTGGCTAGCAGGATCCCAGTGACACATATCAAACATACTGACAACATGGGGTTTTCACTATGAGCACTGGGCCCTGGCTAGCAGGATCCCAGTGAGACAGTAAAAACACCCTGACATATACTCACAAACAGGCCAAAAGTGGGGGTAACAAGGCTAGAAAGAGGCTACCTTCCTACAGTAAATTCCGCCTACCGCCGCGGCTACGGCCGCCAAAAGACCGTTGTCGCAGGTAACATCCGTTCGCGATAATATGACCACAGCTGGATTTCTGCCCCAAGAAGGGCGGAAATTCAGCTGTGGCCATGCTGGCGGATGGTGTTAAGGTGGCGCTGCTACCACCAGCAGCGCCATGCCAGTAGACTGCCACCAGCCGTATTATGAAAAAAATATGGCCTGACGGTGTTCTGCTGGTGGACGCTGCTGGCGGTAGCAGCGCCCCGTCCTGTCCCCTACTGGAAGACCCCCTGGATGCAGGTGAGTCGGGTGTCTGACAAGGGAGGGGGGTGGGGGTGTTGTGTGTGTGTGTTTGGGGGGGTGTGCATGACTGTGTGAGAGTGTGCGTGCATGCGCATGAGTGTGTAGTGTTGCATGCGTGTGTGCATGTGTGAGAATGTGTGAATTAATGGAAAAGTGAATGCGTGTCTGCGTATAAGTTTGGATGTGTGTACAGATGTGTGTGTGAATGAATGGATGCATGTGTGTATGAATGCGTGTATGCCTGTGGGTGTGAGTGTGTGAATGCATGGTGTGTGCCTGTGTGTGCGCATGTATGGGGGGGTGGAGTGGAAGGGGAGACCATGGATGGAGGGGGTTTGGGGATTGTATGGGGAGTGTTGGGAGGGTGGACCTCCTACCAGTGACAGGGAAGGAATTCCCTGTCACTGGTAGGGCCTACTGCCATGGTTTTTGTGGCATTACAAACGCCACGAAAACCATGGCGGTAGGCAGAATCATAATGCCGCCGCCAGGACAGTAGCGGCCGCCGGGTTGGAGATGGTTATCTCCAGCCCAGCGGCTGCTACTGCCATGGCAGTTGGTGTGGTACATTGACAGGTTGGCTTCAGCATCGTTTCTCCAGCTGCATTGCGTCGATCTCCCAGCCACGATGCAGGTGGAGCGTCAATTTTAGCTGCGAGGCTGGTGACATGTCGTTTGACAGCTGCAAGGCGGCTGGTGCATCAAAAGTTTCCAGCTTCTCCAGCTCTTCTACCGGGCAAAGGTTCCACTTGGTTCCAGAAGTAATCTGATTTTCAGGGGTTTTGGGGGTTCTTCTTATACCCCTTTCTGCCTTTGAAGTAGGCATACTTCAAATAGAACTCTCTCTTGTTTTCAAGATTCTACCCAGCCCACACCAGGCTCCAGATACACACCAGGGAATTGGAGACTGCATTGTTTGAGGGCAGGTGCAGCCCTTTCAGGTGTGAGTGACCACTCCTCCCCTCCCCTTTGCTCAGATGGCCCATCAGGCTACACCCCGCTCCCTTTCTGTCACTGTCTAGAGGAGAATGCACACAGCCCAAGTGTCAAACCAACCCAGACAGTGAAACCGCAAACATGCAGAGTCATAGAATGGCTTCAGCAATAACATGCCTACTTTCTAAAAGTGCCATTTTGAAACACACAATCGAAAAACAAACTTAACTAAAAGATGTATTTTTAAATTGTGAGCTCAGAGACCCTAAACTCCATATTTCTATCTGCTCCCAAAGGGAATCTGTGCTTTAATCACATTTAAAGGCAGCCCCTATGTTAACCTATGAGAGAGATAGGCCTTGCAACAGTGAATACCGAATTTGGCAGTATTTCACTGTCAGGACATGTGAAACACATAAGTATATGTCCCACCTTTAACATACACTGCACCCTGCCCGTGGGGCTACCTAGGGCCTACCTTAGGGGTGTTTTACATGTATAAAAAAAGGAAGGTTTAGGCCTGGCAAGTGGGTATATTTGCCACATTGTATTGGCAGTTTAAAACTGCACACACAGACACTGTAGTGGCAGGTCTGAGCCATGTTTACAGGGGTACTAAAGTGGGTGGCACAACCAGTGCTGCAGGCCCACTAATAGCATTTGATTTAAATGTTCTGGGCACCTCTAGTGCACTTTACTAGCGACTTACTAGTCAATCAAATATACCAATCATGGATAAGCCAATGTACTCATATATTTTATACAGGGAACACTTACACTTTAGCAGTGGTAAATTGTCCAGAACAAACAAAACAGCAAAAACAGAGTCCAGCACACAGAAGCAACCTGCAAAGTAATGGCAAAAGTTAGGGGATACCATGCCAATGATGCCAAGTCTAACTTCAAGGAATCTAGTGTTCACCGATGCCCAAGGATCGGCAGGAGTGTGCATACCTTTCTTCTCCTTGCAGACAAAAGTGAATGCCTGATGGTTACAAATAACCCAGTGGGAAATGCTCAACATGATGAACAGCAGTCAAGGAAGAACTGAGAGCCTTCCGCCTTATTGTGATGCAACATCAGTATGTGTTGGAATTAATGACTGCAATGGGGTTTGGGGTTTGCATGGAGATCAGTGCATCTTGCTGTACGTTTATACCTGGCAATGACATGGAGAATGGGACTCTGACACTTGCCATTCAGGCATTGCACTAAGGGAGGGTGCCTCATAACTATAAGCAGGGACATGATAAAAGATGTTTTATACGCCATGGTGAGGGAAAAACTGCCAATTTATTTTTTCCCTATTGTAGTACATTAGCTCCATGGGCTAACATTGGGAAACTTTATTAAAGTATAACTTTCACTAGAAATGGGTTACAATTTCCTTTCTTGGACTCAAAATGATAGTTAGAATAAATCCAACAATTTGACACTTAGATTTATTATAACTCTCACAGAACAGACGTTCTTCAGACCTGGCCCTCTTTACAAGGTCATCCTCACAGTTTTTGCATTCCTCCTCTTATTTGTTCTGACCTTTTGTTGTTGACTCTAGGACTCTGAGCACTTTATCACTGCTGATCAGTGCTAAAGTGCATATGCTTTCCCTTCTAAAATTGGTATGATTGGCTTACACCTAATTGGCACATTTAATTTGCCTGTAACTCCCCTGTACAGTGGTATCTCTATACTTAGGGCCTGTAAATTCAATACTACTTATGGACCTGCAGCGCAGCTTGCGTCACCCACAGAAGTAGCCTTTCAGACCTGCTTGCCAAACCTGAATCTCTCCTTTTACTACATATAACTCTCCCCCTGTGGTAGGCCCTAGTAAGCCCTGTGGGCAGGTGCTATGTATGTGGAAGGTAGGGCATGTGCCTGGTTGTGTGGCCTATCTTGGTACTGACAAACAGCCTATTTGGTTTCTTACTGCTGTGAGTGCTGCCTTGCTCATAGGATTGCATTGGCAATATCCTGCCTTATGTCTAGGAGGCAGTATCTGATCTACTAGGAGTAGCGTACTCATGTTTGGTATGGTTGTAATGGTAGTGAGAAACGCTGCTTAATGGCGTAGGTGGATTTTTTATTGACATTATAGAAATTCCACTGCTAGAAACTGGGCATTTTTCTGTGCTTATGACTCTGGTGATTTGCAGCTTGACTCCTATCCACATCAGAGTGACAGAGAGGGTGTAGGTGTCACAGAGATGCATCTGCCTATTGAATGGCCTTCCTGGGCTGAGAGAAGGAGAGGTGGGGCACACCTGCATTTGTGAAGGCTGTGCCCTAGCCTTACACAAAGGGCTTGTTTAACCCCCCACTTATGTCTGGATCTTACGCTTGAGGAGAGAGGGGACAGTCCTAGAGCCAGTTAGGACTGATTGGAACCTCTTGTCCCCCTTTTTGTAAAAGTTGTGCAAAACTGAGTATAAGTACAAGGGTTTTACCCATGTTAAGAGAGACACCAATTGACTGCTGAACTGAATACAGGATGCTGCTGGAGGGACTCACCAGGAACCACCGTGGACTTTGCTGTTGGGCTGATCTGTGACCTGCTTGGTCACTAGGAGGAACTGCCACTGACTGCAACTCTTTGTGCTGGCCTGCTTGTTTGGGCCCTGCCGCCCTGGGCTCCCCTTTGCTGTCTCCAGGGGCTGGGTGTTGAGGCCCCTGTTTACGGCCTCAGAGCACTAGAAGACCACTTTACTCTGCTTCCCCAGCATGAGAGTAGCATCATGTTTACATGCTCCAATTGATTTTAACCCCTTCTGTGCCACGGACGTAATGGTTACGTCCTGCGGCACAGTGCTCCTGTGCTGAGGACGTAACCATTACATCCTCGGCCTGGAGCTCGGAGGGAGTGCTAGCGCTCCCTCTGTGGGCTTCCCTCCCACCCCCCCAAGGCAGGGATGGAAGGGGAATCCCTTCCCCTTCCACCCCGACCCCCCTGGCCCACCAGTGACGCCTGATGACGTCAGCGTGCATTTGAGCGCTGACCTCATCAGAGACCACTTACCCATAGAAATGCAAAGCATTTCTCTTCTGATCATGTGATGGGGGCCTGAGAGGCTTCAAAGGGAAGGAAAGGAATTTCCTTCCCTTTGAAGTCTCAGAGCACTTCAAAAGCCAGATCGTAAAGCGATCCAGCTTTTGAAATGCCCACTAGACACCAGGGATTCATTTTTCTATGGAAACTGGCATGAGGGGAGCAACCCCTTGGGCAGGGGTCGCTCCCCAGGGGGGCAATATTTTTCAAGGCCTTTTCTGCCCCCCCCCACCTGGGGGCAGAATCCACTAGGCGCCAGGAATCATTTTTCTTGTTTGTTTTGTATTTTAGTTGGGGAGCGACCCCTTAGGCAAGGGTCGCTCCTTAGGGGGCAAATTATATTTAGGCCATTTCTGGCCCCCTTGGTGGCAGATTGGCCTATTTTTATGAGGCGAAACCACTAGACACCAGGGAGTTTTTTTTTTACGCCAAATTCACAGAAGGGAAGCGACCCCTTAGGCAAGGGTTGCACCCCGGGGGGGGGAATTTGTTTTATTCCATTTCTGCCCCCCCCGGGGGCAGATCGTCCTATTGTTATTAGGCCGATCTGCCCACAGGGGGGGCAGAAGCCTCTAGGCGCCAGGGATGTTTTTTAGAGGTGGGGAGCGACCCCTTAGCCAAGGGCCGCTCCCCTGGGGGGCACATTGTATTTGGACCATTTCTGGCCCCCTTGGGGGCAGATCGGCCGATTTATGTTAGGCCAATCTGCCCACAAGGAGGACAGAAACCACTAGGCGCCGGGAATCTTTTTTTTGTGCCAATTTCACGCAAGGGGAGCGACCCCTTAGGCAACAGTCGCTCCCTGGTGGGCAAATTTATTTTAGGTGATTTCTGCCCCCCCGGGGGCAGAACGGCCTATTGTTATTAGGCCGATCTACCTCTAGGTGCCAGGGAATTTTTTTTTTCGGGTTTTTTTTTTCTTGTTTTTTAGAGGTGGAGAGCGACCCCTTAGGCAAGAGTCGCTCCCTGTGGGGGCAAATTTATTTTAGGTGATTTCTGCCCCTCCAGGGGCAGAACAGCCTATTGTTATTAGGCCGATCTGCCCCCAGGGGGGGCAGAAACCTCTAGGCGCCAGGGATTTTTTTTTAGGGTTTTTGTTTTCTTGTTTTTTAGAGGTGGAGAGCGACCCCTTAGGCAAGGGTCGCTCCCCTGGGGGGCACACTGTATTTAGACCATTTCTGCCCCCCTTGGGGGTATATCGGCCAATTTTTGTTAGGCCAATCTGCCCACAAGTGGGGCAGAAACCACTAGGCACCAGGGATCTTTTTTTTGTGCCAATTTCAACCAAGGGGAGCTACCCCTTAGGCAAGGGTCGCTCCCCGGGGGAGGAGGGGGCAAATTTATTTTAGGCCATTTCTGCTCCCCGCGGGGGCCTATTGGCCTATTGTTATTCTGCCGTTCTGCCCCCAGGGGGGGCAGAAACCTCTAGGTGCCAGGGATAAAAAAAATTAGGTTTTTTATTTTGTTTGTTTTGTTTTTTAGCGGTGGGGAGCGACCCCTTAGGTAAGGGTCGCTCCCCTGTGGGGCACATTGTATTTAGACCATTTCTGCCCCCCTTGATGGCAGATCAGCCAATTTTTGTTAGGCCATCTGCCCTCAAGGGGGGCAGAAACCACTAGGCACCTAGGATCTTTTTTTTTGCGCCAATTTCACACAAGGGGAGCAACCCATTGGGCAAGGGTCGCTCCCCGGGGGAGAGAGGGCAAATTTATTTTAGGCCTTTTCTACCTCCCCTGGGGGCAGATCGGCCTATTGTTATTACCCCAGGTGTGGCAGAAACCTCTAGGCGACAAGGATAAAAAGAAATTGGGTTTTTCTTTTTTTGTTTTGTGTTTTAGAGGTGGGGAGTGACCCCTTAGTCAAGGGTCACTCCCCTGGGGGGGAAATTGTATTTAGACCATTTCTGCCCCCCTTGGGGGCAGATCGGCCAATTTTTGGTAGGCCAATCTGCCCCCAAGGGGATCAGAAACCACTTAGGCACCAGGGATTGGTGTGTGTGTATGCGTGTGTTTTCTTTAGGGGGGCAGCCCCTTGGGTAAGGGTCATTCCCCATGGTGACACATTACTATTGGCGATATCTGCCCCCCTTGGGGGCAGATGGGCCTATTTGTGGAAGGGGGGGGCAGAAAGCCCACCAGAGGCCAGGGAAGTCTTTTTTTCAAAAATAAGAGGGTGGGGTTATGGCCATACCCCCACCCCAAATAAATGGGGCCTAAGTTGTTCTGCCCACCAGTGGACAGATGGGGCAATTACCCCTGATCCACACCCCGGGGGGGGCAAAAAGTCTACTAGATGCCAGGGAATTGAAACAAAATATATATATATATTGGTGTGGTGGCTACCAACAAGTATGGGCCTGGTGATGCCCCCTCCCCAACCAAAGGGGGTAACAGTCTTTCAGCTCTCCCCCACACTCTAAAACATCTTATCCCACAGCAAGCAAGAAGACATTTACTTATTTTGGGTTTTAGTTTTACATTTGGGCCATGAGAGCTTGGCTAACTCTCAAAATTGTCCCACTTGGAATGGTGAGGGCTGCACTTTATGGGCTTTGGGACGCTGCCATGTAGAAAAATCCACAAGACCTAGACACATCTGAAAACTAAACATCTGGGTGATTCCAGGGTGGTGTGTTTCACATGCACCCTGCACCATTTTTGTACCCAAAATGCCCTGCAAACCTCCAACTTTGCTGGAAATCACACATTTTTCCCACATTTTTGTGATGAACCTTCCGGAATCTGCAGGAATCCATAAAATTCCTACCACCCAGCATTGTCTCCTCTATACCGATAAAAATTCTGCTGAACTTGTCAGCCTAAAAATGTTTTTTTGCAAACTGCCCTTTTGAACTCCCTCTGGTGCCCCCTCAACATCGACATGTTTTTGGCTCTTCCCTTTCACAAGCACTTGGCCCACCTACACAAATGAGGTATCATTTTCACCAGGAGACTGAGGGGAACATTAGGTGGTATGAACTTTGTCCCAGTGCGGTGATCCCACACAGAAATGTGGGAAAAGTGTGATTTTTTAGCTAAATTTGAGGATTGCTGAGGATTATGGGTAAGAAAACATTGGAGGATCCACGCAAGTCACACCTCACTAGACTCCCTCGGTGTCTAGTTTTCAGAAATGTCTGGGTTTGGTAGGTTTCCCTAGAAGGCTGCTGAGCCCAGGGCCAAAAATGCAGGTGCCCCCCAGCAAAAAAAGGTGGTTTTGTATTTGATAATTTTGATGTGTCCAGATAGTGTTTTGGGTCATTTCCTTTCGCGGGCGCTAGGCCTACCCCCACAGGTGAGGTAAAAATGTTATCGGGAGACTTGGGGGAACGCTGGGTGGAGGGAAATTTGTGTCTCCTCTCTGATTCCAGAACTTTCTGGCACCGAAATGAGAGGAAAAAGTGTTTTTTTGGCCAAAATGTTAGGTTTGCAAAGGATTCTGGGTAACAGAACCTGGTCAGGGCCCCACAAGTCACCACATCTTGGGTTCCTCCAGGTGTCTAGTTTTCAAAACTGTGCAGCTTTGCTAGGTTTCCCTAGGTGCCAGCTGAGCTAGAGGTCAAAATCCACAGCTAGGCGCTTTGCAAAAAAGAGCTCTGTTTTCTTTGTAAAAATGTGATGTGTTCACGTTGTGTTTTGGGGCTTTTCCTGGCACGGGCGCTAGGCCTACCCACACAAGTGAGGTACCATTTTTATCGGGAGACATGGGGGAACGCTGGGTGGAAGGAAATATGTGGCTCCTCTCTGATTCCAGAACTTTCTGTCACCGAAATATGAGGAAAAAGTATTTTTTGGGCCAAGTTTTGAGGTTTGCAAAGGATTCTGGGTAACAGAATCTGGTCAGAGCCCCACAAGTCACCCCAGCTTGGATTCCCCTAGGTCTCTAGTTATCAAAACTGTGCAGGTTTGCTAGGTTTCCCTAGGTGCCGGCTGAGCTAGAGGCCAAAATCCCCAGCTAGGCGCTTTGCAAAAAACAGCTCTGTTTTCTTTGTAAAAATGTGATGTGTCCACGTTGTGTTTTGGGGCTTTTCCTGTTGCGGGCGCTAGGCCTACCCCCACAAGTGAGGTACCATTTTTATCGGGAGACATGGGAGAACACAGAATAGCAAAACAAGTGTTATTGTCCCTTGTCTTTCGCTACATTTTTTCCTTCCAAATGTAAGACAGTGTGTAAAAAAGACGTCTATTTGAGAAATGTCCTGTAATTCACATGCTAGTATGGGCACCCCGGAGTTCAGAAATGTGCAAATAACCACTGCTTCTCAACACCTTATCTTGTGGCCATTTTGGAAATACAAAGGTTTTCTTGATACCCATTTTTCATTTTTTATATTTCAGCAAATGAATTGCTGTATACCCGGTATAGAATGAAAACCCATTGCAAGGTGCAGCTCATTTATTGGCTCTGGGTACCTAGGGTTCTTGATGAACCTACAAGCCCTATATATCCCCCCATAAGAGTCCAGCTGACGTAATGGTACATTGCTTTCAAAAATCTGACATCGCAGGAAAAAGTTACATAGTAAAACGTGGAGAAAATGGCTGTTTTTTTCACCTCAATTTCAATATTCTTTTATTTCAGCTGTTATTTTCTGTAGGAAACACTTGTAGGATCTACACAAATGACCCCTTGCTGAATTCAGAATTTTGTCTATTTTTCATAAATGTTTAGCTTTCTGGGATCCAGCAATGGTTTCTCAACCATGTCGATCACTAACTGGAAGGAGGCTAAAAGCACAAAAAATAGTAAAAATGGGGTATGTCCCAGTAAAATGTCAAAATTGTGTTGAAAAATGGGGTTTTCTAATTCAAGTCTGCCTCTTTCTGAAAGCTGGGAAGATGGTGATTTTACCACCGCAAACCTTTTGTTGATGCCATTTTCATGGAAAAAACCACAAGCCTTCTTCTGCAGCCCTTTTTCCCCAGTTTTTAAAAAAAAAACGAAATTTTTGCTGTATTTTGGCTAATTTCTTTGTCTCCTTCGGGGGAACCCACAAAGTCTGGGTACCTCTAGAATCCCTAGGATGTTGAAAAAAAGGACGCAAATTTGGCTTGGCTGTCTTATGTGAACAAAAGGTTATGAGGGCCTAAGCGTGAACTTCCCCAAATAGCCAAAAAAAGGCTCTGTGCAGGAGGGGAAAAGGCCTGGCAGCGAAGGGGTTAAGTGCAGGAAGAGTGCTTTGCCTTTTGTTTACTTAAACGTGTGACAAGCACTTTTTCAGTGTCCCCCCGGGTGCACGGAAGTGCCACATGTTTGTGCGGCTGTAGCTCCCCCTTCTCCAAATGTGGAGAGGCTGTGAGGACTGCGGAATCAGCAGAGACGAGCACCCTTACAATTCGTGCCCCCGGGGCGACGAGCACTGAGGAAGGTGCCCCTGGGGCACAGGCAGCACCTGCTCCGGGTGTGTTCATCATCGCGACCCATGTGAGGAGACTGGAGGAGCAAGGTATCAGACCAGAGGGCCCAAGAGGGCTCACTGCGTGCTTCCCCGAGGGCTTGTCGCTTGCCCCATCTACCATCGGAGAAGGAGAAAAGGCCGCAGGAGGCCTCCTCTGACCCTCGGAGAGGTGGGCTGTCCAGTCAGCCTCCTGTCCTCTGACTGCAGTAGGATGATGAGCAGCTAGGCAGGAGTGCAGGGCTGTGTGCCCGCAAAGCCAGTAGGCTCGAACAAGACTTGTAGCTCCCTGACTAGGGAGCTAGATGGCAGCAGCCACATTGTGGGGTCGCGGGCAGCTGCCCCTGACTTGGCTGGTGTAGGGTCCAGCACAGAAGGCCCAGGGGTCTTCCCTGCGGGCTAGGGACGATTACATATGCCCTTCCCGTATATGCCAAAGAAGCACTGAGGCGTGTAGCCACTTTGCTAGGGGGGGAGGTAGTGAGAGTCCTACCCTTCAGGCTCTATTGATTTTTTTCCCGGATAGCTCATGATGTTTGCATCCAGGAGCATGCCTTGGCATATGTGCCATTGTGTTTTGAGATGTGCATACTAGGAATGTTTTCATGATATGAACATCTAAGTTGATGCTCCTAATGACTTCCCATGTGTTCCTCTGATGCTTCCTTTTCATGGGAAATCATGATTTTGTTGTGACACTTATGCTATGCGATTTGCCATGATAAGTGCCTTTTCAGTAACATTGATAACCTGACTATTGCTTATGTTGCAGGATAACCAGTAACCTATGTGTTGTATGTGACTACTGCTGGCTTTGTCAGAGTAATAGTAACTGAGTATTGTTCTGACAACTGCTTGTGTAGCAGGGTATTACTCACATGTTGTGTTGGGTCTAATGACATTTTGTGCAATACAGTTTGTTTTTATGTAACTTGGTGTGGCGTTTCCTTTGTGGTGTACATATTGCGTAACATGTGTTGTGTGTTGTGCAATTGCTTTACACATTGCCTCTGGGATAGGCCTGACTGCTCATGCCAAGCTTCTAAGAGGGTGAACAGGGGTTATCCTCAGTATGTAACTTCCTCGCTCTGACTAGAATGGGTGGGTTCTGCCTGGCTTAGGTCCATACCCTAGCCAACCAGAAACCCAATTTCTAACAAAGTTATACAACTTTCTTTTTTTGTAAGCCAAAATCAAGCTCTCTAGCTACTTTTCTCTGATTAGCCAGCCTCTGCCCAGCTGAGCCAAGCTGTGTTAATGAGGAGTGAAGTGGCCTGCATTGAGACAATGGGACATCTGGTAGGTGGATATTTGCAAGCTGCTGAGCAACAGGTGGGAGGGGGCAGGGTAGCCAAACTGGTCTTCAAAGAGAAAATGATACTTAGGCACAGGCTCACCCCCTCTTCCTGTCACCCCTACCAATTGGGAGCCCCAGTAATGAGATTAGCAGAAGGAATGGAAAGGGAGAGTTTAGGCATATAAACCAAAGCAGTGGGATGATTTAGCCAGATCCTGACCTCAAGGAGAGATTTTGAAAGAATAACACTTTCTGGGATTTAATTTTGACACAGTTTGCAGGAAGTGGTCACCCGAGTGGGTGGCACCCTGGACCACATTGGTCAGGGATTCCCCCTGCTTCACAGCCCAGGAACACTTGATACATATGGAATAGTTGCCCAGCAACTTAGAGCACTGCCTGATGAACAAGGATAAGAACAACTGACCTGCTGGAACCCTGGTTTGCACCCCAAAGACTGCACTCTGCATGACTGCACCTACTGCAGACTGATGAACTACAGATCTAAGGACTTTGCTTGTCTTCAAGAGAGACAAGTAGTGGATTCCCTGACTGCAACAGGTTAAAAGGTGTTCACCTGCAAAATCCCCGCCAAGGAGGGCCCAGATGACCCACTTCAGCTGGACTTCTGAGGATTTGTCGGGTGCATTCTGGGAAACAAAGTCCCAAACTCTTCAGGAACATTTCAGAACTTCGAGACCCTTGGATTATTATTGTGGAGCACTGGAGACCCAAAGGAGGACTTCTGGAAGGAGATCCAGAAGTTTGAAGAAGATTGTAGAACCTTTTAAAAAAAACTCTATAAAGTGACTGACTCGTTGACAAGAGTCAAGCTGCAGATGTCGAACTGCGACCTGCCTGAATTCTAGGAGTTGACTGGGAGCCCATGCTGAGTCAACTGACAATGTTGCATCAAATTCAGGCCTGATGAAGACCCTCTCCTGGTGAGGAGAGAAAATACTCCAGAAAAATGACTACGTTTGAAAGTAAATCTTTAACAGAGGCCTCCCACTTATTTTATCTGAGCAGGGCTCCATCACGGTTGGCTTCAATTTGTGACTGGGTCCCTGTCAAGAGCGACCAGATGTCCCTGGTTGGCGCTGTTGGTTTTTAAGCATGTGAAAGCACATTTTTGATTCATTCTTTAAAAATTCATATCTCTGGTTCCCTACATTGGATTTTATTAATGTTTAAAGATGACACTATTTCCTATTTTCATAAATTGGTGTTGGATTTTTATTGTGTACTGTGTTTTACTCATTTAATATATTGTTGTTTGTCTTATCCAGGTGGCTGGTTGACACCTGTTCGATATAAGTCAATAAGGACGCTCAATGAAGGACCACACGCCAATTATGAATACAATTTAGCTTTACTAGAATTTCAGGTAAATGCAGGCATTTAGCACATCAACAATAGTGGAATAAGAATAGCAATGAAAAGCATCTATTCATATATAAGTACACTACAAAGAGCATCTATGTATACGTATGAGCGAAGAGTTCATTGACAGAATAAGAATAGCAATAAAAAAAGCATCTATTTATATATAAGTACACTACAAAGAGCATCTATGTATACATCTGAGCAAAGAGTTCATTGACAGATATAAACTTGGAATAACTGTATACCAAAATGTGATACACTAAGATGTTCAGGGAGCAGAATATAAACGAGTTGAATACTTCAGATAAGCTTTGATTTACTGTACACTAAAATGCATATTTCAATTACTGTAGCAGACTCACACTACGATGTTCAGTGAGAAAAAAAACTATAAACAAGCTGAATTTCTCAGATTATAAACACAGTGCAAGCATAATAATCAATCATAATAATAGAGCAGAGAAACAAAAGTCTTTCATCCCTGGGTGGAACTTAACTTAGTCCACGAAATGCTGGGAAGCCCTCTACCGCCCGCTTGGACCTCTCTCCCCCTCGAGCGTCACGGTCTTGGAACAGCAAAACAGGGAGGCAGCTCTGGGTCTGAAGATGACAGTTTCACAACTCCATCTGCGAGCTTCAATTCCCTCACCCACCTTTCAGTGTTTAAATAACCTGAAGTTTGGATTCTATCCCCTTCCAGTATTTTCTAGCTATGTTATCAGTACATGTCTCTTGGCTGCCTTGCCATTCCCTGGCCATTGTTTTCATTCCATCTTTTACTGTGGTCTTGTTCTCAAGGTTGAGACTGAATCCCCTTCACAGCCTGTTTCTCACACATGCAGCTGCGAATAAGTTTATCTATGGAATGTCAAAAGAAAACAAGCTTGAAAGTGAACATCGTGAATTTCTTCCACGTTGCTCTGGCTTCGGTAGGCATCACGCTCATCTACACTGTTCAAGCTAATTAACCCTTTGCGTCACAATGTCTTCTGCAACTTTCCCTATACTGATCAGTGTTTTTAAATGACTTACACACCTGTCTCCTAAATTAAGCCCACTTGCTCATTGCCTGCTACCAGTGGTTGAGCAAGGGATTCATTTATTGAGACCCTGACTAAACCTTACATTGTGATTGTGGCCTTATTACCAGTGGCAGGTCCTTACTTATCACTTCTAATAACCCACTTTCCAATAATAATAATAATAATAATAATAATAATAATAATACTAATAATAATAATAATGATAACAATAGTTACTAATGGTCCTGTGGTCCCCACATACAAATTTGATTTCCCAGGAAAGACAACTTATAATTCGGCTACCCCAGTGCAGCAGACACTTCAGGTAATGCTGCAGCAAGTCAAGATATAAGAGGATTCATTCCTCTAGTCCTGACACACACACATTCTCCATGTGTGGTGAGTACAGATTTGACCTTGAATCTTTCAGGGTACAGTTCCATAGATAGATATTAGAGAATGCCAACTTCTGGTACACCACATGGGAGCCTCCTTTAACTTCCAATGACGGGGCCCACGGAGGCAGGAATATGTCTATGGTCCCAGTAGTGTCATGAAGTCTTAGCGCTAAGGAAATAGATGAGTAGGTAAAGGCTTAATGCTGATACTTCTTCCAGTGATAGCAGGAGTTCTGAGTTGAGACAGGGAATGATTCAGTAACCTGTGAGAGAGAACTTGGTAGATGTGGCTAAACTGAAATTCGAACTGGACAAGATGATTAGCGGGAACTTTGAAATGACGGTTAGAAAATGAGTTTGTGTTCATCTGAAAGAATGCTGCCAGACGTCCAGGACAAGTTTATGACAAAGATGTGAGATAAACTTGATCAAAGCCATGCAGAAGAGTTACTGGGTATGCTTTACTGAGAACGACATAGGTCCTCATTACGACCTTGACCTGGGGGTTCCTCCGTCACAAATGTCCATTGTATTACGATCTCCATTGAATAATATGGGATCATAATACAGCGGATGGGGTATCCACCACATTTGTGATGGAGAAAACCCCTCCTTCAAGGTCATAATAAGGCCCTTAGTCTGTATGGGAACTTCAGGGACGAAATACAAATAAAAGAGCTAATTCAGAAAATTTGAAAATGGAATGGGCTAGATAAGTGGGAAAGTTGATGGGCAAGAAAGAAAGAACTAAAGGAACAGACAGTGCCTGGTAGAGGTTATGATCATGTTCATTGAAGAAGTGATCTTGCATCATTCACTAATGACTTTCTAAAGCTGAGGCAAAAACCAGTGGATTGGTACAAGCAAGCTGAGCAATTTTTGAAGATTTTCCCAGTGTTGTGGGTCGATTTGAACATGCTGTTCAACATTGTGGTTCAGAGTGACTCATGGGTGGAATGTAAGATAGCTGTTGCATGTGCCCTGAGTCAGAACTGCCAAGGAGCCTCATGACGAAAAGCTCTTCACCGTAGGTAATGAAAAAGTGTCAGCAAGTGATGAGATTCTTAAGGTTTAAGGTGTTGCCCAAAGATATTGATTGGATTAACATTGATAGAACAATGAAAGAACTTAAAGAATCAATTCATGCTTATTATGAGAGACTGTTGCAGGCATTCAAGAAGAAGAGTGAAATAAATATCCTTGAGCCTAAGGATATGGGACATTTTGTGTCAAGGTTTGTGACAGGACTGAGACCTTAAATTAGTATGATGATTTAACAGCATTTGATGTGTTGGCTGAATAAATCAGTTAACTAGATCTTTAGGTATGCGAAGTACTGCAGTAATGAAATAGCGGTGACACAGAAGAAGCTGAAGGAGAAGTTCATGGTTGCCCAGATGAAGGCTGCTCAGGGAGTCAGATCCAGCCATTTCTACTGAATGGTGGTGCTATGCAAGATGTGTATCAGTGGGGCACTACTGCGATGCAGGGTAGAGATCAAGAAGTCCCAATTTACCCTAGTACAGGTAGTTTGAAGAAGACAATCCTTTTTCATTTTTGCAAAAAGCTGAAGCTTTGGAAGAGGGAATGTCATCTTAACCCAGCTAATCAACTCCAGAATTCAGGGTTTGTACAATTCCATAATAACAACCCCATACAGGTGCAAAATGTGCAGAGACAGAGAAGGAAGAATTCAAAGTACTATAAGCTCCATTGAAGATGTTTCCACAACCCCCGATGACACAGCAAAATGCGAATGGCCCCAGATTGAACTCTAATCAAGTTTCAAACATTAATTTGAATGCATTTCAAGACCATAATCCCTTCCAAGAGTTTACAGTGTTTGAGACATTTGAGAACTACAGCTCTGATCAGTTAGGTTGTCAGAGCCTGAGCGGGGGATTGCAAACTTGGTGCAGTCTTAGAGGTAGACCAGAGTAGTCCATTCGTAGATGGTGAGGTGACTGGCCACCCTGTCTCATTCTTAGTTGAAGCCGGTGCTACTGGTTCTACTCTGAGAGCAGTGCCAATCCCAAACCTATCCCTCTCAAGAAAAACTATTCAAGTTATAGGATTTGCCACCAAACAAATGCAACCCAAGAAACAACAGAAGTGCCTGTGAGAATAGCATCCTTCGAAGAGAATCACCGATTTGTCGTATGTGATTCTGGTCTAGTGAGATTCTTGGGAAGAGACCTACTTTGCAAGTTGAATTGTGTCATCTATTGTACGCCAAAAAGGCATAGAGATGCAAACTCATGATGAGGATGTCGCTTTTAAACTGGTGAATGATGGTTCTTAAAACGTATTGTTTACCATGCTGACCATTGATGATTTTCCACCAGACATTAAAAATTCAGTCAGGTCTGGGGTTTGAGATTTTTCATGAAAGGACATTGGGTTCATCAAGGGAGTTGAATCTGTTCGAATCATAGTGAAGCTAAATGCTGAGTATCTGAGAGGACCCCAATATGATTTGACACCTGAAGCAGTTGCAGGGATTACTCCACTAATTTAATCTATGATCGAACAAGGAATCCTGAAGAAGATTCTGGGTAGTCCTTGCAATTAACCCATTATGGGCTTACAAAAGCCAAGTGGGAAATATCGCATTGTTCAGGATTTGTGAAAAGTAAATAACATTGTTGTTCCTTATTGTCCTGTGGTATAGAATTTCACTGTGATTTTGTTTCAGGTCCCATGTGAGGCCTAGTGGTTCACAGTAATTGATTTGATAATCATGTTTTAGATTGGTGCAGAGTCCCACAATGATATGCTGTGAATCCATCCATCTTTAACCAGATTCTTAAGAAGAATCTGGAGTCCTTAGTCATGCCTTGCAACTCAGCCCTCGTTCAGTATATTGATGACCTACTGGTTGTGTCAAGCACTCAAGAAGCCTGGAAGCAAAATACCATTGTATTGTTCAACCACCTGCCTGAGAATCAACATAAAGTGCCCCCAGGCAGGTTGTAATATTGTAAGAAAGAGGTTCAGCATCTCAGACAACACATTGAGAAAGAAGCAAGGAAAGTGAAACAAGAGAGGGTTTCTGAAATTGTGAAAATGAATCCACCAACTACCCAAAGAGAAGTCAGGATTTTCTTGGCAATAGTGGCCTACTGTTGCCAGTGAATACCCCACTTATCCCTAGGGGCCAAGCCTTTCCAGAGGCTGACACACAAGGATGTGTATGATCTGGTACCTTTGGCTAGCGATTGCTTGATTGTCTTCCTACAGCTGAGAGAAAGTATCTGCCATGTCCCAGGACCTGGAATGCATGATTACAATAAGTCATTTGTACTTTTCTGCAGTGAGTGAGAGCGCTGTGCTTACTCAATGCTTACACAGTTACACAGCAACGACAGAAAGCCTGTAGCCTATGTCTCCGCTATTCTTGATCCCATAGCTTCTGCACTGCCAGGATGCCTTAAAGCAGTGGTGGCTGTCATCATCAGCACAGAGAAATGTGAAAACATAGTCATGGGTCACCCACTAAATATTTATGTTCCCCATTTGGTGGAGTTATTGGTAACAAATACTAGAATGTTGCATGTGACAAGTATGAACAAACCATATTTGTGGAAGAAAATGTGACTGTTAAGTGCTGTGCTGTGCTTTCCTCAATTTTGCTACGTTTTTTGCCTGTACCAAATGATGGAAATGATGATTGTGAAGTGGAGCATGACTGCCTCGATGTCACTGAACTATGTACCAAGCCGAGACCAGATATATGGGATGAGCCACTACCTGAATCTGATTTTGTACCATATGTTGATAGCTCATGTTTATGAGACAATGGAGGAAGCCTGAGAATTGCTTATGGCGACTGCAGAATTTCCAGGTTCCTGGCTTCAAGTAATATTTTCCGTACATGTTGCTGAATTGATTGCTCTTACTAGAGCATGCTGTGTTTCAGACCATCTGAAAGTGATGATGTTTAGCAATAGTCAGTATGCCTTTGGTGTAGTGCATGACTTTGGGCAGATATGGTCCCAAAGGGGGTTCATGACATCCTCCGGATCCCAAATCCAGAATGGCAAGCAAGTGTGAAACCTCCTTGAAGCACTACCGAAGCCTGAACAGGTTTCAGTGATCAAGTGTCCTACACACTGAAGTGGAAATGATAATGTAACATTGGGTTATAAATATGTTGATGTGGTCTGCAAAGGACTGTGCTCACAAAGGCCCTCATTACAACCCTCGCGGTCAGTGATAAAGTGGCGGTAATACTGCCAACAGGCCGGCGGTAAAAAAAATGGAATCACAACCATGGCGGAAACCGCCAACACAGAGAGCCACTTTAACACTCCGACCACCATGGCGGTAGAAACAAACACTGCGGCGGTAACCGCCAACAGACAGGCGGAAGACAATGTACCGCCCACACTATTACAAGGCAACAATCCGCAAGCTTTTCCGGGGCAGTACCAACGCCATAAAAAAGCACGGTGGAAACAGTACAAAGAAGGGAAAACACTCACCTCTCAACACCCAACGAGGAAACAGGACGCCATGGAGCCTGAGTTACAGGTCCTGCCCATGTTGGTTTACCTCCTCATCTACCAGGAACATCAAAGACGGCGGCGACGACGACGGTGA
The DNA here is from genome assembly GCF_031143425.1 of Pleurodeles waltl. Taxonomy (NCBI): domain Eukaryota; kingdom Metazoa; phylum Chordata; class Amphibia; order Caudata; family Salamandridae; genus Pleurodeles; species Pleurodeles waltl. The sequence continues at coordinate 633,403,290 of NC_090449.1, forward strand.
GTACTGCACCTAGTACACAGGGGGGGGGGAACAAGAGAGTGACACACACAGGCAACACCCCCACCCACAACAACATACACACACATCCAATAACATCACAGATACCCCCGTCAACCCCTGGAAGAACGCAAGGACCAAATGAAATGAGTTTAACAAGTGTAATAATCAAACAGTCAGATAGCCCAACATAACTTTAAATCCTCAGTATATACAAATATTTACAGCAAGTACACAAGTCTGTACACTGTCTCATTAAATGTCCGTGGACCAGTGGTCCTAAAAAGCTTGGGCGAAGCCCACACATGACACCTGCCTCAAAACTGAGGGAACACTGCAGGGGCATCAGGTAAAAAAAAAACAGGCACCTCAGGGAGAAGGGGAGGGGGGCACCTCAGCCGGATGATGGGATGATGCCACTGCTCCTCGAGCAGGCTCCATGCCCACTGCCTGGTCCTGGGGACTGCAAAACCACAGTCTCTCAGGTCACTCAAGTGGGTTCACTGCCCACTGCTTGGTCCTGGGGAGTGCAAAGCCACAGTCTCTCAAGTGGGTGGGTTGCCCACTGCTTGGTCCTGGGGAGTGCAAAGCCACAGTCTATCTAGTGGGTGGGTTGCCCACTGCTTGGCCCTGGGGAGTGCAAAGCCACAGTCTCTCAAGTGAGTGGGTTGCCCACTGCTTGGTCCTGGGGAGTGCAAAGCCACAGTCTGGATGCTGTTCTCCTCTGGTTCTAGAGGGGGCTTGGTGCCCAGAGATGCTGCACCAGGGGTGTGACAGATTCCATTCCCTCACATGGATGTCTGAGCCACGAGATTTACCGGTAACAGGTAGCATGATACTCCATGGAGGCAGAGTCACACGACAACTGAGGCTGCAAACTGCTGGTAGTGCCAGTGCTGGTAGCGGTGCCTCATGTAGTGTGTGCAGGGTCCACAACATCTCCTGCAGCCTCGGATGGCTGCCCACTTGAGATGCTGCTGATGTCCGCTGTAGTGGCACTGGCTGGGCATGTCGCGGGGAAGGTGGCGGGGGCTGAGGCTGTGTCTGCGGCGGAGATGCTGCCGGTGGTGCAGGTGTCTGCACTTGTGGAGGCAGACACCAGGTCGTCTCCTGCAGCCTCAGAAGGCTGCCCACTGGTGATGATGCTGGTGACTGTAGTTGAGGCAGCTGCCGTGCAGGTGGTGGTGCAGATGGCGGTGTAGGTGGCAGTTGTTGCGGCAGTGCTCACCGCGGTACAGGTTGCTGGGCTGTCTTGCAAAATGGGGGACACCAGTCCCTCACACAGAGGCTCCATGCCCTGAGGTGACTTCCCTTTGTTCTTGTGTCCCTTCCCCACCTTGGAAGTCGCTGCTGGGACCTTGGCACTGTCCTCTTTGGTTCTGGATGAGGCCTTGCTGGGTGGGTGGTGCAGCTTTTCTCTTCTGCATGCTGGTCCCTTCTTTACCTTGCCAGGTGGCGGAATAGGGTGGTCCTTGGCTTCACTAGGTGCACACTGGCAGCCCTGATTGGTGCCCCCTTCCCGGACTTGCAGGGACCACACTGGACGAGGATTTGGTGGCTGAGGTGCTGGTCAGGACCCTAGACAACCTGGCCCTAGGGGAAGGACAGCGGCGAGGTGTATGGAAGAGGTCAATGGTAGCCAGGAAAAGTTTCTTAGACACACTGGGACAAGAAGATGGAGGGGGTTTGAGAGTGGAGGAAGAGGTAGTGGTTGTAGGAGGTGTACATATGTTGAGTTTGGGTGAAGGTGCATGGGTTGGAGGCTGTTGTGAGGTGGATGGCTTTTGAGTGAGTGTGTGCGGGCGTTTGAGTACTTTAGCAGGAGGGCTTACAGACACACTGGGAGAAGACACAGGGGATGTGTGAATGGTAGTGGGGGTGGTGATTGCACGTGAGCGGTGTGTGGTGATGGGTGTGCTGGTGATGAGGTAGTGGCTCAGGATGTAGTGCATGCAGGTGTGAGTGGAGACGAGACTGGGAGGGAGGTGGAGGACATGGAGGAGAGGGACACAGTGGAAGCAGTGGATGTTGGTGTGTCTGCATGGGTATGGTGCTTATGTGAGTGCCTGTGAGATGTGTGGTGCTTATGTTTGCCTGAGCCACTTTTGTGTGTTGATGTGTGTGCACACTGGTCTGATGGTATGCTTGGGATAGGCTGAGGTTGAGGGGATTGGGTAGGGGTAGTGGAGGTTGGACGGGGAGGCTGGACACAGGGACAATGGCTGCCATCAGTGCTGAGGCCAGAGCCTGAAATGCTCTCCGTTGGGCTGCCACGCCAGAATGAATGCCCTCCAGGTGTGCATTTGTTTGCTGCAAATGCCTCTTGACACCCTGGATGGCATTCAAAATGGTTGACTGCCCAACAGTGAGGTATCTCAGGAGATCAATAGCCTCCTCACTCAGGGCTGATGGGGGCAGGGCCTGAGGTGCCGGGGCGAAGGAGATGCCGACCCTCCTGGGTGAGCGGGCACAGGAAACATGCTGAGGGGCTGCTGGGAGGGTAGTGCTGGTAGGGGGGATGGTGGCTGTACCTGTTGTTGCGGTGGGCACAGAGGTGCCCGCGACCGCAAGGGAGCTCTCATCAGAGGAGGAGTTGCTGGTGTCCCCTCCTGTCCCTGTCGTGGAGCTCCCCTTGGACACAACACACAGGGAGCAGCCCTATGCACTAGCCCATGCACTAACAGTTCTTAGGAAAATTACCTTCCCATGGGGACCATGCCTAACCCCAATTGCTGTATACCAGGAAGCCACAGCTGGCTGACTAGTTGTAGATGGCCACTAACACTATTGGGGTTGGAGTGCCACAGAGCCTGCCTAACAAGGGACCAACCTACCAAGTTCGCCCTGGCCTAGGGGAACCCACAGCCCACATCCCCCACCCGGCACCTCGTAAAGCGTGCAGAGTCAGCTGAATGAGACTTTACTCGCCCTTGTGGCTGCTGTGATGCCCTCAAGCACCCATCCAACTCTTGACATGCCACCGCCAGGATCCGGAACATCAGGGGGGTCATGGTGCGACGGGCACCCCTTCCACGTTGAGAAGCCATCCCCAGCTGGCTGGGCCTCCGCCATCTTCTTGCTCCAGCAACACAGGTCCTCCCATCACTTGCAGCAGTGGGTGCTCCGTCTGTGGTAGACCCCCAGGGTCCGCATTTCCTTGGCAATGGCACACCAAATACCCTTCTTCTGGTGGGCGCTGACCTAGAGGAAAGGTAAAGTAAGAATGGAACTTACTCCCCCATCCGGTTCTTCATACTCATTGGCCACCAGTTCCCACCCACGTCCTGAAACAAATACACTGACCATCCTCACATGCAGGCCTCAGCCCCCCCACAACATGTATCTTCCATCCAGACCACTCCATAAATTCATGTCCCATGCATCATGCTCACAGTTTACTCATCTGTTTGCCTGGAGGACCGTAGAGTAGCGTGTACTGGGGAGGACCCCATCCACTAGTCTCTCCAGCTCCTCCGAAGTGAAGGCAGGGACCCTTTCCCCAGACACTTGAGCCATTGTCACTTCCAGACTGAGGTCACAGCAGCACTTGCAGTGTAGGTCCTCTCCTGTTGAAGGTCAGGTGTCAAGTGAGTGAACAGATAGAAAATGGCGGTCACGTCCACGGCGGTGCGTATCGTCACCACCGGCGTACATCGTCATTGGCTCCTGGAACCCATAGGGCCCAATGATAACCAATGCGGAATTGCGCAACGGTCTTTGACCGCCTACCGCGACGCTGCACAACACCAGCACAATTACCTCATTTCCCCTTGTCCCTCCTTACAGGTCAGGCAGCCGCCATTTCAGGTGGGCACATGGCAGGGCACCCAACTGCGTCACAGCACATTTGGGCAGGAATACGGAGAGACAGCGCCATACACCGATTAAATCACATTAGTGCGAAACACCCTTGTCAAACCTATGTGGTACATGACCCTCTGCTCACCATTCTCCTCCATAGGGCACATCCGCTGGGGCAGATGATGAGATGGCGTCATCCTCCGGTGTACAGACACCTGGTGGACCTGTCGACAATGGAAGACAGACACATCATTATCACCTACAGACTTGATCGTGCCACGATCCAAGAACTGTGTGCCCAATTGGAGCCAGACCTGATGTCAGCTATCCGCCATCCCACAGATATCCCCCCTCTAGTGCAGGTCCTGTCAGTGCTCCATTTCCTGGCCAGTGGTTCCTTTCAAACAACAGTGGCCATGGCATCAGGGATGTCACAGCCAATGTTCTCTAACGTGTTGTCCAGCGTGTTATCTGACCTGCTGAAACACATGAGCAGCTACATCATTTTCCCCCAGGTGGAGGATTTGCCCACAGTGAAAGCTGACTTCTATGCCCTGGGACATATACCCAACATAATTGGTGCCGTTGATGGTACACATGTGGCATTTGTCCCCCCCCGCAGGAATGAACAGGTGTACAGAAATCGTAAAAGCTCCCATTCAATGAATGTGCAGATGGTGTGTTTAGCAGACCAGTACATCTCTCATGTGAATGCCAAGTATCCTGGCTCTGTGCATGACGCTTACATTTTGAGGAATAGCAGCATCCCTTATGTGATGGGGCAACTCCAGAGGCACCGTGTGTGGCTAATAGGTGAGCCCAAGGTCCCCACACAGTATGAATAGGTGCCATCATGGCATGCTGTATGTTGCACAACCTGGCTTTGCGACGCCAGGTGCCTTTTCAGCAGGAGGATGGGCCTGATGTTGGTCTTGTGGCAGCTGTCGAGCCTGTGGACAGTGAGGAAGAGGAGACAGAAGAAGAAGATATTGACAACCAAAACAACATCATCATGCAGTACTTCCAGTGAGACACAGGTAAGAGACTGGCACTGCTCATCTCATATCAGACTACTGTGGGACATTGTATAAGTCTGCCTTATTACCTCTGTGCATGGACAATGACAGTTTACTTTGGCTTTCCTTTTCACAGATTTGGGTACCACATTCTGCCTTCTGCAATGTTCACTGCTGCCCAACAAATGTCATACTTTGGTATGTGCAAATGAACATTTACTATGTTATTATTGTCATAACACATTTGTGAAAGTACAGACTGACTCCAGATTGTTTTGTGATTCAAGGGTGTTTATTTAAGTGCTAATAAGTGGAGGGGGATATGCAATGGGCTGGGGTGATGGTGGAGGAATATCCATGGTAGAGTCCTGTCTCTTTGGATCACAGTTGCATTGTCCAATGGGGCATAGGAAGTGGAGCAATGGCAGTTCAAGGTGGTCACGGTGACATAGTGGGACAGAAGGATGACAATCAGGAGAGTCTTATTTCCTGGTGGGGGTCTTGGCAATGTTCTCTGTCTTGTGTCTGGATCGCAGGGACTATTTGCGGGGTTGTTCTCCTTCTGCAGGGGGTGGGGTGCTAGTGGTCTGTTGGTCCTGTGGCGGGACCTCCTGTCCACTAGCGCCGGTGGATGTGGAGGGCTGTTCATCGTTCGGGCTGGTGTCAGTGGCCCGGTGGTATGCCACTGTCTTACTCATGGTGTTGGCCATGTCTGCCAGCACCCCTGCAATGGTGACCAGGGTGGTGTTAAGGGACTTCAAGTCCTCCCTGATCCCCATGTTCTGTTCCTCCTGCAGCCGCTCCGTCTCCTGAAACTTGGCCAGTACCATGCCCATGGTCTCCTGGGAATGGTGGTATGCTCCCATGATGTTGGAGAGTGCCTCGTGGAGAGTGGGTTCCCTTGGCCTGTCCACCCCCTGTCGCACAGCAGTCCTCCCAGCTTCCCTGTTGTCCTGTGCCTCTGTCCCCTGAACCGTGTGCCACTGCCACTGACCCCAGGTCCCTGATCATCCTGTGTTAGTGGGTTTGCCTGGGGTCCCTGTAGTGGTGGACACACTGCTGATTGACCTGTCCTGGGGACAGTGGCATGGGCGCGCTGGGTGGGTCCTGTGGTGGTGTTTCCTGAGGGGGGAGGTTCAGTGATGGTTTGGGACTGTGGCAGGGGAACCGACTGTCCAGAGGTCCCTGATGGGCCGGGCTGGTCATCTTGATCCAGGCATGCAGAGCTGCTGTCGTCACTGTGGGCCTCTTCTGTGGGGGAACTGGATATGGCTGGCACCTCCTGTCCGGTGACGTTGAGTAGGGGTCATGTTGGGGAATAAATGCATAGTTACTGTATCTGTGTGTGCCATCTTGTGCAATGGGTGAGTTTCCCTCTACTCCTGTGCTTGCATTATCACCTTGGTCCTTGTGTGAGTGGTGATTGTGTACTCTGGCTGAGTCTCTCTACTGGACATGCTTTGGTGATGGGTGTCCATGCAGGTCTGTGATGGGTGTCCATGCATTGTTGTCACATGCAGGGCTTGGTATTGGGATGTGTAGGTTGTGATAGTGGGGTATCTGTGAGGTGTTGGGGTGATGGGTGTGAGGGTAGGGGTAGAAGTTTGTGATGGCATGCAGGTAGGGTGGGGGGATATAATAGTAAAGATATGACTTACCAGAGTCCAGTCCTCCTCCTACTCCTGTGAGGCCCTAAGGATGCATGATCGCCAAGACTTGCTCCTCCCATGTTGTTAGTTGTGGCGGAGTAGGTGGGGGTCCACCGCCAGTCCTCTGTATGGCTACCTGGTGTCTGGATACCACAGAATGCATCTTCCCCCGTAGGTCGTTCCACCTCTTCCTGATGTCATCCCGTGTTCTTGGATGCCGCCCGACTGCGTTAACCCTGTCGACAATTCTCCACCATAGCTCCATCTTCCTAGCAATGGACGTCTGCTGCACCTGTGATCCGAATAGCTGTGGCTCTACCCGGATGATTTCCTCCACCATGACCCTGAGCTTCTCCTCAGAAAACCTGGGGTGTCTTTGAGGTGCCATGATGTGGTGTGGGTGATGTGTGAGATGTTGGTTGATGTGATGTGTGGTGTGATGTGTTGGGGTGTGCTCTTATGTGTGTGTGGATGGTTAATGAGTGATGGTGTTGTGTGCCTCTGGATGCTGGTGTCTTTGCTTTTCTGTCTCTGTGCTTCTTCCAAAAATGTCATTGTAAGGGGTTGTGGGTAATGTGGGTGTGTGTTTTACAGTGGTGTGAGTGTGTGGGTGTGGTGTGTTTAAGTATTAGGTGTGTGTATTTTGATTTGTCTAATGTGGTTGTGTTTTGTAAGTGTGTGTTTATTTTGAGCGTGGCGGTGTGTACCGCCAATGGATTACTGCGGTTGAATGACCGGCACGTTGATTCGTGGGTCGTGATAGTGTGGGCGTATTCCTGTTTGCGTAACGGTGTGGGTTTTGCTATCGCCAGTTTATCACTGACCTTTGGTGTGGCAGACTTGTGTGGGTGTCTGTATTGTATAATACCTGTAACGGATTTCGGCCACGGTATGTTGGTGGCCGTCAGCACGGCGGTCAGCGGCCTTTACCGCCAGGGTTGTAATGAGGGCCAAAGACTGTACCTTTAACCCCCAGGGTGCCTGGAGTGAGCTGGTCTCGTCCAGGCACACGGTTCCCGTGTCCCCTGGATGAGACCAGCTCGCCCTGCCCCCGGCCCACGGGGGAGCGCTAGCGCTCCCCCCATCGGCCTCCCACCCACACCTCCAGTTTAGGATGGAAGGGGAATCCCTTCCCCTTCCACCCCGACTTCCCCTCGGCAATCTGATGATGTGAGCGCGCTCACAGCGCGCCAACGTCATCAGAAGCTGCCGAGGACGCGCTGGAAGCCATTTGCTTCCAGCACGAGTGGAGAGTGGAAGTATGTTTGGTAAGTCCTTTTCCTGCAGGGGTTTGAGGGGGGAAAGGAAAGAGTTTTTCCTTTCCCCCTGTGCCTGTTTTCAGTGGATTCCTGCTCCGCGAGCCGGGCCTGTGATCGTGGACCAGGAATCCCCACTAGGCACCAGGGATTTTGTTTTCATTTTATTTTGGGGAGCGACCCCTTGGGCAAGGGTTACTCCCCTGGGGGGCTATTAAAAATCCTATTTCGCCCCCCCCCGGGGGGCAGATTGGATGTTTTTTTGGCCTATCTGCCTCCAGGGGGGGTCGAAAACCAGTAGACTGCAAGGGATTATGGGTCATATGTACTAAAGCATTTTCCCATAGGCGCCAGGGATTGTGTGGTATGTGTGTGTGTTTTGTGTGTTTGGAGGCACCCCTTGGGCAAGGGTCGCCCCCCCCCAAAGGGTGCACATTACTGATGGCCATTTCTGCCCACCTTGGAGGCTGATCGGCCTATTTTCTTTAGGCTCACCTGCCCCCAAGGGGGCAGAAGGCACCAAGATGTCAGAGATTTTTTTTTTGGTTCCCTTTGTTTTTTTGTGTGCTGGGGAGTGCCCCGTTTGACAAGGGTGGCCCCCCGAAGGGGGAACAGAGCTGTTGGCCATTTCTTTAGGCCCATCTGTCCCCAAGGGGGGCAGAATACACTTAGGCACCAGGGATCTTGTGTGTGTGTGTTTTGTGTGGGTGGGGGGGTGGTCCCTTTGGCAAGCGTCACTCCCCAAAGGGGGGCACATTACTGATGACCATTTCTGCTCCCCTTGGGGGCAGACCGGGCTATTTGTTTTAGGTCTATCTGCCCCCAAGGGGGCAGAAGCCACCAAGACATGAGGGAATTTTTTTTTTGCTCCCCTTTCTGCCCCTCTGGCAAGGGCCCCCCCCAAACAGGGTATAGAGCTGTTGGCCATTTCTGTACCCCTTGGGGGCACATCGGCCTATTTTTTTAGGCCGATCTGCCCCCTAGGGGGGCAGAAGCCTCTTAGGCACCAGGGACAATGTCTAAGTTCTTGGTGGTGGGGTGTTTGTCAACTGGCGAAGTATTTGTATTTGTGATTATAACAGTTTATTTCTTCTTTTTGTTCTAGTTCAAAGCTTTTGCTTCCTTTGCTGTGGATCCTTGCGGTTTTGGCAGTAGTTGTCCTGCGGTTTGCATAGTTGCATGTTTTAGGTAACTGAAAGCAATTTACTCCAAAAGAGTATTGTTGACATGCCTGAATGACATGTTTGTAGGTGGTGTACTAAATGCAGTATTGTGTGTGAAATTGTCCTTAGATTTGAGCACAATGATATTTGTGGTGTCATATGTCTAATTTGTTTTTTTCTTTTTAGTGGGATATCATTGGTGATTGCTGTGTCTGTGCACATTAGTTGCTGGTGAGTAGCTTATTCAGGCAAGTGAGTGGTACAGTTTTTTATAACATAACTCTTTGTGATAAAGCTACACTTTGGCCCTCATTACGACCCTGGCGGACGGTGAAATGAGGGCGGTAGGACCGCAAACAAGCCGGCGCCCTTTACCGCCCCATTATGACATTGGCGGTTTGTCATATGCCAAACCTCCAATGTACTGCACCGTCCGCCACAGCGGTAACGACGGCCAGGCTGGAGACAACGGTCTCCAGCCTGGCAGCCATCACTGGTCCGCCAGCGGTATCATGACCCCACATACCGCCATGGATTTCGTGGAGTTTTGAAACGCCACGAAATCCATGGTGGTAGGCACTATCAGTGCCAGGGAATTCGTTCCCTGACACTAATTGGGGTCTCCCCCTCCCCTCTCCCCCTCCCCTGAGTCCACCGCCAACACTCACGACCCCACTACCACCCCCTAAAGGTAGTAAGACACCCATACCCCACCCCCGCCCTACCCAAATAGACCCCCCAAACATACCCCCACCACCCAACACATGCTCACACCACTCACACACATACACGCACACATACATACACACATGCACACATACATACACAGAACATTTCCCCTACACACATTACACCTCCCGCATACATACACGCACTCACACACTCCCTCTAAACACTGACATGTACACCCCATGCATGCACGCACGCACCACACAACACCCCCTAACCCCCCCCGACGGACGATCACCTTACCTGTTTTGGCGGTCCTCCGCGAGGGAACGGCATCCAAGGGGGCTGCTCCGCCACTAGCACCCCGTCACCAGATCACCACCCACTGGGATGTAATTTGGTGGGTGGTGTTCTGATGATGTGGCTGTGACGATGGAGCAGCCTCCACTACACCGCCGACTGCCAGTATGGCTGCTGGCGGCTCTCCGTCCAAAAAAGAGCGGAGGGTCGCTAGCAGTCATAATACGGTTGGCGGAAGGCGGTCTTCGGCCCTAGGTAGAAATGAGGGCCTTTGTTTATTACTTATTTTAGTGCTGGTTGTTGTTGGGAATCCATTTGCTGTTAGTGAGGATCATGGCTAGCCGCAGAGTGACCGCTCAGCAGGTTGTTGGCATGCTTTTTGAGTTGTCTTCAGACGATGATTACAAGACTGACTGCATCTGAGGCAGAGGAGGAAGTGAGAGATTTTGGCAGTGAGTTTTCTGTCCAAGAGGATTCTTCTGATGAGGAAGCCACTCTCAGTGCAGATGAAGGGCCTGTTTTAGAGGAGGACATCGATGTGCCAATAGTGCAGCAGCCCAGGGCTGAAGGGTTTCCCATTAAAAGACCTGACACCTGGATTGCCCCAAACATGGAGCAGCCACAGTTACCTGCATTTACTGGTCTCCCAGGGTGTAGAGTCAATACCGAAAACTTTTTGCCTGTCAATTTCTTTCACATGTTTATGGACGATGTATTTTTGGAAGAGATTGTGGAGCAGGCTAATTTGTATGCGGAGCAATATTTGAGGGACAACGCTGCCAGACTTAGGCCTCAGTCTACTGTAGAGCTACTCAGTAGGTTCCCACATATCTGGAAGAGATGAAAAAGTTTTTAGGTTTGACTTTTTTGATGGGGTTGATAAGGAAGCTGTCACTGGCTTCTCAGTGGTCTACTAGTCCCTTGATGGCAACGGCTATATTTATTGCAACTATGACACGTAATCGCTATTTGCTTCTTCGTATGCTGCATTTTGTAGACAATGCTTTAGCCTTGCCATGAGATCACCCTGATTGTGAATGTCTTTTTAAGATTAGGCCTAACCTTGATCATTTTGTAGATTGTTTTTCAGAGGTCCATGTTCCTGGCAAAGAGATACGCGTGGACGAGTATTTGGTCCTTTTCAAGGGGCTTTAAGTTTTTAAGCAGTACATTCCTAGTAAGAGGGCATGGTATGGAATTAAATTGTATATGCTGTCAGATAGCAGTACAGGATATGTGTATAATTCCCAGGTCTACACTGGTAGGGGTTCCAGTATTGACCCTCCTGGTTGTCTGGCCACTTTTGGAGTTAGCGAAAAAATTGTGTGGGAACTTGGTAGACAACTGTTTAACAAAGGTCACCATTTGTACGTAGATAACTTCTACACTGGAGTGCAGTTTTTCAAGGAATTGTTTAGAGTGGACACTGTTGTTTGTGGCACAATCCATTCTTCCTGGAAAGGCTATCCAAGGGAGCTTGTCCGTAAAAAACTTGTGAGGGGACAGTGCAGTGCCTTGCAGAATAATGAGCTGCTAGCTCTGAAATTTTCAGACAGGAGGGATGTGTACATGCTATCTACCATCCATGATGAGAGTACTTCCCCTGTGTCTGTTTGTGGTCAGGTTGCTGAAGTTCGCAAACCAGTGTGCATTTTGTACTACAATAGGCACATGGGTGGTGTTGATAGAGTAGATCAGAGGTCGGAACCTTACATTGCTCTTCGTAAGTGTTACGTGTGGTATAAAAACTTGGCCCTACACTTATTTCATTTGACAACTTTTAATGCTTTTATTGTATTCAAGGATTGTTCACCTGAGTCAAGGATGAAATTTGTAAAATTTCAGGAGTCAGTGATAGAGAACCTTATTGTGGTGGAACAGGCAGGAGTTCCTAGAGTAGCAGTGGCGGAGAATGTGGCTAGATTGAAAGATCGCCACTTTCCAGATCACATTCCTCCCACTCCCAGAAAAGACTTGCCCACTAAGAAATGATGAGTATGTGCCCAAAGAGGTATCCGGAGGGAGAGCCGGATGTACTGCCCCGATTGCCCTTCAAAGCCTGGGCTGTGTGTGGTCGGCTGTTTCAGAAGTTACCACACAAAGAAACCAAATAAACTTTTTTGGGAAATACTGTGAGCCTAAACTGCCTATTTTATATTTTCATATGTTCAGTTTCACGGTTGACATTACTGTCATGTATTTAGTTAGAGCTTTTGTGTTTGTAGTTTTGTACTTATTTTATCATTAGTTAGTGGTTTCTTTGTTGTTTATAAACAAAAAAAGTGTTGCCGGTGTGCGTGGGGTGGCGCTTGGCTGGAAGTGTGCTTGGGGTGGTGCTTGGCTGGCGGTGTGCTTGGGGTGGCGCTTGGCTGGCGGTGTGCGTGGGGTGGCGCCTGGCTGGCGGTGTGCATGGGGTGCCGCTTGGCTGGTGGTGTGTTTGGGGTGGTGCTTGGCTGGGGTATGCATGGGGTGGTGCTTGGCTGGCAGTGTGCTTGGGGTGGCGTTTGGCTGGCGGTGTGCTTGGGGTGGCGCTTGGCTGGTACTGTGCGTGTGGTGGCGCTTGGCTGGCAGTGTGCTTGGGGTGGTGCTTGGCTGGCGGTGTGCTTGGGGTGGCGCTTGGCTGGCGGTGTGCATGGGTGGTGCTTGGCTGGCAGTGTGCTTGGTGTGGCGCTTGGCTGGCGGTGTGCTTGGGGTGGCGCTTGGCTGGACGTGTGCGTGGGGTGGCGCTTAGCTGGCAGTGTGCTTGGGGTGGTGCTTGGCTGGCGGTGTGCGTGGGGTGGCGCTTGGCTGGCGGTGTGCTTGGGGTGGCGCTTGGCTGGCGATGTGCATAGGGTGGCGCTGGGCTGGTGGTGCCAGCCAAACGTCAGTCCACACACTCCCATCAGCTAATGTGACTGCTGTATCAGGCATATGGGTGTACGTGAGTGATGGGCCGTTGAGTGCAGCTGTCTGTCGATGCAAGTGTTGTAATGTGCTGGGCCCGTGGCTGGCGGCGTCAATGGTCTTGTGCATGTCATATATGAAAGGTGTGTGAATGGACTGTAAAATGGTTGGTGCCTTGACGCGGCTTTACAGCTTACAAGCTGTGAGTCATTGGTCCCGTTTTTTGGCCTTTCAGTTATTAACAGTGTATTTCACTTTTGTGAAATCTCTTGTTAATAAAATTTGATCTACTGAACCATCACTCACCCTTGTGCCAAATCCAACCAGTATGTGTGGTAAAAATGACAAAACCTGCTCCGCTGTAATCAGGCGTTGCAGCACACTTGTGACACGCTAGGTGTCTCAGGTGGGACCCCAATGATGAAGCAGGAAACTAACTTGGATGGTAGGTGAGGGGTCTTTTTCACATAACCTAAGTGTGTTTCTTTTCACAATTTTTGTGTTTGGCACATCACAGACGTACGTGGACACATCAAAATGATTTATTGCAAAACTACCTATGTTTGGGGGGAAGGGGCACAAATGTTTTTGGTCCTGGGTGCGGCCTTCATCTAGGGAAACCTATCAAACCCAGACATTTTTTAAAACAAGACACCCCAAGGAGTCCAGGGAGGTGTGGCTTGCGTGGATCCCTCAACATTTTCTTACCCAGACTCCTCTGCAAACTTCAATATTTGCCTAAAAAACGTATTTTCCTGACTTTTCTAAGTAGGATCACCGCTCCAGCACAAAATTCCTTCTCCCCAGCGTTCCCCTCAGCCTCCCAAGTAAAATGACACCTCATTTGGGTGGGTCCCCAAAGCAGAGTCAGCCAAAAGATGTATAAAAGAAGAATATGTGCTTATCAACTCGCTGTGCTATCCCCTCAATCTCTACAAGTTGGCCTTTTTCTGTTGCAGGCACCTGGCCCACCCACTCAAGTGAGGTATAATTTTTATTGGGAGACTTAGGGAAACGCTGAGTGGAAGGAAATGTGTTGCTCCTCTTGGATTCCAGAACTTTCTGTCACAGAAATGTGAGGAAAAAGTGTATTTTTAGCCACATTTAGAGGTTTGCAAAGGATTCTGGGTAACAGAACCTGGTGAGAGCCCCACAAGTCACCCCATCTTGTATTCCCCTAGGTCTCTAGTTTTCAAAAATGCACAGGTTTGGTAGGTTTCCATAGGTGCCGGCTGAGCTAGAGGCCAAAATCCATAGGTAGGCGCTTTGCAAAAAACAACTTTGTTTTCTGTGGAAAGATTTGATGTGTCCACGTTGTGTTTTGGGGCATTTCATGTCGCGGTCACTAGGCCTACCCATGCAAGTGAGGTATCATTTTTATCAGGAGACTTGGGGGAACGCTGGGTGAAAGGAAAGTTGCGGCTCCTCTCAGATTCCAGAACTTTCTGTCACCGAAACGTGAGGAAAAATAGTTTTTTAGCCAAATATAGAGGTTTGGAAAGGATACTGGGTAACAGAACCTGGTGAGAGCCCCACAAGTCATGCCATCTAGACTTCACCTAGGTCTCTAGTTTCCAAAATGCACAGGTTTGGTAGGTTTCCCTAGGTGCCGGCTGAGCTAGAGGCCAAAATTCACAGGTAGGCAGTTTGCAAAAGACACCTCTGTTTTCTGTGGAAAAATGGGATGCGTCCACGTTGTGTTTAGGGGCATTTCCTGTTGCGGCACTAGGCCTACCCACACAAGTGAGGCATCATTTTTATCAGGAGACTTAGGGGAACGCTGGGTCGAAGTTAATTTGTGGCTCCTCTGAGAATCCCGAACTTTCTGTCACCGAAATGTGAGGAAAAAGTGTTTATTTAGCCAAATTTAAAGGTTTGCAAATTATTCTGGGTAACAGAACCTGGTGAGAGCCCCACAAGTCACCACATCTTGGATTCCCCTAGGTCTCTAGTTTTCAAAAATGCACAGGTTTGGTAGGTTTCCATGCTGAGGTAGGTGCCGGCTGAGGTAGAGGCCAAAATCCACAGGTAGGCACTTTGCAAAAAACACCTTTGTTCTCTGTGGAGAAATGTGATGTGTCCACGTTGTGTTTTGGGGCATTTCCTGTTGCGGACACTAGGCCTACTCATACAAGTGAGGTATCATTTTTATCGGGAGATTTAGGGGAACGCTGGGTGGAAGGAAATTTGTGGCTCCTCTCAGATTCCAGAACTTTCTCTCACCGAAATGTGAGGAAAAGGTGCTTTTTTTAGCCAAATTTAGAGGTTTGCAAAGGATTCTGAGTAACAGAACCTGGTGAGAGCCCCACAAGTCATCCCATCTTGGATTCCCCTAGGTCTCTAGTTTCCGAAATGCACAGGTTTGGTAGGATTCCCTAGGTGCCTGCTGAGCTAGAGGCCAAAATCCACATGTAGGCACTTTGCAAAAAACACCTCTGTTTTCTGTGGAAAGATGTGATGCGTCAACTTGTGTTTTGGGGCATTTCCTGTTGCGGGTACTAGTCCTACCCACACAAGTGAGGTATCATTGTTATCGGGAGACTTAGGGGAATGCTGGGTGGAAGGAAATTCGTGGCTCCCCTCAGATTCCAGAACTTTCTCTCACTGAAATATGAGGAAAAGGTGTTTTTTAGCCAACTTTAGAGGTTTGCAAAGGATTCTGGGTAACAGAACCTGGTGAGAGCCCCAGAAGTCACCCCATCTTGGATTTCCCTACGTCTCTAGTTTTAAAAAATGCACAGGCTTCGTAGGTTTCCCCTAGGTGCCGGCTGAGCTAGAGGCCAAAATCCACAGGTAGGCACTTTGCAAAAAACACCTTTGTTTTCTGTGGAGAAATGTGATGTGTCCACGTTGTGTTTTGGGGCATTTCCTGTTGCGGACACTAGGCCTACTCATACAAGTGAGGTATCATTTTTATCGGGAGATTTAGGGGAACGCTGGGTGGAAGGAAATTTGTGGCTCCTCTCAGATTCCAGAACTTTCTCTCACCGAAATGTGAGGAAAAGGTGCTTTTTTAGCCAAATTTAGAGGTTTGCAAAGGATTCTGGGTAACAGAACCTGGTGAGAGCCCCACAAGTCAACCCATCTTGGATTCCCCTAGGTCTCTAGTTTCCAAAATGCACAGGTTTGGTAGGACTCCCTGGGTGCCCGCTGAGCTAGAGGCCAAAATCCACAAGTAGGAACTTTGCAAAAAAACACCTCTGGTTTCTGTGGAAACATGTGACGCACCAACGTTGTGTTTTGGGGCATTTCCTGTTGCGGGCACTAGGCCTACCCATATAAGTGAGGTATCATTTTTATCGGGAGATTTAGGGGAACGCTGGGTGGAAGGAAATTTGTGGCTCCTCTCAGATTCCAGAACTTTCTCTCACCGAAATGTGAGGAAAAGGTGCTTTTTTAGCCAAATTAAGTGGTTTGCAAAGGATTCTGGGTAACAGAACCTGGTGAGAGCCCCACAAGTCAACCCATCTTGGATTCCACTAGGTCTCTAGTTTCCGAAATGCACAGGTTTGGTAGGACTCCCTAGGTGCCGGCTGAGCTAGAGGCCAAAATCCACAGGTAGGCACTTTGCAAAAAAACACCTCTGTTTTCTGTGGAAAAATGTGATGTGTTCATGTTGTGTTTTGGGGCATTTACTGTCGCGGTCACTAGGCCTACCCACACAAATGAGGCATCATTTTTATCAGGAGACTTGGGGGAACGCTGAGTGGAAGTTAATATGTGGCTCCTCTCAGATTCCCAAACTTTCTCTCACCGAAATGTGAGGAAAAGGTGTTTTTTAGCCAAATGTAGAGGTTTGCAAAGGATTCTGGGTAACAGAACCTGGTGAGAGCCCCACAAGTCAACCCATCTTGGATTCCCCTAGGTCTCTAGTTTCCGAAATGCACAGGTTTGGTAGGACTCCCTGGGTGTCCGCTGAGCTAGAGGCCAAAATCCACAAGTAGGCACTTTGCAAGAAACACCTCTGGTTACTGTGGAAACATGTGATGCGTCAACGTTGTGTTTTGGGGCATTTCCTGTTGCGGGCACTAGGCCTACCCATATAAGTGAGGTATCATTTTTATCAGGAGACTTAGGGGAACGCTGGGTGGAAGGAAATTTGTGGCTCCTCTCAGATTCCAGAACTTTCTCTCACCGAAATGTGAGGAAAATGTGCATTTTTAGCCAAATTTAGAGGTTTGCAAAGGATTCTGGGTAGCAGAACCTGGTGAGAGCCCCACAAGTCAACCCATCTTGGATTCCACTAGGTCTCTAGTTTCCGAAATGCACAGGTTTGGTAGGACTCCCTAGGTGCCGGCTGAGCTAGAGGCCAAAATCCACAGGTAGGCACTTTGCAAAAAAACACCTCTGTTTTCTGTGGAAAAATGTGATGTGTTCATGTTGTGTTTTGGGGCATTTACTGTCGCGGTCACTAGGCCTACCCACACAAATGAGGCATCATTTTTATCAGGAGACTTGGGAGAACGCTGAGTGGAAGTTAATATGTGGCTCCTCTCAGATTCCCAAACTTTCTCTCACCGAAATGTGAGGAAAAGGTGTTTTTTAGCCAAATTTAGAGGTTTGCAAAGGATTCTGGGTAACAGAACCTGGTGAGAGCCCCACAAGTCAACCCATCTTGGATTCCACTAGGTCTCTAGTTTCCGAAATGCACAGGTTTGGTAGGACTCCCTAGGTGCCGGCTGAGCTAGAGGCCAAAATCCACAGGTAGGCCCTTTGCAAAAAAACACTTCTGTTTTCTGTGGAAAAATGTGATGTGTTCATGTTGTGTTTTGGGGCATTTACTGTTGCGGTCACTGGGCTTACCCATGCAAGTGAGGTATCATTTTTATCAGGAGACTTGGGGGAACGCTGGGTGAAAGGAAATTTGAGGCTCCTCTCAGATTCCAGAACTTTCTGTCACCGAAACGTGAGGAAAAGGTGTTTTTTAGCCAAATATAGAGGTTTGGAAAGGATTCTGGGTAACAGAACCTGGTGAGAGCCCCAATAAGTCATCCAATCTTGGCTTCCCCTAGGTCTCTAGTTTCCAAAATGCACAGGTTTGGTAGGTATCCCTAGGTGCCGGCTGAGCTAGAGGCCAAAATTCACAGGTAGGCACTTTGCAAAAGACACCTCTGTTTTCTGTGGAAAAATGTGATGCGTCCACATTGTGTTTTGGGGCATTTCCTGTTGCGGGCACTAGGCCTACCCACACAAGTGAGGCATCATTTTTATCAGGAGACTTAGGGGAACGCTGGGTGGAAGTTAATTTGTGGCTCCTCTGAGATTCCCGAACTTTATGTCACCGAAATGTGAGGAAAAAGTGTTAATTTATCCAAATTTAAAGGTTTGCAAAGGATTCTGGGTAACAGAACCTGGTGAGAGCCCCACAAGTCACCCCATCTTGGATTCCCCTAGGTCTCTAGTTTCCGAAATGCACGGGTTTGGTAGGACTCCCTAGGTGCCGGCTGAGCTAGAGGCCAAAATCCACAGGTAGGCACTTTGCAAAAAACACCTCTGTTTTCTGTGGAAAAATGTGATCTGTTCACGTTGTGTTTTGGGGCATTTACTGTCGCGGTCACTAGGCCTACCCATGCAAGTGAGGTATCATTTTTATCAGGAGACTTAGGGGAACGCTGGGTGAAAGGAAAGTTGTGGCTCGTCTCAGATTCCAGAACTTTCTGTCACCGAAACGTGAGGGAAAGGTGTTTTTTAGCCAAATATAGAGGTTTGGAAAGGATTCTGGGTAACAGAACCTGGTGAGAGCCCCAAAAGTCATCCCATCTTGGCTTCCCCTAGGTCTCTAGTTTCCAAAATGCACAGGTTTGGTAGGTTTCCCTAGGTGCCGGCTGAGCTAGAGGCCAAAATTCACAGGCAGGCAGTTTGCAAAAAACACCTCTGTTTTCTGTGGAAAAAGGTGATGCGTCCACGTTGTGTTTTGGGGCATTTCCTGTTGCAGGCACTAGGCCTACCCACACAAGTGAGGCATCATTTTTATCAGGAGACTTAGGGGAACGCTGGGTGGAAGGAAATTTGTGGCTCCTCTCAGATTCCAGAACTTTCTCTCACCGAAATGTGAGGAAAAGGTGCATTTTTTATCCAAATTTAGAGGTTTGCAAAGGACTCTGGGTAACAGAACCTGGTGAGAGCCCCACAAGTCAACCCATCTTGGATTCCCAGGGTCTCTAGTTGCCGAAAGGCTCAGGTTTGGTAGGATTCCTTAGGTGCTCGCTGAGCTAGAGGCCAAAATCAACATGTAGCCACTTTCCAAAAAACACCCTTGTTTTCTGTGGAAAAATGTGATGTGTCCACGTTGTGTTTTGGGGCATTTCCTGTTGCGAACACTAGGCCTACTCATGCAAGTGAGGTACCATTTTTATTGGGAGACTTAGGGGAACGGTGGGTGGAAGGAAATTTGTAGCTCCTCTCAGATTCCAGAACTTTCTCTCACCGAAATGTGAGGAAAAGGTGCTTTTTTATCCAAATTTAGAGGTTTGCAAAGGATTCTGGGTAACAGAACCTGGTGAGAGCCCCACAAGTCAACCCATCTTGGATTCCCCTAGGTCTCTAGTTGCCGAAATGCACAGGTTTGGTAGGATTCCTTAGGTGCCCGCTGAGCTAGAGGCCAAAATCCACATGTAACCACTTTGCATAAAAACACCTCTGTTTTCTGTGGAAAGATGTGACGCGTCAACGTTGTATTTTGGGGCATTTTCTGTCGCGGGCACTAGGCCTACTCACACAAGTGAGGTATCATTTTTATCGGGAGACTTAGGGGAACGCTGGGTGGAAGGAAATTTGTGGCTCCTCTCAGATTCCAGAACTTTCTCTCACTGATATGTGAGGAAAAGGTGTTTTTTAGCCAACTTTAGAGGTTTGCAAAGGATTCTGGGTAACAGAACCTGGTGAGAGCCCCACAAGTCACCCCATCTTGGATTCCCCTAGGTCTCTAGTTTAAAAAAATGCACAGGTTTGGTAGGTTTCCCTAGGTGCCGGCTGAGCTAGAGGCCAAAATCCACAGGTAGGCACTTTGCAAAAAACACCTCTGTTTTCTGTGGAAAAATGTGATGTGTTCACGTTGTGTTTTGGGGCATTTACTGTCGCGGTCACTAGGCCTACCCATGCAAGTGAGGTATCATTTTTATCAGGAGTCTTGGGGGAACGCTGGGTGAAAGGAAAGTTGTGGCTCCTCTCAGATTCCAGAACTTTCTGTCACCGAAATGTGAGGAAAAAGTGTTTTTTAGCCAAATATAGAGGTTTGGAAAAGATTCTGGGTAACAGAACCTGGTGAGAGCCCCACAAGTCATCCCATCTTGGATTCAGCTAGGTCTCTAGTTTCCAAAATGCACGGGTTTGGTAGGTTTCCCTAGGTGCCGGCTGAGCTAGAGGCCAAAATTCACAGGTAGGCAGTTTGGAAAAGACACCTCTGTTTTCTGTGGAAAAATGTGATGCGTCAACGTTGTGTTTTGGGGCATTTCCTGTTGCGGGCACTAGGCCTACCCACACAAGTGAGGCATCATTTTTATCAGGAGACTTAGGGGAACATTGGGTGGAAGTTAATTTGTGGATCCTCTCAGATTACCAAACTTTCTCTCACCGAAATGTGAGGAAAAGGTGCTTTTTTAGCCAAATTTAGAGGTTTGCAAAGGATTCTGGGTAACAGAACCTGGTGAGAGCCCCACAAGTCAACCCATCTTGGATTCCACTAGGTCTCTAGTTTCCGAAATGCACAGGTTTGGTAGGACTCCCTAGGTGCCGGCTGAGCTAGAGGCCAAAATCCACAGGTAGGCACTTTGCAAAAAAACACCTCTGTTTTCTGTGGAAAAATGTGATGTGTTCATGTTGTGTTTTGGGGCATTTACTGTTGCGGTCACTAGGCCTACCCATGCAAGTGAGGTATCATTTTTATCAGGAGACTTGGGGGAACGCTGGGTGAAAGGAAAGTTGTGGCTCCTCTCAGATTCCAGAACTTTCTGTCACCGAAACGTGAGGAAAAGGTGTTTTTTAGCCAAATATAGAGGTTTGGAAAGGATTCTGGGTAACAGAACCTGGTGAGAGCCCCACAAGTCATCCAATCTTTGCTTCCCCTAGGTCTCTAGTTTCCAAAATGCACAGGTTTGGTAGGTATCCCTAGGTGCCGGCTGAGCTAGAGGCCAAAATTCACAGGTAGGCAGTTTGCAAAAGACACCTCTGTTTTCTGTGGAAAAATGTGATGCGTCCACGTTGTGTTTTGGGGCATTTCCTGTTGCGGGCACTAGGCCTACCCACACAAGTGAGGCATCATTATTATCAGGAGACTTAGGGGAACGCTGGGTGGAAGTTAATTTGTGGCTCCTCTGAGATTCCCGAACTTTCTGTCACCGAAATGTGAGGAAAAAGTGTTAATTTAGCCAAATTTAAAGGTTTGCAAAGGATTCTGGGTAACAGAACCTGGTGAGAGCCCCACAAGTCACCCCATCTTGGATTCCTCTAGGTCTCTAGTTTCTGAAATGCACGGGTTTGGTAGGACTCCCTAGGTGGCGGCTGAGCTAGAGGCAAAAAATCCACAGGTATGCACTTTGCAAAAAACACCTCTGTTTTCTGTGGAAAAATGTGATGTGTTCACGTTGTGTTTTGGGGCATTTCCTGTTGCGGGCACTAGGCCTACCCACACAAGTGAGGCATCATTATTATCAGGAGACTTAGGGGAACGCTGGGTTTAAGTTAATTTGTGGCTCCTCTGAGATTCCCGAACTTTCTGTCACCGAAATGTGAGGAAAAAGTGTTAATTTAGCCAAATTTAAAGGTTTGCAAAGGATTCTGGGTAACAGAACCTGGTGAGAGCCCCACAAGTCACCCCATCTTGGATTCCCCTAGGTCTCTAGTTTCTGAAATGCACGGGTTTGGTAGGACTCCCTAGGTGCCGGCTGAGCTAGAGGCCAAAATCCACAGGTATGCACTTTGCAAAAAACACCCCTTTTTTCTGTGGAAAAATGTGATGTGTTCACGTTGTGTTTTGGGGCATTTCCTGTTGCGGGCACTAGGCCTACCCACACAAGTGAGGCATCATTATTATCAGGAGACTTAGGGGAACGCTGGGTGGAAGTTAATTTGTGGCTCCTCTGAGATTCCCGAACTTTCTGTCACCGAAATGTGAGGAAAAAGTGTTAATTTAGCCAAATTTAAAGGTTTGCAAAGGATTCTGGGTAACAGAACCTGGTGAGAGCCCCACAAGTCACCCCATCTTGGATTCCCCTAGGTCTCTAGTTTCTGAAATGCACGGGTTTGGTAGGACTCCCTAGGTGCCGGCTGAGCTAGAGGCCAAAATCCACAGGTAGGCACTTTGCAAAAATCACCTCTGTTTTCTGTGGAAAAATGTGATGTGTTCACGTTGTGTTTTGGGGCATTTACTGTCGCGGTCACTAGGCCTACCCATGCAAGTGAGGTATCATTTTTATCAGGAGACTTTGGGGAACGCTGGGTGAAAGGAAAGTTGTGGCTCCTCTCAGATTCCAGAACTTTCTGTCACCGAAACGTGAGGAAAAGGTGTTTTTTAGCTAAATATAGAGGTTTGGAAAGGATTCTGGGTAACAGAACCTGGGGCCAGATGTAGGTAGCTTGCAAATTGCGACTTGCAATTTGCTAGTCCGTGCGACTCGCAAATTGCAAGTCGCAATTTGCTATGCAGAAAGGTGTCTCAGACACCTTCTGCATCTCGCAATGGGGTCGCAATGATCCACCTCATGAATATTCATGAGGTGGGTCGCAAATTGCGGCCCCATTGCGAGTATGGGCACTCGGTAACATGGAGGCCTGCTGACGTCAGCAGGCCTCCATGTTAGCGACCTGCTTGTCAATAAAGCAGGTTTTTTTTTTTTTAAGTGTAGCCCGTTTTCCCTAAGGGAAAACGAGCTGCACTACAAAAAAAAAACGAAACCTTTAGTTTCGGATTTTTCAGGGCAGGGAGTGGTCCCTTGGACCACTCCCTGCCCTGAAAAAATATTTTGGGTGCAATCACAAACTGGAAGGGGTCCCATGGGGACCCCTTCCAATTTGCGATTGGGTTACCATCCACTTGAAGTGGATGGTAACTGCGATGCCATTTGCGACCGCATATGCGGTCGCAAATGGTATTGCATCCCAATGCGACTCGCAAATAGGAAGGGAACACCCCTTCCTATTTGCGAGTCTGAAATGCATTTTGCGAGTCAGTAACGACTCGCAAAATGCATTTCTGCATTGGGATACGCGTTTTGCGACTCGCAAACGGCAGATTTTGCCGTTTGCGAGTCGCAAAACGTTTGGTACATCTGGCCCCTGGTGAGAGCCCCACAAGCCATCCCATCTTTGCTTCCCCTAGGTCTCTAGTTTCCAAAATGCACAGGTTTGGTAGGTTTCCCTAGGTGCCGGCTGAGCTAGAGGCCAAAATTCACAGGTAGGCAGTTTGCAAAAAACACCTCTGTTTTTTTCTGTGGAAAAATGTGATGCGTCCACGTTGTGTTTTGGGGCATTTCCTGTTGCAGGCACTAGGCCTACCCACACAAGTGAGGCATCATTTTTATCAGGAGACTTAGGGGAACGCTGGGTGGAAGGACATTTTTGGCTCCTCTCA
Organism: Pleurodeles waltl; assembly: GCF_031143425.1. Classification (NCBI taxonomy): domain Eukaryota; kingdom Metazoa; phylum Chordata; class Amphibia; order Caudata; family Salamandridae; genus Pleurodeles; species Pleurodeles waltl. The sequence goes on from NC_090449.1 coordinate 633,426,591, forward strand.
GATTCCAGAACTTTCTCTCACCGAAATGTGAGGAAAAGTTGCTTTTTTATCCAAATTTAGACGTTTGCAAAGGATTCTGGGTAACAGAACCTGGTGAGAGCTCCACAAGTCAACCCATCTTGGATTCCCCAGGGTCTCTAGTTGCCGAAAGGCACAGGTTTGGTAGGATTCCTTAGGTGCCCGCTGAGCTAGAGGCCAAAATCCACATGTAGCCACTTTCCAAAAAACACCCTTGTTTTCTGTGGAAAAATGTGATGTGTCCACCTTGTGTTTTTGGGCATTTCCTGTTGCGGACACTAGGCCTACTGATACAAGTGAGGTACCATTTTTATTGGGAGACTTAGGGGAACGGTGGGTGGAAGGAAATTTGTGGCTCCTCTCAGATTCCAGAACTTTCTCTCACCGAAATGTGAGGAAAAGGTGCTTTTTTAATCCAAATTTAGAGGTTTGCAAAGGATTCTGGGTAACAGAACCTGGTGAGAGCCCCACAATTCAACCCATCTTGGATTCCCCTAGGTCTCTAGTTGCCGAAATGCACAGGTTTGGTAGGATTCCTTAGGTGCCCGCTGAGCTAGAGGCCAAAATCCACATGTAGCCACTTTGCAAAAAAACACCTCTGTTTTCTGTGGAAAGATGTGATGTGTTCACGTTGTGTTTTGGGGCATTTACTGTTGCGGTCACTAGGCCTACCCATGCAAGTGAGGTATCATTTTTATCAGGAGACTTTGGGGAACGCTGGGTGAAAGGAAAGTTGTGGCTCCTCTCAGATTCCAGAACTTTCTGTCACCGAAACGTGAGGAAAAATTGTTTTTTAGCCAAATATAGAGGTTTGGAAAGGATTCTGGGTAACAGAACCTGGTGAGAGCCCCACAAGCCATCCCATCTTGGCTTCCCCTAGGTCTCTAGTTTCCAAAATGCACAGGTATGGTAGGTTTCCCTAGGTGCCGGCTGAGCTAGAGGCCAAAATTCACAGGTAGGCAGTTTGCAAAAAACACCTCTGTTTTCTGTGGAAAAATGTGATGTGTTCACGTTGTGTTTTGAACATTTACTGTCGCGGTCACTAGTCCTACCCATGCAAGTGAGGTATCATTTTATCAGGAGACTTTGGGGAACGCTGGGTGAAAGGAAAGTTGTGGCTCCTCTCAGATTCCAGAACTTTCTGTCACGGAAACGTGAGGAAAAGGTGTTTTTTAGCCAAATATAGAGGTTTGGAAAGGATTCTGGGTAACAGAACCTGGTGAGAGCCCCACAAGCCATCCCATCTTGTCTTCCTCTAGGTCTCTAGTTTCCAAAATGCACAGGTTTGGTAGGTTTCCATAGGTGCCGGCTGAGCTAGAGGCCAAAATTCACAGGTAGGCAGTTTGCAAAAGACACCTCTGTTTTCTGTGGAAAAATGTGATGCGTCCACGTTGTGTTTTGCGGCATTTCCTGTTGCGGACACTAGGCCTACTCATACAAGTGAGGTACCATTTTTATTGGGAGACTTAGGGGAACGGTGGGTGGAAGGAAATTTGTGGCTCCTCTCAGATTCCAGAACTTTCTCTCACCGAAATGTGAGGAAAAGGTGCTTTTTTAATCCAAATTTAGAGGTTTGCAAAGGATTCTGCGTAACAGAACCTGGTGAGAGCCCCACAAGTCAACCCATCTTGGATTCCCCTAGGTCTCTAGTTGCCGAAATGCACAGGTTTGGTAGGATTCCTTAGGTGCCCGCTGAGCTAGAGGCCAAAATCCACATGTAGCCACTTTGCAAAAAAACACCTCTATTTTCTGTGGAAAGATGTGATGTGTTCACGTTGTGTTTTGGGGCATTTACTGTCGCGGTCACTAGGCCTACTCATGCAAGTGAGGTATCATTTTTATCAGGAGACTTTGGGGAACGCTGGGTGAAAGGAAAGTTGTGGCTCCTCTCAGATTCCAGAACTTTCTGTCACCGAAACGTGAGGAAAAGGTGTTTTTTAGCCAAATATAGAGGTTTGGAAAGGATTCTGGGTAACAGAACCTGGTGAGAGCCCCACAAGCCATCCCATCTTGGCTTCCCCTAGGTCTCTAGTTTCCAAAATGCACAGGTTTGGTAGGTTTCCCTAGGTGCCGGCTGAGCTAGAGGCCAAAATTCACAGGTAGGCACTTTGCAAAAGACACCTCTGTTTTCTGTGGAAAAATGAGATGCGTCAACGTTGTATTTTGTGGCATTTTCTGTCGCAGGAACTAGGCCTACTCACACACGTGAGGTATCATTTTTATCGGGAGACTTAGGGGAACGCTGGGTGGAAGGAAATTTGTGGCTCCTCTCAGATTCCCAATCTTTCTCTCACCGAAATGTGAGGAAAAAGTGTTTATTTAGCCAAATTTAAAGGTTTGCAAAGGATTCTGGGTAACAGAACCTGGTGAGAGTCCCACAAGTCACCCAATCTTGGATTCCCCTAGGTCTCTACTTTTCAAAAATGCACAGGTTTGGTAGGTTTCCATAGGTGCCGGCTGAGCTAGAGGCCAAACTCCACAGGTAGGCACTTTGCAAAAAACACCCTTGTTTTCTGTGGAAAAATGTGATGTGTCCACGTTGTGTTTTGGGGCATTTCCTGTTGCGGACACTAGGCCTACTCATACAAGTGAGGTACCATTTTTATTGGGAGACTTAGGGGAACGGTGGGTGGAAGGAAATTTGTGGCTCCTCTCAGATTCGAGAACTTTCTCTGACTGAAATGTGAGGAAAAGGTGCTTTTTTATCCAAATTTAGAGGTTTGGAAAGGATTCTGGGTAACAGAACCTGGTGAGAGCCCCACAAGTCAACCCATCTTGGATTCCCCTAGGTCTCTAGTTGCCGAAAGGCATTAGTTTGGAAGGATTCCTTAGGTGCCCGCTGAGCTAGAGGCCAAAATCCACATGTAGCCACTTTGCAAAAAACACCTCAGTTTTCTGTGGAAAGATGTGACGCGTCAACGTTGTATTTTGGGGCATTTTCTGTCGCGGGCACTAGGCCTACCCACACAAGTGAGGTATCATTTTTATCGGGAGACTTAGGGGAACGCTGGGTGGAAGGAAATTTGTGGCTCCTCTCAGATTCCAGAACTTTCTCTCACTGAAATGTGAGGAAAAGGTGTTTTTTAGCCAACTTTAGAGGTTTGCAAAGGATTCTGGGTAACAGAACCTTGTGAGAGCCCCACAAGTCACCCCATCTTGGATTCCCCTAGGTCTCTAGTTTAAAAAAATGCACAGGTTTGGTAGGTTTCTCTAGGTGCCGGCTGAGCTAGAGGCCAAAATCCACAGGTAGGCACTTTGCAAAAAACACCTCTGTTTTCTGTGGAAAAATGTGATGTGTTCACGTTGTGTTTTGGGGCATTTACTGTCGAGGTCACTAGGCCTACCCATGCAAGTGAGGTATCATTTTTATCAGGAGACTTGGGGGAACGCTGGGTGAAAGGAAAGTTGTGGCTCCTCTCAGATTCCAGAACTTTCTGTCACCGAAATGTGAGGAAAAAGTGTTTTTTAGCCAAATATAGAGGTTTGGAAAAGATTCTGGGTAACAGAACCTGGTGAGAGCCCCACAAGTCATCCCATCTTGGATTCCACTAGGTCTCTAGTTTCCAAAATGCACAGGTTTGGTAGGTTTTCTTAGGTGCCGGCTGAGCTAGAGGCCAAAATTCACAGGTAGGCAGTTTGCAAAAGACACCTCTGTTTTCTGTGGAAAAATGTGATGCGTCCACGTTGTGTTTTGGGGCATTTCCTGTTGCGGGCACTAGGCCTACCCACACAAGTGAGGCATCATTTTTATCAGGAGACTTAGGGGAACGCTGGGTGGAAGTTAATTTGTGGCTCCTCTCAGATTCCCAAACTTTCTCTCACCGAAATGTGAGGAAAAAGTGTTTATTTAGCCAAATTTAATGGTTTGCAAAGGATTCTGGGTAACAGAACCTGGTGAGAACCCCACAAGTCACCCCATCTTTGATTCCCCTAGGTCTCTAGTTTTAAAAAATGCACAGGTTTGGTAGGTTTCCATAGGTGCCGGCTGAGCTAGAGGCCAAAATCCACAGGTAGGCACTTTAAAAAAAACACCTTTGTTTTCTGTGGAAAAATGTGAGGTGTCCACGTTGTGTTTTGGGGTATTTCCTGTTGCGGAAACTTGGGCTACTCATACAAGTGAGGTATTATTTTTATTGGGATACTTAGGGGAACAATGGGTGGAAGGAAATTTGTGGCTCCTCTCAGATTCCAGAACTTTCTCTCACCGAAATGTGAGGAAAATGTGCTTTTTTCGCCAAATTTAGAGGTTTGCAAAGGATTCTGGGTAACAGAACCTGGTGAGAGCCCCACAAGTCATCCCATCTTGGATTCCCCTAGGTCTCTAGTTTCCGAAATGCACAGGTTTGGTAGGATTCCCTAGGTGCCTGCTGAGCTAGAGGCCAAAATCCACATGTAGGCACTTTGCAAAAAACACCTCTGTTTTCTGTGGAAAGATGTGACGCGTCAACTTGTGTTTTGGGGCATTTCCTGTTGCGGGCACTAGTCCTACCCACACAAGTGAGGTATCATTGTTATCGGGAGACTTAGGGGAACGCTGGGTGGAAGGAAATTAGTGGCTCCTCTCAGATTCCAGAACTTTCTCTCACCGAAATATGAGGAAAAGGTGTTTTTTAGCCAACTTTAGAGGTTTGCAAAGGATTCTGGGTAACAGAACCTGGTGAGAGCCCCAGAAGTCACCCCATCTTGGATTTCCCTACGTCTCTAGTTTTAAAAAATGCACAGGTTTCGTAGGTTTCCCTAGGTGCCGGCTGAGCTAGAGGCCAAAATCCACAGGGTGGCACTTTGCAAAAAACACCTCTGTTTACTGTGGAAAAATGTGATGTGTTCACGTTGTGTTTTGGGGCATTTACTGTCGCGGTCACTAGGCCTACCCATGCAAGTGAGGTATCATTTTTATTAGGATACTTGGGGGAACGCTGGGTGAAAGGAAAGTTGTGGCTCCTCTCAGATTCCATAACTTTCTGTCACTGAAATGTGAGGAAAAAGTGTATTTTAGCCAAATATAGAGGTTTGGAAAGGATTCTGGGTAACAGAACCTGGTGAGAGCCCCACAAGTCATCCCATCTTGGATTCCCCTAGGTCTCTAGTTTCCGAAATGCACAGGTTTGGTAGGATTCCCTAGGTGCCCGCTGAGCTAGTGGCCAAAATCCACATGTAGGGACTTTGCAAAAATGCCTCTGTTTTCTGTGGAAAGATGTGACACGTCCACGTTGTGTTTTGGGGCATTTTCTGTTGCGGGCACTAGGCCTACCCACACAAGTGAGGTATCATTTTTATCGGGAGACTTAGGGGAACGCTGGGTGGAAGTTAATTTGTGGCTCCTCTCAGATTCCAGAACTTTCTCTCACCGAAATGTGAGGAAAAGGTGTTTTTTTTTTAGCCAACTTTAGAGGTTTGGAAAGGATTCTGGGTAACAGAACCTGGTGAGAGCCCCACAAGTCACCCCATCTTGGATTCACCTAGGTCTCTAGTTTTAGAAAATGCATAGGTTTGGTAGGTTTCCCTAGGTGCCGGCTGAGCTAGAGGCCAAAATCCACAGGTAGGCACTTTGCAAAAAACACCTCTGTTTTCTGAGGAAAAATGTGTTGTGTTTTGCGGCATTTACTGTCGCGGTCACTAGGCCTACCCATGCAAGTGAGGTATCATTTTTATCAGGAGACTTGGGGGAACGCTGGGTGAAAGGAAAGTTGTGGCTCCTCACAGATTCCAGAACTGTCTGTCACCGAAATGTGAGGAAAAGGTGTTTTTTAGCCAAATATGGAGGTTTGGAAAGGATTCTGGGTAACAGAACCTGGTGAGAGCCCCACAATTCATCCCATCTTGGATTCCCCTAGGTCTCTAGTTTCCAAAATGCACAGGTTTGGTAGGTTTCCACAGGTGCCAGCTGAGCTAGAGGCCAAAATCCACAGGTAGGCACTTTGCAAAAAACACCTTTGTTTTCTGTGGAAAAATGTGATGTGTCCACGTTGTGTTTTGGGGCATTTCCTTTTGCGGACACTTGGCCTTCTCATACAAGTGAGGTATCATTTTTATTGGGAGACTTAGGGGAACAATGGGTGGAAGGAAATTTGTGGCTCCTCTCAGATTCCAGAACTTTCTCTCACCGAAATGTGAGGAAAAGGTGCTTTTGTTAGCTAAATTTAGAGGTGTGCAAAGGATTCTGGGTAACAGAACCTGGTGAGAGCCCCACAAGTCATCCCATCTTGGATTCCCCTAGGTCTCTAGTTGCCGAAATGCACAGGTTTGGTAGGATTCCTTAGGTGCCGGCTGAGCTAGAGGCCAAAATCCACAGGTAGGCACTTTGCAAAAAACACCTCTGTTTTCTGTGGAAAAATGTGATATGTTCACGTTGTGTTTTGGGGTATTTACTGTCGCGGTCAGTAGGCCTACCCATGCAAGTGAGGTATCATTTTAATAGGAGACTTGGGGGAACGCTGGGTGAAAGGAAAGTTGTGGCTCATCTCAGATTCCAGAACTTTCTGTCACCGAAATGTGAGGAAAAAATGTTTTTTAGCCAAATATAGAGTTTTGGAAAGGATTCTTGGTAACAGAACCTGGTGAGAGCCCCACAAGTCATCCCATCTTGGATTCCCCTAGGTCTCTAGTTTCCAAAATGCACAGGTTTGGTAGGTTTCCCTAGGTGCCGGCTGAGCTAGAGGCCAAAATTCACAGGTAGGCACTTTGCAAAAGACACCTCTGTTTCTGTGGAAAAATGTGATGCGTCCACGTTGTGTTTTGGGGCATTTCCTGTTGCGGGCACTAGGCCTACCCACAGAAGTGAGGCATCATTTTTATCAGGAGACTTAGGGGAACGCTGGGTGGAAGTTACTTTGTGGCTCCTCTCAGATTCCCAAACTTTCTCTCACCGAAATGTGAGGAAGAAATGTTTATTTAGCCAAATGTAAAGGTTTGCAAAGGATTCTGGGTAACAGAACCTGGTGACAACCCCACAAGTCACCCCATCTTTGATTCCCCTAGGTCTCTAGTTTTAAAAAATGGACAGGTTTGGTAGGTTTCCATAGGTGCCGGCTGAGCTAGAGGCCAAAATCCACAGGTAGGCACTTTGCAAAAAACACCTTTGTTTTCTGTGGAAAAATGTGATGTGTCCACGTTGTGTTTTGGGGCATTTCCTGTTGCGGACACTTGGCCTTCTCATACAAGTGAGGTATCATTTTATTGGGAGACTTATGGGAACAATGGGTGGAGGGAAATTTGTGGCTCCTCTCAGATTCCAGAACTTTCTCTCACCGAAATGTGAGGAAAAGTTGCTTTTTTAGCCAAATTTAGAGGTTTGCAAAGGATTCTGGGTAACAGAACCTGGTGAGAGCCCCACAAGTCATCCCATCTTGGATTCCCCTAGTTCTCTAGTTTCCAAAATGCACAGGTTTGGTAGGATTCCCTAGGTGCCCGCTGAGCTGGAGGCCAAAATCCACATGTAGGCACTTTGCAAAAAACACCTCTGGTTTCTGTGGAAACATGTGATGCGTCAACGTTGTGTTTTGGGGCATTTCCTGTTGCGGGCACTAGGCCTACCCACACAAGTGAGGTATCATTTTTATCGGGAGACTTAGGGGAACGCTGGGTGGAAGTTAATTTGTGGCTCCTCTCAGATTCCAGAACTTTCTCTCACCGAAATGTGAGGAAAAGGTGTTTTTTTTTTAGCCAACTTTAGAGGTATGCAAAGGATTCTGGGTAACAGAACCTGGTGAGAGCCCCACAAGTCATCCCATCTTGGATTCCCCTAGGTCTCTAGTTTCCAAAATGCACAGGTTTGGTAGGATTCCCTAGGTGCCCGCTGAGCTGGAGGCCAAAATCCACATGTAGGCACTTTGCAAAAAACACCTCTGGTTTTTGTGGAAACATGTGATGCGTCAATGTTGTGTTTTGGGGCATTTCCTGTTGCGGGCACTAGTCCTACCAACATAAGTGAGGTATAATTTTTATCGGGAGACTTAGGGGAACGCTGAGTGGAAGTTAATTTGTGGCTCCTCTGAGATTCCCGAACTTTCTGTCACCGAAATATGAGGAAAAAGTGTTAATTTAGCCAAATTTAAAGGTTTGCAAAGGATTCTGGGTAACAGAACCTGGTGAGAGCCCCACAAGTCACCCCATCTTGGATTCCCCTAGGTCTCTAGTTTCCGAAATGCACTGGTTTGGTAGGATTCCTTAGGTGCCGGCTGAGCTAGAGGCCAAAATTCACAGGTAGGCACTTTGCAAAAAACACCTGTTTTCTGTGGAAAAATGTTATGTGTTCACGTTGTGATTTGGGGCATTTACTGTCGCGGTCACTAGGCCTACCCATGCAAGTGAGGTATCATTTTTATCAGGAGACTTGGGGGAACGCTGGGTGAAAGGAAAGTTGTGGCTACTCTCAGATTCCAGAACTTTCTGTCACCGAAACGTGAGGAAAAGGTGTTTTTTAGCCAAATATAGAGGTTTGGAAAGGATTCTGGGTAACAGAACCTGGTGAGAACCCCACACGTCATTCCATCTTGGATTCCCCTAGGTCACTAATTTCTGAAATGCACAGGTTTGGTAGGATTCCCTAGGTGCCTGCTGAGCTAGAGGCCAAAATCCACAGGTAGGCACTTTGCAAAAAAACACTTCTGTTTTCTGTGGAAAAATGTAATGTGACGCGTCAACGTTGTGGTTTGGGGCATTTCCTGTTGCGGGCACTAGGCCTACCCACATAAGTGAGGTATCATATTTATCGGGAGACTTAGGGGAACGCTGGGGGAAGGAAATTTGTGGCTCCTCTCAGATTCCGGAACTTTCTCTCACCGAAATTTGAGGAAAAGGTGTTTTTTAGCCAACTTTAGAGGTTTGCAAAGGATTCTGGGTAACAGAACCTGGTGAGAGCCCCACAAGTCACCCCATCTTGGATTCCTCTAGGTCTCTAGTTTCCGAAATACACAGGTTTGGTAGGACTCCCTATTTGCCGGCTGAGCTAGAGGCCAAAATCCACAGGTAGGCACTTTGCAAAAAAACACTTCTGTTTTCTGTGGAAAAATGTAATGTGTTCATGTTGTGTTTTGGGGCATTTACTGTCGTGGTCACTAGGCCTACCCATGCAAGTGAGGTATCATTTTTATCAGGAGACTTGGGGGAACGCTGGGTAAAAGGAAAGTTGTGGCTCCTCTCAGATTCCAGAACTTTCTGTCACCGAAACGTGAGGAAAAGGTGTTTTTTTTTTAGCCAACTTTAGAGGTATGCAAAGGATTCTGGGTAACAGAACCTGGTGAGAGCCCCACAAGTCATCCCATCTTGGATTCCCCTAGGTCTCTAGTTTCCAAAATGCACAGGTTTGGTAGGATTCCCTAGGTGCCCGCTGAGCTGGAGGCCAAAATCCACATGTAGGCACTTTGCAAAAAACACCTCTGGTTTTTGTGGAAACATGTGATGCGTCAATGTTGTGTTTTGGGGCATTTCCTGTTGCGGGCACTAGTCCTACCAACATAAGTGAGGTATAATTTTTATCGGGAGACTTAGGGGAACGCTGAGTGGAAGTTAATTTGTGGCTCCTCTGAGATTCCCGAACTTTCTGTCACCGAAATATGAGGAAAAAGTGTTAATTTAGCCAAATTTAAAGGTTTGCAAAGGATTCTGGGTAACAGAACCTGGTGAGAGCCCCACAAGTCACCCCATCTTGGATTCCCCTAGGTCTCTAGTTTCCGAAATGCACTGGTTTGGTAGGATTCCTTAGGTGCCGGCTGAGCTAGAGGCCAAAATTCACAGGTAGGCACTTTGCAAAAAACACCTGTTTTCTGTGGAAAAATGTTATGTGTTCACGTTGTGATTTGGGGCATTTACTGTCGCGGTCACTAGGCCTACCCATGCAAGTGAGGTATCATTTTTATCAGGAGACTTGGGGGAACGCTGGGTGAAAGGAAAGTTGTGGCTACTCTCAGATTCCAGAACTTTCTGTCACCGAAACGTGAGGAAAAGGTGTTTTTTAGCCAAATATAGAGGTTTGGAAAGGATTCTGGGTAACAGAACCTGGTGAGAACCCCACACGTCATTCCATCTTGGATTCCCCTAGGTCACTAATTTCTGAAATGCACAGGTTTGGTAGGATTCCCTAGGTGCCTGCTGAGCTAGAGGCCAAAATCCACAGGTAGGCACTTTGCAAAAAAACACTTCTGTTTTCTGTGGAAAAATGTAATGTGACGCGTCAACGTTGTGGTTTGGGGCATTTCCTGTTGCGGGCACTAGGCCTACCCACATAAGTGAGGTATCATATTTATCGGGAGACTTAGGGGAACGCTGGGGGAAGGAAATTTGTGGCTCCTCTCAGATTCCAGAACTTTCTCTCACCGAAATTTGAGGAAAAGGTGTTTTTTAGCCAACTTTAGAGGTTTGCAAAGGATTCTGGGTAACAGAACCTGGTGAGAGCCCCACAAGTCACCCCATCTTGGATTCCTCTAGGTCTCTAGTTTCCGAAATACACAGGTTTGGTAGGACTCCCTATTTGCCGGCTGAGCTAGAGGCCAAAATCCACAGGTAGGCACTTTGCAAAAAAACACTTCTGTTTTCTGTGGAAAAATGTAATGTGTTCATGTTGTGTTTTGGGGCATTTACTGTCGTGGTCACTAGGCCTACCCATGCAAGTGAGGTATCATTTTTATCAGGAGACTTGGGGGAACGCTGGGTAAAAGGAAAGTTGTGGCTCCTCTCAGATTCCAGAACTTTCTGTCACCGAAACGTGAGGAAAAGGTGTTTTTTAGCCAAATATAGACTTTTGGAAAGGATTCTGGGTAACAGAACCTGGTGAGAGCCCCACAAGTCATCCCATCTTGGCTTCCCCTAGGTCTCTAGTTTCCAAAATGCACAGGTTTGGTAGGTTTCCCTAGGTGCCGGCTGAGCTAGAGGCAAAAATTTACAGGTAGGCACTTTGCAAAAGACACCTCTGTTTTCTGTGGAAAAATGTGATGCGTCCACGTTGTGTTTTGGGGCATTTCCTGTTGCGGGCACTAGGCCTACCCACACAAGTGGGGCATCATTTTTATCAGGAGACTTAGGGGAACGCGGGTGGAAGTTAATTTGTGGCTCCTCTCAGATTCCTAAACTTTCTCTCACTGAAATGTTAGGAAAAAGTGTGTATTTAGCCAAATTTAAAGGTTTACGAAGGATTCTGGGTAACAGAACCTGGTGAGAGCCCCAAAAGTCACCCCATCTTGGATTCCCCTAGGTCTCTACTTTTCAAAATGCACAGGTTTGGTAGTTTTCCATAGGTGCCGGCTGAGCTAGAGGCCAAACTCCACAGGTAGGCACTTTGCAAAAAACACCTTTGTTTTCTGTGGAAAAATGTTACGTGTTCATGTTGTGTTTTGGGGAATTTACTGTCACGGTCACTAGGCATACCCATGCAAGTGAGGTATCATTTTTATCAGGAGACTTGGGGGAACGCTGGGTGAAAGGAAAGTTGTGGCTCCTCTCAGATTCCAGAACTTTCTGTCACCGAAACGTGAGGAAAAAGTGTTTTTAGCCAAATATAGAGGTTTGGAAAGGATTCTGGGTAACAGAACCTGGTGAGAGCACCACAAGTCATCCCATCTTGGATTCCCCTAGGTCTCTAGTTTCCAAAATGCATAGGTTTGGTAGGTTTCCCTAGGTGCCTGCTGAGCTAGAGGCCAAAATTCACAGGTAGGCAGTTTGCAAAAATACCTCTGTTTTCTGTGGAAAAATGTGATGCGTCCACGTTGTGTTTTGGGGCATTTCCTGTTGCGGGCACTAAGCCTACCCACACAAGTGAGGTATCATTTTTATCGGGAGACTTAGGGGAATGCTGGGTGGAAGTTAATTTGTGGCTCCTCTCAGATTCCCAAACTTTCTCTCACCGAAATGTGAGGAAAAAGTGTTTATTTAGCCAAATTTAAAGGTTTGCAAAGGATTCTGGGTAACAGAACCTGATGAGAGCCCCACAAGCCACCCCATCTTGGATTCCCATAGGTCTCTACTTTTCAAAAATGCACAGGTTTGGTAGGTTTCCCTAGGTGCCCGCTGAGCTAGAGGCCAAAATCCACATGTAGCCACTTTGCAAAAAATACCTCTGTTTTCTGTGGAAAGATGTGACGCGTCAACGTTGTGTTTTGGGGCATTTTCTGTCGCGGGCACTAGGCCTACCCACACAAGTGAGGTATCATTTTTATCGGGAGACTTAGGGGAACGCTGGGTGGAAGTTAATTTGTGGCTCCTCTCAGATTCCCAAACTTTCTCTCACCGAAATGTGAGGAAAAATTGTTTATTTAGCCAAATTTAAAGGTTTGCAAAGGATTCTGGGTAACAGAACCTGGTGAGAACCCCACAAGTCACCCCATCTTTGATACCCCTAGGTCTCTAGTTTTCAAAAATGCACAGGTTTGGTAGGTTTCCATTGGTGCCGGCTGAGCTAGAGGCCAAAATCCACAGGTAGGCACTTTGCAAAAAACACCTCTGTTTTCTGTGGAAAAATGTGATGCGTCCACGTTGTGTTTTGGGGCATTTCCTGTTGCGGGCACTAGGCCTACCCACACAAGTGAGGTATCATTTTTATCGGGAGACTTAGGGGAATGCTGGGTGGAAGTTAATTTGTGGCTCCTCTCAGATTCCCAAACTTTCTGTCACCGAAATGTGAGGAAAAAGTGTTTATTTAGCCAAATTTAAAGGTTTGCAAAGGATTCTGGGTAACAGAACCTGATGAGAGCCCCACAAGTCACCCCATCTTGGATTCCCCTAGGTCTCTACTTTTCAAAAATGCACAGGTTTGGTAGGTTTCCCTAGGTGCCCGCTGAGCTAGAGGCCAAAATCCACATGTAGCCACTTTGCAAAAAATACCTCTGTTTTCTGTGGAAAGATGTGACGTGTCAATGTTGTGTTTTGGGGCTTTTCTGTCGCGGGCACTAGGCCTACCCACACAAGTGAGGTATCATTTTTATCGGGAGACTTAGGGGAACGCTGGGTGGAAGCAAATTTGTGGCTCCTCTCAGATTCCAGAACTTTCTCTCACTAAAATGTGAGGAAAAGGTGTTTTTTAGCCAACTTTAGAGGTTTGCAAAGGATTCTGGGTAACAGAACCTGGTGAGAGCCCCACAAGTCACCCCATCTTGGATTCCCCTAGGTCTCTAGTTTAAAAAAATGCACAGGTTTGGTAGGTTTCCCTAGGTGCCGGCTGAGCTAGAGGCTAAAATCCACAGGTAGGTACTTTGCAAAAAACACCTCTGTTTTCTGTGGAAAAATGTGATGTGTTCACGTTGTGTTTTGGGGCATTTACTGTCGCGGTCACTAGGCCTACCCATGCAAGTGAGGTATCATTTTTATCAGGAGACTTGGGGGAACGCTGGGTGAAAGGAAAGTTGTGGCTTCTCTCAGATTCCAGAACTTTCTGTCACCGAAATGTGAGGAAAAAGTGTTTTTAGCCAAATATAGAGGTTTGGAAAAGATTCTGGGTAACAGAACCTGGTGAGAGCCCCACAAGTCATCCCATCTTGGATTCCCCTAGGTCTCTAGTTTCCGAAATGCACAGGTTTGGTAGGATTCCCTAGGTGCCCGCTGAGCTAGTGGCCAAAATCCACATGTAGGGACTTTGCAAAAACGCCTCTGTTTTCTGTGGAAAGATGTGACACGTCCACGTTGTGTTTTGGGGCATTTTCTGTTGCGGGCACTAGGCCTACCCACACAAGTGAGGTATCATTTTTATCGGGAGACTTAGGGGAACGCTGGGTGGAAGTTAATTTGTGGCTCCTCTCAGATTCCAGAACTTTCTCTCACCGAAATGTGAGGAAAAGGTGTTTTTTTTTTAGCCAACTTTAGAGGTTTGCAAAGGATTCTGGGTAACAGAACCTGGTGAGAGCCCCACAAGTCACCCCATCTTGGATTCACCTAGGTCTCTAGTTTTAGAAAATGCATAGGTTTGGTAGGTTTCCCTAGGTGCCAGCTGAGCTAGAGGCCAAAATCCACAGGTAGGCACTTTGCAAAAAACACCTCTGTTTTCTGAGGAAAAATGTGTTGTGTTTTGCGGCATTTACTGTCGCGGTCACTAGGCCTACCCATGCAAGTGAGGTATCATTTTTATCAGGAGACTTGGGGGAACGCTGGGTGAAAGGAAAGTTGTGGCTCCTCACAGATTCCAGAACTGTCTGTCACCGAAATGTGAGGAAAAGGTGTTTTTTAGCCAAATATGGAGGTTTGGAAAGGATTCTGGGTAACAGAACCTGGTGAGAGCCCCACAAGTCATCCCATCTTGGATTCCCCTAGGTCTCTAGTTTCCAAAATGCACAGGTTTGGTAGGTTTCCACAGGTGCCAGCTGAGCTAGAGGCCAAAATCCACAGGTAGGCACTTTGCAAAAACACCTTTGTTTTCTGTGGAAAAATGTGATGTGTCCATGTTGTGTTTTGGGGCATTTCCTTTTGCGGACACTTGGCCTTCTCATACAAGTGAGGTATCATTTTTATTGGGAGACTTAGGGGAACAATGGGTGGAAGGAAATTTGTGGCTCCTCTCAGATTCCAGAACTTTCTCTCACCGAAATGTGAGGAAAAGGTGCTTTTGTTAGCTAAATTTAGAGGTGTGCAAAGGATTCTGGGTAACAGAACCTGGTGAGAGCCCCACAAGTCATCCCATCTTGGATTCCCCTAGGTCTCTAGTTGCCGAAATGCACAGGTTTGGTAGGATTCCTTAGGTGCCGGCTGAGCTAGAGGCCAAAATCCACAGGTAGGCACTTTGCAAAAAACACCTCGGTTTTCTGTGGAAAAATGTGATGTGTTCACGTTGTGTTTTGGGGTATTTACTGTCGCGGTCAGTAGGCCTACCCATGCAAGTGAGGTATCATTTTAATAGGAGACTTGGGGGAACGCTGGGTGAAAGGAAAGTTGTGGCTCATCTCAGATTCCAGAACTTTCTGTCACCGAAATGTGAGGAAAAAATGTTTTTTAGCCAAATATAGAGTTTTGGAAAGGATTCTTGGTAACAGAACCTGGTGAGAGCCCCACAAGTCATCCCATCTTGGATTCCCCTAGGTCTCTAGTTTCCAAAATGCACAGGTTTGGTAGGTTTCCCTAGGTGCCGGCTGAGCTAGAGGCCAAAATTCACAGGTAGGCACTTTGCAAAAGACACCTCTGTTTCTGTGGAAAAATGTGATGCGTCCACGTTGTCTTTTGGGGCATTTCCTGTTGCGGGCACTAGGCCTACCCACAGAAGTGAGGCATCATTTTTATCAGGAGACTTAGGGGAACGCTGGGTGGAAGTTACTTTGTGGCTCCTCTCAGATTCCCAAACTTTCTCTCACCGAAATGTGAGGAAGAAATGTTTATTTAGCCAAATGTAAAGGTTTGCAAAGGATTCTGGGTAACAGAACCTGGTGACAACCCCACAAGTCACCCCATCTTTGATTCCCCTAGGTCTCTAGTTTTAAAAAATGGACAGGTTTGGTAGGTTTCCATAGGTGCCGGCTGAGCTAGAGGCCAAAATCCACAGGTAGGCACTTTGCAAAAAACACCTTTGTTTTCTGTGGAAAAATGTGATGTGTCCACGTTGTGTTTTGGGGCATTTCCTGTTGCGGACACTTGGCCTTCTCATACAAGTGAGGTATCATTTTATTGGGAGACTTATGGGAACAATGGGTGGAGGGAAATTTGTGGCTCCTCTCAGATTCCAGAACTTTCTCTCACCGAAATGTGAGGAAAAGTTGCTTTTTTAGCCAAATTTAGAGGTTTGCAAAGGATTCTGGGTAACAGAACCTGGTGAGAGCCCCACAAGTCATCCCATCTTGGATTCCCCTAGTTCTCTAGTTTCCAAAATGCACAGGTTTGGTAGGATTCCCTAGGTGCCCGCTGAGCTGGAGGCCAAAATCCACATGTAGGCACTTTGCAAAAAACACCTCTGGTTTCTGTGGAAACATGTGATGCGTCAACGTTGTGTTTTGGGGCATTTCCTGTTGCGGGCACTAGGCCTACCCACACAAGTGAGGTATCATTTTTATCGGGAGACTTAGGGGAACGCTGGGTGGAAGTTAATTTGTGGCTCCTCTCAGATTCCAGAACTTTCTCTCACCGAAATGTGAGGAAAAGGTGTTTTTTTTTTAGCCAACTTTAGAGGTATGCAAAGGATTCTGGGTAACAGAACCTGGTGAGAGCCCCACAAGTCATCCCATCTTGGATTCCCCTAGGTCTCTAGTTTCCAAAATGCACAGGTTTGGTAGGATTCCCTAGGTGCCCGCTGAGCTGGAGGCCAAAATCCACATGTAGGCACTTTGCAAAAAACACCTCTGGTTTTTGTGGAAACATGTGATGCGTCAATGTTGTGTTTTGGGGCATTTCCTGTTGCGGGCACTAGTCCTACCAACATAAGTGAGGTATAATTTTTATCGGGAGACTTAGGGGAACGCTGAGTGGAAGTTAATTTGTGGCTCCTCTGAGATTCCCGAACTTTCTGTCACCGAAATATGAGGAAAAAGTGTTAATTTAGCCAAATTTAAAGGTTTGCAAAGGATTCTGGGTAACAGAACCTGGTGAGAGCCCCACAAGTCACCCCATCTTGGATTCCCCTAGGTCTCTAGTTTCCGAAATGCACTGGTTTGGTAGGATTCCTTAGGTGCCGGCTGAGCTAGAGGCCAAAATTCACAGGTAGGCACTTTGCAAAAAACACCTGTTTTCTGTGGAAAAATGTTATGTGTTCACGTTGTGATTTGGGGCATTTACTGTCGCGGTCACTAGGCCTACCCATGCAAGTGAGGTATCATTTTTATCAGGAGACTTGGGGGAACGCTGGGTGAAAGGAAAGTTGTGGCTACTCTCAGATTCCAGAACTTTCTGTCACCGAAACGTGAGGAAAAGGTGTTTTTTAGCCAAATATAGAGGTTTGGAAAGGATTCTGGGTAACAGAACCTGGTGAGAACCCCACACGTCATTCCATCTTGGATTCCCCTAGGTCACTAATTTCTGAAATGCACAGGTTTGGTAGGATTCCCTAGGTGCCTGCTGAGCTAGAGGCCAAAATCCACAGGTAGGCACTTTGCAAAAAAACACTTCTGTTTTCTGTGGAAAAATGTAATGTGACGCGTCAACGTTGTGGTTTGGGGCATTTCCTGTTGCGGGCACTAGGCCTACCCACATAAGTGAGGTATCATATTTATCGGGAGACTTAGGGGAACGCTGGGGGAAGGAAATTTGTGGCTCCTCTCAGATTCCGGAACTTTCTCTCACCGAAATTTGAGGAAAAGGTGTTTTTTAGCCAACTTTAGAGGTTTGCAAAGGATTCTGGGTAACAGAACCTGGTGAGAGCCCCACAAGTCACCCCATCTTGGATTCCTCTAGGTCTCTAGTTTCCGAAATACACAGGTTTGGTAGGACTCCCTATTTGCCGGCTGAGCTAGAGGCCAAAATCCACAGGTAGGCACTTTGCAAAAAAACACTTCTGTTTTCTGTGGAAAAATGTAATGTGTTCATGTTGTGTTTTGGGGCATTTACTGTCGTGGTCACTAGGCCTACCCATGCAAGTGAGGTATCATTTTTATCAGGAGACTTGGGGGAACGCTGGGTAAAAGGAAAGTTGTGGCTCCTCTCAGATTCCAGAACTTTCTGTCACCGAAACGTGAGGAAAAGGTGTTTTTTAGCCAAATATAGACTTTTGGAAAGGATTCTGGGTAACAGAACCTGGTGAGAGCCCCACAAGTCATCCCATCTTGGCTTCCCCTAGGTCTCTAGTTTCCAAAATGCACAGGTTTGGTAGGTTTCCCTAGGTGCCGGCTGAGCTAGAGGCAAAAATTTACAGGTAGGCACTTTGCAAAAGACACCTCTGTTTTCTGTGGAAAAATGTGATGCGTCCACGTTGTGTTTTGGGGCATTTCCTGTTGCGGGCACTAGGCCTACCCACACAAGTGGGGCATCATTTTTATCAGGAGACTTAGGGGAACGCGGGTGGAAGTTAATTTGTGGCTCCTCTCAGATTCCTAAACTTTCTCTCACCGAAATGTTAGGAAAAAGTGTGTATTTAGCCAAATTTAAAGGTTTACGAAGGATTCTGGGTAACAGAACCTGGTGAGAGCCCCAAAAGTCACCCCATCTTGGATTCCCCTAGGTCTCTACTTTTCAAAATGCACAGGTTTGGTAGTTTTCCATAGGTGCCGGCTGAGCTAGAGGCCAAACTCCACAGGTAGGCACTTTGCAAAAAACACCTTTGTTTTCTGTGGAAAAATGTGATGTGTTCATGTTGTGTTTTGGGGAATTTACTGTCACGGTCACTAGGCATACCCATGCAAGTGAGGTATCATTTTTATCAGGAGACTTGGGGGAACGCTGGGTGAAAGGAAAGTTGTGGCTCCTCTCAGATTCCAGAACTTTCTGTCACCGAAACATGAGGAAAAAGTGTTTTTAGCCAAATATAGAGGTTTGGAAAGGATTCTGGGTAACAGAACCTGGTGAGAGCACCACAAGTCATCCCATCTTGGATTCCCCTAGGTCTCTAGTTTCCAAAATGCATAGGTTTGGTAGGTTTCCCTAGGTGCCTGCTGAGCTAGAGGCCAAAATTCACAGGTAGGCAGTTTGCAAAAAACACCTCTGTTTTCTGTGGAAAAATGTGATGCGTCCACGTTGTGTTTTGGGGCATTTCCTGTTGCGGGCACTAAGCCTACCCACACAAGTGAGGTATCATTTTTATCGGGAGACTTAGGGGAATGCTGGGTGGAAGTTAATTTGTGGCTCCTCTCAGATTCCCAAACTTTCTCTCACCGAAATGTGAGGAAAAAGTGTTTATTTAGCCAAATTTAAAGGTTTGCAAAGGATTCTGGGTAACAGAACCTGATGAGAGCCCCACAAGCCACCCCATCTTGGATTCCCATAGGTCTCTACTTTTCAAAAATGCACAGGTTTGGTAGGTTTCCCTAGGTGCCCGCTGAGCTAGAGGCCAAAATCCACATGTAGCCACTTTGCAAAAAATACCTCTGTTTTCTGTGGAAAGATGTGACGCGTCAACGTTGTGTTTTGGGGCATTTTCTGTCGCGGGCACTAGGCCTACCCACACAAGTGAGGTATCATTTTTATCGGGAGACTTAGGGGAACGCTGGGTGGAAGTTAATTTGTGGCTCCTCTCAGATTCCCAAACTTTCTCTCACCGAAATGTGAGGAAAAATTGTTTATTTAGCCAAATTTAAAGGTTTGCAAAGGATTCTGGGTAACAGAACCTGGTGAGAACCCCACAAGTCACCCCATCTTTGATACCCCTAGGTCTCTAGTTTTCAAAAATGCACAGGTTTGGTAGGTTTCCATTGGTGCCGGCTGAGCTAGAGGCCAAAATCCACAGGTAGGCACTTTGCAAAAAACACCTCTGTTTTCTGTGGAAAAATGTGATGCGTCCACGTTGTGTTTTGGGGCATTTCCTGTTGCGGGCACTAGGCCTACCCACACAAGTGAGGTATCATTTTTATCGGGAGACTTAGGGGAATGCTGGGTGGAAGTTAATTTGTGGCTCCTCTCAGATTCCCAAACTTTCTGTCACCGAAATGTGAGGAAAAAGTGTTTATTTAGCCAAATTTAAAGGTTTGCAAAGGATTCTGGGTAACAGAACCTGATGAGAGCCCCACAAGTCACCCCATCTTGGATTCCCCTAGGTCTCTACTTTTCAAAAATGCACAGGTTTGGTAGGTTTCCCTAGGTGCCCGCTGAGCTAGAGGCCAAAATCCACATGTAGCCACTTTGCAAAAAATACCTCTGTTTTCTGTGGAAAGATGTGACGTGTCAATGTTGTGTTTTGGGGCTTTTCTGTCGCGGGCACTAGGCCTACCCACACAAGTGAGGTATCATTTTTATCGGGAGACTTAGGGGAACGCTGGGTGGAAGCAAATTTGTGGCTCCTCTCAGATTCCAGAACTTTCTCTCACTAAAATGTGAGGAAAAGGTGTTTTTTAGCCAACTTTAGAGGTTTGCAAAGGATTCTGGGTAACAGAACCTGGTGAGAGCCCCACAAGTCACCCCATCTTGGATTCCCCTAGGTCTCTAGTTTAAAAAAATGCACAGGTTTGGTAGGTTTCCCTAGGTGCCGGCTGAGCTAGAGGCCAAAATCCACAGGTAGGTACTTTGCAAAAAACACCTCTGTTTTCTGTGGAAAAATGTGATGTGTTCACGTTGTGTTTTGGGGCATTTACTGTCGCGGTCACTAGGCCTACCCATGCAAGTGAGGTATCATTTTTATCAGGAGACTTGGGGGAACGCTGGGTGAAAGGAAAGTTGTGGCTTCTCTCAGATTCCAGAACTTTCTGTCACCGAAATGTGAGGAAAAAGTGTTTTTAGCCAAATATAGAGGTTTGGAAAAGATTCTGGGTAACAGAACCTGGTGAGAGCCCCACAAGTCATCCCATCTTGGATTCCCCTAGGTCTCTAGTTTCCGAAATGCACAGGTTTGGTAGGATTCCCTAGGTGCCCGCTGAGCTAGTGGCCAAAATCCACATGTAGGGACTTTGCAAAAACGCCTCTGTTTTCTGTGGAAAGATGTGACACGTCCACGTTGTGTTTTGGGGCATTTTCTGTTGCGGGCACTAGGCCTACCCACACAAGTGAGGTATAATTTTTATCGGGAGACTTAGGGGAACGCTGGGTGGAAGTTAATTTGTGGCTCCTCTCAGATTCCAGAACTTTCTCTCACCGAAATGTGAGGAAAAGGTGTTTTTTTTTTAGCCAACTTTAGAGGTTTGCAAAGGATTCTGGGTAGCAGAACCTGGTGAGAGCCCCACAAGTCACCCCATCTTGGATTCACCTAGGTCTCTAGTTTTAGAAAATGCATAGGTTTGGTAGGTTTCCCTAGGTGCCGGCTGAGCTAGAGGCCAAAATCCACAGGTAGGCACTTTGCAAAAAACACCTCTGTTTTCTGAGGAAAAATGTGTTGTGTTTTGCGGCATTTACTGTCGCGGTCACTAGGCCTACCCATGCAAGTGAGGTATCATTTTTATCAGGAGACTTGGGGGAACGCTGGGTGAAAGGAAAGTTGTGGCTCCTCACAGATTCCAGAACTGTCTGTCACCGAAATGTGAGGAAAAGGTGTTTTTTAGCCAAATATGGAGGTTTGGAAAGGATTCTGGGAAACAGAACCTGGTGAGAGCCCCACAAGTCATCCCATCTTGGATTCCCCTAGGTCTCTAGTTTCCAAAATGCACAGGTTTGGTAGGTTTCCACAGGTGCCAGCTGAGCTAGAGGCCAAAATCCACAGGTAGGCACTTTGCAAAAAACACCTTTGTTTTCTGTGGAAAAATGTGATGTGTCCATGTTGTGTTTTGGGGCATTTCCTTTTGCGGACACTTGGCCTTCTCATACAAGTGAGGTATCATTTTTATTGGGAGACTTAGGGGAACAATGGGTGGAAGGAAATTTGTGGCTCCTCTCAGATTCCAGAACTTTCTCTCACCGAAATGTGAGGAAAAGGTGCTTTTGTTAGCTAAATTTAGAGGTGTGCAAAGGATTCTGGGTAACAGAACCTGGTGAGAGCCCCACAAGTCATCCCATCTTGGATTCCCCTAGGTCTCTAGTTGCCGAAATGCACAGGTTTGGTAGGATTCCTTAGGTGCCGGCTGAGCTAGAGGCCAAAATCCACAGGTAGGCACTTTGCAAAAAACACCTCTGTTTTCTGTGGAAAAATGTGATGTGTTCACGTTGTGTTTTGGGGTATTTACTGTCGCGGTCAGTAGGCCTACCCATGCAAGTGAGGTATCATTTTAATAGGAGACTTGGGGGAACGCTGGGTGAAAGGAAAGTTGTGGCTCATCTCAGATTCCAGAACTTTCTGTCACCGAAATGTGAGGAAAAAATGTTTTTTAGCCAAATATAGAGTTTTGGAAAGGATTCTTGGTAACAGAACCTGGTGAGAGCCCCACAAGTCATCCCATCTTGGATTCCCCTAGGTCTCTAGTTTCCAAAATGCACAGGTTTGGTAGGTTTCCCTAGGTGCCGGCTGAGCTAGAGGCCAAAATTCACAGGTAGGCACTTTGCAAAAGACACCTCTGTTTCTGTGGAAAAATGTGATGCGTCCACGTTGTGTTTTGGGGCATTTCCTGTTGCGGGCACTAGGCCTACCCACAGAAGTGAGGCATCATTTTTATCAGGAGACTTAGGGGAACGCTGGGTGGAAGTTACTTTGTGGCTCCTCTCAGATTCCCAAACTTTCTCTCACCGAAATGTGAGGAAGAAATGTTTATTTAGCCAAATGTAAAGGTTTGCAAAGGATTCTGGGTAACAGAACCTGGTGACAACCCCACAAGTCACCCCATCTTTGATTCCCCTAGGTCTCTAGTTTTAAAAAATGGACAGGTTTGGTAGGTTTCCATAGGTGCCGGCTGAGCTAGAGGCCAAAATCCACAGGTAGGCACTTTGCAAAAAACACCTTTGTTTTCTGTGGAAAAATGTGATGTGTCCACGTTGTGTTTTGGGGCATTTCCTGTTGCGGACACTTGGCCTTCTCATACAAGTGAGGTATCATTTTATTGGGAGACTTATGGGAACAATGGGTGGAGGGAAATTTGTGGCTCCTCTCAGATTCCAGAACTTTCTCTCACCGAAATGTGAGGAAAAGTTGCTTTTTTAGCCAAATTTAGAGGTTTGCAAAGGATTCTGGGTAACAGAACCTGGTGAGAGCCCCACAAGTCATCCCATCTTGGATTCCCCTAGTTCTCTAGTTTCCAAAATGCACAGGTTTGGTAGGATTCCCTAGGTGCCCGCTGAGCTGGAGGCCAAAATCCACATGTAGGCACTTTGCAAAAAACACCTCTGGTTTCTGTGGAAACATGTGATGCGTCAACGTTGTGTTTTGGGGCATTTCCTGTTGCGGGCACTAGGCCTACCCACACAAGTGAGGTATCATTTTTATCGGGAGACTTAGGGGAACGCTGGGTGGAAGTTAATTTGTGGCCCCTCTCAGATTCCAGAACTTTCTCTCACCGAAATGTGAGGAAAAGGTGTTTTTTTTTTAGCCAACTTTAGAGGTATGCAAAGGATTCTGGGTAACAGAACCTGGTGAGAGCCCCACAAGTCATCCCATCTTGGATTCCCCTAGGTCTCTAGTTTCCAAAATGCACAGGTTTGGTAGGATTCCCTAGGTGCCCGCTGAGCTGGAGGCCAAAATCCACATGTAGGCACTTTGCAAAAAACACCTCTGGTTTTTGTGGAAACATGTGATGCGTCAATGTTGTGTTTTGGGGCATTTCCTGTTGCGGGCACTAGTCCTACCAACATAAGTGAGGTATAATTTTTATCGGGAGACTTAGGGGAACGCTG
The DNA here is from genome assembly GCF_031143425.1 of Pleurodeles waltl. Lineage (NCBI taxonomy): Eukaryota > Metazoa > Chordata > Amphibia > Caudata > Salamandridae > Pleurodeles > Pleurodeles waltl. The sequence continues at coordinate 633,449,838 of NC_090449.1, forward strand.
AGTGGAAGTTAATTTGTGGCTCCTCTGAGATTCCCGAACTTTCTGTCACCGAAATATGAGGAAAAAGTGTTAATTTAGCCAAATTTAAAGGTTTGCAAAGGATTCTGGGTAACAGAACCTGGTGAGAGCCCCACAAGTCACCCCATCTTGGATTCCCCTAGGTCTCTAGTTTCCGAAATGCACTGGTTTGGTAGGATTCCTTAGGTGCCGGCTGAGCTAGAGGCCAAAATTCACAGGTAGGCACTTTGCAAAAAACACCTGTTTTCTGTGGAAAAATGTTATGTGTTCACGTTGTGATTTGGGGCATTTACTGTCGCGGTCACTAGGCCTACCCATGCAAGTGAGGTATCATTTTTATCAGGAGACTTGGGGGAACGCTGGGTGAAAGGAAAGTTGTGGCTACTCTCAGATTCCAGAACTTTCTGTCACCGAAACGTGAGGAAAAGGTGTTTTTTAGCCAAATATAGAGGTTTGGAAAGGATTCTGGGTAACAGAACCTGGTGAGAACCCCACACGTCATTCCATCTTGGATTCCCCTAGGTCACTAATTTCTGAAATGCACAGGTTTGGTAGGATTCCCTAGGTGCCTGCTGAGCTAGAGGCCAAAATCCACAGGTAGGCACTTTGCAAAAAAACACTTCTGTTTTCTGTGGAAAAATGTAATGTGACGCGTCAACGTTGTGGTTTGGGGCATTTCCTGTTGCGGGCACTAGGCCTACCCACATAAGTGAGGTATCATATTTATCGGGAGACTTAGGGGAACGCTGGGGGAAGGAAATTTGTGGCTCCTCTCAGATTCCAGAACTTTCTCTCACCGAAATTTGAGGAAAAGGTGTTTTTTAGCCAACTTTAGAGGTTTGCAAAGGATTCTGGGTAACAGAACCTGGTGAGAGCCCCACAAGTCACCCCATCTTGGATTCCTCTAGGTCTCTAGTTTCCGAAATACACAGGTTTGGTAGGACTCCCTATTTGCCGGCTGAGCTAGAGGCCAAAATCCACAGGTAGGCACTTTGCAAAAAAACACTTCTGTTTTCTGTGGAAAAATGTAATGTGTTCATGTTGTGTTTTGGGGCATTTACTGTCGTGGTCACTAGGCCTACCCATGCAAGTGAGGTATAATTTTTATCAGGAGACTTGGGGGAACGCTGGGTAAAAGGAAAGTTGTGGCTCCTCTCAGATTCCAGAACTTTCTGTCACCGAAACGTGAGGAAAAGGTGTTTTTTAGCCAAATATAGACTTTTGGAAAGGATTCTGGGTAACAGAACCTGGTGAGAGCCCCACAAGTCATCCCATCTTGGCTTCCCCTAGGTCTCTAGTTTCCAAAATGCACAGGTTTGGTAGGTTTCCCTAGGTGCCGGCTGAGCTAGAGGCAAAAATTTACAGGTAGGCACTTTGCAAAAGACACCTCTGTTTTCTGTGGAAAAATGTGATGCGTCCACGTTGTGTTTTGGGGCATTTCCTGTTGCGGGCACTAGGCCTACCCACACAAGTGGGGCATCATTTTTATCAGGAGACTTAGGGGAACGCGGGTGGAAGTTAATTTGTGGCTCCTCTCAGATTCCTAAACTTTCTCTCACCGAAATGTTAGGAAAAAGTGTTTATTTAGCCAAATTTAAAGGTTTACGAAGGATTCTGGGTAACAGAACCTGGTGAGAGCCCCAAAAGTCACCCCATCTTGGATTCCCCTAGGTCTCTACTTTTCAAAATGCACAGGTTTGGTAGTTTTCCATAGGTGCCGGCTGAGCTAGAGGCCAAACTCCACAGGTAGGCACTTTGCAAAAAACACCTTTGTTTTCTGTGGAAAAATGTGATGTGTTCATGTTGTGTTTTGGGGAATTTACTGTCACGGTCACTAGGCATACCCATGCAAGTGAGGTATCATTTTTATCAGGAGACTTGGGGGAACGCTGGGTGAAAGGAAAGTTGTGGCTCCTCTCAGATTCCAGAACTTTCTGTCACCGAAACGTGAGGAAAAAGTGTTTTTAGCCAAATATAGAGGTTTGGAAAGGATTCTGGGTAACAGAACCTGGTGAGAGCACCACAAGTCATCCCATCTTGGATTCCCCTAGGTCTCTAGTTTCCAAAATGCATAGGTTTGGTAGGTTTCCCTAGGTGCCTGCTGAGCTAGAGGCCAAAATTCACAGGTAGGCAGTTTGCAAAAAACACCTCTGTTTTCTGTGGAAAAATGTGATGCGTCCACGTTGTGTTTTGGGGCATTTCCTGTTGCGGGCACTAAGCCTACCCACACAAGTGAGGTATCATTTTTATCGGGAGACTTAGGGGAATGCTGGGTGGAAGTTAATTTGTGGCTCCTCTCAGATTCCCAAACTTTCTCTCACCGAAATGTGAGGAAAAAGTGTTTATTTAGCCAAATTTAAAGGTTTGCAAAGGATTCTGGGTAACAGAACCTGATGAGAGCCCCACAAGCCACCCCATCTTGGATTCCCATAGGTCTCTACTTTTAAAAAATGCACAGGTTTGGTAGGTTTCCCTAGGTGCCCGCTGAGCTAGAGGCCAAAATCCACATGTAGCCACTTTGCAAAAAATACCTCTGTTTTCTGTGGAAAGATGTGACGCGTCAACGTTGTGTTTTGGGGCATTTTCTGTCGCGGGCACTAGGCCTACCCACACAAGTGAGGTATCATTTTTATCGGGAGACTTAGGGGAACGCTGGGTGGAAGTTAATTTGTGGCTCCTCTCAGATTCCCAAACTTTCTCTCACCGAAATGTGAGGAAAAATTGTTTATTTAGCCAAATTTAAAGGTTTGCAAAGGATTCTGGGTAACAGAACCTGGTGAGAACCCCACAAGTCACCCCATCTTTGATACCCCTAGGTCTCTAGTTTTCAAAAATGCACAGGTTTGGTAGGTTTCCATTGGTGCCGGCTGAGCTAGAGGCCAAAATCCACAGGTAGGCACTTTGCAAAAAACACCTCTGTTTTCTGTGGAAAAATGTGATGCGTCCACGTTGTGTTTTGGGGCATTTCCTGTTGCGGGCACTAGGCCTACCCACACAAGTGAGGTATCATTTTTATCGGGAGACTTAGGGGAACGCTGGGTGGAAGTTAATTTGTGGCTCCTCTCAGATTCCAGAACTTTCTGTCACCGAAACGTGTGGAAAAGGTGTTTTTTAGTCAAATAGAGAGGTTTGGAAAGGATTCTGGGTAACAGAACCTGGTGAGAGCCCCACAAGTCATCCCATCTTGGCTTCCCCTAGGTCTCTAGTTTCCAAAATGCACAGGTTTGGTAGGTTTCCCTAGGTGCCGGCTGAGCTAGAGGCAAAAATTTACAGATAGGCACTTTGCAAAAGACACCTCTGTTTTCTATGGAAAAATGTGATGCGTCCACGTTGTGTTTTGGGGCATTTCCTGTTGCGGGCACTAGGCCTACCCACACAAGTGGGGCATCATTTTTATCAGGAGACTTAGGGGAACGCTGGGTGGAAGTTAATTTGTGGCTCCTCTCAGATTCCTAAACTTTCTCTCACCGAAATGTTAGGAAAAAGTGTTAATTTAGCCAAATTTAAAGGTTTACAAAGGATTCTGGGTAACAGAACCTGGTGAGAGCCCCAAAAGTCACCCCATCTTGGATTCCCCTAGGTCTCTACTTTTCAAAATGCACAGGTTTGGTAGTTTTCCATAGGTGCCGGCTGAGCTAGAGGCCAAACTCCACAGGTAGGCACTTTGCAAAAAACACCTTTGTTTTCTGTGGAAAAATGTGATGTGTTCATGTTGTGTTTTGGGGAATTTACTGTCACGGTCACTAGGCATACCCATGCAAGTGAGGTATCATTTTTATCAGGAGACTTGGGGGAACGCTGGGTGAAAGGAAAGTTGTGGCTCCTCTCAGATTCCAGAACTTTCTGTCACCGAAATGTGAGGAAAAAGTGTTTTTAGCCAAATATAGAGGTTTGGAAAGGATTCTGGGTAACAGAACCTGGTGAGAGCACCACAAGTCATCCCATCTTGGATTCCCCTAGGTCTCTAGTTACCAAAATGCACAGGTTTGGTAGGTTTCCCTAGGTGCCTGCTGAGCTAGAGGCCAAAATTCACAGGTAGGCAGTTTGCAAAAAACACCTCTGTTTTCTGTGGAAAAATGTGATGCGTCCACGTTGTGTTTTGGGGCATTTCCTGTTGCGGGCACTAAGCCTACCCACACAAGTGAGGTATCATTTTTATCGGGAGACTTAGGGGAATGCTGGGTGGAAGTTAATTTGTGGCTCCTCTCAGATTCCCAAACTTTCTCTCACCGAAATGTGAGGAAAAAGTGTTTATTTAGCCAAATTTAAAGGTTTGCAAAGGATTCTGGGTAACAGAACCTGATGAGAGCCCCACAAGTCACCCCATCTTGGATTCCCATAGGTCTCTACTTTTAAAAAATGCACAGGTTTGGTAGGTTTCCCTAGGTGCCCGCTGAGCTAGAGGCCAAAATCCACATGTAGCCACTTTGCAAAAAATACCTCTGTTTTCTGTGGAAAGATGTGACGCGTCAACGTTGTGTTTTGGGGCATTTTCTGTCGCGGGCACTAGGCCTACCCACACAAGTGAGGTATCATTTTTATCGGGAGACTTAGGGGAACGCTGGGTGGAAGTTAATTTGTGGCTCCTCTCAGATTCCCAAACTTTCTCTCACCGAAATGTGAGGAAAAATTGTTTATTTAGCCAAATTTAAAGGTTTGCAAAGGATTCTGGGTAACAGAACCTGGTGAGAACCCCACAAGTCACCCCATCTTTGATACCCCTAGGTCTCTAGTTTTCAAAAATGCACAGGTTTGGTAGGTTTCCATAGGTGCCGGCTGAGCTAGAGGCCAAAATCCACAGGTAGGCACTTTGCAAAAAACACCTCTGTTTTCTGTGGAAAAATGTGATGCGTCCACGTTGTGTTTTGGGGCATTTCCTGTTGCGGGCACTAGGCCTACCCACACAAGTGAGGTATCATTTTTATCGGGAGACTTAGAGGAATGCTGGGTGGAAGTTAATTTGTGGCTCCTCTCAGATTCCCAAACTTTCTGTCACCGAAATTTGAGGAAAAAGTGTTTATTTAGCCAAATTTAAAGGTTTGCAAAGGATTCTGGGTAACAGAACCTGATGAGAGCCCCACAAGTCACCCCATCTTGGATTCCCCTAGGTCTCTACTTTTCAAAAATGCACAGGTTTGGTAGGATTCCCTAGGTGCCCGCTGAGCTAGAGGCCAAAATCCACATGTAGCCACTTTGCAAAAAATACCTCTGTTTTCTGTGGAAAGATGTGACATGTCAATGTTGTGTTTTGGGGCTTTTCTGTAGCGGGCACTAGGCCTACCCACACAAGTGAGGTATCATTTTTATCGGGAGACTTAGGGGAACGCTGGGTGGAAGCAAATTTGTGGCTCCTCTCAGATTCCAGAACTTTCTCTCACTAAAATGTGAGGAAAAGATGTTTTTTAGCCAACTTTAGAGGTTTGCAAAGGATTCTGGGTAACAGAACCTGGTGAGAGCCCCACAAGTCACCCCATCTTGGATTCCCCTAGGTCTCTAGTTTAAAAAAATGCACAGGTTTGGTAGGTTTCCCTAGGTGCCGGCTGAGCTAGAGGCCAAAATCCACAGGTAGGCACTTTGCAAAAAACACCTCTGTTTTCTGTGGAAAAATGTGATGTGTTCACGTTGTGTTTTGGGGCATTTACTGTCGTGGTCACTAGGCCTACCCATGCAAGTGAGGTATAATTTTTATCAGGAGACTTGGGGGAACGCTGGGTGAAAGGAAAGTTGTGGCTTCTCTCAGATTCCAGAACTTTCTGTCACCGAAATGTGAGGAAAAAGTGTTTTTAGCCAAATATAGAGGTTTGGAAAAGATTCTGGGTAGCAGAACCTGGTGAGAGCCCCACAAGTCATCCCATCTTGGATTCCCCTAGGTCTCTAGTTTCCAAAATGCACAGGTTTGGTAGGTTTCCCTAGGTGCCGGCTGAGCTAGAGGGCAAAATTCACTGGTAGGCAGTTTGCAAAAGACACCTCTGTTTTCTGTGGAAAAATTTGATGCGTCCACGTTGTGTTTTGGGGCATTTCCTGTTGCGGGCACTAGTCCTACCCACACAAGTGAGGCATCATTTTTATCAGGAGACTTAGGGGAACATTGGGTGGAAGTTAATTTGTGGCTCCTCTCATATTCCCAAACTTTCTCTCACCGAAATGTGAGGAATTTTTTTTTATTTAGCCAAATTTAAAGGTTTGCAAAGGATTCTGGGTAACAGAACCACCTGGTGAGAACCCCACAAGTGACCCCATCTTTGATTCCACTAGGTCTCTAGTTTTCAAAAATGCACAGGTTTGGTAGGTTTCCATAGGTGCCGGCTGAGCTAGAGGCCAAAATCCACAGGTAGGCACTTTGCAAAAAACACCTTTGTTTTCTGTGGAAAAATGTGATGTGTCCACGTTGTGTTTTGGGGTTTTTCCTGTTGCGGACACTTGGCCTACTCCTACAAGTGAGGTATTATTTTTATTAGGAGAATTAGAGGAACAATGGGTGGAAGGAAATTTGTGGCTCCTCTCAGATTCTAGAACTTTCTCTCACCGAAATGTGAGGAAAAGGTGCTTTTTTTAGCCAAATTTAGAGGTTTGCAAAGGATTCTGAGTAACAGAACCTGGTGAGAGCCCAACAAGTCATCCCATCTTGGATTCCCCTAGGTCTCTAGTTTCCGAAATGCACAGGTTTGGTAGGATTCCCTAGGTGCCTGCTGGGCTAGAGGCCAAAATCCACATGTAGGCACTTTGCAAAAAACACCTCTTTTTTCTGTGGAAAGATGTGACGCGTCAACTTGTGTTTTGGGGCATTTCCTGTTTCGGGCACTAGTCCTACCCCCACAAGTGAGGTATCATTGTTATCGGGAGACTTAGGGGAACGCTGGGTGGAAGGAAATTCGTGGCTCCTCTCAGATTCCAGAACTTTCTCTCACTGAAATATGAGGAAAAGGTGTTTTTTAGCCAACTTTAGAGGTTTGCAAAGGATTCTGGGTAACAGAACCTGGTGATAGCCCCACAAGTCACCCCATCTTGGATTCCCCTACGTTTCTAGTTTTAAAAAATGCACAGGTTTCGTAGGTTTCCCTAGGTGCCGGCTGAGCAAGAGGCCAAAATCCACAGGTAGGCACTTTGCAAAAAACACCTCTGTTTACTGTGGAAAAATGTGATGTGTTCACGTTGTGTTTTGGGGCATTTACTGTCGCGGTCACTAGGCCTACCCATGCAAGTGAGGTATAATTTTCATTAGGAGACTTGGGGGAACACTGGGTGAAAGGAAAGTTGTGGCTCCTCTCAGATTCCATAACTTTCTGTCACTGAAATGTGAGGAAAAAGTGTTTTTTAGCCGAATATAGAGGTTTGGGAAGGATTCTGGGTAACAGAACCTGGTGAGAGCCCCACAAGTCATCCCATCTTGGCTTCCCCTAGGTCTCTACTTTCCAAAATGCACAGGTTTGGTAGGTTTCCCTAGGTGCCGGCTGAGCTAGAGGCCAAAATTCACAGGTAGGCAGTTTGCAAAAAACACCTCTGTTTTCTGTGGAAAAATGTGATGCGTCCACATTGTGTTTTGGGGCATTTCCTGTCGCTGTCACTAGGCATACCCATGCAAGTGAGGTATCATTTTTATCTGGAGACTTGGGGGAACACTGGGTGAAAGGAAAGTTGTGGCTCTTCTCAGATTCCAGAACTTTCTGTCACCGAAATGTGAGGAAAAAGTGTTTTTTAGCCAAATATAGAGGTTTGGAAAGGATTCTGGGGAACAGAACCTGGTGAGAGCCCCACAAGTCACCCCATCTTGGATTCCCCTAGGTCTCTAGTTTCCAAAATGCACAGGTTTGGTAGGTTTCCCTAGGTGCCGGCTGAGCTAGAGGCCAAAATTCACAGGTAGGCAGTTTGCAAAAAACAACTCTGTTTTCTGTGGAAAAATGTGATGTGTCCACGTTGTGTTTTGGGGCATTTCCTGTTGCAGGCACTAGGCCTACCCATACAAGTGAGGCATCATTTTTAAAAGGAGAATTAGGGGAACGCTGGGTGGAAGTTAATTTGTGGCTCCTCTCAGATTCCCAAACTTTCTCTCACCGAAATGTGAGGAAAAAGTGTTTATTTAGCCAAATTTAAAGTTTGCAAAGGATTCTGGGTAACAGAACCTGGTGAGAGCCCCACAAGTCACCCAATCTTGGATTCCCCTAGGTCCCTACTTTTCAAAAATGCACAGGTTTGGTAGGTTTCCATAGGTGCCGTCTGAGCTAGAGGCCAAACTCCACAGGTAGGCACTTTGCAAAAAACACCCTTGTTTTCTGTGGAAAATTGTGATGTGTCCACGTTGTGTTTTGGGGCATTTCCTGTTGCGGACACTAGGCCTACTCATACAAGTGAGGTATCATTTTTATCAGGAGACTTAGGGGAACGCTGGGTGGAAGGAAATTTGTGGCTCCTCTCAGATTCCAGAACTTTCTCTCACTGAAATGTGAGGAAAAGGTGTTTTTTTGCCAACTTTAGAGGTTTGCAAAGGATTCTGGGTAACAGAACCTGGTGAGAGCCCCACAAGTCACCCCATCTTGGATTCCCCTAGGTCTCTAGTTTAAAAAAATGCACAGGTTTGGTCGGTTTCTCTAGGTGCCGGCTGAGCTAGAGGCCAAAATCCACAGGTAGGCACTTTGCAAAAAACACCTCTGTTTTCTGTGGAAAAATGTGATGTGTTCACGTTGTGTTTTGGGGCATTTACTGTCGCGGTCACTAGGCCTACCCATGCAAGTGAGGTATCATTTTTATCAGGAGACTTGGGGGAACGCTGGGTGAAAGGAAAGTTGTGGCTCCTCTCAGATTCCAGAACTTTCTGTCACCGAAATGTGAGGAAAAAGTGTTTTTTAGCCAAATATAGAGGTTTGGAAAAGATTCTGGGTAACAGAACCTGGTGAGAGCCCCACAAGTCATCCCATCTTGAATTCCCGTAGGTCTCTAGTTTCCAAAATGCACAGGTTTGGTAGGTTTCCTTAGGTGCCGGCTGAGCTAGAGGCCAAAATTCACAGGTAGGCACTTTGCAAAAGACACCTCTGTTTTCTGTGGAAAAATGTGATGCGTCCACGTTGTGTTTTGGGGCATTTCCTGTTGCAGGCACTAGGCCTACCCACACAAGTGAGGCATAATTTTTATCAGGAGACTTAGGGGAACGCTGGGTGGAAGTTAATTTGTGGCTCCTCCCAGATTCCCAAACTTTCTCTCACCGAAATGTGAGGAAAAATTGTTTATTTAGCCAAATTTAATGGTTTGCAAAGGATTCTGGGTAACAGAACCTGGTGAGAACCCCACAAGTCACCCCATCTTTGATTCCCCTAGGTCTCTAGTTTTAAAAAATGCACAGGTTTGGTAGGTTTCCATAGGTGCCGGCTGAGCTAGAGGCCAAAATCCACAGGTAAGCACTTTTCAAAAAACACCTTTGTTTTCTGTGGAAAAATGTGAGGTGTCCACGTTGTGTTTTGGGGTATTTCCTGTTGCGGACACTTGGGCTACTCATACAAGTGAGGTATTATTTTTATTGGGAGACTTAGGGGAACAATGGGTGCAAGGAAATTTGTGGCTCCTCTCAGATTCCAGAACTTTCTCTCACCGAAATGTGAGGAAAAGGTGCTTTTTTCGACAAATTTAGAGGTTTGCAAAGGATTCTGGGTAACAGACCCTGGTGAGTGCCCCACAAGTCATCCCATCTTGGATTCTCCTAGGTCTCTAGTTTCCGAAATGCACAGGTTTGGTAGGATTCCCTAGGTGCCTGCTGAGCTAGAGGCCAAAATCCACATGTAGGCACTTTGCAAAAAACACCTCTGTATTCTGTGGAAAGATGTGACGCGTCAACTTGTGTTTTGGGGCATTTCCTGTTGCGGGCACTAGTCCTACCCACACAAGTGAGGTATCATTGTTATCGGGAGTCTTAGGGGAACGCTGGGTGGAAGGAAATTCGTGGCTCCTCTCAGATTCCAGAACTTTCTCTCACCGAAATATGAGGAAAAGGTGTTTTTTAGCCAACTTTAGAGGTTTGCAAAGGATTCTGGGTAACAGAACCTGGTGAGAGCCCCAGAAGTCACCCCATCTTGGATTTCCCTACGTCTCTAGTTTTAAAAAATGCACAGGTTTCGTAGGTTTCCCTAGGTGCCGGCTGAGCTAGAGGCCAAAATCCACAGGTAGGCACTTTGCAAAAAACACCTCTGTTTACTGTGGAAAAATTTGATGTGTTCACGTTGTGTTTTGGGGCATTTACTGTCGCGGTCACTAGGCCTACCCATGCAAGTGAGGTATCATTTTTATAAGGAGACTTGGGGGAACGCTGGGTGAAAGGAAAGTTGTGGCTCCTCTCAGATTCCAGAACTTTCTGTCACCGAAACGTGAGGAAAAGGTGTTTTTTAGCCAAATATAGAGGTTTGGAAAGGATTCTGGGTAACAGAACCTGGCATAAGCACCACAAGTCAACCCATCTTGGCTTCCCCTAGGTCTCTAGTTTCCAAAATGCACAGGTTTGGTAGGTTTCCCTAGGTGCCGGCTGAGCTAGAGGCCAAAATTCACAGGTAGGCAAAAGCAAAAGACACCTCTGTTTTCTGTGGAAAAATGTGATGCGTCCACGTTGTGTTTTGGGGCATTTCCTGTTGCGGGCACTAGGCCTACCCACAGAAGTGAGGCTTAATTTTTATCGGGAGACTTAGGGGGAACGCTGGGTTTAAGTTAATTTGTGGCTCCTCTGAGATTCCCGAACTTTATGTCACCAAAATGTGAGGAAAAAGTGTTTATTTAGCCAAATTTAAAGGTTTGCAAAGGATTCTGGGTAACAGAACCTGGTGAGAGCCCCACAAGTCACCCCATCTTGTATTCCCATAGGTCTCTAGTTTTAAAAAAGGCACAGGTCTGGTAGGTTTCCCTAGGTGCCGGCTGAGCTAGAGGCCAAAATACACAGGTAGGCACTTTGCAAAAAACACCTCTGTTTTCTGTGGAAAAATGTGATGTGTTCACGTTGTGTTTTGGGGCATTTACTGTCACGGTCACTAGGCATACCCATGCAAGTGAGGTATCATTTTTATCAGGAGACTTGGGGGAACGCTGGGTTTAAGGAAAGTTGTGGCTCCTCTCAGATTCCAGAACTTTCTGTCACCGAAACATGAGGAAAAAGTGTTTTTTAGCCACATATAGAGGTTTGGAAAGGATTCTGGGTAACAGAACCTGGTGAGAGCACCACAAGTCATCCCATCTTGGATTCCCCTAGGTCTCTAGTTTCCAAAATGCACAGGTTTGGTAGGTTTCCCTAGGTGCCGGCTGAGCTAGAGGCCAAAATTCACAGGTAGGCAGTTTGCAAAAAACACCTCTGTTTTCTGTGGAAAAATGTGATGCGTCCACGTTGTGTTTTGGTTCATTTCCTGTTGCGGGAACTAGGCCTACCCACACAAGTGAGGTATCATTTTTATCGGGAGACTTAGGGGAACGATGGGTGGAAGGAAATTTGTCTCTCCTCTCAGATTCCAGAACTTACTCTCACTGAAATGTGAGGAAAAGGTGTTTTTTTAGCCAACTTTAGAGGTTTGCAAAGGATTCTGGGTAATAGAACCTGGTGAGAGCCCCACAAGTCACCCCATCTTGGATTCTCCTAGGTCTCTAGTTTTAAAAAATGCACAGGTTTGGTAGGTTTCCCTGGGTGCCGGCTGAGCTAGAGGCCAAACTCCACAGGTAGGCACTTTCCAAAAAACACCTTTGTTTTCTGTGGAAAAATGTGATGCATCCACGTTGTGTTTTGGGGCATTTCCTGTTGCGGGCACTAGTCCTACCCACACAAGTGAGCCATCATTTTTATCAGGAGACTTAGGGGAACGCTGGGAGGAAGGAAAGTTGTGGCTCCTCTCAGATTCCAGAACTTTCTGTCACAGAAATGTGATGAAAAAGTGTTTTTTAGCCAAATATAGAGGTTTGGAAAGGATTCTGGGTAACAGAACCTGGTGAGAGCCCCACAAGTCATCCCATCTTGGATTCCCCTTGGTCTCTAGTTTCCAAAATGCACAGGTTTGGTAGGTTTCCCTAGGTGCCGGCTGAGCTAGAGGCCAAAATTCACAGGTAGGCAGTTTGCAAAAAAACCCTCTGTTTTCGGTGGAAAAATGTGATGTGTCCACGTTGTGTTTTGGGGCATTTCCTGTTGCGGGCACTAGTCCTACCCACACAAGTGAGCCATAATTTTTATCAGGAGACTTAGGGGAACGCTGCGTGGAAGTTAATTTGTGGCTCCTCTCAGATTCCCAAACTTTCTCTCACCGAAATGTGAGGAAAATGTGTTTATTGAGCCAAATTTAAAGGTTTGCAAAGGATTCTGGGTAAAAGAACCTGGTGAGAGCCCCACAAGTCAACCCATCTTGGATTCCCCTAGGTCTCTAGTTGCCGAAATGCACAGGTTTGGTAGGATTCCCTAGGTGCCCGCTGAGCTAGAGGACAAAATCCACATATAGCCACTTCGCAAAAAACACCTCTGTTTTCTGTGGAAAGATGTGACGCGTCAACGTTGTGTTTTGGGGCATTTATTGCGGGCACTAGGCCTACCCACACAAGTGAGGTATCATTTTTATCAGGAGACTTAGGGGAACGCTGGGTGGAAGGAAATTTGTGGCTCCTCTCAGATTCCAGAACTTTCTGTCACAGAAATGTGAGGAAAAAGTGTTTTTTAGCCAAATATAGAGGTTTGGAAAGGATTCTGGGTAGCAGAACCTGGTGAGTGCCCCACAGGTCATCCCATCTTGGATTCCCCTTGGTCTCTAGTTTCCAAAATGCACAGGATTGGTAGGTTTCCCTAGGTGCCGGCTGAGCTAGAGGCCAAAATTCACAGGTAGGCAGTTTGCAAAAAACACCTCTGTTTTCTGTGGAAAAATGTGATGCGTCCACGTTGTGTTTTGGTTCATTTCCTGTTGCGGGCACTAGGCCTACCCACACAAGTGAGGTATCATTTTTATCGGGAGACTTAGGGGAACGATGGGTGGAAGGAAATTTGTGGCTCCTCTCTGATTCCAGAACTTACTCTCACTGAAATGTGAGGAAAAGGTGTTTTTTTAGCCAACTTTAGAGGTTTGCAAAGGATTCTGGGTAATAGAACCTGGTGAGAGCTCCACAAGTCACCCCATCTTGGATTCTCCTAGGTCTCTAGTTTTAAAAAATGCACAGGTTTGGTAGGTTTCCCTGGGTGCCGGCTGAGCTAGAGGCCAAACTCCACAGGTAGGCACTTTGCAAAAAACACCTTTGTTTTCTGTGGAAAAATGTGATGCATCCACGTTGTGTTTTGGGGCATTTCCTGTTGCGGGCACTAGTCCTACCACACAAGTGAGCCATCATTTTTATCAGGAGACTTAGGGGAACGCTGGGAGGAAGGAAAGTTGTGGCTCCTCTCAGATTCCAGAACTTTCTGTCACAGAAATGTGATGAAAAAGTGTTTTTTAGCCAAATATAGAGGTTTGGAAAGGATTCTGGGTAACAGAACCTGGTGAGAGCCCCACAAGTCATCCCATCTTGGATTCCCCTTGGTCTCTAGTTTCCAAAATGCACAGGTTTGGTAGGTTTCCCTAGGTGCCGGCTGAGCTAGAGGCCAAAATTCACAGGTAGGCAGTTTGCAAAAAAACCCTCTGTTTTCTGTGGAAAAATGTGATGTGTCCACGTTGTGTTTTGGGGCATTTCCTGTTGCGGGCACTAGTCCTACCCACACAAGTGAGCCATAATTTTTATCAGGAGACTTAGGGGAACGCTGCGTGGAAGTTAATTTGTGGCTCCTCTCAGATTCCCAAACTTTCTCTCACCGAAATGTGAGGAAAATGTGTTTATTGAGCCAAATTTAAAGGTTTGCAAAGGATTCTGGGTAAAAGAACCTGGTGAGAGCCCCACAAGTCAACCCATCTTGGATTCCCCTAGGTCTCTAGTTGCCGAAATGCACAGGTTTGGTAGGATTCCCTAGGTGCCCGCTGAGCTAGAGGACAAAATCCACATATAGCCACTTTGCAAAAAACACCTCTGTTTTCTGTGGAAAGATGTGACGCGTCAACGTTCTGTTTTGGGGCATTTATTGCGGGCACTAGGCCTACCCACACAAGTGAGGTATCATTTTTATCAGGAGACTTAGGGGAACGCTGGGTATAAGGAATTTTGTGGCTCCTCTCAGATTCCAGAACTTTCTGTCACAGAAATGTGAGGAAAAAGTGTTTTTTAGCCAAATATAGAGGTTTGGAAAGGATTCTGGGTAACAGAACCTGATGAGTGCCCCACAAGTCATCCCATCTTGGATTCCCCTTGGTCTCTAGTTTCCAAAATGCACAGGTTTGGTAGGTTTGCCTAGGTGCCGGCTGAGCTAGAGGCCAAAATTCACAGGTAGGCAGTTTGCAAAAGACACCTCTGTTTTCTGTGGAAAAATGTGATGCGTCCACGTTGTGTTTTGGGGCATTTCCTGTTGCGGGCACCAGACCTACCCACACAAGTGAGGCATCATTTTTATCAGGAGACTTACGTGAACGCTGGGTGGAAGGCAATATGTGACCCTCTCAGATTCCCAAACTTTCTCTCACCGAAATGTGAGGAAAAAGTGTTTATTTAGCCAAATGTAAAGGTTTGCAAAGGATTCTGGGTAAAAGAACTTGGTAAGAGCACCACAAGTCACCCCATCTTGGATTCCCCTAGGCCTCTAGTTTCTGAAATGCAGAGGTTTGGTACGACTCCCTAGGTGCCCGCTGAGCTAGAGGCCAAAATCCACAGGTAGGCACTTTGCAAAAAACACCTCTGTTTTCTGTGGAAAAATTTGATGTGTTCACGTTGTGTTTTGGGGCATTTACTGTCGCGGTCACTAGGCCTACCCATGCAAGTGAGGTATCATTTTTATCAGGAGACTTGGGGGAACGCTGGGTGAAAGGAAAGTCGTGGCTCCTCTCAGATTCCAGAACTTTCTGTCACCGAAACGTGAGGAAAAGGTGTTTTTTAGCCAAATATAGAGGTTTGGAAAGGATTCTGGGTAACAGAACCTGGCGAGAGCACCACAAGTCATCCCATCTTGGCTTCCCCTAGGTCTCTAGTTTCCAAAATGCACAGGTTTGGTAGGTTTCCCTAGGTGCCGGCTGAGCTAGAGGCCAAAATTCACAGGTAGGCAGTTAGCAAAAGACACCTCTGTTTTCTGTGGAAAAATGTGATGCGTCCACGTTGTGTTTTGGGGCATTTCCTGTTGCGGGCACTAGGCCTACCCACAGAAGTGAGGCATAATTATTATCAGGAGACTTAGGGGAACGCTGGGTGTAAGTTATATTGTGGCTCCTCTGAGATTCCCTAACATTCTGTCACCGAAATGTGAGGAAAAAGTGTTTATTTAGCCAAATTTAAAGGTTTGCAAAGGATTCTGGGTAACAGAACCTGGTGAGAGCCCCACAAGTCACCCCATCTTGTATTCCCATAGGTCTCTAGTTTTAAAAAATGCACAGGTCTGGTAGGTTTCCCTAGGTGCCGGCTGAGCTAGAGGCCAAAATACACAGGTAGGCACTTTGCAAAAAACACCTCTGTTTTCTGTGGAAAAATGTGATGTGTTCACGTTGTGTTTTGGGGCATTTACTGTCACGGTCACTAGGCATACCCATGCAAGTGAGGTATCATTTTTATCAGGAGACTTGGGGGAACGCTGGGTTTAAGGAAAGTTGTGGCTCCTCTCAGATTACAGAACTTTCTGTCACCGAAACATGAGGAAAAAGTGTTTTTTAGCAAATATAGAGGTTTGGAAAGGATTCTGGGTAACAGAACCTGGTGAGAGCACCACAAGTCATCCCATCTTGGATTCCCCTAGGTCTCTAGTTTCCAAAATGCACAGGTTTGGTAGGTTTCCCTAGGTGCCGGCTGAGCTAGAGGCCAAAATTCACAGGTAGGCAGTTAGCAAAAGACACCTCTGTTTTCTGTGGAAAAATGTGATGCGTCCACGTTGTGTTTTGGGGCATTTCCTGTTGCGGGCACTAGGCCTACCCACAGAAGTGAGGCATAATTATTATCAGGAGACTTAGGGGAACGCTGGGTGTAAGTTATATTGTGGCTCCTCTGAGATTCCCTAACATTCTGTCACCGAAATGTGAGGAAAAAGTGTTTATTTAGCCAAATTTAACGGTTTGCAAAGGATTCTGGGTAACAGAACCTGGTGAGAGCCCCACAAGTCACCCCATCTTGTATTCCCATAGGTCTCTAGTTTTAAAAAATGCACAGGTCTGGTAGGTTTCCCTAGGTGCCGGCTGAGCTAGAGGCCAAAATACACAGGTAGGCACTTTGCAAAAAACACCTCTGTTTTCTGTGGAAAAATGTGATGTGTTCACGTTGTGTTTTGGGACATTTACTGTCACGGTCACTAGGCATACCCATGCAAGTGAGGTATCATTTTTATCAGGAGACTTGGGGGAACGCTGGGTTTAAGGAAAGTTGTGGCTCCTCTCAGATTACAGAACTTTCTGTCACCAAAACATGAGGAAAAAGTGTTTTTTAGCCAAATATAGAGGTTTGGAAAGGATTCTGGGTAACAGAACCTGGTGAGAGCACCACAAGTCATCCCATCTTGGATTCCCCTAGGTCTCTAGTTTCCAAAATGCACAGGTTTGGTAGGTTTCCCTAGGTGCCGGCTGAGCTAGAGGCCAAAATTCACAGGTAGGCAGTTTGCAAAAAACACCTTTGTTTTCTGTGGAAAAATGTGATGCGTCCATGTTGTGTTTTGGGGCATTTCCTGTTGCGGGCACTAGTCCTACCCACACAAGTGAGCCATCATTTTTATCAGGAGACTTAGGGGAACGCTGGGAGGAAGGAAAGTTGTGGCTCCTCTCAGATTCCAGAACTTTCTGTCACAGAAATGTGAGGAAAAGGTGTTTTTTAGCCAAATATAGAGGTTTGGAAAGGATTCTGGGTAACAGAACCTGGTGAGAGCCCCACAAGTCATCCCATCTTGGATTCCCTTAGGTCTCTACTTTTCAAAAATGCACAGGTTTGGTAGGTTTCCATAGGTGCCGGCTGAGCTAGAGGCCAAACTCCACAGGTAGGCACTTTGCAAAAAACACCTCTGTTTTCTGTGGAAAAATGTGATGTGTCCACATTGTGTTTTGGGGCATTTCCTGTTGCGGACACTAGGCCTACTCATACAAGTGAGGTACCATTTGTATTGTGAGACTTAGGGGAACGGTGGGTGGAAGGAAATTTGTGGCTCCTCTCAGATTCAAGAACTTTCTCTCACCGAAATGTGAGGAAAAGGTGCTTTTTTTTCCAAATTTAGAGGTTTGCAAAGGATTCTGGGTAACAGAACCTGGTGAGAGCCCCACAAGTCAACCCATCTTGGATTCCCCTAGGACTCTAGTTGCCGAAATTCACAGGTTTGGTAGGATTCCCTAGGTGCCCACTGAGCTAGAGGACAAAATCCACATATAGCCACTTTGCAAAAAACACCTCTGTTTTCTTTGGAAAGATGTGACGCGTCAACGTTGTGTTTTGGGGCATTTATTGCGGGCACTAGGCCTACCCAGACAAGTGAGGTATCATTTTTATCGGGAGACTTAGGGGAACGCTGGGTGGAAGGAAATTTGTGGCTCCTCTCAGATTCCAGAACTTTCTCTCACTGAAATGTGAGGAAAAAGTATTTTTTAGCCAAATGTAGAGGTTTGGAAAAGATTCTTGGTAACAGAACCTGGTGAGAGCCCCACAAATCATCCCATCTTGGATTCCCCTAGGTCTCTAGTTTCCAAAATGCACAGGTTTGGTAGGTTTGCCTAGGTGCCGGCTGAGCTAGAGACCAAAATTCACAGGTAGGCAGTTTGCAAAAGACACCTCTGTTTTCTGTGGAAAAATGTGATGCGTCCACGTTGTGTTTTGGGGCATTTCCTGTTGCGGGCACCAGACCTACCCACACAAGTGAGGCATCATTTTTATCAGGAGACTTAGGGGAACGCTGGGTGGAAGGAAATTCGTGGCTCCTCTCAGATTCCAGAACTTTCTCTCACCATAATGTGAGGAAAGGTGTTTTTTAGCCAACTTTAGAGGTTTGCAAACGATTCTGGGTAACAGAACCTGGTGAGAGCCCCACAAGTCATCCCATCTTGGATTCCCCTAGGTCTCTAGTTTCCGAAATGCGCAGGTTTGGTAGGTTTCCTTAGGTGCCCGCTGAGCTAGAGGCCAAAATCCACATGTAGGCACTTTGCAAAAAACACCTCTGTTTTCTGTGGAAACATGTGACGCTTCAACGTTGTGTTTTGGGGCATTTCCTGTTGCGCGCACTAGGCCTACCCACACAAGTGAGGTATCATTGTTATCGGGAGACTTACGGGAACGCTGGGTGGAAGGAAATTCTTGGCACCTCTCAGATTCCAGAACTTTCTGTCACAGAAATGTGAGGAAAAAGTGTTTTTAGCCAAATATAGAGGTTTGGAAAGGATTCTGGGTAACAGAACCTGGTGAGAGCCCCACAAGTCATTCCATCTTGGATTCCCATAGGTCTCTAGTTTCCAAAGTGCACCGGTTTGGTAGGTTTCCATAGGTGCCGGCTGAGCTAGAGGCCAAAATTCACAGGTAGGCAGTTTGCAAAAGGCACCTCTGTTTTCTGTGAAAAAATGTGATGCGTCCACGTTGTGTTTTGGGGCATTTCCTGTTGCGGGCACTAGGCCTACCCACACAAGTGAGGCATCATTTATATCAGGAGAATTAGGGGAACGCTGGGTGGAAGTTAATTTGTGGCTCCTCTCAGATTTCCAAACTTTCTCTCACCGAAATGTGAGGAAAAAGTGTTTATTTAGCCAAATTTAAAGGTTTGCAAAGTATTCTGGGTAACAGAACCTGGTGAGAACCCCACAAGTCACTGCCATCTTTGATTCCCCTAGGTCTCTAGTTTTCAAAAATGCACAGGTTTGGTAGGTTTCCATAGGTGCCAGCTGAGCTAGAGGCCACAATCCACAGGTAGGCACTTTGCAAAAAACACCTTTGTTTTCTGTGGAAAAATGTGATGTGTCCACGTTGTGTTTTGGGGCATTTCCTGTTGCGGACACTTGGCCTTCTCATACAAGTGAGGTATCATTTTTATTAGGAGACTTAGGGGAACAATGGGTGGAAGGAAATTTGTGGCTCCTCTCAGATTCCAGAACTTTCTCTCACCGAAATGTGAGGAAAAGGTGCTTTTTTGCCAAATTTAGAGGTGTGCAAAGGATTCTGGGTAACAGAACCTGGTGAGAGCCCCACAAGTCATCCCATCTTGGCTTCCCCTAGGACTCTAGTTTCCAAAATGCACAGGTTTGGTAGGTTTCACTAGGTGCCGGCTGAGCTAGAGGCCAAAATTCACAGGTAGGCAGTTTGCAAAAAACACCTCTGTTTTCTGTGGAAAAATGTGATGCGTCCACGTTGTGTTTTGGGGCATTTCCTGTTGCGGGCACTAGGCCTACCCACACAAGTGAGGAATCATTTTTATCCGGAGACTTGGGGGAACGCTGGGGGAAAGGAAAGTTGTGGCTCTACTCATATTCCAGAACTTTCTGTCACCGAAATGTGAGGAAAAATTGTTTTTAAGCCAAATATAGAGGTTTGGAAAGGATTCTGGGTAACAGAACTTGGTGAGAGCCCCACAAGTCACCCCATCTTGGATTCCCCTAGGTCTCTAGTTTCCAAAATGCACAGGTTTGGTAGGTTTCCCTAGGTGCCGTCTGAACTAGAGGCCAAATTTCACAGGTAGGCAGTTTGCAAAAAACACCTCTGTTTTCTGTGGAAAAATGTGATGCGTCCACGTTGTGTTTTGGGGCATTTCCTGTTGCGGGCACTAGGCCTACCCACACAAGTGAGGCATCATTTTTATCAGGAGACTTAGGGGAATGCTGGGTGGAAGTAAATTTGTGGCTCCTCTCAGATTCCCAAACTTTCTCTCACTGAAATGTTAGGAAAAAGTGTTTATTTAGCCAAATTTAAAGGTTTACAAAGGATTCTGGGTAACAGAACCTGGTGAGAGCCCCACAAGTCACCCCATCTTGGATTCCCCTAGGTCTCTACTTTTCAAAAATGCACAGGTTTGGTAGGTTTCCATAGGTGCCGGCAGAGCTAGAGGCCAAACTCCACAGGTAGGCACTTTGCAAAAAACACCTTTGTTTTCTGTGGAAAAATGTGATGTGTCCACGTTGTGTTTTGGGGCATTTCCTGTTGCGGACACGAGGCCTACTCATACAAGTGAGGTACAATTTTTATTGGGAGACTTAGGAGAACGGTGGGTGGAAGGAAATTTGTGGCTCCTCTCAGATTCCAGAACTTTCTCTCACCGAAATGTGAGGAAAAGGTGCTTTTTTTATCCAAATTTAGAGGTTTGCAAAGGATTCTGGGTAACAGAACCTGGTGAGAGCCCCACAAGTCACCCCATCTTGGATTCCCCTAGGTCTCTAGTTTTAAAAAATGCACAGGTTTGGTAGGTTTCCCTGGGTGCCGGCTGAGCTAGAGGCCAAAATCCACAGGTAGGCACTTTGCAAAAAAAAGCACCTCTGTTTTCTGTGGAAAAATGTGATGTGTTCACGTTGTGTTTTGGGGCATTTCCTGTTGCGGGCACTAGGCCTACCTACACAAGTGAGACATAATTTTTATCAGGAGACTTAGGGTAACGGTGGGTGGAAGGAAATTTGTGGCTCCTCTCAGATTCCAGAACTTTCTCTCACCGAAATGTGAGGAAAAGGTGCTTTTTTATCCAAATTTAGAGGTTTGCAAAGGATTCTGGGTAACAGAACCTGGTGAGAGCCCCACAAGTCAACCCATCTTGGATTCCTCTAGGTCTCTAGTTGCCGAAATGCACAGGTTTGGTAGGATTCCCTAGGTGCCCGCTGAGCTAGAGGACAAAATCCACATATAGCCGCTTTGCAAAAAACACCTCTGTTTTCTGTGGAAAGATGTGACGCATCAACGTTGTGTTTTGGGGCATTTTTTGCGGGCACTAGGCCTAACCACACAAGTGAGGTATCATTTTTATCGGGAGACTTAGGGGAACGATGGGTGGAAGGAAATTTGTGGCTCCTCTCAGATTCCAGAACTTTCTCTCACTGAAATGTGAGGAAAACGTATTTTTTAGCCAAATATAGAGGTTTGGAAAAGATTCTGGGTAAGAGAACCTGGTGAGAGCCCCACAAATCACCCTATCTAGGATTCCCCTAGGTCTCTAGTTTCCAAAATGCACAGGTTTAGTAGGTTTGCCTAGGTGCCGGCTGAGCTAGAGACCAAAATTCACAGGTAGGCAGTTTGCAAAAGACACCTCTGTTTTCTGTGGAAAATTTGATGTGTCCACGTTGTGTTTTGGGGCATTTCCTGTTGCGGGCACTAGGCCTACCCACACAAGTGAGGCATCATTTTTATCAGGAGACTTAGGGGAACGCTGGGTGGAAGTTAATTTGTGGCTCCTCTGAGATTCCCGAACATTCTGTCACTGAAATGTGAGGTAAAGGTGTTTTTTAGCCAACTTTAGAGGTTTGCAAAGGATTCTGGGTAACAGAACCTGGTGAGAGCCCCACAAGTCACCCCATCTTGGATTCCCCTAGGCCTCTAGTTTTAAAAAATGCACAGGTTTGGTAGGTTTCCCTGGGTGCCGGCTGAGCTAGAGGCCAAAATCCACAGGTAGGCACTTTGCAAGAAACACCTCAGTTTTCTGTGGAAAAATGTGATGCGTCCACGTTGTGTTTTGGGGCATTTCGTGTTGCGGGCACTAGGCCTACCCACACAAGTGAGGCATCATTTTTATCAGGAGACTTAGGGGAACGCAGGGTGGAAGTTAATTTGTGGCTCCTCTCAGATTCCCGAACTTTCTGTCACCGAAATGTGAGAAAAAGTGTTAATTTAGCCAAATTTAAAGGTTTGCAAAGGATTCTGGGTAACAGAACCTGGTGAGAGCCCCACAAGTCACCCCATCTTGGATTCCCCTAGGTCTCTAGTTTCCGAAATGCACAGGTTTGGTACGACTCCCTAGGTACCCGCTGAGCTAGAGGCCAAAATCCACAGGTAGGCACTTTGCAAAAAACACCTCTGTTTTCTGTGGAAAAATGTGATGTGTTCACGTTGTGTTTTGGGGCATTTACTGTCGCGGTCACTAGGTCTACCCATGCAAGTGAGGTATCATTTTTATCAGGAGACTTGGGGGAACGCTGGGTGAAAGGAAAGTTGTGGCTCCTCTCACATTCCAGAACTTTCTGTCACCGAAACGTGAGGAAAAGGTGTTTTTTAGCCAAATATAGAGGTTTGGAAATGATTCTGGGTAACAGAACCTGGTGAGAGCCCCACAAGTCATCCCATCTTGACTTCCCCTAGGTCTCTAGTTTACAAAATGCACAGGTTTGGTAGGTTTCCCTAGGTGCCGGCTGAGCTAGAGGCCAAAATTCACAGGTAGGCAGTTAGCAAAAGACACCTCTGTTTTCTGTGGAAAAATGTGATGCGTCCACGTTGTGTTTTGGGGCATTTCCTGTTGCAGGCACTAGGCCTACCCACACAAGTGAGGCATAATTTTTATCAGGAGACTTAGGGGAACGCTGGGTGTAAGTTAATTTGTGGCTCCTCTGAGATTCCCGAACTTTCTGTCACCGAAATGTGAGGAAAAAGTGTTTATTTAGCCAAATTTAAAGGTTTGCAAAGGATTCTGGGTAACAGAACCTGGTGAGAGCCCCACAAGTCACCCCATCTTGTATTCCCATAGGTCTCTAGTTTTAAAAAATGCACAGGTCTGGTAGGTTTCCCTAGGTGCCGGCTGAGCTAGAGGCCAAAATACACAGGTAGGCACTTTGCAAAAAACACCTCTGTTTTCTGTGGAAAAATTTGATGCGTCTACGTTGTGTTTTGGGTCATTTCCTGTTGCGGGCACTAGGCCTACCCACACAAGTGAGGTATCATTTTTATCGGGAGACTTAGGGGAACGCTGGGTGGAAGGAAATTTGTGGCTCCTCTCAGATTCCAGAACTTACTCTCACTGAAATGTGAGGAAAAGGTGTTTTTTTAGCCAACTTTAAAGGTTTGCAAAGGATTCTGGGTAACAGAACCTGGTGAGAGCCCCACAAGTCATCCCATCTTGACTTCCTCTAGGTCTCTAGTTTCCAAAATGCACAGGTTTGGTAGGTTTCCCTAGGTGCCGGCTGAGCTAGAGGCCAAAATTCACAGGTAGGCAGTTAGCAAAAGACACCTCTGTTTTCTGTGGAAAAATGTGATGCGTCCAGGTTGTGTTTTGGGGCATTTCCTGTTGCAGGCACTAGGCCTACCCACACAAGTGAGGCATAATTTTTATCAGGAGACTTAGGGGAACGCTGGGTGTAAGTTAATTTGTGGCTCCTCTGAGATTCCCGAACTTTCTGTCACCGAAATGTGAGGAAAAAGTGTTTATTTAGCCAAATTTAAAGGTTTGCAAAGGATTCTGGGTAACAGAACCTGGTGAGAGCCCCACAAGTCACCCCATCTTGTATTCCCATAGGTCTCTAGTTTTAAAAAATGCACAGGTCTGGTAGGTTTCCCTAGGTGCCGGCTGAGCTAGAGGCGTAAATACACAGGTAGGCACTTTGCAAAAAACACCTCTGTTTTCTGTGGAACAATGTGATGTGTTCACATTGTGTTTTGGGGCATTTACTGTCACGGTCACTAGGCATACCCATGCAAGTGAGGTATCATTTTTATAAGGAGACTTGGGGGAACGCTGGGTGAAAGGAAAGTTGTGGCTCCTCTCAGATTCCAGAACTTTCTGTCACCTAAACATGAGGAAAAAGTATTTTTTAGCCAAATATAGAGGTTTGGAAAGGATTCTGGGTAACAGAACCTGTTGAGAGCACCACAAGTCATCCCATCTTGGATTCCCCTAGGTCTCTAGTTTCCAAAATGCACAGGTTTGGTAGGTTTCCCTAGAAGCCGGCTGAGCTAGAGACCAAAATTCACAGGTAGGCAGTTTGCAAAAAACACCTCTGTTTTCTGTGGAAAAATTTGATGCGTCCACGTTGTGTTTTGGGTCATTTCCTGTTGCGGGCACTAGGCCTACCCACACAAGTGAGGTATCATTTTTATCGGGAGACTTAGGGGAACGCTGGGTGGAAGGAAATTTGTGGCTCCTCTCAGATTCCAGAACTTACTCTCACTGAAATGTGAGGAAAAGGTGTTTTTTTAGCCAACTTTAAAGGTTTGCAAAGGATTCTGGGTAACAGAACCTGGTGAGAGCCCCACAAGTCACCCCATCTTGGATTCCCTTAGGTCTCTACTTTTCAAAAATTCACAGGTTTGGTAGGTTTTCCATAGGTGCCAGTTGAGCTAGAGGCCAAACTCCACAGGTAGGCACTTTGCAAAAAACACCTTTGTTTTCTGTGGAAAAATGTGATGTGTCACCGTTGTGTTTTGGGGCATTTCCTGTTGCGGGCACTAGGCCTACTCATACAAGTGAGGTACCATTTTTATTGGGAGACTTAGGGGAACGGTGGGTGGAAGGAAATTTGTGGCTCCTCTCAGATTCCAGAACTTTCTCTCACCGAAATGTGAGGAAAAGGTGCTTTTTTATCCAAATTTAGAGGTTTGCAAAGGATTCTGGGTAACAGATCCTGGTGAGAGCCCCACAAGTCTACCCATCTTGGATTCCCCTAGGTTTCTAGTTGCCGAAATGCACAGGTTTGGTAGGATTCCCTAGGTGCCCACTGAGCTAGAGGAAAAAATCCACATATAGCCACTATGAAAAAAACACCTCTGTTTTCTGTGGAAAGATGTGACGCGTCAACGTTGTGTTTTGGGGCATTTTTTGCGGGCACTAGGCCTACCCACACAAGTGAGGTATCATTTTTATCGGGAGACTTAGGGAAACGCTGGGTGGAAGGAAATTTGTGGCTCCTCTCAGATTCCAGAACTTTCTCTCACTGAAATGTGAGGAAAAAGTGTTTTTTAGCCAAATATAGAGGATTGGAAAAGATTCTGGGTAACAGAACCTGGTGAGAGCCCCACAAATCATCCCATCTTGGATTCCCCTAGGTCTCTAGTTTCCAAAATGCACAGGTTTGGTAGGTTTCCCTAGGTGCCGGCTGAGCTAGAGGCCAAAATTCACAGGTAGGCAGTTAGCAAAAGACACCTCTGTTTTCTGTGGAAAAATGTGATGCGTCCAGGTTGTGTTTTGGGGCATTTCCTGTTGCAGGCACTAGGCCTACCCACACAAGTGAGGCATAATTTTTATCAGGAGACTTAGGGGAACGCTGGGTGTAAGTTAATTTGTGGCTCCTCTGAGATTCCCGAACTTTCTGTCACCGAAATGTGAGGAAAAAGTGTTTATTTAGCCAAATTTAAAGGTTTGCAAAGGATTCTGGGTAACAGAACCTGGTGAGAGCCCCACAAGTCACCCCATCTTGTATTCCCATAGGTCTCTAGTTTTAAAAAATGCACAGGTCTGGTAGGTTTCCCTAGGTGCCGGCTGAGCTAGAGGCGTAAATACACAGGTAGGCACTTTGCAAAAAACACCTCTGTTTTCTGTGGAACAATGTGATGTGTTCACATTGTGTTTTGGGGCATTTACTGTCACGGTCACTAGGCATACCCATGCAAGTGAGGTATCATTTTTATAAGGAGACTTGGGGGAACGCTGGGTGAAAGGAAAGTTGTGGCTCCTCTCAGATTCCAGAACTTTCTGTCACCTAAACATGAGGAAAAAGTATTTTTTTGCCAAATATAGAGGTTTGGAAAGGATTCTGGGTAACAGAACCTGTTGAGAGCACCACAAGTCATCCCATCTTGGATTCCCCTAGGTCTCTAGTTTCCAAAATGCACAGGTTTGGTAGGTTTCCCTAGAAGCCGGCTGAGCTAGAGACCAAAATTCACAGGTAGGCAGTTTGCAAAAAACACCTCTGTTTTCTGTGGAAAAATTTGATGCGTCCACGTTGTGTTTTGGGTCATTTCCTGTTGCGGGCACTAGGCCTACCCACACAAGTGAGGTATCATTTTTATCGGGAGACTTAGGGGAACGCTGGGTGGAAGGAAATTTGTGGCTCCTCTCAGATTCCAGAACTTACTCTCACTGAAATGTGAGGAAAAGGTGTTTTTTTAGCCAACTTTAAAGGTTTGCAAAGGATTCTGGGTAACAGAACCTGGTGAGAGCCCCACAAGTCACCCCATCTTGGATTCCCTTAGGTCTCTACTTTTCAAAAATTCACAGGTTTGGTAGGTTTTCCATAGGTGCCAGTTGAGCTAGAGGCCAAACTCCACAGGTAGGCACTTTGCAAAAAACACCTTTGTTTTCAGTGGAAAAATGTGATGTGTCACCGTTGTGTTTTGGGGCATTTCCTGTTGCGGGCACTAGGCCTACTCATACAAGTGAGGTACCATTTTTATTGGGAGACTTAGGGGAACGGTGGGTGGAAGGAAATTTGTGGCTCCTCTCAGATTCCAGAACTTTCTCTCACCGAAATGTGAGGAAAAGGTGCTTTTTTATCCAAATTTAGAGGTTTGCAAAGGATTCTGGGTAACAGATCCTGGTGAGAGCCCCACAAGTCTACCCATCTTGGATTCCCCTAGGTTTCTAGTTGCCGAAATGCACAGGTTTGGTAGGATTCCCTAGGTGCCCACTGAGCTAGAGGAAAAAATCCACATATAGCCACTATGAAAAAAACACCTCTGTTTTCTGTGGAAAGATGTGACGCGTCAACGTTGTGTTTTGGGGCATTTTTTGCGGGCACTAGGCCTACCCACACAAGTGAGGTATCATTTTTATCGGGAGACTTAGGGAAACGCTGGGTGGAAGGAAATTTGTGGCTCCTCTCAGATTCCAGAACTTTCTCTCACTGAAATGTGAGGAAAAAGTGTTTTTTAGCCAAATATAGAGGATTGGAAAAGATTCTGGGTAACAGAACCTGGTGAGAGCCCCACAAATCATCCCATCTTGGATTCCCCTAGGTCTCTAGTTTCCAAAATGCACAGGTTTGGTAGGTTTGCCTAGGTGCCGGCTGAGCTAGAGGCCAAAATTCACAGGTAGGCAGTTTGCAAAAGATACCTCTGTTTTCTGTGGAAAATTTGATGTGTCCACGTTGTGTTTTGGGGCATTTCCTGTTGTGGGCACTAGGCCTACCCACACAAGTGAGTCATCATTTTTATCAGGAAACTTAGGGGAACGCTGGGTGGAAGTTAATTTGTGGCTCCTCTGAGATTCCCAAACATTCTGTCACCGAAATGTGAGGAAAAAGTGTTAATTTAGCCAAATTTAAAGGTTTGCAAAGGATTCTGGGTAACAGAACCTGGTGAGAGCCCCACAAGTCTCCCCATCTTGGATTCCCCTAGGTCTCTAGTTTCCGAAATGCACAGGTTTGGTAGGACTCCCTAGGTGCCGGCTGAGCTAGAGGCCAAAATCCACAGGTAGGCACTTTGCAAATAAAACACCTCTGTTTTCTGTTGAAAAATGTGATGTGTTCACGTTGTGTTTTGGGGCATTTCCTGTTGCGGGCACTAGGCCTACCCACACAAGTGAGACATAATTTTTATCAGGAGACTTAGGGGAACGGTGGGTGGAAGGAAATTTGTGGCTCCTCTCAGATTCCAGAACTTTCTCTCACCGAAATGTGAGGAAAAAGTGCTTTTTTATCCAAATTTAGAGGTTTGCAAAGGATTCTGTGTAACAGAACCTGGTGAGAGCCCCACAAGTCAACCCATCTTGGATTCCCCTAGGTCTCTAGTTGCCGAAATGCACAGGTTTGGTAGGATTCCCTAGGTGCCCCGCTGAGCTAGAGGACAAAATCCACATATAGCCACTTTGCAAAAAACACCTCTGTTTTCTGTGGAAAGATGTGACGCGTCAACGTTGTGTTTTGGGGCATTTTTTGCGGGCACTAGGCCTACCCACACAAGTGAGGTATCATTTTTATCGGGAGACTTAGGGGAACGCTGGGTGGAAGGAAATTTGTGGCTCCTCTCAGATTCCAGAAATTTCTCTCACTGAAATGTGAGGAAAAAGTGTTTTTTAGCCAAATATAGAGGTTTGGAAAAGATTCTGGGTAAGAGAACCTGAGAGAGCCCCACAAATCATCCCATCTTGGATTCCCCTAGGTCTCTAGTTTCCAAAATGCACAGGTTTAGTAGGTTTGCCTAGGTGCCGGCTGAGCTAGAGACCAACATTCACAGGTAGGCAGTTTGCAAAAGACACCTCTGTTTTCTGTGGAAAATTTGATGTGTCCATGTTGTGTTTTGGGGCATTTCCTGTTGCGGGCACTAGGCCTACCCACACAAGTGAGGCATCATTTTTATCAGGAGACTTAGGGAAACACTGGGTGGAAGTTAATTTGTGGCTCCTCTGAGATTCCCGAACATTCTGTCACTGAAATGTGAGGAAAAGGTGTTTTTTAACCAACTTTAGAGGTTTGCAAAGGATTCTGGGTAACAGAACCTGGTGAGAGCCCCACAAGTCACCCCATCTTGGATTCCCCTAGGTCTCTAGTTTTAAAAAATGCACAGGTTTGGTAGGTTTCCCTGGGTGCCGGCTGAGCTAGAGGCCAAAATCCACAGGAAGGCACTTTGCAAAAAAAACCTCTGTTTTCTGTGGAAAAATGTGATGCGTCCACGTTGTGTTTTGGGGCATTTCGTGTTGCGGGCACTAGGCCTACCCACACAAGTGAGGCATCATTTTTATCAGGAGACTTAGGGGAACGCAGGGTGGAAGTTAATTTGTGGCTTCTCTCAGATTCCTGAACTTTCTGTCACCGAAATGTGAGAAAAAGTGTTAATTTAGCCAAATTTAAAGGTTTGCAAAGGATTCTGGGTAACAGAACCTGGTGAGAGCCCCACAAGTCACCCCATCTTGGATTCCCCTAGGTCTCTAGTTTCCGAAATGCACAGGTTTGGTACGACTCCCTAGGTGCCCGCTGAGCTAGAGGCCAAAATCCACAGGTAGGCACTTTGCAAAAAACACCCCTGTTTTCTGTGGAAAAATGTGATGTGTTCACGTTGTGTTTTGGGGCATTTACTGTCGCGGTCACTAGGTCTACCCATGCAAGTGAGGTATCATTTTTATCAGGAGACTTGGGGGAACGCTGGGTGAAAGGAAAGTTGTGGCTCCTCTCACATTCCAGAACTTTCTGACACAGAAACTTGAGGAAAAGGTGTTTTTTAGCCAAATATAGAGGTTTGGAAAGGATTCTGGGTAACAGAACCTGGTGAGAGCCCCACAAGTCATCCCATGTTGACTTCCCCTAGGTCTCTAGTTTACAAAATGCACAGGTTTGGTAGGTTTCCCTAGGTGCCGGCTGAGCTAGAGGCCAAAATTCACAGGTAGGCAGTTAGCAAAAGACACCTCTGTTTTCTGTGGAAAAATGTGATGCATCCACGTTGTGTTTTGGGGCATTTCCTGTTGCGGGCACTAGGCCTACCCACACAAGTGAGGCATAATTTTTATCAGGAGACTTAGGGGAATGCTGGGTGTAAGTTAATTTGTGGCTCCTCTGAGATTCCCGAACTTTCTGTCACCGAAATGTGAGGAAAAAGTGTTTATTTAGCCAAATTTAAAGGTTTGCAAAGGATTCTGGGTAACAGAACCTGGTGAGAGCCCCACAAGTCACCCCATCTTGTATTCCCATAGGTCTCTAGTTTTAAAAAATGCACAGGTCTGGTAGGTTTCCCTAGGTGCCGGCTGAGCTAGAGGCCAAAATACACAGGTAAGCACTTTGCAAAAAACACCTCTGTTTTCTGTGGAAAAATGTGATGTGTTCACATTGTGTTTTGGGGCATTTACTGTCACGGTCACTAGGCATACCCATGCAAGTGAGGTATCATTTTTATCAGGAGACTTGGGGGAACGCTGGGTGAAAGGAAAGTTGTGGCTCCTCTCAGATTCCAGAACTTACTCTCACTGAAATGTGAGGAAAAGGTGTTTTTTTAGCCAACTTTAAAGGTTTGCAAAGGATTCTGGGTAACAGAACCTGGTGAGAGCCCCACAAGTCACCCCATCTTGGATTCCCTTAGGTCTCTACTTTTCAAAAATGCACAGGTTTGGTAGGTTTTCCATAGGTGCCGGTTGAGCTAGAGGCCAAACTCCACAGGTAGGCACTTTGCAAAAAACACCTTTGTTTTCTGTGGAAAAATGTGATGTGTCACCGTTGTGTTTTGGGGCATTTCCTGTTGCGGACACTAGGCCTACTCATACAAGTGAGGTACCATTTTTATTGGGAGACTTAGGGGAACGTGGGTGGAAGGAAATTTGTGGCTCCTCTCAGATTCCAGAACTTTCTCTCACCGAAATGTGAGGAAAAGGTGCTTTTTTATCCAAATTTAGAGGTTTGCAAAGGATTCTGGGTAACAGAACCTGGTGAGAGCCCCACAAGTCAACCCATCTTGGATTCCCCTAGGTCTCTAGTTGCCGAAATGCACAGGTTTGGTAGGATTCCCTAGGTGCCCGCTGAGCTAGAGGACAAAATCCACATATAGCCACTTTGCAAAAAACACCTCTGTTTTCTGTGGAAAGATGTGACGTGTCAATTTGTGTTTTGGGGCATTTTTTGCGGGCACTAGGCCTACCCACATAAGTGAGGTATCATTTTTATCGGGAGACTTAGGGGAACGCTGGGTGGAAGACAATTTGTGGCTCCTCTCAGATTCCAGAAATTTCTCTCACTGAAATGTGAGGAAAAAGTGTTTTTTAGCCAAATATAGAGGTTTGGAAAAGATTCTGGGTAAGAGAACCTGGTGAGAGCCCCACAAATCATCCCATCTTGGATTCCCCTAGGTCTCTAGTTTCCAAAATGCACAGGTTTAGTAGGTTTGCCTAGGTGCCGGCTGAGCTAGAGGCCAAAATTCACAGGTAGGCAGTTTGCAAAAGACACCTCTGTTTTCTGTGGAAAATTTGATGTGTCCATGTTGTGTTTTGGGGCATTTCCTGTTGCGGGCACTAGGCCTACCCATACAAGTGAGGCATCATTTTTATCAGGAGACTTAAGGGAACACTGGGTGGAAGTTAATTTGTGGCTCCTCTGAGATTCCCGAACATTCTGTCACTGAAATGTGAGGAAAAGGTGTTTTTTAGCCAACTTTAGAGGTTTGCAAAGGATTCTGGGTAACAGAACCTGGTGAGAGCCCCTCAAGTCACCCCATCTTGGATTCCCCTAGGTCTCTAGTTTTAAAAAATGCACAGGTTTGGTAGGTTTCCCTGGGTGCCGGCTGAGCTAGAGGCCAAAATCCACAGGTAGGCACTTTGCAAAAAACACCTCCGTTTTCTGTGGAAAAATGTGATGCGTCCACGTTGTGTTTTGGGGCATTTCGTGTTGCGGGCACTAGGCCTACCCACACAAGTGAGGCATCATTTTTATCAGGAGACTTAGGGGAACGCAGGGTGGAAGTTAATTTGTGGCTCCTCTCAGATTCCCGAACTTTCTGTCACCGAAATGTGAGAAAAAGTGTTAATTTAGCCAAATTTAAAGGTTTGCAAAGGATTCTGGGTAACAGAACCTGGTGAGAGCCCCACAAGTCACCCCATCTTGGATTCCCCTAGGTCTCTAGTTTCCGAAATGCACAGGTTTGGTACGACTCCCTAGGTGCCCGCTGAGCTAGAGGCCAAAATCCACAGGTAGGCACTTTGCAAAAAACACCTCTGTTTTCTGAGGAAAAATGTGATGTGTTCACGTTGTGTTTTGGGGCATTTACTGTCGCGGTCACTAGGTCTACCCATGCAAGTGAGGTATCATTTTTATCAGGAGACTTGGGGGAACGCTGGGTGAAAGGAAAGTTGTGGCTCCTCTCACATTCCAGAACTTTCTGTCACCGAAACGTGAGGAAAAGGTGTTTTTTAGCCAAATATAGAGGTTTGGAAAGGATTCTGGGTAACAGAACCTGGTGAGAGCCCCACAAGTCATCCCATGTTGACTTCCCCTAGGTCTCTAGTTTACAAAATGCACAGGTTTGGTAGGTTTCCCTAGGTGCCGGCTGAGCTAGAGGCCAAAATTCACAGGTAGGCAGTTAGCAAAAGACACCTCTGTTTTCTGTGGAAAAATGTGATGCATCCACGTTGTGTTTTGGGGCATTTCCTGTTGCGGGCACTAGGCCTACCCACACAAGTGAGGCATAATTTTTATCAGGAGACTTAGGGGAATGCTGGGTGTAAGTTAATTTGTGGCTCCTCTGAGATTCCCGAACTTTCTGTCACCGAAATGTGAGGAAAAAGTGTTTATTTAGCCAAATTTAAAGGTTTGCAAAAGATTCTGGGTAACAGAACCTGGTGAGAGCCCCACAAGTCACCCCATCTTGTATTCCCATAGGTCTCTAGTTTTAAAAAATGCACAGGTCTGGTAGGTTTCCCTAGGTGCCGGCTGAGCTAGAGGCCAAAATACACAGGTAGGCACTTTGCAAAAAACACCTCTGTTTTCTGTGGAAAAATGTGATGTGTTCACATTGTGTTTTGGGGCATTTACTGTCACGGTCACTAGGCATACCCATGCAAGTGAGGTATCATTTTTATCAGGAGACTTGGGGGAACGCTGGGTGAAAGGAAAGTTGTGGCTCCTCTCAGATTCCAGAACTTACTCTCACTGAAATGTGAGGAAAAGGTGTTTTTTTAGCCAACTTTAAAGGTTTGCAAAGGATTCTGGGTAACAGAACCTGTTGAGAGCCCCACAAGTCACCCCATCTTGGATTCCCTTAGGTCTCTACTTTTCAAAAATGCACAGGTTTGGTAGGTTTTCCATAGGTGCCGGTTGAGCTAGAGGCCAAACTCCACAGGTAGGCACTTTGCAAAAAACACCTTTGTTTTCTGTGGAAAAATGTGATGTGTCACCGTTGTGTTTTGGGGCATTTCCTGTTGCGGACACTAGGCCTACTCATACAAGTGAGGTACCATTTTTATTGGGAGACTTAGGGGAACGGTGGGTGGAAGGAAATTTGTGGCTCCTCTCAGATTCCAGAACTTTCTCTCACCGAAATGTGAGGAAAAGGTGCTTTTTTATCCAAATTTAGAGGTTTGCAAAGGATTCTGGGTAACAGAACCTGGTGAGAGCCCCACAAGTCAACCCATCTTGGATTCCCCTAGGTCTCTAGTTGCCGAAATGCACAGGTTTGGTAGGATTCCCTAGGTGCCCGCTGAGCTAGAGGACAAAATCCACATATAGCCACTTTGCAAAAAACACCTCTGTTTTCTGTGGAAAGATGTGACGTGTCAATTTGTGTTTTGGGGCATTTTTTGCGGGCACTAGGCCTACCGACACAAGTGAGGTATCATTTTTATCAGGAGACTTGGGGGAACGCTGGGTGAAAGGAAAGTTGTGGCTCCTCTCACATTCCAGAACTTTCTGTCACCGAAACGTGAGGAAAAGGTGTTTTTTAGCCAAATATAGAGGTTTGGAAAGGATTCTGGGTAACAGAACCTGGTGAGAGCCCCACAAGTCATCCCATGTTGACTTCCCCTAGGTCTCTAGTTTTCAAAATGCACAGGTTTGGTAGGTTTCCCTAGGTGCCGGCTGAGCTAGAGGCCAAAATTCACAGGTAGGCAGTTAGCAAAAGACACCTCTGTTTTCTGTGGAAAAATGTGATGCATCCACGTTGTGTTTTGGGGCATTTCCTGTTGCGGGCACTAGGCCTACCCACACAAGTGAGGCATAATTTTTATCAGGAGACTTAGGGGAATGCTGGGTGTAAGTAAATTTGTGGCTGCTCTCAGATTCCCGGACTTTCTGTCACCGAAATGTGAGAAAAAGTGTAAATTTAGCCAAATTTAAAGGTTTGCAAAGGATTCTGGGTAACAGAACCTGGTGAGAGCCCCACAAGTCACCCCATCTTGGATTCCCCTAGGTCTCTAGTTTCCGAAATGCACAGGTTTGGTACGACTCCCTAGGTGCCCGCTGAGCTAGAGGCCAAAATCCACAGGTAGGCACTTTGCAAAAAACACCTCTGTTTTCTGTGGAAAAATGTGATGTGTTCACGTTGTGTTTTGGGGCATTTACTGTCGCGTTCACTAGGTCTACCCATGCAAGTGAGGTATCATTTTTATCAGGAGACTTGGGGGAACGCTGGGTGAAAGGAAAGTTGTGGCTCCTCTCACATTCAAGAACTTTCTGTCACCGAAACGTGAGGAAAAGGTGTTTTTTAGCCAAATATAGAGGTTTGGAAAGGATTCTGGGTAACAGAACCTGGTGAGAGCCCCACAAGTCATCCCATCTTGACTTCCCCTAGGTCTCTAGTTTACAAAATGCACAGGTTTGGTAGGTTTCCCTAGGTGCCGGCTGAGCTAGAGGCCAAAATTCACAGGTAGGCAGTTAGCAAAAGACACCTCTGTTTTCTGTGGAAAAATGTGATGCGTCCACGTTGTGTTTTGGGGCATTTCCTGTTGCGGGCACTAGGCCTACCCACACAAGTGAGGCATAATTTTTATCAGGAGACTTAGGGGAACGCTGGGTGTAAATTAATTTGTGGCTCCTCTGAGATTCCCGAACTTTCTGTCACCGAAATGTGAGGAAAAAGTGTTTATTTAGCCAAATTTAAAGGTTTGCAAAGGATTCTGGGTAACAGAACCTGGTGAGAGCCCCACAAGTCACCCCATCTTGTATTCCCCTAGGTCTCTAGTTTTAAAAAATGCACAGGTCTGGTAGGTTTCCCTAGGTACCGGCTGAGCTAGAGGCCAAAATCCACAGGTAGGCACTTTGCAAAAAACACCTCTGTTTTCTGTGGAAAAATGTGATGTGTTCACGTTGTGTTTTGGGGCATTTACTGTCACGGTCACTAGGCATACCCATGCAAGTGAGGTATCATTTTTATCAGGAGACTTGGGGGAACGCTGGGTGAAAGGAAAGTTGTGGCTCCTCCCAGATTCCAGAACTTTCTGTCACCGAAATGTGAGGAAAAAGTGTTTTTTAGCCAAATTTAAAGGTTTGCAAAGGATTCTGGGTAACAGAACCTGATGAGAGCCCCACAAGTCACCCCATCCTGGATTCCCCTAGGTCTCTAGTTTCCAAAATGCACAGGTTTAGTAGGTTTGCCTAGGTGCCGGCTGAGCTAGAGGCCAAAATCCAGAGGTAGGCACTTTGCAAAAAACACCTCTGTTTTCTGTGGAAAAATGTGATGTGTTCACGTTGTGTTTTGGGGCATTTCCTGTTGCGGGCACTAGGCCTACCCACACAAGTGAGGCATTAGTTTTATCAGGAGACTTAGGGGAACGCTGGGTAGAAATCAATTTGTGGCTCCTCTGAGATTCCCGAACTTTCTGTCACCGAAATGTGAGGAAAAAGTGTTTATTTAGCCAAATTTAAAGGTTTGCAAAGGATTCTGGGTAACAGAACCTGGTGAGAGCCCCACAAGTCACCCCATCTTGTATTCCCCTAGGTCTCTAGTTTTAAAAAATGCACAGGTCTGGTAGGTTTCCCTAGGTACCGGCTGAGCTAGAGGCCAAAATCCACAGGTAGGCACTTTGCAAAAAACACCTCTGTTTTCTGTGGAAAAATGTGATGTGTTCACGTTGTGTTTTGGGGCATTTACTGTCACGGTCACTAGGCATACCCATGCAAGTGAGGTATCATTTTTATCAGGAGACTTGGGGGAACGCTGGGTGAAAGGAAAGTTGTGGCTCCTCCCAGATTCCAGAACTTTCTGTCACCGAAATGTGAGGAAAAAGTGTTTTTTAGCCAAATTTAAAGGTTTGCAAAGGATTCTGGGTAACAGAACCTGATGAGAGCCCCACAAGTCACCCCATCCTGGATTCCCCTAGGTCTCTACTTTTCAAAAATGCACAGGTTTGGTAGGTTTCCCTAGGTGCCCGCTGAGCTAGAGGCCAAAATCCACATGTAGCCACTTTGCAAAAAATACCTCTGTTTTCTGTGGAAAGATGTGACGCATCAACGTTGTGTTTTGGGGCATTTCTGTCGCAGGCACTAGGCCTACCCACACAAGTGAGGTATCATTTTTATCGGGAGACTTAGGGGAACGCTGGGTGGAAGGAAATTTGTGGCTCCTCTCAGATTCCAGAACTTTCTCTCACTGAAATGTGAGGAAAAGGTGTTTTTTAGCCAACTTTAGAGGTTTGCAAAGGATTCTGGGTAACAGAACCTGGTGAGAGCCCCACAAGTCACCCCATCTTGGATTCCCCTAGGTCTCTAGTTTTAAAAAATGCACAGGTTTGGTAGGTTTCCCTAGGTGCCGGCTGAGCTAGAGGCCAAAATCCACAGGTAGACACTTTGCAAAAAACACCTCTGTTTACTGTGGAAAAAAGTGATGTGTTCATGTTGTGTTTGGGGCATTTCCTGTTGCGGGCACGAGGCCTACCCACACAAGTGAGGCATCATTTTTATCAGGAGACTTAAGGGAACGCTGGGTGGAAGTTAATTTGTGGTTCCTCTGAGATTCCCAAACATTCTGTCACCGAAATGTGAGGAAAAAGTGTTAATTTAGCCAAATTTAAAGGTTTGCAAAGGATTCTGGGTAACAGAACCTGGTGAGAGCCCCACAAGTCTCCCCATCTTGGATTCCCCTAGGTCTCTAGTTTCCGAAATGCACAGGTTTGGTAGGTTTCCCTAGGTGCCCGCTGAGCTAGAGGCCAAAATCCAAATGTAGCCACTTTGCAAAAAATACCTCTGTTTTCTGTGGAAAGATGTGACGCGTCAACGTTGTGTTTTGGGGCATTTCTGTCGCGGGCACTAGGCCTACCCACACAAGTGAGGTATCATTTTTATCGGGAGACTTAGGGGAACGCTGGGTGGAAGGAAATTTGTGGCTCCTCTCAGATTCCAGAACTTTCTCTCTCTGAAATGTGAGGAAAAGGTGTTTTTTAGCCAACTTTAGAGGTTTGCAAAGGATTCTGGGTAACAGAACCTGGTGAGAGCCCCACAAGTCACCCCATCTTGGATTCCCCTTGGTCTCTAGTTGTAAAAAATGCACAGGTTTGGTAGGTTTCCCTGGGTGCCGGCTGAGCTAGAGGCCAAAATCCACAGGTAGGCACTTTGCAAAAAACACCTCTGTTTACTGTGGAAAAAGTGATGTGTTCATGTTGTGTTTTGGGGCATTTCCTGTTGCGGGCACTAGGCCTACCCACACAAGTGAGGCATCATTTTTATCAGGAGACTTAGGGGAACGCTGGGTGGAAGTTAATTTGTGGCTCCTCTGAGATTCCCGAACATTCTGTCACTGAAATGTGAGGAAAAAGTGTTAATTTAGCCAAATTTAAAGGTTTGCAAAGGATTCTGGGTAACAGAACCTGGTGAGAGCCCCACAAGTCTCCCCATCTTGGATTCCCCTAGGTCTCTAGTTTCAGAAATGCACAGGTTAGGCAGGACTCCCTAGGTGCCGGCTGAGCTAGAGGCCAAAATACACAGGTAGGCACTTTGCAAAAAACACCTCTGTTTTCTGTGGAAAAATGTGATGTGTTCACGTTGTGTTTTGGGGCATTTCCTGTTGCGGGCACTAGGCCTACCCACACATGTGAGGCATAATTTTTATCAGGAGACTTAGGGGAACGCTGGGTAGAAGTTAATTTGTGGCTCCTCTGAGATTCCCGAACTTTCTGTCACCGAAATGTGAGGAAAAAGTGTTTATTTAGCCAAATTTAAAGGTTTGCAAAGGATTCTGGGTAACAGAACCTGGTGAGAGCCCCACAAGTCACCCCATCTTGTATTCCGCTAGGTCTCTAGTTTTAAAAAATGCAGAGGTCTGGTAGGTTTCCCTAGGTGCCGGCTGAGCTAGAGGCCAAAATCCACAGGTAGGCACTTTGCAAAAAACACCTCTGTTTTCTGTGTAAAAATGTGATGTGTTCATGTTGTGTTTTGGGGAATTTACTGTCACGGTCACTAGGCATACCCATGCAAGTGAAGTATCATTTTTATCAGGAGACTTGGGGGAACGCTGGGTGAAAGGAAAGTTGTGGCTCCTCTCAGATTCCAGAACTTTCTGTCACCGAAACGTGAGGAAAAAGTGTTTTTTAGCCAAATATAGAGGTATGGAAAGGATTCTGGGTAACAGAACCTGGGGAGAGCACCACAAGTCATCCCATCTTGGATTCCCCTAGGTCTCTAGTTTCCAAAATGCACAGGTTTGGTAGGTTTCCCTAGGTGCCGGCTGAGCTAGAGGCCAAAATTCACAGGTAGGCAGTTTGCAAAAAGCACCTCTGTTTTCTGTGGAAAAATGTGATGCGTCCACGTTGTGTTTTGGTGCATTTCCTTTGCGGGCACTAGGCCTACCCACACAAGTGAGGTATCATTTTTATCGGGAGACTTAGGGGAATGCTGGGTGGAAGTTAATTTTTGGCTCCTCTCAGATTCCCAAACTTTCTCTCACCGAAATGTGAGGAAAAAGTTTTTATTTAGCCAAATTTAAAGGTTTGTAAAGAGTTCTGGGTAACAGAACCTGATGAGAGCCCCACAAGTCACCCCATCTTGGATTCCCCTAGGTCTCTACTTTTCAAAAATACACAGGTTTGGTAGGTTTCCCTAGGTGCCCGCTGAGCTAGAGGCCAAAATCCACATGTAGCCACTTTGCAAAAAATACCTCTGTTTTCTGTGGAAAGATGTGACGTGTCAACGTTGTGTTTTGGGGCATTTTCTGTTGCGGGCACTAGGCCTACCCACACAAGTGAGGTATCATTTTTATCGGGAGACTTAGGGGAACGCTGGATGGAGAGAAATTTGTGGCTCCTCTCAGATTCCAGAACTTTCTCTCACTGAAATGTGAGGAAAAGGTGTTTTTTAGCCAACTTTAGAGGTTTGCAAAGGATTCTGGGTAACAGAACCTGGTGAGAGCCCCACAAGTCACGCCATCTTGGATTCCCCTAGGTCTCTAGTTTTAAAAAATGCACAGGTTTGGTAGGTTTCCCTAGGTGCCGGCTGAGCTAGAGGCCAAAATCCACAGGTAGACACTTTGCAAAAAACACCTCTGTTTTCTGTGGAAAAATGTGATGTGTTCACGATGTGTTTTGGGGCATTTCCTGTTGCGGGCACTAGGCCTACCCACACAAGTGAGGCATAAGTTTTATCAGGAGACTTAGGGGAACGCTGGGTAGAAGTCAATTTGTGGCTCCTCTGAGATTCCCGAACTTTCTGTCACCGAAATGTGAGGAAAAAGTGTTTATTTAGCCAAATGTAAAGGTTTGCAAAGGATTCTGGGTAACAGAACCTTGTGAGAACCCCACAACTCTCCCCATCTTGGATTCCCCTAGGTCTCTAGTTTCCGAAATGCACAGGTTTGCTAGGACTCCCTAGGTGCCGGCTGAGCTAGAGGCCAAAATCCAGAGGTAGGCACTTTGCAAAAAACACCTCTGTTTTCTGTGGAAAAATGTGATGTGTTCACGTTGTGTTTTGGGGCATTTCCTGTTGCGGGCACTAGGCCTACCCACACAAGTGAGGCATAAGTTTTATCAGGAGACTTAGGGGAACGCTGGGTAGAAATCAATTTGTGGCTCCTCTGAGATTCCCGAACTTTCTGTCACCGAAATGTGAGGAAAAAGTGTTTATTTAGCCAAATTTAAAGGTTTGCAAAGGATTCTGGGTAACAGAACCTGGTGAGAGCCCCACAAGTCACCCCATCTTGAATTCCCCTAGGTCTCTAGTTTTAAAAAATGCACAGGTCTGGTAGGTTTCCCTAGGTACCGGCTGAGCTAGAGGCCAAAATCCACAGGTAGGCAGTTTGCAAAAAATACCTCTGCTTTCTGTGGAAAGATGTGACGCGTCAACGTTGTGTTTTGGGGCATTTCTGTCGCAGGCACTAGGCCTACCCACACAAGTGAGGTATCATTTTTATCGGGAGACTTAGGGGAACGCTGGGTGGAAGGAAATTTGTGGCTCCTCCCAGATTCCAGAACTTTCTGTCACCGAAACGTGAGGAAAAGGTGTTTTTTAGCCAAATATAGAGGTTTGGAAAGGATTCTGGGTAACAGAACCTGGTGAGAGCACCACAAGTCATCCCATCTTGGATTCCCCTAGGTCTCTAGTTTCCAAAATGCACAGGTTTGGTAGGTTTCCATAGGTGCCGGCTGAGCTAGAGGCCAAAATTCACAGGTAGGCAGTTTGCAAAAAACACCTCTGTTTTCTGTGGAAAAATGTGATGCGTCCACGTTGTGTTTTGGGGCATTTCCTGTTGCGGGCACTAGGCCTACCCACACAAGTGAGGTATCATTTTTATCGGGAGACTTAGGGGAATGCTGGGTGGAAGTTAATTTGTGGCTCCTCTCAGATTCCCAAACTTTCTCTCACAGAAATGTGACAAAAAAGTGTTTATTTAGCCAAATTTAAAGGTTTGCAAAGGATTCTGGGTAACAGAACCTGATGAGAGCCCCACAAGTCACCCCATCTAGGATTCCCCTAGGTCTTTACTTTTCAAAAATGCACAGGTTTGGTAGGTTTCCCTAGGTGCCCGCTGAGCTAGAGGCCAAAATCCACATGTAGCCACTTTGCAAAAAATACCTCTGTTTTCTGTGGAAAGATGTGACGCGTCAACGTTGTGTTTTGGGGCATTTCTGTCGCAGGCACTAGGCCTACCCACACAAGTGAGGTATCATTTTTATCGGGAGACTTAGGGAAACGCTGGGTGGAAGGAAATTTGTGGCTCCTCTCAGATTCCAGAACTTTCTCTCACTGAAATGTGAGGAAAAGGTGTTTTTTAGACAACTTTAGAGGTTTGCAAAGGATTCTGGGTAACAGAACCTGGTGAGAGCCCCACAAGTCACCCCATCTTGGATTCCCCTAGGTCTCTAGTTTTAAAAAATGCACAGGTTTGGTAGGTTTCCCTAGGTGCCGGCTGAGCTAGAGGCCAAAATCCACAGGTAGACACTTTGCAAAAAACACCTCTGTTTACTGTGGAAAAAAGTGATGTGTTCATGTTGTGTTTTGGGGCATTTTCTGTTGCGGGCACTAGGCCTACCCACACAAGTGAGGCATCATTTTTATCAGGAGACTTAGGGGAACGCTGGTTGGAAGTTAATTTGTGGTTCCTCTGAGAATCCCGAACATTCTGTCACCGAAATGTGAGGAAAAAGTGTTAATTTAGCCAAATTTAAAGGTTTGCAAAGGATTCTGGGTAACAGAACCTGGTGAGAGCCCCACAAGTCTCCCCATCTTGGATTCCCCTAGGTCTCTAGTTTCCGAAATGCACAGGTTTGGTAGGTTTCCCTAGGTGCCCGCTGAGCTAGAGGCCGAAATCCAAATGTAGCCACTTTGCAAAAAATACCTCTGTTTTCTGTGGAAAGATGTGACGCGTCAACGTTGTGTTTTGGGGCATTTCTGTCGCGGGCACTAGGCCTACCCACACAAGTGAGGTATCATTTTTATCGGGAGACTTAGGGGAACGCTGGGTGGAAGGAAATTTGTGGCTCCTCTCAGTTTCCAGAACTTTCTCTCTCTGAAATGTGAGGAAAAGGTGTTAATTTAGCCAAATTTAAAGGTTTGCAAAGGATTCTGGGTAACAGAACCTGGTGAGAGCCCCACAAGTCACCCCATCT
The DNA here is from genome assembly GCF_031143425.1 of Pleurodeles waltl. Lineage (NCBI taxonomy): Eukaryota > Metazoa > Chordata > Amphibia > Caudata > Salamandridae > Pleurodeles > Pleurodeles waltl. The sequence continues at coordinate 633,491,194 of NC_090449.1, forward strand.
TGTATTCCGCTAGGTCTCTAGTTTTAAAAAATGCAGAGGTCTGGTAGGTTTCCCTAGGTGCCGGCTGAGCTAGAGGCCAAAATCCACAGGTAGGCACTTTGCAAAAAACACCTCTGTTTTCTGTGGAAAAATGTGATGTGTTCATGTTGTGTTTTGGGGAATTTACTGTCATGGTCACTAGGCATACCCATGCAAGTGAAGTATCATTTTTATCAGGAGACTTGGGGGAACGCTGGGTGAAAGGAAAGTTGTGGCTCCTCTCAGATTCCAGAACTTTCTGTCACCGAAACGTGAGGAAAAAGTGTTTTTTAGCCAAATATAGAGGTTTGGAAAGGATTCTGGGTAACAGAACCTGGTGAGAGCACCACAAGTCATCCCATCTTGGATTCCCCTAGGTCTCTAATTTCCAAAATGCACAGGTTTGGTAGGTTTCCCTAGGTGCCGGCTGAGCTAGAGGCCAAAATTCACAGGTAGGCAGTTTGCAAAAAGCACCTCTGTTTTCTGTGGAAAAATGTGATGCGTCCACGTTGTGTTTTGGTGCATTTCCTTTGCGGGCACTAGGCCTACCCACACAAGTGAGGTATCATTTTTATCGGGAGACTTAGGGGAACGGTGGGTGGAAGGAAATTTGTGGCTCCTCTCAGATTCCAGAACTTTCTCTCACCGAAATGTGAGGAAAAGGTGCTTTTTTATCCAAATTTAGAGGTTTGCAAAGGATTCTGGGTAACAGAACCTGGTGAGAGCACCACAAGTCTACCCATCTTGGATTCCCCTAGGTCTCTACTTTTCAAAAATGCACAGGTTTGGTAGGTTTCCCTAGGTGCCCGCTGAGCTAGAGGCCATAATCCACATGTAGCCACTTTGCAAAAAATACCTCTGTTTTCTGTGGAAATATGTGACGTGTCAACGTTGTGTTTTGGGGCGTTTTCTGTTGCGGGCACTAGGCCTACCCACACAAGTGAGGTATCATTTTTATCGGGAGACTTAGGGGAACGCTGGATGGAGAGAAATTTGTGGCTCCTCTCAGATTCCAGAACTTTCTCTCACTGAAATGTGAGGAAAAGGTGTTTTTTAGCCAACTTTAGAGGTTTGCAAAGGATTCTAGGTAACAGAACCTGGTGAGAGCCCCACAAGTCACCCAATCTTGGATTCCCCTAGGTCTCTAGTTTTAAAAAATGCACAGGTTTGGTAGATTTCCCTGGGTGCCGGCTGAGCTCGAGGCCAAAATCCATTGGTAGGCACTTTGCAAAAAACACCTCTGTTTTCTGTGGAAAAATGTGATGCGTCCACGTTGTGTTTTGGGGCATTTCCTGTTGCGGGCACTAGGCCTACCCACACAAGTGAGGTATCATTTTTATCGGGAGACTTAGGGGAACGCTGGGTGGAAGGAAATTTGTGGCTCCTCTCAGATTCCAGAACTTACTCTCACTGAAATGTGAGGAAAAGGTGTTTTTTTAGCCAACTTTAAAGGTTTGCAAAGGATTCTGGGTAACAGAACCTGGTGAGAGCCCCACAAGTCACCCCATCTTGGATTCCCTTAGGTCTCTACTTTTCAAAAATGCACAGGTTTGGTAGGTTTTCCATAGATGCCGGTTGAGCTAGAGGCCAAACTCCACAGGTAGGCACTTTGCAAAAAACACCTTTGTTTTCTGTGGAAAAATGTGATGTGTCCACGTTGTGTTTTGGGGCATTTCCTGTTGCGGACACTAGGCCTACTCATACAAGTGAGGTACCATTTTTATTGGGACACTTAGGGGAACGGTGGGTGGAAGGAAATTTGTGGCTCCTCTCAGATTCCAGAACTTTCTCTCACCGAAATGTGAGGAAAAGGTGCTTTTTTATCCAAATTTAGAGGTTTGCAAAGGATTCTGGGTAACAGAACCTGGTGAGAGCACCACAAGTCTACCCATCTTGGATTCCCCTAGGTCTCTAGTTGCCGAAATGCACAGGTTTGGTAGGGTTCCCTAGGTGCCCACTGAGCTAGCGGACAAAATCCACATATAGCCACTTTGCAAAAAACACCTGTGTTTTCTGTGGAAAGATGTGACGCGTCAACGTTGTGTTTTGGGGCATTTTTTGCGGGCACTAGGCCTACCGACACAAGTGAGGTATCATTTTTATCGGGAGACTTAGGGGAACGCTGGGTGGAAGGAAATTTGTGGCTCCTTTCAGATTCCAGAACTTTCTCTCACTGAAATGTGAGGAAAAAGTGTTTTTTAGCCAAATATAGAGGTTTGGAAAAGATTCTGGGTAACATAACCTGGTGAGAGCCCCACAAATCATCCCATCTTGGATTCCCCTAGGTCTCTAGTTTCCAAAATGCACAGGTTTAGTAGGTTTGCCTAGGTGCCGGCTGAGCTAGAGGCCAAAATTCACAAGTAGGCAGTTTGCAAAAGACACCTCTGTTTTCTGTGGAAAATTTGATGTGTCCACGTTGTGTTTTGGGGCATTTCCTGTTGCGGGCACTAGGCCTACCCATACAAGTGAGGCACCATTTTTATCAGGAGACTTAGGGGAACGCTGGGTGGAAGTTAATTTGTGGCTCCTCTGAGATTCCCGAACTTTCTGTCACCGAAATGTGAGGAAAAAGTGTTTATTTAGCCAAATTTAAAGGTTTGCAAAGGATTCTGGGTAACAGAACCTGGTGAGAACCCCACAACTCTCCCCATCTTGGATTCCCCTATGTCTCTAGTTTAAAAAAATGCACAGGTTTGGTAGGTTTCCCTGGGTGCCGGCTGAGCTAGAGGCCAAAATCCAAATGTAGCCACTTTGCAAAAAATACCTCTGTTTTCTGTGGAAAGATGTGACGCGTCAACGTTGTGTTTTGGGGCATTTCTGTCGCGGGCACTAGGCCTACCCACACAAGTGAGGTATCATTTTTATCGGGAGACTTAGGGGAACGCTGGGTGGAAGGAAATTTGTGGCTCCTCTCAGATTCCAGAACTTTCTCTCTCTGAAATGTGAGGAAAAGGTGTTAGCCAAATTTAAAGGTTTGCAAAGGATTCTGGGTAACAGAACCTGGTGAGAGCCCCACAAGTCACCCCATCTTGTATTCCGCTAGGTCTCTAGTTTTAAAAAATGCAGAGGTCTGGTAGGTTTCCCTAGGTACCGGCTGAGCTAGAGGCCAAAATCCACAGGTAGGCACTTTGCAAAAAACACCTCTGTTTTCTGTGGAAAAATGTGATGTGTTCATGTTGTGTTTTGGGGAATTTACTGTCATGGTCACTAGGCCTACCCACACAAGTGAGGTATCATTTTTATCAGGAGACTTAGGGGAACGCTGGGTGGAAGGAAATTTGTGGCTCCTCTCGGATTCCAGAACTTACTCTCACTGAAATGTGAGGAAAAGGTGTTTTTTTAGCCAACTTTAAAGGTTTGCAAAGTATTCTGGGTAACAGAACCTGGTGAGAGCCCCACAAGTCACCCCATCTTGGATTCCCTTAGGTCTCTACTTTTCAAAAATGCACAGGTTTGGTAGGTTTTCCATAGGTGCCGGTTGAGCTAGAGGCCAAACTCCACAGGTAGGCACTTTGCAAAAAACACCTTTGTTTTCTGTGGAAAAATGTGATGTGTCCACGTTGTGTTTTGGGGCATTTCCTGTTGCGGACACTAGGCCTACTCATACAAGTGAGGTACCATTTTTATTGGGAGACTTAGGGGAACGGTGGGTGGAAGGAAATTTGTGGCTCCTCTCAGATTCCAGAACTTTCTCTCACCGAAATGTGAGGAAAAGGTGCTTTTTTATCCAAATTTAGAGGTTTGCAAAGGATTCTGGGTAACAGAACCTGGTGAGAGCACCACAAGTCTACCCATCTTGGATTCCCCTAGGTCTCTACTTTTCAAAAATGCACAGGTTTGGTAGGTTTCCCTAGGTGCCCGCTGAGCTAGAGGCCATAATCCACATGTAGCCACTTTGCAAAAAATACCTCTGTTTTCTGTGGAAATATGTGACGTGTCAACGTTGTGTTTTGGGGCGTTTTCTGTTGCGGGCACTAGGCCTACCCACACAAGTGAGGTATCATTTTTATCGGGAGACTTAGGGGAACGCTGGATGGAGAGAAATTTGTGGCTCCTCTCAGATTCCAGAACTTTCTCTCACTGAAATGTGAGGAAAAGGTGTTTTTTAGCCAACTTTAGAGGTTTGCAAAGGATTCTAGGTAACAGAACCTGGTGAGAGCCCCACAAGTCACCCAATCTTGGATTCCCCTAGGTCTCTAGTTTTAAAAAATGCACAGGTTTGGTAGGTTTCCCTGGGTGCCGGCTGAGCTCGAGGCCAAAATCCATTGGTAGGCAGTTTGCAAAAAACACCTCTGTTTTCTGTGGAAAAATGTGATGCGTCCACGTTGTGTTTTGGGGCATTTCCTGTTGCGGGCACTAGGCCTACCCACACAAGTGAGGCATCATTTTTATCAGGAGACATAGGGGAACGCTGGGTGGAAGTTAATTTGTGGCTCCTCTGAGATTCCCGAACTTTCTGTCACCGAAATGTAAGAAAAAGTGTTAATTTAGCCAAATTTAAAGGTTTGCAAAGGATTCTGGGTAACAGAACCTGGTGAGAGCCCCACAAGTCACCCCATCTTGGATTCCCCTAGGTCTCTAGTTTCCGAAATGCACAGGTTTGGTACGACTCCCTAGGTGCCCGCTGAGCTAGAGACCAAAATTCACAGGTAGGCAGTTTGCAAAAAACACCTCTGTTTTCTGTGGAAAAATTTGATGCGTCCACGTTGTGTTTTAGGTCATTTCCTGTTGCGGGCACTAGGCCTACCCACACAAGTGAGGTATCATTTTTATCGGGAGACTTAGGGGAACGCTGGGTGGAAGGAAATTTGTGGCTCCTTTCAGATTCCAGAACTTTCTCTCACTGAAATGTGAGGAAAAAGTGTTTTTTAGCCAAATATAGAGGTTTGGAAAAGATTCTGCGTAACAGAACCTGGTGAGAGCCCCACAAATCATCCCATCTTGGATTCCCCTAGGTCTCTAGTTTCCAAAATGCACAGGTTTAGTAGGTTTGCCTAGGTGCCGGCTGAGCTAGAGGCCAAAATTCACAGGTAGGCAGTTTGCAAAAGACACCTCTGTTTTCTGTGGAAAATTTGATGTGTCCACGTTGTGTTTTGGGGCATTTCCTGTTGCGGGCACTAGGCATACCCATACAAGTGAGGCATCATTTTTATCAGGAGACTTAGGGGAACGCTGGGTGGAAGTTAATTTGTGGCTCCTCTGAGATTCCCGAACTTTCTGTCACCGAAATGTGAGGAAAAAGTGTTTATTTAGCCAAATTTAAAGGTTTGCAAAGGATTCTGGGTAACAGAACCTGGTGAGAACCCCACAACTCTCCCCATCTTGGATTCCCCTAGGTCTCTAGTTTCCGAAATGCACAGGTTTGCTAGGACTCCCTAGGTGCCGGCTGAGCTAGAGGCCAAAATCCAAATGTAGCCACTTTGCAAAAAATACCTCTGTTTTCTGTGGAAAGATGTGACGCGTCAACGTTGTGTTTTGGGGCATTTCTGTCGCGGGCACTAGGCCTACCCACAAAAGTGAGGTATCATTTTTATCAGGAGACTTAGGGGAACGCTGGGTGGAATGAAATTTGTGGCTCCTCTCAGATTCCAGAACTTTCTCTCACTGAAATGTGAGGAAAAGGTGTTTTTTAGCCAACTTTAGAGGTTTGCAAAGGATTCTGGGTAACAGAACCTGGTGAGAGCCCCACAAGTCACCCCATCTTGGATTCCCCTAGGTCTCTAGTTGTAAAAAATGCACAGGTTTGGTAGGTTTCCCTGGGTGCCGGCTGAGCTAGAGGCCAAAATCGACAGGTAGGCACTTTGCAAAAAACACCTCTGTTTACTGTGGAAAAAAGTGATGTGTTCATGTTGTGTTTTGGGGCATTTCCTGTTGCGGGCACTAGGCCTACCCACACAAGTGAGGCATCATTTTTATCAGGAGACTTAGGGGAACGCTGGGTGGAAGTTAATTTGTGGCTCCTCTGAAATTCCCGAACATTCTGTCACCGAAATGTGAGGAAAAAGTGTTAATTTAGCCAAATTTAAAGGTTTGCAAAGGATTCTGGGTAACAGAACCTGGTGAGAGCCCCACAAGTCTCCCCATCTTGGATTCCCCTAGGTCTCTAGTTTCCGAAATGCACAGGTTTGGCAGGACTCCCTAGGTGCCGGCTGAGCTAGAGGCCAAAATACACAGGTAGGCACTTTGCAAAAAACACCTCTGTTTTCTGTGGAAAAATGTGATGTGTTCACGTTGTGTTTTGGGGCATTTCCTGTTGCGGGCACTAGGCCTACCCACACAAGTGAGGCATAATTTTTATCAGGAGACTTAGGGGAACGCTGGGTAGAAGTTAATTTGTGGCTCCTCTGAGATTCCCGAACTTTCTTTCACCGAAATGTGAGGAAAAAGTGTTTATTTAGCAAAATTTATAGGTTTGCAAAGGATTCTGGGTAACAGAACCTGGTGAGAGCCCCACAAGTCACTCCATCTTGTATTCCGCTAGGTCTCTAGTTTTAAAAAATGCAGAGGTCTGGTAGGTTTCCCAAGGTGCCGGCTGAGCTAGAGGCCAAAATCCACAGGTAGGCACTTTGCAAAAAACACCTCTGTTTTCTGTGGAAAAATGTGATGTGTCCACGTTGTGTTTTGGGGCATTTCCTGTTGCGGACACTTGGCCTACTCATACAAATGTGGTATCATTTTTATTGCAAGACTTAGGGGAACAATGGGTGGAAGGAAATGTGTGGCTCCTCAGATTCCAGAACTTTCTCTCACCGAAATGTGAGGAAAAGGTGTTTTTTAGCCAACTTTAGAGTTTTGCAAACAATTCTGGGTGACAGAACCTGGTGAGAGCCCCACAAGTCATCCCATCTTGGATTCCCCTAGGTCTCTAGTTTCCGAAATGCACAGGTTTGGTAGGTTTCCCTAGGTGCCCGCTGAGCTAGAGGCCAAAATCCACATGTAGGCACTTTGCAAAAAACACCTCTGTTTTCTCTGGAAACATGTGACGCGTCAACGTTGTGTTTTGGGGCATTTCCTGTTGCGGGCACTAGGCCTACCCACACAAGTGAGGTATCATTGTTATCGGGAGACTTAGGGGAACGCTGGGTGGAATGAAATTTGTGGCTCCTCTCAGATTCCAGAACTTTCTCTCACTGAAATGTGAGGAAAAGGTGTTTTTTAGCCAACTTTAGAGGTTTGCAAAGGATTCTGGGTAACAGAACCTGGTGAGAGCCCCACAAGTCACCCCATCTTGGATTCCCCTAGGTCTCTAGTTGTAAAAAATGCACAGGTTTGGTAGGTTTCCCTGGGTGCCGGCTGAGCTAGAGGCCAAAATCGACAGGTAGGCACTTTGCAAAAAACACCTCTGTTTACTGTGGAAAAAAGTGATGTGTTCATGTTGTGTTTTGGGGCATTTCCTGTTGCGGGCACTAGGCCTACCCACACAAGTGAGGCATCATTTTTATCAGGAGACTTAGGGGAACGCTGGGTGGAAGTTAATTTGTGGCTCCTCTGAAATTCCCGAACATTCTGTCACCGAAATGTGAGGAAAAAGTGTTAATTTAGCCAAATTTAAAGGTTTGCAAAGGATTCTGGGTAACAGAACCTGGTGAGAGCCCCACAAGTCTCCCCATCTTGGATTCCCCTAGGTCTCTAGTTTCCGCAATGCACAGGTTTGGCAGGACTCCCTAGGTGCCGGCTGAGCTAGAGGCCAAAATACACAGGTAGGCACTTTGCAAAAAACACCTCTGTTTTCTGTGGAAAAATGTGATGTGTTCACGTTGTGTTTTGGGGCATTTCCTGTTGCGGGCACTAGGCCTACCCACACAAGTGAGGCATAATTTTTATCAGGAGACTTAGGGGAACGCTGGGTAGAAGTTAATTTGTGGCTCCTCTGAGATTCCCGAACTTTCTTTCACCGAAATGTGAGGAAAAAGTGTTTATTTAGCAAAATGTATAGGTTTGCAAAGGATTCTGGGTAACAGAACCTGGTGAGAGCCCCACAAGTCACTCCATCTTGTATTCCGCTAGGTCTCTAGTTTTAAAAAATGCAGAGGTCTGGTAGGTTTCCCAAGGTGCCGGCTGAGCTAGAGGCCAAAATCCACAGGTAGGCACTTTGCAAAAAACACCTCTGTTTTCTGTGGAAAAATGTGATGTGTCCACGTTGTGTTTTGGGGCATTTCCTGTTGCGGACACTTGGCCTACTCATACAAATGTGGTATCATTTTTATTGCAAGACTTAGGGGAACAATGGGTGGAAGGAAATGTGTGGCTCCTCAGATTCCAGAACTTTCTCTCACCGAAATGTGAGGAAAAGGTGTTTTTTAGCCAACTTTAGAGTTTTGCAAACAATTCTGGGTGACAGAACCTGGTGAGAGCCCCACAAGTCATCCCATCTTGGATTCCCCTAGGTCTCTAGTTTCCGAAATGCACAGGTTTGGTAGGTTTCCCTAGGTGCCCGCTGAGCTAGAGGCCAAAATCCACATGTAGGCACTTTGCAAAAAACACCTCTGTTTTCTCTGGAAACATGTGACGCGTCAACGTTGTGTTTTGGGGCATTTCCTGTTGCGGGCACTAGGCCTACCCACACAAGTGAGGTATCATTGTTATCGGGAGACTTAGGGGAACGCTGGGTGGAAGGAAATTCGTGGCTCCTCTCAGATTCCAGAACTTTCTCTCACCGAAATGTGAGGAAAAGGTGTTTTTTAGCCAACTTTAGAGGTTTGCAAAGGATTCTGGGTAACAGAACCTGGTGAGAGCCCCACAAGTCACCCCATCTTGGATTCACCTAGGTCTCTAGTTTTCAAAAATGAACAGGTTTGGTAGGTTTCCCTAGGTGCCGGCTGAGCTACCGGCCAAAATCCAGAGGTAGGCACTTTGCAAAAAACACCTTTGTTTTCTGTGGAAAAATGTGATGTGTCCACGTTGTGTTTTGGGGCATTTCCTGTCACAGGCACTAGGCCTACCCACACAAGTGAGGAATCATTTTTATCGGGAGACTTGGGGCAACGCTGGTTGGAAGGACATTGTGGCTCCTCTCAGATTCCAGAACTTTCTGTCACCGAAATGTAAGGAAAACTTGTTTTTTTAGCCAAATGTAGAGGTTTGCAAAAGATTCTGGGTAACAGAACCTGATGAAAGCCCCACAAGTCACCAAATCTTGCAATCCCCTAGGTCTCTAGTTTTAAAAAATGAACAGTTTTGGTAGGTTTTCCTAGGTGCCGTTTGAGCTAGAGGCCAAAATCCACAGGTAGGCACTTTGCAAAAAATATCTCTGATTTCTGTGGAAAAATGTGAATTGTTCATGTTGTGTTTTGGGGCATTTACTGTCACGGTCACTAGGCCTACCCATGCAAGTGAGGTATCATTTTTATCGGGAGACTTGGAGGAACGCTCGTTGGAAAGACATTTGTGGCTCCTTTCAGATTCCAGAACTTTCTGTCACCGAAATGTGAGGAAAAAGTGTTTTTTTAGCCAAATGTAGAGGTTTGCAAAGGATTCTGGGTAACAGAACCTGGTGGGAGCCCCACAAGTCACCCCATCTTGGATTACCCTAGGTCTCTAGTTTCCAAAATGCACAGGTTTGGCAGGTTTCCCTAGGTGCCGGCTGAGCTAGAGGCCAAAATTCACAGGTAGGCAGTTTGCAAAAAACACCTCTAGTTTTCTGTGGAAAAATGTCATGTGTCCACGTTGTGTTTTGGGGCATTTCCTGTTGCGGGCACTAGGCCTACCCACACAAGTGAGGCATCATTTTTATCAGGAGACTTAGGGGAACGCTGGGTGGAAGGAAATTTGTGGCTCCTCTCAGATTCCAGAACTTTCTATCACCGAAATGAGAGGAAAAAGTGTTTATTTAGACAAATTTAAAGGTTTGCAAAGGATTCTGGGTAACAGAACCTGGTGAGAGCCCCACAAGTCACCCCATCTTTGATTCCCCTAGGTCTCTAGTTTTAAATAATGCACAGGTTTGGTAGGTTTTCCTAGGTGCCGGCTGAGTTGCAGGCCAAAATCCACAGGTAGGCACTTTGCAAAAGACACCTCTGTTTTCTGTGGAAAAATGTAATGTGTCGACGTTTTGTTTTGGGGCATTTCCTGTCGCGGGCACTAGTCCTACTCATAAAAGGGAGGTATAATTTTTATTGGGAGACTTAGGGGAACACTGGGTGGAAGGAAATTTGAGGCTCCTCTCAGATTCCAGAACTTTCTCTCACCAAAATCTGAGGAAAAAGTATTTTTTTAGCCAAATTTAGAGGTTTGCAAAGGATTATGGGTAACAGAACCTGGTGAGAGCCCCACAAGTCAACCCATCTTGGATTCCCCTAGGTCTCTAGTTTCTGAAATGCACAAGTTTGGTAGGATTCCCAAGGTGCCCGCTGAGCTAGAGGCCAAAATCCACATGTAGGCACTTTTCAAAAAACAGCTCTGTTTTCTGTGGAAAGATGTGACACGTCCACTTTGTGTTTTGGGGCATTTCCTGTTGCGGGCACTAGGCCTACCCACACAAGTGAGGTATCATTTTTATTGGCAGACTTAGGGGAACGCTGGGTGGAAGGAAAGTTGTGGCTCCTCTCAGATTCCAGAACTTTCTGTCACCAAAATGTGAGGAAAAAGTGTTTTTTAGCCAAATATAGAGGTTTGGAATGGATTCTGGGTAACAGAACCTGGAGAAGGCCTCTCAAGTCACCCCATCTTGGATTCCCCTAGTTCTCTAGTTTTAAAAAATGCACAGGTTTGGTAGGTTTCCCTAGGTGCCGGCTGAGCTACAGGCCAAAATCCACAGGTAGGCACTTTGCAAAAAACACCTCTGTTTTCTGTGGTAAAATGTGATGTGTCCACGTTGTGTTTTGGGGCATTTCCTGTCACAGGCACTAGGCCTACCCACACAAGTGAGGAATAATTTTTATCAGGAGACTTGGGGGAACGCTGGTTGGAAGGACATTTGTGGCTCCTCTCAGATTCCAGAACTTTCTGTCACCGAAATGTGAGGAAAAAGTGTTTTTTTTAGCCAAATGTAGAGGTTTGCAAAGGATTCTGGGTAACAGATCTTGATGAAAGCCCCACAATTCACCCCATCTTGGATTCCCCTAGGTCTCTAGTTTTCAAAAATGCACAGGTTTGGTAGGTTTTCCTAGGTGCCGGCTGAGTTGCAGGCCAAAATCCACAGGTAGGCACTTTGCAAAAGACACCTCTGTTTTCTGTGGAAAAATGTGATGTGTCCACGTTTTGTTTTGGGGCATTTCCTGTCGCGGGCACTAGTCCTACTCACACAAGGGAGGTATCATTTTTATTGGGAGACTTAGGGGAACACTGGGTGGAAGGAAATTTGAGGCTCCTCTCAGATTCCAGAACTTTCTCTCACCGAAATCTGAGGAAAAAGTATTTTTTTAGCCAAATTTAGAGGTTTGCAAAGGATTATGGGTAACAGAACCTGGTGAGAGCCCCACAAGTCAACCCATCTTGGATTCCCCTAGGTCTCTAGTTTCCGAAATGCACAGGTTTGGTAGGATTCCCAAGGTGCCCGCTGAGCTAGAGGCCAAAATCCACATGTAGGCACTTTGCAAAAAACACCTCTGTTTTCTGTGGAAAAATATGATGCGTCCACGTTGTGTTTTGGGGCATTTCCTGTTGCGGGCACTAGGCCTACCCACAAAAGTGAGTTATTATTTTTATCAGGAGAATTAGGGGAACGCTGGGTGGAAGTTAATTTGTGGCTCCTCTCAGATTCCCGAACTTCCTGTCACCGAAATGTGAGGAAAAAGTGTTTATTTAGCCAAATGTAAACGTTTGCAAAGGATTCTGGGTAACAGAACCTGGTGAGAGCCCCACAAGTCACCCCATCTTGGATTCACCTAGGTCTCTAGTTTTAAAAAATGCACAGGTTTGGTAGGTTTTCCTAGGTGCCGGGTGAGTTGCAGGCCAAAATCCACAGGTAGGCACTTTGCAAAAGACACCTCTATTTTCTGTGGAACAATGTGATGTGTCCACGTTTTGTTTTGGGGCATTTCCTGTCGCGGGCACTAGTCCTACTAATACAACGGAGGTATCATTTTTATTGGGAGACTTAGGGGAACACTGGGTGGAAGGAAATTTGAGGCTCCTCTCAGATTCCAGAACTTTCTCTCACCGAAATCTGAGGAAAAAGTATTTTTTTTGCCAAATTTAGAGGTTTGCAAAGGATTATGGGTAACAGAACCTGGTGAGAGCCCCACAAGTCAACCCATATTGGATTCCCCTAGGTCTCTAGTTTCCGAAATGCACAGGTTTGGTAGGATTCCCAAGGTGCCCGCTGAGCTAGAGGCCAAAATCCACATGTAGGCACTTTGCAAAAAACACCTCTGTTTTCTGTGGAAAGATGTGACCCGTCCACGTTGTGTTTTGGGGCATTTCCTGTTGCGGGCACTAGGCCTACCCACACAAGTGAGGTATCATTTTTATCGGGAGACTTAGGGGAATGCTGGGTGGAAGGAAAGTTGTGGCTCCTCTCAGATTCCAAAACTTTCTGACACCAAAATGTGAGGAAAAAGTGTTTTTTAGCCAAATATAGAGGTTTGGAATGGATTCTGGGTAACAGAACCTGGAGAAAGCCTCTCAAGTCACCCCATCTTGGATTCCCCTAGGTCTCTAGTTTAAAAAAATGCACAGGTTTGGTAGGTTTCCCTAGGTGCCAGCTGAGCTACAGGCCAAAATCCACAGGTAGGCACTATGCAAAAAACACCTCTGTTTTCTGTGGTAAAATGTGATGTGTCCACGTTGTGTTTTGGGGCATTTCCTGTCACAGGCACTAGGCCTACCCACGCAAGTGAGGAATAATTTTTATCAGGAGACTTGGGGGAACGCTGGTTGGAAGGACATTGTGGCTCCTCTCAGATTCCAGAACTTTCTGTCACCGAAATGTGAGGAAAACGTGTTTTTTTTAGCCAAATGTAGAGGTTTGCAAAGGATTCTGGGTAACAGAACCTGATGAAAGCCCCACAAGTCACCAAATCTTGGAATTCCCTAGGTCTCTAGTTTTAAAAAATGAACAGTTTTGGTAGGTTTCCCTAGTTGCCGTTTGAGCTAGAGGCCAAAATCCACAGGTAGGCACTTTGCAAAAAATATCTCTGATCTGTTTTGGGGCATTTACTGTCACGGTCACTAGGCCTACCCATGCAAGTGAGGTGTCATTTTTATCGGGAGACTTGGAGGAATGCTGGTTGGAAAGACATTTGTGGCTCCTTTCAGATTTGAGAACTTTCTGTCACCGAAATGTGAGGAAAAAGTGTTTTTTTAGCCAAATGTAGAGGTTTGCAAAGGATTCTGGGTAACAGAACCTGGTGGGAGCCCCACAAGTCACCCCATCTTGGATTACCCTAGGTCTCTAGTTTCCAAAATGCACAGGTTTGGTAGGTTTCCCTAGGTGCCGGCTGAGCTAGAGGCCAAAATTCACAGGTAGGCAGTTTGCAAAAAACACCTCTGTTTTCTGTGGAAAAATGTGATGCGTCCACGTTGTGTTTTGGGGCATTTCCTGTTGCGGGCACTAGGCCTACCCACACAAGTGAGGCATCATTTTTATCAGGAGACTTAGGGGAACGCTGGGTGGAAGTTAATATGTGGCTCCTCTCAGATTCCCAAACTTTCTCTCACCGAAATGTGAGTAAAAAGTGTTTATTTAGCCAAATGTAGAGGTTTGCAAAGGATTCTGGGTAACAGAACCTGATGAAAGCCTCACAAGTCACCAAATCTTGGAATTCCCTAGGTCTCTAGTTTTAAAAAATGAACATTTTTGGTAGGTTTCCCTAGTTGCCGTTTGAGCTAGAGGCCAAAATCCACAGGTAGGCACTTTGCAAAAAATATCTCTGATTTCTGTGGAAAAATGTGATGTGTTCATGTTGTGTTTTGGGGCATTTACTGTCACGGTCACTAGGCCTAGCCATGCAAGTGAGGTGTCATTTTTATCGGGAGACTTGGAGGAACGCTGGTTGGAAAGACATTTGTGGCTCCTTTCAGATTCGAGAACTTTCTGTCACCGAAATGTGAGGAAAAAGTGTTTTTTTAGCCAAATGTAGAGGTTTGCAAAGGATTCTGGGTAACAGAACCTGGTGAGAGCCCCACAACTCATCCCATCTTTGATTCCCCTAGGTCTCTAGTTTTCAAAAATGCACAGCTTTGGTCGGTTTTCCTAGGTGCCGGCTGAGTTGCAGGCCAAAATCCACAGGTAGGCACTTTGCAAAAGACACCTCTGTTTTCTGTGGAAAAATGTAATGTGTCGACGTTTTGTTTTGGGGCATTTCCTGTCGCGGGCGTCCTATTCATAAAAGGGAGGTATCATTTTTATTGGGAGACTTAGGGGAACACTGGGTGGAAGGAAATTTGAGGCTCCTCTCAGATTCCAGAACTTTCTATCACCGAAATGTGAGGAAAAAGTGTTTATTTAGACAAATTTAAAGGTTTGCAAAGGATTCTGGGTAACAGAACCTGGTGAGAGCCCCACAAGTCACCCCATCTTTGATTCCCCTAGGTCTCTAGTTTTAAATAATGCACAGGTTTGGTAGGTTTTCCTAGGTGCCGGCTGAGTTGCATGCCAAAATCCACAGGTAGGCACTTTGCAAAAGACACCTCTGTTTTCTGTGGAAAAATGTAATGTGTCGACGTTTTGTTTTGGGGCATTTCCTGTCGCGGGCACTAGTCCTACTCATAAAAGGGAGGTATCATTTTTATTGGGAGACTTAGGGGAACACTGGGTGGAAGGAAATTTGAGGCTCCTCTCAGATTCCAGAACTTTCTCTCACCGAAATCTGAGGAAAAAGTATTTTTTTAGCCAAATTTAGAGGTTTGCAAAGGATTATGGGTAACAGAACCTGGTGAGAGCCCCACAAGTCAACCCATCTTGGATTCCCCTAGGTCTCTAGTTTCTGAAATGCACAGGTTTGGTAGGATTCCCAAGGTGCCCGCTGAGCTAGAGGCCAAAATCCACATGTAGGCACTTTGCAAAAAACAGCTCTGTTTTCTGTGGAAAGATGTGACACGTCCACTTTGTGTTTTGGGGCATTTCCTGTTGCGGGCACTAGGCCTACCCACACAAGTGAGGTATCATTTTTATCGGCAGACTTAGGGGAACGCTGGGTGGAAGGAAAGTTGTGGCTCCTCTCAGATTCCAGAACTTTCTGTCACCAAAATGTGAGGAAAAAGTGTTTTTTAGCCAAATATAGAGGTTTGGAATGGATTCTGGGTAACAGAACCTGGAGAAGGCCTCTCAAGTCACCCCATCTTGGATTCCCCTAGGTCTCTAGTTTTAAAAAATGCACAGGTTTGGTAGGTTTCCCTAGGTGCCGGCTGAGCTACAGGCCAAAATCCACAGGTAGGCACTTTGCAAAAAACACCTCTGTTTTCTGTGGTAAAATGTGATGTGTCCATGTTGTGTTTTGGGGCATTTCCTGTCACAGGCACTAGGCCTACCCACACAAGTGAGGAATAATTTTTATCAGGAGACTTGGGGGAACGCTGGTTGGAAGGATATTTGTGGCTCCTCTCAGATTCCAGAACTTTCTGTCACCGAAATGTGAGGAAAAAGTGTTTTTTTAGCCAAATGTAGAGGTTTGCAAAGGATTCTGGGTAACAGATCTTGATGAAAGCCCCACAAGTCACCCCATCTTGGATTCCCCTAGGTCTCTAGTTTTCAAAAATGCACAGGTTTGGTAGGTTTTCCTAGGTGCCGGCTGAGTTGCAGGCCAAAATCCACAGGTAGGCACTTTGCAAAAGACACCTCTGTTTTCTGTGGAAAAATGTGATGTGTCCACATTTTGTTTTGGGGCATTTCCTGTCGCGGGCACTAGTTCTACTCACACAAGGGAGGTATCATTTTTATTGGGAGACTTAGGGGAACACTGGGTGGAAGGAAATTTGAGGCTCCTCTCAGATTCCAGAACTTTCTCTCACCGAAATCTGAGGAAAAAGTATTTTTTTAGCCAAATTTAGAGGTTTGCAAAGGATTATGGGTAACAGAACCTGGTGAGAGCCCCACAAGTCAACCCATCTTGGATTCCCCTAGGTCTCTAGTTTCCGAAATGCACAGGTTTGGTAGGATTCCCAAGGTGCCCGCTGAGCTAGAGGCCAAAATCCACATGTAGGCACTTTGCAAAAAACACCTCTGTTTTCTGTGGAAAAATATGATGCGTCCACGTTGTGTTTTGGGGCATTTCCTGTTGCGGGCACTAGGCTTACCCACAAAAGTGAGTTATTATTTTTATCAGGAGACTTAGGGGAACGCTGGGTGGAAGTTAATTTGTGGCTCCTCTCAGATTCCCGAACTTCCTGTCACCGAAATGTGAGGAAAAAGTGTTTTTTTAGCCAAATTTAGAGGTTTGCAAAGGATTATGGGTAACAGAACCTGGTGAGAGCCCCACAAGTCAACCCATATTGGATTCCCCTAGGTCTCTAGTTTCCGAAATGCACAGGTTTGGTAGGATTCCCAAGGTGCCCGCTGAGCTAGAGGCCAAAATCCACATGTAGGCACTTTGCAAAAAACAGCTCTGTTTTCTGTGGAAAGATGTGACCCGTCCACGTTGTGTTTTGGGGCATTTCCTGTTGCGGGCACTAGGCCTACCCACACAAGTGAGGTATCATTTTTATCGGGAGACTTAGGGGAATGCTGGGTGGAAGGAAAGCTGTGGCTCCTCTCAGATTCCAAAACTTTCTGACACCAAAATGTGAGGAAAAAGTGTTTTTTAGCCAAATATAGAGGTTTGGAATGGATTCTGGGTAACAGAACCTGGAGAAAGCCTCTCAAGTCACCCCATCTTGGATTCCCCTAGGTCTCTAGTTTTAAAAAATGCACAGGTTTGGTAGGTTTCCCTAGGTGCCGGCTGAGCTACAGGCCAAAATCCACAGGTAGGCACTATGCAAAAAACACCTCTGTTTTCTGTGGTAAAATGTGATGTGTCCACGTTGTGTTTTGGGGCATTTCCTGTCACAGGCACTAGGCCTACCCACGCAAGTGAGGAATAATTTTTATCAGGAGACTTGGGGGAACGCTGGTTGGAAGGACATTGTGGCTCCTCTCAGATTCCAGAACTTTCTGTCACCGAAATGTGAGGAAAACGTGTTTTTTTTAGCCAAATGTAGAGGTTTGCAAAGGATTCTGGGTAACAGAACCTGATGAAAGCCCCACAAGTCACCAAATCTTGGAATTCCCTAGGTCTCTAGTTTTAAAAAATGAACAGTTTTGGTAGGTTTCCCTAGTTGCCGTTTGAGCTAGAGGCCAAAATCCACAGGTAGGCACTTTGCAAAAAATATTTCTGATCAGTTTTGGGGCATTTACTGTCACGGTCACTAGGCCTACCCATGCAAGTGAGGTGTCATTTTTATCGGGAGACTTGGAGGAATGCTGGTTGGAAAGACATTTGTGGCTCCTTTCAGATTTGAGAACTTTCTGTCACCGAAATGTGAGGAAAAAGTGTTTTTTTAGCCAAATGTAGAGGTTTGCAAAGGATTCTGGGTAACAGAACCTGGTGGGAGCCCCACAAGTCACCCCATCTTGGATTACCCTAGGTCTCTAGTTTCCAAAATGCACAAGTTTGGTAGGTTTCCCTAGGTGCCGGCTGAGCTAGAGGCCAAAATTCACAGGTAGGCAGTTTGCAAAAAACACCTCTGTTTTCTGTGGAAAAATGTGATGCGTCCACGTTGTGTTTTGGGGCATTTCCTGTTGCGGGCACTAGGCCTACCCACACAAGTGAGGCATCATTTTTATCAGGAGACTTAGGGGAACGCTGGGTGGAAGTTAATATGTGGCTCCTCTAAGATTCCCAAACTTTCTCTCACCGAAATGTGAGTAAAAAGTGTTTATTTAGCCAAATGTAGAGGTTTGCAAAGGATTCTGGGTAACAGAACCTGATGAAAGCCTCACAAGTCACCAAATCTTGGAATTCCCTAGGTCTCTAGTTTTAAAAAATGAACATTTTTGGTAGGTTTCCCTAGTTGCCGTTTGAGCTAGAGGCCAAAATCCACAGGTAGGCACTTTGCAAAAAATATCTCTGATTTCTGTGGAAAAATGTGATGTGTTCATGTTGTGTTTTGGGGCATTTACTGTCACGGTCACTAGGCCTAGCCATGCAAGTGAGGTGTCATTTTTATCGGGAGACTTGGAGGAACGCTGGTTGGACAGACATTTGTGGCTCCTTTCAGATTCGAGAACTTTCTGTCACCGAAATGTGAGGAAAAAGTGTTTTTTTAGCCAAATGTAGAGGTTTGCAAAGTATTCTGGGTAACAGAACCTGGTGAGAGCCCCACAAGTCATCCCATCTTTGATTCCCCTAGGTCTCTAGTTTTCAAAAATGCACAGCTTTGGTAGGTTTCCATAGGTGCCGGCTGAGCTAGAGGCCAAAATCCACAGGTAGGCACTTTGCAAAAAACACCTTTGTTTTCTGTGGAAAAATGTGATGTGTCCACGTTGTGTTTTGGGCCATTTCCTGTTGCGAACACTTGGTTACTCATACAAGTGAGGTATAATTTTTATTGCCAGACTTAGGGGAACAATGGGTGGAAGGAAATGTGTGGCTCCTCTCAGATTCCAGAACTTTCTCTCACCGAAATGTGAGGAAAAGGTGCTTTTTTAGCCAAATTTAGAGGTTTGCAAAGGATTCTGGGTAACAGAACCTGGTGAGAGCCCCACAAGTCATCCCATCTTGGATTTCCCTAGGTCTCTAGTTTCCGAAATGCACAGGTTTATTAGGATTCCCTGGGTGCCCGCTGAGCTAGAGGCCAAAATCCACATGTAGGCACTTTGCAAAAAATACCTCTGTTTTCTGTGGAAACATGTGACGCGTCCACGTTGTGTTTTGGGGCATTTCCTGTTGCGGGAACTAGGCCTACCCACACAAGTGAGGTATCATCTTTATCGGGAGACTTAGGGGAACGCAGGGTGGAAGGAAATTTGTGGCTCCTCTCAGATTCCAGAACTTTCTCTCACCGAAATGTGAGAAAAGGGTGCTTTTTTAGCCAAATGTAGAGGTTTGCAAAGGATTCTGGGTAACAGAACCTGGTAAGAGCCCCACAAGTCAACCCATCTTGGATTCCCCTAGGTCTCTAGTTTTAAAAAATGCACAGGTTTGGTAGGTTTCCCTAGGTGCCGGCTGAGCTAGAGGCCAAAATCCACAGGTAGGCACTTTGCAAAAAACACCTTTGTTTTCTGTGGAAAAATGCGATGTGTCCACGTTGTGTTTTGGGCCATTTCCTGTTGCGAACACTTGGTTACTCATACAAGTGAGGTATCATTTTTATTGCCAGACTTAGGGGAACAATGGGTGGAAGGAAATGTGTGGCTCCTCTCAGATTCCAGAACTTTCTCTCACCGAAATGTGAGGAAAAGGTGCTTTTTTAGCCTAATTTAGAGGTTTGCAAAGGATTCTGGGTAACAGAACCTGGTGAGAGCCCCACAAGTCATCCCATCTTGGATTTCCCTAGGTCTCTAGTTTCCGAAATGCACAGGTTTATTAGGATTCCCTGGGTGCCCGCTGAGCTAGAGGCCAAAATCCACATGTAGGCACTTTGCAAAAAATACCTCTGTTTTCTGTGGAAACATGTGACGCGTCCACGTTGTGTTTTGGGGCATTTCCTGTTGCGGGAACTAGGCCTACCCACACAAGTGAGGTATCATCTTTATCGGGAGACTTAGGGGAACGCAGGGTGGAAGGAAATTTGTGGCTCCTCTCAGATTCCAGAACTTTCTCTCACCGAAATGTGAGAAAAAGGTGCTTTTTTAGCCAAATGTAGAGGTTTGCAAAGGATTCTGGGTAACAGAACCTGGTAAGAGCCCCACAAGTCAACCCATCTTGGATTCCCCTAGGTCTCTAGTTTTAAAAAATGCACAGGTTTGGTAGGTTTCCCTAGGTGCCGGTTGAGCTAGAGGCCAAAATCCAAAGGTAGGCACTTTGCAAAAAACACCTCTGTTTTCTGTGGAAAAATGTGATGTGTTCACGTTGTGTTTTGGGCCATTTACTGTTGCGGTCACTAGGCCTACCCATGAAAGTGAGGTATCATTTTTATAAGGAGACTTGGGGGAACGCTGGATGAAAGAAAAGTTGTGGCTCCTCTAAGATTCCAGAACTTTCTGTCACCGAAATGTGAGGAAAAAGTGTTTTTTAGCCAAATATTGAGGTTTGGAAAAGATTCTGGGTAACAGAACCTGGTGAGAGCCCCACAAGTCATCCCATCTTGGATTCCCCTAGGTCTCTAGTTTCCAAAATGCACAGGTTTGGTAGGTTTGCCTAGGTGCCAGCTGAGCTAGAGGCCAAAATTCACAGGTAGGCAGTTTGCAAAAAACACCTCTGTTTTCGGTGGAAAAATGTGATGCGTCCTTGTTGTGTTTTGGGGCATTTCCTGTTGCGGGCACTAGGCCTACCCACACAAGTGAGCCATCATTTTTATCAGGAGACTTAGGGGAACGCTGGGGGGAAGTTAATTTGTGGCTCCTCTCAGATTCCCAAACTTTCTCTCACCGAAATGTGAGGAAAAAGTGTTTATTGAGCCATATTTAAAGGTTTGCAAAGGATTCTGGGTAACAGAACCTGGTGAGAGCCCCACAAGTCATCCCATCTTGGATTCCCTTGGGTCTCTACTTTTCAAAAATGCACAGGTTTGGTAGGTTTCCATAGGTGCTGGCTGAGCTAGAGGCCAAAATCCACAGGTAGGCACTTTTCAAAAAACACCTTTGTTTTCTGTGGCAAAATGTGATGTGTCCACGTTGTGTTTTGCGGCATTTCCTGTTGCGGACACTGGGCCTACTCATACAAGTGAGGTACCATTTTTATTGGGAGACTTAGAGGAACGGTGGGTGGAAGAAAATTTGTGGCTCCTCTCAGATTCCAGAACTTTCTCTCACCGAAATGTGAGGAAAAGGTGCTTTTTTATCCAAATTTAGAGGTTTGCAAAGGATTCTGGGTAACAGAACCTGGTGAGAGCCCCACAAGTCAACCCATCTTGGATTCCCCTAGGTCTCTAGTTGCCGAAATGCACAGGTTTGGTAGGATTCCCTAGGTGCCGGCTTAGCTAGAGGCCAAAATTCACAGGAAGGCAGTTTGCAAAAAACACTTCTGTTTTCTGTGGAAAAATGTGATGCGTCAACGTTGTGTTTTGGGGCATTTTCTGTTGCGGGCACTAGGCCTACCCACACAAGTGAGGTATCATTTTTATCGGGAGACTTAGGGGAACGCTGGGTGGAAGGAAATTTGTGGCTCCTCTCAGATTCCAGAACTTTCTCTCACCGAAATGTGAGGAAAAGGTGCTTTTTTAGCCAAATTTAGAGGTTTGCAAAGGATTCTGGGTAACAGAACCTGGTGAGAGCCCCACAAGTCATCCCATCTTGGATTCCCCTAGGTCTCTAGTTTCCGAAATGCACAGGTTTGGTAGGATTCCCTAGGTGCCCGCTGAGCTAGAGGCCAAAATCCACATGTAGGCACTTTGCAAAAAACACCTCTGTTTTCTGTGGAAACATTTGACGCGTCAACGTTGTTTTTTGGGGCATTTCCTGGTGCGGGCACTAGGCCTACCCACACAAGTGAGGTATCATTGTTATTGGGAGACTTAGGGGAACGCTGGGTTGAAGGAAATTCGTGGCTCCTCTCAGATTCCAGAACTTTCTCTCACCGAAATGTGAGGAAAAGGTGTTTTTTAGCCACTTTTAGAGGTTTGCAAAGGATTCTGGGTAACAGAACCTGGTGAGAGCCCCACAAGTCATCCCATCTTGGATTCCCCTAGGTCTCTCGGTTTAAAAAATGCACAGGTCTGGTAGGTTTACCTAGGTGCCGGCTGAGTAAGAGGCAAAATTCCACAGGTAGGCACTTTGCAAAAAAAAACCTCTGTTTACTGTGGAAAAATGTGATGTGTTCATGTTGTGTTTTGGGGCATTTACTGTTGCGGTCACTAGGCCTACCCATGCAAGTGAGGTATAATTTTTATCAGGAGATTTGGGGGAACGCTGGGTGAAAGGAAAGTTGTGGCTCCTCTCAGATTCCAGAACTTTCTCTCACCGAAATGTGAGGAAAAAGTGTTTTTATCCAAATATAGAGGTTTGGAAAGGATTCTGGGTAACAGAACCTGGTGAGAGCCCCAAAAGGCACCCCATCTTGGATTCCCCTAGGTCTCTAGTTTCCAAAATGCACAGGTTTGGTAGGTTTCCCTAGGTGCTGGCTGAGCTAGATGCCAAAATTCACAGATAGGCACTTTGCAAAAAACACCTCTGTTTTCTGTGGAAAAATGTGATGTGTCCACGTTGTGTTTTGGGGCATTTCCTGTCACAGGCACTAGGAATACCCACAAAAGTGAGGAATCATTTTTATCGGGAGACTTGGGGCAACGCTGGTTGGAAGGACATTGTGGCTCCTCTCAGATTCCAGAACTTTCTGTCACCGAAATGTGAGGAAAAAGTGTTTTTTTAGCCAAATGTAGAGGTTTGCAAAGGATTCTGGGTAACAGAACCTGATGAAAGCCCCACAAGTCACCAAATCTTGGAATCCCCTAGGTCTCTAGTTTTAAAAAATGAACAGTTTTAGTAGGTTTCCCTCGGTGCTGTTTGAGCTAGAGGCCAAAATCCACAGGTAGGCACTTTGCAAAAAATACTTCTGATTTCTGTGGAAAAATGTGATTTGTTCATGTTGTGTTTTGGGGCATTTACTGTCACGGTCACTAGGCCTACCCATGCAAGTGAGGTATCATTTTTATCGGGAGACTTGGAGAAACGCTGGTTGGAAAGACATTTGTGGCTCCTTTCAGATTCGAGAACTTTCTGTCACCGAAATGTGAGGAAAAAGTGTTTTTTTAGCCAAATGTAGAGGTTTGCAAAGGATTCTGGGTAACAGAACCTGGTGGGAGCCCCACAAGTCACCCCATCTTGGATTACCCTAGGTCTCTAGTTTCCAAAATGCACAGGTTTGGTAGGTTTCCCTAGGTGCCGGCTGAGCTAGAGGACAAAATTCACAGGAAGGCAGTTTGCAAAAAACACCTCTGTTTTCTGTGGAAAAATGTGATGCGTCCACTTTGTGTTTTGGGGCATTTCCTGTTGCGGGCACTAGACCTACCCACACAAGTGAGGCATCATTTTTATCAGGAGACTTAGGGGAACGCTGGGTGGAAGTTAATTTGTGGGTCCTCTCAGATTCCCGAACTTTCTGTCACCGAAATGTTAGGAAAATGTGTTTATTTGGCCAAATTTAAGGGTTTGCAAAGGATTCTGGGTAACAGAACCTGGTGAGAGCCCCACAAGTCACCCCATCTTTGATTCCCATAGGTCTCTAATTTTCAAAAATGCACAGCTTTGGTAGATTTCCATAGATGCCGGCTGAGCTAGAGGCCAAAATCCACAGGTAGGCATTTTGCAAAAAACACCTTTGTTTTCTGTGGAAAATGTGATGTGTCCACGTTGTGTTTTGGGGCATTTCCTGTTGCGGACACTTGGCCTACTCATACAAGTGAAGTATCATTTTTATTGCAAGAATTAAGGGAACAATGGGTGGAAGGAAATGTGTGGCTCCTCTCAGATTCCAGAACTTTCTCTCACCGAAATGTGAGGAAAAGGTGCTTTTTTAGTCAAATTTAGAGGTTTGCAAAGGATTCTGGGTAACAGAACCTGGTGAGAGCCCCACAAGTCATCCCAACTTGGATTCCCCTAGGTCTCTAGTTTCGGAAATGCACAGGTTTGGTAGGATTCCCTAGGTGCCCGCTGAGCTAGAGGCCAAAATCCACATGTAGGCACTTTGCAAAAAACACCTCTGTTTTCTGTGGAAACATGTGACGCGTCAACGTTGTGTTTTGGGGCATTTCCTGTTGCGGGCACTAGGCCTACCCACACAATTGAGGTATCATTGTTATCGGGAGACTTAAGGGAACGCTGGGTGGAAGGAAATTCGTGGCTCCTCTCAGATTCCAGAACTTTCTCTCACCGAAATGTGAGGAAAAGGAGTTTTTTAGCCAACTTTAGAGGTTTGCAAACGATTCAAGGTAACAGAACCTGGTGAGAGCCCCACAAGTCATCCCATCTTGGATTCCCCTAGGTCTCTAGTTTCCGAAATGCACAGGTTTGGTAGGTTTCCCTAGGTTCCCGCTGAGATAGAGGCCAAAATCCATATGTAGGCACTTTGCAAAAAACACCTTTGTTTTCTGTGGAAAAATGTGATGTGTCCACGCTGTGTTTTGGGGCATTTCCTGTCGTGGGCACTAGGCCTACTCATACAAGTGAGGTATCATTTTTATCTGGAGACTTGGGGGAACGCTGGGTGAAAGGAAAGTTGTGGCTCCTCTCAGATTCCAGAACATTCTGTCACCAAAATGTGAGGAAAAAGTGTTTTTATCCAAATATAGAGGTTTGGAAAGGATTCTGGGTAACAGAACCTGGTGAGAGCCCCACAAGTCATCCCATCTTGGATTTCCCTAGGTCTCTAGTTGCCAAAATGCACAGGTTTGGTAGGTTTCCCTAGGTGCCGGCTGAGCTAGAGGCCAAACTTCACAGGTAGGCAGTTTGCAAAAAACACCTTAGTTTTCTGTGGAAAAATGTGATGCGTCCACGTTGTGTTTTGGGGCATTTCCTGTTGCGGGCACTAGGCCTACCCACAAAAGTGAGTTATTATTTTTATCAGGAGACTTAGGGGAACGCTGGGTGGAAGTTAATTTGTGGCTCCTCTCAGATTCCCGAACTTCCTGTCACCAAAATGTGAGGAAAAAGTGTTTTTAGCCAAATTTAAACGTTTACAAAGGATTCTGGGTAACAGAACCTGGTGAGAGCCCCACAAGTCACCCCATCTTGGATTCACCTAGGTCTCTAGTTTTAAAAAATGCACAGGTTTGGTAGGTTTCCTTAGGTGCCGGCTGAGCTACTGTCCTGCTATTTGATGGAGTTTTGTTTTGGCCAATGACTTTGTGTTTCACCACTGCGCATATTAGTTGCTCAATGTTTACCAGTAGCACATGGTATGTTTTGTTCAGTTTAGCCGCCTATGGGCTTTGACATTGCATTAGTCATTACATTCTGTATTCTGCCTATTGGCTTTGACATGCTGTATCCAGTCTAGCCGCCTATTGGCTTTGACATTGCATTCCTATTGACTTTGACATGCTATTAGATATTCTGCCTATTGGCTTTGACATGATATCATATATTACATTTTGTATTCAGCTCCGCTGCCTATTGGCTTTGACATGATATTATACATTACACTTTGTATTCAGCTCCGCTGCCTATTGGCTTTGACATGATATTATACATTGCATTTTATATTCAGCTCAGCTGCCTATGGGCTTTGACATGATATAAGACATTGCATTTTGTATTCAGCTTAGATGCCTATTGGCTTTGACATGACACTAGACATTGCATTTGATATTTAGGTTAGCTGCCTATTGCCTTTAACATGACATTGCATTTGATATTTAGGTTAGCTGCCCATTGCCTTTAACGTGGAGTTCTGTATTTTTCCAAGCTGTGTTTTTGCACCAGAGAACCAAGATGTTTTGCTCTCACAGTAGACTAGACCTGATAAGAGAGAGTACATGGGCGTCGTTTCTCTTCCCTTGAGCTTGGGAACAGGGGTAGTCTTGGAGACCTGGCCAGTCTCCAAAAGGCTTGCTCAGTTTCCCAGGTCTGAGAGGAGGGGGCACACCTTTGTAACGAATGTAACAGGCTGCAGAGAGTCAGATTCGAATCTGCCGGACCTCGTGCTGGAGCTTGGCGCCAGTTGCCAGCATCCCGTGTGGGTAGATGACACTCTTTCTCGCGGCTGACAGGGGTCTCAGCTTGCAGACCTTAGAAAGATGTAGCTGTAAATAGTTCCTACACGGTGAAGTATTTGTTTTGCTTTGCATTCAATATCTTATAAATATAACCTGCTGTGTATATTGCAAACTGATATATTTTGTTTGATTAACGCGGACTTGAAAGCTACTAATTCGTCATTCATTCATAAACATTGTGGTTGGGGAAGAATAAAATAACAATAAAAGTCTTCTTTGACCTCAGAAGTGCATTTCTGTTGTGTTATGTTAGTGCTTAGAAACTAAATAAGAGGAAAGCACTACAATTGGTACCAGAAGTGGGGTCGGTCATTAAGAGGTGATTAAAAGGGGTTTGACGAGTTAGTAGATTTCTAAGTGCACACTTTAAAAGTGTAATTGTTTTTTGTTGTTTGGAGAATTACAGAAATTGTTTTCTGTTTGGAGAATCACAGTAGCACGGCAGACCATGTCTGAGAATACATGTGTTGATGAACTGCCTGATGGTGCTAAGAAAAACTGTGAATTGTTTTCTGTTTGGGGAATTACAGAAGAAAATGCATGTGTAGCTAAAAGGCCTGATAATGTTTTGAGAAATAATTCCTGTTGTATATATGTAGAAAACGTGTGTTTTGGAAGTAATGATGACAGAAAGGTCTGGATACCTTTATCTGCTTACAGAGAAATGCAGGAGAAATGTAGGCAGTTGGAACATGAAAATAGGAATTTACGTGAGCAAATTAGCCCGACTGAAAGTTATAAAAAGGCTGTTTATGAAGAATCTTTCTTGTCCCATTCCAGTAATGAGGGGGTTAAGAGAGCTCCGAGCTGCACTGAGTTTCCGTGTGAGCCAGGGTTTTTGGCAGCCAAAGTGCATTCCTTAACTGATAACAGGGACGAGAGACCAGAATGTGATTTACGAGTTACGTTGCAAAATGCACAAGTAAAACGAAGGATTTTAGAGCAAGACACCCCGAGTTTCATTAGCTTGTTTGATTTTTGGAAAAAGAATAGCCCTCATTTGAGAGAAATCCTAACACTTTTGTACATGGTCACTGTGAAAAATTATATGCAGCTGCGCGCTTGTGATTTGGCAAATGAAATAATGCAGACTTTAGGTTTCTGCGCAGTGCAAGAAGGAAATACTTATGTACATTTAAATCATGAACAAGGAAAGAAAATAGTGCCCCTAGCTAGAATCATACAATGGATCTGGTACTTGCAAGACAGGGCTAGAGTACCACAGATAAAAGAATTACCGATGAAATTGTGTGCACCATTTGAATTCGTGTCTACTGAAGATAAAAAGCATGTTTGTTTTACTAATGATTCATTGACTGAAATGTTGTTTTCTGGCACCGTAGAAGGAACAGCGTTGTATAATGTGTGTCAGATTTTAAAGCAAGAGCTACGTGAGATGTGTAATTTTTACGCTGATTTTTGGTTCTTTGATAATGTTTTAGCCACATGGCTTGTACCTAACTGGTTCAATTACCTTGCAGATGTTAATCAGAAAAATTCAGAGAGAGAAGTGTTCACCCAGAATTCTGCCTTAGTGGGGATGGCTATGTGGGTGCCCCAGAAATGTGAAAAGGCCACTTACAGGTGGGCAGAGATGAGAGAGATGCACATTCCCCTAGATTTGATAAAAACTGTGCAGCACGCACAAAAGCAATCTGTCATGCAAGCAGTCACAGAGCAGTTGGGGAGAGGAAAGTTACCAGAACAGAAATGGCAAATTGATCAGGTTTTAGGGAGAGTGATTGCTGCAAATTACCAAGGAAAAATCGAAATTATGCTGATACCTAGAAAATAATCTGATTCATTCATACAAATTGGAGACAGAATGGCCCAACTTGGCAAAAATGCAGTGAATGGAGGTTTGGTAAAGAAGGAGTCTGCCCCAGCCCTTCTGACAGTGCAAGAAAAGGGAAGCTGTGGCGCAGCAGATAAAAACCTCAGTGCTGATGTGTGGGCTGAAGCCCCAAGTGATCCTCCAGAACCTGCAGTGAATATAACAAAGGGCCCCAAAAACGTCCTGCTGATTATAAAACAGGGAAAGGAAGAGGAAGGGTGCAGTTTAAATGAAAAATGTTATTTGCAAGAAAAGTCATACTTGTTTCTTTTGCAGATCCTACCACGTTTCGCCACTGTCCCTGAGTGTGCTGCGTGGTCCCCCTTCCGGTGTGTGCGTGTGGGGTCGGGGAAGGGACCGAATCCCCAACCTGAACCTGGCTGAGTAAAGTGCCAGCACCATGGATCCATTTTGCGCAAACTGCGCCTTCAGTTCAAGTTCAACTTGTTTGCTGTGTTTTTTTGTTTTTTTTTCCCTCTCGTATGGAACTCTGACTTTTGCTTACCTTCCAGAAAACCTTTCAGGTGGACCGTGCACCTTTACATGAGCAGAACTCATGCCACATCAAATTGCTAACACTGTTGAATTAGAGACTCATTCAGAAAAAAAAATTGTCCAGTCTTTTCTATGTAGATGTATCTGATGTGAAAGGTTATGAAATCAATGTGTTAATTCACTTCTATTGCTTTACAGGGATTGCTTTGATCATTGAAATTTGATTTGCTGATAATGTTTTTTTTTTTGTTTGTTTGAAATATGAGATATGTGAAACAAAAATTCATTGGTCAAAGGGCGGAATGTCCTGCTATTTGATGGAGTTTTGTTTTGGCCAATGACTTTGTGTTTCACCACTGCGCATATTAGTTGCTCAATGTTTACCAGTAGCACATGGTATGTTTTGTTCAGTTTAGCCGCCTATGGGCTTTGACATTGCATTAGTCATTACATTCTGTATTCTGCCTATTGGCTTTGACATGCTGTATCCAGTCTAGCCGCCTATTGGCTTTGACATTGCATTCCTATTGACTTTGACATGCTATTAGATATTCTGCCTATTGGCTTTGACATGATATCATATATTACATTTTGTATTCAGCTCCGCTGCCTATTGGCTTTGACATGATATTATACATTACACTTTGTATTCAGCTCCGCTGCCTATTGGCTTTGACATGATATTATACATTGCATTTTATATTCAGCTCAGCTGCCTATGGGCTTTGACATGATATAAGACATTGCATTTTGTATTCAGCTTAGATGCCTATTGGCTTTGACATGACACTAGACATTGCATTTGATATTTAGGTTAGCTGCCTATTGCCTTTAACATGACATTGCATTTGATATTTAGGTTAGCTGCCCATTGCCTTTAACGTGGAGTTCTGTATTTTTCCAAGCTGTGTTTTTGCACCAGAGAACCAAGATGTTTTGCTCTCACAGTAGACTAGACCTGATAAGAGAGAGTACATGGGCGTCGTTTCTCTTCCCTTGAGCTTGGGAACAGGGGTAGTCTTGGAGACCTGGCCAGTCTCCAAAAGGCTTGCTCAGTTTCCCAGGTCTGAGAGGAGGGGGCACACCTTTGTAACGAATGTAACAGGCTGCAGAGAGTCAGATTCGAATCTGCCGGACCTCGTGCTGGAGCTTGGCGCCAGTTGCCAGCATCCCGTGTGGGTAGATGACACTCTTTCTCGCGGCTGACAGGGGTCTCAGCTTGCAGACCTTAGAAAGATGTAGCTGTAAATAGTTCCTACACGGTGAAGTATTTGTTTTGCTTTGCATTCAATATCTTATAAATATAACCTGCTGTGTATATTGCAAACTGATATATTTTGTTTGATTAACGCGGACTTGAAAGCTACTAATTCGTCATTCATTCATAAACATTGTGGTTGGGGAAGAATAAAATAACAATAAAAGTCTTCTTTGACCTCAGAAGTGCATTTCTGTTGTGTTATGTTAGTGCTTAGAAACTAAATAAGAGGAAAGCACTACAGCTACAGGCCAAAATCCACAGGTAGCCACTTTGCAAAAAACACCTCTGTTTTCTGTGGTAAAATGTGATGTGTCCACGTTGTGTTTTGGGGCATTTCCTGTCACAGGCACTAGGCCTACCCACACAAGTGAGGAATAATTTTTATCAGGAGACTTGGGGGAACGCTGGTTGGAAGGACATTTGTGGCTCCTCTCAATTTCCAGAACTTTCTGTCACCGAAATGTGAGGAAAAAGTGTTTTTATAGCCAAATGTAGAGGTTTGCAAAGGATTCTGTGTAACAGATCCTGATGAAAGCCCCACAAGTCACCCCATCTTGGATTCCCCTAGGTCTCTAGTTTTCAAAAATGCACAGGTTTGGTAGGTTTCCCTAGGTGCCGGCTGAGCTACAGGCCAAAATCCAGAGGTAGGCACTTTGCAAAAATCACCTCTGTTTTCTGTGGAAAAATGTGATGTGACCACGTTGTGTTTTGGGGCAGTTCCTGTCACAGGCACTAGGCCTACCCCCACAAGTGAGGAATCATTTTTATCGGGAGACTTGGGGCAACGCTGGTTGGAAGGACATTGTGGCTCCTCTCAGATTCCAGAACTTTCTGTCACCGAAATGTGAGGAAAAAGTGTTTTTTTTAGCCAAATGTAGAGGTTTGCAAAGGATTCTGGGTAACCGAACCTGATGAAAGCCCCACAAGTCTCCAAACCTTGGAATCCCCTAGGTCTCTAGTTTTAAAAAATGCACAGGTTTGGTAGGTTTCCCTAGGTGCCGGCTGAGCTAGAGGCCAAAATCCACAGGTAGGCACTTTGCAAAAAATACCTCTGATTTCTGTGGAAAATGTGATGTGTTCACGTTGTGTTTTGGGGCATTTACTGTCACGGTCACTAGGCCTACCCATGCAAGTGAGGTATCATTTTTATCGGGAGACTTGGAGGAACGCTGGTTGGAAAGACATTTGTGGCTCCTTTCAGATTTGAGAACTTTCTGTCACCGAAATGTGAGGAAAAAGTGTTTTGTTAGCCAAATGTAGAGGTTTGCAAAGGATTCTGGGTAACAGAACCTGGTGGGAGCCCCACAAGTCACCCCATCTTGGATTGCCCTAGGTCTCTAGTTTCCAAAATGCACAGGTTTGGTAGGTTTTCCTAGGTGCCGGCTGAGCTAGAGGCCAAAATTCACAGGTAGGCAGTTTGCAAAAAACACCTCTGTTTTCTGTGGAAAAATGTGATGCGTCCACGTTGTGTTTTGGGGCATTTCCTGTTGCGTGCACTAGGCCTACCCACACAAGTGAGGTATCATTTTTATCTGGAGACTTAGGGGAACTCTGGGTGGAAGTTAATTTGTGGGTCCTCTCAGATTCCCAAACTTTCTGTCACCGAAATGTTAGGAAAATGTGTTTATTTAGCCAAATGTAAAGGTTTGCAAAGGATTCTGGGTAACAGAACCTGGTGAGAGCCCCACAAGTCACCCCATCTTGTATTCTCCTAGGTCTCTAGTTTTCAAAAATGAACAGTTTTGGTAGGTTTCCCTAGGTGCCGGTTGAGCTAGAGGCCAAAATCCACAGATAGGCACTTTGCAAAAAACACCTCTGATTTCTGTGGAAAAATGTGATGTGTTCACGTTGTGTTTTGGGGCATTTACTGTCGCGGTCACTAGGCCTACCCACGCAAGTGAGGTATCATTTTTATCAGGAGACTTGGAGGAACGCTGGTTGGAAAGACATTTGTGGCTCCTCTCAGATTCGAGAACTTTCTGTCACCGAAATGTGAGGAAAAAGTGTTTTTTTAGCCAAAGGTAGAGGTTTGCAAAGGATTCTGGGTAACAGAACCTGGTGAGAGCACCACAAGTCACCCCATCTTGATTTAACCTAGGTCTCTAGTTTCCAAAATGCACAGGTATGGTAGGTTTCCCTAGGTGCCAGCTGAGCTAGAGGCCAAAATTCACAGATAGGCACTTTGCAAAAAACACCTCTGTTTTCTGTGGAAAAATGTGATGCGTCCACATTGTGTTTTGGGGCATTTCCTGTTGCGGGTACCAGGCCTACCCACACAAGTGAGGTATCATTTTTATCAGGAGACTTAGGGGAACGCTGGGTGGAAGTTAATATGTGGGTCCTCTCAGATTCCTGAACTTTCTGTCACCGAAATGTGGGGGAAAAGTGTTTATTTAGCCAAATTTAAAGGTTTGCAAAGGATTCTGGGTAACAGAACCTGGTGAGAGCCCCACAAGTCACCCCATCTTGGATTCCCCTAGGTCTCTAGTTGTAAAAAATGCACAGGTTTGGTAGGTTTCCATAGGTGCCGTCTGAGCTAGCGGCCAAAATCCACAGGTAGGCACTTTGCAAAAAACACATTCGTTTTCTGTGGAAAAATGTGATGTGTCCACGTTGTGTTTTGGGGCATTTCCTGTCGCAGGCACTAGGCCTAACCACACAAGTGAGGTATCATTTTTATTGGGAGAGTCAGGGGAACGCTGAGTGGAAGTAAATTTGTGGCTCCTCTCAGATTCCAGAACTTTCTGTCACCGAAATCTGAGGAAAAAGATTTTTTTTTAGCCAAATGTGGAGCTTTGTAAAGGATTCTGGGTAACAGAACCTGGTGAGAGCCCCACAAGTCACCCATCCTGGATTCCCCTAGGTCTCTAGTTTTAAAACATGCACATGTTTGGTAGGTTTCCCTAGGTGCCGGCTGAGCTACAGGCCAAAATCCACAAGTAGGCACTTTGCAAAAAACACCTCTGTTTACTGTGCAAAAATGTGATGTGTTCACGTTGTGTTTTGGGGCAGTTACTGTCGCGGTCACTAGGCCTACCCATGCAAGTGAGGTATCATTTTTATCAGGAGACTTGGGGGAACGCTGGGTGAAAGGAAAGTTGTGGCTCCTCTCAGATTCCAGAACTTTCTGTCACCGAAATGTGAGGAAAAAGTTTTTTTTCAGCCAAAAATAGAGGTTTGGAAAGGATTCTGGGTAACAGAACCTGGTGAGAGCCCCACAAGTCATCCCATCTTGGATTCCCCTAGGTCTCTAGTTTCCAAAATGCACAGGTTTGGAAGGTTTCCCTAGGTGCCGGCTGAGCTAGAGGCCAAAATTCACAGGTAGGCAGTTTGCAAAAAACACCTCTGTTTTCTGTGGAAAAATGTGATGCGTCCACGTTGTGTTTTTGGGGCATTTCCTGTTGCGGTCTCTAGGCCTACCCACAAAAGTGAGTTATTATTTTTATCAGGAGACTTAGGGGAACGCTGGGTGGAAGTTAATTTGTGGCTCCTCTCAGATTCCCGAACTTCCTGTTACCGAAATGTGAGGAAAAAGTGTTTATTTAGCCAAATTTAAACGTTTGCAAAGAACCTGGTGAAGAGCCCCACAAGTCACCCCATCTTGGATTCACCTAGGTCTCTAGTTTTAAAAAATGCACAGGTTTGGTAGGTTTTCCTAGGTGCCGGCTGAGTTGCAGGCCAAAATCCACAGGTAGGCACTTTGCAAAAGACACCTCTGTTTTCTGTGGAAAAATGTGATGTGTCCACGTTTTGTTTTGGGGCATTTCCTGTCGCGGGAACTAGTCCTACTCATACAAGGGAGGTATCATTTTTATTGGGAGACTTAGGGGAACACTGGGTGGAAGGAAATTTGTGGCTCCTCTCAGATTCCAGAAATTTCTCTCACCGAAATCTGAGGAAAAAGTATTTTTTTAGCCAAAATTAGAGGTTTGCAAAGGATTATGGGTAACAGAACCTGGTGAGAGCCCCACTAGTCAACCCATCTTGGATTCCCCTAGGTCTCTAGTTTCCGAAATGTACAGGTTTGGTAGGATTCCCAAGGTGCCCGCTGAGCTAGAGGCCAAAATCCACATGTAGGCACTTTGAAAAAAACACCTCTGTTTTCTGTGGAAAGATGTGACACGTCGACGTTGTGTTTTGGGGCATTTCCCTTTGCGGGTACTAGGCCTACCCACACAAGTGAGGTATCATTTTTATCGGGAGACTTAGGGGAACGCTGGGTGGAAGGAAAGTTGTGGCTCCTCTCAGATTCCAGAACTTTCTGTCACCAAAATGTGAGGAAAAAGTGTTTTTTAGCCAAATATAGAGGTTTGGAATGGATTCTGGGTAACAGTACCTGGAGAAAGCCTCTCAAGTCACCCCATCTTGGATTCCCCTAGGTCTCTAGTTTTCAAAAATGCACAGGTTTGGTAGTTTTCCCTAGGTGCCGGCTGAGCTACAGGCCAAAATCCAGAGGTAGGCACTTTGCAAAAAAAACCTCTGTTTTCTGTGGAAAAATGTGATGTGTCCACGTTGTGTTTTGGGGCATTTCCTGTCACAGGCACTAGGCCTACCCACACAAGTGAGGAATCATTTTTATCGGGAGACTTGGGGTAACGCTGGGTGGAAGTTAATTTGTGGGTCCTCTCAGATTCCCGAACTTTCTGTCACCAAAATGTTTGGAAAATGTGTTTATTTAGCCAAATTTAAAGGTTTGCAAAGGATTCTGGGTAACAGAACCTGGTGAGAGTCCCACAAGTCACCCCATCTTGTATTTCCCTAGGACTCTAGTTTTCAAAAATGAACAGTTTTGGTAGGTTTCCCTAGGTGCCGGTTGATCTAGAGGCCAAAATCCACAGGTAGGCACTTTGCAAAAAACACCTCTGATTTCTGTGGAAAAATGTGATGTGTTCACGTTGTGTTTTGGGGCATTTACTGTCGCGTCACTAGGCCTACCCACGCAAGTGAGGTATCATTTTTATCGGGAGACTTGGAGGAACGCTGGTTGGAAAGACATTTGTGGCTTCTCTCAGATTCCAGAACTTTCTGTCACCAAAATGTGAGGAAAAAGTGTTTTTTTAGCCAAAGGTAGAGGTTTGCAAAGGATTCTGGGTAACAGAACCTGGTGAGAGCACCACAAGTCACCCCATCCTGGATTACCCCAGGTCTCTAGTTTCCAAAATGCACAGGTTTGGTAGGTTTCCCTAGGTGCCAGCTGAGCTAGAGGCCAAAATCCACAAGTAGGCACTTTGCAAAAAAACACCTCTGTTTTCCGTGGGAAAATGTGTAGTGTCTACGTTGTGTTTTGGGGCATTTACTGTTGCAGTCACTAGGTGTACCCACACAAGTGAGGTATCATTTTTATCAGGAGACTTAGGGGAACGCTGGGTGGAAGTTAATCTGTGGGTCCTCTCAGATTCCTGAACTTTCTGTCACCGAAATGTGGGGGAAGAGTGTTTATTTAGCCAACTTTAAAGGTTTGCAAAGTATTCTGGGTAACAGAACCTGGTGAGAGCCCCACAAGTCACCCCATCTTGGATTCCCCTAGGTCTCTAGTTGTGAAAAATGCACAGGTTTGGTATGTTTCCCTAGGTGCCGGCTGAGCTATAGGCCGAAATCCATAGGTAGGCACTTTGCAAAAAATACCTCTGTTTTCTTTGGGAAAATGTGATGTGTCCACGTTGTGTTTTGGGGCATTTCCTGTCACAGGCGCTAGGCCTAACCACACAAGTGAGGTACCATTTTTATCTGGAGACTTGGGGGAACATAGAATAGTAAAACATGTGTTATGGACCCATGTCTTTCTCTAAATTTTTTCCTTCCAAATATAATAGAGTGTGTCAAAAAGATGACTATTTGAGAAATTCACATGCTAGTATGGGCACCCCGGAATTCAGAGATGTGCAAATAACCACTGCCCCTCTACACTTTATCTTGTGCCATTTTGGAAATACAAAGGTTTTCTTGATAGCTATTTTTCACTCTTTACATTTCAGCAAATGAATTGCTGTATACCCGGTATAGAATGGGTACCTAGGGTTCTCGATAAACGTGCAAGCCCTATATATCCCCGCTACTAGAAGAGTCCAGCAGACGTATTGGTATATTGCTTTAAAAAATCTGACATCGTAGGAAACAGTTACAGAGTAAAACGTAGAGAGAAATTGTGTTTTTTTTAGCTCAATTTCAATATTTGTTTAATTCAGTTGTTATTTTCTGTAGGAAACCCTTGTAGGATCTACACAAATTACCCATTGCTGAATTCAGTATTTTGTCTACTTTCCAGAAATGTTGGGTTTCTGGGATCCAGCATTGGTTTCACACCCACTTCTGTCACTGACTGGAAGGAGGCTGAAAGCTCAAAAAAACGTAAAAATGGGGCATGTCCCAGTAAAATGCCAAAATTGTGTTAAAAAATTTGATTTTCTGAATCAAGTCTGCCTGTTCCTGAAAGCTGGGAAGCTGATGATTTTAGCTCCGCAAACCCTTTGTTGATGCCATTTTCAGGGAAAAAAACACAAGCCTTCTTCTGCAGCCCTTTTTCCCATTTTTATTTTTTTTAAACTATATTTTCACTGTATTTTGGCTAATTTCTTGGCCTCCTTCAGGGAAACCCATAAAGTCTGGGTACCTATAGAATCCCTAGGATGTTGGAAAAAAGGACACAAATTTGGAGTGGGTAGCTTATTTGGACAAAAAGGTATGAGGTACTAAGCGCACCCTGCCCCAAATAGCCAAAAAAAAGGTCTGGCACCTGAGGGGGAAAAGGCCTGCCAGCGAAGGGGTTAATATAGAACATTTCAGTGAGGGAATGGATGAGACCAACTCCAACCTTTTGTTAACAACTGTAGACACATCGGAAGAGTTAAAGAGGCTTCAGGAAGAAGTGTCAGAGGAAGAACAGCAGAGTTGGGTTGGAGCAGGCTGTGTCAAGAGAGAGGATAATGACATTTGGGTTTTAATTGATGGAAGACCGGTGTTGTCAATTAGTTTGTTGCCTCCATTGACTAAGCATTTACATTGACCAGCTCATGTTGATAGAGATGCACTGGTGCGATTGTTTGTGCAAATGTGGTTTAATCTCTAGTTCAGGTGGATGGTTGAAGCATTGTGCTATGGATGTGTTGAGTGCCAGCAGAACAATGTTGGAAAGAGAACTGTAGTAACACTTAGGGGCATATTCATACTCCGTCTACGTCGAATGTGCATCAAACTTTTTGACGCATATTCAGCACAAACGTTGCCCCGTATTTAAACTTTGACACCCGAGCCCGCGGACGACAAAATTCTGCCGTGTGCGTCATTTTTTGGATGCGGCAACCCGCCTTACTTTAATCATATGCAAGGTAGGCGTTCCCGTCCAAAAAATGACTTAAACAGCAGTGCGTCGTATTTATGCTTTCGGGCAACAATGACGCACTTCCGGGAGGCGGAGCCAGAAAATGATGCACAGCCTGATTTGCGTAAAAAATTAACGCCTGGGTCAGGGCAGGCGTTAAAATGGGGAAAACACACCTGTATTTAATCAGAACAGACGGAAGCAACAGCAGAGCAGCAGAGCAGCAACAGGGAGACATGGAGGTGATTCTAATCCAGCGTGCACGCAGACGCAGAGCCCAGCAGCAACAACAGCAGCTACAACAACACCAGTAGGGACCCCAAAGGCTGCGCAGAAGGCAGGAGAGGATATTCCGCCCCAGAACAACCCTTCATGGCCTCAGGGAACACAACGTCATCCTGAGGTACAGGTTGAACTGGCAGGCCGTTCAGCAGCTGCTGCGCCACATTTAACCGCAGTTGGCACCCACTTTGCTGACACCCGCACCATCCCAACAGAAACCAAGCTGCTAGCTGTACTTCACATGCTGGCAACTGGTCCCTGGTTGCCGGAATATCACAACCATCATTCTCCGCCTTTTTGCCCAAAGTACTGGATGCCATTATTGGACTTACACCCCGCCACATCTGCTTCCCTAACACACTGCAGAAGCAGCAGAAAACAAAATGTCCTTGGTGCAATCGACTGCACACATGTACGCCTTGTGCCACCTGCTGCAACTGAACACCTCTACCGCAACAGGAAGCACACACATTCCATCAACGTGCAGGCCATTGTCGATCACCAGGGATTGATCACCAACATCGTGGCTAAATATCCTGGGAGTGTACATGACTCCTTCATCTTCCGTCACTGCACCATCAATGAACACTTCCAGGGTGGACAGTATGGCAATGGACTACTTGTTGGTAAGTACAAAAACCTACTTATATGCACACTGCACAGCAACCCTCTAGGACACACAACACATACACCACAACAGCAACATGTGAACAGGAACACACTGAGGTTGTGACATCGCTAGCCATGTTTCTTAGGTCTGCAGTGAACCTGTCACACATCTGAAATTACTGTACAGCCTAATGTTAAGATGTCAAAGATCACAACGTGTGGAGTGGGTTGCCTAAATGTCACCTTGCAAATTGTAAGTGTCCCAATGACGTTTACATTAATCCATTGCATAAGTCTAAAGGTATGGGATGTCCAGGGTACATTGATTAGAACGTGTTAACAACACTGCCAATTTTAACCTGTGTACGGAACTATCATCTCACCCCCAGTGAAGACACAGGGACACCTGTATCACAAGTCACAATGCTAGGGAGGGCACACTGTACTGCAAATCCCAAAACATACTGCTGACAAACGGTCAGCAGCCAAACACTCGTTCAGCCAAGGAAACAACACAATGCAGATGGTACATCCTACAAGCTTAGGATGCTACATTATAACACAAAAGAGTCACAGACAACACAAGACAACTACTGCCATGCAAGGTCATTTCAATAGGGCCAGCTACATCAACATGATCCCATTCATTTTCTCTTGCAGCTGATTAGGGGTATGGCGTCCAGCCATGGATTATGACACCTATTGGCAACCCGAGTACTGCTGCAGAGCGTGCCTACAACAACACACATAGGAGGACACGCAGCATAGTCGAGAGGACCTTCAGCATCCTCAAGTCAAGGTTCCGGTGCCTCGACATCACTGGTGGTAGCCTCCTATATTCCCCGGAGATGGTCTGTAAGATCATCCTAACATGTGCAATATTACACAACATTTGCATCAAAAGTAATATTCCCCTCCTGGACCCAGAGCCACACATGCCTGAAGAGGAAGAAGAGGATGATGCTGGCCTGCAACATGAGGGGGAACTACAGAACACGGCCGCTGGTATACGCAGGCGGCAACATATCGTCAACAATTTCTTTTAAATATAATCACCTTCACCACTTTAGTTAACTAATTTAAATAAACACCTATAATGATCACCATATCATGGTCTGGCTGTTCATTTTTGCACACCTTCATCTCTACTTATCAGAGTAAGAGTGTTGCCTCATGGATCATTGCTGAGATACTGATTAGGACACTGAAAATCCCAGAGCTAATGTGATGCGTAACATACAATGGTCACATACACACACACTATAAATTACATATATCATGTACATTTCTCCTTTGAAGGCCAATAGCAGAGGACCACATCTATTTCACACATACATGTTGAAATCAAGGTCCAACGCTGCATATGGCACACAACTAAGACACCATCACTCAATAGGGGAAAACAAGTCTCATACATGAGGCAGTCGATGTGCTTTAGCATCAGTAACAGGAATGTCTGACCAGACCCTTGACAGCAGTAAGTCCAACTGCATCCAATATTTGCAAGGACTATCTGTGACCAGAGTTCCATAGAAGCAGAACATAGACTGCGCTAGTGCCACACAAATGAGCAGCATTACACACATGACATTCCATGTACATATCAGCCCATTTCCTAACTCCTGACACACCCATGCACCTGGTCACAACCCACCTGTCTGAAGAGGTCCCTGGAATACTAAGATGTGTACCCTGATATTACCTCCTCTACACACACTGACTAACAATAGCAATCCAGTGTGCTACACCCTTTCCTATGGTATGCCATTGTCATAGAATATCTGACTGCATGGACGTCAGGTTAATTTATGCACTGTCTTCTAGTTTCAAAGCCCTGTTAGCACCTGTAGATTGCTTCCCGTGTGAAAATGTCTGTTGGCCCTTAGAATGCAAATCTCACCTACAGGGCTGGTGAGAAACAGATGCAGACCATACCTGTGATCACCTCCATGCACACGATCCAGTTCAAAAAGCACTGCCCCTTCTGATGCCTGGAACAGCATAGGAGTTGCGATTTTGTCAAATACACCGTTAAGCATTGATACTAATTAAGCTGTGTAACACAGCCCTTGGGTTCATTTGTCACCTTCAAAAACACAGGACATACACAGTTTGACATGTCAACTGTTTAGTTCGTCCTCCAAACAGTCTGAGTCAGACCACTGATTATGTAACTTGTCAAATTGCTGGATCCTGATTCACCCTGCATTCTGTCAGCCTGACTGGCATCTGTCTGTGCATCACACTAAAGTATCCCTGTGTCTACATATGTACCACACTTGCGTTAGCAAATCTCTCATTCATCAGGGGGTATTTGGGCATGTGCTTCTTCAATGCATACCCAAATACATTGTATAGCATCATCTGCCTTTTAACTGTACCATTTGAGTTAAATCCTCTGGGAAAAGCAAAATTCATGGCCCATCCCTTGTCTGGGTCTCATTTATGCATGAATGACAAAGTGTGACAGTGTCCCAGGGCCGTAGGCAGGGATTGGGGTACGGGGCATTCAGCATAACCAGCAACCTCTGATAATGTCCATGAAAAATACACAGATGTCAGGACCATGACAGTTCACACACAGAATCACAGTTCTCACAACATATTGATGGGCCGTGTGTGGTTAATAGCTGCGAGAATAATCAGCACAGAGGCTATGATGTTCCCAGATGCAGAGGGAATTGCAGAGGCTAACCTGTGTACAAATGTTGTAATGACACCTGCCGGAACATGACACCTGAGACATTATCTCACTCAGCACACCAAGGTTGCCCTGTTGACTGTCTCATTACACGTCTTTAGTGACAGGGTGGGACCATCCCCATGTAGGTTCACATGTCCTCATCCACTTTACTCACATTGATCAACCAAGGATACTCAGTAGATACAGGAATAGCTGCCACTGACTCATGATGAGTCCTGGACCGAACTGTGACAAATTACACCCCAAACTATATACAGGATCATAATTGGACCACACACATGAACAAGACACCTATGTGCAATTGATCACTGGAAATATGTGGACACGTGCTGTCTTGTATGCTGGTCCACCACAGCCACTTGATAGTTGGGGCTCACTTCTATGGCCTCAACTGTGGTGTCATCGTACATTTGAGATTCACCTTTGTCTGTCTTGGCAAACAACATGGTACCCACTTCCTCAACGCATGTGTATGACTCACTGTGGGATTCACCAACTAGTGCCTAGGAAGCTGTTACCAAAACTCTAGGACATAGGATGTTGAAAATGTGGACCATTGACATGAACAAGCGTCTGCCATCTATCTGGTGCATGCTTTGTCACATGTGGTGTCTACGTTACCCTAAATCTTGGAAGTCCACATTACGGATGTTGCTACATGCATGACTAACACATGCCCTCTCTCACTTCCACAATGACTTGCATCTAAGGATTGGACACATGGACGTCACATTCATACAGCATATGTTCAATAATGCTTCATGTGATACACACACATTTGGTCAACAAATACATTAGTTGACAAAGCACACACTTTGAGACAAAGGCATTTAGGTATTGTACATATGTGCGTCACATTGCTATCCTCTCCTTATGCCAAACATGCCCAATTTGTGCAATACATATATGTAGGCCACACTTATGACCATCTATTGCGTCAGCCAACCATAAAAATACTGTGAAGGGAGTAGCGGATCATAGTCCGCTGCAGTATGATGTCACACATGTGAACACACACCATCAACACCATAGTGTGTTCAATCAGCCTATCTCTGATGTGTCCCAAATGTAACATAACAAAAAAACAGGAAAATTGGCCAAAACCAGTTAATGCACTGAAATTTTGAAGTTCCAAGCGTTATGCGTAATTTCTTGCCCACCAATACTGTATTTGCGTCATTTTCTTTGACGCACAGGAGTGAAAATTAGCCCGCATCCAGATATTTGTACAGGCCATGTACTATTATTTGGATGCGGGCTAATTTTCACTCCTGTGTGTCACAAAAAATGATGCAAATACAGTTTTGGTGGACAAAAAATGACGCATAACGTGAAAAAGGGCGGACATTTCATACAGGAAGTGATGTAATAGGATATCCTGTTTACAGATCATGTACAGTGGGTGTACTTTCACTTTCACTTTGCAGTCTGTGATTCTTCTAGACTGTGTGGCTGTGTAGAGAGTGGTGTCCTGAGATTTTGTGCTTTTTTGTCCTGTGTGCTATCTGTATTGTCAATTTGTGAAATAAATATTGTTGGTGTATACTGTACTACTGTGTTTTGTCTACATTTGTCAAGTATTCTAGTGTTTTTGTAGTTTGGGGGTGTGTTGTGGGTAGTGTTAGTTTGGGGATAGTTGGGCTCTTTTAGTGGTTAAGTTTATTTTTCATCTGTATTTGTACCCCTACTTTCCCCCTGTTCCCCTTTCTATTTCTTTTACCCCTATTCCCTTTCACATTTCCACTATGTCTGGTAGGCCACGTATTGGCAGGATGGGTGAAGAGGAGTTGGGGGGTTCATATGCATTGTGTGCCATTTCTTGCCACTTTTGATCGAGACAGGGGCAGGGTGATACAGGGGTATCCAACAGAAGCGCGCAGAATCCGGTGGGGAAAGGTGCTGCATCACCTGCAGCGTGTGTATGCCAGCCAGAGGAGTGGCCACCAGCTGAAGCACTGGTGTACTGACCTCATCACCAGGGAGCAGGATCTCTTGGACCACCTGGGAATCGTGATTGGTGGCACTGTTGGTGAGTACTAATCATGTAAATGTGCACGATTAAATGCTCTGTAGTGACATAAGAGGATTTGTACTATGTATGCCAGCTAACTTGCTGACTGTGTGTAATGCTGGGGAAACATACAGGGTTAATTGATGCACTATGGTAAGGATCACAATTGCTAGCTGTCAGGTAGCACATGCTCAGCAAACTTACAGGATACTTTTCCATGAAGTAAATTGGTGTGGCATTTGTGTCAGACAACCAAACAAAATAGGAGCCAATCATGTCTATATAGGGTACTATTGACAGAGAAGTAAAGATGTACCAACATATTGGCTAACTTTGTTGACACAATAGCTAGACTGAC
Organism: Pleurodeles waltl; assembly: GCF_031143425.1. NCBI lineage: Eukaryota > Metazoa > Chordata > Amphibia > Caudata > Salamandridae > Pleurodeles > Pleurodeles waltl. The sequence goes on from NC_090449.1 coordinate 633,533,812, forward strand.
TTTAGAATCACTACATGATGCAGAAAATGAGTGCTGCCTTCACGTCAATTGATGATAGCAAAGTGGCTCAGACATATGTCTCATGTGAGTCTGGTGAGTGTGGAAGGAAAGCGTTCACGGAAGTACTATGAATGTTTGGGATTATTGTGTTACTTGATCTTTTTGGATACATGTCAGATCTGGATTTGAAAACATAGTGAAAAGGTGTAAGGTGCCCTCAGCTAACATCTTAGAATGTTTTTTGGTGTTAGTTGTGCCACATTCCAAATATGGATGGCAGTCCAAAGGTATGCACATGGCTTCACATCTCCATGGTTGGTGCAAATCACATAGCTGGGCCACATCAATTGAATCAAATGTAACAACAGGAGGGCTCACAAAAGTCCCTGCCCCTCCCTCTGTACATTGTACCTATGTATAATAAATGTGTCATGGCCACAAGGCATGTTTGACTGGTAATGCAGTCCTCAAGTAACCAGGCTTTGGATGTCTCTCTTGGATGCACATTATGAGACGATTACACTCCATATTTTTGTTCAGGTCACCAATTATGGGGCATGTTTGCAACCACATGATAGTTAGGGCCACTGTATGTGCGCAGATATGTGTGTAACTGTCACAGGAGACCCATGCTATGTACAAGTTGGCCGTGATATATCAGATGCAGTATCATCTTGTCTGAATGGCTGCCATTTCCTTATTTAGCCTACACATTGCATATGTTTATGAAATTGTTGCTCTGTGCACAGATTTTGAGCACATTTCTTCCTTCCATGCCTTACAGGTGGACCGGCACCCTACACTGTGGGAGAGGTGGCGACATTTGAGGACCCCGACCACTCCAGTAAGTGTTGATATGTCTGTTATGTGTTGTGTTTGCTGGTTATGGACTCGTGTGTGTTGAACGCATAGCAAGGTGTGATGCGTTGGGCAATCATTTCTCTTGTTCCATGAGTGGGATTTCAGTTTCTCAAATGTTTTGAGTTGGCCAATGCGTATCCAATGGTATTATCTAGGGATTGTAGGCCATTCCTTTAGGCCCCACTGTGAGTACTGGGGTTAGTCATGTGGATGACACTTGTATCAACAAGAGTCGCACTGGAAGTCATCTCAGATTTAGTCAGCCTGTCAGACCCACATTCTCCAAGATTGGTACAGCAAATTGCTTTCCAATAGACTTCTGCTTCCCTATTTACCAACGTACTTATGAAACTGTAGGTAGAGCCTCCTAGCAGTATGTACTTCCACATGTAGTGCTACAAGTATGTGGAACTTGAGTACAATGGCCTAGGTGTGCATGCTAATCATTATCATGGGTGTTCTTGCAACTCTTTGTCTGATGTAAGTCAGGCCTTACTGGAAGTATATGTTGTGTACCAAGTTCTGCATTTCCTGACATGTGTGGCCCTATGATTGGTCTAGGGTTTGCTGACTCCTAATGTTGATAGACCTTACCTGTTGTGTGTGTGTGTGTAGAGCCAAACACGTGTGGAGTTTTCTATGCACTCCTCAGTGTACATGTTGTTGGAAATTGATAGTTGTTATCCACCCCCTACCCTCAAACACGGGCATGGGTTTGAGAATCGGGTACCTAGTACTGATGCAACCAGTATGTTATACATACATGTGAATAAGTGACTGTTTGGTAGGAACCTAGTATACACACTCAGGTATGGCACTTGGTACTATACTGGCAAGTCCAGTTACAAATTGCAGACCATGTGGCTTTAGTTTTGCATTCTGTACACTGATATTTGTAGCCCAGGTCTTGGCGGAGGATATGCAGCATGATTCTTAGTTGATAACAGGCAGAACTCAGATGGCAAGTCAAGGCCAGTTGTTACCCATCTTGTAGGTTATGGATGTGCTATGTGTGATGTGACCTTTGTAGGCTGGCCTGCCACGTACTTCCTCAGGGACATTCAATGATCTGTATTGTGATATGAGCTGTTACAAGTACTGTAGATGTATAGTCTGATTAACTTCTTGTGCCATTTCACACAATGCAGTTACTAATGTAGAATATTTGCATTTGTCTTCACAGCTGCAAACATGACTCCAGACCAGGTCCGTGAATTCCAGCGCTGGGCCATGAGATACCAGCACATCCAGCTGGTGGAGTCGGGGTTCAGGAGGATGACCCGGCGATATCGCCATGAACGGGCCTCCGGGGCAAGGAGATCCTTCCCACAGCGTGGGCCTACTTTGCCCACCACAGCCATCACCAGCACAACCACCACTTCAAGCCAGGTGGCCCCACCCACAGCTGGGACTGTTGTGCCTACATCTGCTGGACTTCCAGACCCCAGCATTGCTACAGGTGCAGAACAGCCCACTGGGCCTGGCACCACACACACACAGACCTCCTCCACGAGTACCCAGACTGCCACAGCTCCATCTGTTGACCCTGCAGCCTTCCACAACATGGAACGGAAGTTGGACCGTGTGCTGCGCAAGTTGAGCCACCTGAGCCGGGATGTGTGCCACATTAATTGGCGTGTTAAGTCAATCAAGAGGACCATCCGCAGGGCCAACCTCTAGACTGTATTTGATATGGAAATGATTCCCTCCCCTCCCTCCTCTTTCCTTGTTCTTATAGTTAGTGGGCTTAGGGGGCTTAGTATTAGGTTAGTATAGGCTGTTAGTTTAGTTAGTGTTAGTGGGTGGGGGTCCTGATTCTTTCTATTTTTACTTATTAAGTGTGTGGGTGGGTGGGTGGGGGGCTATGTTGGGGTTCTTGTGTGTTTAAAAAAAAATACAAAAAAATATATATTTGTTTAGGATAGTATAGTATGTGTTTAGGTTAGTATGAGTTGTCCTCCATGTATCCCGTCTCATAAGGGGGGTAGGGGGTAGATGTTTAGAACGTTTCGTTACATGTGATAAGTAAGTGTAGCTTAGGTTAGTTAGGGACAGTTGTGGGTAATGAGTAGTCAGGGTAGATTAGGGTAGGTAAGATTTTTCCCTCAGTTTCCTCTTCTGTGATTAGCATTTAATAAATATTTGGTTAACCCTTAACAGTATGTGTTAAATGGTACTTGATCCTGGGTTTGGATTTAGTGTACATAAATTTTGTACTATTACATTTGTGTCCTATGCTACAAACAAATCCCAACTGAGCTGTACGATTGGCAGCTAGCCCACAGCTACCTTGCAAAGTGTCCACCCTTCGTTGCAACCACCAATCAAGGTTAATATGGATGATAATGTGTTTCTGTTGATAAGTGTGTTTTCAAAGTCACAAACAGTGCTTCCAGACTTGGTATTGGGGGAACAGTTTTAGGTCTGACTGCAGTGTGATGATCAAGGACACCCTTATAAGATGAGCTCTCATTGGCACTCTTGTCTTCATGACTCTCATACGTCATTTGTGACACAGTTCAGCATGATTACCTATTTGTATGTAAACTCAGACACCTTCATTTATGCAGTTTTTTAGTGTTTGCTTAGATTAGTATGTACTGTTATATGTGTTATTATTGCATGGTGGGAACATTTTGTGGCCACTATTTGATGACTTAGATATCCCTTGAGGAAGCATTATTCTGTCCAACACAGCATGATGGTGTACGGTTTCTCACTTCATCAGATCTTACCCTCAGGAAGGGCAGAGTATGATGCAATCATGGACACTGGGCTGGTTTATCTGACTACATAATATCAGGACACTTGTATTGACAAGCTACGTAATTTGACAGTAGGCACATTTCAGTTATCTACTGCACAGTTGATATGTCACATTACCCAGAGACAGATTTGTTGTGTAAGTGCCATTTATTGAAAAGTGCTGTAGTGCTATCTGTACATTGTCCATGACTGTGAGTCCATTATAGTGACATCTTACATTGTGATCCTACACAAGGGTTTACCGAAATGCTTTTGACATGCTGGGGTTGATGTTTCAGAAAGTGCAGAGGGACAGAATTTGCCAATGAGTAGGAGAAAGACAATCACTGGGCTGGGTGACAAGATATACAGTGGTTTGCAGAACAGTGCTTGAGTACAGTTGTTTCAAAACTGGCAAGTTACAAAGCGCAGGACCTTGGTAATAGTTGGCCATGTGGCAGGGACTAGTGTTTCGGGGTACTTTTCCTTGTGAATGTGATCTGTTCCATGTCTTCTTCTTCTGATGTGTGTGTTGCCTCCTCTGTCCTTATTGTTGTTGGTTGTGAAGGGGCAACACACACATCAGTGTTAGAAGACGTGGAGTCAGACATCCCGAGCTCTGCTCCCTGTGAAGGCCTTAAGGGCAGTACTGCAGCAAGGAGGATCTGCTGGTTCTTGAGAATAGCAGCCACATCACGATGGTAGGCAGCCAGGTCGGGCCTGAGGGGTTCAGTGTTGCAGTTGTGCACGCGTTGACAGGATTGCTGCTGTAGGTGTTGGGTCAATGTTATTACAGCTGTGCTGATTTCCTTCTGTTTTTTTTGCTGTTCCTGCAAGATAGATGTTAGGGCATGCATAGCTGCTGCCTGATCTGCAGATGACATCATGCACGAACGCAACCCCTCTAGGCTGGCTGCCATAGTTTGCATCCCCATCCGCACCTCCTTGGCCAGCTCCCGCTGTACTCCGACTACAGTTCTCTCAAAGCTGGTGCCAGTGTCGTCAGAGTCCTCAGCTGTATTGGAGCCGGTAGGTCTTACAATTGGGGTGGTGGGTGGATCCTCTGTGATGGCTGCTTGTTCTGTGCTCCTCCTTGTGACTGAAGGTGGGGTCTGGAGGGTTTCAAGGACCTTTTGGATAGTCTCCTGGGGAATGTTTATCGGCTCGTCATGCATGTCATCAGGGTAATCTCGGACAGGCATATCCGCAGGAGATCCATCTTCCTCTACAATGAAACAGGGTACAATAAGTGTGTCTGTGTTGTGGAAATTTTGATGTGACATGCCTGCCTTGTGATGAATTCACTTTGTGATCTTGTTTCGTGTTCATTGCTCCAGTCCTTCAGACGGGCAATCTTCCAGGCCTATGGCCCACCTGCATGTCACATATATGTTATTGAGTTATTAGACTTCTCAGCATCATCTCCTCTAGTCTTGTTTTAGGCCAAATAGTGATTTGGCACCTTTGTGTCCTACTCAAGCCTCCATCTATATCCATTCTCATGGTGAGACCTTTCACTGGCTGTGGGTGTTCTGATGGCCCTGGCAGCACACTTAACAATCTGGACCTGCCTCAATCTCTGATCTTTCACATCCACTTAAATGTATTTGACATGTGGCATATCCTATGCATAGCAATGTTATGACACGATATGGATGTTGGCATTGGTAATGTGTACTGCTGATGTTGGGGAATGTGTGGTACATTGGATTGCCCTGATTGTAATAGCAGTGTCCTATTTCCTCCTCTGACTGTGCAGGTGTATGTCAGTGACCAGTTACCTGTGCCACCCCTCAATGCTGTTGTCTGAGCAGTATGACATCTGGGATGTTGCATTGTTACCCAGGCACAGGATGGACCCTGACATATGCAGCATGGGTGTGTCCTTAGTGCTGTGTAGCTCATATTGATGTTTACATTGGCTGATGTTTGCGACAATTATGGGCATTGACATTTGACAGTACTGGGGCCTTTGTCTTGTTTCTGGGGATTGTTAAAGTTGTCATCCTCACCCCCTAATTTAGGTGTGTATGATCCATGGGGAGGTTACTGCCATTAGCTACGTGAGCTGCACACAAAGCAGAGGTGGCAGTGGCAACTGTTGTCGCAATTACATTCCAGTTGTCGGTATGGCTAGAGGTTGTTAATTGGGCCCTAGTTAATGTAGGGGGTATGGTGGCTGACGTGTGCCGGGATGTCAGTTTGACGTTGTGGCCTTCCCTCCTGGCGTGGCTTTCCCTTTGCTCCATCGTTGACATGACAGCATGCCCCCATGGGACTGTTGTTGGTGTAGTGTAATGGTGTGCCCCAGCTTCTGCTTGTGCTGGCCATGCCACCGTGCCGTGCCCCTTTACCCATGCCACTCCATATATATGATGACTTACATGCAATGTGTAGTAGGTATTCCCCCCCCGGTTACAGTTGACATTAGTGTATTTCAATTCCCCATGTGACTTACCCTGCATATGCGTTGTCTCCTTGTAGTCTGCACTGTCCTGTCCTTGAATCCCTGTGACGATCTCTTCAGGGATGACGGCTGCGACCATCTCCTCCATGTGGTCGAGGGCCTCCTGGTGTGCTGGACTCCCACCTCCAGTCTGCAGTGCTGCTTTCCTGTTCCTGGCCATCTTTTCCTTGGTCCTGCGCTTGCAGTCATGCCAGCGTTTCTTGCACTCGATGACAGTTCTGCGTACTTCAGCCACACTGTTAATCTTGTCGACAATTTGTTGCCATATGGCCTCTCTCCTACTGATTGGCAACTTAGAGGTGACAAACAGTTGGTGCTGGTGTTCCGTCACCTCTTTAACAAGAATTTCCTGTTCCTCTGCACTGAAGCTACACTTTCTTTTCTTCTTATAAGTGTCCTGGTTCTTGTGTGGGTCCTCCTGGCTGGTTCCTGGTCTGTTGTCATCTTCCTGGGGTCTGTAGTGGCATCTGGGATCCATTTTGGCTCTCCTCTGGTGAAATGGCAGTGTTTGCGGGTTTTTTTGACGCTATTGCGTCAAAAAACTGCACATATCCGGTTTGCGGGGTCATAAATCGACCCACAGTCATTTCCGCAGGGTTAACGTCGTTTTGCTTTACGACTTGACGCTGCGGTGTGCGTCAAATATAATGACTCCCACCTGTGGTTTGCGCCACCGTGAGTCAAAGTATAAATTTGACGTCCACACGGCGCACCAAAATGGCGTTAGCCGGCGGTAATATTTTTGACGCAAAACTGCGCCGGCGCAGTTTTGCGTCAAAAAGTATAAATATGGCCCTAAGTCACATAGGAAAAACAGGAGGACCCATTAACGGGATGCAGTTGGACTCTCTCGAGGTGCCTATGTGTAACGGGCTGAGATATGTACTGGTGGTTGTTTGCATCCTCTCAAGGTCCGGGCATAGAAATCCTCTCTGCTGGCAGATTTTGCAAAATTCAGGCACTTCGCGCTACATGACGAATTCTGCAATCTCGTGCATAGCGAAGTTCAATCACGCACACACATGATTGGGTTTTGAAGCTCTTTTGTGAGTACCACAGTACTCCTGGGCCACTAGCTAGCATGTGCAAGACTTTGCATTCAATAGTGCTGTTTTCAGCCGTGGGTGCAAGGCTTCGTGTTTACTCACGCTGTATCCAGCCACGATGGCAGCCAAAACAGTCCTGCTCTTAAGTGCAAATGCAACTGAAGTAGATTTGCTACCCCAGATACATCTAAATCTAGTCAAAAGGTGGTTTTCAAGCAGATTTTCATCTTCAATGGACCCTTCGGATTGTTTTTTAGATTGAGAAGCCTTTTTTTTCAAGCAGGAAGGAAGTACCCCAGAGACTCCAACCTTCTGTTCCTGTCCAGCAGGCTCGTCCCAGTTCTTTTTCCATCTTCTGGTCACTTTTCAGTGGATTGTAAGGTGGGAGGATCACTCTCTTTGTTTCCTGGATCTATCTTTACGGACCTTGTTTTTGTGAAAGCACACAAGTAAGTTAAAAACTATTGAATATTGGGTTTGTATGTTTACTTTGGCATGCACCAGTATTTATTTGTACTTTAATTTGATTTTACAATTTTTATAGTGGTGGGTGGCCTAGAGTTCAGGTATGGGCCTAGTTATTTATTTTACATTTCATTGATTTTTCATCTTTTGTAAAGGAAAATTGTTGCACAGTTCAGTACCTGTCCTTTGTTTACATGTTTATAACATTAGCAATATTATTTTACAATATATGGCGTAGATTTCCAAAGGGCTATTTAGCCAGTAGGCCCAATACTAGTTGTCATCCGTGTATGAAATAAATATTTCAGTGGCATATGTAAAACTTTATTTAGGGCAGGGATGGCATTGGATTAAATTAAAATTGTTGACTATTTTTTGCTATTCATTTTTTTTGCAAAAAAGTGTATATTTTGCGAGGTAATATTTGATGGGATAGGAGGATCTGTGTACTGTTGTTGTAAATTGTTTGTAGCTGAGGAACTTTTTGTGTTTTGCATTGCTGAATTAATGTTAGTGTTTTCTTCATTATTACCACCATGCCTCCTTATGGCCAGTGTGTATGTGTGTGTGCTTGTCATTATCCACCATTTGTCTTTGTTCTCTATGCGGCATGGACTTGGGCCATTTTGTGTAGTCTACTTCCATAGGCTTGCATGTGTCCTTTGTTCTCCATCCCTCCTTGTTTGCAGTTGTTGATTGACGATGTTGCTGGCAGCCATTTCCTGCTTGCAGCCAGTGTTCCCTTGCCATAGGCGTTAATATGGGCTTCTTTGTCGTCCTTGCTCCTTGTTGTTGTTGTTTGACCATGTGGCTGGCAACAATTTTGTGCATGCAGCCAGTGTTCCTTTGCCATAGACTTACATGTTTTCTTTCTTTGTTCACCACACCTCCTTGTTGTTTTAGTTTGACCATGGGCTGACATCCATATTGTCCATCCAGTCAGTGTCCCTTTGCCATAGGCTTGCATGTGTACCTTGTTTGCCATGCCTCCTTGTTCCTTCTTGTTGTTTGACTATGTGGCTGGCAGCCATTCTGTGCATGCAGCTAGTGTCCCTTTGCCATAGGCTTTCATTTGTTCTTTCTTTGTTCCCCATGCCTCCTTGCTCCTTTCTGTTGTTGTTTGATCTTGTGTCTGCCAGACATTTTTTCCATCCAGCCTTTGTCCTTTTGCCATAGGCTTGCATGTGTTCTTTGTTTGCTATGCCTCGTTGCTCGTTCTTGTTGTTTGACCATGTGACTGGCAGCTATTTTGTGCATGCAGCCAATGTTCCTTTGCAATGGGCTTGCATGTGTTGTTTCTTTGTTCCCCATGCCTCCTTGCTCCTGTTTGTTGTTGTTTGAGCATGTGACTGGCAGCCATATTGCCCATCGAGTCAGTGTCCCTTTGCCATAGGCTTACATGTGTTCTTTGTTTTCCATGCCTCCTTGCTCCTTGTTGTTGTTTGACCATGTGGCTGATAATCATTTTGTGCATGCTGCCAGTATTCCTTTGCCATAGGCTTGCAATTGTTCATTCTTTGCTCCCCATGCCTCCTTGCTCCTTCTTATTGTTGTTTGAACATGTGACTGGCAGCCATTTTGTACGTGCAGCCATTGTTCCTTTGCCATAAGCTTGGATATGTTCTTTCTTTGTTCCCCATGTCTCCTTTCTCCTTGTTCTTGTTGTTTGACAATGTGGCTGGTGGCCAATTTGTCCATCCAGCCAGTGTCCCTTTGCCGTAGGCTTACATGTGTTCTCTATTTACAATGCCTCCTTGCTCTTTCTTGTTGTTTGACCATGTGGCTAGCAGCCATTTTGTGCATGCAGCCAGTGTTCCTTTGCTATAGGCTTGCATGTGTTATTTCTTTGTTCCCCATTCCTCCTTGTTCCTTATTGTTTTTGTTTGACCATATGGCTGGAGGCCATTTTGTCTATCCAGCCATTCTCCCTTTGCTATAGGCTTACATGTGTTCTTTGTTTCCCAGGCCTCCTTGTTCCATCTTGTTGTTTGACAATGTGTCTAGCAGCCATTTTGTGCATGCAGCCAGTGTTCCTCTGCCATAGACCTGCATGTGCTCTTTCTTTGTTCCCCATGTTTCCTTGCTCCTTGTTGTTTTTTTGTTTATTCAGGTGGCTGGCAGCCATTTGTGTCCATCCAATCAGCGTCTCTTTGCCATAGGCTTTCATGTGTTCTTTGTTTGCCATGTTTCCTTGCTCCTTGTTGTTGTTTGACAATTTGGCTGGTAGCCACTTTGTGCATCCAGACAGTGTGTCTATGCCATAGGCTTGCATACAAACATTGGTAATTATTGTTAATTTGTTTTTTCAATTTTTTATATTCATTTTCTATTTTAAATTTCATTGACATTTTAAATCTTATTTTTTAACTCAATTAATTATTAATTATTTTTTTATTTCTGTACATTTTATTTTTTTTATTTCCATTTTTTGAATTTTTTTTATTTGCTTTAATTTAGGTTTTATTTTTTACTTATTATAATTTTTACTTATATTTTTTTAAATGTCTTGTTTTTTATTTTAATTTAATTTCATTTTTTTTTTTTTTTTGCATATGTTTTTAATGTTAATTGTATTTATTTCTGCATTTGGTCTTGATCAGTCCACACACATCCATTCCCCCATCCATCCACCAAAGATGAACAACCACACTACAGAATTTGGTTTCCTTAGGTGTATAATAACTCACTTTCCTTCTCGACACCCTGGCAACAGAGCACTGCTGAAAAATCACCCGCAAAATTCATTTTTTAATGATTACTCCATTTCCCCTTGACCACCTTGCCACCACAGGTTTTTTAAAGGATTATTCCATTTACCCATGCACCTCTCTCTGACTACCCCAGGTGACCCCTTTAAAACAGATGGAGATAAAGCAAAGTAGTACATTTGATTGTTGTGCTGCCTGATTTGAAATTACATTTTATGGCGTGGTGGTGTAGTTTGACTTTAAAATGGTTAATTTATTTATTTATTACATAAATAACCAATCACACTAAGAATGCATTTATCTGTACTATTTCAACCTGAAACAATGCCACGTTTCACAAACTACATGTTTTTCTTGCTTGGTTGCTTTCCTGTGCACAAGAGAAGAGACTCACATCACCAGCAGTACTGCCAAGGAGAAGGTCTTCCAGTTAATTTTTTTCCTCCAAAATCTTCTGCTTGTGCATCTCAGAGCCACTGCCAACTTAGAGCATAAGTCGGCCCCAAAGGGAAGTTGCTCCCAAGAAAGTGGCCAGAGAGAAGAAGCAGATTTCCACCTTTGGCATGCCAACTGCAACCTTTTTCAGGAGACGTGTGCCTGCCACACCGGCTTCCAGGAAGGAACCTGGGAGCTGCACTACCGCATCAACAGCACAACCCCAACTTAAGACCAAGACCCTATCTGTCAGTGAGGCAGCTACTGCAATCATGGTGACGCTGCAGAGCAGTGACGTTGAATTGGATTTGTCCCTTTTCAAAGTAGTACCCAATCGTTTCAGAAAACAGAGTAAAGTGGACAGCAGCTTCAGCCAGCAATAGTAGATCTTTACTAAGTTGGAGCAGAACAGGAGGTCGAGCAAGAACCTCCTCTTTTAGAATCAATAGCTCCCTGATCTCCAGCAAGAAAAAGGAAGGGTACTGTTCCACCATCGTCTCCAAGCACCACTTCTGATGACAATATTAGAGACATGGAGTGGACCCTGGCCGAGTCCGGGAGATTCCAGGAGAGTCAAGAGAAAAGAAAAGCCTTAGATTCATGGAAGGGGACGATGATGAGGAGGATGATCACGATGAGCCAGTCATTGTGGAAGCTGGCACAGAGGAGTCCGACATTACTATCCGACCTGCTCTGAGAGATGTGGCATAGGCAGCACCACCAGCTCCAATATTTGCTACCAATGGAGGAGATAATATTTTGTTCAACCACATGCTTGGATTGGAAGAAGTAACTATTAACTATTGCACCAATGAGTGATGATATATTGAGTGATTGTGAGTGATGATTGATGATGTATGTGGTGGCCAACTGTGAAGGAGGGAGTTTAACAAATTTATATACTTGATTCTGATGATTTGCAATGTTGGGAGCTGATGGGTGATAATTTTGTTCCCGAAAATGATTGGCCTTTCAAACTTAGTGAAATTAACCTGCAGGGTCCACTCTTTTTTTCTGGTTCCTCGTACCAGACGAGTTACATTAGTTACAAAACGCAAATCTATACAAAATACTCCAGTTCTGCTTCTCTATTTGTTCTTCAGCAGCAGTGCATTTGACTACACAGTTGTACCTCACTCGGTTTAGGACTGGAACATAGTTCCTCTGAATCAGGAGGAGGATGGAAGGGATCAGGACGGGATTACCTCAACAGCTCGAAGGAGAAAGTAATTGATGTCAAAGACAAACCTTGATGATGGTGAGTACTCACTCAGCTCTGTGGAAAGGAGATAGGTGCATTGCTTTGGGAAAAACTGCTGAGTGTGTGTTTGCTACATTGCTGGCTCAAACCTGAAACTCCTCTTTATGTTATTGTTCTGAGACTCCTCATGAACCTTACTGTGCTTCCTTTTGTCCTTCTCCTTTGCTCTATAATACAGTTATTGTTTTTTTGGAGATTCAGGCCTTCTCCTACTCCTCCACAAACAAAATTTGGTGAAATCTCAAGACTCCAGCTTACCTAACAGACAGGTTTTACCAGACACCCATGAGTGACGGACATTCCAAAAAGAATGGAGGTGCAGCACCCAATATGGCAATACAGTATCATTTTCCTTTTAGAAGTCATAAGTTTTAGAACTGGGTGGGTTAACTTCAATCCTCCATAAGTTGTATTTTTCAAACCTAGAAGCTATAACATTGAGAGATATACCATCTTGGTTCGCTCTGGGGTAGAAAGGCTGTTTGCTATGCATTTAACGGAACTGTGTTATACTTCATAATTTCCTTCCATGACAGATTCATGATGGTGTGCTGCTCAGTGCCCCAAAGAATGTTGTCATGGTTTCATTTGTCTAGTGTTTTTCTTTGTTACACTTTTCCCCAAATCCCATTTTCCATCAATTCATCAAGCCCCATAACCCTCTCCCCATGGGTTGTGTGATTTATTGAGGAGTGACTTCATTTTATACCATAAATGGATCACAGACTTGATGGGGCGGATGCGTTGAAAGCAGCACCAAATCACAGCATGACCTTCTATTACCTGAGCAATATTCCACGTCAGCCCCATAAGCTTCATCAAGGCCTATTGTGTTGTGTGTTGCGTAAACGCTTAAACCTGCTCAACCACTCTTGACTCTGAACCCACCTCTCCGGACTTCATAATTTAATTTCTTAAGTTTAGTTTTACAATACTAACTTCCTATCAATACTCAGAAGAAGCTGTTATTGCTAGTTTTTATTATCATATTAGGTCTTATTGGTTGTGTGCCAAATACTGCCATTGTGGTAGTCTGGCCTTTGTCTTCCTAAAGTTATGTGATAATATGACCCACTAACTTTTTTTCTTTTAATCTAGTTGATAGTGATGAATAACCCTTCAATTAATCCTGCAGTTGGAGTTCGCATAGGTGACAATGACACCTACTGTCTTCCCTGTTAGTGTGCTAGTCTGCTACTACTACTACCTACCACCTGTATGTTGCCACCTTGGGAAAAACCCTGACGTAGGAAGACTCCCTCGCTTCATCTATTCAGGTAACAGAAGAACTATGGATTGAAGTTAACTTATTTAGTTAGTAAGTATCTCCTAGTAAAGAAGATGTTGTTTTACTTGTCTATGTGTAGCTGGTTGTTGCAAGCTAAATAGCAATCATCCACTGTGGTCAATATTGTTGCAGAGAGTAATTCAGCAAGGTTATAAGTAAATGACATGTATTTTGTTTTAGCAGATTTAAAAAATAGGCTACTTTAAAAGACAGCAGTGCAAACTAAAACACCAAAATAAACATTTGAGGCATAAATCAAGTGAAATAAATCATCCCCTTTTATTTTTAACAAATACAGAACCCCACCCTTGACAGGCCTACTACTTAGCCCAAACAAATAGCACCATACCCAAAAAGTCCTGCGAAAAGTCCAATATGAAAAGTTTCTGAAAATCCTGTCCAAACTCCCTCCCCATCCTTCCCACCCACAACAAGTGTCCTCCCACCAAAGCAAAAAATAGAAAAAAGAGTCAGAAGAACGCGTTCTCCACTCGGGTCCAGAGATCATCCAGGGTTGCATCTATTTGTGTCACCCGGCGGTCCAGGCGCACAAAATATTGCAAGACTGGTATTGGAAGTTGTGGTTCGAACGCGGCAGCAGTGGTGGAACAGGGAAGGGCTGATGCCAGCTGGTGGGTGTGATGACAGTGCTGCTGGCAAGCTGGAGGAACTGGCAGCTGGTTGGAGGAGCTAGGATGAGGGGCATGTTGATTGCAGCCTGGGCCTCGTCTTCCCCCTCCTGAAGGGCTAGCAGCTGTTGATATTCATTGCGGATGCCCTCCAACCTCTGCTACCACAGCTGGGCTGCTATCTCCTGATGAGTTGGATGCCCACCAGGAGTAGCTATAGAAGAAAAGAAAAAAAGGACAATGCCATTTAACTGTGCTCTGTGCAAACAATTCTTTAGAAAATAGAGTGGCACAGTAGCACTAAATTGCTGGTCCCCTAGAGCCTTTGGAATTTGATGTAGCTGATTATGATGAGTCAAAGGCCATATTTTACCCACTCATGCCTCACTGTAGTTGTTGAATTTCAAATGGGTAACATTTGAACTGGCATGAATCCGTTATCGAAGCTATGAAATATTAATCACTAGTACATAAATGTGGCACATGCCCAAAGGGATGTTTCAATTTTTTGGGTGGCTGGGACAAGAACTTTGTAAGGAATAAAGGACTGAATTACTAGGAGGTGACAGAGTGGGCACAGGGAGGAAAGGGAAACATACCTTTTAAGTTGTCCATGCCTTGACAACTTTTTAAATCCTGCATTATTTGAAGCAGATGCACATTGCACAGACAACACTATTGTACTGCTGAATTGAACCACACTGCAGTTGTATAATAGTAGCATGGGTGACTAATGGAGAGGGAGGTATGATGATGGATGGGAGGATTCATATCTGCCTTGTTTCAACTAAAGTAAGTTAAGGAAGAAGACAGAAAATTAAAATACCCCCACTTTGAACCAAAGCTGTGATAACCATGCAACCAAGCAAAGTAGGTGAACAGCAGACATGCCCCTTTCCACAACAGCGTCGTTATTTCTTTATTCAAGGAATTATACATTCATCTTTTCATTCACCTATTGTATTCACCCTTTGATACCTACCATTTAAGCTTTACACTCTCTCGTCCAGTCTTTCACTATTCCTATCCAGTCATCCATATGTATCTACTCATTTATCTATACACTCACCTATCCAGTATTCACCCTTTCAAACACCCTGCTTTCACCTATCCATCCATTTACCCATCTTTAAATACAATCCACCCTTCACCCACTGAGGCATCCTTTCACCCCTTTCATCCATCATTTCACCATCCCATGCATCTCCTATCACACATCTACACATCCTTTCCTTTCACCCACACATCCTTTCACTCATATACCATGTCACCACTCTTTCTTTTAGCTGTCTATCCTTTGTTTGCTTTTCCATCAAGCCATCATTTGTAGTGTCCATTCATTATGATCTTTTTTCTGCTGATTTGCAGAGTGAAGAGGCCATTAAGAACTCAACCCCTGTATACTCCTCTTGCAGGGAGTATGTTATTAATTGTCAATGACCAAGAGCAATATGACTTACCAACACCGGTGCCTGCTACCACCAATTCTCCCCCTCCACCAGCTGCTGTGTCCGGCACACTGGTGCTGCGGCTTTCCCCTGCACTGGTGGTCTGTGTGGCTGAAAAAAGTTACACATTTTAGACCCCAACAAAATACAACCAAAATAGATCATTACAGTTCTATATTCTTCTATCATTCACTTTAGGAATTTTGTCGGTTGTTAGAAAAGCAAGGTAGACAAATCAACTAAACTGTTTCATAAATTAGAGGCAGAGCTAGGTCGCTGAAGTGCAATAAAGGGTGAAAAACCTTGGCCAATCAAGGAGAACCTATGGTGAGGCCTTGCTTAGCAAATGCAAGGGGCATGAACATGACAAACTAAAACTTCACAAACATGTGTAGAAAACCTAACTTGGGTATGCGATCTTGTCAGTAGAGTACTGGTACTAAAAATCTGTCCTCTTGGTATTGAAGTACCAGTCTGAAAGATATATATGGGGAGAAGGGAAAGCTAAGCTTCATAACAAACCAGAAGAAAGCTAGTACAAACAAGAGGAAGTCAGGTACAGAAACATGAAAAATAGATAGATGCAGGAATAACAAGAATTTAACAAAGCTGAGATAGAACAAAAATAAGTACAAAAAAGGTAGACAGGCAGATTAAACTAAAAGACAAATTATTTCAAATGAGAAGAGGTGAAAATTAGGGAAATAATAATAATAATAATAATAATATAACAGGAAGACTTACCTGTTACTTTCCTAATTCCCGCACCTAAGCGCTACTATAAATTTCCTTAAACTACAGGCCATATTTACAAGCTTTTGACGCAGGACAGCACTGCAAGCCTTCTTTCAGTGCTACCTGCTTCAAAAGAAAAGGCCAGGAACGTGCTGTACCTACAAGATATGGCATATTCCTGTCCTTTTCCCCTGAGTTGGCGCACAATGGCTTGCCATGAGGCAATGAGGCACCAGACAGCAAGGGTTTATTAGTGATTAGTCACAGGGTCTCCCCCATCGCGCTGGAAGCAGAGCTTCCAGCGCGATTGAAAGAGAAATGCTCTACGGGGCAATATATATTTAGGCCATTTCTGCCCCCCTTGGGGGCAGATTGGCCTATTTTGATGAGGCCAATCTGCCCCCAAGGGGGGCAGAAACCATTAGACACCAGGGAGTTTTTTTTTGTGTGCAAATTTCACGCAACAGGAGCGATCCCTTGGGCAAGGGTCGCTCCCAGGGGGGGCATTTTTTTGGGAAGGCCTTTTCTGCCCCCCCTGGGGGCAGATTGGCCTATTATTAGGCCGATCTGCCCCCAGGGGGGGCAGAAACCTCTAGGCACCAGGGATCATTTCTTTTATTTTTTATTTTTGTTATGTTTTCTTTTTTTTTTTAGGTGGGGAGCGACCCCTTAGGCAAGGGTCGCTCCCCTAGGGGGCAAATTATATTTAGGCCATTTCTGCTCCCCTTGGGGGCAGATTGGCCTATTTTGATGAGGCCAATCTGCCCCCAAGGGGGGCAGAAACCATTAGACACCAGGGAGTTTTTTTTTTGCGTGAATTTCACGCAAGGGGAGCTCCCTGGGGGGGGGGATTATTTTAGGCCATTTCTGCCCCCCTGGGGGGTAGATCAGCCTATTTTGATTCGGCTGATCTGCCCCCAAGGGGGGCAGAAACCACTAGGCACCAGGGATTTTTTTGTTTTTTTGTTTTACAGATGGGGAGCGACCCCTTGGACAAGGGTCGCTCCCCTGAGGGGCAAAATGTATTTAGGCCATTTTTGCCCGCTTTGGGGGCAGATCGGCCGATTTTAAGTCAATCTGCCCCCAAGGGGGGCAGAAACCACTAGGCACCAGGGATCTTTTTTTTGCGCCGCCACGCAAGGGGAGCGACCTTGTAGGCAAGGGTCGCTCCCCGGGGGAGGGGGGGTAGGGGGGGCAAAATTATTTTAGGCCATCTCTGCCCCACCTCGGGGCAGATCGGCCTATTGGTATTAGGCCGATCTACCCCCAGGGGGGGCAGAAACCTCTAGGCGCCAGGGCAAATTTTTTTTTTGTGGTTTTTTTTTTGTTTGTTTTTTTTTTTTTAGAGATGGGGAGCGACCCATTAGGCAAGGGTCGCTCCCCTGGGGGGCAAATTGTATTTAGACCATTTCTGCCCCCCTTGGGGGAAGATTGGTTGATTTTAGGTCAATCTGCCCCAAGGGGGCAGAAACCACTTGGCACCAGGGATTTGTTTTTTGTCGCCAATGTCACGCAGGGGGAGCGACCCCGTAGGCAAGGGTCGCTCCCGGGGGGGGTGGGGGTTCGGGGGGCAAATTTATTTTAGGCCATTTCTGCCCCCACTGGGGGCAGATCGGCCTATTATTAGGCCGATCTGCCCCCAGGGGGGGCAGAAACCTGTAGGCGCCAGGGCAATTTTTTTTGGTGTGTTTTTTTTTTTTTTTTTTGTTTGTTTTTTTAGAGATGGGGAGCGACCCATCAGACAAGGGTGGCTCCCCTGGGGGGCAAACTGTGTTTAGACCATTTCTGCCCCCCTTGGGGGCAGATTGGTAGATTTTATGTCAATCTGCCCCCAAGGGGGCAGAAAACACTAGGCACCGGGGATTTGTTTTTTGGTGCCAATGTCAAACAGGGGGAGCGACCCCGTAGGCAATGGTTGCTCCGAGGGGGGGGTGGGGTTGGGGGGGCAAATTTATTTTAGGCCATTTCTGCCCCCCCTAGGGGCAGATCGGCCTATTATTAGGCCGATCTGCCCCCGGGGGGGCAGAAACCTCTAGACGCCAGGGCAATTTTTTTTTTGTTTTTTGTTTGTTTGTTTTTTTAGAGATGGGGAGCGACCCATCAGACAAGGGTCGCTCCCCTGGGGGGCAAACTGTATTTAGAGCATTTCTGCCCCCCTTGGCGGCAGATTGGTCGATTTTACGTCAATCTGCCCCCAAGGGGGCAGAAACCACTAGGCACCGGGGATTTGTTTTTTGGCGCCAATGTCACGCAGGGGGAGTGACCCCGTAGGCAAGGGTCGCTCCTGGTGGGGGGGTGGGGATTGGGGGGGCAAATTTATTTTAGGCCATTTCTGCCCCCCAGGGGGCAGATCGGCCTATTATTTGGCCGATCTGCCCCCAGGGGGGGCAGAAACCTCTTGTTGCCAGGGCAATTTTTTTTTTTTTTTTTTGTTTGTTTGTTTGTTTGTTTTTATAGAGATGGGGAGCGACCCATCAGACAAGGGTCGCTCCCATGGGGGGCAAACTGTATTTAGAGCATTTCTGCCCCCCTTGAGGGCAGAAGTGGTCGATTTTAGGTCAATCTGCCCCCAAGGGGGCAGAAACCACTAGGCACCGGGGATTTGTTTTTTGCCGCCAATGTCACGCAGGGGGAGTGACCCCGTAGGCAAGGGTCGCTCCTGGTGGGGGGGTGGGGATTGGGGGGGCAAATTTATTTTAGGCCATTTCTGCCCCCCCTGGAGGAAGATCGGCCTATTATTAGGCCGATCTGCCCCCAGGGGGGGCAGAAACCTGTAGGCGCCAGGGCAAATTTGTTTTTTGTGTTTTTTTGTTTGTTTGTTTGTATTTTTAGAGATGGGGAGCGACCCATCAGACAAGGGTCGCTCCCCTGGGGGGCAAACTGTGTTTAGACCATTTCTGCCCCCCTTGAGGGCAGATTGGTAAATTTTAGGGCAATCTGCCCCCAAGGGGGCAGAAACCACTAGGCACCGGGGATTTGTTGTTTGGCGCCAATGTCACGCAGGGGGAGCGACCCCGTAGGCAAGGGTCGCTCCTGGGCAGGGGGGGTTTCAGGGGTGGGGGGTCAAATTTATTTTAGGACATTTCCCCCCCCCTGGGGCCGGCTGAGCTAGAGGTCAAAATCCACAGGTAGGCACTTTGCAAAAAACACCTCTGTTTTCTGTGAAAAAATATGTTGTGTCCACGTTGTGTTTTGGGCCATTTCCTTTCGTGGGCGCTAGGCCTACCCACACAAGTGAGGTACCATTTTTATGGAGAGACTTAGGGGAATGCTGGGTGGAAGGAAATTTGTGGCTCCTCTTAGATTCCAGAACTTTCTGTCACCGAAATGAGAGGAAAAAGTGTTTTGAGGACAAATTTTGATGTTTGCAAAGGATTGTGGGTAACAGAACCTGGTCAGAGCCCCGCAAATCACCCCATCTTGGATTCCCCTAGGTCTCTAGTTTTCAAAAATGTGCTGGTTTGCTAGGTTTCCCCAGGTGCCGGCTGAGCTAGAGGCCAAAATCCACAGGTAAGCACTGTTTTCTATGAAAAAATTTGATGTGTCCACGTTGTGTGTTGGGCCGTTTCCTGTCGCGAGCGCTAGGCCTACCCACACAAGTGAGGTATCATTTTTATCGGGAGACGTGGGGGAACGCTGGGTGGAAGGACATTTGTGGCTCCTCTCAGATTCCAGAACTTTCTGCCACAGAAATGTGAGGAACATGTGTTTTTTTTGCCAAATTTTGAGGTTTGCAAAGGATTCTGGGTAACAGAACCTGGTCCGAGCCACACAAGTCACCCCATCTTGGATTCCCCTAGGTCTCTAGTTTTCAGAAATGCACAGGTTTGGTAGGTTTCCCTAGGTGGCGGCTGAGCTACAGGCCAAAATCTACAGGTAGGCACTTTGCAAAAAACACCTTTGTTTTCCTTCAAAAATTTGGCTGTGTCCACGTTGCGCTTTGGTGCCTTTCCTGTCGCGGGCGCTAGGCCTACCCACACAAGTGAGGTATCATTTTCATCGGGAGACGTGGGGAAACGCTGGGTGGAAGGAAATTTGTGGCTCCTCTCAGAATCCAGAACTTTCTGCCACAGAAATGTGAGGAACATGTGGTTTTTTAGCCAAATTTTGAGGTTTGCAAAGGATTCTTGGTAACAGAACCTGGTCCGAGCCACACAAGTCACCCCATCTTGGATTCCCCTAGGTCTCTAGTTTTCAGAAATGCACAGGTTTGGTAGGTTTCCCTAGGTGGCGGCTGAGCTACAGGCCAAAATCTACAGGTAGGCACTTTGCAAAAAACACCTCTGTTTTCCTTCAAAAATGTGGATGTGTCCACGTTGCGCTTTGGGGCGTTTCCTGTCGCGGGCGCTAGGCCTACCCACACAAGTGAGGTATCATTTTTATCGGGAGACGTGGGGGAACGCTGGGTGGAAGGAAATTTGTGGCTCCTCTCAGATTCCAGAACTTTCTGCCACAGAAATATGAGGAACATGTGTTTTTTTAGCCAAATTTTGAGGTTTGCAAAGGATTCTGGGTAACAGAACCTGGTCCGAGCCACACAAGTCACCCCATCTTGGATTCCCCTAGGTCTCTAGTTTTCAGAAAGTCACAGGTTTGGTAGGTTTCCCTAGGTGGCGGCTGAGCTACAGGCCAAAATCTACAGGTAGGCACTTTGCAAAAAACACCTCTGTTTTCCTTCAAACATTTGGCTGTGTCCACGTTGCGCTTTGGGGCGTTTCCTGTCGCGGGCGCTAGGCCTACCCACACAAGTGAGGTATCATTTTTATTGGGAGACGTGGGGGAACGCTGGGTGGAAGGAAATTTGTGGCTCCCCTCAGATTCCAGAACTTTCTGCCACAGAAATGTGAGGAACATGTGTTTTTTTAGCCACATTTTGAGGTTTGCAAAGGATTCTGGGTAACAGAACCTGGTCCGAGCCACACAAGTCACCCCATCTTGGATTCCCCTAGGTCTCTAGTTTTCAGAAATGCACAGGTTTGGTAGGTTTCCCTAGGTGGCGGCTGAGCTACAGGCCAAAATCTACAGGTAGGCACTTTGCAGAAAACACCTCTGTTTACCTTCAAAAATTTGGCTGTGTCCACGTTGCGCTTTGGGGCGTTTCCTGTCGCGGGCGCTAGGCCTACCCACACAAGTGAGGTATCATTTCCAGCAGGTCGAGCAGATCCTGTTCACGGTCCATTATGTCAACTCAATGGTGCATCAACTGCTGCTGGCTATGCTGGACCACAGTGTGCCAACAAACCAACCAGCGCAGCCTCTCCCACAGCAGTCAACTCTCCCAAAGTGCGTAACCACTCCCAGGCCTGCTTCCTCCTACCAGCATGGAGGGGACGTGGAGCTGCACAAAAAAGACACATGCTGTCACCTCCACCTTGTTGAAAATGGGTTGGAGCTGCACCCCTTGGCAGCACCAGCACCCACAAGATAAGCGACTGGCAGCCGCATCAGCACCTCCACTCGCTCTGCCGCTCTCTGCCATGGAGCTGGGTGAGAAAAATAAAGGGGAAGAAATAAAAGGAAGGAAGAAAGAAAAAATATAAAAAAGTACATGGAAAACCAAAAAAAAAAATATTTAAAAAGTCACAAAAACACACAAAAAAAATAACATAAATAAAAAATACACAAACACAAAGACACACACCGATGAATTAAAGGAAAATGAGGGGTGGATAATTTAGAAAAGGGTGGGATTGAAAAGATTGAGGGCCTCATTACAACTTCGGCGGTCTTTCAAAAAGACCGCCGAGGCTGCGGGAGCCAGAATACTGCCATTGCCGGCGGTATTCCTGGCTCCGTATTATGACTTTTCCGCTGGGCCAGTGGACGGTAACAGTGTTACCGTCCGCTGGCCCAGCGAAAAAGTCACATCAACATTGCTGCCGGCTCGTAATAGAGCCGGCGGCAATGCTGATGTGCAGCGGATGCAGTAGCATCCATCGCGCATTTCACTGCCCAAAATTTGGGCAGTGAAATGCGTGACAGGGCTATGCCTGGGGGCCCCTGTACTGCCCATGCCAAGTGCATGGGCAGTGCAGGGGCCCCCAGGGGCACCCCAAGTCCCCTTACCGCCAGCCTTTCCATGGCGGTGTTTACCGCCACAGACAGGATGGCG
Organism: Pleurodeles waltl; assembly: GCF_031143425.1. NCBI lineage: Eukaryota > Metazoa > Chordata > Amphibia > Caudata > Salamandridae > Pleurodeles > Pleurodeles waltl. Next base: position 633,556,012 of record NC_090449.1, read on the forward strand.
GTCGGCGGAAGCCTGGCGGTATGTTGGAGGGGCCGGCGGTATGACCGCGGCTATTGCACCACGGTCATAATAGCTGGCGGAACACCGCCAGCTTACCGTCGGCCGCCAGGGTCGTAATGACCCCCTGAGGGTGGATTAAAAGTTAGGCCCAGAACAATGCAAAGAGACAGAGGGGGTTATTACAACTTTGAAGGAGGTGTTAATCCGTCCCAAAAGTGACTGTAAAGTGACGGATATACCACCAGCCGTATTACGAGTCCATTATATCCTATGGAACTCGTAATACGGCTGGTGGTATATCCGTCACTTTACCGTAACTTTTGGGACGGATTAACACCTCCTCCAAAGTTGTAATAACCCCCTTAGAAACCAAAATGGCTGCACTCATGTGAACCACGTGGTGCCATTTGCGTGATATTTGCAATGCGAGAACGCAAATTGGGCTCCTGAACATGAAAAACGTAGCGTGAATGGGCACGCTGAGCAACTCCGCCCACAGGCCGAATTACGCAGAGCTCACTGAGTTTTTTAACCACTTTGCGGAATTCCACATTCTGGGACTCTGTGAGCTCTGCCAAACCCTGATCTTCTCTCATTGGGTTGAAGCTTACCCAACTAGAAAAAGTGACAGTCTCACTGCAGAAATACTGTAGTTAAGGAACTCACTCCCAGTTTTGGCTTTCCAACTTTCCTGGAATCAGGTTATGGAACTCATTTTAATATTGTGTGCAGAATTGCAGATGGAACAGAGACTGCATTGCAGCTATAGATTTGAGGCTTCAGGTCTTGTCGAACAGGTTAGTGGGACAGTGAAATCCAGATTGGCAAAGGCATGTGCTTCAACATCTTTGAAATAGCCCGATGCTTTGCCTCCTATGTGGATGAGTCTTCACAGTGTACTTGATCAGAAGACGGGTCTGTCTCCACATGAAATAGTCATGAGCAGAGCTAGTGAGTGCCATCTACTCCTATGAATGCACTTGTGAACATTAGAGATAATGTGATCCATGACAACTGCAAAGGGCTATCTGACGTGATGCGTTCTGTGTCTCATCGGGTCGGAGCAGCCACACCCCCTCCACATCAAGAACAGTGCTGTGACTTCAGTGCTGTTCTATACCAAAAGGACTGCCCAAAACGCCCACAGGAGATAGGTAATTATCACCAATGCTATACAAGTGTTACATGGGACTGGTTTAAGTTGAGCCGTATGGCAAAAAATATAAAGTGAATTAAAAAGTAAATGTCAGCATATGGGCTAATATGTATTGTCTAAGAAGACTGGTGCAGAAGTGGTTATCAAGCCCATTTGAGCCAGTGGTATTCCACACACTGGAGTGTTGCAGTGTAGTGAATTAAATGAATGAGCCCTGAAGCCACACTGGGGGGTTGCTGTGTAGTGAATGAAATGAAGGATTTAGATTTTGTTTTGGAGTGAGGCAGTATACAGATGGTATTGAGAATACCCCTGAGCTACCTTTGGATATAGTTTGATTGAAATAATAAACAGCTGAGATGAGGCACTTGATTGAATTTTATGAAGGACCACAGGGTGTGAGTCTGAGACAGAGGCATCCTGAGGTGACCTTTTGAGATATTTCCTGATTCAGGGAGAAGGGTTGAGCCCTTATCTATGGACTACCCCATGCAGTCACTATTTTGACGTTAGTATTGGGAATTGTAGTCTATTGTAGAAATGTATACTTTGGATTATGTATTTTGGTTTATATGTGATCAATGTATCACCTGCACTTTGTGATTCACTTTATCACACATTAATATGTTGTACAGATATTTTTTGTAAGTTGTGAAGAATGCACTTATATTGAAATTGCTGTTTGAAACCAACATTATTCCTTTCAGAATTTTTGAGACTGTTGACTATTAATTGATGCTAATTCATGTTTCAGCTCTGAACCTTTTTGCACACAACTCAACTTAAATCAGTCCTAAGTCACAATGTCTAGTATTGGTGACTTCAGTTCTGAGAACTGGGTCTTGGTGAAGAAAGACGTAGGAAAGACAAGTTTGGGGCCTCATTGGCATGGGGCATTTCACATCATCTTGGTGCCAATGACAGCTGTTAAATGTGGAGGTCTCCCTTACTGGATACACCCTTCCCATACTCGGAGAGGTGAGTGCCAATTGATGTGACTGCACCTGTTCTAGAAGTACCAGTGATAACAGACAGACAAAGGGAAAAGGTTAGTCAGGCTGTCAGGGATCAAACAGAGCCTCAAACGGCACATGTTCAGTCTGAGTGGGGTCTGGGTAGATCCACAGTTGAAGCTGAAAGGGAAGAGTCTTGTTCTGCAGTGGTGAATGAGTTGAATTCAGACTAGAAGAATGTGGAGTAGGACTAAGGAAGACTCACAAAGACCGTTGTAAATAAATGTGTTGCCATTTATCATTTGGACTTTGTTTTGCTGCTTTGCACAGGTGGAACTTGACAGAAGATACTCAGCTGCATCCCACCCTAGAAATCTGATTTTAGAAAAGTCATGTAAACCAATCAAACACATAAATGTAGATATATATTAGGTGCAGTGTTGCTTGTTTTCCTTGCAGTATTAATCGTTTTATTGATAGGAGCATTTTCCCCTACACCTTCTATAGTAAATGATTTAGAGTCTATTATTCCCCCATAATCACTGAGCCCTAGAGATAATAGCTTATATAGATTAGATGATAAGGCTCTGCACTTAAATAATTCTAGAGGAGATTTTTCTGCAAGTGCATATTTTGACTTCTTTATGAGTACATTTACACTATGGATGCAAGGGATTGCTACGTTTGTATGCGATTACCTGCTTTCATTTCAGAAGGCATCACTTAATCCACATTTCTTAAATATCTGGAGTCTCCTTTAGTCTTTTGTTGGGTTAATTGTATGCACAATGTAGTTTTTATATTATTTTTCAAATTATGATTTAGTTCTTTCAGAAATTCCTTCACTCAAACATTTGAGTAAAAATCATTATTTTAAAGGTGCAGAAATCTCAGGCAAACATTTTGCATTTCTCAAGCCACTAGACACTGCATGTATACACAGACACAATTTGACTTGTTCAATGACAGATGTAGAGAAGAAATGTTTAAATTCGATGGAAGACAGAAGGAGAGATTTAGAAGCATATTTAAAAGCCCCTAGCGCCATTCTAACTCCACATTAGCGTCATTTTGTACGGTGATGTGATGTTGGAAGGCCAAAAATGCATGCCACATTTACAAAGTAGCCTTTGCGCTACATTACGCCTGCACCAGTCATAATGTATGCAAAGGGGGCGTTTCCCCATTAAAGGGGCCAAAAAAAGGGTGCAAGGAAACCTAGGAGATTTCTTTGCACTATTTTTTCAGCACTCTTAACTGCTGCTCAGAGCAGACGTTAAAAGAAGGTTTCCATTAATTACAATGGGCCTCTGAGTGCTTTGCAGGATTAGCATCAGAATTTTTTATGCTAATCCAGCAAAGCGCCAGACTAGCGTAAAAAATTTGGATGCTAGTCCCCTAACTACCTCCATGGTGCATTGTATTTTAAATATGATGCACACAGGGTTGTGTTAGGGGGGCACTAAGGGGTGCAGACAAAGTGGAGCTGCAGTGTGTGCAGCGCTATTTTTCTGAAATATGCCCCTTAGAGTCTAATTCTGAAACAGATAAAGGCCTGAAGAAACAAGACAGATGGAACCTACCATCATTAGCTCTAATTTGGCAGTATAAAGGAAAGTTGTGGATACATATTGAATAGAGTTATTGGGCTCCATTATTTATAGGGAAGAGTGAACGCAATTGCAAACATACCTATGATATTAGAGAGGAAAGAATGAATTATTTTTAAATAGACAGGATCCTGTGATTCATGGAGTTTACTTTATTTGTGGACAGTATGCTTATTTCAAATTACCCACAGGATGGCATGATACATGTTATTTTGGTAAAGTCTTCCGAAAGATTTACCATGTGAAACATTCAATGATCCTGCGTGAGAAATGAAACCTAGTACCAGAGGAGGTGTTAGTGTTGGACAAGTGATAGGAGACATTGTTGGTGCGTTGATCCCATCAGTAGGGGTGATTCTGAATGATTTGAAGATTACAAAGCTATTGACAAAGTTGGATAAATTGGAAACAAGCACAGCAAATTCCTTATTTCTTGTGAATACTGAGACGGTAGCGATACGACCTATGGTTTTGTGAAACAGACTTGAGTTAGATCTTTTACTCGAGGGGGGAAGGCAGAGTCTTCTGGATGTTAAAAGTTTAGCAATGCTATACATACAACCCAGACAAAAGTAAGGTCCTGAAAAATAAATTCTGAACATTTCTGGCTTGACGAAGGATTTGAAAGAGTTGGAAGCGACATGTGAATGGTAAGCTATTGGAGATGGATTTTTAGAAAAGTAGTTTTGGTTGCGAGTTTCAAAGTCTAACAGAGGATGAAAGTGGAACAGGTAAGAAAGAGAACGAGAGCGGATGCTGAGCTGGAAGAGAATCAGTTTAAATTTTATGATGACATGAAGCATCTGGAGAAGTCTAGATTGAAATTGATGAAACACAGAAGGTTTTATTCAGTCTTAGTAGAGGGTTTTATCATGATTGTGATGACTTAATTTGTCATCAGAGGGGGATTGGTAACACATAACTATGGCTATGCCATTATTCATCACAGAAGTGACATAATAATGCAATCAACAATACATATACTGTGTGTCTTAACATTACTAATGTAAAGTTGAGCATCTAAATGGCATTATGGAAGGTGCATTCATGGTACAAAATTAGTAATTCATATTTATATATGTTGGATTATACCACTTATGCACATTTATATTCGTGTACTCTGAGGTATTATGGTGAACTTGCATATAATCATGTTTCATTCGAAATCATGTTGCAATTATAATTGAAGATGCACATAAAATTATGTATTTTGAATGTGCATTGAAATGCTATATTAAGTTAGCATAACCAAAGACCTGAAATGTTGATTTTTGTATGTCTAACCTTCAATGTGGAGTTTTGCTCTTGTTGCATTATTCTTTTATTTCAGGTGCGTCCATCTGAGTTTACAGTTAATGAAAGACATATTGTGTATCTAAGACAGTGGGATACAGGAGGATCCTTTCAAAAGGACAAAGGAGTACTAATGAACTGGGAACAAAATACTTCTGTTTGTGTACCAGGCTCCAAGACATACTCAAGATCGTCCTGATGTTTGATTCATGGGATGAGAACTTGATGGGAGCTGCCAATTTCAACTGTGCAAGGAAGATGGAAAACTGCTGGTTGTGATTATATGGATTTCTTGAAGGTTCTGTTGGTTTAGTTGATATTCACCTATTTAGACAAAGGCAGATTCTTTTTAGCCTTTGACATGAGCAGATTCCCTTGAGACGTAGAGGGGTACAGACCTCTCTACTCTTTATTCCTTTGTGTGGCTTTCTGCTATGCAACACCGCTCTATCTGAACTTCTACAGAGGTTTCCACTATGCTGACACTATCCTATATTTCCTGAAAGATAATTAGGATTTCCTTTAGCTTAGTTTAGGGAGTTAGGTTTTAGTTTCTTCAGTGATTTGGCAAGACGATTGTGACATATATAGACCATCAGATCTTGTTTCTCATCTTTTGTATTGCTGTAACTGGAATTCTTGTATACCTTATGCTTCTATGATTTAATCTCATTCAACACTTTACTTGACCTTTGGTGACTCTGTACTTATAGAGCATGTTTGTGAGAATCATTTTCATAAGTTTGACTCTCAATTTGTAGTAATCTTTTGAACTTTACCCTCAGTCTCCGAGATTTAAGGTGTGACCAAATAGCTTACACTGTTAAATGTTTTGAAGTGTTGATGTAACTCCCATTTTGCTCATCCAGACCCCTAAGAAGGTCTGTCGGAAGAAGAGAAGTAAGGATATGGGCCAGAGTGTCTTTAGAACTCAGCATAATAAAATGCAGAGATATATGGAAATGGTCCAAGATCCCAAAAGTGTTTTCCTTGCTTCATCAAACTAGGTACAGAAGGTTTGCCTCTATTTACTGATTTATTAGCTTAACGTTATTAGAGAAGGATCGTGCCTCTACTCTGTAGGTTGGCATTTTAGCAGGAAGCACATGGGTCTGAAAGCTGCCCATTGATAACAGAGACGCCATAGAAGACAGTGTCTGCTGAGATTTTTGAAAGTACAGAGTGGAATAGAAGTATTTAAAAAGCAGTGAATTATGATTTTGAACTAGATGTGTTAAATCTGGGTTATAATGGAGCTTCATTTCTTTTATCGTTTTATAAAATCTATGAGATTCTATGTAAATATATTTTGTTGACATTTATGTAAAACTAAAAACTGTGCAATCTAAAACTGAGGAGTCATCAGTCTTAAAGTCTAATATACTTTAGACATACTTTTTTTTATGAAATCGTAATAGAGTAGGTAAAGCTTTTTGGGTCCCTCTAAGACTTTACATAAGACCGGACCTTTCTGTATTTTCTGCCTGCCGACCTTAAAAATGGCTTGTTACTAGGTCTCCTTATACACTCAATAGAGATCTTGCAATAGTTCACTGAGATAGCATCCGCTGTCGAGAAACCTACTTTTTCTAGCACTAACAAAAATGATTGAATAAAAATATTACAGTGCATACACAAGACTAAATTTTTTGCAGAATCATTCCTATTGAAAAAGAAGGAACACTAAAAAACATGGCAAATACAGGCTTGTGAAACTGTATGTCTTTTCAAAGAATAATGTAAAATGATTCTTTCAGAACAAAGTGTTTGCTGATATCCCCATTGAATTTTTTAGGTGGGCATGCACCTAGTGTAGAAAAGACACAGAAGATGCCAGCAGGAGACTGATTCAACCAACAAGAGCTTTTCTGCAAGACATTTTTGTACTATTTTCTGCAGGAACCAATTTTACCAGCATAATTAAAATATCGCACAGGCCTCACAAAAACATAATGAAACATTACAGATAAAAAAAACTAAAGTTTCAGGGACGTTATAATTAAGCCCCCTTTTTAAATGTGCCAAACCATAGAAATTCAACTGTTATAGTTAGATTTATCTAAAGTAACTATAACTCATGCCCGAAGGTACCTATAACTCACTTCCTCTCCATGTATGGTTTTTAGGAATAATTTTACAACAAATGTTACGGTAATGTTATCAATGATGCTATAAAAGATGTCATAATTGCTGTAATATAAGTGGTAATTGGCAGTGCATGGCGAGGGTGCGAGTTAAAGTTACTTTAGGGTTTTTTTTCTTTGAGTTTAAAAAAAAATTCTATTTTAAGTTTAAAAAAAAAAGTAATTTCCATTACTATACGCTAATCTAACCACCGCTGCATACAGCCTTTGGCCCGACCCTTTGGCCAACCCCCCTAAACACCCATCCTCATGCTGCATGGCAGGAGTTGGCCGTGGCCTGTCTCTCTGGATGTGAGAATAGGTGTGAAAGCGTGTCTCTGGGGTGTAGAGTGGGTGTGAGAGTGTCTGTCTGGGTGAAAGAGTGGGTACATCAGTGTCTTAATGGGTGCGTCAGTTTCTGTGTGAGTCAGTGAGTGGTTGCGTGAGGGTTTCTGTGAGTCTCTGAGTGGGTGGACGAGGGCCTGAGTCGGTCTGTGAGTGGGTGTGTGAGTGTCTGAGTCGGTCTCTGAGTGGGTGTATGAGGGTGTGAGTGGGGCTGTGAGTGGGTGCAAGAGGGCCTGAGTGGGTCTGTGAGTGGGTGCATGAGTCTGATTGGGTCTATGAGTGGGTACATGAGTGTAAGTGGGTCTGTGAGTGGGTACTTAGGGGTATGAGTGGGTGTGTGAGTAGGTGAAAGAGATTAAAAAAGAGAAATTGAGAGAGAGAGAGAAAGAGAGAAAGGGAGGAAGATGGAGAGAGATAGAGATTTTTGTAGGCTTTGATGGATGATATACTTAGAATGAGATACTAAAAGAGTGAGATCACCTTTCAGCACAAATCTTAGACTTTGAAAGAAATTAAAGTAGAGAAACAAACACAGAAACACCAGGACTAGAACCATAAACTTTCAGTGTGAGGGTCTGTGACCTTAACCAGTATGCCACAAGTGACTTCTTACTATAGTCATTGCATGGAGAGTCCATTGCAATGACTATCTTTCTCTTGCATTGAAGAGAGAGAGAGAGAGAGTTACAGGACCACCAGGGAGCCTCAAGACCCTTGAGATCCTAGCCGGCTCTCCACGTCCTGTGGGAGCTGGCATTGATCCCACAATGCTTTAAGTAGCATCTCCGTGCATGTGGAAGCAGTGTTTTCATCTGCCTTCCTTGCACACATATTAGTGTGCAGGGAAGACAGATAAAAACTCTGCTTTCTGCAAGGGAGAGCTGTTTGACAGCTCTACCTTGCAGAAAGGGGACATTGTTTGCTCTTACTTGGAGGGAGCTGGGAAATCTCCCACCACGCAAAAGAAAACAGCTGTGTCGCAGGGATGGGCACTCCAGGACATAGCAAGAGCCAGACTGTGGGGTTGCAGTCCCCAGGGCCATCAGTGGCTCTATGAGGGGCCCGACACGGCACCCCTCTGAAAATCATAGCCCTGGGGAGGTGGTGGCCCCCTAAGAGGCCCCCCTATCATTCTTTTTATTAACTCCCCAGGGAGGTGGTGGTCCCCAGGGCTGCGGAGGGTCCCATTACCCCCTCACACTATTTAAATGTAACCCTGAGGGGTGGTCCCTGGGGCTGTGGGGGGACATACAGTCCCCTGCATTGAATTGCATTAAAGCCCCAGGGAATTGGCCATGTTTCGCTGAAAATTGTCTGCAGCGGTTTTTATTGCCTCATGTCTATTTACTAATGTTGCTCGACGATTTAATGTATTTACTGCTGAAAACAATGGTGCAGAACCTGAAACTCATAGATTTGAACACACACACACACTCTGGCATTCCTTCCCAGGTCTGGCTTGACAGTGTAGCTGTCTGTAAGAGACATTGTTTAAAATATACAGAGTGGGCTTTCGATCAGGCCCTTTCAACCGCTGTATTATTTTGGTTAACCCAACCCAACCATATACAGTCACTCTTAATCACATCTTGAATCAGGCCAATGACTGTACGTCTCACCTCATGCTATTGGCTAATTACTGTTTCACTTTACCTCCCAGAAAATGTCTCCATTGCAATACCAGAGGGACTGTTTCACATCTGTAAACTACACTCCATTACCACAGTTTTGTCACATAAAATGTAATATCCTGTACATGGGCACACACATAACTGAAAGTAATTGTTTACTGTTATTTTTTCACTGCAGCGGGTATTTTGTAATGCTTTTGTGATGCCTTGAGTGGGGGCCTGAAACTAACAAAGCCACTTTTTTTGAGTTTTCTTTCACATGAGGACATCCATCTTTGGACCCGATATCAAAGAAAAAACCCACTGCTTCTGCTCACAACAAGCAGGCCTCCAGTCAGCCATGACATACCTAAACATTTCATAAATCTTGGTGATATTACTAAACTTGCTGCATGGTTATATGTTGTTCATTTTTTCTAAATGGATTTTGTTGCTACTGTTGTTCATGCCTCCTTCAACAAATAACATTTAGAAAAACAACTCAAGAGCTGTTGAGTCTACAAAATAAAGCACCAGGGAGTCAAAATATCTATAAATATTAAAAAACCTTCAAGTGGTTCTTGTACAACATAAGGATATTCACAAATAGCAGTGATAATGACTATTGCCACAATAACCCAGCTTACATTTCTTTAGCCCACAGAAAAAACACAAATCATTAGTTAAGCCAAATTGAATCTGAAAACGTATTTGTTGAAGCTGCCCCATCAGAATAATGCTCATGTAATCTATGGTGGGTAGGGCCAGATTAAGACCCTAAGCACTTAAAAGATTTTGGTGCCCCCATGTAAAACTAATTAAAAGAATAAACAATAATAAACTGTGAAAAATATTTTTCAAAAAAAGAAATAAAAAATATAGTAAGATGGAGAAACATGTTTATTTTTGCATACCTCCACTTTATTTATATTTGAAAAGTATTCTCCCACTTTTTCTAATTGCAAAGCCTTGATTCAGATCCTCAAAACTAATCTTACATAACACATCTGCTTCTATTCTTAGTAGGGATACGGCATCTAGCCTGTCTTGTTTCATAGTTGTTCTGTTGGGATCTTTAATACACTTCAACTGAGAAAATGAGCACTCAGCTGAGCAATTGTGACCATTAATGTTAAAAATGATCAAAAGCAAATGTTTACATGTGGAAAGGCACACTCAATATTGTCTTCTAAAATTAATTTTTAAAGTTCAGCATGGCTGAATCTTACTTTTACATGTTCTGTTGCACTGAACTATGACGCACATATGAATGAAACTGCTGAAACCCAGCTGAGAAATCAGTGTTCAAGTCCTTTAGTTAAGCATCAATCAGCTTTTGACAACATTGAGAATACATTTCAATTTCAGTAGATGATGAGGCTTCAATATATGGCACATCACTTAGAAAAGAAAATCTCTCTGCTATTTCTTTGTATATCTCTCTTCATCTCATCACAGTTTCAGGTTTGTCAACAATTGTGTAAAAGGTGGTGATACAAAATTTGTCTCTGGCATTCAGATATACTTCTGGTGCAGCATCTCTGTCATTGGGCAGCTTCTTTTTGATACATTTATGAGTTTGAACTGCCTTGTAATCAACATCTGGTAGCATTTCCTTTGTAGCTGCTTAATATCTTTCATCTTGTGAAGTGCCCAGTTGCTCAGCTGATGATCCACACAGATTTGCACGTTTTTAAGTTTACACGGTGTGGCAGTTATCAGATTCTAATTTTATTGTATTTTCCAAGATTAATATATATCATTAACCTCTATTATAACTAATTTATTATTCTTTTTATTATTTTATGTAATATTTGTATTTATTGTGGGAGCCCCTTTTTGTGGAACCTGGTTCAGCTGTACCATTTTCAGTTTTCCACCATATGGTCCATTATAAATCTGACAATGGAAGATTTCTGTGGTGTCCCCCTTCCCTTGATGCCCTAAGCACTTGCTTATTTCACTTAATGGTTAATCCAGCCTTGATGGTGAGCGAAGTAACTTATATGGTGTTTTGATATTATGCTTTGAATAATGATACAATTTAACTGAGGGTAGAGGGCATATTATCAGTTTATTGAAAATCTGACAATGGAAGATTTGTGTGGTGTCCCCCTTCCCTTGATGCCCTAAGCACTTGCTTATTTCACTTAATGGTTAATCCAGCCTTGATGGTGAGCGAAGTAACTTATATGGTGTTTTGATATTATGCTTTGAATAATTATACAATTTAACTGAGGGTAGAGGGCATATTATCAGTTTATTGAAAGTTAGAAATTTGCAATAGATTTAAATCAACAAACAAAACTGATGTGTGTTGTTTTAGATTTGTATATTTTGTATCAGGTCAGAATATTATTTCTCCTGATTAAGAGGTTGGCAGTATATTGCAATTTCCTTGTGAAAAACAAGAAATATTGTATTACAAATGAATCACTACAAAGGATAATGAAAAGAACTGGTATCCTTTTCAAATGGAGTGTGCGCTTTGGGTTCAGGGAAGTTACCCTCAACGCATAAGTGCACTAATTAAATCTCCATTAATGTTTTCGGTGATCAGGGTAGCACTTTTTTAATACAGGAAATTACTGTCAATCATTTAACGATGGAAATAGGAACAGTTGGAACTTAAAGTTTAGAATCCACCTTAAAATCAGGCTTTTTGCATGGAAAGGGCAAACCAGTATCAGACTCAAATTATTCATCTTCACTCATTCCATTTTTCTAAACCTCTACCTCTTCTACCTCCTCAGCTATGCACAGTGCCACATATTCAGCATATGTTAAATGTCAGCTATTTTAACATATGTTCTTTTAGTCCGCTAAGGTTGAAAAACATTTGCAATCAAACATTCAGAGCTTCATGAAAGGGTTGCTGACAATTAGTGAAGTTTTTGACCCTCCCTCTGATATATCCTCAATGTTTTTTGTTCTTGACAACCTCAACTTCAATGCAGCTTTGGATATCCTATAGCTTACATGTGAATGAATTTTTATTCAAAATGATCACAGCTTTAAATAGGTCTTCTCAGCATTCGTCCTTATTTCTCCATGTGCAGTATTGATTTTGCCATTTTCTCGAGTTAGTACAGGAAGAACAATCTGGTAACCCCCTGAGAGCTTGGGTACATAAGCACTCTGTTCCTATTCATTGAGCAATCAAATATTCATCCAGGGACAGACTCAAACAGAAAATAGGCTTGGGCACCTAAACAAATGCGCTCCCTTTCAGTGAATTAGACACCTGAAAAAAGGGCCTATGTTTCCAAATTAGGGCAGTGTTGAACTTGTAAAACACATTGTATAGGTGTTTTATAAGGTATGCAAGACTGCTTGGTTTTAAGCTTGCTGAAGACAATGGGCCTCATTATGAGTTTGGCGTTCCATGGACTGCCATAGCAACGTTGGCGGTCCAACCGCTGTTGGGTTGGCAGTCGGGCCACTGTATTATGAATCATGTGGGCCAATGGAACAAAGATCACTGCGGTTCCACTGGCACCACCAGGCACCACAGACCGCTGTGGTCATGAGGCAGTACAATCAGACTGATGGAGACAGTGTTTCACCAGACACATTATGAGGTTGCCCACTGCCAAAGTGACCATGGCGGTCCAACCACCATGTCTCAGCAGATAGAAACGGGGAGCATATAGGGAGGTGACTCACCTGCTGGCAGCTTTACATGTCCGGTGCTGCCATGGAACACATAACACATGTCCTGCTGCTGATCACTAAAGGTGCACAAAATCCATGCTGCTGTGGAGGCAGCCAACTCTAAGTACACACACCTTCCTGTTTAATTATCCTCAACCACAGATCTTCGTGCGCTGTCAGCCACATTATATGGAGGTCACGCTACGGACACCAAGTACACTTGTCAGGTCGGAATCATACTCAAAGAAGGACACATTCACAGTCACAAAATGCACCCTTTGGGTAGGTCACTCATGCTGTCCCGCAACACTACATAAAAACCAGTCTACACATCTCAGGCACAGGGACAGTGAAGTGTACACAACATTGTGTCACACAGTACCAATAACATAGCAACATCCATCTACAAATACAACTCTCACTCACTTTGCACACATGCCATGGACTGCCATCAGATGCAACACATATATGTATGGATGTGGCATGGAACACAAACACCACTCCCATTAAACAGCCCTGCAATGGACACACACATATTACTCACATTGTAACACAATGTGGTGCACAATAGACAGAGAGACAAATATCTCGAGCTCACTATGCAAACAATATCTGCACAAAAAGGATGGGGAGATTAGGAGCACTCAGGGAAGGAGGCTGCACTGGGACATTTATCACTTTGCACAGGCTCTTAAACAACATTCGCACAGGAAATGGCCCTTCAGGTATCGCATGGGGAAATAATACTAGACCCAATTGAATTGCTTATCTGCCCAATGTGGAAGTGCAAGTCAAGAAAGAAGATAAAACTCCAACTGCATGGGATATACATCTACATGAAGTAGCTGTGAGGTACAGTTAGCTAAATGGACACATACACAGCCAAATGCAAACAAAGGTAGAACAATTGAACACCCTGCATGTCTGTACAAACAAAAGTCAAGCTGCCAAGCATTAGGTGAATCTATAATCCATATCAGGGGGACAAATCAAACACCGTACATGCTCACATTGGACGACACAAGATGAAATACTTACCATACCTAACAGAACACAATGTTATGACACCACAATTGCAGTCACATATCCATACAGTTAACATATACCCTTGTCTTGGGGGACACCAGCTCTGCCCACAAAGTCAGATAATGCAAACAACGGCAAATGGATCACCAAGCAGGCTGAAACACACACAACTGTAGGCACATGGCACAGGTTTCTCAGGAACAACACAAAGATAGAAAAGGAATTGCAGGACAAACGTATACCAAAATAACAACTGTTTGGGTTTATTTGTAACCAAATTGGAACAGTCCAAGGCCATTGGCCATTCAATATGGTATTGTCAATGCACATCATAGTGCTCTCACACTTGGCTCCTTTACTGCCAGGGAACCTCCAAAGGAAGGGGCATCAAGTGGGCAGGCAGGCAGCTCAGGGATCATCCTTTGAGGGAGGGCGAATTTGGGTTGGGTAGGTTTGGGAGGGTGTACTGCTTCCTAGGAGGGGTGGGTTCTTCTTGGGGGGAGGGGTATGGGTGCTTGCGGGGGCAGGTGTGGCAGGGAATGACTTGGAGTTGGAAGGGATGGGTTGGGAGGTGTGTGGGGACCTCTTGGGTTAGGGATGTGATTGGAGGGAATATGGGAATAGGCAAACTCCAACAAAAAATCAGACATAGGAACTTGGGGTGGTCATCAGAAGGGGTGGGGTTTTGGAGGTCTAGGGATTGGTTGTCTCCTTTGTCGGTGTGGATGTCTTGGGTGTGTGCATGTGTGAGGTATGCTAGTGTTTTGGCGGTGTCTGCTGTGTGTGAGTGTGGGCGTTTGCATGTCTTGGGAGCTGGTATTTGGAGGTGCTGGGTAAGAGAGTGGTATATGTATGTGTGTCTGTCTGGGTGGTGTTTGGGGGTATGCTGGTAGTGGTGGATGTATGTTTGTCTGTTGAGTGCTGTCTGTGGGTATGGTGGATGTGTTGGGTGTATCACTGACTGCTGTTATGGTGCTTGTGGGTAGGTTTGATGTTGTGTGGTACAGTCAGGGTTATGGGGGTGTCTGGGGAAGAGGTGACTTATGTTGTGTGTGTGGGTGTCTGTTGAGTGCTTGCATGTGGGTGTGTTTTGTGGTGTTTGTGTTTATGTGAGCTGCTCTTGTGTGCTGAGGTAGGTGCGTTCTGATTCGTCTGTGTGCTTGGGTTCAGTAGGGGAATGGGGAGCTTGGATTGGGAAAAGGGAGGTGGAGGGGGTACAGAAGGTGGAGGGGGATTGGTTGCTGTCAGTGTGGTGGCCAGAGCCTAAAAATATCTCTGTAGACCTGATATTTCACTATGAATGCCTTCCAGGAATGCATTTGTCTGCTTCAGTTGGGTGGACAACCTCTGGATGGCATCCACAGTGGCATTCTGACCCACAGAGATACTCCTCAGGAGGTCAATAGCCTCCTCACTGTGGGCAGGAGGGGTAAAATGGGCTGGGGTGGAGGTGTCTGCGGCAAAGGAGTCGCCCACCCTCTTGGGTGAGCGGGCATGGCTACCTGGGTGGAGAGCAATAGGGAGGGTGGTGATAGAACTAAGGGTGGCAGACAAAGATGGTACGGGGTATGTCCCGATTGGTCCACCACCACTAGGGAGTGGCCACTGGAGGAGGACTCTGATGATAATGAGGATGTAGATCCAGCCTCCCCCATGGTACTCCCCTCACCCTCCGGGCCACTGGGTCCCTGTGTGTCAGAGGTGTCTTGACCCAAGGTCTGCAACCAGATGCTTCCTCACTCAGCTGTGCCCTGTCTCCTTCCCTTCCTTGGGATGATGCTGCAAATACAAAGAGAAATAGGGTCATCATATGTCTATGATCACACTTGAACAACAGTAGTGATTAGCGAATATTACCATGATGTTAAGTAAGCCCCAGCAACCAAGGCCACCTAAGTTGCCCATACATGTACCATACTATTTGAATGCATGCCAATTGAATTGTCAACAGTTGCCCACTAGAAAATCAGGATCTCACACAAGTACAATTACATTGCTGAAGTTGTGCAATTAGAGTAACCATTGAACAAGTAGGAGACCTCATCACCTTCAATGCTTTGCCCCATGGAGCATACCTCAGTTACCTTTACTCATACAATAGTAGGCCAATGCCAAGTCCATTCCCACAGATCCCACACAATGCCATGTACACACCTATTTGTCACATACATAATGGCCCAACAATAGTAAATGATGCTCCTAGAACATGCCATGTTGCTACCAACAGTACAGTTGCCTGGAGAAGGTGACATGGAAATACTCATGTCATACTGGAAGCAGTTCCACAATGCACACTTCACCAAATGATATTTGCCCCAATGGAATCATGGAGGTAGTACTAATGTTGCTCATTTAGGCCACACATTTGGCATGGAAATGGCCTCTGTAGACATCATGTGCAACATGTAAGGGAGATATGTCTCTAAACTCCACAACACAATGCATCAGCAAGCCCCAGAGAAATCATCACTAATGTCTGGCACCCCTTTCAATGACATACTATGAGTGTATCAGTAGATGCCATTGGTCCTTTGGATGTTAGAGAGGCCCAGAGATTTGCTAGTACTTGTTAAAGGACCTCAACATGTTGTCTAATTGGAAGCAACATCATTGTCTCCATTTTGGTCATGCAAACCCAGATGTCTGTGGATGAATGTTTATACCCAAACACATGTGATTTCAACATAACTGCAGGTCACTCCATGATGCTTGCCAACAGTCAGGTTACAAACCTTCCCCATTTCACATGTGCACAGCACTTTCCTACATGAGTCTACACCAATGGCATGGAAATTCACGTTGTGGGTAAAAACTCTAAGCCTACCTGTCATGACCTTCATTGCTACTGCAGTTGTACATGCCAAATGACATGCTATGATGGGTGAGGGTACGTGTTAGCTAATAATCAATGGTAACACACTGCTGTCTGTGGCAAACCATGAAATATACCTCCATTGTAAATGTCCTATTGTACACAAAGGTTGGCATGTGTATATATATGTGAGGAATACAGAACTTATCTCCTTAACACAGGTAGACCATGCATGAAACAGCAGCTTACACATGTTGTTTTTGAAGAGAAAGGGAAACATGCTGACATGTAGACACAAGGAATGTTGGCAACAGTGATGGCACATAAATCATGTAAATGGTCATTCCCCACTTACCAAGGGAAAGTACTGATCTGCAGCTGCACCCAAAGAACAATGTATGCTCTGTCCCATGTATGATGGCCATCTTCACATTACAGACGGTAGTAAGGCACCAGCACACGTTGTATGCTGAAGACAGGTAGCCTCTGGGTGGCAGATACCAATATATTCATTTCACCAAACACATGGCTGAGGACAGTGATCCATCACTAGCTTTCTTGTGGTCTGTTGCATAGATTTTACACCCACTACAACAACAACTAGTACTTAATTGATCAATGTACACAGCTATATGTTGTCCCTGGAAAGCAAATTATTTATGGATTGTACACAGTTGTGTCCTAGGTCCCTTGGCCACTAGAGAAGGCACATCAGTATACAACACTAACATGTACACAAACAATCACTCATCTACTGTGTTACACATAGCTCATCCCTAATCGGCAGAGGTAGATGTAGTCACCTCAGAGGGTGTCACCCTGCACCCAATTGAACAGGAGCACATCCGTGATTCTCAACCCAGGAGCCAGGATAAATATGGCAGAACTGTTCAACAATTCAGATCCCTGCTGGAAGAAGAGACTGGAGAAGAAAGACTGTCCTATTGGACCCCTAGCCTGCACCTGAAGAACTACACTTACAAGGACTGCACCAGCTGCACACTTTGGGCTTCACCAAGAAAACAACTTTGCCTTGCTTCTGCAACTCCAGGAGTGGACTCCCTGTAAGCTACAGGTACAAAGGAGCTGACCAAATACCACTGCATCGAGTCCTGCAATAAGAGCCTAGCAGACCAGCATCCAGTGGCCATTTGAGGATTCTGAGCAGTGCAGTTTGTTTTAACCCTTTTAGCGCTATTTGCTTCTAAGCACTAGTTTTACTTTTAATCTTTTTAAATTCATATCTATGGTTCCCTATTTTGGAGTTTTGTCGTTTTAATGTGTAATTCTAAAGATAACAATATTTTCTATTTTTGTAAACTGGTGTTGGATTTTATTGTGTGCTGTGTTTTACTTATTTACTGTTTTGTTGATAATAAATGCTTTACACACCTGTCTCCTAAGTTAGGCC
Source organism: Pleurodeles waltl (assembly GCF_031143425.1). Taxonomy (NCBI): domain Eukaryota; kingdom Metazoa; phylum Chordata; class Amphibia; order Caudata; family Salamandridae; genus Pleurodeles; species Pleurodeles waltl. The sequence continues at coordinate 633,574,005 of NC_090449.1, forward strand.
TAACTGCTCATGGGCCAAGCTACGAAGGGTTGAGCACGGATTAATATATTGAGGACTTGACCGAACCTAGTGGGGGGTTGTGGCCTATTGCTGAGTGTAGGTACGAATATGCCGTTATCAATAATCCACTTTCCAACAGACACACATTGACAATGATTTAAATGCACATATGGACTAGATGAAAGATTTACCTCTGCACCCATTCCTAATCTAGTCAAAGGAATAAGGCATTCAGGGCAGGTTTTTCCACCAGAGCATCATATTAGCCACATGCCAGGGTCTGTTGGGGTAGAGGGAGTGGGCATAGTGCCACAGCTGCATAGCCACAGTGACCCATCCACAGCCTAGACTAGGTACTGGGAGATACATTTGACAGACTCTGGTCTCTGCAGGCTGAGCAGACAGAACCTACATGACACTCCATTCCTATCACTTCCATGCATGACAGTACATCATGTGGCCATCAGCAATTTGTCATGTGGTGTTTAGGCAACCTGAAGGGCAGAGGGAGTCATCATATGCCTCCCACACAACAGTTTAGCAAGGCCAGATGTGCTCTGAAAGATCCCTGGCACTAGACATATTGCTCACATGATTCTCAAATGACTCATACAACATGCATACACAGCTCGTGATGTCATGCACATACATGTTGTATGACATTTACAACAATCATGAGGAAAGATATATCATTGAATGGCAGTAATATCTCCTTACCTAGTTATGTGCATTCAACACAATGATGATCTAGGACCCCAAAAACCTCACATAACACAATGTGACTGAACTTAACATATGGCACCAGCCACCAATACTTGCACATTGTCCATCCCATTGATGCCACATAAACTGAAACAACAGGCACACAAGAAGGCTAACTGTCGTACAGGGGCACATTCTAGCCTGTGAGGAGGAAAAGGATGGTGAAGTATGGAGAAAATTGTGCACATGCAAGTAACTGAATCTGCAGAACATGGTGGTCATGTCTGCCAAGTACGTGGTTATCATCACTGGCGAACACAGCCATTGGGCCGCGACCGCCACTGGCAACAATGTTAGCCTATGGATGTGTCTGCCACGGTTGCAACTGCCTACTGCCATGAGGACTTCTGCCGGCGGTCGCAGCCACTTCCTAATGTACAGTGGAGTAGTTCAGGCATCCGTCATTTGGGGGCCTGTAATGTTGCTTTGGGCTTCATAAACTGTGTCATACCTACAAAAAATGTTTTTTACCTCACAAACATCCCTATCCTGTCTTGTCATGTAGATCCTACTACTCAACCACCATTGTAGTATGTTGCTGGACACAGATGGCATTTACAAGCGGTGCACAGTCCATTTTGTGGCCACATGTGTTGAAAACCATGGGGGTCACATGTGAACCTTGTGGAGCTGGCAGCTGTTATGCATACTGGGTGCCATAGCTATACAGTCAGAAATGCTTTGTCTCATGGTATCATTGACATGCATCATGTGTGTTGCTGTGGACACACTGACTAATGTTAGAAATAATTACTTGTCATACATAGATACCCATGGAGAGGGAGGATGCACCAACCTACTTCTACCGTCCACTGTCAAACCTTCAGACCAAGGAGCAAAGGCACACCATTAGGTACTACCGCCTGGATAGGCAAACAATACTGGACTTATGACATCAGTTGGAGCCAGATCCGATGCCAGCTAATAGTTATCCACCCACCAGACCACCCATTGTACAAGTCATGTCAGTATTGCACTTCCTAGCCACAGGTACCTTCTAACATACAGTGGCCCTATCTGCTAGTATGTCCCAACCTATGCTCAGTCTAGTGTTAAAGGATGTCCTCTCAGCAAAGCTGAAACACCTTGACAGCTCTATCCTGTTTCCCTGACATGAGGGTTTAACCCATGTGAAGGCTGGCTTTTATGGTTTTGTACACATCACACATTTGGTGGGGGCCGTTCATGGCACACATGTTCGCTTGGTGCCACCACTGGCCAATAAACAAGTTTATCATGACAGAAAGAACTTCCATTCCATCAATGTGCAAGTTGTCACATGTGTGTGTCCGGTTCAGCCCATTATTCCTTCATCATGCAGAACATCACCATACCCCAGTGCCACAACTGTACCCAGAGAGGGCCTGGCTGGTTGGTAGGTCACATCTGTCCTGATTGTGTGTGTGCAATGTCAGGTGCTACAACCATGAACCTAATGACTCATTGTTGCATATATGTCCCATTCCTTAAAAGGAGACTCTGCACATCTGAACCATCCTTAGTTGGTGATGCCACTAACAAATCCAACTATACCAGGAGAAGTCTGCTTCAATGAGGCACATGAAAGAACACTGCGGGTAGTGGATTGGTCTTTTGGGCTCCTGAAGGCCAGATTTAGATGTTTGGACAGAACTAGTGGAGCCCTCCTTTACTCACCCGGGAAAGTTTGTCAGATCACTGTGTCATGCTGCATGCTCCAGAACATTGACCTGCAGAGGAATACCTATTACATTCCAGAGGAGGGGAAGCCTGCAGTGCCACCCGGTGAGAATCCTGAATTGCCAAGTGAGGATGGCAGTGGTGAAGAGGAAGGAACTGAATGGCAGGAAGCTCTCATCAACAGCTACTTTTGATGATTGTAAGTATGTCATGAGATGTCATGACTGTGACTATACAATGACCTGTAGTTGTGAAAATGTGTGGAGTTGAGTGTTTTAGAAACTACTAGGGAGCTGATACTCTGCAATATTCAGCCAAAGTCTGCTTGATGAGTTAGCTTTTGACATATCCTCACCTTGACGATGTTGCTTTGTTTGTGTCAGTTTCCTTGCAATGTAATTTCATTTTTAGATGCTTGGCATGTGACTTGGGTAATATGTATGTTTTCAAGCCTATACTCCTTGATTTGTCTTTGTACAGGTACCTTCATCATGACATCCTCATGTCAGCATTTACAAGTTGTGACATTGGCAGGTATCTGATGCTGTCCTGAAATACAAAGTGGTAATGGATTGTTCCGGGTAATGAAGGTCACAGATTTGGGCTGTATTCTTGTATGGCCTATGTGTAGCTGCAGATGTGTTTCATAATTGCAGGCCACAGTGCCTGTGATACAACACTGACATATGTTTGAGTCATATCACCAGATGCATGGTCATTGGATTATGATGGGCGTGTGATCAGGGACTGTTGTACTGCCATCTGTCTGTATCTTTGATTATGTGATGTTGGATTACTTTGGTCTGGTATGTGATAAAGCTCAAGCTGGTGACATTAACCACTTTCATGTTTGCCTTTTCTACAGGACAGTGTCTGACCAATCCCTTCCTTCCATGATCTGGGGGTTGTACCTTTGAATATAGATTTTGACTCAGTATGAGTCACACATTCTTGTTTAAAAAAATCTAGACATATGGGCAGTCTATGTGCTGTACACTGGAATAAAATGTTTGGTGTGACCAGACACTTGTACGTATGTGTTTGTGTGTAATGGTTGTAATCCTGAGCAGGACACTGTTTACCTGTAACATATCCCTCCTTGCACAAGTAGCTTGTCTCTTCATCATATAATTCACATGGTCTTACATCTCTACATAGCAAAATGTGGAAATTAAGCAAGTAGACAATGAGTTTGTGATGAGTGAAATTATTACAATGCTGATGCAGAAAATAAAACTTGGAAAAAAGGTAAGGTGTCACTCATGGTGAATGAAATAATTGGAGTAGATGCCACACCATTGGAAGCCCAAAGTTAGAGTAAGTCTCCCATTGAAACTGGTAGGTGGTTGAGGATCAGTTAACAGAGTGAATATGTGGCAAACAAAAGAGGTCCTTTAGGAAGAGGTCACTTGCTGGCAGTGGTTGGTGTCTTACCATCTGCACCTCCTGGATTCTTTGCTGGACATCTCCACTTGAATGTGTGTGTGGGGGATGATCTGCTGCTACAGAGGCAGGGGAGTCTGGGGCAGATTCATCCTCTGGCAGGACCTCCTTCCAGTGGCTAGCATCGATGTTGATGTGCCTGGTGTTGATGAGCCAAAGGAAGGGGAAGATTGGTTTTGAAAAGCCCTGCTCAGGACTATGTGTATGTCCCTCATCACCCCTGTTAGAGAGGCAATGTTGGTATTTTAGGCCTCCATCTGTTCTCGCATGTCCCTCTGTAGCTGTTTGATTTCCAGGAGTTCATTCAAGATCTGGCCCATCATGCTTTGGGAGTCCTGATAGAACCCAAGACATGGCTTATGGTGTCCTGGCCAGGAGCAGCCCCATTGGCCTCACCCCACTGGCCTTTAGCATTTCCCTCCCAGGCACCCTACCACCACTGTCCTGTTCCTTTGCCACAGGGTGCCCTCTCCCACTGGTTCCTGGAACCTCATTGTCCGAAGTGTTGTGCTGCAACTCAGGATCCAGGACTAGGTGGGGCACAAGATGGCAGACACTGTGCTTGGTACACAGGCTGGGGGGCAAATGGTTGCATGTGTTGTTGAGGCAACCGGGCTGGGGGTGTTGATGTGACTACAGTGAGACTCGCTGTTGGTGTCTGACCAGGTTGCCCAGATGGGCCAGAACTGTCCTCCACATCCAGATGTCCAGGAGTGTCTTCTTCAATGAGGACTTCATCCAGGAGGTTAATGGCAGTCGCTTCTGTGGCCTCTCTGTGCCCAGTGGCACCTCAACCAGTTGCTGTGAGAGATACAATGTTACTGGTTGTATTGTGGCATCTGCCTCCAAAGGTTTACTGCTATATTAGGCATAGACTCTGTACAAAGTTAATTTGCAGTTAATCCTATTGTGGCAAGTACTCATGGTATTGGCTGTACTGACATGACATTTGTGAAGCATGCCAATTTGTTTTGACTCAAGCAGCTGCTGAAATGTGCAGATCATTAGCACTTGGGAGGCTGGTCTGAGAATGCCAGGGGCTAGGCAAGAAATGTGTTTGGCCATTTTGAGGCCTAGCTGATTGTGAAGCAAGCAGACCCAGGATTTTGTTGTATATGTGACTGGAGTCATCATGTGGTCAGTGCAGTGTGAATGTGTCTGCGCCAAAACCATTCTGCTTATGCATCTTGAGGCCTTTGGGATCATTGTTTTGCACACTGGGTAAGCTGCCCTTCCTATCCTCCATAGTTTATCTTGGGTTAGCAGGTCAAGATGGAGGTAGGTAGCCTGACACATCTCAGAGTTGAGCATGATCTTTATCTTGGTCACTCCCAGATGAGTCAACCTCAACTAAGAGTTAGCAAGCAGAGGTTTTTGGACAAGTGACCACTGGTCTGGTGTTTGGAGTTCTAGAAACCGTGCCTCCTGGCAGTTGGGTCACTTCTTCTACTATACAAATTATATCCTCTCAGGTGAGTAAACTTCATCTGAGAGTTCACAAATTGATGGGTTTGGGCAAGTAGGCACTTGCTTTGTGGTTGGAGTTAGAGAAACAGGGTCTATTGTGCTCTGCATTCCAGACATTCCCTCTACTTCCCACCATCAAACAAATGGTATCCTCCCGGGTCAGTAAACGCCAATTGAGATTTTACAGACATGGATATTTGGGCATGTGAACACTGGGCTTTTGTTTGGAGTTAGAGAGACAGAGCCTTTTGGCCTTAGTAGTCATGTGACTCCCTCTTCTTCACACACTTGATAAATGTCATCCCCACCGGTAGGTACACTTCATTTGAGAGTTGACAAACAGATGGATTGGGGTAGGCACGTGACCACTGATCTCTTGTTTGTAGTAACAGAAACAGGGCCTGCTGGGAGTTGCAGTCATGTCAGTCCCTGTACTACATGTACTATACAAGTATTATTCCCCAGGTGAGTACATTTCATGTGTGAGTTACCAAACAAGATTATTTTGAGAAGAGGACCCTGGGCTGGTGAGTAAAGTAACAGTGACAAAGCCTCCTGGCCTTAGCAGTGATGTTAGTCCCTCTACTACACACACTGTACAAATGGTATCCTCCCAGTTGAGTAAACTTATATTGAGAGTTGCCGAACAGGGGTCCTCCGATGAGTGACAACTGTTGTGGATTTTGGAGTCAGAGAAACAGTGACTCCCATGATTTGCAGTTGGGTTATTCCATTTAGTCTACACAGTTGACCAAGGTTATCCCTCCAGGTGAGTAAACTTAATTTGGGAGTTGACACACAGGAGTCTTCGGATAACGGAACATTGAGCTGATGTTTGAGGTTGTATAAACAGTACCTTCTGGGAGCTGCAGTCAAGAAGGGTATTTTGAGAAGTGAACACTAGACTGTTGCCTCCTGGGAGTTGCAGTCAGGTACCTCCCTGTAATACACACACTATACAAATATTATCCCCCAGGGGAGTACACTTCATGTGCGAGTTCACAAAGAAGGGTAGTTTGAGAAGTGAGCACTGGACGGTGGTTGGAGTGTCAGTAACAGCCTCTGTGAGTAGCAGTCATGTCACTCACTGCAATCCACACACTATACAAATATTATCCCCCAAGTGAGTACACTTCATGTGTGAGTTCCAAAATAAAGGGTATTTTGAGAAGTGAACACTGGACTGGTGGTTGGAGCGACAGTATCAGAGCCCCCTGGGAGTTGCAGTCATGTACCTCCCTGTATGACACACACTATACAAATATCATTCTCTAGGAGAGTACACTTCACGTGTGAGTTCCCAAAGAAGGATAGTTTGAGAGGTGAAAACTGGACTGATGGTTAGAGCGACAGTAACAGAGCGTCCTGGGAATTGTAGTCATGTACCTCTCTGTACTACACTCTACAAATATTATCCCTCCAGGTGAGTACACTTCATGTGTGAGCTCCCAAAGAAGGGTAGTTTGAAAAGTAAACACTGGGCTGGTGGTTGGAGTGACAGTCACAAGACCTCCTGGGAGTTGCAGTCGTGTAACTCCCTGAATGCACAACCTAAACAAATATTATCCCCTAGGTAATTGCACTTCATGTGTGAGTTCCCAAAGAATGGTAGTTTGAGACGTGAACACTTGACTGGTAGTTGGAGCGACAATAACAGAGCCTCCTGGGAGTTGCAGTCATGTACCTCCCTGTAGTACAAACACTCTACAAATATTAAACCCCAGGTGAGTACCGTTCATGTGTGAGTTACCAAAGAAGGGTAGTTTGAAAAGTGAAAAGGGAACTGGTGGTTGAAGTGACAGTAACAGAGCCTCCTGGGAATTACAGTCATGTAACTCCCTGTACTACACACATTACACATATTATCCCCGAGGTGAGTACACTTCATGTGTAAGTTCCCAAAGAAGAGTAGTTTGAGACATGAACACTGGACTGATGGTTGGAGTGACAGTAACAAGGCCTCCTGGTTGTTGCAGTCATATAACTATCTATACTGCACACACTATACAAATATCATCCCCCCAGGAAAGTACACTTCATGTGTGAGTTCCCAAAGAAGGGTATTTTGAGAAGTGAACACTAGACTGGTGGTTCGAGCAACAATAACAGAGCCTCCTGGGAGTTAAAGTCATGTACCTCCCTGTAATGCACACACTATACAAATATTATCCCCCAGGTGAGTACAATTCATGTGTGAGTTACCAAAGAAGGGTAGTTTGAGAAGTGAACACTGTGCTGGTGGTTGGAGTGACAGTAACAGCCTCCTGGGAGTAGCAGTCATGTCACTCCCTGTACTACACGCACTCTACAAATATTATCTTCCAGGTGAATACACTTCATGTGTGAGTTCCCAAAGAATGGTATTTTGAGTAGTGAACACTGGACTGGTGGTTGGAGCGACAGTAACTAAGCCTCCTGGGAGTTGCAGTCATGTAACTCCAAGTACTACACACACAAATGGTACCTCTCCCCCTAAGTGAGTATACTTCATTTGGAAGTTGACAAATAGGGGTATGTGGGCAAGTGACCACTGGGCTGGTGTTTGGAGTTACAGATACAGATACAGGGCCTGCTGGGAGTTGCATTCTTGACACTCTCTCTATTTCCCAACACTTGACAAATGGTATACTATCAGGTGAGTGAGGAGCATTGAAGACATTACAAAGAGGTGTATTTGGGCAAGTGAATCCAGTGCTGGTGTTTGGAGTTACAGGCTCAAGGCCTTCTCAAAGTTGCAATCAGGTCACTCTCTCTACTACACACACTATACATATGGTATCTGCCCAGGTGAGTACACTTCAATTGAAAGTTACCAAAAAATGGTATTTGGACAAGAGAACACTGGGCTGGTGGTTGGTTTTACAGACACAGGGCCTTCCTGGCCTTAGTAGTCATATCACTCCCTCTACATCCCACATTTGACAAATGGTATCCTCCCAGCAGAGTAAACTTACATTGAGAGTTGCAAAACAGAGGTTTGTAGACAATTAAACACTGTTCTGGGATTTGGAGTCTGAGAAACAGTGCCTCCTGTGAGTTGCAGTCAGATCACTCTCTCTACTGCACATACTTGGCCAATGTTTCCCCCCAGGTGAGTACACTTCAATTGAGAGTTCACTAACTGATTTATTGTAGCATGTGACCACTGTGCTAGTGGTTGTAGTTACAGGAATAGTGCCTGCTGGGAGTTGTACTCATGTCAGTACCTGTACTATCCACACTTGACAAATGTTATCTCCCCAGGTGTGTACCCTTACATTGATAGATAACAAACAAGGGTATTTTGACAAGTGACCACTGATCTGGTGTTTGGAGTTATGGAAACAGTGCCTGCTGGGAATTGGAGTCATGCCAGTCCCTGTACTACACACATTATACAAATGTCATCTCCCCAGGTGAGTACACTTCAATTGTGAGTTGCCAAATAGAGGTTTTTGGACAGGTGAACACTGGGCTGGTAAGTGGAGTAACAGTAAAATTGGCAACAATAAAATGTGAGCTGTGAGCATGTCTGACATTTTATGTTGGTGACATATTTGTGTGGTGATATACCAAATTCCTGTCAAGCCTTCAGGTTGCAAGATGGCCAAGACCTTCTCCTCCCAGGAAAAGAGATGTAATGAGGCACTAGGAGGGCCACCGCCAGTCTTCTTGGCCTACAGGTAGTGCCTGGAGTCCAGAAGCAACTTTGCCCCTGAGGTCGTTCCACCTCTTCCTGATGTCCTCCTCTGTGTGCAGGGTGGTGCCTACAGCATTCACTCTGTCGACTATGCCGTCCCACATTTCCATTTTCCTACTGAGAGGAGTAAGCTGGACTTGTGCCATAAACAATTGTGGTTCTACTCTTATGATTTTATCCACCATGACTTGTAACTCATCTTCAGAAAAAAGGGGATTTTTGGAACGTGACATGGTGGGACAAAAAAGAATGGGTGACAGTGACTTACTAAACAGGGGAAAAGCAATGGGGTGTGAATGGATAAAAGTGTTTGCAGGGTGTTCTCAATGATGGTAGCAAGAAGGGTGCCTAATCCTTGGGTTCTACAAAAAAAGGTGCTCGGGCTTCATTGTCTTGCAATGGAAATGCAAAGGAAAGGATTGTGGTCTGTGAAGCGTGTGTTTTATAGTGTCCTATGCAGGTGGGCCCAGTGTGGCAATGTGTGTCAGCCATGTTTTGTGTCAAATTCATCCAATGTGCAGTTGTTTATTGCTCTACTGACTGCAGACCGTCGTGGTTTAGACTGCCATTGGCTAACCACCATGGGGGTCCGCCATGGTGACAGTATGCTTGTAATAAGATCAGTGGTTGGTCGATGTGCTGTCAGTGCTGGAGGTCGAAAGGTCTATTTCCAGGCCTCCTCACTGCTAGCAGTCTGCCTGTTTTGATTGGTGGTTGGCCTGTATAAATCATAATGGGGAGGTAAGAAAGACCACCAACATGGTGGTATTTTGAGGACCGCCAACATGGAGGTCTGGTGGTCTGACCACCTTGTTCTTAATGAGGCCCAATGTTTTTTTACATAAGGAGAATCAATAGAAAAAAATAGGCTCAGCATACCATAAAACTGGTCCTCAAACAGCCAAAAAGCTGACCCCCACACTGACCTGTGAGACCAGCCCATCAGGCATTGCTTGATTTCCCTGCAGGAAAGTGCGACCCTCCATTCAGCCACATTTTTGAAGTTGGGCCAGTGCTGACCTAGTAAGGCTGCTGAGCAATGGAGTATTCATTTGATATTTTAAACATTTAAACATTGTTCAAAGATTACAAAACTAGTAAAGATTATCTCAACAATATTATCTCTCAGAAATACATAAGCATATTGCCACTAACCTGGCCAAAGTGAGCTCCTTACATGAATTGTTCTTCTTATTGTAGTACATCCAGAAATTTAGGAGAACGTTTTCTCTATGGTGAGTCAGCTGCCTCTACCTCTGGTTCTGAGCTCCTCACAGAAAAAGGTCTTCTTACATTCTTATCCAGCACCCTAGGAGTACCACTTGTATGATTATGGCTAAAAACTGTTTAACGTGGACATTAAAAGTAATTTCTAAACATGTGTGACTGATAATACCTATAAGTATTAGGATACCTTAAGGTGCTTCTCCCAAAACCTACAGGAGATGTGCCAAGAGTCAGTTTAATGACTCACAACCAGAATCCAGTATTGACACATTTTAAACCCGTAGCAGACAAGCACACATCATTAGATTATCAAACATGTGAATGCACATTTCTATGATGACTCCACACCCTCTTTATTATTTGCTGTAAAACAGTTAAGATTTTTTTATGATTATGCTATTCCACTTCCAACAAATAGAGTCAATCAGAGGAGTATGCTCTCTTCAGAATCCTCTGGTATCCTGAGATTGAAGAAGGAGCAATGGACCCTGGTTAGACCTTTAGAAATGGCCTACAGTACTGGAGCCTTGTACAGGACGAATGTGGGTCTGATTGGACAGAAACATCTAGTAACGGCTAGTGTACTGCATTTTTGTGAAAAGATTTCAAAGGACTTCACCTCCGCTCTTGCAGACAGCCCAACCTGCTTCCAATTGTACCTTCACTGTTCATTTTATCACTGTTATCATCACCTTACTTGCCTGCCAAATAACCATGTTAAATTGGGTTACATTCATCTGTGTGAGCTTCATGTTTTTAATTAAACAAGTTCATACAAACTACTTAGAAGATTTACAGACTAAAGACTCCTTCTAAGTAAAAGTGACTGGTAATACTTATATGTATTTTGTTGTGTTAATTTCCTTCTTCTGGAAAATGAAGAAGGGGTAATGGAAATGAATGTCTCAATTCCACCAAAGGGGTATAAGAATTCAATAACATCCAACCAGAAAAACAACAAAATAGCAAAAAGCAAAGAGTCCTGCTGCAGATGAAAATACAGTGTATTATGGACCGAATATTGGTGTCTTTACGAGTCTCATAACATGACAATAAAGAGGTGGTGAACATCCAACATAAGGGAACTGGTGGCAGTTGTTGCTGTACCAGTTCCTCCAATGTACAGAAACACAACCAGATTGTAAAAATCAACAATGTGCAAATACATGGACAAAGATCCAGCTCATGTGATGGAAGCCCAGGAACCGGCCTCAGTAAACGTGGGCAACTGGTCTTGTAGTTTGTAGGTAAATGATTATGCTTGGGGTCAGTATTCTTGATTTTCGTCTTCCAAAAGACCTTTTTAAGAGTCTTGAGGGGTAAAGGGGAGTTAACATCAACAATTCAAATCAATTAACAATGTAAGCAATGTAGTCACACATTAAATTCCTGAGACAGAAACTAAAGTTCAGAGGTTTATTACAAATTAAGGGGCAAATCTCAAAAACATGTCATATAAATCACCATAGGTGAAGTAAAGCGTTGAATAGGATTAATTCATATAAGCATAAAGCGTACAAGAATTTCAGTTGCTGCAATACAAAAGATGAGAAACAAGACCTGATGGTCTGTATATAAGATGTGATCCGTTTGTCCAATCATTGGACAATCTAAGTCTTTCTAAGGGCCCTAAACTAAGATAAAGGAAATCCTAATTACCTATCTCACAGGAAATTTAGGAAATAATGGGAATAGTGGAAAGTGTCAGCATAACCGAAGACTCAGTAGAATTTCTGACAGAGGTGTTGCGTAGCATAAAGCCACACGAAGGGATAAAGAGCAGAGAGCTCTGTAGCCCTCAAATGCTCAAAGGGGAATCTGCTCTCATCAGAGGCTAAAGAAAATCTGCTCTCATCTAACTTGGTGCATACCAATTAAACCCACAGAACCTTCGAGAAATTCATGTCATGAACACCAGTAGTTTTCCGACTTTCTTGCACCGTTGAAATTGGCAACTACCATTAAGTTCTCATCTCAGGATTTGAACATCAGGACAACCTTGAGCGCCTATTGGATCCTGGCACACAAACTGGAGTCTTTTCTTATTGGTTCGTTAGCACTCCTTTGTCCTTGCAAAAGTATCCTCCAACTCCTCGCTATCTCAGACACATATTTAATTAACTGTAGACTTAGGTGAAGGCGCCTGCAAATTAAGAATATTGCAACATGAGCAAAACTGCACATTGAAGGTGAGACACATAAAACCAACATTTCAGGCCTGCGGGTATGCTAACTTAACATTCCATTTCAATGCACATTCGAAATACTTGATTATATGTACATCTTTCAAAAAATTGTAACATGATTATGAATGAAACTCAATCATATGCAAGTTCACCATAATTCGATGATTTGAATATGCAGAAATAAATGTAAATAAACAACACATTACAGCATGTTAAAAAAAAAAAATATATATATTAATTACTAATCTTCTACTGTAAATGCATCTTCAATAATATGAGTTAGATGCTCCACTTTACATTAGTAATGTTAAGGCACACAGTATATGTACTGTTTACATTATGTCACTCCTGCATAATGGCACAGCCAAAGTAATGCTTTCACATAAGCCTCTCATGTGTGCCCAATAACATAAGCTCAGCTAGCCACTCCCTCTGTCCTATGGGGCCTGGGCTCTCTAAAGTCTGAGCATACACAGGCTTCTGCAATGGACGTGGCAAACTATGTATGGACAGAGTTACACCATGGATATGTGCCATGCAATCCCTACAGCTATCCTCAAGTGGACAGACCACTTGATTCATCATGAAAGAACCCAAAGGAAACCTTTGTGGGATACTGATTTTTCAGGAAAATGTCTGACTTCACTGAGGAAAAACACTCTACAGCCAATTTTGAAAAGGAGAAAGAGTATTTATCGAAGAAACGTGTGGTGCACTTTGATAGAAGTAAAGCAATGCCTCACTTAGTATTTTTCAAAAGTGTTGGAGTGATAAGTGTCCACTTCTAGCTTTATCCTTGAAAGTAAGTTTTGAAGTGTTGGAATTTGGTTACAGTTGAGAGCAAGCCATTAGGTCCCCTTGTGACTGTTTCCTCTATGCGAATCATGTTGGATTGTTAGGGTGGGACAACAACAAAAATCAAATAAGTAGAACTCAGGATGTGCGTTTCTAAAGAATAAACTGCAATGTAGTGCTTTAAAGTCAATAACGTTAAAAGGTTACTTGAGGTTGTGCTAGACCAGGGTGAATCCAAAGTTCAAGCCAACTGCGATGGAAGGCAGATTGGCTATAGGACCCATGCAGAACCCACTGAAAAAGTGCCTTGGATAGAGCAAGAGTAGGGGACAAAGACTTGCTGCGTTCTCATCTATCCTCACAGCCAGGACCCACGTCATCTTCAAATCAGCAATGCGATTATGTCAAAGGGCACTGCATCTGTTCTGATTGGTGCAACAACATCAATGCATCGATTTTTGAAGAAAAACTGCTGCAGAGTTCCTTTCAAGGCCCAGGACTGGATTGGCACCTCTTAGCAGGACAGGACTCATAGTTGGCAGAGTCCAGCAGCTACAGCAGGGTTGGAGGAAGTTTTTGATGGCCCTGAGACTTCAGAACAGAAGGCAAGCCAGCAAGGCCTTGAAGTCACTTGGTTCTTCAGAGAATTTAGAGACCAAACTCCAGTCCTTCTCACTCACAGGCAAGAAACTGCAGATCAACACAGCAATGCGGTTGAGCAGAGTGGCAGTCCCTCCTGGCAGCACAGCAGTCCTTCTCCCTGGCAGAATGTCCTTAGATCCAGTAGTGTACTGATTTGGTGGGGTTTGGGGCCCAGCACTTACATTCAGTTGAGCCTTTGAAGTGGGGGGGACTTCAGAAAAAGGTCTTTGAAGTGCATAAGGTCCCTGCTCTTCCTTTCCTGGCAGCAGACACTCTACAAGACCGTATGCAGCTGGTTGAGTAGGGACATGCACAGCCCTAGTCAGGTGTGTCAGCTTCTCTCTCCCATCTAGCCCAGGAAAGCCCATTAGCGTGATGATGGGCAATTAGGATGTTCATGTCACACCCCAGCTTCCTTTGTGTTTAACCGTCTAAAGAGAAGGCACAAAGCCTAGCTGTCACCAACCCCAGACTTGTATTCAGAGATAGGCAGAGGCACAGAATGGTTAAAGTAAGAGAACGCCAACTTTCTAGAAGTGGCATTCTCAGACTTAAAATTTAAAATCTGACTTAACCATCAGTTGTGATTCTAAATTGTGATTCCAGAGACGCCAAACTCCAGCTTTCTATCTTTTCATCATTGGAAGTTAGACATAAAGGCTGCATCAAGGCAACCCCAATGCTAACCAATGGGAGAGATAGGCCTTGCAGTAGTGAAAAACGAATGTAATAGTTTTTCACTACCAGGACATGTTAAACTTAAAAGTACATTTCCAAATTTCTAAATGCACTGCACCCTGCCTTTGGGGCTAACTGCGGCCTACCTTAGGGGTGACTTACATGTAATAAAAAGGAAGGTTTTGGTCTGGCAAGTGGGTGCACTTGCCAGGTTGAAATGGCAGTTTAAACTGCCCACACACAGGCTCTGCAGTGGCAGGCCAGGGACATGTTTAAAGGGCTACTGTAGTGGGTAGAACAATCAGGGCCGCAGGCACCACTAGTTGCATTTCATTTACAGAACCTGGGCACATATAATGCACTTTACTGGGAATTACAAGTAAATTCAATATGCCGATTTTGGATAAACCAATAACACCATGTTAGAGTATAGACCACCTCCACTTTAGAACTAGCAGTGGTAAAGTGCACAGAATCCTAAAGCCACCAAAAAAGAATTCAGCAAAATGGGGAAGGGAAAGGCAAAACATCCGGGGATGATCCTGCAGAGAGGGCCAGATCCAACATGCATCCATTCCATTTGTAGGCAATCACAGAAAATCACAAAATGCGTCTGACACATCTATACACATTAGTATTTATTTACGCTTGAGGTTAGGTGAGATATAAAACAGATAAGATGTAGGATGTACGCTTATTTTTCTCAACAAGCTGAGAGTGAGGGAGAAAAACAGGAAAAAGGGAAAGAAAGACAGAAAAACAGTGACAAAGGAGAGAAAGCAGGAAAGCAATAAACCTGAAACAATGAGATAACGGGGCAGCGATTGTCTGGTTGTGAACTAAAGAGGCATGAGGTGGAATCAAGACTGAACATACTTGCTATTCAGCAATCTCTACTAGAAACCTTTGGCACAGGCACTAATTATTTTGCACTTTAAGCACTGGGGATTATCCTTTGCATTCTAATACTGCCAACGCAAATCTGTTGGTGTTATAAGACTGTGATGAGGAATACGTTCTTCTCTGTGGTTAAATGGAATGAAAATCGCCTTTTTCAGTACTTAGGTCAAATCATCTAAATATACTCATAAAAAGCTGTAAGAATTCTTAAACATATTGGTATATATTCAATTCAAGAAAAACACACTTCAATAAAATATGTTATGTTAGCAATTTGAATCTCTCACTGTTGCAGTAATAGATCGTGGAGAATGCTTTAAAATGAGTTTTATAGCGCCTGCTTTAAATGACTGGTTCAGTTCAGCGGTTTTTTATGTTCTAATGTTGCAAAGTGCCCTGAGAGAGTAATAAGTAAATAGCTATGGAAGGAGTGCATAAAGCACTCTTGAGTGGTCTTAATATTATTTGACAACCTAGGCAGGTAGTATATTTTGACACATTAAATTGTTTCACAGCAATGTTAAACTCTCCCATTGCTTTCCTATCTCTTGCAGAACAAATAGTTTGTCAGTAGTTTTCATCAATGACCACAAGGCATTGGAAGAGCAGTTTTTTCAGAACACCTCAATAGACCCAGTGCTCTTTTTTATTTGTTTTCTTTTTGGTAAGTGTTGCTGGATTTTTGGTTGGTTACTTTGGGAACAATAACATCAACATCAATAAAATAACACAGAAGGAAAGCCCATATTCTAAAGACACAAATGTTTTTGTGGACAGTATATTGTTTCAGTTGTTGAAGCCAGTGGCCCTATTTACGTTGCATCTACCCTTTTAACACGTTGGTCATAAATAATACTGACAACGGCCCGTATTTTTGTCCATCATACTCCTGAGAAATTGCCACTGGTAAGGACGCTTTTTTAAATATACTGGGGGCTCATCGAGAAAAGGAGATAATACCATTGCATAAAACCCAAAGGGGTAGGACTAATAAGGGATTCTATATTGAGAAAGATCGTTGCAGACTCATATATGAAAAAATGGTAATGTCATAGGTTATGATCATTGGCATTGATTTACCTGCTAAATATAGTTTGTTGGAAGACCTATACAATTGATTTGGTGGTGTTAAAGCAATGAGTTGAGCACGGCTTAAGTTGATATTTGCGCAATGATTAATGAGTGAAAAATATCCCCTTATTTATGGCCTACAGTGACGTCTGGATCAGGTAGTGGCAAGCTGTATGAGGGATACACGTAATGGCTTCAATCAGTTCACTACCACAGTTATAACTGATTTTAGAATAGCCAGAAGTTAGCAAAGCGTTTCACCTGTCACTTTTCTTAAATCACCACATGACGGGCAGCCTCTCGAGCGTGCAAATACTCTTGGCAATATGGTTGCTTTCCAGCATATTTTAACATTAAAGTTTATGATAAGGAACTTGCACTTTGCAATTTTGCATTTGGATTTGTAGTGATTCCTAAATATTACAAACTTGTAATTTGTATTTATATTTAATGTTTTGTTTCTTTCTAGATAAACTATGACTTATATTTAAGTAAGGTGCATAGGTAACGTCTTTATGACCAAATTCTGGTACTGACTCACAAATGTATAGAATTAGGTGAGTAACAAATGCAATATATATATATATATATATTATACTTTTACTTGGGTATATAGTAATTGTCTTTGTCATCAGAACGTTCTGTATGCTGAATAAGGTGTTGGCAATGATAGGAAGCATAACTTCGACATGAACCACACATAAAAAAATAGCAACACTACACCAACATCATGACATAAAACAAAACATTGCTTATAAGCAGTTCATGAAAATTGTAGTATCATATGTACATCAAACTGATTAGTAGTGATTCAGGGTTCACAAATCCATTCCCGGAGCCAGAGAGCAAGCTTGAGCCAGTCACTTCATTGGGTGATCCAGCATATGCTGTCCTTGGCTAAAGAGGCAGAGAAATTCAGTATTTATGGTGCGGGACAATCCACACTGACAGGTGCTAGAACACTTGATCAGAATTGATTCACCAAGTATCAACTTCATATTAGTATGCCTTCTCTGATGCTTCCAGGACAAACTGCAGGCAGGTTGTGGAGGGGTTAGAAGAGCCAGGCCCAGGGGTCTAAGATTACTGTTCTTCCAGGCCAAGCATTGATTGATAATGATTAGGCTAATAGTCCAGTCTACCTCAGTGTTAGACCTGGCATCCTTAGGGTGGTTTCCTCTATCCTTTTGCCTCTGCTTCCTGTATGTTTGACTGTGTGCTGGACTTTGTTTTTGCTGGTTTTGATACTCTGGGCACTTTACCTCTGCTTATCAGTGCTAAGGTGCAAGTGCTCTCTTTGTAAATTGTACTGGTGATTGGCTTTTCCATGATTGGCATAGTAAGTTTACTAGTAAGTCCCTAGTAAAGTGCACTAGAGGTACCCAGGGCCTGTAAATTGAATGCTACTAGTGGGCGTGCAACACTGATTGTGCCACCCACATGAGTAGCCCTGTACACATGTCTCAGACTGGCCACTGCAGTGTCAGTGTGTGCAGTTTTGCACTGCCAATTCAACCTGGCAAGTGTACTCACTTGCCAGGCCCAGACCTTTCCTTTTTCTACTTGTAAGTCACCCCTAAAGTAAGCCCTAGGTAGCCCCATGGGCCAGGTGCAGTGTATGTAAGAGGTAAGACATGTACTGGTGTATTTTACACATCCTGATAGTGAAATACTGATAAATTCGATTTGCACCATTGCAAGGCCTAGCTCTCCCATAGGTTAACATGGGGACTGTTTTTAAATATCATTTAAGTGCAGTTTCCATTTGGGAGTAGATTGAGATTTGGAGTTTGGGGTCTCTGAACTCACAATTTAAAAATACATCTTTTGGTAAAGTTGATTTTTAGATTGTCAGTTCGAAAATGGCACTTTTAGAAAGTGGGTATACTGTCGTTATGCTGACTGCAGCAGCTTCAGCGGTCTTTTAAAAAGGCCGCTGAAGTTGTAATGAGGGCCTTAATCTACTAGCCTCTGGGTTCACTTGCTGTGGACACTAACTCGCAAGGTGGTGTGTATTCCAGTTTCTGAAAGCTGGTTAAAAACCAAGAAAAAGCAAGTGCACTAATGCCGGATGATGCCCAGACTGATGCCACTGCCGGACCTGGCGAAGCTGCCTTCAACCGAAGCAATGGACCCGGCTGCAGTGCAACGACCCGACTGACAATTCAGGCCTGATGCTGCCACACCCCAGCTGATTTCTGGTGACTTTGTGAATCCCGAGTGCTGTGTCATCAACGTCCGTGACACCCGACTCAGCAGCAGCACCTGCAGCCACATGGGTTGACAGCGGCCCTGTGAGGTTGCCTCACCGTGTCTTGACCTGCCTGCATAGACCCTGCCGGAAGCATAAGGAACTGGCGCTTCACATCACTGCCGCCTTATTTCCACTGCTCTGCAGCAAGGATCAACTCTTCACACCGATGCTTCTGCTCCACTGCTTCACAGCACTGGAACAGATGTCGCACCAGGTCCAGTGATGCCTCACTTCCTCGACTCAATGCACCAACTTGTTTTCTCATTTTCTAAAGGTACCTGTCCTTGCGACTCCTTGATAGGTGCCATTGGCGTTGGATTGGTCGAAACGACTCTGCCATGATGCCGTGATAACACCTGTGAGAAAGTAGCCTCTTTCTAGCATGCCTGCGTGAAATAGTGCACACAGTACTTCACAGCCATTTTCACTGCACTTAAGTAACTTATAAGTCACCTATATGTCTAAGCTGCAGTTACTAAAGGCTAGGTGCAAAGTTGCTAAGTGTGAGGGCACCCTTGCACTAGCAAAAGTGCCCCCATGCTGTCCAGGGCCAAATCCCCAGACTTTGTGAGTGTGGGACGGCCTTACAAGTGTGCACTACATATATATCAATACATATATGTAGCTTCACAATGGTACCTCCGAATATGGCCATGGAAGGTGTCTAAGATCATGGAATTGTCCCCCCATTCCAAATTTGGTATTAGGTAGCCAATTCCATGCATCCTGGGGGCACCACCATGGACCCCCAGTAATGCCAAACCAGCTCTCTGAGGCTTGCACTGCAGCTACAGCTGCTGCCATCTCACATACAGGGTTCTGCCCTCCTGGGGTCCGAGCAGCTCAGTCCCAGGAAGGCCGAACCAAGCATTTCGTCTGGGAGGAGGGTGTTACACCCTCTCTCTTTGGAAATGGGTGTTACAGGCTTGGGAGGGGTAGCCTCCAGAGCCTGTGGAAATGCTTTGAAGGGCACAGATGGTGCCCTCCTTGCATAAGCCAGTATACACTGGTTTAGGGACCCCCAGTCCATGATCTGGTGTGAAACTGGACAAAGGAAAGGGGAGTGACCACTCCCCAGTCCATCTCTACCCCAGGGGTGGCGCCCAGAGTTCCTCCAGTGTGTCCCAGACTTCAGCCATCTTGTTTTCCAAGGTGTGGGGACACTCTGGAGGCCTCTGAGTGGCCAGTGCCAGCAGGTGATGTCAGAGACCCCTCCTGATAGGTGCATACCTGGTTAGGTAGCCAATCCCCCTCTCAGGGCTGTTTAGGGTCTCTCCTATGGGTTCCTCTTCAGATTCTGCTTGCAAGTTTCCATCAGGAATCCTCTGCAACCACTGCTTCATCCTCTGACCTCGGATCGACCACAGACTGCTCCAGGAACCACTGTAACTGCAACAAAGTATCAAGAAGGGCTACTTTGACTCTGCAACTTCAGTTCCAGCCAGCAACTGCAAATGTTTCCATGATGTGCATGCTCTGGGGACTCCCTGTCTTCACCCTGCACCAGAAGGACTGAAGAATTCTCCTGTGGAGTGACGGAGTAACTTCCCTGCTCCAGCAGGCACCTTCTAAGATGACTACCATTTCTCATGGACTCCTTTCCTGGTGACGAGCGTGCTCCTTGGAACACAGGTGGTGGACCCCTTCGACACAGACTGTCCTAAGGTACTGCTGCCCAAATTTGGAGGAGGTAAGAGCTTGCCTTCCCCATTTGCGACAGTACCCCTGTGCACCGTGTCATCTTCACCTCCTGAGGCCTCTGTGCACTATTTGCAAAAATCCTTTGTGCACAGCCTGGCCAGGTCTCCAGCACTCTATCCTGCGAGGCTCAACTCGCTGGGTTGTTCTCCGGCGGCATGGGACCTTCTTTTGAAGTGCTGAAGCAACCGCAATTTGCACCTTCTTTGTCCCCATGTCCTGGGACCTCCGTGAGTGCTGCCTGTTCATCTGTGGGTTCCCTCCAGTGTTTGAAGCCCCCTCTGCCTCCTAAGTCCGAGTTGAGGCCCAAAGGTCCCTCCTGGGTCCAGGAAGCGCCATTTTGACGCAATCCATGACATTGCTTGAACCAAGCCTTGTTGGACGAACCTAACGCTGCAACTCGCCTGCATCCAGCATCTCCATGTGAGACATCCTTTGTATCATGCAGGAACACACAGCCATCTTCTTTGGTGCTCTTCTGCAGTCTTTTTCCAACCGGAGAATCCTCTTTTGCACCATCTTCTAGGTTGGCAGGGGCTCCTGTTCTTCGTGGAATCTTCTGCGACTTCTGGACTTGGTCTCCTCTCTTTACAGGTCTTCAGGTCCAGGAATCTACCATTTGTTGCTTGCAGTCTTTTACTCCTACTTTCCTGGGCTATGGGGTGGGGTACTTTACTCACCTTTGTGGTTTTCCTACTCTCCCAGTGATTCTCTACACACTACACTTGTCTAGGGGGAATTCGCGATTCACATTCTACTTTCTTAGTATATGGTTTGTGTTGCCCCTAGACCTATTTCTTCCTATTGCATCCTATGGTATTTCCTATTGTTTGAACTATCCTATGACTACTTACTTACCTGATTTTGGTGCCTAGTGGATATATTGTGTATAATACTTACCTCCAGAAGAAGTATTGTCTTTAAGATATTTTCATAACTTTGCTTGTGTATGTTGGATTTTTGTTGTTTTGGTCTTGTTTTACTCAGTTAAATATTGGCTATTCTTCTATTGATGACTGCTTTTGTGGTGTTTTCACTGTGTTACCGTGTGTGTTGGAACAAATACTTTACACGTTGGCTCTGAGATAAGCCTGATTGCCTGTGCCAAGCTACCAAAGGGGTCAGCAGGGGTTATCCTAGGTGTGTATCTCCATTACCCTGACTAGCATGAGGATCCCTGCTTGGGCAGAGTATAAACTGACAGCCAACCCGAGAACCCATTTCTAACACTCAGGCTATCAGAACTCCAGGACCACATTTCCAAGGCCCCCGAAAACAGACACAGTCACATTCTGAGGCTGGCCCAGGCTTCCAGGACTTCAGGACTCCACTCCCTCCGCAGATGAATGCTGGTTACTCATGTGACATGGTGATCAATCACAGTATGGTATTCATCACCACAGAATAGTTTTATAGAATGGCTCACAAGTGGTCCTTTACAATGTAAACTAATGCAAAACCATTGCCTTACATGCACATGAGGATGTCTGCAACCTAGTGGTACCAGCAAAGAGAGACAACAGGCATGAGAATCATATGTTAAATTTATTCAGACTACTCTGCACATCTTCTTTTGTTGAGATTGCAGACTAAAGATTACAGCTGCCAGATGTGTTAAAAGCCAAGGACTGGAAGCATTATGTCTTACCAACACTGTATGAGTAAAACAATCATCAGAGTTGGTTACAAGTTATAACTTTAATGACAGCAGTTGGCCAGTTATAAATGTATGTGAGGCACTAGGGGACCTTCCTATTCAGTGGATGGTTCTAATTTATAATATTGTCTTACAGTGTACATAACACACACTCTTTTACCAAAATTCTTAAAAAATGATAGCTCCTACAACTCAGTCACTGGATAAAAGAAAACAGGATATGTCACTGAAATGGGTATGTTATGTTCAGATAATTTATAGAGCGCTGCAATTACCCAGAGGTGTTTAGGCGCTGACTGAAGTAGCAGCTTGACTGGCCTAAGGGCAAGATAAATCTAAATTCGAGTTGAACAGTCAGGTTTTCACAGCCTTTCTAAAAGCTAATGGGTAGCCAATGAAGTTTCCTAATGTGTGCAGAAACTGAGTGAGACTTAGGAATGTTCAAAAGTAAACAAGATGTGGCGTTCTGCAATGTTTGTAGTTTATTTAGTATGTTTTGCTGTGCATATAGGAAAGGGCCATTGTGAAAATCCAGTTTAGACACAACCAATTAGTTGACGACCAGTGTTTGTAAATGAGCTGGAATAAAAGAGAGGATCTTTTTCAAAGACCTGAGCATAAAAACGATGAGTATGTGACCACATGATCATTGTAAGATAGTCTGTTGTCTAGCAAAATTCCAAGATTACCCGTTTTGGTGACCAGTACTGGAAGAGGGCCTAACTCCTGTGGCCATAAGGAGTCAGTTCAGAAAGAAGAATGTGTGCCAAAAAGTAATACTTTGGTCTTACTGGAATTTAGTCTTAGTCAGTTCTTAGATATTTAAGTGCTTACTGCCCTCATGCAGTCTCAAATGCTTGTTCCAGCTTTGCAATCTTTGCCGGTAGAAGACACAACAATTTGTGTATCATCAGTGTATGAAGTAATCAGAAAGCCAAAGATCTAATTAAGCTAGCCAGTGAAGTGATGTATACATTAAGGAGTGTGGGGCTAAGGGAGGAGCCCTGGGGAACCCCACATGGGATGGACAAAGTGGCCATGGTAAAGCATGGGGTACTGCTCTTCTAAGTGATTGATAAATAGAACCATGCCTTCTCCTTGATCTATCAATGATTATCAGCAATGTATATCACAGCATATTTGTAGAGACACTAACATCAAGATTAGGCTTGGGTCATGGTAAGTAGTTTACATCCTACTTCTTTGAATGTTAGCAAATTGTCCAAAAGTCTACATTTATTATGCTGATACCTAAATCCTACAAAAAAGAACTTAAAGAAGTAAGAACATATTTTTGTCTGGGATTGTAGTTGTTTGGGGAGGAGCTTAGACTTCTACCAGTTCTATTTAAAGTCAGCATCAGAAAAAGATGTCAAGTTAAAATGAAAATCTAAAATGAAGACCTAGCGCGGGTCTTGAACATGCAAGGGAAGATAAGCCTTGTGATGTTTTTTCTGTTATAATAACTCCCCTTTGAATTGGCTCTGTCCTCTTGTCTACAGTTTCTTTGATCATATGAGCCCTAACTTTAACCCCTTCGCTGCCAGGCCTTTTCCCCCTCCTGTGCCAAGCCATTTTTTGGCTATTTGGGGCAGTTCGCGCTTAGGCCCTCATAACTTTTTGTTCACATAAGCTGCCCACGCCAAATTTGCGTCCTTTTTTTTCCAACATCCTAAGGATTCTAGAGGTACTCCAGACTTTGTGGGTTCCCCCTGAAGGAGACCAAGAAATTAACCAAAATACAGTAAACATTTTGTTTTTTCCAAAAAATGAGAAAAAAGGGCTGCAGAAGGCAGCTTCTGTTTTTTCCCCTGAAAATGCCATCAACAAAGGGTTTGCGGTGGCAAGATCACCATCTTCCCAGCGTTCAGGAACAGGCAGACTCGAATTGTAAAACCCCATTTTTCAATACAATTTTGACATTTTACTGGGACATACTCCATTTTTACTATTTTTTGTGCTTTCAGCCTCCTTCCAGTTAGTGACCAAAATGGGTGAGAAACTAATGCTGGATCCCACAAAGCTAAACATTTCCAAAAAGGAGACAAAATTATGAATTCAGCAAGGGGTCATTTGTGTAGATCCTACAAGTGTTTCCTACAGAAAATAACAGCTGAAATAAAAAAATATTGAAATTGAGGTGAACAAAAAAAGCAATTTTTCTCCACGTTTTACTCTGTAACTTTTTCCTGCGATGTCAGATTTTTAAAAGCAATATAACGTTATGTCAGCTGGACTCTTCTGGTTGTGGGGATATATAGGGCTTGTAGGTTCATCAAGAACTCTAGGTACCCAGAGCCAATAAATGAGCTGCACCTTGCAATGGGCTTTTTATTCTATACCGGGTACACAGCAATTCATTTGCTGAAATATAAAAAGTGAAAAATAGGTATCAAGAAAACCTTTGTATTTCCAAAATGGCCACAAGATAAGGTGTTGAGAAGCAGTGGTTATTTGCACATCTCTGAATTCCGGGGTGCCCATACTAGCATGTGAATTACAGGGCATTTCTCAAATAGACGTCTTTTTTACACACTGCCTTACATTTGGAAGGAACAAAATGTAGAGAAAGACAAGGGGTAATAACACTTGTTTTGCTATTCTGTGTTCCCCCAAGTCTCCCGATAAAAATGGTACCTCACTTGTGTGGGTAGGCCTGGCACCCACAAAAGGAAATTGCTCAAAACATAACGTGGACACATCACATTTTTTCACAGAAAACAGAGGTGTTTTTTGCTAAGTGCCTACCTGTGGATTTTGGCCTCTAGCTCAGTCGGCACCTGGGGAATCCTAGCAAACCAGCGCGCTTTTGAAAACTAGACACCTAGGGGAATCCAAGATGGGGTGACTTGTGGGGATTTGACCAGATCTGTTACCCAGAATCCTTTGCAAACCTCAAAATCTGACCAAAAAAACACCTTTTCCTCTCATTTCGGTGACATAAAGTTCTGGAATCTGAGAGGAGCCACGAATTTCCTTCCACCCAGCGTTTCCCCCAAGTCTCCTGATAAAAATGGTACCTCACTTGTGTGGGTAGGCCTAGCGCCCACGAAAGGAAATGGCACAAAACACAATGTGGACACATCACATTTTTTCACAGAAAACATAGGTGTTTTTTACAAAGTGCCTACCTGTGGATTTTGGACGCTAGCTCAGCCGGCACCTTAGGAAACCTAGCAAATCAGCACATTTTTGAAAACCAGACACCTAGGGGAATCCAAGATGGAATGACTTGTGGGGCTCTGACCAGGTTCTGTTACCCAGAATCCTTTGCAAACCTCAAAATGTGGCCAAAAAAACACTTTTTCCTCTCATTTCGGTGACAGAAAGTTCTGCAATCAGAGAGGAGCCACAAATTTCCTTCCACCCAGCGTTCCCCCAAGTCTCCCGATAAAAATGGTACCTCACTTGTGTGGGTAGGCCTAGCGCCCACGAAAGGAAATGGCTCAAAACACAACGTGGACACATCAAAATTATCAAATACAAAACTACCTGTTTTTGCAAGGGGGCATCTGCATTTCTGGTCCTGGGCTCAGCAGCCTTCTAGGGAAACCTACCAAACCCAGACATTTCTGAAAACTAGACACCCGAGGGAGTCCAGTGAGGTGTGACTTGCGTTGATCCCCTAATATTTTCTTACCCAGAATCCTCAACAAACCTGAAATTTAGCTAAAAAATTACATTTTCCCCACATTTGTGTGTGGATCACCGCACTGGAACACATTTCATACCACCCAATGTTCCCCTCAGTCTCCCAGTAAAAACGATACCTCATTTGTGTAGGTGGGCCAAGTGCTTGTGAAAGGGAAGAGCCAAAAACATGTCGATATTGAGGGGGAACAAAGGGGGTCCAAAAGGGCAGTTTGCAAAAAAACATTTTTAGGCTGACAAGTGCAGCAGAATTTTTATCGGTATAGATGAGACAATGCTGGGTGGTAGGAATTTTGTGGATTCCTGCAGATTCTGGAAGGCTCCATCACAAAAACATAGGAAAAATGTGTGATTTCCAACAAAGTTGGAGGTTTGCAGGGGTTTGTGGGTACAAAAATGGTGCGGGGTGCATGTGAAACACACCACCCTGGAATCACCCAGATGTTTAGTTTTCAGATGTGTCTAGGTCTTGTGGATTTTTCTACATGGCAGCGTCCTAAAGTCCATAAAGTGCAGCCCTCACCATTCCAAGTGGGACGATTTTGAGAGTAAGCCAAGTTCTCATGGCCCAAATGTAAAACTAAAACCCCAAATAATCAAATGTCTTCTTGTTTGCTGTGGGATAAGATGTTTTAGAGTGCGGGGGAGAGCTGAAAGACTGTTACCCCCTTCAGTTGAGGTGGGGGCGTAACCAGGCCCATTTTTTTTTAATTCCCTGGCATCTAGTAGACTTTCTGCCCCCCCGGGGTGTGGATCAGGGGTAATTGCCCCATCTGTCCACTGGTGGGCAGAACAACGTTGGCCCCATTTATTTGGGGTGGGGGTATGGCCATACCCCCACCCTCTTATTTTTGGAAAAAAAAAAATCCTTGGCCTCTGGTGGGCTTTCTGCCCCCCCTTGGGGCAGATGAGCCTTCCAAAAATAGGCCCATCTGCCCCCAATGGGGGGCAGATATGGCCAACAGTAATATGCTCCCATGGGGAGCGACCCTTACCCAAGGGGCTGCCTCCCTAAAGAAAACACACACATACACACACACCAATCCCTGGCGCCTAAGTGGTTTCTGCCCCCATGGGGACAGATTGGCCTAACAAAAATTGCCCGATCTGCCCCCAAGGGGGGCAGATATGGTCTAAATGCAATTTGCCTGCCAGGGGAGCGACCCTTGCCTAATGGGTTGCCCCATCTCTAAAAAAACAAACAAAAAAAACAAAAAAACAAAAAAATTGCCCTGGCTCCTAGAGGTTTCT
This sequence comes from Pleurodeles waltl, assembly GCF_031143425.1. Taxonomy (NCBI): domain Eukaryota; kingdom Metazoa; phylum Chordata; class Amphibia; order Caudata; family Salamandridae; genus Pleurodeles; species Pleurodeles waltl. The sequence continues at coordinate 633,601,025 of NC_090449.1, forward strand.
GCCCCCCTGGTGGCAGATCGGCCTAACAACAATAGGCCGATCTGCCCCCAGGGGGGGCAGAAATGGCCTAAAATAAATTTACCCCCCCACCCCGCCAACTTCCCCCGGGAGCAACCCTTGCCTAAGGAGTCGCTCCCCACCTCTAAAATAACAAAACAAAACAAAAATGATCCCTGGTGCCTAGAGGTTTCTGCCCCTCCTGGGGGCAGATCGGCCTAATAAAAGGCCTTGAAAAAAAATGCCCCTCCTGGGAGCGACCCTTGCCCAAGGGGTCGCTCCCTTATGCTAATTTCCAAATAAAATAAAAATCCCTGGTGTCTAGTGGGCGTTTTAGCAGCCGGATTGCTTGCAATCCGGCTGCTAAAACGCTCAGAGAGACTTCAAAGGGAAGGAAATTCATTTCCTACCCTTTGAAGCCTCTCCGGCCTCCTCCACATGATCGGAAGAGAAATTCTTTGCATTTCTCTTCCGATCGTGCTGGAAGCTGAGCTCCCAGCGCGATGGGAGGAGGCTTCTGTAATTGTCAGCGCGCGATCGCGCGCTAACGTCACAGGGGGGATTTGGGGGGGTGGAAGGGGAAGGGATTCCCCTTCCATCCACGACCGGGGGGTGTGGGTGGGGGGCCCAGGGGGGAGCGCTAGCGCTCCCCCCGTTCCTGGGTGCAGGACGAGGTGATCTCGTCCAAGGCACCCAACAAGTTAAGGTGTTTTCTCACACCCCTCACCTATCTAAACACCACAGATCACATAATGCATTTTTGTGCACTATTATTGGTATGATGACGATCTAATACAAACTCATTTAATATATATATGATGCATACCATTGTAACCCTGCTTCAGCTTTCTTATATTTTTGGCATGTTCCACAGCACATTCTCATGTTAGTGGAAAACTATTTGGAAATTCACCATTAGGGAAAGATGTCAAGCTAAAATGAAAATCTAAAATGGAGACCAAGTGCAGGCTTTGCAACACTCTCCGCTTGATCATAAAGAGGACTACTCTAACAAATACACTGACACTAAGAAATATACAAGAACAAGAATAACACAAAATACTTTTAATAATCCAAGCAGATAATGAAAGTCAATAAAAATGGCAAGCTAAAAATCATGCAAGCTATTACAAAATGGATAAAACAAACTTAAAACAAAGGTGTCTAGGATGCACCAGAATTGCAGGACGATGCCCTGGAATATTTGATATGTCTATGTAGTCATTGAGCCCAGTAAAGAACCCTCATCCGCAGGCGACAGATCCACAGATGGCTGAAAAGCAAGCTCCATGGAACAAACATGGTTAATACCAGCCCAGTCAGCCGAAGCTGAAGGTATCAATGTCAGGACTGCAGCCTCAGAAGAGGAGCCAGACGCCATAGAACCTAGAGTGGAAGTATACATCCAAAGTGGTGAAGGCGACTCATAATTAGCATGATGCAGCAAAGGTAGCAACACAGGACAATACTAGAGGTGCACCCACAAAGGATACACTAGCAGATTCATGTTCAAAGCCTGTGCAAATTGCATAGCAAAGCATAAGTCTAGTGCACACTCAGAGCACCACAGACAGTAAAACATAGGCTGAGACTGCAAAACCATGCAGGCCGGAAAGGCAAAGATTAATTCTTGTTCAGTTCCTGTAATGAGGGCACTCCAAAGTGCTGCACCATACGGTCATGACACAAAAGTACGTGTGGCAATTTCATCACCATTTGGCCTTGTTGTGAAACATTCATTCTGGAGCAGCAAAAATAGAACCAAAATGTCGATCAACAGCACGGAATGCCTCCAATAACACTTGCAAACAAATAATCTATACATAATGGAATCACTTCAAGTATAGTCTGAAATGCAGAAACAAATACAGACACAATCACTTTAAAAAAGTGTGCCATTCCAGCAATATTAAAAGCATTAAGAGTGCAGTGTACAGGTTCACCGAAACTTAGTAGCAAGTAAGTGCACAAGAGCGATTGTACTTCTGAGGAAGATCAGGTAACTTGAGATCAAAATTCTCTCGGGCAGATTTTAGTGCAATGTCTTTTTGAAAGAATAAAGCTTTAAGTCAGCTTAACTTATCAAAGTTAATTTGAGGAATAGGGACTATTGGCCAGAAGGTAATTTCCCCAACAGTGTGTGAAGGAGGATATTCGATATTCAGGCAACAAGTCACGACTTTGGAAACAGTTACAATATAAGGGATATCTAGCTTCATTCCACAGCAACCTTAGTCACTCAGAATCAAGTAACTTCCATTAAAAAGTAACAAATAGACTGACTTAATCGAGGATATAGGAACTCCCTTCAAATAACAGCCTAAGTTAGCCATGGATGCATTGCATTCTCCAACCTCTGTTATCTTTTTACAAATTAATAAATAGCCCAAAGAAATTCTATATTTATTTCCACTAAGAACAACCTCTCTGTCCCCACTCACATGTCTGTAATCTAAGGGAAGAAACCAAAATGCATGAACGAAATTCTCACTCATCAGCTCATATCTGCCTACTTGAAAATGTGTCAGACATGATGTGAAATGAAATGTAGAGACTGGTAAATAAATGAAACTATGGCTGAACCATTTATCTGAAGGTGTTTCAGCTACTGTAAAAGGCAGCTAGTCCAAATGCTCCATATTAAGCATGGTGTAGGTTGTGCCTTTTTTTCATCATCACCTGTAACATACATGACAAGTTAAAAGACAAAAACAATTTTGTCACATTAAAATATTTCTATGGCACATGGTTTGATTTGAAATCTTGCAATTTCTTAATTGATGTGACCATGTAAAAGTGCAGGCATGTCATTTTGTATGATATCAACTGCAGATAACACAATATTATTCAAAGGAAAAATGTGAGTATACAAAGTGTTCATGCCATTACAAAAACAGTCAGTGATTTTTCTAAGTTTTCCTTATTGTTAGAAATGGGGTCCTTGGTTGACAGTCAGGTTACCCCCTGTTCAAGCAAAGACCCTCACTCTAGTCAGGGTAAAAGAGAATCACCCTCAGCTAACCCCTGCTTACCCCCTTGGTAGCTTGGCAGAGCAGTAGGCTTAACCTCAGAGTGCTAGGCGTAAAGTATTTGTACCAACACACACAGTAACTCAATGAAAACGCTACAAAATGACACAACACAGGTTTAGAAAAATAGGAAATATTTATCTAAACAAAACAAGACCAAAACGACAAAAATCCACCATACACAAGTCAAGTTATTAATTAAAAATTAAAAAGAGTCTTTAAGTAGTTTTAAAAACACACTAGCGCTGCTAGAGTGAAAATGTACCTGGTGTGCGTCAAAAATAACCCCGCACGGGTGGGCGTGCGTCGAAAATAACTTCGCACGGCGGTACTCGAGTCACGATGAGTTGACGATCCAGCCGCGCAGGTTGCGATCTCCCAGCCTCCGTCAGCGATGCTGCGCGTCGTTTCTCCTGCTCCGTGCGTCGATTCTTCGGTCGCGTTTCCTGCGAGCGTCGTTTCTCAGCCGCGGAGCTGGCGGCGCGTCGTTTTTCAGCCGCCGATCGGATTTGCGTCGATCTTTTCCCCGCACGGCGCTCTGTGCGTGGATTTTCTTGTCTTTAGGCTGCTAGCTTCTCCTTTCAAGGTCCCAGGAACTGGATGGGCACCACAGGGCAGAGTAGGAGTCTCTCCAGAGGCTCCAGGTGCTGGCAGAGAGAAGTCTTTGCTGTCCCTGAGACTTCAAACAACAGGAGGCAAGCTCTAGATCAAGCCCTTGGAGATTTCTTCTCAAGATGGAAGGCACACAAAGTCCAGTCTTTGCCCTCTTACTCTGGCAGAAGCAGCACTGCAGGAAAGCTCCACAAAGCACAGTCACAGGCAGGGCAGCACTTCCTCCTCAGCTAACAGCTCTTCTCCAGGCAGAGGTTCCTCTTGATTCCAGAAGTGTTTCTGAAGTCTGTAGATTTGGGTGCCCTTCTTATACCCATTTTAGTCTTTGAAGTCACCTTTCTTCAAAGGGGACTCACACCTACTTGTGAAATCCTGCCTTGCCCAGGCAAGGCCTCAGACACACACCAGGGGGTTGGAGCCGGCATTGTTAGAGGCAGGCACAGTCCTTTCAGATGAGAGTGACCACTCCACCCCTCCCTCCTAGCAGAGATGGCTAATCAGGAAATGCAGGTTACACCCCAGCTCCCTTTGTGTCACTGTCTGGTGTGAGGTGAAAAACAACCCAACTGTCAAACTGACCCAGACAGGGAATCCACAAACAAGGCAGAGTCACAGAATGGTTTAAGCAAGAAAATGCTCACTTTCTAAAAGTGGCATTTTCAAATGCACAATCTTAAAATCAACTTTACTAAAAGATGTATTTTTAAATTGTGAGTTCAGGGACCCCAAACTCCACATGTCCATCTACTCTCTAGGGGAATCTACGCTTTAATCATATTTAAAGGTGGCCCCATATTATCCTATGAGAGAGACAGTCCTTGCAACAGTGAAAAACGAATTTAGCAGTATTTCACTGTCAGGACATATAAACCACATTACTATATGTCCTACCTTATCCATACACTGCACCCTGCCCTTGGGGCTACCTAGGGCCTACCTTAGGGGTGCCTTACATGTAAGAAAAGGGAAGGTTTAGGCTTGGCAAGTGGGTACACTTGCCAAGTCGAATTTACATTGTAAAAATACACACACAGACACTGCAGTGGCAGGTCTGAGACATGATTACAGAGCTACTTATGTGGGTGGCACAACCAGTGCTGCAGGCCCACTAGTAGCATTTGATTTACAGGCCCTGGGCACCTCTAGTGCACTTTACTAGGGGCTTAACAGTAAAACAAATATGCCAATCATGGAGAACCAATTACGTACACATTTTAAACAGGAGCACTTGCACTTTAGCACTGGTTAGCAGTGGTAAAGTGCCCAGAGTAACAAACACAATAAAATCAGAGTCCAGCACACATCAACAACCTGGGGAACAGAGGCAAAAAGTTAAGGGAGACCACGCCAAGGATGAAAAGTCTAACACGTGTCCCCCCCAGCTAAAAGTGGGGAGCAACTACCCAACCTCATGGGAGTTCTTATCACTAAGGCGGAAGAACCTGGACAGACCATCAGCATTGGCGTGCTCTGTACCAGGACGATGTTCCACCGTAAAGTCCATCCCCTGTAGGGAAATGGACCACCTCAACAGTTTTGGATTCTCACCCCTCATCTGCATTAACCATCTGAGGGGCCTGTGGTCGGTCTGAACTCGGAAGTGAGTCCCAAACAAGTAGGGTCTTAGCTTCTTCAGTGCCCAGACCACAGCAAACGCTTCGCGTTCTATGGCACTCCACCTACGTTCCCTGGGTAGTAACCCCCTGCTAATGAAGGCTACGGGTTGATCTAGGCCCTCTTCATTAAGCTGTGAGAGTACTGCTCCAATACCATGCTCTGAGGCGTCTGTTTGCACAACAAACTCCTTGGAGTAGTCAGGTGCCTGCAGCACAGGTGCTGTGCACATGGCAGCCTTCAGGGCATCAAAAGCGTTCTGGCAAGCCTCTGTCCAGATCACTTTCTTGGGTTGCTTCTTGGAAGTCAACTCAGTTAAGGGGGTAACAATGGTACCATATCCCTTAACAAACCTTCGGTAATATCCTGTGAGACCTAAAAAGGCTCTCACTTCAGTCTGGGTCTTGGGAGGCTCCCAAGCCAGAATCGTATCAATTTTAGGCTGTAGGGATGCCACCTGGCCACTCCCCACCTGGTGTCCTAAGTACACCACAGAACCCTGCCCTATTTGGCACTTGCTCGCCTTAATAGTGAGGCCTGCCTTCTGCAGGGCCTCTAACACTCTCCAGAGGTGTTGCAGGTGTTCCTCCCATGTGGAACTAAACACAGCAATGTCATCCAGGTAGGCGGCACTGAACTCATCCAGTCCTGCCAACACCTGGTTGACCAACCTCTGAAAGGTGGCAGGGGCGTTCTTCATCCCAAAGGGCATCACATTGAAGTGGAAGTGCCCATCTGGGGTAGAGAATGCTGACCTCTCCTTTGCCCCCTCAGTTAAGGCAATCTGCCAGTACCCAGATGTTAAATCAAACGTACTGAGGTACTTGGCAGCTCCTAACCGATCAATGAGCTCATCAGCTCGGGGGATGGGGTGTGCGTCAGTCTTGCTGACCACATTGAGACCCCGGTAGTCCACACAGAACCTAAGTTCTGGAGTGGCACCAGGAGCAGCAGCCTTTGGGACCAAGACCACTGGGCTGGCCCAAGGACTGCTGGAGCGCTCAATAACCCCTAGGGTTAACATTTTGGAGACTTCCTCCTTAATGCAAGCCCTGACCCTGTCAGTCACCCTGTAAACCTTATGTTTACCAGGTGTACTGTCCCCAGTGTCCACATCATGTGTGCACAGGTGTGTGACTCCTGGGATCAGGGAAAACAGCGAGGCGAACTGTCCCAGCACGTGGCGACAGTCCCTCTGCTGTTCCTCAGTCAGGGAGGGGGAGAGAATCACTCCCTCCACAGACCCATCTTTCTCTCCTGCAGACAGGAGGTCAGGAAGAGGCTCACTCTCTTCCTCCACCCCGTCATCTGTCGCTAGGAGCATGGATAGCTCAGTTCGCTCAAAGTGTGGTTGGAGGCGGTTGACATGTAGGACCCTCAAAGGGTTCCTGGGGGATTGTAAGTCTACCAGATAGGTGACCTCGCTCTCTCTTTCCACCACCTCAAAAGGCCCAGTCCACTTATCTTGGAGAGCCCTAGGCTCCACTGGTGCCATGACCCACACTTTTTGTCCAGGCTGAAACTCAACCAGAGTGGCATTCTGGTCGTACCACCGTTTCATATCCTCCTGGCTTGCTTCCAGGTTCTCCTGAGCGAGACTCCTGAAGCGGGCAGTCTGGTTTCTTAGTGCCAGCATGTAGCTAAATACATCCTGGGGTGGTTTACTAGGAGCTTTCTCCAAAGCCTCCTTCACCAGACTGAGCGGTCCCCTCACAGGGTGGCCATAGATGAGCTCAAAGGGGCTAAAGCCAAGTCCCTTTTGAGGCACCTCCCTGTAAGCGAACAGAAGGCATGGCAAGAGGACGTCCCACTTACGCCTCAAGGGCTCTGACAGGCCCTGAATCATGCCTTTCAAGGTGCGGTTGAATCTCTCAACCAGACCATTACTTTGGGGGTGGTAAGGGGTGGTGAACTTGTAGGTTACCCCACACACCTTCCACAGAGACTTCATATAAGTGGATATGAAGTTTGTACCTCTATCAGATACCACCTCCTTGGGGAACCCCATGTGGGTAAAAACCCCCATCAAGGCACGTCCCACCACGGGGGCAGTGACCGTCCTTAGAGGAATGGCTTCTGGGTACCGCGTGGCATGGTCCACCAAGACCAGGATGAACCTGTTGCCCATGGCTGTCTTGGGATCCAGAGGCCCCACAATGTCAATTCCTACCCTTTCAAAGGGAGTACTGACTACAGGTAAAGGTTGGAGGGGAGCTTTGCATTTCCCCCCACTCTTGCCACTTGCCTGACAAGTCTGACAAGACCTACAATAAGCAGCTGACTGCTTGTGCATCAAGGGCCAGTAAAAGTGGGAGACAAGCCTCTTATAGGTCTTGTCCTGCCTTAGATGTCCTGCCAAAGGCACATCATGAGTCAAACCCAGTAGGAAGGCCCTGAAGCACTGGGGTACCACCAGCATACGAGCTGACCCAGGCTCAGGAACCTTAGGCTCACTATACAGGAGGCCATCCTCCCAGTAAATCAGGTGAGTACCTGGCGCCTCGCCAGCCGCCTGGGCTGCAGCCTGCTGCCGCAGCCCCTCAAGAGTAGGGCACTCCTTCTGCGCTGTGCAGAATGCTTCCCTGGTGGGTCCCCCTTCCTGCTGCCACTGTGACAGCTCAGGGACCTCCCCCAGTTCAGCCACCTGTTCCCCTGTAGGCTCCGGGGCATCACCCTCAGGCTCTGCCTCCTCCCGGACCGTGGGAACTTCTGGGGCCGGTTTCCCGCGCCCCCTGCCCTTCCTCTTCTTGGCGGTCCCCTGGGCCACTGTTTCAGGCTCCAGGGGCTCTTGACTACCCTGATTGGCTGCCATAGACCGGGTGGATACGCATACCCACCCAGGCAGACCCAACATCTCCAAGTGAGACCTGCGTTCCACCTCCTTCCAAGGGGAATCCTCCAGGTCGTTACCTAGCAAACAATCAACAGGCATGGTTGGACTCACAGCTACTTTTCAGGAACCTGAGACCCCCCCCATTCAAAGGGAACCTGCGCCACTCTGCAGAGGCGCTCAGAGTTGTCTACCGCAACTACTTGGTGAAGTACCCGGGGATCAATCTGCTCTTCAGACACCAGGTGACTCCTCACTGTAGTCACACTGGCTCCTGTGTCTCTCAGAGCCTCCACCCTCTGTCCATTGATGGTCACCCATTGCTGTACTTCTTAGTGTTATCAGGCACTAGGTTTCTCTGGACCATCTCACTGTCCCCTAGTGAGACAAGGGTCATTTCTGCTGGTTCCCACCCACCTGAAACCAACTCCTCCCCAAGCGCTACACTGGCCAAACCCTGGGACGGTGCACCAGTGGATGCCGGTGTACTTCTGGGGCATTTGGGGTCCCCCCTCACATGACCCACCTGGTCACATGCATAGCACTTACGTGGGGGACCACCTGCCACTGGCTTCCCTTTGGACAACCATGGCTTCTTTTCACTGGGGGATTGGGAATCCTTACCCTGGGGATCAGTTTGGGGCCCTTTAGAGAACTCCCCCTGTTTGCCCTTACCCCCCCCTTTCTTCTGAGAGGGACCCTGCCCACCCTTGGCGTGGTCTCCCCCATACATCTTTTGGACCCTGGTGCTCTCCCAGCGGTCCGCTTCCTGTGCAAGCTTCCTGGGGTCAGTCAGCTTGCTGTCAATGAGGTGCTGGCGCAGCTCTGGAAAACATAAACTGTACAAGTGCTCCCAAGCAATTAAATTGTAAAGCCCCTCATACGTGTTTACCTTACTGCCCTTCACCCAACCATCCAGTGACCTGCAAAAAGAATCAACACATTCCAACCATGTTTGGGATTCCTTTCTCTTGTAGGATCTAAACTTCTCCTAGTACTGCTCAGGGGTGAGACCATACCTGGTAAGTAAGGCCTCCTTCATGACAGGGTAGGTGAGATCCTGAGCATCCCCTAAGGCTGTCAGTGTGTCCCTCCCCTCTGCCTCAAAATGCTTCAACAGGGCTGCCCCCCAATGAGCTTCAGGGACCAGGTTCATGTGGAGAGCTGACTCATAACCCTTGAACCACAAGCAGATATCATCATCCCTCTTATAATCCCTCACAAGGTCTTTTGGGATGTGTACCCTTCTCTCAGGCTGCACTGTAGGATTGCTGCCACCATCTCTACTGGACTGACTCCTCTGATCTATCTCTTTTAAACTGAGCTCATGAGCCATGGCTAACTTCCTTTCCTCAATGGCCAGCTTTCTCTGTTCCACCTCTAGACTGAGCTTTTTCAACTCCAATTGGTACTCCCTCTCTGCCTGTCTGTCCTGTAACTCTTCAGGTGTCAGACCCTTGGAGGATACACTGCTACTTGCCCTAGAGACTCCTTCCCTGGGAATAACAGGCCCCCCCAAAATACCATTCTATACTGATTGCTCTCTCTCCTCATCCTCATCCTCCTCATCCTCAGTGTGCCCTCCAGTGCTTCTGGTTGTCACCCAGGCCCTCAGCACCCTTTTCAGCTCATCCTTCTTGGAAGAGCTCTTAATGGGACAACCAAAATTTTTACAAAACTGCTTTAGCTGAGCCTTGTTATAACTATCCAATTGCTTCAGGTCAAAAACAGCTTCAACTGGTGCATCTCCAAGTAGAGACATGATAAAAGGTTAAAAGAGTGCAAAGTTCCAAATGCAGAAAAGCAAGTTCTCAAATGAAGTTCCAGAAAAGTCAATCACCGGATCAGCGAAAAAAGAAACTGAATGCAGAGCAAAAACAATCCAAATAGAAAAAAACAAAAATCACAAGACTAGTAGTATGTGGTCACGTAGTGGTCTGAACTCAAACAGTAGTGTACACTTAATCACTGTATGTCAGGCACAAATACAAGTCCAAATCCCGACCGCTGATCACCAATGTTAGAAATGGGGTCCTTGGTTGACAGTCAGGTTACCGCCTGTTCAAGCAAAGACCCTCACTCTAGTCAGGGTAAAAGAGAATCAACCTCAGCTAACCCCTGCTTACCCCCTTGGTAGCTTGGCAGAGCAGTAGGCTTAACCTCAGAGTGCTAGGCGTAAAGTATTTGTACCAACACACACAGTAACTCAATGAAAACACTACAAAATGACACAACACAGGTTTAGAAAAATAGGAAATATTTATCTAAACAAAACAAGACCAAAACGACAAAAATCCACCATACACAAGTCAAGTTATTAATTAAAAATCAAAAAGAGTCTTTAAGTAGTTTTAAAAACACACTAGCGCTGCTAGAGTGAAAATGTACCTGGTGTGCGTCAAAAATAACCCCGCACGGGCGGGCGTGCGTCGAAAATAACTCCGCACGGCGGTACTCGAGTCAAAAATCCAGCCGCACGATGAGTTGACGATCCAGCCGCGCAGGTTGCGATCTCCCAGCCTCCGTCAGCGATGCTGCGCGTCGTTTCTCCTGCTCCGTGCGTCGATTCTTCGGTCGCGTTTCCTGCGAGCGTCGTTTCTCAGCCGCGGAGCTGGCGGCGCGTCGTTTTTCAGCCGCCGATCGGATTTGCGTCAATCTTTTCCCCGCACGGCGCTCTGTGCGTGGATTTTCTTGTCTTTAGGCTGCCAGCTTCTCCTTTCAAGGTCCCAGGAACTGGATGGGCACCACAGGGCAGAGTAGGAGTCTCTCCAGAGGCTCCAGGTGCTGGCAGAGAGAAGTCTTTGCTGTCCCTGAGACTTCAAACAACAGGAGGCAAGCTCTAGATCAAGCCCTTGGAGATTTCTTCTCAAGATGGAAGGCACACAAAGTCCAGTCTTTGCCCTCTTACTCTGGCAGAAGCAGCACTGCAGGAAAGCTCAACAAAGCACAGTCACAGGCAGGGCAGCACTTCCTCCTCAGCTAACAGCTCTTCTCCAGGCAGAGGTTCCTCTTGATTCCAGAAGTGTTTCTGAAGTCTGTAGATTTGGGTGCCCTTCTTATACCCATTTTAGTCTTTGAAGTCACCTTTCTTCAAAGGGGACTCACACCTACTTGTGAAATCCTGCCTTGCCCAGGCAAGGCCTCAGACACACACCAGGGGGTTGGAGCCGGCATTGTTAGAGGCAGGCACAGTCCTTTCAGATGAGAGTGACTACTCCACCCCTCCCTCCTAGCAGAGATGGCTAATCAGGAAATGCAGGTTACACCCCAGCTCCCTTTGTGTCACTGTCTGGTGTGAGGTGAAAAACAACCCAACTGTCAAACTGACCCAGACAGGGAATCCACAAACAAGGCAGAGTCACAGAATGGTTTAAGCAAGAAAATGCTCACTTTCTAAAAGTGGCATTTTCAAACGCACAATCTTAAAATCAACTTTACTAAAAGATGTATTTTTAAATTGTGAGTTCAGGGACCCCAAACTCCACATGTCCATCTACTCTCTAGGGGAATCTACGCTTTAATCATATTTAAAGGTAGCCCCCATATTATCCTATGAGAGAGACAGTCCTTGCAACAGTGAAAAACGAATTTAGCAGTATTTCACTGTCAGGACATATAAACCACATTACTATATGTCCTACCTTATCCATACACTGCACCCTGCCCTTGGGGCTACCTAGGGCCTACCTTAGGGGTGCCTTACATGTAAGAAAAGGGAAGGTTTAGGCCTGGCAAGTGGGTACACTTGCCAAGTCGAATTTACAGTGTAAAAATACACACACAGACACTGCAGTGGCAGGTCTGAGACATGATTACAGAGCTACTTATGTGGGTGGCACAACAGAACACTTGCCTTTTTGACAGTCTCTAAGGCTGGAATGGGAGACACTAGAATTATGTGTCTCCCCTGAGCCAATGATTATTCCTTTAGGACAGCTATTAAACTGCAGTCAGAATTTTTTCTGTATATGCAAAATGCATTTCTGCATTAGAATATAAATACAATTTATATGCAATTTTTACAGTTTCACCTTCATTAAAGGTGCCATATGTGTAGCCACTAGAATCCACAATTATGCAGATGACTTAATTAGTAGTGTTAACACCACAGCTGGACAGGCATCTGGTGTTTTCCCCAGGAGGCTGGAATGGTCGGGGGCAACTTTTGTTACTGTGGGTCGGTTTTGTAGGAGTGCAGCAGTTTTAAAAGCACTGAAGAGTTCCTTGTATATCCAACCGTTTTCAAGCAATAATAAAAGTGTCAAGATAATTATGGTGCTCAATATACCTGCTGGAGAGAGATCAGGGGTTTGTCAAGTGGCAGTTTTGAAATCATCTAAGGTAGCGCAGAGAGTTAAAATGTCTGCTGAAAAGAATGTATACTATGCAGATCACAGAATGGTATTTTAGTTGTATACTGCTTTTGTCACAGAGCTCCTTTGTTACTATGCAGTTCATAAGTTGCAATCACAGTCTATCACAGTGAGCTATGAACTGCCATCAAAGAGCTGAATGCAAACTGCATGGTACAGGTTAGAAAGTTATATTTTTTACAGTCTTTGATTGTCCTAAATTTGCTAAAAAGGGTTTGTTTGGGTAGAAATAAAGTATTATTAGTAAAGTCAGCACTAACCATTGTGTTAAGTTAGGAAGTCCTAACCTAATGCTTCCCCAAACCAAGCATGTTTAAAAATGGCTACCAGTTTGGATGACATGTGAATTCTACACTTTGCAGTCCACTTTGTTAATACTTTCTATACACTTATTTACAGACACATGATTCTTGTCTCTGTATGTGTGTGTGATGTAAAATGCTCCAACAACTATGCTGGTAAGAGAGGCACTATGAAACAAATAAAATACATGTGAGAGGAGGGCTATAGACAAATGAGAGGCTCTGTTAAAGGGTGAGTGAAGAACCCCAATAAAGATTGCAATATCCTGATGCATGGCAAGGCCATCATTTACTATGCTTTAAAAACTGATATGTTTGAATATATAAATTAAAAAGTGTTGTAGAATGCACCATGTTTGCCATTTTACCCAAATTTTCTTGGTGGGGAAACCCCCCAAAACCCATTGTACCGGCCAGACTCACTTGCTATGCACCCTATGGAGGCTGGTTTGCCAAAATTTGCTAGGGCTGCTTTGGGTTCCCATTCTGGCCCTGATTAACATGAGTGTTGAAGTGTTTAAATGCAAGCATATCTGTTTGCAATGTTCTGAGAATAGTGGCATGTTCTGTAGTCCAACGTTTATCAGAAAATTCAGGGTAAATTAAATCATACATCAGTTTAAACCATTGTGCATAGTCTGGTATGTATGTTCTAGCCAAGTGTTAGAAGCCTAAAAGTGATTGTATCTTTTTTAATGTATTTGGTGGTTATAAAAAGAGCGCATTTCTCTAAGAAGTGTGTTACAAGACTTCTGCCTTTGTTTGCTAATGCATATCCTAGAAACAGGACAATGAGAAAAACAAGTTTAGATTTAGAAAAAATGAATTTGTATCCATGTTCAGTGAATCCTAGAACTATACGATCCACTCAGGCCAAATGTGCATTTAAATCATCATCTGTGAGGTAAATGTCATCAACATAAAACAATGCTTCTGAGTAACTTTCTTCTAAAATTGATGTTACACGGGCAGCAAACAGTCCTGGGCTGTTACTACAAATTGACCAAGGCACTCAGAGGAGTAAAGTCCAGTAAAATCAATGGGAAAAGGTATCCCTGGTAATGTAGGTCCAGAAGCGGAGAAGAAAGCACTGATTCCAAGTTGGTGTTGATCAAAAGCTTTAATTCTTAGACAGCGTTTGTCATAGGTGAGTTTTCGTTTTTGCAGAGAAACAGCCAACACGTGTTTCGTCACACAAGTGACTTTATCAAGGCTGGGCCAGTCTAACACACTGCAGAAGCAGCAGGAAACTAAACAGGGGTCCTACGCAATCAGTGGCTTCCCACACGTCCTTGGTGCAATCGACTGCACACATGCACGCCTTGTGCCACCTGCTGCAACTGAACACCTCTACCGCAACAGGAAGCACACACATTCCATCAACGTGCAGGCCATAGTCGATCACCAGGGATTGATCACCAACATCGTGGCTAAATATTCTGGGAGTGTACATGACTCCTTCATCTTCCGTCACTCTACCATCAACCAACACTTCCAGGATGGACGATATGGCAATGGACTACTTGTTGGTAAGTACAAAAACCTACTTATATACACACTGCACAGCAACCATCTAGGACACACAACACATACACCACAACAGCAACATCTAGACAGGAACACACTGAGGTCCTGACATCACTAGCCATGTTTCTTAACTCACCATTGAAACTGTCACACATCGGAAATTACTGTACAGCCTAATGTGAAGACATTAATGAGTGTGGTTGCCTAAATGTCACCTTGCAAATTGTAAGTGTCCCAATGACCTTTACATTAATACATTGAATAAGTTTCAAGGTATGGGATGTCCAGGGTACTTTGATATGAACGTGTTAACAACACTTTCAATTTTAACTGTGCATGGAACTATCATCTCACCCTCAATGAAGACACACAGACGCCTGTATCACAAGTCACAATGCTAGGGAGGGCACACTGTACTGAAAATCCCAAAACATACTGCTGACAAATGGTTAGCAGACAAACACTTGCTCAGCCAAGTAAACAACACAATGCAGATGGTATAGCCTACAAGTATAGGATGTCACATTAGTACACAAAAGAGTCACAGACAACACAAGACAACTACTTCCATGAAAGGTCTTTTCAATAGTGCCAACTACATCAACATGATCCCATTCTGTGTTTTTCTTTCAGCTGATCAGGGGTATGGCATCCAGCCATGGCTAATGACACCATTTGGGAACCCGAGTACTGCTGCAGAGTGGGCATACAACGACGCCCATAAGAGGACACGCAGCATTGTCGAGCGGACCTTTGGGATCCTCAAGTCAAGGTTCCGCTGCCTCGACATCACTGGCGGTAGCCTACTATATTCCCCCCGAGATAGTCTGTAGGATCATACTCACATGTGCAATATTGCACAACATTTGTGTAAAAAGGAACATTCCCCTCCTCGAACCATACATGCCTGAAGACGAAGAAGAGGAGGATGCTGGCCTGCAACAGGAGGGGGAACAACCAAACACGGCTGCTGGAGTGCGTAGGCGCCAACACACTGTAAATAATTTCTTTGCATAATTATCACCATCACCACTTAATGCACTATTGTAAATAAACACTGATAACAAACACCACATTATGGTTTGGACTATCCATTTCTGGCCACCTTTAGCTTGAAATATCTGAAGAAGAATGTCAACTCATTGAGCAATAATGATATAACAATCATGACACAAAAAATTACACCACAAATGTAATGGCCACCATACAATGGTCACATACACACACAATGTAAATGACAGATATCCTGTACAGTTCACCTTTGAAGGGCAATAGCTGAGGACCACACATATGACACACATACATGTAGTAAACATGGATCATCGCAGCAGATGGCACACAACTAAAACATCATCACTCAACTAGGGGAAAACAGGCCTCATACATCAGGCAGTTCACATGCTAAGGCTTCAGGAACAGGAATGTAGTACTAGACTCTTGCCAACAGTAATTCCAACTACTTACTATCTTTGCAATGACTATCTGTCACTAGAGTTACACATAAGCAGAACAAACACAGCACAAGTGCTACACCTATGACAAGCATCCAGCACATCACATCCCATCTACATGTCAGCCCTTTTCTAAAAACATTACACACACTTGCAGCTGGTCACACCCCACCTGTCTGAAGAGGTCCCTGGAATGCTGATTTGTGTACACTGAGATTCCCTCATCTACACACACACACTCACAAGAGTCATCCAGTGTGCCACACCCTTTCCTATGCCTACCATTGTCATAGTACCATCTCACTGCATGAAACTCAGCTCATATAATACACTGGCTTGGAGTTTTTAAGGCCTGGAATCACCTGCAGATTGATTCTTCTGTGAAAGGTACTGTAGGCTAATTTTCAGCAAATCCCATCTGACAGGACTAGTGAGACACTGATGGAGGCCACACCAGTGATCCCCTCCATGCACACCACCCAAATGTACATGCCTCATCCCTGCTGATGCCTCCTACTGCATACATGTTGGAATTTGAGCTATTACATCATTAAGCATTGCTACTAATGTTGCCGTAGAACACTTTATCAGGGTTCATGTGTCACCTTCAAAACAACACAGGACATACACAGTGTGACATGTCAACTGTCTACTGCTCCCTCTGACCAGTCCTAGTCAGAACACTGATCATGTAATTACTGAAAGAACTTGCTCCTGATTGACACAGCATCCTGTCAGCCTGACTGGCACCTGTCCGTGGGTCACTCTAAAGATACCTGGGGTCCACCTATGGACCACACGTGCTGTCCAAAACCTCTTCTACCTCAGACACTAATTTGTCATTAGCCTCATCAATGTATACTCAAATACATAGTATTGCATCATCTGACTGTTATTTGTATCAGATTTGTGACAGTGCCCTTGAATAGCTAATTCTTGGCCCTTCCGTTGTCTGGCCCTCATTAATGCCTAAACTACAAAGTGTGACAGTGGACTTGGACCATAGTGTTTGATGGTGTAAGTGGCCTCCATCCAAACCAGCAACCTCAGATAATGTCCATGAAAAGTCAACACATATGAGGACCCTGACTGTTCAAACGCTGAGTAACATTGTTCAAATAATAAAGATGAGTTGTGTGTGTTGAATACCAGCCATTTACTTCTGCACAGAGGCTATGATGTTTCCTGATACATTACCATCCACAGAGGCCAACTGGAGTACAAATGTTGCAATGACACATGCCGGATCCAGACACCAGAGACATTCTCTCACTCAGCACACCAAGGTTGCCCAGTTGAAAGTCTCATTACACGTTTTCAGTGACAGGGTGGGACCATCCATGTGTAGGTGACCATGTCCTCAATGGATTTTCTCAAATTTTGCTACAAACGATACCCAATAGAAACAAGATTAGCTGCCACTAACTCATGATGAGACCTGGACGTTACAGTGACAACATACACCCTGACAGTTGATACTGGATCAATATTGGACCACACACATGTACATGTACCATCCAATCAACAAAATGTTTGCAAGCAGCCGATCACAGTAGTGTCCCAGTTGTAACCTAGCAGGAAGAATGAAACATGGCACTAAACCAGGTAATGCATAAAGGGCCACATACATCAACAACCTATTTGCTATCATGACATGAGGAACGTTGAGATTTTGCAAAAAAAATCAATGCAAAATGGTATGTCAGAATTCTCCAAAGAATCAATAGGGCAAACGTAAAATGGGCAAATGGGATTACAGAATAGCAAACAGTGAATCATACCCTATTTGCTTCCATAGGCCTGCTGCTGAAGGTTTAGCATTACTGAATTTGGGAAACCCTTGGATAAATTTGCAAGTCTGGAAGAGCAAACCCTAGGGTGCTGGGGGCCTAAGTCCACCTCTGCTGCCCCCCAAATATACATTATTTATGCACATGTGAAGCACACACATGCATAAGGCGCATGTGTGCCCTACATGTCAAAAGTAAAACACATTTTAGATATATTAACTCGTAACTAGGACATGGTTACCCCCCAAAAAAGTTTAGGCGACAATTGCACTACCTATTTGGCCTTTATATAATTTTGATTAGCTTGATAAATGTGGACACATTTTTGCTAAGGAATACATCCTGGTATCCCATTCATATTTTGAAAGTAGCAATCAGCAATTACCTACATATGTGTATAATTATGAGTAATATCCATTCTGGCCAATCATTACCATTGCACTGTGAATACCTTCTATACATCCTATAAGGGACTTTTGCCATAGCCAACCCCAAATGTGTATCACTTAGCACCGTTTGGTCATGACAAAATTCATTTCTCAATTTGACAAATGAAAGACATATTTGTCATAATGCGTCATATTTCCATGCATACAGCTTGTGCGTCATAATTTTTGACGCACAGGAGTGCAGATAATGCAGAGTCAAAACTTAATTTAAAAAATAGATATCATAATATCCTGCATAACATGGCCTCCATTTTTTTCCATTATGCGTCATATTTCCACGCATACAGCTTGTGCGTCATAATTTTGGACACACAGGAGTGCAGATAATGCCGTGTCAAAAATATTTTTCATATTTAGATACATTTTCCAGCGGCTTAATTTTCAACTCTAGAACTGTAAAATATGCCTCAAACAAATATATTCGACCAATGAAGAATTTTTTTTTGACTCTGCATTATTTGCACTCCTATGCGTCAAAAAATATGACGCACAAGCTGTATGCGTGGAAAAATGACGCATAGCGGAAAAAAACGGCGGACATTTTATGCAGGATGTGATGTAATAGGATATCCTGTTTACAGAATCTGTACAGTGGGTGTACTTTCACTTTCACTTTGCAGTCTCAGATTATTCTAGACTGTGTGGCTGTGTGCAATTGTTGTCCTGTGTATTAGTGCTTTTGTGTCCAGTGTACCATCTCAATTGTGCTTTTGTCATCATTGTCTTGTTGTTGAATGCTGTCTGAGTCTGTGTTGTATTATTTTGTCAAGTCCAGTGTTTTATTTATTGTCTGTGGGAGTCTGTTGTGGGTACTGTAATATAGGGGATAGTTGGGCTCTTCTTCTTAAGTTTTCTTTGTATTTCACCACTCTACCTTTCCCCATTTCCCCCTTTTCCTTTTTCTACAACTTTTTCCCCTTTGCCAGTGCTGACATGTCTGGTAGGCCACGGCTTTCCAGGATGGGTGAGGAGGAATTGGGGGGGGGGTTTATATGGCTTGTTTGCCATTTCCTCCCACTCATGCTGGAGGCTGGGGGTATGGTGATACAGGGTTATCACACGGAGGCCCGTAAAGTCCGGTGGGGGAAGGTGTGTCATCACTTGGTCCGTCTATATGGTAACCAAAGGAATGACCATCAATTGAAGCACCGCTGGGCTGATCTGATATCCAGGGAGCAAGATCTGCTGGACCACCTGGGAATCAGGATTGGTGGCCATGTTGGTGAGTACAGATCAATTACATGTGCACAATTTAAAGCTGTGTGGTGACATGTGATGATTGTTACCCAATCTGCCAGATAAGTAGCTGACTGTGTGTAATGCTAGGGAAACCTACTGGGTAATTGATGCACAATGTGAAGGAAGACAAATGCTAGCAGTCAGGTAGCTCATGTTTTCTACACATACCGGTTGCCTGTAGCAGAACGTAATGTAGTGCTGCCTTTGTGTCAGACAAGCGACACATTAATGACGCAATTAGGACTCTACAGGTCACAATAGCCAGTGAAAAATGGATGTTGAAACATCATACCTACATATGTAGACGCCATAGCTAGACTGACATTTGTAAACCCTACATTATGCTGAAAATGAGTGCTGCCTTCACGTCAATTGAAGTTAGCAATGTTGTCCACACATATGTCACATGTGTGTCTGGTTGGTGTGTATGGAAAATGTTCTTGGAAGTGCCATGCCTTGTCGTGATAAATGTGCTCCTTCACATCTAATTGTTACATGCCTGATCTGAGCATGAACCATATTTGTTAAGGACTCCGGTGCCCTCAGCTAACATTTTAGACTGGTATTTATTGACACTTGTGCCCAAATCAGAATAGGGATTGCAGTCCAAAGGTATGGACTAGGGTACAAACATCTATGTTTGGTGCCAATCACTATTGTTAGGACACATCAATGTATGAAACAGTAACAACATGAGGTATTGCCAAAGTACCTGGCCCTCTGTACCATGTACCTATCAGTCACATATGTGTCATGACCACATAGGCTGTTTGAGTTTGAGAGGTCAGGCAGTCCTCAAGAAACCAGCTTTTGGATGTCTCTGTTGGATGCACATGATGAGATGAATGCACCCCTATATTGTTGCAGCATACTAATGGAGGAGCATCTTTGCCACCACATGACTGTCCAGGCCACTGCATGTGTGTAGTAGGGTGTGTAACTGTAGCAGGAGACTCATCCGATGTAAATGTTGCGCATGAATAATTCCATGCAGTAGGAGCATGTGTGAAAGGGTTTCATTACTCATGTCATATTCTCACATTGTCTTTGTAATTGCAATAGTTCGTCAGTGCACGGATTCTGAGTATATTCTTCCTTCCATGCTTTACAGGTGGACCTGCACCGTACACCATGGGAGAGGTGGCTCATTTTGAGGACCCCGACACCTACAGTGAGTGTTGCATGTGTGGTATTTTTAATGTTTGCTGGTGATGCATGATGGACTACTGTGTGTTCAACAGATTTCAAGGTTTGATGCGCTGCCCATTCATTAGTATTGTTCCATTATTGGGATTTCAGTTATCACTTCATTTTGAGTTGACCTCTGCTTATCCATTTCTCTGATTTTGGGTCTGTAGGCCATTCCTGTAGGGCCCGCTATGGGGAACGGGGTGAGTCATGTGGAATACACTAGTTCATGTAAGAGTTGCTCTGGGACTTGTCTCGGACTGAGTCTGCATTTCAGACTGACATTCTCCCAGATAGCTTCTGCAAATGGCTTATCGGAAATCTGCTGCTTCCCTATTTAAGGATGGACTGAGTACACTGTAGGTTGGATCTTCCGGGGGCATGTACTTCCACAAGCGGTGCTAGAAGTGTGTGGGACTAGAGTGCAACGGCCTAGGTGTACATGCTACTCATGATCATGGGTGTTATTGCTCCTCTGTGTCTGTAGAAAAATATGCCTCACTGGTAGTATGTGATGTTGGCCTAAGTCAGTACATTTTGACATGTGTGGACCTTGGATAGGACAAGGTTTAGCTGACTCCGATTTGTTGCTAGCCCTTCACTGGTGGTGTGTGTGTGGAGGCAAAAACATGTTGAGCTTTATATACACTCCTGGGTGTGCATTGATTATGGGATTGTTGGATGTTCTTCCCACCCCACCTCAAAGTCAGCCATGTGTTTGGGAATAGGGTACTAGGACTGTAGCAACCAGTATGTTACACATACTTGTGACCGTTTGAAACTTTGTTTTGAACCTAGTGTACACACTCGGTTATGGCACATGAGTTCTATACTAGCAAATCCAATTACAAATCGCAGATATTGAGGGTTGTGATTGTTATCACATACACTAACATATGGAGTCCAGGCAATAGGCGGAGGAGGTGCAGCCATAATGTCAGCTGCATTAGTAATTTTTATGATGAGAAGTTTAGGCTGATGTCACCCATCATGTAGATCATTGTATATGCTATGTGTGAGATGCCCTTTGTATGCAGGCTTCCCATGTACTTCCTCTGAGAGTTTCAATGATCTATATGGTGATATGAGCTGTTACAACTACAGTAAAAGTAATTTCCAATTGACCCATTGTGCTATTCCACCCAATGCATTTCCTATGGTAAATAGTTGCCCTTTCTCTTCACAGCTGCAAACATGAGTGCCGCACAGAGGCATGAATTTGAGAGGCGGGCCATGAGGTACCGACACATCCTGCAGGTGCAGTCGGGGTTCCGACAGATGGCCCGAAAATACCAGGCAGATCGGGCCTCCGGAGCATGGTGGGCCTCACCACAGGGTGGCCCAACGTTGCCCACTACAGCCACCACCACCACAACCACCAGTTCTCCCCAAGTGGCGCCACCAACGGCGGGGACAGTTGTCCCTGCCTCTGCAGCACGACCAGGACCCAGCAATATAAGAGCTGCAGGACAGTCAAGTGGGCTACAATCAACTCCCACACAGAGCACCTCTGCCGGCACACAGACAGCAGCAGCACCTCCAACTGACCCTGGGGCATTCCAGGTTTTAGACCGCAGAATGGACAAGTTCATTAGGAAGGTGGACAAGCTGAGCCAGGATGTGGCCTACATAAAGAAGCGGGTCATGTCCATCAGGCGGACCCTACGGAGGGCCAACCTCTAGGACTTATATGGTCTATTTTAATTTATCACTCCCCTCCCTCCTCTTTCCTTTTTATCATGATAGGTGGGTTTTGGGGATTAGTGTTAGGTTAGTATAGGTTGTTAGCTTAGTTAGTGTTAGGGAGGAGGGTGGGGGGTCCTTATTCTTTCTATTTTTTATTATTGAGTGTGTGGGTGGGTGGGTGTAGGTCAATGTTGGGGTTCCTGTCTGTTTAGAAAAAAAGAAAAAAGAAAAAAATATATATATTTAAAAAAAAAATACAAAAAAATATATGATTGTTTAGGATAGTATAGTATGTGTGTAGGTTAGTATGTGTTGTCCTGCATGTGTCCTGTCTCATAATGGTGGGTGGGGGGTTGATGTTTAGATTGATTCGTTATATGTGTAGAGTAAGTTTAGCTTAGGCTAGTTAGGGACAGTTGTGGGTTAGGAATAGTCAGGTTAGATTAGTGTAGGTATGACTTTTCCCTTAGTTGCCTCTGGTGTGAATACTTATGAATAAATATATAGTTAACCCTTTGCATTATGTGTTAACTGCTACTTGATCATGGCCTTGCCATCAGTGTAGTGATTGTTGTTCTATGACATTTGTGTCCTATGCTACAAACCAAAGAAATAAGAGGTTTAAAATGGTGCCTACCCCTGTGCTAACTTGGTAAGTATCCACCATTTGATAGAACCACCATTTGGAGTTTACATGGATCACAAAGGATTTGTGTTGATGAGTATGTTTTCAACATCACATAGGCCCTCATTCTGACCCTGGCGGTCGGTGATAAAGCGGCGGCCAAGCCGCCAACAGGCCGGCGGTCTAAAATATGCAATTCTGACCCTGGCGGGAACCGCCAACACAGCCCGCCAACTTAACACTCCGCCCGCCACAGCGGTACAAACAAACAGCGCGGCGGTTCCCGCCAACAGCCAGGCGGCAGACAATGTACCGCCCACCCTATTACGACCCACCAATCTGCCACCTTTTCCGGGGCGGGAGCACCGCCGATAAGAACACGGCGGAAACAGACTACGAACGGGAAAACGCTCACCTCTATGCACTCCACGCGAGATTCCGGCAGTATGGAACCAGAGTTGCAGGTCATCCCCGCACTCCTATTCCTGCTCATATACCAGGAGCACGCCCGGCGGCGCGGAAGACATCGGTGAGTACTGCACCTACGACACAGGGGAGGGAAAAGATTACCGGCACACACCCACCCACCCACACCCACTACAACACACACATCAATGCATTCCCACAGATCACTGTCACAACCCACAAACCACCCCCCTCCGAAATAATGCAAAGACCAAAATAAGAGATCATAAACGGGCAGATATATTGAAATATGTACACCAGTAATCCCAATAAATAAATAAACTATGTACAAAATATATACAGCTACTAAATGTAGTCCAACCACTGTCCGTGGATCACAGGGGTCCTGTGCAAAGGGGCAAGGCCCAGTCCCACGACAAGAACTCCACGGAGAGAACACTGCAGGGGCATCAGAAAGAAAATATGACAGGCACCTCAGGGGGAAGGGAAGGGGGGGCACCTCAGCCACTTGAGTACACGACGCCAGATCCACGAGGGGACTCCATGACCACTGGGCCATCCTGGGGAGAGCAAAGCCACAGTCCATACAGTCCATACAGTGGGTGGCCTGCCCACTGGGCCATCCTGGGGAGAGCAAAGCCACAGTCCATACAGTCCATACAGTGGGTGGCCTGCCCACTGGGCCATCCTGGGGAGAGCAAAGCCACAGTCCAAACAGTCCATACAGTGGGTGGCCTGCCCACTGGGCCATCCTGGGGAGAGCAAAGCCACAGTCCAAACAGTCCATACAGTGGGTGGCCTGCCCACTGGGCCATCCTGGGGAGAGCAAAGCCACAGTCCAAACAGTCCATACAGTGGGTGGCCTGCCCACTGGGCCATCCTGGGGAGTGCAAAGCCACAGTCCATACAGTCCATACAGTGGGTGGCCTGCCCACTGGGCCATCCTGGGGAGAGCAAAGCCACAGTCCAAACAGTCCATACAGTGGGTGGCCTGCCCACTGGGCCATCCTGGGGAGAGCAAAGCCACAGTCCATACAGTCCATACAGTGGGTGGCCTGCCCACTGGGCCATCCTGGGGAGAGCAAAGCCACAGTCCAAACAGTCCATACAGTGGGTGGCCTGCCCACTGGGCCATCCTGGGGAGAGCAAAGCCACAGTCCATACAGTCCATACAGTGGGTGGCCTGCCCACTGGGCCATCCTGGGGAGAGCAAAGCCACAGTCCAAACAGTCCATACAGTGGGTGGCCTGCCCACTGGGCCATCCTGGGGAGAGCAAAGCCACAGTCCATACAGTCCATACAGTGGGTGGCCTGCCCACTGGGCCATCCTGGGGAGAGCAAAGCCACAGTCCATACAGTCCATACAGTGGGTGGCCTGCCCACTGGGCCATCCTGGGGAGAGCAAAGCCACAGTCCAAACAGTCCATACAGTGGGTGGCCTGCCCACTGGGCCATCCTGGGGAGAGCAAAGCCACAGTCCAAACAGTCCATACAGTGGGTGGCCTGCCCACTGGGCCATCCTGGGGAGAGCAAAGCCACAGTCCAAACAGTCCATACAGTGGGTGGCCTGCCCACTGGGCCATCCTGGGGAGAGCAAAGCCACAGTCCATACAGTCCATACAGTGGGTGGCCTGCCCACTGGGCCATCCTGGGGAGAGCAAAGCCACAGTCCAAACAGTCCATACAGTGGGTGGCCTGCCCACTGGGCCATCCTGGGGAGAGCAAAGCCACAGTCCAAACAGTCCATACAGTGGGTGGCCTGCCCACTGGGCCATCCTGGGGAGAGCAAAGCCACAGTCCATACAGTCCATACAGTGGGTGGCCTGCCCACTGGGCCATCCTGGGGAGAGCAAAGCCACAGTCCATACAGTCCATAACAGACCCCACTGCCACTGGAGGAGGCAAGTTGGCCAGAGGACATCCTGCAGCCCTGCCCGAGATAGATCCTGCCCTGCCACGTCTGCCAAAGGGCCAGCGGTTCTTGCCTTGAAGGGCCCAGTTCAGCGGTTCCTGAGACGGCGGGGCCCAGTTCAGCGGTCCTTGCCCTGAAGGGCCCAGTTAAGCGGTTCTTGAGACGGCGGGGCCCAGCGGAGCGGTGCTTGAGACGGCAGGGCCCAGTTCAGCGCTCCTTGCCTTGAAGGGCCCAGTTCAGCGGTTCTTGAGACGGCGGGGCCCAGTTCAGCGGTTCTTGAGACGGCGGGCCCAGCGGAGCGGTGCTTGAGACGGCGGGGCCCAGTTCAGCGGTACTTGAGACGGCGGGGCCCAGCGGAGCGGTGCTTGAGACGGCGGGGCCCAGTTCAGCGGTACTTGAGACGGCGGGGCCCAGCGGAGCGGTGCTTGAGACGGCGGGGCCCAGTTCAGCGGTTCTGGAGACGGCGGGGCCCAGCGGAGCGGTGCTTGAGACGGCGGGGCCCAGTTCAGCGCTCCTTGCCTTGAAGGGCCTAGTTCAGCGGTTCTTGAGACGGCGGGGCCCAGTTCAGCGGTTCTTGAGACGGCGGGGCCCAGCGGAGCGGTGCTTGAGACGGCGGGGCCCAGTTCAGCGGTACTTGAGACGGCGGGGCCCAGCGGAGCGGTGCTTGAGACGGCGGGGCCCAGTTCAGCGCTCCTTGCCTTGAAGGGCCCAGTTCAGCGGTTCTTGAGACGGCGGGCCCAGTTCAGAGGTGCTTGAGACGGCGGGGCCCAGTTCAGCGGTTCTGGAGACGGCGGCCGGTCTATGGCCAACTGTTCATTGCCTGGTGGTGCCCTCCTGGGCAGCGGGGATGGTGCTCCTTCAATGCCCACCTGGGCTGTGGGTGGTGGGGCCCTCCTGGCCAGCTGGGCTGGGTCCTCCCTGGGCAGTGGCTATGGGGGTGGTGGGCTCTCCCGGGGCAGCTGTGGCGGTTCCTCCCGGGGCAGCGGCTATGGGGGTTGTGGGCTCCTCCTGGGCAGCAGGCCTGCTGCCTGACCTCTCCGACTTGCTGCCCTTGCCCTCCTTAGTCGTGGGCCTGTGGCCGTTTCCTCCCTTTGGAGCTGTGGCTGGTGACTGTCTCTGGGTGGTGTCCGGGGGGGATGTAGAAGGCGGGCTCCTGCGGCGCCCCTTCCGCCTTCTGCTCCTCTTCCCAGGGGGTGGGCTGGCTGTCCCCTTGCTGCTGGGCGAAGATCCAGACATGCGGGCTGGCGGGCTCCAATACCCCTGCACCCTTGTCAAGGGGGCTGCAGGGCTGGTGGTGGCTGAGGTGCTCTTCTTACCCCGACGAGAAGGAGGGGGGGGCTCAGGGTCAGGAAAGAAGTTAGTAGTGGCGAGGAAGAGCTTCTTGGGACAATGGAGAGTGGTAGGTACAGTGGGAATGGGAGTGGAGGGAGAGGATGTGGTTGTAGGTGAGTCACGTTTGCTGTCTTTGGGTGCAGGTGCAGGAGGGATAGGCTGTCGTGAGGTGGATGGCTGTTGGGTGGGTGGGTGGCTGCGTTTGTGTGGTGTGGAAGAGGGGGTGACAGACACAGTGGGAGAGGACACAGGGGACGTGTAAATGGCAGTGGGGGTGGTGACTGCACGTGTGCGGACTGGAGTGGAGGGTGTGCTGGTGATGGAAACACTGGCTGATGGTGAGGTGAATGGAGGTGTGAGTGTAGACGTCACAGGGAGGGAGGAGGGAGACGAGGAGGTGGGGGTCACAGAGGTGGTAGTGACTGTTGGCATGTCTGCATCGGAATGTTGCGTGTGTGAATGTCTGCGTGATCTGTGGTGCTTATGTTTGGATGAGCTTCTCTTGGGTGTTGAGGTGTGTGCAGGCTGGTCTGATGGTGTGGGTGGGACAGGCAGAGGAACAGGAGACTGGGAGGAGGGAGTTAGTAGAGGCAGGCAGGAGACAGGGACAATGGCTGCCGTCAGTGCTGAGGCCAGAGCCTGGAACGATCGCTGATGGGCAGCCTGACCCGAATGAATGCCCTCCAGGTACGCATTGCTGCGATGAACCTCCCTCTCCACCCCCTGGATGGCATTCAAAAGGGTAGTCTGCCCAACAATGAGCGTTCAGAGGAGGTCAATGACCTCCTCACTGAGGGCAGCGGGGGTAACAGGGGCAGGGCCTGAGGTGCCTGGGGCGAAGGAGATGCCCGGCTTCCTGGCAGAGCGGGCACGGGGCGAACGCTGAGGGGCTGCTGGGAGGGCGGAGATGGTGCGCTGGGTGGCGGCTGTACCTGTAATGGCGGGGGGCACGGATGGTGCCACCCCCGCAAGGGAGCCCCCTTCCGAGGACGTGTCCGTGTCGCTGCAGGGTCCAGTCGTCCCCGTCGTGGAGCTCCCCTCGCCCTCCGTCTCACTGGTCCAGTCTGACTCTGTGGCATGGCCCTCCTGGGCCATGTGAGATGCAGCTCCCTCCTGCCCCGATGCCACTTCTCCTCCGCATGATGATGCTGATGCACACAAGCACAGAAAGACAAACAAAAAGGGGGGGGGAGAGAGAAATAAAGGGATATTGAGTACATGGATCTCCGGTACAGTTAGCGGACATGACAGACACAGATGCCCCCTGCACTAAGTTGCGCACTTGGGGTCCGCTACGCATTCCGTGGAACATGCCCTACACGCCTAGAGTTGACAACTGCACCCATGGATGACACGGCCCAGGGATGGCTGTACTGACAAACTACTGAGGGTGGTGGCTGGGGACACAGGGGCTTACGGGGGTGCCCAGCCTACAGATATCGCCCTGGCCTAGGGGGACCCCCAGCCCTCCTCCCCCAACCAGACACCTCCACTGCGCGACAACAGAGTAGATAATGCTTGTACTCACCCCCTTGTGTCTGCTGTGCTGCCCTCACGCGCCCATCCAATTCAGGGTAGGCCACCGCCAGGATCCGGAACATCAGGGGGCTCAGTTGACGGCAGGCACCCCGCCTACGTTGGGAGGCCATCCCCAGCAGAGACTCGGCGGTCTTCTTGGTCCCGCGGCGGATGTCCTCCCACCTCTTGCGGCAGTGGGTGCCCCGTCGATGGTGGACCCCCAGGGTCCGGACTTCCTTGGCGATGGCACGCCAAATCCCGATCTTCTCATGGGCGCGGACCTATGTGACACGTACAGGGAGAGAGAAATACCACGTTCAAGTTTGTCAGCATTTTCCTTTCCAGTGGCCCAACGCCCCCCATCCCCGCCAGGCCCCCCGCCATGCCCCCCGCCAGGCCCAACATGCCCCCCATCCCCGCCAGGCCCCCCGCCAGGACCCCCGCCAGGCCCAACATGCCCCCCATCCCCGCCAGGCCCCCCGCCAGGCCCCCCGCCATGCCCCCGCCAGGCCCAACATGCCCCCCATCCCCGCCATGCCCCCCGCCAGGCCCAACATGCCCCCCATCCCCGCCAGGCCCCCCGCCATGCCCCCCGCCAGGCCCAACATGCCCCCCATCCCCGCCATGCCCCCCGCCAGGCCCAACATGCCCCCCATCCCCGCCAGGACCCCCGCCAGGACCCCCGCCAGGCCCAACATGCCCCCCATCCCCGCCAGGCCCCCCGCCATGCCCCCCGCCAGGCCCAACATGCCCCCCATCCCCGCCAGGCCCCCCGCCAGGCCCAACATGCCCCCCATCCCCGCCAGGCCCCCCGCCATGCCCCCCGCCAGGCCCAACATGCCCCCCATCCCCGCCAGGCCCCCCGCCAGGCCCAACATGCCCCCCATCCCCGCCAGGCCCCCCGCCAGGCCCCCAAGCCAGCCAGTGGCCCCAAATCCATATTGAATTAAACTCACTTGTTGGTCTGGAGGACCGTAGAGTAGCGCATACTGGGGGAGGACCCCATCCACAAGTTTCTCCAACTCCTCTCCAGTGAAGGCAGGGGCCCTTTCCCCAGGCGCAGCAGCCATTGTCCCTTCCAGACCGAGGTCACAGCAACACTTGCAGTATAGGTCCTCTCCTGTGAAAGTTCAAGTCGCAAGTGGATAAGTAGATAGAAAATGGCGGTGACGTCCGCGGCGGTGCGTACCGCGGCGGTGCGTCCCGCCACCGCCGGCGCCCTTCGCCATTGGCTCCTGAAACCCATAGGCTTCAATGTTAACCAATGCGGCTTTGCGCCGCGGTCTTCGCCCGCCGCCCGCCGCGGTGTGCCACGCCAGCGCATTGACCTCACATCCCATTGTCACACTTCACAGGTCAGGCAGCCGCCATTTCCAGGGCCCACATGGCTCAATTTCAACTGCGTCACACAGGCCTAGGCCTTGCATAGCCACTCAGACACGCCATTCACTGCATAGAGAATCGTATACTGTGCTAGCTGTGAGTACGTACCTGTGGGTTGCTTGACTGTGTGCTCCATGTTGTCCTTTCTAGGCACCGTCCGCTGGGTTGGGCGAGGAGACGGATGAATCCTCCCGTGTACCGACCGCTGGTGGACCTGTCGACAATGGAAGAACGCCACATTATCCTGACCTACCGTCTTAACCGTGCCACTATCCATGAACTGTGTGCCCAGCTGGAGCCCGACCTGATGTCCCCCATCCGCCAACCCACAGGGATTCCCCCTCTGGTGCAGGTCATGTCAGTACTCCATTTCTTGGCAAGTGGGTCATTTCAGACAACCGTGGGAATTGCTTCTGGGATGTCTCAGCCCATGTTTTCGAAGGTGTTATCCAGAGTGTTGTCTGCCCTGATGAAATCCGTGAGGAGCTACATCATTTTCCCTGAGGTGGGCGAATTGGCTACAGTGAAGGGTGATTTCTACGCCCTTGGACATATTCCCAACGTAATTGGTGCCATTGATGGGACCCATGTGGCTTTGATTCCCCCAAGAGACAGGGAGCAGGTGTACAGGAACAGAAAAAATTACCATTCAATGAACATCCAGGTGGTGTGTTTGGCTGACCAGTACATCTCGCATGTAAATGCCAAATTCCCAGGGTCAGTGCATGACGCCTACATCCTCAGGAATAGCAGCATCCCTTACGTGATGGAACAGCTACAGAGACACCGTGTATGGCTAGTGGGGGACTCTGGGTACCCCAACCTGTCGTGGCTACTGACCCCAGTAAGGAATCCCCGGACCAGGGCAGAGGAACGGTACAATGAGGCCCATGGGCGTACTAGGAGGGTGATCGAACGCACCTTTGGCCTCCTAAAGTCCAGGTTTAGGTGCCTGCATATGACAGGTGGATCCCTAATGTACTCACCTAAGAAGGTGTGTCACATCATCGTGGCCTGCTGCATGCTTCACAACCTGGCTTTGCGCCGCCAGGTGCCTTTCCTGCAGGAGGATGGTCGAGACGGTGGTGTTGTGGCAGCGGTGGAACCTGAGGAGAGTGACGAGGAGGAAGACGACGGGGCTGAAACAGACAACAGGGACAGAATCATTGAACAGTACTTCCAATAGGACACAGGTAACATTTCAAAGATAATTTAGTAAATGTTAACTACTCTCCAGCATCTCTGCTGCCTGTCTATTTGCCCCAGTGTATGATGACTGAGTTTTGGCTTTTCCCTCCCTATTTCAGATCTGGGGTCCCCACTACGAGTCCTGTGCTTCGTTTCCCCATGGACTACAGCTTTGTGGCAGCTGTTTGTTGACTTCACCATGTACAAGGACATATTTGCACTGTCATGTCAATTACAATCTATTGAAATCACAGCCAGACTCCAGATATTTTGGTGCAAAATAGGTGTTTATTGAAGTGCTCAAAATGGGATGGGTGGTTTCAAGTGGGTGGGGGCTATGGTGAAGGAATGTCCATGGCAGAGTCCAGAGTAACAGTCACACAGGTGCATTGTCCAGAGGCCTGTGGAGAGATGGAGCATGGGCAGTTCAAGGATGGACAGGGTGACAATGTGGGACAGTGGGATGACATCAGGTGGTATCCATTGCTGGCGGGGGTCTTGACATCCTACTCTGTCTTCTTGCGAGATCTCAGGGCCCTCTTGCGGGGTGGTTCTTCTCCTGCAGGAGGTGGGGGTCTGGTGGGCTGCTGCTGTGCGGGGGCCTCCTGTCCACTAGCGCCGGCAGAGGTGGTTGGCTGTTCTTGGTCCAGGCTAGTGGCAGGGGCCCTTGGGTGTTGTTCAGTGTCCGCCCTGTTGTTGACGAGGTCCTGCAGCAGCCCTACCATGGTAACCAGGGTGGTGTTGATGGCTCTGATGTCCTCCCTGTACCCCCGATAGTGTTCCTCCTGCAGTACATGGATCTCCTGGAACCGGGCCAGTACCGTCGCCATCGTCTCCTGGGAGCGGCTGTATGCTCCCATGATGGTGGTGAGGACCTCGTGGAGAGTGGGTTCCCTGGGCCTCTCCTCCCCCCCTGTCGCACAGCTGCCCTCCGAGTTCCCCTGTTTCCCTGGGCCTCTGCCCCCTGGCCGGTGTGCCCACTACCACTGCCCCCAGGTCCCTGTTGTTGTTGGGGTGGTGGGTTATCCTGGGTGCCCTGTAGTGGTAGACACACCGCAGATTGACGCGCCCTGGAGACAGAGGCATGGGCCCGCTGGGTGGGAGCTGTGCTGGTGTTCCCAGAGGGGTTTGGGTCTGTAGTGGCCTGGGCCTGTGTGAGGGGAACCTACTGTCCAGAGGTCCCCGATGGTCCGGGCTGGTCATCGGTGTCCAGGTCGACAGAGCTGCTGTCATCGCTGACGGCCTCTTGGGTGGGGGGTGTGGATAATTCTGGCCCCTCCGCCGCGGTGTGTTGACGGTCGGGTCCTGCAGGGGTATAGAGGTATGGTTATAGTTTCAATGTGTGGCATATGGGTGTATCTGTGGGTTCTCGTGTCCCCAAGTGCTGGCATTCGTGTGTGGGGGCTTTGGTGAGGGTGGCTTGTGGGGGGGATGTGTATATGCATTGGGCATGCTTTGGTGATGGGTGTCCATGCTTAGTGGACGCATGCAGGCCTAGGTTTTGGGATGTGTGGGTTGTGATGGTGAGACATTGGCGGGGAATAGGTGTGCTGGGGGTGGGGGTGAGGATGGTGGTGGGGGTGAGGATGGTGGTGGGGGTGAGGGTGGGGGTGAGGATGGGGGTGGGGGTGAGGGTGGGGTTCGAGGATGGGGGTGAGGGTTGGGGTCTGATTTGGCATGCAGGTGGGGGGGAAGCAGTATTGAAGCTTCAACTTACCAGTATCCATTCCTCCGCCGACTCCTGCGAGGCCGTCAGGATGCAGGATGTTCAAGACTTCCTCCTCCCATGATGTGAATTGTGGGGGTTGAGGTGGGGGACCTCCGCCAGTCTTCTGCACGGCGATGTTGTGCCTGGATACCATGGAACGCACCTTCCCCCGTAGGTCGTTCCATCGCTTCCTGATGTCTTCCCGATTTCTGGGGTGCTGTCCCACTGCGTTCACCCTGTCGACAATCCTCTGCCATAGCTCCGTCCTCCGGGCAATGCTGGTGTATTGTATCTGTGTGCCGAACAGCTGGGGCTCTACCCGAACGATTTCCTCCACCATGACCCTGACTTCTTCGTCTGTGAAGCGGGGTTGTCTTTGGGGTGCCATGGGGTGGTGTGTATGATGTGTGGGGTGGAGTATGTGTATTTAAGTGAGTTGAGTGTGGTGGTGTGTGTTGTTTTGTGTGTGGATAGTGTGTGGGTGATGGTGTTGAGTGGCTGTGGCTGTTATTTTTTGGATGCTGGTGTCTCGCTCTTGCCTTCTTTACGATTTTTTTAGCGTAGGGGTTTGTGGGTGATGTGGGTGGGTGTTTTATATTGTATTGTGTGTGTGGGAGTGGTGTGTGTATGTGTATCAGGTGTGTGGGATTCAAATCGTCCAATGTGGCTGAGTTTTGTTCGTTTGTGTGTATTCTGACCGCGGCGGTGTGTCC
This sequence comes from Pleurodeles waltl, assembly GCF_031143425.1. Lineage (NCBI taxonomy): Eukaryota > Metazoa > Chordata > Amphibia > Caudata > Salamandridae > Pleurodeles > Pleurodeles waltl. The sequence continues at coordinate 633,633,917 of NC_090449.1, forward strand.
CGCCAATGGAATACCGCGTTTGAATGACCGCCGCGTGGATTCGTGGGTCGTAATGGCATGGGCGTATTTCTGTTGGCGTGACGGTGGAGGTTTTGTCACCTCCACCTTTCCGCCGACCGCTGGTCTGGCGGTCTGTTGTGGCGGTCGGATTTTCGGAGGTTTGCCTTCTGCGGGTCAGAATGACCGTGGCGGGTTTCCGCGACCGCGGCGGGATTATGGAGGATTTCTGACCGGCGGTAGGCGCCTTTTACCGCCGAGGTCAGAATGACCACCATAGTGTGCTTCGAGACTTGGTATTGTGGGGAATTTTTTAGGTCGGACTAAAGTGTGATGTTCAGGGACATCTTTGTAGATGAGGTGTTGTTGACACTCTTGTCTTCTTGTCTTCATTATTGACATAGATCATGTGTGCAACAATTTAGCATGACTTCCCTTCTTGGAAGTTTACTCAGAAAGGGGGATTGATGCTGTGTTTAGTTGTGTTTGCTTAGATTAGACTGCATAATGTAATGTTTTAGTATTGCATGGTGCCCACATTTATCAGCCACCATTAGTTGACTTTGATTGCTATTGATGGAGTATTATTCTGTCCAACACAGCATGATTGTGTGTGGTTTCTCCCTTCATCAGTTATTCTCCTCAGGATGGTCAGGCTATGATGCAATCCTGGCCACTGCACAGATGTATCAGACTACATGATGTCAGGACAGTTGTATTGACAAGCTACATGGTTGTCACACAGTCACTTTTGAGTTATCTACTGCACAGTTGATGTGTCAAATTACACAGAGACATATTAGGTGTGCAAGTGCTATTTATTGATAGGTGCTGTAGTGGAAAATGTACATTGTCCATGTTTGCTGAGCCCATTCTAGTGCAATCTTACATGGTGATCCTACAGAAGGGGTGTGGATGATGCTCCTGACATGCTAGGGTGATGTTACCAACAGTGCAGAGGGACAGGATTTGCCAATTAGTAGGAGAGAGACATTCACTGGCAATGCTGACAAGTCATACAGTGGTTAGCAGAACAGTCTTTGAGTATAGTTGTAGTGAGACTGGCAATTGACAAAACGTAGGACCTTGGTCAAAGTAGGCCATGGTGCAGGGACTAGTGCTTCCGGGTACTCTTCCGTGTGAATGTGATCTGTTCCGTGTCTTCTTCTTCTGATGTGTGTGTTGCCTGCTTTGTCCTTGTTGTTGTTGGTTGTGAAGGGGCAACACACACCTCAGTGTTAGAAGACGTGGAGTCAGACATCCCGGTGACTGCTCCCTGTAAAGTTCTTAAGGGCAGTACTGCAGCAAGGAGGGCCTGCTGGTTTTTGAGAATAGCAGCTACATCACGATGGTAGGCAGCCAGGTCGGCCCTGATGGAGTCATGATTGCATTCGTGCATGCAGTGGAAAGTTTGGGGTGCGAGGTGTTGTGGCAACTCCCTTACTGCAGTGGTGAATTCCTTTACAGTTTCTTGTAGTCCTTGCAGTATGGATGTTAGGGCTTGCATAGCTGCTGCCTGATCTGCAGATGACATCATGCACGAGCGCACCCCCTCAAGGCTGGCTGCCATATTTTGCATCCCCACCCGCACCTCCTTGGCCAGCTCCCGCTGTACTCCAACTACGGTTCTTTAAAAGCTGGTGCCAGTGTCGTCAGAGTCCTCAGCTGTGTAGGAGCTGGCAGGTCTTGCAATTGGGGTGGTGGGTGGTTCTTCTGTGATGGCTTCTTGTTCTGTGCTCCTCCTTGTGACTGAAGGTGGGGTCTGGAGGGTTTCAAGGACCTTTTGAATGGTCTCCTGGGGAATGTTTATGGGCTCGTCAACCATGTCATCAGGGAAATCAGGGACAGGCATATCGGCAGGAGATCCATGTTCCTCTGCAATGAAACAGGGAACAATTAGTGTGTCTGTGTTGTGACAATTTTGACGTAACATGCCAGCCTTTTGATGAATTTACTTTGTGATCTTGTTTGGTATTGGTATCTGCTGTCCTTCATATGGGCATTGTTATAGGCCTATGGCCCACCTGTGTGTCACATGTATGATATTGAGTTATCAGACTTGTCTGCCTAATCGCCTCTAGGTGTTGCTTTGTACCAAATAGGGAATAGCCATCTTTTTGTCCTACTCAACCCTCCGTGTATATCCATTCTTATGGTGAGACCTTTCACTGGCTGTGGGTGTTCTGATTGCCCTGGCAGCACACTTGCCTCTCAGGACCTGCCCCAATCCCTGATTGTTCACATTGACTTTAATGTAATTGACATGTGGCATATCCTATGCATGGCAATGTTATGATGTGATATGGATGTAGACATTGTAAATGTGTCCTGCTGATGTTGGGTAATGTGTGTTACATTGGATTGCCCTGATTATCGTATCAATGTCCTATTTGGTCCTCTGACTGTGCAGGTGTATTTAAGTGACCAGTTCCATGTGTCCCCTCCTTAATGCTGTTGTCTGAGCAGTATGACATTTGTGATGTTGCCTTGTTAGCCAGGCACGGGAAGGTCCCTGACATATGCAGCATGTGGGTGTCCTTAGTGCTGTGTCGCTCCTATTGCTGTTTACTTTGGCTGATGTATGTGACAACTATGGACATTGACATATGAGTGTACTGGGGCCTTTGTCTTGTTTCAGGAGATTGTTGCAGATGTCATCCTCACCCCCTAATTTAGGTATGTATGTTCCATGGGGAGGTTACTGCCATTGGCTACTATAGCTGCACAGAGATCAGAGGTGGTAGTGTCAACTGTTGTTGCAGTTACATTGCAGTTGTTGTTTTGGCTAGAGGATTGGTGATAGGGCCCTAGTTAATGTAGGAGATATTTTGGTTGACGAGTGCCAGGATGTAAGTTTGACGTAATGGCCTTCCCTCCTGTCGAGGCTTTCCCTTTGCTCCATTGTTGTCATGACAGGGGGCCGTATTTATACTTTTTGGCGCACAACTGCGCCAACGCAGTTGTGCGTCAAAAAATGTAACGCCGGCTAACGCCATTCCAAAGCGCCATGCGGGCGCCTTATTTATGGAATTACGTTAGCCGGCGGAGCTGACTGGTGTGCGTAAAAAAAAATGACTTACACCAGGCAGCGCTGGCGTGGGGGAAAATGGAGCTTGGGCGTCAAAAAATGGGGCAAGTCGGTCTGAGGCAAAAAATCTGCCTCAACCCGAGATGCGCCATTTTCTTTTGACTCCCACCCTCCATTGACATGACTCCTTGCCCAATGGCCATCCCCTGGGCATGGTCATTGGGCATAGTGGCATGTAGGGGGGCACAAATCAGGCCCCCCTATGCCACAAAAAAAAAAAAAAAAAACTTACCTGAACTTACCTTAAGTTCCCTGGGATGGGTCCCTCCATCCTTGGGTGTCCTCCTGGGGTGGGCAAGGGTGGCAGGGGGTGTCCCTGGGGGCATGGGAGGGCACCTCTGGGCTCGTTCTGAGCCCACAGGTCCCTTAACGCCTGCCCTGACCAGGCGCTAAAAAATTACGCTAAAGCGGCTGGACGTCATTTTTTTTGACCCGCCCACTCCCGGGCGTCATTTTTGCCCGGGAGTATAAATACGGCGCACATGCCTCGGAGTCATTTTTTAGACGGGAACGCCTACCTTGCATATCATTAACGCAAGGAAGGTGTCCACGCTAAAAAATGACGCAAACTCCAAGATCTTTGGCGCTAGACGGGTCTAACGCCAAAGTATAAATATGGAGTTAGTTTTGCGTCAGATTTGCGTAAAAAAAACTGATGCAATTCCGGCGCAAGTAGAGTATAAATATGCCCCAGGATCCCCCCATGGGACTGTTGTTGGTGTTGTGTTATGTTGTGCCCCAGCTTCTGTATGTGCAGGGCATGCCCCCCTGCCATACCCCTTTACCCATGCCACTCCATGTACATGATGACTTACATGCAATGTGTTGTAGGTATTTCCCCCACGCTTACAGTCAACATTATAGTATTTTTAATCCCCATGCGACTTACCCTGCATGTGCATTGTCTCGTGGTAGTCTGCACTGTCCTGTCCTTGAATCCCTGTGACGATCTCCTCGGGGATGACGGCTGCAACCATCTCCTCCATGTGGTCCAGGGCCTCCTGGTGTGCTGGACTCCCACCTCCTGTCTGCAGTGCTGCCTTCCTGTTCCTGGCCATTTTTTCCTTTGTCCTACGTTTGCAGTCATGCCAGCGTTTCTTACACTCGGTGACTGTTCTGCGTACTTCTGCCACACTGTTGATCTTGTCAACAATTTGTTGCCATATGGCCTCTCTCCTACTGATTGGCAACTTAGAGGTGATGAACAGTTGGTGCTGGTGTTCCATCACCTCTTTAACCAGAATTTCCTGCTCCTCTGCACTGAAGCAACACTTTCTTTTTTTTCTATATATGTCCTGGTTCTTGTATGGATCATCCTGGCTGGTTCCTGGTCTGCTGTCATCTTCCTCGGGTCTGTAGTGGCATCTGGGATCCATTTTGGCTCTCCTCTGCTGAAAGGGCAGTGTTCGTGGATATTTTTGACGCTATTGCGTAAAAAAAAACAGCACATATCCGGGTTGCGGTGTCGTAAATCGACCCACAGTCATTTACGTCGCGTTAACGTCGTTTTCCTTTACGACTTGACGCCGGGATGTGCGTAAAAAAAATTACTCCCATCTGTTGATTGCGCCGCCGTGCGTCAAAGTATAAATTTGACGCCTGCACGGCGCATCGAAATGGCGTTAGCTGGCGGTAAAATTTTTGACGCAAAACTGCGGCGCCGCAGTTTTGCGTCAAAAAGTATCAATATGGCCCTGAATCCTTGGAAACAGATCTAACCCTTTCATTTTGTCACATTTGCATGCCCAAAGTGAACACAAGAAATATATGAAAACACAAGAAATATATGAAAATGTATTGTTCATTGAAATGATTGTATTCTCAAAGAGAAAAAAGCATGAGCTTATTAGAAAGATGAGACATGTTACTGTAATCAGCATTATGAGAATGGTGATCAGCACAAACAATTCTACAATATTAATGGTTGCTAATGTTACCTATCTCTAATCTGTAACTGACGCTGTACTGAAGAGAGCATGGTGGGAGTACCCTATGCCAGGTCAGTTGGGATAGTTTAACTCCCAAACCTTGTTTTTAAGTGTCAGGAAGACACTCTTAGGGGCATATTTATACTCCGCTCTGAATAAGTGTCATTTTTTTAATGCTAATATAGCGCAAACTCAACGCCATATTTATATTTTGAAGCTAGACCTGTCTCGCAGCAAAATATTGGTGTTGACATCATTTTTCGGATGCATGAAACCTCCTTGCGTCAGTGAGATGCAAGGTAGGCGTTCCCGTCCAAAAAATTACTCAAACCACCTAGGGCCATATTTATCCACCTGGGCAAAAAGCACGTATGGGTAGGAGGCAGACCTAACATTAACACCCATGTGCATCAAAACATAATGCCTGGGTCAGGTCAGGTGTTAAAATGAGGCAAAAACACCACTTAAGGAGAACACACTAAAGCAACATTATCAACCCAACAGGAGAATATGGAGGTGATAATAATCCAGCTAGCAAGGCGACGCAGAGGACAGCAACAACTCCAGCAATCACCACCACTGCAACGTGACCCACAAAGGCAACGCAGAAGGCAGGAGAGGGTCTTCAGAATCAGGACAACCATCCTTGGCCTCAGGGACCTGGGCATTATTATGACCTACAGAGGAACCGGCAAGCCTTACTACACCTGCTGCACCACACTGAGTCACAAATTACAGCCAGCCTGCAGACCCCACACAACATACCACCTGTGACAAAGCTGCTAGCCTTCCTGCACATGCTGGCAAATGGTTCCTTCCAAACAACGGATGCCCTGGTTCGCTGGTGTCTCACAGCTGTTGTTCTCTGCATTCCTGACAAAGGTGTTAGACGCTATTATCTCCCGGACATCCTGCCACATCAGCTTCCCCAACACCCAGCAAAAGCAGCAGGAGAATAAACAGGGGTTCTATCAAGTCCATGGCTTCCCGCATGTGCTTGGTGCAATTGACTGCACTCATGTCCGGCTCGTACCACCTGCAGCAACAGAGCACTTATACCGGAATGGCAAGCACACGCATTCCATTAATGTGCAGGGCATAGTGGACGACTGGGAACTATTCATAAATATTTTGGCCAAGTATCCTGGGAGTGTCCATGACGCCTACATATTCTGGAGCAGCAAGATCAATGACCAATTCCAGGATAGACAATTTTGAAATGGCCTACTTGTGGGAAAGTCAACAAATCTAGCAATATACACACAACACACCAACCCTGTCGGACACACAAGACATACACCACTGGCCAGGGAAGCACAGAAGTGCAGGTAACAACACATATGCACCATGCTGCAGTACAGCACAATCAGTGAACACCACAAACACATACACCCATATGTACGTAACACACCCACACCTTGACAGGCACACCATGGGAAGGACAGTTGCAGACATGTACTCTTTGCTAACATAAGAACTACACAGACCACTACAAGTGCCCACAGGTTGCCTACTACGTACACTTGACACACTGTACACCAAACAAAGAATAACACAGACATGTCAGTGGCATACACCATGCCCATGTCATGTAAGTTCCATATAGGCACATATCCCTCAAGTCATGCTGTGCAGATCAGTGCCATAACAAATATCAAAGACAACTTGTGCCTATACCAACTACATCTCATCAACACATACCTGACTTACCTGTAGTGTGCAGAGACATCTGCCTGATGCATTGGCTCGCACACATAGGAATACAAGATCAATGCCCATCACATACCACGTGCCAGATGTGTGATAAGTGGTACCACCCCTACTGTAGTGCCAGCTCACATGCAAAACTCACTGACTCACAAGACCATCATGTCTGTACCAGATACAATAAATGGCCCACATGGGGCAGAGTCACTTTCAGATAGTGAAGATCATGGATGCCATAGTGGGACCCAGTATGATAAAATAGGACATCACTGACCTCACATGCACTGTGCCAAGGGACACATTTGCTAAGTAGCTGAGCTCCATCCCACAGCCTGCACTGTGCATGTGTCGACAGTATTAATGCTAATCAACGTTTTGGAAGATAGGAGAGACACTGGTAGTTATGTTGATCATCCTGTAACAATGAGATACACACCCTTGGACACCTCATGGCTGCCATCAACATTAGCTGCCATTCTGGATCACAAAGGGACCTATGTAATAGCCCACAGTACCATTGCCATGGCCTGCACTGTATGTACAACTTGGCACATGACCAATTCATAATGACTTAAAGCCACATTGTAAATCGGCCACCCTCCCATGCTGCATATAGTGTGGAAGGGGTGTGCAATGTGTGTCGCTGCAGGTCACCACAGATTCATAGCATGATGATGCTGACTCAGATGTAGCTGTCACCTAAAACCTGAGGAAGTGCCAACAACAAACACCACCCCAGGGGTGCTGCATGCAGGTTGCAATAAGGAAGTAGACTGTGCTTTGAACTTAGATGATTGTGCCACCAATGCATGCTGCATACGGCTGCACACACAGAAAGAGCCAATTGGCCATCGGAACAACATATATATAGGGCGGTGTCCCTTCCTGCACAGATACATCCGCTTCCACAAGGCAGCTAGCCAAGTACCCCAGTGCAAGGTCGGTGTCGGTGCACAGCTGCATATGAGTACCTGCCGCAGGGAACCACAAAGAGTTGCCAAGTAACATGCCACACATGGGGCATTCTTGCATAGTCAAAATGCTGCAGGACAGTGCAGCCAATTTTGGATACGTGTTGTGCATTTTAACTTACCAATTTCAAAGGCCCTAAGTGTCACACATCATCTGCAATTACACATGTCAAAATGGATGGGATGTCCATCCTCTGTAGTGCTACCATGTTACCACCACATCTGACCCTGTCGTGTTGTGAGGATGTGTCATGTCCCCTCTAGTGATAGTACACTGAGGCACTTGTGCACTACACAACACATGGCACAAACATTATGACCATCAGTTTGGAATCCAAATCACATGATCCAGGTCCTTAAGCCAAACACAAGATTGTCATGTCCAACATCCCATTGCTGAGGAGACATTACACAAAGATAGGAACTCACACCATACCACAAATACATATGAGTCACAACCAGCTCAAAATATCTTCTGCCATGCTACATGCTATACTTGTTGCACGCCCTAACAACAATGTACTCCATTAGTCTTTTGCAGCGGATCAGGGTTATGGCATGCAGCCATGGATAATGACCCCATTTCCCAATCCAAGCACAGCAGCAGAGCGTGCATATAATGAGGGGCATCAGAGGACGCAGACTATCGTGAAGAGGACATTTGGCATCCTGAAGTCCGGACTCAGGTGCCTGGACATTACAGGAGGCAGCCTCCTATATGCCCCACACATCATCTGCAAGATTATTATGACATGTGCTATCCTGCACAACATATGTGTGTGCGGATGAACCTCCCCTTATATGAGCAGTTTGATGACTTGCCTGAGGAGGAAGAGGAGGATGGTGGAGAAGAAAATGAGGGGGAACAGCACAACACAGCCGCTGGGATACGCCACAGACTGTACATCGTTGAGAACTTCTTCATTTAATAACCACATAGCTCACCTTGTACATTTTGTCAATAAACACCTCACTTATTCCCAAAATCTGTCTTTGTTGCACTGTCTACAACCTGGATAATTAGCTCACTCCTCTAAACAGTACGCACTGTAATATGTTGTCCACTAGTAATGACAGTGATATGATACTAACCATGGTTTTCCATCCATATCTTACAGGTGGACCTGCCCCCTACATCATAGGCGAAGTGGCAAGATTTGAGGACCAAGGTGTATCCAGTAGGTGTGATTATGTCTGTCCTGTGTAAGGCTTTTGTGTGAGTGAGTCATGTGTGTTGCACGCTATGGTAGAAGTGATGAGCTATCAAATGATCAGAAATGAAAGTAGGCTGGATGGTGACACTGTGTCCCATTTAAGTGTTTCCCAGGCACGAGCAGAGAGTCATATCTTGTGAGGCTTGTGGTGCTCAATGGCAGCATCATGTAAACAAGGTGATGACAAGCCACATGTAGGCTCATATGTGACTTAGATGTGCACAGCACAGAGATGCACCATTTTGTACACAAATTGGTGCATCCCTGTATTGCAATGTACATGTAGAACTTGGTGGGCAATTGTTCCCCAGCATGGTGCCACATATGTTGTACTCCCCTTACGTGACACTTATATGGAATGTCATAGGCGTGCATGCAGGTCAAGTCCAAACGTGTGCTGGCATCGATATGGGTGTGTAAGGAATGGTATTGGCTGATCAGGTATTGATCTGTGTCTACACCTGGACACATGAATGTAGATGTGAAAAACCTATGGATACCAGCTTCCTAGGTGTCAGCATATGGTCCACTCCCTGACTCCATTTATGGGTGGGCATGCCTTGGTGGATGACCTGGACAGTTGAGATGATGGATTGCATGGCCATCCCCCCTGAGGCACAGGGGGTGAGGAATAACAAATTTGTAGGTAGATGAGATGCTCAAAGTGTAGGTGACAGTCATTTTGAACAGTCTTGCATGTGTACCTATCAGCACTGACCCCTTATGGTTACCAACTGCATCCCATACTCCCAATAACAGATTCAAGTTACTGGTGATGTATGGTTGAAAATTGACTCAGATGATGAGGAATAGTGGCCCTAATCTATGTGAAGTTGATGCTGCCTTTGCATTGTTACACATGGCACAAAATCAATTCACATATAATTTGGTTTGTTTCCTAATCTTGTTGTGAGTGGCTTTGGTGTCAATTAAATGATTCTAAGGCAGGGTTGTTGTTTCATTCATCAGGGCCATTGTATTATCCGGAATGTGAGTTGGAGTGCATGTGCAATTCGATGTGGAGTGTAAGCTAATAATCTTCAGATACTCTGCACAATGCTGACAAATATGTTTGCCTCTATCAATGTAACAGCTGCCAACATGAACAATGAGGGACTGCGAGCTTTTCAGAAGATGGTAGTGCACTACAAGCACATCCTGGCAGTGGAATCTGGGTTCCAGAGAATGGCATGCTGCTATCGCACAGAGTGATCTATCGGGGAATGGCAGGCATTCACCCAGGGGGGACCCACACTGCCCCCATAGGGAGGACAAAGCACCACAGCTGTGCAGAGGGCCACAGCTGCCACCATCACAGCAGCCCCAGCTGCTGCACCCTCAACACCATGCCACAGCCGACCCCACCTGTTTCCATGGACATGAGTGCAATTAAGGACCTACAGAAGGATGTCACACTGGTCCTCAGAAGGTTGGACACTCTTGAGAAGAAGGTAGAGAAAAACACCAAGAGACTCAGATTTATCAAGAGGAAACTCAAGAGGGCCAATCTGTGACTGGCATAATGACTCTCACCCCCAGTTCAGTCACCTCCCTCCTCATTTGTTTTAATGTTTTGTAGTGGGTTTTAGGGGGTTAGTGTCAGGTTAGATTAGGTTAGTAGTTTATTTAGGATAAGTAGGATGGGGTGGGTTTTCTACTTTTTTACATTTTACTATGTGGGTAGGTGGGGGAGATGTTGGGGCATTTATGTGTTGTATCAAAAAATATATATATATATATATATTTGTTTAGATATAGGTAGTATATGTGTAGTTTAGTATATATTGTCCTGCTTTTGTCTCGTGATATAAGTGGGGTGGAGGCTAAAGTTTAGAGGTTTAGAGTGTGTGGTTAAATGTGTTAGGTAAGTTTAGCATAGAGTAGATAGGGTCAGTTGTTGGTTATGTATAGTTAGGATAGGTTAGGTTAGGTTAGGATAGGTGTTCATTATTTTTATTTTAGTTTAATTCTAATTAGCATTCTTTGGGTACTCCCTCACTTCATGTGTCTTATGCTTGGGTTTCAGGTTCTTCCCATGGGTGTACAGTGAAATGTATTGGACGGGTAGGTGTGGTAATTCAGCTGTCATTGTTTGGGTCCTGTGTCAAAATGTTGGGCACTGTGGGACATCCAACAACAGCCTACATTTCATATCTATCCTGCTAAATGGACCAGTGGCAATTACAGATGCGGTTAAGTCCCTCTGTTTCACACCAATGTTTTCTATTGGTACTTCCAGCTGACGATATTGCCTGAGAACTGTTTCACAGCCATTCCTGCCAGATGGAGTGAGTGAAGCATACATGTGATCAAAATTTTTGACATACTCAGTGAATTGCTTGTTGGGGATGAGACCAGCATCGAAGTTCATCATGTAGGTACCATGTGCGTAGATATGTGCCCGCATATTTCGGCACTCTTGTACTGACACTCTGGCCCTCATTATTACCTTGGCGGGTGGCTACAGCCACCCGCCAACATCTGACAACCGGGCGGCCGCCAATGCAGCCGCACTCCTGCCGCAGTCATTATGAGATCCCCGCTGGGCCGGCGGAAACCTGGTTTCCGCCTGCCAGCCCAGCGGGGATCTCAGATGCAACACAGGAGCCGGCTCCAAATGGAGCTGGCGGTGTTGCGGGCGTGCAGCGGGTGCAGTCGCACCCTTCGCGCTTTTCACTGTCTGCATAGTCACTGTCTGCACTGTCAGGGGGCCCCTGCAGTGCCCATGCCAGTGGCATGGGCAGTGCAGGGGCCCCAGGGGCCCCACGACGCCACGTACCGCCAGCCTTTTCCTGGCGGTTCAAACCGCCAGGAAAAGGCTGGCAATCGGGGACTCGTAATCCACCGCAGGGGCAAATGTGGCGGTGCGACGGCGGCACTTCCGCTGCGGTCAAAATACCCAAGATTGGACCTCCAGCCTGTTGGCGGTGCAATCGCCAAAACAGCCCTCGCGGTCTTTGACCACCAGGGTTGTAATGACCCCCTCTGTGACCAAAGACGTGTTACACACATCACAATTCCTAAGCATAGTAGATGTGTCACAACACACAAAGACATGCTGGTTGTGTAGGTGGTGTTTAATTACAAGCTTTGTAGTGCAATATTCACCATGTCCAGGTCTGTGACCCCATTAGTGGAATCCATCCAATTGTGGACACAACGCAAGTCCAGGGTTGAGGGACATACTTGGGTAAATTGTCTTTCAGTGCAAGGGAACATAAATTGCCAATTGAAAAGTTAGAGACAATTGCAGTCCATAGCAGAAAGATCAACAGTGTGTCGGTGAAGAGTGCATATCTGCAACAGTGCTAACACTGGCATGATGTCAAGCACAGGACAAAGGAAAACACTGCCCATATGGCATGGGCTGGTGCTACTGGGAACTTCTATGGGTGAACATGATCTATTCCACATCTTCATCCTCTGATGTGTGTGGTGTCTCCTCTGCCCTTGATGGTGGTAGTGGGGTGTGGTTGGCGATGTGGACTCCCAATTCCCGGCAGCTGCCATCTGGGGAACTACATATCACTGCAGCAAGGAGGACCTGCTCATTTTTTAGTATAGCAGCAACATCCCTGTGGTAGGCAGCCATGTCCTCCTTGAGGGAGAGCATTTTCCATGCATGGAGTCCATCTTGTCCTCAAGCACGCTGATGCAAGTTTGAGAGAACAGTTGTTGTGGCCTCTCCCTCATGGCAGCAACTATGTCCCTCAGACACTCATGGACTCCACGCATTGGGGAGTGTGTGCGTCAGCTGGCTGCGGTCAGTTCAGTAGCTGTTACCATGCACATGCGTATCCCCTCCATGCTGGCTGCCATAGTTTGCACCCCACCTGCACCTCCTTAGCCAGCTTCCTCTGGACTCCTACCACTGTCCTCTCAAAGCTGGTCCCTGGGTCCTCGGAGTCCTCAGCTGTGTCAGTGCTGGCAGGTCATACTATTGGGGTGCTAAGTGGGGCCTGTGGGATGTCTGCTACATCAGTACTCCTCCTTGTGACCGAAGGTGGTGTCTGGAGGTTTACAAGAACTTCTTGGAGGGTCTCTTCGCTGATGGTTTCCGACTGGTCATACAGGTCATCAGGGTACCATCATCCTCTGCAATGAGATGGTAATAAATCAGTACATCTGTGTTGTGGCTGTTGATATGTCGCGTCACTGAATTGATATTTGAGGTTCATTGTCATCTTAGGGCCAGATTTATGGAAAAGTGGTGCAGTGCAGTGCAAAAATTGGCAGCCCCGCACTGCGTCACTTTAGAAACGTAAGGATACGCTGTATGTAAGTGAATGCGGCGCACCCCTGTGTTGTCCCACACGCTGATGCAAAATTCAGCTGCCAACGCATGCATCCTTGCACAATTGTGCAAGGATGTATGCGTTGAGAGGTGTGATTGTTTATGTGCATGAAGGTGTACGTTCCTCCACATTAACAATTACTAATGGCACTTTGGCACTTCTATGTGAGCGGTAGAAGGCTGCACACACAGAAGTGGAAAAGTGTCATCTTCACGCACATAAACAATCATTTCTGGCATTTTGCGCTTCCTATGCATTGTGCAGAATGCAGCACGCATTGGAAAAGCAAAAAACAAGGAGGTATAAAAGTATTCCTCCTCGTTGCACCCTGCAAATGCCACCCCTGGGTGTGGTTAGATTATGGTGCTGCCTCAGGTTTACAAAGTTCCATAAATCTGAGGCAGCATCAAAATGCAATGGGGGTTGCTATGGCACACCCATAGCAACACCCATTGCACGCCCCTTCCACGCACAGTGCTGCATGGGAAGGGGCCTTATTTACAAGGTAACTTTAAGCCACAAAAAGTGACTTAACCCACCTTGTCAATATGGCACAGTGCGTAGCGCCACAGAAACGTCACTAAAAGTGACGCTCCTGTTGCACTAGGGGCCTATGATGCGCCCCTTAGTTCCAAAGCATTGTTCCTGTACATCATGGCTGCAGTCTACAGCCCTTTGCCCCACCTGCATTTCTCATGACGGGAAGCCCAGTTGGCACAATTGGCTGCATCATATCTTCTAAGTGTGACGTCTATCCTTTTTGTGGCTTGACACCATCTTTTCGTTAAGTACCCTTCCTAGGCATCCATTTGCATGGTGGGACCTTGCAATGGGTGTCGCTGTGCTCATGCCACAGCACCACACATGGCAATTTTTCCCTATCACAGTCTTACATGTTTAACATACACCCATGCAGTGCTGAGACCTCGCACCACCCCAGGGATGGCATTGCCAGGATACTATGCTCTTGTTACCATTGATGGCTCCTCATGTTGTGGTTTGTGTATGTGTGCTACACTGCATGGCACTCATGGACTTCGCAGAGTTCAATTTCATCTTCTGTCTGTGTAGGTGTGTTTGCCTTCTTGCACACCTATGTCCTTCCCATCAATGCAGCCCTCCTTGCACTATGATACATGAGTGCAGCATGGTGACAGTGCAGCTCATTTAATACAAGCACAGGGTTGGACCCAGGGATGGGCAGCATGGGTATGACATTTCTGCTATGTACATCATTCTATATGTGATATGGCCTGATGGTAAATTAATATATGGACATAGCCAGTTAACAGGAGTTGTACTTAGGTCAGGGCCTGAAGCTAGCTAGAGGTGATTCTGCAGGTAGTCATACTGGTTCATCATTTCAAGTGCGTCAGTCCTATGGCACCTGACTGCCATTGTGTATTTGACCACCCCAACAGCACAGGTGGTAGTGGCAACTGTTGTCAATGTGGAATCCCCCTGGCACTGGCAGGTTTCTAGCAGCTTACAGACTGGCAATGCCACCTGTCCTGGGACACCAGACCAGTATTACGTTCAACACTACCCTCTTGGTCTGTTTCCGCATTTCCACCAGCCTTTGCATGGCGGTGAAACCCCCATGCAAAGCTGTTGGTGATGTGGTGTGGGTTGGCCCTGAGTGCCCCTGCACAGTCCCTACACTTGGCATGTGCAGTGTAGGGGGTCCCATGCCCTGGCCCATTGTCCTTTCCACTGCCTGATTTGTAGGACTGAGTGGAGCGTGTCATGTTACACCCAATGCAGCCCCAAAGTGGCACTGAGTCTATTTGCTCCATCAAGAATGTTGTGCTAAGTGCGCCACAGAGCTACCATGAGCAGGCAGATTTCCAGCCACCATCTCAATGTGTGACTCATACTGGCAACCGCAAAGGGTACAGTGCACTGGCAGTCTTACCAACACCGGACTTGCCCATGCACCATCCCTCGCCCGTTGTTGTGGAATTATATGCCATTATGTTCACAGTCATACCCCATGCGTTGAATGTATGTGTTTATTTCCCCATTCCCATGTGTCTGACATGGTTGTGTCAGAGAAGTTGTTGGCTTAGCCTGTGACTGTTGTGACTTACTGTTTGCTATCTGTGGTACATATTTTCTGCAGTGGCACGTTTCAGTTCAGCATCAAGATGTGTGGTTCAACACTACTTCAGTTTAGTTGGTCTGGGTAGTGGCATGTTACCAATGATACAGGTCCAGCCTGCTATTCCTCCAGCACCTGTTCAGTTCATTGTTCCATGCACCCAGGGGACACCCTGACTGCATGATGGAGTGGTGGCTGCCTCATGTGGATGTGTTCTGAACATGTGGTGTGGCGGTGCTACCAGCACGTCTTGGTACTGTTGGGACAGTTGCAATGACTTGTGTGCTGTGAGATGCAGCACACATGCATTTAGACAATGAGGCAAGGCAGTTGCAAGGTGTTACTTTAAGGGACACCACTAAGACGTAACCCCAGGAATGGTATTGACTGACTACCTGCTCTCTGAGGTCTTGGTTGTGTTGGTGGTGTTGATTTGACTATATGCGAGGGATGTTTTGTTGACACAACCAGTGGAACAGTGATTATACATGCCATCCATCCCATGTGCTGCATATGTACATGTAGGTATTTAGACCTGGTGTTCAACATTTGTCCTGGTTGTGAATGTGTTATGGTGCATGACACGACCAAGGCATAGGTACATGTGTAGCTTACGTCGGCATGGTGCCACTTGCTTAATGTGCATTGTGTCCCTCTGCACTCCTTTGACATGCATTGTGTGACACCTATGTGCCTCCCAATTCTTGCACTTAACATTTTAGCATACGTTTCTCCCATGCAACTTACCCTGCATTTGTGGTGTTTCCTGGTATTCTGCGCTGTCCTGTCCTGCGATTTCTGTGACAATTTCCTCCAGTATGACCGCTGCAACCATCTCCTCCATCTTGTTGAATTCCTCTTGTGGTGCTGGACTCTCACCTCCAGTTTGCAGTGCTGCCATCCTGTTCCTTGCCATTCTTTCATTTGTCCTTCGCTTGCAGACATGCCAGTGTTTCTTGCACTCAGTTACAGTTTTCTTGACCTCTGCCACACTGTTTATCTTATCCACTGTCTGCTGACAGATAGTCTCTCTTGTTCCAATTGGTAATTTTGAGGTGATAAAGAGTTGATTTTGATGCTCCGTCACCTCTCTCACCAGTATTTCATGCTACTCTGCGCTGAAGCAACACTTTCTCTTTTTCTTCTCCCTCCCCTGGGTCTTGTCTGTGTCATCCTGGCTGGTTCCTGGTTGAATGGGGTCTCCTTGGGGCCTCTCCTTTGCACTGTTTTCTCCATTTGCGTCTGTGTTTTACTCTATTGTGGGCACAAATGGTGCATTTCCGTTTTGCGATGTGTTTACATGTAGTCGACCAGATTAGAGTCTTTTTCCTCTGATAACGTCATTTTGCCTTAAGACAAGGTGCAATAGTTAACCTCGGAAAAAATGACTCTAACCAATTTTTCGCGTCACCCAGCGTCATAGTATAAATATGATGCCCGGGTGGCATTAAAAAATGGCGCTAGTCAGTGCTAACCTTTTTGACTCAAAACTGCATCAAAAAGGTTAGCACTGGCCCTAAGTGTGGCCCTAAGTGTGCATGCTATCTTCCTTTGCAGGATGGAGGTCAGAGTCCACGGGCTGCATTTCAGTCACAGTTCACAGCGGTTACATGATAATCTGGCATGAAGCGCTTCTGTCAACGAGTGAAGAATGGAATGGATAAGAGATGTCTTATGTAATAAAACACTTTCCGTATCACACAGTGACAAAGGTGTAAAACAGCTACTTTGTTTCATCTAAAATAAACTGTTCGTCTCCTAAAGAGCACAGAAAGAGGAAACAAGGGCAATGTGTTTTGATTTTTTGTCCCTGTGCTCAATGTGCAGACTAAAGGATGACAATGCCTACCCAAAATTAATGAGTGTGCAGCACACTCTCATGTTAATGGAAAACTATGTGAAAAGTCAGCATCAGAAAATTAGGTCAACCTAAAATGAAAATCTGAAATGGAGACCTAGCGTGAGCCTTGCAACAACAGTCACAGGAAGATATGCCTTATGATGTTTTTTCTGTTACTTATAATAGCTCCCCTCTGAATTAACTCCGCCCTCTTGTCTACGGTTTCTATGATCATATCAGGCCCAACTTTAAGGTGATCCCTCATACCCCTCACCCCTCTAAATATTAGAGATCACATAATGTATTGTTGGGCACTATTATGTATATAATTATGAGCTACAACCCTCAGGTGGTCATTTTGAGGTTGGCGGGCAGAAATGCCTGCCTGGCAAACTCCCATGGTCAGGCTGCTGCCAGTGCGGCTGCCTTCCCGCGGGCCCCATTACTAGTTCTCTGCTGGGTCAGCAGAGAAAAGCCCATAACATTGACTCCGGCTCAGAATTGAGCCAGCGGCAATGTTGCGATGCGCAGGATGCAACAGCACCCTGCATTGCCCCCTTTACTCCGTCTCTGTTAGCTTTTACATGGCACTGCAACTGCCATGTAAAAGCTGGCTAAATGGGGCTCGTAATCCCCAGGGTGGCGCTGCATGCACCGCTGACCTGGCTGATTAGAACCGCCAGCACCTCCAGTCCCTCCAATGGAGGTAGACTGGCGGTGCTGGCGGTCCTACCGTGGCTGAACCGCCATAGTCAGAATATGACGGTCTGTCCACTGCCAAAGTGGATGGACCACCGATTTGGTCGCGGTCAGACTGCCACCGAGAGGCTTATGTCCAAAACACTTCTGCAATTTCAAAGGAGTTAACTGTAAAAGAACATCTTTTACTACTGCTTAAGAGTATTTTATACAAATTCCATTCTATGAGTTGAAAAAGTCTTTAAAACTTGCAAAAGTTTTTGTTTTGACACATTACAAAATGCAAATAGGAGGGGCTATGAAGTAATCACCTTCCTCATGTTTGAGAGTCTCAAGAGAATGTATCAATGCTTTGCGACCTCGACTATGCTCGGAAACCATTGATCAGATATTGACACCTAAAAGAGGGTGGTCTCTGATTTGAAATATCTTTGGGAATTTTGTCGGGAAGCCCCAAAGGAGCAAACAACAAAGTAGTCCATGATTTCACTTATGGTCCCTTTAATATGTTTCCAAATTGGAAGAATTTTTAAAAGCAACATCTCACCGTTTAATAGGCATGGGCTGCTTTAAAACAGGAATGTTTTCAGATTGGGAAAGTAAATACTTGATGGCATTCTTCAGTGCATTGCAGACTATCATCTATTCATTTGCAGCCATTCACAGTGGATCACAAATTGTGAATTCCCTAATTTATATAGGGGGGTCGTTTTGCAACTGTTTCCGAATCGGCATTTCGCGATGCAACCTATTAGAACATAGGTTGTATCCAAAAATGACAGTCAGATTGGTGTACATTTCACACCTATGTGTGACTTTCTTGTATGCACACCAGCCCCTATATTTGTATAAACATATGTACAAACTCCTCTCCTCACTTATATCAACTCTCTGTAGGTGAGCTCGTCTTCAGGGTTGTGCCAACATTCTAATATCATGTACATCCCTCCCATTCTCTTCCCTATTACATAATATTTCACTGAAGTTTGTATGTTCATATTTGTAAATTTTACCACTTGAGTTCTCTCCTACTGCTAAGGGTCCTGCAGTTTTTTTTTTTTACATCTATGTGTATGCAATCTTTTTTACTTCTTGTAACCCGGTCTAAGGTTCCTAGGATCCAGTTAGAGATAGTGTATTATACATTTAAATAAATCTGAGTTAAAATGGTATTCTATGTAAGTTATAATTTATTAGAGACTCCATGCATATAGCTGAGCTGGGCACAGGAGAGTACTTCTGTGCGTGAACTGGCAGTCTTTATAGCTGCTCAATTTTCAATAAACTAAATATGGTGAGGAATTTGAGTTCAGTCAGAGTTGGCTCACTAGGCAATTAATTGTGATTTGTGTATTATAGAAACAGTGGAAATATGGGATATGTATCCAGCACATTTCGAGTTCTACATCCCTGAATTAATGATGCTCACAAAGAGTTTTTTAGCAGCGGCCATAAGTCTCCATTTCTCGGAACTAGGGAATCATAAAATTCTCATTTTTTGCTCCGTTACTGCTAACTGATCTTTTTGCTGCACTGTTAGGATGCCTTTTGATTCTAGTAGTGATGACCTTTAGGTGTCGCTTCTGAAAGCATGATTAATGCAACCGCACTTAAAGGCGCAGGCAACTCAACCTATTACAGTCCTTAATTTGCGGTAGTGGTTGCAGGTGATGGTCAAAGACATTCTTCATAATTAAACTTTGTCACAGAATAAGAGAAAAAAACAAATCAAAGGGAGAAAGAAGACAAACACAGGACATCAGTAAAACAGGAGGAAAGTGGGAATAGAAATAGAATGAAGAATGGGATTAAGAGATAAGTGTAGGGTGGTGGAAGAAAGAGGGATAAAGTGGGACCAAATTTAGGTCGTCCTAGTATTCAGTAAACCTGGCATTCAGTAGGACTGATGTCTGGCTCTTCACAAAAACGGGAGATTCGGTACTTATTATTATTTTTTTTTAATTAGGCACTGATATTTACCTCGTTTCCCAAGCCTAGGCAAGGTCAATTTGCATATTTGCAAAAATGTGCAATTTTATCAGTTTGAGAGGACAGTATTAATTTGGCAGCCGTAAAACAAATAAAAAAATTGTAAAGGAAAGTATCTATCTGTAAAGAAAGATAACAAGAAAAAGTAACTATGGACACCAATTAAATCATAATTGTTTTAAGCGCGCAGAGAAAGTGTAAACCACAGTATCAGTGACCTTGTAGTTCTGCTGTACATACTGTGACCTCATAAAACAGGGCAATTTGAACACTGAAAACTAAAAGTTCTACTAATGAGGTAAATTCAATGTTTCCATTACAAGGCTTTGGAAACAGCTAAAAAAAACGAATTAATCTCTGCTTTAGGGCACCTGCAGAAGCCCCAACCTGTTGACGTTCGATTTTTACTGAAATGTTCAACTCAACCAAAGGTAGTTCGCTTTTATGGAAAGGGGGCTCTGCCGTTCTTGCTTTCTGCCCATTATGTATTAAATTAATGGTTGAATAGTAGACTATTATTCGATATTAGTATAATTAAAAATATGCATCCTCGGTGCGAGCAGGAGTAGTAGTCGGAAGCGGGGGCATCTGACTGCTGGCTAGTGAAGAAACATGAAACCGTCAGCACCAGCCATCAGACACATTGTTCAAGACTGCAATGTCCCAGACTTGGTATTAAGGGCTTGATATGTCTCAAAACTTCCTCTCTGATGACACGCTGTAAGATCAACCATAAAGGCAGCCTTGAGTGTTTTAGGCAGTAGCATTTTAGAGCTCGAAGCTACACTCGAATTAGCATCTCGTCATCACCCTTGTGCCTGCACAGTGCATCAGCTTAGTATATGCACTGTGCAGGCTACAGCTTTCAGTTTTCTGCTTCAGTGCATGAGGCAGGAGAGAGTCATATGCATACCCAATAATCATATAGAAGTGAAAGGTGATGACCTGAGCCAGATCGGACACCTGTGACTTTAATCTCTCCATCTGTCTCTGGCCCTCAGTTTTTGGGGTGCACGTGACAACATTTTATGCATGCACACTGATTGACATGCACTTTCAATACACCCATTTATCGAAATACGACAACGTTCACTACCAGTCACTTTAACCAAATACTCAAGAATTTGAGCTAGAATAGTATATCATGCTCTTGTCGAATACGATATTTCTTTGTGTCCCCTTTGATTTCAGACCAACTACAGTAATATAGGCTCATCCAAGACTCATAGACAGGAGGTGAGCTTAAGTGGCTAGAACACCATAGGTGTGTGTGTGTGAGAGAATGCGTGTGAGTGTGAGCATGCGTGTGTTTGTGTGAGTTTATATAAGCACGTGTGTGTTGGTAAACGTGAGTGAGAGTGAATGAGTGACAGAAGACGTGAGTAAAAATTTGGGAGAGTTAGTGACAGTAATTGAGTGAAACTGCAAATAAGAATGAGTGTTTCAGTGCGACAGTGAGTGAGCTTAAGTGAGAATGAATGTGTGAGGAAATATGAGAAAGTGTCAGGGGTTTGGCCTCGGCATACAAGAGATAATTCTTGGCCTTTAGAGGAACACTTGTCAAAAATCTGGGGTTAGCGTGCGGGAAATAATTTGCAGCATATGATTCACCCTTAGCAAAATGGAGTCCCTAGAATGCCGTGGGTAATATTTGCAATGAAGCATACCCAAGGCAAATTCGATTTGGTCTTTTTTCGAAATAGCATTGCTTATTTACTGTAGCACTTTCCATCTCTGCAGGAGTACCAGAATCTGTTGATCATCTGCTAATATTGATATGTTACTCTCGTCTTCTGTACTTCTCTTGCTCCGCTTTAGTTCACAACCCACTTCAGTGAGTGAAAATCACCTTAGTGATATTCCAGAAGAGACAGCAGAGTATGGAGCCCTAAAACAGTAGGCTAGCATGGAATATACTATGAATATCCTGCGGGAGGAACTAGAGCCCACATGTGTGTTAAAGGTAGGACATGTAGTGGTGTGTTTTTACATGTCATAACAGTGAAATATTGCCAAATTCAGTTTTCACTGTTGCAAGACCTATCTCTCTCCTAGGTTAACATGGAAACTGCCTTTGAATATCCTTAAAGTGCAGTTTCCCTTTGAAAGTAGATAGAAATGAGCAGTTTGGGGTCTCTGAATTCGCAATTTAAAAATACATATTTTAGTGAAGGTTGCTCTTAGATTGTTAGTTTAAAAATGCCCTTTTAGGAAGTGGTCATTTTCTTGCTTAAACCATTTTGTGACTCTGCCTATTTGTGGATTCTTTGTTTGGGTCAGCCTGACTGTTGGGCTGTTTGTGTATCTCCACCAGACAGTGAAACAAAGGGTGCAGGGGTGTAACCTGCATATTCTGATGGCCCATCTGGGCTAGGCTGGAGGGAGGAGTGGTCAGTTACACCTGAAATGGCTGTGCCTGCCCTCATGCAAATCAATCAATCAGCCATAGCTTTATATATATCACCCGTAAGGGTCTCAAGGCGCTGGGGGAGAAGGGGTTGCATAGCTGCCATCAGTTTCTCCAAAAAGCCATGTCTTCAGCTCCTTCGTGAAGTTGAGGAGGGAGGTAGTTTGTCTGAGGGGAAGCAGGAGGGTGTTCCAGGCTGTGGCTGCGATGTGGGAGAAAGAGCGTCCCCCTGTTCTTGATTTTCTGATCCGGGATACTTCGGCGAGGGAGAGCTGGGCTGATTGGAGGGTCCTGTGGGGTATGTGGAAGTTTAGTCGGCTGTTCAGATATGCTGGTCCGGTGTCATGGAGGGCTTTGTGGGTGTGGATGAGGATCTTGAAGGTGATTCTTTTTACTATTGGAAGCCAGTGAAGTGTTTGCAGGTGCTGAAAGATGTGGCAGTGTCGGGTCAGGTCGAGGACCAGTCTGGCGGCGGCATTCTGGATGTTCTGTAGTCTGTGGGTGAGCTTCTTGTTGATCCCAGAGTACAGCGAGTTGCCGTAGACCAGTCTGCTGGTGATAAGGGGCATGTGTGACAGTCTTATTGGGTTTCAGGGGGATCCATTTGAAGGTCTTGCGTAGGAGGCGGAAGGTGTGGAAGCAGGTGGATGTGACTGAGCTGATTTGGTGGTCCATGTTGTGTTTGGTGTCCGGGATGATTGTGAGGATTCGGGCTTGGTTCGTGGGGGTGGGCGGGTTTCCGAGGGTGGGTGGCCATCATGAGTCGCTCCATTCGTCGGGTTGTGGGCCCATGATGAGAACTTCTGTCTAGTTGGCGTTGAGTTGGAGGCAGCTGTTTTTCATCCAGTTGGCTACTGCTCCCATGCCTTAGCGGAAGTTGTGTCTGGCTGTGTTGGGTTTGTTGGATAGGGAGAGGATGAGTTGGGTGTCGTTGGCGTAGAAGACGATGTTGATTCCGTAGCTCCTGATGATGGCAGCCAGTGGGGTCATGTAGATGTTGAACAGAGTAGGGCTGAGGGAGGATCCCTGGGGGACTCCACAGGTGGTGGGTGTGGGGTCCAAGATGAAGGGGGTGAGTCTCACTCATTGGGTTTTGCTGGAGAGGAAGGAGTGGATCCAGTCGAGGGCCTTGTCTCTGATGCCGGCTTCGTGAAGTCTGTGTATCAGGGTGTGGTGGGAGACTGTGTCGAAGGCCGCCGATAGGTCTAGCAGGATGAGTGCTGCCGTCTCTCCTTGGTCCAGCAGGCACGGATGTCGTCGGTTGCGGCCAGGAGGGCTGTTTCGGTGCTGTATTTTTTTCTGAATCCGGATTGGAAGGCATCAAGTATGTTGTGGACTTCGATGAAAGTGACGAGTTGGCTGTTGATGGCTTTCTCGATGACTTTCACTGGGAATGGGAGCAGAGAGATGGGCCTGAAGTTATTGAGGTCGGTGGGGTCTGCAGAGGGTTTCTTGAGGAGGGGGTTGATCTTGGCATGTTTCTCGTCGTCGGGGAAGGAGGCATCAGCTAGGGAGCCATGAGGCTGAGTGTGGGGGAGATGATGTCAGCGGCTCTGTTGAAGATGTGGTGGGGGCATGGGTCTGTGGGTGCCCCGGAGTCTATGGACATCATCATCTTCAGAGTGGCTTCGGTGGTGAGGGCGTCCAGTTAGTGATCGTTAGTTTGGTGTTCCGGTTGGCGCAACTCCTGCAGAGTACATAGGGCCCCATTATAAATAATGGTATGCCCCCTTTTAACACCTGCTCTGAGCAGACGTTAAAAGTGCCAGAAAAAAGGCGCAAAGAAATCTCTTAAATTTACTTGTGCCATTTTTTTAGCGCCTCCCCCCCCATGGGGGAATGCACCACTTGCATACGTTATGCCTGGTGCAGGCATAATGTGGTGCAAGGTTTTACAAAGTGGTGCAATGCATGCATTGTGCCACTTTGTAAACATAGCACAGGGAAAAGCCCACTTTAGCGCCACCTTAGTGTTAAATAAATGATGCAATGGCGGCGCTAAGGTGGCACTAGGGGTTCTTAAATATGCCCCTGAATGTGCTGCCAATCATTGCAAATGACAATGCTGAGTGGCAGTCCTAAAACACTACATAGATTGTATCAAACGTTGAGTGTGTGCTTCAATGGTAACAACGCTTTTTCCAAAGACCTGTAGTAAGAACCGAAAGCAGAGTCCTCATAGTGGAACCATTTTTTCTACAAAGCTATGAAACAGCTAATGAAAACAGATAATTGATATATGCAGATGCAAGGTTTATAAATCAATTGATGGAAAATAAAATTGATCATTTGTCGACTTGTAGAAATTACCATGAAATAGAGAAATACGTCTCCCAAGTATTGGATATTCTAGCTGCTCTGACCAACAGTTTCTGGATTTTTTACGGGACAATTATTCCTCTACTTTGGTGAAAAACGTTTGCATTTTCTACCAGCTCTGTGCAGGTGGAGAGAGTCAGTAGGAGGGCCGATGGGGTGGCAGACTCCCTCCAAACTGCTGCAGGGGGTGGCTGGTAGGCTGAGCAGCTCCTGCAGCAAATGTGACAGGCCCAGTGTCTCCAGGCCAAAAAATATTTGGACCTAAGTATTCTGACCAGATAACTTCAGGCCCACTATAGAATTGTGACTTCAACCCACAGTTATTGCTCAAGGTTAACAACTCCAACTCGTAATGAGGGCTCCAGAAAGGGAAGCATGCGTAGGTGTGTTCAGGAGAGCAACATCCATTGGGGTGAAAGGGCTATAGCCATTTACCCCCCCACCCCAACCCCGTCAGCCGCTCTGGGCCAGGCTCACTGGGCTGGTGCGCCAGGCTTCTCTACTCAGCAAAGCAATCTGACTGCTCCTATCGCAACGTTTACTGCTACATGAGCCAGGTTTGCTCAAAGCATTTCATTTTCCAATTTCAGCCAAGTTGCTGCATTCCTAATGGTTCCCTCATATACTCAAACTTGCAAAGATGTTTGTATGTTGGTGTATCTGAAAACAGATGTGAAATTTGCGTTTTCTCATACCATCCCCATTAACCAAAAAAAAACCAGCAGTGGTCTTATGCGATACAGCAGCTACAACAAAAGGACAGTGCTAGCTGCATTCACTTCCATTTGCATGAGAGATAAAGCAATGGGGTTTGTCACGGCAAGAAAGTAAATTATGGAACTGTGAAATTAGAACACAAGACTTAGCTGTGATTTATTTTATTTCCTAGTTCTTCAAGACCTTTCAGAAATAGCAAGAGTTTTTTTTAACTGAAAATGAAAGAAAGAAATGCTGTTTTGTGGCATCTGCTTAAATAAATATTTGTTATTTTATGTAATACTTCATACCAGGTTCCTGTCTTTCTTCAGTGATAGAAATAGCAGGTGCACTAATATGAAATGTAATGGCTTCACTTTACCTGTCTCAGAAGGATTGAAAGCGGAGCCTGCCTTGCGGAAATCAAACTTTTGACCTGAAAATGAAGTTATATTTTATCAGAAAGCATTCAACTGTAAGTGGTTTCAATCATGCTATTTAATGCACATGATAAGCATTTCTATATTCCTGTTCATGAATGTGTATTTCTGGTTAGGGATCTGTGCCATTTATTCTCGTTGGAATTTCCATAGCAAGTCTTTTAAGTTACATAGGCCCAGATTTACGAGAAAAGGATGGCCCGCGAGCTGCGCCAAATTTGGCAGTGCCACGCTCGGTAGTTTTCAAAACGCAGGGATTCACCATATTTAATAGAATACGGTGCACCCCTGTGTTGCCCCTTGCGCCAGTGCTAAATTGTTTGCTGAGTGCCAACGCAGCCACCCTTCCACCATGGTGCTAGGATCGCTGCTCTGCGGATTAGATTGCTTTAGTGCAGGAATGGAAGGGACACCTTCACGCACAAACAAAATTGTTAAAGGCGTTTTGGTTTTGTTATGTGTGCTGCAGAATGCAACACACATAGTGAGAGCAAAAAACAAGGAGAAATTAAAGCATTTCTTCTTGTCACCTGTTCAGAGGGTGTTTCTCATCTACTTGCATTCTGCACTTTCTTCTTCAACCCATCCAATTTTTAGTGCAGGTATTCTTGAGTGATGCGTGAGCTTTATTATTCTGTCCTCCACCATCTCTTGCTTTTTACCATTCCCAAACTCTTGTAAAATTCCTAGGAATCTTTGCCTTTCTAAATGACCTTTGCTGCCCTCATTGGCCAGTCCGTGTTTTCACATTCTGGTGCTACTTGTGCACCCCATTGCCTCACAATGTTACTTCTCATTACTACCAGCCCATTTCCATACATTTCTTCCCCATATCTTGGTGGAACGTCATCATGCAGATCACGGCAATGTCAGTCATGCCACCAGATCCACTGAATTCTCAGCCACCTTAGATAGGTATTCCCGCAAGTCTATTCCAACATGCCTTAAAGTGAGATCATTTCTATATTGCATGTAGGAAGGGTCCTTCAAACCTGTATCTTCCATTGACACTCATCCAGTGTGATCTTAGCAAAATGTATAAGTTGTGTGTGCTTAAATTAGAGATAATGCTGGATTTTTAATTGGACCAGTCTAAGCACCTCTTGAATTTTTATCTCTGCATTATTCTGTCTTATATGCTCATTGTCAGAACTGGCAAGCTCTGACACAACTAATTTTTGAACTGTGAAATACTTGGTTAGTTCTCACTTGCAAGTAAGTGCAAACATTTCTGTCTCTCTATATATTAAGGATAATTAACTGTTTACTGTGCATTGTGGTCTTATTTATTTCTCTATTGCTGTGATATCTTAGGGGGTGTAAAGTGCATTTTGAGAATAGCAAGAGAAATTCTATACAAGAGAGAGAATATAAGGAAGCTGAAACAATACCAAATAAGTTAACAAGAGAGGTGGGCGACTCACCCAGGATGATTTGCAAAAACAGTTAAGTAGAGACAGAACAAGTAGGCTATTAATACCTTCCTGATGGTGAGATGATAGGATTTGTGAAACAGTAGAAGGAAGTTTACAGAAACTGGACTTTTAGTGCTGAAAAAGTGCTCAAGGCTGCCAAACACACCCCTGTATTTCCACTTTTGAATCTTAATGGCTCACTTGCTTTACCACTATCCTTCACAGCTTCACAGCCCATCTGCACGTCATCTATAACTCACACAAGCACACATCAAAATGTAATGGATGAGAACAGAGAGTAGCACTCCTAAAGCCAAATGGTGTAAAAATAGCACTTTCATGGGTGATTTCAACATTGAATGAGGCATACCTAAATGCACATAATTAATCACCCTAGAGAACATACTAAATATCCACAATCTTGTTCAGCAGTGATACCAGCTGAATGCATAATTCTTGATCTTGATGAAATGCTTTCCCTTCTCCATATCAGTTGGTCAGATCATTTTAGTTTTTTGCTCTTTACCACATTATCATTCATTGAACCCTAATGAAAAAAAAATGATTCTGCACTATGAAAAAAGTGACACTTTAGGCTACCAAAGATATTCTGCCTGAAATCAGTCACATTAACCTACCCACACAACCATACCATTGCACTAAGAATCCTTGGCTCAACGAAGCCATACAAAAGATAAAAACCGAGGGCATGATTCACAAAGGTAAACTTAGACCAAAAATCTAAGTTTATACCAAAAGTTTAAGTTTAGACCTAAAATCTAACTTTACTATAAGTAAAGTCAGACTTTGGTCTATGTTTAGACTTTTGGTGTAAGTTTGGACCAAAAGTCTAAACCTAGACCAAAAGTCTAAACTCAACCCAAAAAGTAACTTTACTATGAGTAAAGTTTGACTTTAGGTCTAAAGTTAGGGGCAGATTCATGGAAAGTAGTGTTGCACTGGGTGCAGCGCCACTTTCCCTGTGCCCCTTCGCACTCCCTTAGCACCACCATGTGTGCGCCGTATTTAAAATACGGCGCACCATGGCACAGGGTGGGGGGCAATAGCATAATTGCTCATGACGCTATTGATGTACTCTGCAGGAGTAGCGCCAAAATATTGGCGCTAGTCCTCCAGAGTACATAAGGCCCCATTCTAAAGAATGGGAACCCCCTTTTAATTTTTAATGCCTGCTCTTGATCAGGTGTTAAAAGTGCCGTAAAAATGGCGCAAGGAAATCTCATGGATTTCCTTATGCCATTTTTCACCCCCCCCTAATGGGGGAGCACCCTCTTTTCATACATTATGCCTGGCACAGGCACAATATAGCGCAAAGTGTTACAGGGTGGTGCAATGCATACATTGCCCCACCCTGTAAATACAACACAGGGATTTCGGCCTCGTTGGGCCACATTGATGTAAAAAAATATGCTGTTGATGTGGTGCAAGGTGGCGCTAGGGCATTATAAATATGCCCCTTAGACTTTTGGTCTAAACTTAAACCTTTGGTCTAAGTTTACCTTTGTGAATCAGGCCCATAAATCATTGCTTGGCAATGTCAAATAAAGTAATCTGAGAACCAACATGATAAATCATGTCTCCAATCACTCCAATGACTGAAGTGAATTAAACTGCTAAACAGCATCAACAAACCATCCATTAAGAAATCAAAACATGCCAGTATTCCAACCATAGCACCATGACCACATGCCATACCAAGGAAATTCATAAGAACATTACAGATTGCCACAGACAAGTGCACCATCACAAGGCCCACCAGGAATGTCTCAAGGAATGGGGCAAAAGGCATCTGAAAATTCCTTAATTCCTATTATCTTTATTAGCTTACTTCTATGCACAGGCCATCATGGGGCAGATGACAGACAGAAAGTGAAACCAGAGAGACATTTTAAAATCAAGAAAGAGAGATGGATCTAAAGAACCTCAGTAGCACTTTAAAGTTTAAAAATGTTTTCCTAATATTTCTATTGTTTATTTGAATAGCTATGTTTTAAGCCACCACAAGTTCATATGAAAGCAAGGGGGAGTCAGGAGAGATGGAGAAGTGGACAAAGAAAAAGGAATTGAGGAGACTAAATAAAAGGAGTGAGGAAGAAACCACAATCATTGGAGTGATCTTTAAGAAGAAACTGAAAAATCATTACGGAGTGTAACCATGCTTTCTGAGTAGCTGGCCCTAAGCATCTGACCAACAGGGAAAAAAGAAAGGGATACATGAGAGCAGGAGAAAACAAATGAGAGAAAGATTAAGAAGTTAGGGTGGCAGCTCACAGTGGGAAGAATAACAGGGTTTTAAAAATAAGATTCTAAGTGCATTAATACTGGCCAGAAAGAGCCCCTAGGAGGCAGCTTTTCTCCTCCATGGTGTCTACAGTCAAACCTCGTATGAGTGTCATGCTCATATTTAGATTTAGCTGTATGCCCACACATGCAAATAGAGGGGGTTTAGGGTGGATCTCTGGGAGGACAGTCACAATCAGGTTTGGAAATTTCAGGTCTCTAACCAAAGCATAAAAGAGTAGAAAGAAAATTATTCATTTAGTGGGGAGGGATGTTCTTGAATTAGCAAGCATGTGGTGTAATTTTTTGTTCTCTTGTAGTAACTATTTCCTTTCAGAAGGTTGAATACACTTCATCCAAAAACAAAATTAGGTTGGGCTTAGAACTGCCACTGTGCCTACCTCAAGCCTGCTACTGAACAGTAGATGAAATATTTCCAAATAACTCTTTTCTTTCTCTAAAAATTGCTCCTGATTGGCTAAAATCTTTTTTATTTTTTTTTATTTGTATTTAGCTTCACCACTCCTGCTGGGTGACGTATTCGTGCACTATATACTTCTTTCTGCAACAACTTTGTTTTGCTACTACTTTGCCTCACACAACTCCATAGAAGTGCCCTAAACATTTAATAACTTATATTGAGTTTTATTTAAGCATGGTTTCCTAATGTGTTCATAGATGATATTACTATTTAATAGACTGCTGCTACCAGTGTTCATGGCTATACTTCAGCTTCGTATATCAAGTCTTTGTTGTGGGAGCAATTTAGAAAATCAATATTGACTCTGTGACTGTGCTCCTTGTGTGTTTCTACAGGAGAATCTTTCCAAATGTGGATAATATTTGAATTTATGGAACGGCCTAAGTATCTCATAGGCAAAAATATTGATAGGAGCTGAAAATAGAGTTGTTATTTAGAACCATGTACTACTGTGTGTTATAGAGCCTGAACATAAGGCACTCACGTCCACAAAACTGCAAGAGAGTTGTCACATGTATGTACTAACATTCTGTCTTAAAATGCAGTAAAAGTAGTGTATGCTGGTAAATATAGTATGAACAAAATATATTAAAAATGTGTTTAACTATCCCCAATGGCCACCACTTTTCCAAAACTTGATTTCAAGCCAATATACGGTTGCAGTGTGGGTTAGAATACAGAAGACTTCCAGAGGAACCAACACTCAAAATTCCAAATCATACTAGATCTGTAGGTTCACAGTATCTTCGAATGCAGCATTTGTCATGACTTCTGTTTACAGTTTCTTTATCAAGAACCCCAAATTCGCTATTACAAATGTTTTCGTTATGCTGTAATCTATGTTACTGGTCCACTGTGCTTTAAGACTCAATATACTCCACATATTGCCAGACAATTTACACACCATATTACACATTATAATAGAACAGTGAAGAGAGCACCTTGAATAATTTTCACTTGGGCTCTGACTATGGCTTGGCCCTTGCTGTTCAAAGAGTTTGCTACTTCTGAAGTTTTGGTCTAGTGGCACCCCTTGATGTGTTTGCTTCATGGAGCTGGCCTTTAAGAGAACTGTCTGACAAGGGTGATTAATATGGGACAAGGGTGATGAGAGAGGAAAGTAGCATGCATGCCATAATCAGGTATGGTGGAGTGTTGATGCTTGATGATGTCAATATGGTTGTGTTGCAAGTAAATATGTTGGTCTGCCTTGTTCTCTGATTAGCCACTTTGATTGTCCCTAGGTGTAGCTTATATGCATTTCCTTGCAATCCACAAAACAGATCTTTGGAATGCAGAGAAAGTGCACAAAATCTACATATTGTGAAACTCTAGATAAGATGATAACATCTTACTGATCAAACTCCATTGTCATATAAAATAAGGAAGCTTCGGCTTTGAGAGTCAGCTTACCACAAATAAATCTGAACAGCTGTTATTAAAGAGTTGGATATTTCTAATACTAGGTATACATAAAAATTCGCCAACATAATCAGAAAATAATAACAATAATAAGAATTAGTATCAGTGATATACCTATTGAATGTAATAGCATTGCACCAGTCCTGTGGGCAAGTTAAAATAGAAGCCTCCTATTCAGGTTTTTTTTGCAAAAGATTTGTTCTTCCAAAAAAACGGTTGCAGTGTAAAATTAAAAGATCTGAGCTGTCGGTACTGGCCCACAATGTCATGGTCCACTGAGTGACATCTAGCACCACTGGATAACAGCAAAGAGTGGAACCATGAAAAGGGTAGTGAACACCATGAGAAAATAATGTAAGAAAGTAGCACTTGGAACAAACAAAAAAAAACATATTCATACGGTACAGGCATACCTTTATTGGCACTTAGACATTTAGCCTAACTGGCCGAAAATAGTATTCTTGTAAATAGCCAAAATATCCATTGTCCCCTGATTCATAGTTCAATCACACTAACATCAAGCCTACGACCACATGAGCAGAGTATTCAAAAGTCACCCTATCTTCTTGGACTGCAATAACATGGAATGTGATTAAGTTTCTGAGAGCATCTTGAAGGGCATGATGCAGACGGCAGCATACTGCACTCCAGGGCAGGCGGAGGACCAAGTGAACAATAAGTGACATGCCTTCCTTTACTTTTACACAGGGTTCGTGCAGAATCCAGCACTGAATGTCCTCTAGGGAAATCAGTGTTTTCCTCAATGGACTGGTGGCAATGGGAGCTGCTCTCAGGGCTACATAGCCAAAACTCGCCCAGTCATGGAAACAGGTAGAGCTCCTTCAGAAGTGTCCCTCTGCCCAATTTGTGATCCACATTGGGTCAAACAGCAATCTACCACAAGTACCTTAGAATAATAAACCACTTCTCTTCCTATTTTGTTTACTTTGCACATGCATGGTAGAGAGCAGCTTAGGGGCCTTTGACTGGCAGATGAAGTGCGTAGGACTTTCTGTCTGCCATGCTGGGCTGCATTGTGCTTGGGACCCGAGCAGTTGCATAATGCAAAATGAATGGTCCCCTTTGCAGAATGTGATGAAGGGCTTGTGAGTCTCACATATCTCACAGATATTCATTGTTCTTGGGCTGAAATAACCCCCATTAAGAGTTGGGGCCCTCTCTGGAGGGTTTGGCCTCCCCAGTTACCACAGGGGCTGCAGGGGCTCGAATTACACCCCTGGACCCAAGCTACATTGTACTCTGTACCACAACTACCGGCCCTATGTCCTCACAACCTATTATTTCTAGCTGATAAATAGAGCCCCTACAGACTGCTGTGCCACCATGCTAGAAATTAAGTTTCTGGTTGGCTAGGGTGTGCACCTCAGCCAAGCAGAACCCTCCACTCTAGTCAGGGCAAGTGAGCTACACACCTAACATAACACATACATATCCCCTGGTAACTAGGGACAGAGTAGTCAGGCTCACCCCCAGAGGTCATTTGTAAAGGGTGTGCACAACACACTCACACCAGAAACACAATAGATACACCACAAAAGAGACTCCACACAGGATTGTACAGAATGTCCTCCTTATATTGTATATACATATTTATCAAAGACCAAAATGTCATTGTTAATGAACATGCTGCACTTTATGCAATTACTCAACTGTTACTTGTTACCCTGACAATGCAAGGCTCAACACTGTATGATATTATGAGTATGTATCCTAGATAAGAAACATCACGAATCACAGGTTTTGTGCTGGTGTAACTTTTGTTGTAATGGTACTCAGTATCCCAGTACTACAAAGAACAAACCGTTATACAACATTCTAGAACAACAAGAGAATGCAACAGTTGTGGGCATCAATACCTAAATGCTAAAAGTGTAATGACATAACATAAAAAAACGGTATCTTCACAGAACCATATGACACAGCCACCTGTGCTCCTATTAGACATTATATGGTTATTAGGTAGCGCTGTTAGGACAGGAACACCTACTAGGGGTATCACTGTAATGTTAGGGATTTCCAAATTCCACCCATTCCTGTGGAGGGGATATCCATTGAGGACTCACCCTGTCAGGTTATGGCAGATCCAGTGCCTTCAAGGTATGTTCAAAGGGGGGTCATGTACTGTGACATCCAGTGGGGAGGCCTTGCTTGGTCCCCCCGCCTGTCAAATTGGTAAAAAGGCAATGGCCCAAAGAACCGAGCCACCCACGCCGAGATGTGAGATGGCTGGGTAACACCCCTGATGGCTCTCCCCTGAGGTGGGGAGTCATTTCCACATAGAAAGGGGCCAGACCCTGAATATGTGAAGGGTCGGATCTTGCGTCCTTCCTGTTCCGGGTGGCATGCAGTAAAAGGAGGCCCACGCAGCTACTTTCACTCACCATACTTGTCCTCTGCTCCTGGAGATTGTGAGAGTGGGGGCCTGTGGTCCGAGGTCTCTTCCAGAAGGGGAGGTTGTCAGGCTGAACTACTCCTGGCGGTGGCTGAGGAATGCAGGTTACTTGAAGTGTCAAGCTGCAGGCTAGGGAGAGAGGCATGCACTCCTGAGAGAGGGACTCCTGAGTTACCATGCATTTAGGCAGGGAGATTGTGCCACTTCACTAGTGAAAACCGCATCTTGCAGTACTGCTGCAAGATGCGTTTTTCACTAGTGAAGGGGACCTCCTTCAAAGTGAAAATACCAACTGCTCTCAGTGAGAGTGATATGCTGAAATCACTCAGTGTGAGCACAGAGTCCTCCAGCGGTGATGCAATAGGGTTATGAGGTTCTCGCCAATACTGCTCACAGGGCGCTGTTCGATCAGCGACCAGTGCCCACCACACACTGGGCATCGAGGCACAGGGTGAAAACTAGCACTCACCATGTGC
The DNA here is from genome assembly GCF_031143425.1 of Pleurodeles waltl. NCBI lineage: Eukaryota > Metazoa > Chordata > Amphibia > Caudata > Salamandridae > Pleurodeles > Pleurodeles waltl. The sequence goes on from NC_090449.1 coordinate 633,668,116, forward strand.
CAGGTTAGAAAACAGTGCACACCACACACTGGCCTAAAGATGAAGTTGAGATCTAAAGCGCTCACTGTGCGCTGTCTTTACAGAACACTGGGAACACTAAACAGAGTGGCTAGGACAGCTCATCAATGCCCATGTAGACAGTGGCAGTACACCCTGCAGCCCCACAGTAAATGGGAAGCAAGGCAGCACAGTTTAGCAGGTAGCTATGATGGTGGTTTCTCCTGGCAGTCAAAATAGTGTTTGTTGTCCTCACAGTCAAGGAGTAGCTGGCAACAGGGCAACAAGCCGAAATGTAATCCAGTGAACCCTTTATGCCACCCAACAAGAAGTAGGCAGCCAGCAATGCAACAACAGAAAAGCTGTCCAGATAAGTCCAGTGCAGCACAGCAGTTGTTCTGACAGAGGTTCAGTCCCAGTTCCAAAAGTGCTCTACAAATGAAGGGTCAGAGCCCTGTACTTATACTTCAAAATGTCTTTCTTTCAGGGGTGACTTCAAAGGAACCCTTTCAAGTGTAATACGACCCCTTTAAACCCAGCTCTGGCTCCAGACGTCATTAATTGGTAAATCAGCCTATTGTGTGAGGGTAGGACACAGTCTATAGACATGTAAGGTGTGAACGACCCTCCCTCTCCGCAGCCCAGGATGACTATCAGAATGCAGATGGATGCAGATGCCTCTTCTGTCACACCCAGGCCCTGTCATGATGTGGCTGTCTGGAAAGTATGCACAAAGTGTAGCTGGCACTCTGCCCTAGATGTGGATTGAGTCATAAGCACAGAGAAATGCCCACTTTCTAAAAGTGACCTTTCTAAAATAGTAATGTAAAATCCAACTACACCAGTAAGCAGGATTTCTCACTAGAATTCCAAACATACCAAACATGCCCCTGCTACTGCTTTCAGATCGGAAATCACCACTTAAACATATATAAGGGAATTACCATTGCTATCCTATGAGAGGAGCATCCCTCACAGTAGTGAAAAACAAAATAGGCTGTGCATCACTAGTGGGACATGTAAAACATGAAAGTATATGTCCTACCTTTTCCATACACCACTGCCTGCCCATAAGGCTATCTGGGGCCTGCCTTAGGGGTGACCTAGGTGTAGTGAAAAGGGAGCTTAGGCCTTGGCAAGTAGTTTGAATTGCCAAGTCAATGTGGTAGTAAACTAAACTGTACATGAAGGCACTGCAGTGGCAGCCCTGAGACAAGATGGAAACGCTACTTCTGTGCGTGGTGCATTCAGCGATGCAGGCCCACCAGTAACATTTAATTTACAAGCCCTGGGTATATTGTATACCACTTTACAAGGGACTTACAGGTCAATTAAATTTGCCAAACAGGTGTAAGCCAATCATACCAGGTTTTAGGGGAGAGAGCACTTGCACTTTAGCACTAATTAACAGTGTAAAGTGCCCAAAGTCTGAAAGCCAACAAAAAGAGGGCCAGTAAAATAGGAGGAGAAGGAAAAAAGTTTGGGGATAACCCTGGAGAAAGGGAAATTTCCAACACACTGCTTGACAATGTAAAAATGTTTCATTTGAGTGAAGGAGATGTGGGCAATGATCATAGATCGAAATTGTATTTCACTCATAGTGGTTGAAAAACCGATTTTTGCAATATCAAATTGGTGCATATACTAGTGATAACTGTAATGATAGCATGATGGTAACATGGTTCCACCCAGTGCATATTTCCATTGCCTCTCATATGCCACCTGTTCCATGCACTGCCCCAGAGGCTTAACAACACTTAGGGGGTCCCTCTGCAAAGTACATGGAGCCCCCCCCCCAGCCCACCACCTACTACTTTTGCTGAAGTAGTACCCCTTCAGCTCGGAGGCCTCCCCGACATCACAGGCACAGGGGCTTTTGCCAGTGCACTGCCCCCAGGTTAGTTTGCAGGTGCACCATCCTATCTACTTGCCTGGTTCTTAGAACGTGTTTGCGTCTATGGATATCTGCTTTCCACAATTCACAAAAAAAAGAGAAGACTTCCAATGAACACAGATACTTTAGCAGCGCATGATTATTTCAAACCTTCAGAACAGATGCGTTCAAATTATCTGCCTCCATAGATGAGGGAGTAATCTAACTGATGCTAATGTAAAACATTCTAAAACACATTGAAGCTAAACAGCTCTGGTGCTGGGTTCACTTTAATATAGGTTTAGCCTTGCTAAATATTATAATTATTAAAAAGTAAGGGCACTGTTTGGAGTTGGCTACTTAGAGCTATGCAACATCACGGTTACAAAACAGCACAGTGTCTCATCCTCCTACCCTGTTCTCCCCTTCAGTTATTTAGGTTCCACCTGAATCAAAAGCGGCGGTAAACAGGACCAATGAACACACACAGCAAATACTGGAAATGTTCCCTTTAATTATTTTACTGTGTGTGGCAATGGAATGCTTGTGACCACACTTTTCTTGCTGATCTTTGCGGTAAGCCATTACCACAATTTACAACACATTTCTTCTATATAATGATTTCCAGAGGCAGGCGTAGGTCCATGAACTTCCATTGTGCATAAAATGGTACAGCATTGTATATTATAAAGTATATTTTTAAACTTTCTCGGCTATAAAGCTCAAAACTTTAAAGACGTCCTGATTGTGATCTCATGCAATCCTTTGATCTCTTCTATATTCCCAGAAGCGGAGTTCCCCTGCAACAAAAAAATATTTACTTCTAAACAGCCACATATTTGTCAGACACTGTGTAGACATGTAGATGGTAAATTACAAATTACAGCTATCTGAAAAAACAAGTTCACGACAACAATACTGACTGTGGGCAATCATGCAGAAGAAGTAGACATTTCACCCAGTATACTGTTTGTGAAAGGAGATGTAATATTCATTACAATATTATTGAGAAATGTCCATCGGATTAAATAACGCAGAAAGAGATAACCAACAGTATTTCAGCATGAAACTCTGTGTGTCTACTGTGGTGGTCAGTTAATGTTTCTACAGACCATGCACACACTTATCTTGCTTGTCCACCCTTCTCTGTGAAACAGAATGCATGCCAACAGTTAGCGTCCCACCGAATGCCTGACTTTCATTTACTAGGCCTACCGACTGAAAAGCTGTAAGATGTGCTATATATGTGTCACTGATAAATGTCTGAGCTATGGACTACTCTGCAACAGAACACCTATTGCAGTGCTGCACAATTCTTTTCCTCTTTCTCATTCCCCCTTTTTTCTTTGAATGTCTCCCGCTGTCTGTACTCTCTTTCCCATCCATCATGACTCCATTAACATACATTTCCCTCGCCAAACTCGCTTTTCGACTTCAGACAATCTTACTCGGAATCGTTCACTCTTAATGCATGCTCACATTCTGTCTCCAGTCTCTTTCTATCCCTTATACATTTGTTGGAATCTAAACCAGTCCCTCCAACAATTTTCTTTCTCATTCATCTTCACTTACTTGCTTTGTATCTCTGACATTCTTTTAATTACCTCAGTATTTGTCACTATCTACTCACTGTTGCTTAACTCTGTCGTTATCGACAGTCTCACTATCTCACTTATTTACTTTAATTTCCTTTTTCTCTGTCTCGTGCTCTCACACGTGTCACTCATATCACTCTTTCTACCTTACTGTTTTGCTGACTGTCATCATGCAGATATCAGAAATGATCAAGCAAACAAGGCAGAAACGGACACTATAAGGAATTATAGTAATGTGGCAATACAGTAGGTGTAACTTTACGTGACGTACAAGGAGTATATTTTGCTGCTTTAATGCCGCATTTTAGAACCTGTTCTCCAAACACAACTCATCTAAGGAATGAGAAATTGCTTGTTCACGTTGCAGTGTAAACTGATAACAGTAGAAGACTTGAATTCGGTTATAAAAGCAAATAAATCACTATTGAACATGGGGAAGTGATATAAGACTCCTGCAGAACTGGATGCTGCTTGTACTTGCTGAAAGAAGATAAAACAAACGAGGCTGGTCTATTTTTAGGTTTCCCCTGCACAGCACTTGAGCTGTGCTTGCAAAATCTCTTGTTTAAAAGACAGTTACAAGGGGTTTACCGCCTGTCTATTACTTACCATTTGTAGGCTTCTCCGTCACTCTCATTTTCGGGCTTATCACTAGTCAGCAGCATCAGGGTCACATCATCAGATTTCACTCCCTCTTTCTTCAGCTGTTCCCTGAAACTTGGACCAATTACCAATTCCGGATGATGGATAGTGGCTAGCAGCCAGTGTCCTGTCACTGGCCGCATGATTCTGACACTTTTTTCTTCATCTCCACACTGCATACGAATGGATGTATTTGTACTCAGTCTCCTCTAGATTGCACTCTCCTTGTCCTCCTCTGGTTTCCTCGTGCTGCTTTACCCATGTGTCTGCAGTTCATCCTCCCTTTCCCACTTTCCTATTTCTGACTCCCTCCCACCTTAATCTTCCTACCACATCCTTGGTCTTGCCCATACCTCCCTGCCTCCTGCTGCTGTCTGTTATTCTTGAAGCCCATATGCCTGTTCCTCACCTTGCACCAACTCTCTCTCCCAAACTCACTTCATGTTCCTTGCCTGTCTCACCATATCCCCCCTCCCTCTTTCCACCACCACCATGCCCCTGTTGTCCTATTTCATTCACCACAAAAACAAGAGATTGTTTCACTAACGTCTCTATATGAAGTTAAGAAGCTAGTGTGCAATTCATAAGCGGCATGCATACCACTGTTACACTGCTTGCTGTTTATAAGGACTTTGAATACAATAGTTTTCTCGTTGCCTTCAAACATGGACATGGGAGGGGATAGTCAGAGGGCTTCAGCACTGTGATGTGAATGGCTGGTGTCAGTTCAACCTTCTCACTAGCACCTGTGAAAAACAGTTACATTTTCCAAATGCTGTTAACGACCCCTTTGTGTGTCAACCCCATCCCAAAGAGAGTGCGGGAATAACACATTAAGGCTTAGTACTCAGCGACGTGCGAAGATTTGGAGGTGAGTACTTATGTGACTCTGTTACTGTCTTTGCGGAAAGGTTGGAAACTTTGACCCAAAAGTGACACACACAAATACTTGGCAGAGCTACTGCTTTAGAACTCGTCCTTTAATCTGCAGGTTAGAGAAATCTCTCCGCTACATGGCCTTTAATCTGAGGACCTTCCAGAATACCATGGGATATTTCTGCTCGCACAGCTAAGCTTCTTGCAGGAGTTTACCTGTTGCAGTGTATGACTTGAACGTTTTTGGGTGACATTTCACTGCCAAATCCCATAGTCTCTAGTAAAACAAATATGCCCCTAAAGAAGGTTGAAGGGAATTTCATAACCTTGGACCTCCGGCATCTGATGCACTAATTGTAGACATGACCCTAAGCCTGGTTCACACAGGGACCTTGCAGGTTGAACACAAATGGGACTAGCACATCCACCTCTCACCTCAGAAAGGATTGTATAAACAATCTGTCTAGGGAAAGCTCTTTTAAAGCCCCCTGGCTATATTGCGCCCCGAGAGGAGCAGTCTCTGGAGATGAGGCAGGGCCATACTTCTCAAACTCTTTTATCCCACATGAAGTGTGCTGTTGTTTTCACAATACCAGAACACCAGTTTATTTGTTGACGTTCCTTCCTCTTGCTGTCCATGTTTTATTTATCACCTTCCCTCCTTCCTTCTGTTGCTTGTCCCCCCACCCGCTATTTATACATATGTCACACAGGAGGCAGCGCCTGATGGTTTAGAACATGGCTTAAAAAAACACGCTATGATACAGTCAAAGCTAGTCGCTTCATAGCACTCCTTTTCATGCTGCTGTGCGACATGTCTATAAAACATTGACAAAGCCAATACATGTCACATAGGTGAAATCTATTGTCTCTGCCAATGCTTGTCTTTGATAGTAATGACATTTTTTCCACATTTTAGAGATCTTATGGTCGTTTGGTACTGTGGAGGAGTCAACATACATGCAAGAGAACAGGGAAATTGATTGTGAGTGAGACCAAAGGTGCTTGACTCTGCATAGGGAAGACAAACAAGCATTGCATGGCCAATATATCTCTGCAGTGGGAATGTCTAATTATAGAGATGGCGAAAGGGGGGTTAAGGTGGGGAATCAAATAAGTAGCATGTAGGCTGCTGCCAAAGGCTAGCAAATATGTAACAATAATTAAAATAATTTTGCATGCTGCAAAGGACACGTGTTTTCTTTAACTGTGGACTGTTATTAAACGTGAAACCTTTAAAATGTTTTAGTTAATAAGAAGCAGGAATAAAATACCCATGGGAGGTAGGAGGGAGTCACAGGGAGAAGGGAGGTCGGGAAAAAACAAACCACCAGCCACAAGGAAACAATCACAAACCCAATCACCCTCTTTTTCAGCAGTAGATGTGTAGATAGGAATGCTGGCAACACCGAATGAGTAACAGGAATAGCCAAAACCTGATACAGCCACAAGCAGCATCACCTCAATGGATAGCCGTAGTGCCCATATAAAGTCAACATTATTGTCCAGCCGTTAAGAGCATCATCTTGAAAGCAGCCACACGTGTTTCAGTGCTTTGAGCTGCTGCTGCTCTCGTTTTACACACAGTGACACAAAGCAGATGCTCACCTACGCCACAGGTATAGTAGTATGAATGTGTGTGCTTTTATTCAGTACTTAGCTTCAGCATATGAGCACATTTTTATGACTGAAGTGGTGTAGCATCAGGTGCCACAAATGGCCGAAACCACAAGTGTTAGAAATGGGGTCTCTGGTTGGCAGAGGTACACACCCTTGTCCAAATAAGAACCACAATCCCAGTCAAGGCAAGTCACAACACAACCAAATTATCCTGTGCCCGCCCTCTGGAAGAATTGGGACTGAGCAGTCAGGCTTAACTTAAAAGGCAATGTGCAAAGTATTTGTGCAACAAATCATATAGTAAGACAGTGAAAACACCACAGAAATACACCACACAGGATTAGACAAGTAGATAATATTTATCTGCGTTAAAAATACAGATGTACGGAGACCGCAGAGGAGGAGATCCATGGAGAAATAAGGTGTTGGGTCAGATTTTCCAGCGCGTCACATACAATGCGCCATTTCTTTCCATGCGGCAAGTGTTTGCCCTGTTTTTCCGGCATGCAGTCTTGGGTTCTCACTGCATTGAAAATCCTTGACGTGTTATTAGAAGGAGCTGGCACTGCATCGATCTGGTAGGCAGGCACTGCATCAAATTTCCAGTCGGGAAGTAGGTGCTGCATCAATCCGATCAGCAGTGTGGCAATTTGCCAGCCACGATGCAGGCTTTGCATTTATTACAACAGGCGTTGCATCAATTTTCAATGCACATGGAGTTTCTTGAAGCGGTGAAGTCTTTGTTGACCCTGAGACTTCAGAAACAGGAGGCACGCTCAATCCGAGCCTGTAGGGAGCACTTCAGGGGGAAGGCAGAGTCCTTCTAGCAGTCAGAGGCCAGCCAGGCAGCAAGGAAACAAGCAGGGCAGCAGTCCTTCTCAGCAAAGCTGTCCAGGTGAGTCCTTTGGGCAGCCAGGCAGTTCTTTTGACAGAATGCAGGAGTAGGTCCAGAAGTGTCTGAATTGGTGGGATCAAAGACCCAGTTTATATACCCAAAAATACCTTTGAAGTAGGGGAAACTTCAAAGAGTAGTTTTGAAGGGCACAAGTTCCCTTTCAGCCCAGTCCTGTCTGCGACTATCCCTGTGGGGGGTTATCAGTCCTTTGTGTGAGGGCAGGCCACTGGCCTTTGAAATGTAAGTGTGAGCCCCTCCACCCTTCCTGCCCAGGAAGACTCATTCAGTACGCAGATGAATGCAGATGTCACTGAGTGTCCTGTGTTTATGATTGTCTGGGTGGAATGCACAAGCGGAGCTGTCAACCAGCAAAGACCAGACGTGGATTGGAGACAGGCTGTAAGGCACAGATGGCAGTAAGTGCAAAGAAATGCCCACTTCCTAAAAGTGGCATTTCTAAAATAGTAATATAAAACCCAACTGCACCAGTAAGCAGGATATTCTATTACCATTCTGGCAATACCAAGCATAACAGGGCCATTCATTCCAGATCAGAACCTACCACTTAAAAGTGTATGAGGGTAGGTCTAATGTTAGTCTATGAGAGGAGCAGGCCTCACAGTAGTGGAAAATGAATTCATGAGTTTTCACTACCAGGACATGTAAAACATATAAGTACATGTCCTGCCTTTTACCTACATAGCCTGCAACTCTATGGGCTACCTAGGGCCTTTTCTTAGGGGTGACATATGTAAGAAAAGGGGAGTTTAAGGCTTGGCAAGTAGTTTTAAATGCCAAGTCAAAGTGGCAGTGAAACTGCACTCAGAGGCCCTGCAATGTCAGGCCTGAGACATGATTAAGGACCTACTTATGTGGGTGGCACAATCAGTGCTGCAGGCCCACTACTAGCATTTCATTTACAGACCCTGGGCGCATGTTGTGATCTTCACTAGGGACTTACAGGTAAATTAAATATGCCAATTGGGTAGGAACCAATGTTACCATGCTTAGGTGAGAGAGCTTATGCACTTTGGCACTGGACAGCAGTGATAAAGTGTGCAGAGTCCTAAATCCAGCAAAAACAGGATCAGAAAAATGGAGTAAGGCAGGCAAAAGGATGGGAGATGACGACCCTAAGGCTGTCAGGTCCAACAACAAGCATAAGGTGTGTTCTGGGATCTATAAGACACTTCTGCCCTCATTATGGCATTGGCGGTAAATCCCGCTTACTGCCATGCTGACGGCTGTTAACTTACTGCGCTGGCGGCGGATATACGTTCACCATATTATAACACACAAACACACCAATCTGGCAGGATTCAGCCACATACACAAATCTGCCAGCCCAAAGGTCAGTGATAAAGTGGCGGTATCAAAACCCACACCGTTACACCAACAGAACAACGCCCACCACATTATGACCCACGAATCACCATGGCGGACATTCAACGGAGGTAAACCATTGGCGGTAAATACCACACGCTCACAATGAACATTCACATACAAAACCACACCACATTGGGCAATTCAAACAACACATACCTGACACCCATACACACACCGACACCACTATAAAACACACAACCACATTATCCAAAACCCTTTACGATTACAATGCATTGGCATGAGATTGACACCAAGACCACTTAGCCAACTAGAGCCACACACTACTCACACCCATACACCACACCTCACATAACACACATGGCACCACAAAGAAACCCCTGTTTCACAGAGGAGGAGTTAAGGGTCATGGTGGAGGAAATTGTCAGGGTAGAGTCAAAGTTATTTGGAGCACAGGTGCAGCAGATCAACATCGTGGGACAGCAACCAAGAAAAAGGGACGACATCAGGAAGAGGTGGAACGACCTATGGGGGAAGGTACGTGCCATAGCAGCCAGAAACCAGCTCGCTATCCAGAGGACTGGCGGTGAACCCCCACCTCCTCCCCCACAACTCACAGCATGGGAGGACCAAGTCTTGGCAATACTGCATCCTGAGGGCCTGGCCGGAGTTGGAGGAGGACTGGACACTGGTAAGGCAACTTTCAACAATTATCACACCCCATACCTGCATGCCATCACATACCCTCACCCTCACTCCCATCACTCTACTCCATCCCATACACTCCACCATCACATCTCTTCAATCCCAATGCCAAGCCCTGCATGCTGTACCAATGCATGGACACCCCTCACAGCCCTGCATGGACACTCATCAGTAAAGTATGCACAGCATAGAGAACTAACAATCCCACCATACACCAACATACACAAGTAAAAGCTGGCAGGGCAATACCAACCATAGAGGGGAAGCCAGGGATGCACAATATGTCATACACATGAACCATAACACATCATTTACATCCCCACAGATACCCCAGCCAATGTCACCGGAGAGGAGGTGCCAGCACTATCCAGTCCCCCAACAGTGAGGCCCACAGAGATGACAGTAACTCTGGACTTCAGGATCTGGACAATCTATCTGGCCCATCAGGGACCACTGGATAGCCTGTTACCCAAGCCCAGTCACAGACCACCACAGAGCCTCCCCCATCAGGAAACAACACCACAGTACCCACCCAGCGTACCCAGACCTCTGTCCCCAGGTCACATCAATCAGCAGTGTGCCCACCTGTACAGGGACCCCAATCCACACCTCATACCCAAGACAATCAGGGACCTGGGGTCAGTGGCAGTGGGCACACAGTTCAGGGGACAGAGGCACAGGCCATCAGGAAAACTGGGAGCACTGCTGTGTGCCTAGGGGAAGGCAGGCCCAGGGAACCGACTTTCCAGGAGGCACTCTTCAAGATCCTGGGAGCATAGCAACATTCACAGGTCCAATGGGCCAGATCCTGGACAACATGCGGGAGAACAGGCGGCTGCAGGAGGGCCAGTACCAGGGGATCAGGGAGGACTTGCAGGTCATCAACAACACCCTGATCTCCATAGCAGGGGTGCTGGCAGACATGGCCAACATTATGAGGGAGGCAGTCTCACACCAGCGGGCCCCTGCCACTAGCCAGTCATCTGAACAGCCTTCCACTTCTACTGCCGTTAGTGGCCAGGAGGCCCTGCCACTGGACTCACAGGCCACCAGCACCTCTCCCCCTGCAGAAGGTGAACCACCCCGCAAACGTTCCCTGCGATCCAGCCAGAAGCTAAAGACACTTGCCAAGACCCCCTCCAGGAAATTAGACTCTCCTAATTTTTCCCCCCTTTGTCCCACTCAGTCATCTTGTCCACCTTGAACTGCCATTGCTCCCCTTACTGTGTCCCCTTGGACACTGCACCTGTGCTGCAAACAGACTGGAACAATATCCTGGACTTTCCTTCATCATCACCCCTTCCTATTGCACTTCCCCCTATATGTTAGCACTTCAACAAACACCCTTGGAAAAAAAATCGATTTTGAGTATGTCATGAATTTCAAATATGTATTTATTGAAACAGGTACAACCAGTGCAAATGAACTGTACATAGAATGAGCATCGAGTTAATGACCTGTAGCTGGCTGTAGTGATCACACCAGGAGTATTTGTCATGTCACTAACATCTGCAAAATGAATTGCCAGAGGGAACAGTAAGTGGGCATTGAATTGGGAAACACCAGCATGCCAATGCCACACAGAATACAACCAAAGTCATTGAAATGTAAAGTTAAACTGTCTAACCTGTGTGTCATTAGAAGTACTGAAGGATTACAGTTGTTCTGTTGTCCTCATCCTCATCCTCTGCCTCCTCATCCTTACTGTCCACAGGGTCAATTGCTACCACATGGGCATCTCCAGGCTCCTCATCCTGCAGAAAAGGGACATGGCGTCTGAGGGCCGGGTTGTGCAAAATGTAGCATGCCACCACTATCTGTCAGACCTTCTTGGGTGAGTAGCACATGGATCCACCTGTTAGGTGGAAGCACCGGAACCTGGCCTTCAGGTGGCCAAAGGTTCTCTCAATAATCCTTCTGGTTCGCCCATGTGCCTCATTATAACGTTCTTCTGCCCTTGTGCTGGCATTCCTCACAGGGGTCAGCAGCCATGATAGGTTTGGGTAACTAGAGCCACCTGCAAATATTGAGGGACAACATTTAGCCACACACTATCCTATATGGCCCGCACCATACCCATACACCAACATATACTGGGTGGGAACCAGGGCTCACCAATTAGCCACACCCTCTGCCTCTGTAGTTGGGCCATCACATTTGGGATGCTGCTATTGCTCAAAAAACAATGGCATCATGCACCGGCCCAGGATCCTTAGCACTGACGTGGGAGATGTACTGGTCCGCAAAGCACACCATCTGCACATTCATGGAGTGGAAACTTTTATGATTCCTGAACACCTGTTCATTCTGGCGGGGGGGGGACAAAAGCAATACGTGTTCGGTCAATCACCCCAGTTATATTGGGGATATGTCCCATTGCATAAAACTCGGCCTTCAAGGTGGCCAAATCCTCAACCTGGGGGAATGCAATGTAGCTGCACATGTGTTTTATCAGGGCATACAATACTCTTCTCAGCACTATTGAGAACATTGGCTGTGACATTCCTGCCGCCAAGCCCACTGTCACTTGGAAAGAACCATTTTCCAGGAAATGGAGCACTGATGGAACTTGCACAAGAGGGGGGATCCCAGTGGGGTGACGGATAGAAGATATCAGGTCAGGCTCCTATTGGGCACACAGCGCCATGACTGTGGCCCTGTCCACTCCATAGGTGAGCATTATGTGCCTGTCCTCCAGTGTAGTCAAGTCCATCAGAGGTCTATACACCGGGGTATGTCTCCATCTCCTATTCATCAGCAGTGGTAGGAATCTAAGGGACAAAACTGTGAGGAGCCTGTCACAAACTGAACAATGGAGCCACAACAGTAGTTTGCAATCTGTATACATGAAATGAGTTAGTGTGATCTGTACAGCATGTGCATATTTCTCTAGTGATGCAGCATCAGTCCATAGGCCTGTTCCCCTAGCCCCCGAAATGGCATCCGTCTGTCCTGTGTGGAGGGACAGGTGGAAGTGAGGTAATGCTGCTGACGGTGTGCGCCGTGGTGGGAGGCGGTCGGGAACAGCCGTGCAATTCCTCATTGGTTAATATTGGGCCCTATGGGGTACAGTGGCCAATGGTGATCTTCGCCGACGGTGACGGTATGCACCGCCGCACGCGTAACTGCCATTTTCTATCTGATTCCTCACTTGTTTCCTGACCTTCCATAGGAGAGAACCTACACTGCTTGTGCTGCTGTGACCTGTGTCTGGAACCTACCACAGCCCGTGTGACCGGGGAAAGGGCCCCAGCCTTCACGTCCGAGGAGTTAAAGAGACTGGTGGATGGGGTCCCACCCCAATACGGACTGCTGTATGGGCCTCCAGACCAACAGGTGAGTACGCTGTGGCATGCATGTATGGAGGTGTGTGTGAAGGCACCATGTAAGCAGGGAGGGATGCCTTCCTGGCTGGTACACATTGAGTGCTGGGCTATGTGTGTGCCAATAGTGCTGTAAACGGGTATTGTGGGCCATTTGTGTGACTGGCTGGACTGTTTGTCTAATGGTGTTCTTCTGTCAGTAATGCCCCTGCAGGTCAGCGCACATCAAAGGAAGGGAATTTGGCATGCGTTCACCAAGGAGGAATGGACCCTGGGGGTCTATGGCAGGCAGAGCACCCACTGTCGCAAACGGTGGGAGGACCTGAGATGCCGGGCACGGAAGACTGCAGAGGCCCAGCTGGGGATGGCCTCCCAATGAGGACGGGATGCCCATCGAACCCTGACCCCCCTGATGGCCTGCATACTGGTGGTGGCCTATCCAGAGCTAGATGGGCACTTGAGGGCAACACAGCAGCCACAAGGGGGTAAGTACAGTGTAGGAGGCTGTCCTGGTTTGTAGTGGGTACCTTGGGTACTCACACCTTATACCAGGTGCCGTTATCCCTTATTAGTAATATGTAGGAGTGTTCTAGCAGCTTAGGCTGATAGAGGTAGATATAGCAGAGCAGCTTAGGCTGAACTAGGAGACATGCAAAGCTCATGCAATACCACTTATAGTTACACAGTACTTTTACACAAGTTATGTTATGTTATGTTATAGAGGTTTATATAGCGCCTAACTGCCAACGGCCTCGTAGCGCTTATACAGCCATAATGATGACATACTGCTTAAAAAAATTATTCAGGGGATTTAAGTTTTAAATAGCCAGGTCTTCAATTCTTTTCTGAACAACAACTCTTCAGAATTAGCTCTCAGCTTGAGAGGAAGGTTATTCCAAAGTAAAGCGCCTTGGTAAGCTACCGATCTTCCTCCCCATCTGGCTTTCCTCATGATTGGAACTTTAGCCAGATTAGCTGAGGAGGATCTAAGAGGTCTGGCTGGAATATAGGCCTGAACAAGAGTTTTCAACATTTTAGGTCCCTTATCAAATATAGATCTGTGAACGTGGCACTAGACACTACTCAGTGTTACCAAAAATAAAAGCATTTATTTGGGTGACACAGTACCAAAAATATCTTAGAGACAATACTCCTTCTGGAGGTAAGTATTATACACAATATATACACTGGACATCAAAATTAGACAAGTACATAGTCATAGAAAAATGCAAGCAATAGGAAATGCTATAGCTTGCAATGGGAGAAAATAGGTCTAGGGGCAACACAAACCATATACTAAGGAAGTGGAATGTGAATCACAAATACAGCCCTAGACAAGTGCAGTGTGTGCAGAATCGCTAGGAGAGTAAGAATACAGTAAAGGTAAGTCAAAGACTGCAGAAAGGCACCCTGGGAAGATCCCAGTGGGTTCTTGCATGATGCAAGAGATGTCCTAAGGCATGAAGATCGTTGCAGATGTGATTTTGTGCTGTAAGTCACCAACAAGCCTTGGCTACAACAAAAGTGTATTTTGTGTCAAAATGGTGCTGGATGGACCCAGGAGGGACCTGAGGGCCTCAACTCTATGTGAAGTGGAAGAGGGGGCTCTCAACACTTTAGAGAGCTCTCAGGATGCCAGCCAGCATCCCCGGAGGTCCCAGGACACGGGGACAAAGGAGGTGCAAAACATGGTTGATGCAGCACAACAAAGGAAGGTCCCACGCCGCTGGAGAACTACTCAGCGAGTTGAGCGTCACAGGGTGGAGTGCTGGGGACCTGGGCCAGGCTGTGCATGAAGGAATTTTGCAATTATTGCACAGAGGCCTCAGGAGGTGAAGAAGACGTTCTGTCGTTCTCTGGGAAGGCAAGGTCTTACCGCCTTCAAATTGCGTCACCAGGACCTCAGCACAGTCTATGTCAATGATGTCCACCCTCTGTGTCCTTAGGAGCATGCTCGTCGCTGTGAGAGGAGTCCAAGGGTACCGGTCGTCATCTTGGAAAGCGCCTGCTGGAGTAGAAGAGTGGCTCCGTCACCCCACTAGAGATTTCTTTGGTCCTTCTGGTGCAGGATGAAAACAGGGAGTCCTCAGAGTTTGCACACCGTGGAGACTGTTGCAGTTTCTAACTTGGAGCTGAGGTTGCTGAAGAAAAGATACTTTGTTGCAGTTACAGCATTTCTTGGAGCAGGCTGCGGTTGATCTGAGGTCAGAGGAAGCTGAAGTTGTTGCAGAGGATTCCTGAAGGAAACTTGCAAGCAGAATCTGAAGAGAACCTACAGGAGAGACCCTAAATATCCCTGAGAGGGGGATTGGCTACCATATGAGGTATGGGCCTATCTGGAGGGGTCTCTGATGCCACCTGCTAGCACTGGCTGTATAAGGCTGTATGAATATATCCTCAAAGAGCAAGATAGGCCAGCTAATAGTACTTACTTCATAACTATGTCCAGTAAAATACAATACATGGAGGGTTGTACTCTTTACAATAGAAAGGGGAAAAGAGCAACACTGTAGGCCCAACACACACATCAGCTGGACACCGAATCCAGAATGTCCCAGCTAATACTATGACCCAAAGGTGATGATTTAAGAAAGGTGGCACGGCACCCAATGCTGCACCACTTTCCTTGCACCCCCTTAATGCCCCCCTACCACCACCATGTGTGCGCTGTATTTAAAATACAGCACACACATGGCGCAGGGTAGGGGGAAATAGCATCAGAATTCCTGATGCTATTGATGTACTCTGCAGGAGTAGTGCCAACATTTTGGCACAACTCCTGCAGTGTATATAGGGACCATTGCATTCAATGGCATGCCCCTTTTAAACGCCTACTCTGAGCAATCGTTAAACGTGCTGAAACAAATGCTGCAAGGAAAGGTCTTAGATTTTCTTGCTTCATTTTTTTGCCCCCCCTTAAGTGGGAATACCCCCTTTGCATACATTATGCCTGGCTCAGGCATAATATAGCACAAAGGGTTACAAATTGGTGCAATGTATGCATTGTGCAACTTTGTAAATATGGCACATCATTTTTGGCCATCTAATGCCACATTAAAGTTAATAAATGACGCTAATGTGTCGTTAGGATGGCGTTAGGGGCTCTAAAATCAGCCCTAAGTATACCCAGGAACACATGTACTGGTCTATGCAAACAAAAGAGATAAGCAAAGTTGTCTCTTGATCATATCCCAAAGGCCGACAGTCTCCTATTATGACAAGCTAACTCCTCTCACTTAGGAGCCCGGCCCAATTAGGCTAAATGACATATATGTCCACGCCACGGGTATCAAAGTATGTGCAAATAGATTTAGGTAGACATTAACATCGTATAGATAATCCACTCTAGCCTGTCCAATGTACTCTAACCTGTAAAGAGGTAACAACATGACCCCTACCAGATGTCTAAAGGAGACTGGGCCCAAAAATAGGAAGCATACTTTTTACCATGTCATGAACCAGGTGGTGGAGAGCATGTCAAAGGGGGTATCTGATGCCCATCCCGAGGGACAGTCTGGAAGAATAATGTAAACCTACCCCAAAATTCCCTAACCATAGATAGCTAGTGTCAATCGCAGCTCAGTGTGCTCACAAGGGGCTGGGCGGGTGTGGTGCATGGTTGGGGGCTGGGAGGGGATAACATTTAATAAAAAATAAAAATAAAAACTTGCCTATTCCGCCACCGTGCCACTCCTCTTTCCCTCATTGCTCCAGGCACAGGCTCCCAGCCAGCCCTTCAGCCAATCCTGCTGCTGCTCTGAGCAACATAAGGATTGGCTGGGAGCCACACTGTACATGTGTGTTTGGCTGGCCTAAAAGGGCCAGACAAATACACATGTGCACTGAGGGGAGTGCACACTACATTCCCCTCGTCCAGGTCACCCCACAAGAACCCACCACTTTCACAACAAAAGGATAATAAACATAGTTTATTATCCTTTCATTGTAAAAGGTTTGCAGCTTCTGCTGCTGGCGGGGATGCTCCTCAGCCCTAACGGAGGAGACGCCGCTGGCCAGTGTCAGTAGGCATTTTCTGAGTGATTGTGACTCCAATGCTCCACAACATGTGGAAGTTGTGATGACCAGAACATCCTATTTTATTTTTACAGTTGTAATGAAGCAGTGCTGTTTTTAATTGGTGTAGAAACAGACACATTTTTTACACGTTATCCTGATTGCAGTTGTTTCATAGAACCGGTCCGTTTTGATTTTTATGCCGGTTTAGATATTTGAAAGAATAAGGCATGCGTGACTGTCTGGCTTTTCACATGCATGCAGCCAATAATTCCCCACTACTGCCCTCTCCCTCTGAGGCTTACAGAATGTGATTGCCTGTCAGGGCACGAGAGCTGGCTACCCCAAAAAGATTCCAAAAGAAGTTGGTTGCTCCACAAGTCGCAGTGCAATCTTCAGACACTGAAAAGGCAGGGCTCGGCCTTCAATGTTTCACAAGAGATTAGTGCGATGCCAAGAGTGATGTGGATGCAAGTGGTAATGAGGCGGAGGCTGTAGTGGTTTTGAAAGGAGGCAGCAGTTTCTAATTTGCACGTGTGGTGGAGAAGCAGGGGTCAGACTATGTAGAGGAGGTTTAAGAAATTCACAGCAGGAACTATCCTTTCCACAAGACTCAGCTGTCTGTAGGTCTACAAGCACAAAATTCATTCACAAGGCACTGCAGAGCTTCTGAGCCAACTCTTATAACCAATACAGGAGCTTTTCTCGCCATTAGAGAAGCTCCAGGATTGTTTGGAGTGGGCTGGCTCAGCACTCCTACAGGCACTGGAGACCTGTGCGAGCTCTCCGCAAAGCTGTATAAGGCAGCTCGGGTTGGAGAGTTTTAAAATGTGCATGTAAGGTTGGCCCTTGCTAGACGGCTGGCCAAAGTGACATGCGCACTTTAATCCTTAAGTGTGCACCACTCCTGCTCCCCTGCTGCTTGTCAGCTGCAATGGCCCCACCCAACACTTGGCTCAGGCTGACAGCTGCACTGAAAAATAAAATAGTGATAACAGCTTTTTATTACCATTTTATTTTTCAGCTTTGCCGCACTGGCAGCAGGGTGGGCGACACTCCTCCACTCTACTGGAGGCACCACCACTGAGTCCCACAGACTTCCGACCAAATATGTCCGCACTGCTGAATTTGTCCTCCAAACCTTCAACACGGAGTGGCTTCCATGTTTTGTACCTTTGTTTAAATACGTTTGAGCCACGCAAGGTTGGATATGGCATATCGGGCCCCTAGGAAAACATGTCTCTGCATAAAGATCAAAGGTAACATAAGACTGAAGTGTAGGGCACCATCTTGACAGGGCCGAAGATGGAAGATGATAATAGCTAGAAAGTTTAAATTAACCTAATTATGGTTCAGCCACATATGGAATGAAGGATTAATAGAAAAAATTATAAAAAACAGTAAGCTCATGCCCATGGTAGAAATAAATGGGCACATGACCCTAACTATCTGATTGGCACATCACTACACACTAAAATGGAAATACGGATAGAAGAATACAACTCAACCAAAAAAAGACCCTGCGTCAGACAAGTAGACACTACACTAAAACGTAACCCCAGGATAAAAAACACATATTCTTTACTGCATAAATTATTTAATCCGGAAGGGGCAGAATAGGGAGGAAGCTGGTGCACGTAACCAGACCAGCTGCAAAGCATTATTTATATATATATTTATTGGGCAGTCCCTTTTGGGTCCCACTTCCTCTGATACAATAGACAAACAAACAATATGGCGAAAGTAGAGGAAGGAAACCAATGCCTGGGCACAATGATCATCCTTTGATATCTGCAGACATAAACGTAAAACAATAACATATAGACTAAAGTTAGATTTCTCCAAGATAGTCTTTAAATTCCAATTCCTTTTAAATGCTAATATAGGTCTTGGCATCTTATCATTTGTGGAGTCAGTGTTCAAGGTAGGCCATTGCGAGTTGATTGTCTGATTTTATGATTAAGATTTGAGTGCCGCACCATACAGACCACTTTCTTCTCAATGTTCTTAGGACTTTCTTAAAACAAGCTGTCTCTATTATAGTAACTGACACGCTTTAAGGAATCTCGTACCAGGGCCCATATTTATACTTTTTGACGCTAAACTGCGCTAACGCAGTTTAGCGTCAAAAAGTTTTGCGCCGTCTAACGCCATTCTGAAGCGCCATGCGGGCGCCGTATTTATGGAATGGCGTTAGACGGCGCAATCAGACCGGCGCTGCCTGGTTTGCGTGGGAAAAAACCACGTAGACCAGACAGCGCCGGCGTAGGGGGAAAATGGCGCATGGGCGTCTTAAAATGGGGCAAGTCAGGTTACGTCGAAAAAATCGTCTTAACCCGACTTGCGCCATTTTTTAACGACGCCCATCCCCCATCAACATGACTCCTATCATTGTAAAGATAGGAGTCATGCCCCCTTGCCCAATGGCCATGCCCAGGGGACTTCTGTCCCCTGGGCTTGGTCATTGGGCATAGTGGCATGTAGGGGGGCACAAATAAGGCCCCCCTATGCCACCAAAAAAAAATATAAAAAATAAAAAATTATACTTACCTGAACTTACCTGAATGTCCCTGGGGTGGGTCCCTCCATCCTTGGGGGTCCTCCTGGGGTGGGCAAGGGTGGCAGGGGGGGTCCCTGGGGGCATGGGAGGGCACCTGTGGGCTCATTTTGAGCCCACAGGCCCCTTAACGCCTGCCCTGAGCAGGCGTTAAAAAGTGGCGCAAATGCGCCGTTTTTTGCCACGCCAACTCCCGGGCGTCTCTTTTGCCCGGGAGTATAAATACCACGTAAAGGCCTGGGAGTCATTTTTTAGACGGGAACGCCTCCCTTGCATATCATTAACGCAAGGAAGGGGTTCACGCTAAAAAATGACGCACATTCCGGGAACTTTGGCGCTATTCGCCTCTAACGCCATAGTATAAATATGGCGTTAGTTGGCGTTAGTTTTGCGTCGAAATTGCGTCAAAAAAAACGACGCAATTTCGGCGCAAACGGAGTATAAATATGGCCCCAGGGCCCATATTTATACTTTTTGACGCTAAACTGCGCTAACGCAGTTTAGCGTCAAAAAGTTTTGCGCCGTCTAACGCCATTCTGAAGCGCCATGCGGGCGCCGTATTTATGGAATGGCGTTAGACGGCGCAATCAGACCGGCGCTGCCTGGTTTGCGTGGGAAAAAACCACGTAGACCAGACAGCGCCGGCGTAGGGGGAAAATGGCGTATGGGCGTCTTAAAATGGGGCAAGTCAGGTTACGTCGAAAAAATCGTCTTAACCCGACTTGCACCATTTTTTAACGACGCCCATCCCCCATCAACATGACTCCTATCATTGTAAAGATAGGAGTCATGCCCCCTTGCCCAATGGCCATGCCCAGGGGACTTCTGTCCCCTGGGCATGGTCATTGGGCATAGTGGCATGTAGGGGGGCACAAATAAGGCCCCCCTATGCCACCAAAAAAAAATATAAAAAATAAAAAATTATACTTACCTGAACTTACCTGAATGTCCCTGGGGTGGGTCCCTCCATCCTTGGGGGTCCTCCTGGGGTGGGCAAGGGTGGCAGGGGGGGTCCCTGGGGGCATGGGAGGGCACCTGTGGGCTCATTTTGAGCCCACAGGCCCCTTAACGCCTGCCCTGAGCAGGCGTTAAAAAGTGGCGCAAATGCGCCGTTTTTTGCCACGCCAACTCCCGGGCGTCTCTTTTGCCCGGGAGTATAAATACCACGTAAAGGCCTGGGAGTCATTTTTTAGACGGGAACGCCTCCCTTGCATATCATTAACGCAAGGAAGGGGTTCACGCTAAAAAATGACGCACATTCCGGGAACTTTGGCGCTATTCGCCTCTAACGCCATAGTATAAATATGGCGTTAGTTGGCGTTAGTTTTGCGTCGAAATTGCGTAAAAAAAAACGACGCAATTTCGGCGCAAACGGAGTATAAATATGGCCCCAGATGTCTTGGATAGCCTCTCGCTAGTAGATTGTTCTGTAAGATCTCAGCATTCTTGAGGAAATCCTGCATGTTCGTAGAATTCCTACATAAGTGTAGGGACTGGCTGAACAGGAAGTCCTGCTTCTGGCACAGAGGGTGAAAACTTTCAAAGTGCAGGAGACTGTTTCTAACTGTAGGTTTTGTGCACGACGAGACCTGGATTTGAAAGTTCTGATTTTCAAACCAAATGTCCAAAAATTAGACTTTTTCCTTGCTTACATTGGGAGTAAACCTCAAATTGTTGTCACATACGTTAATCCATGCACAGAATTCTTTGAGTTGTTCTTCCTCACCTTCCCAGATAAAGAAGATGCCATTGATATATCTGGACCATTGTTGGGCCTTCTCATAGAAGGGAACAACTTTGCTGCATATATATATATATATTTGTCCTTGAATAGCTCCATATACAGGTTTGCCACACATGGGGCACAGGCAGCACCAATTCTCACCCATTTCATCTGTTGGTACAAGGTACGGTCAAACTCATAGAAATTCTCATTAAGGATGACCTCAAGAATTTTTTTGATGAGCTCATGATGGTCAGTATGCCCTATTCTGTACAGGATCTCCCTGACAGCATCTAGGGCTTGCTGTTGTAGGATGGTTGGTCCAAGGGTCAAATTCTCTTCCTTCCAGTTTTGAAATGATATGTCCCTTGTCGTTGAGAAGAGCAGGTAGGGCACTCATCAATAGTTTGAGAAAAAACATCTATATACTTAGAGAGTGTTTCTGTGGCTGACCTCATAGTAGACACAAGAGGGCGCAGATGTGGATCAACACTATTCTTATGGGTCTTGGGGTCTCCATGTATCACATGTAATCACATTTTAGTCAGATTAAGGAACTCATTTTCCTGCCTACAAATAACTGTTTTTCTGACTGCCTCTTCACTGATGGACATAATCTTACTGACCACTCTCTTGACTGGGTCTCATTTTACTGAGCTATAATGCTTGGCAATACTTAGCATTTGATTAATTGTCTCTTTATAGAATAGCTTATCAAGGAGAACAATCCATCCACCTTAATAACATGGTTCCACAGTGATCCCTTTGTGATTTTGCAGTTGTTCACGGACCCATCTTATGGTTAGACAGATTACACTGTGGTTTAGAAACAAACTTCAACATATTCTGAATTTTGAGGGTTACTGCCTTTTCAAAAATGTCTACCTCCATTCCCAATTTGCCAAGGCTGGGGATAAACATAGATTGGGGCTTCAATCCTAAAACATTTACCTCTAGTTCCATCCGCCTGTTCATAAAAAAAGTCTTCAATCTGATAAGTGCAAATAATGTGAACAGGTCATTGGCGAGTCTGAATTTACAATAGTGCTAGGTACAAATGAAAGTCCTTTCGTGAGGAGGTCCTGTATACTTTGGTCAATGTTCGTAGAGGTCAAGTTAAAAATAGGAATGGGGATAATCCCTCCAATATTGCTAGCATCTTGTCTGTAAAACATGGGCTGCCAGTCCCTAATCTGATATCATCCCTTCAATTAGTTCCTTAACCTGGTCCTGCGTTTGACTCTCCTGAATAAAAAACAATTGCCACAGATGGGTCCTTCAAAATGCCCTCGCCGGTTTCCATAGGTGTTGAATTGGTTTGAGCTCCGTTATCCCTCCAATTCGGATTTTTCTGTGAAGTTGAGAATCTTTTTACTTGTCCAATGTTGGTTATCTTGACTGAAAGTACCCTTTAAGGAGGTGTTATAATCGTTTTCAGACAGGCACGGATAGGTTAGTTCCTGTGAAAATAGCCTGATATTTTTTTCAAATTATTGGGTCTTTCTCTTAAGTAGATACTCATTAAAAGAATACAATTCATCATTCACATCCTCAATTCGCTCCTGTGCTTATTCTAATGCTTTGTTTTTCCTTAGCTCTCCTCTAAAATTTCAATCTCCATTGTGAGGATCTCAGCTATCTCCCTCTCAATAATGAGGATCATCCAGTCACAAGAGCATTGGTTAGATATTAATTACCATTTCTCTAGAAAGTTTCTAACTTCAATGAACAAGCCAGGAACATGCCTTACTCTTAATCCTAACAAAATAGTGCCCACTTTGAGGTACTCAAGCATAAAGTCAAAATGCAATTCAGTTTACTTGGCCTTTTTCTTAAAATTTAGGAGTTTGTTCCATTCATCAATTATTGCTTTTGGAATAGTTACAGGCCTTTCTCCTACATAAGTCTGACTTAGGAGTTTAGATAAGTTGTCATCGCTTATTCCAAAGGTAATAATACTGCCCATATGTAGATCCACACAACACAATCTCGAAGGAAAGAAAGAACACCAATGGAACAGAAGATGAAACAGTCCCACTTCTAACAAATTACTAGGTCTGGGCAAAGAACTCTGCTACACAGGTGAAGTTTGCGGAATTCAAGCATTTTGCACAACACAGAGTAATGCAGAGTTCAAGAATTCTGCCATCTGGCACAGAGTTCATTTGTGCACATGAGATTTGGTTTTGGTGCTCGCTCATGAGCACCCCGATACCCTTGAGCTGCTAGCAAGCACACGCAAGGCTTTGCGTTCACTCTCATTGCTTCCGGCTGCATGTGTGAGACTTCGCATATACTTGCACTGCTTCCTGTCACAACAGCGTTCAAAACAGTCCCACCTGCAAGTGCAAACATGCCTGTTGCAGATGTTCTACTCGTGATGCATCTAAAAGAAATGTGCACAGCAGACAGTGCACATTCGGAGAGTGCTTGGCAGGGGTGCACTGCTCACAAAATGGCTGAGGACAGTGCACGGGCCGCCCCTGTTCCCCCCTGCACTGTGTTTCCACCAGACTTTCCATGGCAGGGGCCCGCCAAGTAAAGGCTTACAGAAACGGGACACATGACATGTTCCTGCATGGATGGCAGTCCAACCTCCAGGTTTGTAATGTGGAGATTGGACCACCTGGAGTGGGGCGGTCTGACCGTCACTGTGAGTCTGGCAGTTCTTGGACCGCCAGGCTTGTAATGAGGCCCTTTGTTTTTTTACATCACACGGGTTAGTTCAAACACTATTGCATAAGTGTGCTGTTTGCTTGCTTGGGCATGAACCAGTATTTATTTGTACTTTAATTTGATTTTTAAATTTTATAGTGGTGGGTGGCCTGGTGTTTAAGTATGGGCATAGTTATTATTCATTTTGCATTTCATTGGTTTTTCACCTTTTGTAAAGCAAAATTGCTGCATAGCTCAGGACCTTTTGTACATGTTTGTAACATTTGCAACATTATTTTACCATGTGGCCTACATTTCCAGCGGGCCATCTAGCGGGTAGGATCAGTGTGTGAAATAAATGTTTCAGTGATTTCTGTTTTTAAAACTTCATTTAGGGTAGGGATGGCATTGGATTAAATTTAAAATGTTGGCTATTGTTTGAATGTCATTTTTTTTTTGCAAAAAAATATATATGTTGTGGGGTAATATTTGATGGCATAGGAGGATATGTGCTGTTGTAAATGGTTTATAGCTCTGTTCGTTTTCTTGTTTTGCATTGCTGAATTAATCCTAGTGGTTTCCTCAGTATTATTACCATGCCTCCTTATGGTCAGTGTGTGTGTTTGTCATCATCCACCATTTGTCTTTGTTCTCCATGCCGTGAGGCCAGGGGCTATTTAGTGTAGTCAATGTCCATAAGCTTGCATGTGTTCTTTGTTCTCAATGCCTCCTTGTTTGCAATTATTGTTTGACCATGTGGCTGGCGGCCATTTTGTGCATCCATTCAGTGTGTCTTTGCTATAGGCTTGCATGTGTTCTTTCTTCTCCTTGTTGTTGTTGTTGTTGTTTCACCATGTGGCTGGCAGCCATATTGTACATCCAGCCATTGAGTCTTTGTCATAGGCTTGCATGTGTTCTTTGTTTCCCATGCCTCCTTGGTGTTGTTTTTTTGACCAGGTGGCTGGCGGCTATTTTGTGCATTCAGCCAGTGTCCCTTTGCCATAGCCTTGCATGTGTTCTTTGCTTGCCACGCCTGCTTGCTCCTTTTTGTTGTTTGACCATGTGGCTGACAGCCATTTTGTGCATCCAGCCAGTGTGTCTTTGCCATAGGCTTACATGTGTACTTTGTTCCCATTCCTCCTTGCTCCATGTTGTTGTTGTTTGATTATGTGGCTGGTGGGCATTTTGTGCATCCAGCCTGTGTGCCTTTGCCATAGGCTTGCACATGATCTTTGTTCCCCATGCCTCCTTATTGTTGTTGTTTGACCATGTGGCTGGCGGCCATTTTGTGAATCCAGGTAGTGTCCCTTTACCATTTATTTGCATGTGTTCTTTGTTTGCCATGCCTCCTTGTTTGACCATGTGGCTAGCTCCATTTTGTGCAACCAGCCAGTGTGCCTTTGCCATGGGCTTCCATATAATCATCGGCAGTTATTGATCAAATATTCATTTTAAGATTATATTTACATTTTTTATTTTAATTTTCTATTTTTTGTTTTCATTTTTCTTTTAATATTTTATTTTATGATTATTTCAGTTTTTCTTTTCTTTTTTTCTTTTTCTTTTTTTTTTACTTTATTTTTATTTCAATTTTATTTTTTGATATTGTTTAACTTTTTGTTTTTATTTGTATTTTTATTTTAGTTTTTTAATTTTTAATTTCATTTTATTTCATTCTACATTTTGTCTTAATCCATCCATCCATCCATGCATTTGTCTGTCCATCCATCCATCCACCAAAGGCTGCGTTACAGCATTCAGTTTCATTACAGTTTCATTAGGAGTATAATCATTCCATTTCCTCCTGAACCCCCTGGCTGCAGTGCAATGCAAACACACCAGCAGCATAATTATTTTTTTAATGATTATTCCATTTCCCCAGGACTAACTCGCTGCCATAGGCTTTTTAAGGATTATTCCATTTACTCATGTACCTCTCCCTGACTATCACAGGTGTCTACTTTAAAACAGATGGAGATAAAGCAAAGATCTATGTCTGCATGTTGTGCTGCCTGACTTGAAATGAAATGTTATGCTGTGGAGGTGTGGTTTGACTTTACGATGTTTAATTAAATTAGTATTTATTACATACATAACCAACCACACTAATATTGCATTTGTCTGTAGTATTTCAACCTGCAACAATACCATGTTTCACTATCTACATGTTTTTTTGCTTGTTTGCTTTTAGGTCCAGATGAGACGTTACATTAACCAGGAAAGGATATAGCATAGCAGTCAGAGGAACCGCCTCAGGACCTGGAGATCCAGGTTCAACTCTTGACATTGCCACAACATCCTGTGATTCTGGGCAAATCACTTAAGCTCCCCCTCCCTATGGACATCACCTTAAGACCCTCACAGGTGATAAGCGTGCTATCTAACTCTACATTTTATTTCACCCGCAGTATGCCAAAGAAAAGATATGTAGAGTTATTTCACTCCTCCAATTTCTTCCGCTTGTGAAGTTTAGTGCTGCTTCCAACTGACAGCTTTAAGATGGCCCCGAAGAACTTTGCTCCCAAGATCGTGGGCAGTGAGAAGAAGCAGCTTTCTACCAGTGGCATGCCAAGCGCAACCTCTTTCAGTAGACATGTCCCTGCCACACTGGCCTCCGGGGAGTAACATCGGAGCAGAACACCTGCATCAACATCACCACCCCAACCTAAGCCCAAGACCATGTCTGTCAATGAGGCAGCCAGTGCAAGCATGGAAACGCAGACGAGCAGGGACATTGAACTGGATGTTTCCCTTTCACAAACTAGTACCCAATAATTTCAGGAAACAGCTAAGTGCACAGCAGCCGCAGCCTGCAATAGTAGACCCAAAGTGGGAGCAGAGCAAGAAGTTGAGCTTTCTGCTGAGCAAAAACCTCCCATTTTAGAATCAATGGCTCCCAGATCTCCAGCAAGAAAAAGTACTACTCCACCATCTTCTCTAAGCACCACTTCTGATGAAGATAATAGGGACATAGAGTGGACCACGGCAGAGTCCGGGAGACACCAGGAGAGGCAAGGGCAAAGAAAAGTCTTAGAAAGCTGTAGAATCATGGAAGGGAATGATGATGATGATGATAACAAGCCAGTCACTGTGGAAGCTGGCACAGAGGAGACCAAAATTATTACCCAACCTGCTCGGAGGTATGAGACACAGGCAGTACCACCAGCTCCCATATTTATAAGGCCTCAGTAGAGACCTGCACCAACCTGTACCTCAGTAGAAGTATGCACTGCAGAGAGGCAATTGACACACCCACCTCCCTCCAGTTCTTCTTCAGGCATTGGCAGTAGCTCCATAAGAAAGCCCTCCCCCCCAGCAGTGTGCCAGAATCACCAACCTCAGTGACCTCACAATGGCACAGGAAGACTGAGAGTCAGATGGAGACACCACGGCATACGGTGACTTGCACCATGATGCACAACGGTCTTGGCGCTGAAGACATTTTAAGAGCATTCTGCTGCATACAACAGTACCAATGTTTGCCATGGAGAAACCACATATAGTTGCAAACATCTTGGACAAATTTAATAGCAAGGTGTCAGATGACTGTGACCCAGAAGTTTCCGAATTAGAGTTGTTGCCATGGACACTGGCAGTAACATAGTCAAGGCAAGGGCAGACAATAGCTATTTCACAATCCTGTATTTGGCGCACCGCATCAGCCTGGCTGTGAAAGACTTTCCTAAAAAAGAATACACAGTCAGCAACATACTATCCACCAGCAGATGAATAGGCACTCATTTCTGCCATTTTTTTAAAGCCCAGAAGCAATTATGTATTATTCAGCATGGTAGCAGAGTACGAATCAAAGTCATGATACAGGAGGTGCCAACATGTTGGAATTCCACCTATTATATGTTGCAACGTCTGTTTGAACAGTACAGACAGATCAATGACCATGTCATTCTAAGAGGAGGTGATGCAATTAGAAAAGCTATTACCATGGATGTGGGCATCTGGGACCTAGTCATATGCCTGACATAGATGCTGCTCCCTTTTGATGGTTTTACCTGGGATGTTAGCAAGGAGGACAGTACGATGGGCCAAGCTTTCCCGTTGTTAGATCTGCTACAGAAGTGTGAACAAAAACACAGAATCCTTTGCTTGGCTTCTAATGCAAGGCTGGGAAAATGGCATTATCTCATCCAAATAGGCCACCCTACTTGATCCACGCTACAAAATATTTCTTCCCACTTTAATTCCTTTTTCTGAAGAGGTTATTTCAAAATACAAGAAGTGGATTGTTGAATAAGCTAGAAACCTTGAAGAAGAATGGCTGGAACTTTGAGTTCCACTCCGCAGTTCTGAGGTGCTGCCTTCAACTTCCAGAGAGGGCAGTCTTGGCTCACAGTAGCCAACACCAGCAACAAGTGGCAGATCTTAAGTCCAGTCTAGAGATGGAGGCAAAAGGAGTTGAACAAGTGGCAGCACCAAAAATGACACTTCAGAGGATTTTCCAGGAGTATTTGGATGACCAAAAAGAGATGTACGTGGATCAAAACTTATTTTTGTATTGGTAAAGGAAGATGTGCTAATAGGCAGAGCTCAGCAGACTGGCAATAAAGTATCTGGCTTGTGCTGTAGACAGTTTTTCTGCTGATCGTGTGTTCAGTGCAGCTGGTGCAGTTGTTACAATAAGAAAGACCAGTCTCTTGCCTCAAAACATTGAGAGATTAACCATGATCAAAATGAATCAGCATTTTATTCTAACTGATTACACTGTTCCCAAAACACCACGAGAGGAGGAAGAGGATGATTGGTCAGAATCAAGTGTGCTTGCTGACCAACTTCTGGGTGAACCAACTGAGTTTGAGGATGAACTCTGCTTCCCAGACTGAGTATGCCAGTGCCACAATAAAACCTTTAAATTATTTTTCATTTAATGTATTTCTTTCTTACCCTTCAACACATTAGAGAAAATGCCTGCCTCTCTCACAAGCCATTGCCTATCCTTGTTTCACATCATCTAGCAAGCCCAGAAGATAATTGATTAAAAGACTGACAGTGCCAATGCCAAATTCCAGTGTGTTGCTACCATCAAAGAGGATATAATATTTTCTATCAACCACTGTGCTTGGATTGAAAGAGGTAACAACTAACTATTGCATGAATGAGTGGTGATATTCTGAGTGATTGTCAGTGATGACAGATGGTGCATGTGGTGACCGACAGTGCGGGAAGGAGTTCAACAAATTTGTTAACTTGATTTTAAAGATTTCCAATGTTTGGGGGCTAAAGGGTGATAATTTCTTCCTGAACGTGATTGTCCTTTCAGGCTTAGAGAAATTAACCTACAGGGTCCACTCCTTTTTTCTGGTTCCTCGGAGACCAGACGAGTGACTTAAGTTACCAAACACAAATCTACACAAAATACGCCAATTATGTTTGTTTATTGCTTCTTTAACAGCAGTGAACTATGCAGGTCTACCTCGCTTGGGTTGGGACTGGGATAGAGTTACTCAGAATCAGGAGAAGGAGGAGGAGGAGGATGATAGGACTCAGGGTGAGACTACCTCAGCAGCTGGAAGGAGAAAATTATTGATTTAAAAGAACACCATGATGATGGTGAAGACTCTGAGGTATAGTACTTAGCTCTGTGGACTGGAGAGAGGTGTGTTGATTTGGGAAATGCTGCTGAGTGTGTGAGTTTCTGCATTGCTGGCTCAAAAGTGAAACTCCCTTTTATGTTCTTGCTCTGCCTCTGAGTCTTTTTTATATACTCCTGATTCCTCATGAAGCTTACCTTGCTTCCTTTTGTTCTTCTCCTTTACTCTGTTACAAAGTTACTGTTTTTCAATACGCAGGCCTTCTCATAGTCCTCTCCTGCACAAAACAAAACTTGGTGAACACTCCAACTTACCTGCCAGATGGATTCAGTCAGGCACCCAAGAGTGATGGACATTCCATGAAGAATGGAGATGTACAGCACAATTTGGCAATACAGTATCACTTTCCTTTTAACAATCATACGTTTTTAGAACTGGGTGGGATAACTTCAATCCTCCATAATTTGTCTTTTTCAAACCTAGAAGATATAACATTTAGATATATACTATCTTGGGTGTCTCTGGAGCAGAAGTACTCTTTGCAATGCACTTAAGTGAACTGTGTCATACTTATCCCTTCATTGTTCCCTTCCACAACAGATTGATGACGGTGTGCTGCTCAGCGCCCCCCTGAATATTGTTGTGTTTTCTTTTGTGTGGTGTTTGACTTAGTCACACCCTTCCTCAAATCCCCTTTCCCATCTATTCATTGAGCTCCTAACCCTCTTCTCCCAGGCTGTGTGATTTATTGAGGAGTGACATAATTTTACACCATAAAAGGACCACACACTTGCTGGGGCGGATGTGCTGAAATCGACACCAACTCAGTGCATAACTTATTACCTGACCAATAATCCTCACCGGCCCCATCAACATCACCATTAAGGCCTTGTGTTGTGTGTTGCACAAACACTTAACACTGTCCAACCACTACTGACTCTCAATCCACTTCTCCTGACTAAAGGATTTCATTTCCGAAGTTTAATTTTAAAATACTAGCTCCCTATTGCTCAGACGAAGTTGATATTGCTAGCTTTTATTATCATATCAGGGCATATCAGGGCTTCTTTGTTGTGTGCCAAATACTGTCATTGTGGTATTCTGGTCTCAGTCTTTCTAAAGTTATGATATCATATGTGACCCACTAACTCAGTTTTATTTCAATCTAGATGACAGTGATGGATAACCCTTTGATTAATCCTGCAGTTGGAGTTCGCATAGGTGGGAGTGGTACCTTGTGTCTTCCCTGTTAGAGCACTAGCCTGCTACTACTTCTACTACTACTACCCCCCCTTAACTTAAGATAAGATGCTACCTTTGGAAAACCCTGCAGTAAGAAGACCGAGGTATCAGCCCTGCATCGTCTGATCAGGTAAGAGAAGAACTATGGATTGAAGTGAACTTGTTTATTTAGTAATTGACTTCTATTGAAGAAGATGTTGTTTGTGTGTATCTAGGTTTTTGTAGACAAAATAGGCAATGCAATCATCTCCTAGTGGTCAATATAGTTACAGAGGACTGTAGAGCAAGGTTATGAGTGAAAGGACATAAACCTTTTTCAGCTGAAAAACAGGCTACACTAAAAGACAGCAGTGCAAACACCAAATAAAACATTTGCGGTATAAATGAAGTAAAACAAAATTATCCTCTTTTATTTTTTACAAATAAGAAAACCCACTCTTTTATTCCACAATAGGCCCACCCCTCTCCCCAAACAAGTGGCTCCTTCCCGAAAAGTCCAAAAAAAGTCCAAGGTGACAAAACCAGCCCAAAGCCCTTCCCACCCTCTCCCCCATAATAAGTCCCTCTCACCAAAACAAAACTTTAAAAAGGGCTTAAAAAGGGCATTGTCTATATGAGTCTGGAGCTGGTCTTCACTTTGCTCTATCCTGCCAAGCCGGCACTCCATTCTGTCCATCTGTTGCAGGACATACATTCGAGCAATGCCCTGTCAGAGCAGGTGGGGTGACAGCAGTTCTTGTCAGGGCCCCGGACAGCTGGCAACAGCGGCAGTGATGGAATGGCTGGGAGGCTGGAGTTCTAAACTTGGGGTGTAGGTCAGAGGCAGCTGCTTCTTCATCTTCCAGGACCCCCAGCCACCGGTATTTTGCCCCAATGGTCTCCAGCCCCTGCCGCTGCAGATGGGCCACTATCTCCTGCCTGGTGGGCAGTGCTGGTTGGCCAGCAGGAGTAGCTATGTTAAGAAAAACAAAAAAGACAGACTGTAAACAATGCTTTGTTCAAACTTTTGTACAAATCAGGTAGTGGAGAGCACAGTAGCAGTACATTGAGGTCCCATAGGAAGATTGGAATTTGATGTGATTGTGACTAGGAGAGTCACAGGGCCAATTGTATCTGTTCATTCACACATGCCTCACAGGCACTGACTGGCGGAAAAGAATTAAGGTAGAATATCACCAGATTAAAAAATAACACAGTGATTTCATTTTTGTCTTTTAAAGGCTTTTCTAGTAACTACACTTTGAGTGGAAAATAAAAATAAATTATCTCTCATTTATGAGTAAGGAATTATGCACTATGGAATACAAGTTGTTGTGCTAAATTAATGGAGGCATGCTAGCAGGTGCTTCTGGTATTTTGCTACTGTCTGTAGCTGGGGTAGCTGTAGTTGACAACTATCTATCTTTAACCCAATGGCCTTGTTGTTCTCCAAATGCCTTTTACTTTCTACCCTGACTCTAAAGAGGCAGATGAAAAATAAATAAGATACTATGTCACACATGTCACGTATAAAATGTGAATATTATTGTCCTGCCTGCCATAATGAGACAGTGGGGAAAATGATGCACTGCACTACAGGGAATGGAACGGGCTGTAAAGATTGTATTTGGCACTTTCATCATAGGATATCCCTTATGCCAAACTTGAAATTAAATCAGGCACAATATATCACTACAGTTCGGTTACCACTGCATGCAGTATCTTCTTTAAAAAATATCACTCTGGGCATTTTTTTGGTTCATAATGTTAGCAAAACCAGGTAGTAAAGCCAACCAAAAACTTTTCATAATGGAGGGGCAGAGCTATAGCCTATGATGATGAAGGCTCTGATTAATTGAAGCCCAATGAAGGGGTGGAATAATAATAGTCAATGAAAGATATGCGGTGTTGGTTGGCAAATGCAATGGGACCTCACACTTTCCAGCTATTGTGCGCTGTCATGGGAACTGCTGGTATACTGTATGAATGAATTACACAGCACACTATTGGAGGCTCGGGGTTGTCAATGACCAGGGCCACTCTCTTATTAACTTTTAGAGTACGAGCAAGAAAAAGAAAGCATTCTCAACAAACATACCTGGTGAATATTATTTTTAATACTAGCTTTTTTGGGTGTACAATCTTCACAGTAGGCAGTAGAGTACCAAAAATCTGGTCTTAGTCTTACAGTACCATAAGATATATAGGGGAGAGGGACAAATTACCAACAAAGCAGAAAACATCTGCAGAATAGTAAAGACTGTCAAAAAAAGCTACCAAAAAGCAAGAAATAAGGAAAAAAAGATAATGCAGGGATAACATGAAAAAAAGAAAAATTGGATAGAGGATTTGGAAACAAAGAGAGTATAACAAAATAAACAGGACAAAATAAAAAATACTGTATTAGTGGTCAGAGGTAAATGTTAGGGAAATACTAAAAAATAATTAAATAATAGGACTTACTGGAGTGAGCAGAGCCCTCAGCAGTGGCACTGGTGGTCAACACCTGCTCCTCCCCAGTTCTTCCCGTAACCGCCTTGGCGCTGCCTCACTCCTTGCCATTGTGTGCTGATGTAAGAAATAAAGGAGATAAAAAAATTGACATTGTACTTATCTAAATCACATCACCTATGGTACTAGTATTGACTATCATTGTGTTTGCTATACTACTCTAAAATCCCTATTTCAAATTTCCTTAATAAAAACTACATTTGGAACTTATGCATTGCAATGAATGATCTTTGATTCTATTTTCATTTCTGAACCCCCTTTATGGACCAACTCATTCTCTCCTTTTTGCAATACGTAGACTCACGCACCACTATGAAATTGCTTGGGGATGTACGAGCTACATAAAGAAAGTCACAGAGAATGTGATCTCACTGATATCATTAATTCACTATGATGACAGGAGGACAGAGGAGTCTGCAATGCAATGCCTTCTTAAATAATCTGCTAAAAAGAGTGCCAATGAGTATGGTGAGGTGTTGGAAAATGGGTTATTGGTAAGGGCAGGTAGGTACCTACACCTAGCAACAAGCCACCAACCTCCACTTAGGTACAGTTAGGTCTCAGTAAATTAATCCCAGCTCAAACCTTGGTAGCTTGGCAACGAGCGTCAAGGCTTAACTTAGGAGACAGTGTGTAAAGCATTCAAATATCACAAAACAGTAATTAAATAAAACACAGGAAACTGTTTAAAAATCCAAAACCAATTTATAAAAATAGTTTATATTTTTATCTTTAAAATGACACAAAAACTAATAAAATCGGATAAAGGGAACCGGAGATATGAATTTTTAAAGAATTATTATTTTTCTAGCGCTTAGAAACAAAAAGCGCCAATCGGGTCATCTGGTTGCACCACGACTGGGGCAAAGTCAAAGTTTCAGGCCGACCGCGATGGAGCCCTGCTCGGCCACAAGTCCCGGGAGGCCTCGGTTAAAAAGTTACCTTCTGACTTAGTCTTTATTTTGAAGATTTTCTTCAGCGGGACGAACCTGCCAGTCGAATCGGACCTCCTGGAGCCCTTGTCCGGATACGTGATGCTGGATTCCTCGGGGGAGATTTTTACCATCGGACTTAGTCGTTTTTTCGAGGTGAAAATCCTTCGACCGGGGTAAACCTGGATCTTGATCTGACGTCCGTGGAGCCCTTCTCGGATACGATGGCTGGGAGGTCCCGGTCAACTTTTTACCTTCGGACTTAGGGCCTCATTATGACCCTGGCGGGCGGTGGAGGCCGCCCGCCAGGATCCCGCCCTCCAAATTACCGCGCCGCGGTCAAAAGACCGCGGCGGGTATTACGAGTTTTCCCCTGGGCTGGCTGGCGGTTCCAGTTAAACCGCCCGCCAGCCCAGGGGAAAACGACCTTCCCACGAGGATGCCGGCTCGTAATCGAGCCGGCGGGGTGGGAAGGTGCGACGGGTGCTACTGCACCCGTCGCGTATTTCACTGTCTGCAAGGCAGACAGTGAAATACATTTTGGGGCCCTCTTACGGGGGCCCCTGCCGTGCCCATGCCATCGGCATGGGCACGGCAGGGGCCCCCAGGGGCCCCGCGACCCCCCCTACCGCCATCCTGTTCATGGCGGCTTTCCCGCCATGAACTGGATGGCGGTAGGGGGGGTCAGAATCCTCATGGCTGCGGAGCGCGCTCCGCAGCCATGGAGGATTCCAATGAGCAGCGGAAAGTCAGCGGGAGATCACTGACTTTCCGCTTCTGACCGCGGCTGAACCGCCGCGGTCAGAATGCTCATTGGAGCACCGCCAGCCTGTCGGCGGTGCTCCCGTGGTCGGTGGCCCTGGCGGCCACCGGCCGCCAGGGTCAGAATGACCCTCTTAGTCTCTTTTTCTGAGATTTTTCTTTACCAGGACGAACTACCAAGTCAGGCCGGGTCGCGGTTGAGGCAAGCCGGCTAGAATTTCCGCGGCGGGTCGGTCCCTCTCTGGAGCTTTTTTACAAAAATTCTCAAATCTTCTCCAAACTTCTGGGGCTTCACCCAGATGTTCTTTTAAGGTTCTTTTAGGGTCCACAGCTCACCCCAAGGGTCCAGAAGTTCTGTGATGGTCCTTGGGGGGTGCAGACTTCAACTCCCAGAATGCACCTGGCGCAAACTCCTTTTTGGCCACTGGACAGTGGTCAGCTGGTCACTTTTCAGGAGTTGGTGCAGGGGGACTCTGGATAGCAATTTTTCACCTGTAGCAAACAGGGAGTCCCTCCTTGAACCAGTTGAATCCAGGCAAAGTCCTTCTTGTGGTGAAGCCCAAGTGTGCAGCTGGTGCAGTCCTTCTGAGTGCAGGTTCCAGGTGCAGGCCAGGGGTCCAGCAGGGCAGTCCTTCTTCTCCTTTAGTTCTTTTCTTCTTGAAATCTGGCGGGGATCTGAGGTGTGGGTGCAGGTCTGCCAGTTTTATCCTTGCTCCTGGGTGAAAAGCAGGGGGGTCCTGGTTCTCCAATCAGGTACAGGGTCGTCCCCCTGTGATGACCACTTCCTGGGAAGTGTGGCAAAAATCCATCCCAGAAGGCAACATTCTCTAAAAATCCATCATGGCTGAATCTGATTTTTGGAGGTTACATCTGGCTGAGCCCACCCCCTGGTGTGGCTAAAAATCATAAACACACCCCTCTCCTGCCCTCTCCTAATCTAATCAAGGGGGCACCTAGTTGTCTGGGGTTGCAGGATGTGTGGGTGTTGCTGGGTGCTCCAAATGTCCTTCTCTGCCTTTGAAGACCAGTTTGGCAGCCCTCCCCCTTCCTGCCTCACCATCTGCTGAGGGTAGATTCTCTCCCACAAGCACATTCCTTTGTGTGAAGCCAGGCCACTTCACACCTCATCAAGGCAGCTTGACTAAGCTGCTGCAGGCTGGCTAATCAGAGCACAGCAGCAAAAACAATGCAGGGCTGAAATTGGCAACTTTTTAGGTAAAGTCTAAAACTTTTTACCTGAACAAGTTATATTAAATCCAACAACTGGAAGTTGTGGGATTTATTACAACAATTAATTTGATACCAAATTCTTGGTATGCAACATTTAAGGAGACTTTAAAATTTAAAATAAAGTCTCCCCTTTCTAGCCTATGAAGGCCATTTACTTCAATGAGGGAAAAACGAATTTGGCTGTTTTTACCTCACCAGGGCTTATAAATCTATTTGTATAAAGTCCCTGCTTATAGTTACATGGCACCCAGCCCTAGGGGCACATAGGGCACACCTTAGGGGTGACTTATATGTAAAAATAAGGTAGTTTAAGACTTTGGAACTACTTTTAATTCCAAAGTCGAATTTGCATATATCTTTAATTTAAAAGCAGCCGGCAAGGCAGGCCTGCCTTTAAAATGACAGTGGGCACCTCAGCAGTGCACCTATGTGTGCACCACCTATGCTGTGGTCCCTAAACCTACATGCCCTACCATATACTAGGGACTTATAGGTAGGTTAACTTAGCCAATTATAATTAGCCTAATTTGCATATCCATTTTACACAGAGCACAGGCCCTGGGACTGGTTAGCAGTACCCAGGGCACCATCAGAGTCAGGAAAACACCAGCATAAAGTGGAAAATGGGGGCAAAAAGTTAGGGGGCCTCTGCAGTCAGCCCTGTTTTCTCACACAAGCCCCCCCAGCCCACACGCCCAGGAGACTCAGCCCAACCCTGGGAGAGTCTTCCTGGCTTGTTAGGTGAGGAAGACAGTGAAGAAAACTGGCTGTCCCTTTGCAGGGCCTACTCTGCCTTACATCCTCCTGTCATGGTCACTCCCTCTGGGTAGTGAACCCATCCCAACAGTGAAAGGACCCATCTCAAACTGAAACTTCCCTCTAGGGGGGTCTTCCTCCTCTCTCTCTGCCAACTTGGGTAGTGAGGTGCCCACCTCCCCTACTCCTAACTTTGCTAGGGCAACACCTAGCTTACCCAAAGAGGTCACCCAACACTTGAGCAACCCCACCATGACCAACAGGGTCAGGGGGCCTACTTTGCTATTGGCCCTGGGGTCTGCCTCCCAGGCCAAGTACAGTGCTGCCAGGAAGGCTAGCACCCAGCAGAGGCTACTGACAGCTGTCAGTACCCAGAACCACACCCTAAGCTCTCCACTGACAGGTGGCTGAGCTGCTTTAGGGGCAACTTTGGGGTCCTAGCACCCCTCTTGCTGTCTAGAGTGGGGGACTACCACCTCCTGTGGCAGACACCCTCCTTCCCCTCTCCCTTCTGTCAGTGCAGGGGCAACACCCTGCATCTGGACAGCTGCCTGACTACTCAGGACTTCTTCAGGGGAGGCCTCACCAGTGCCAACTCTGGGCTCCCCCCCTACTGGGGCAGAAGGCCTTTGGCTCCCTGGAACTCTCTTTAAGAGTGGCATACCCTTCCTTTTCTTCTTTCCTTTTCTTGGGGACCCCTGTCTCCTAACTGTAGGAACTGACTCCCCAGGACTTTGGTTTGGGGGGGGCACCCTGGGCGACCGCCCCATCTGGGACCAGACTCACCTCTGGGAGGTCATTGCCCAGGATACAATCTAGGGGGAGGTCAGCACTGACTACCACCCTAAACCAGTCAAGGATACCCTCCCTCTCTAGGGGCACTATGGCTACAGGTTTGGAGGTGACCTCCCCTGTGGCTATCCTGACTTTCCTTGTCTCTCCTGGGACATACATGTCTGGGGTCACTAACCGGTCACTCACTATAGTGTGACTGGCACAGGTGTCTCTCAGGCCAGTGGTAGGGATCCCATTCACCTGAATGGGGTGGAAGTGCCTACTTCCACCCTCAGGGATCACCAGCTTACCATCTGGTCCTGTCTCCCAGCTCAATGCTAGGAGGACTTCATCATCTGAGGAGTCCTCCTCCATGGCTACACTGGACAGCCCAGTGCTAACCACCTTCTTTGGACAGGCTGCATCTCCTCTGAAGTGACCTGTCTGCTGACAGTCAAAGCAAGCCCTACTGTCCAAGAGCTTTTTTAACCCTGGGTCTCCCTGTCTCTGCTTGTCAGAGTGGGAGTGGGATTTACTCTCCTCCTTCTTAGGGTTCTGGGGTACAGAGGGAGTCTCTGTGGTGGGCTTACCACCTCCCTCCTTAGGTTTTTGGGGACCTGCCCCCCCCTTCTTGGAGTCTCCCCCCTGGGACTTGACAACCACCCTGGTTCTCAACCACTCATCAGCTGCCTCCCCTAGCTCTCTAGTGTTGGTCTGCTTAGAGTCCACTAGATGCTGGCGTAACCTTTCTTGGGTACAATTGGTCAAGATGTGTTCTCTCATGATCAGATTGTATAACCCCTCATAAGTATTTACTTTGTTACCAATAATCCAGCCCTCTAGTGCCTTAAGTGAGGTGTCTACAAAGTCCACCCAGGACTGGGTGCTTGTCTTTTGGGTGTCCCTAAACTTGAGCCTATACTGCTCTGGGGTAAGACCAAACTTTTTAGTCAAGCAACTCTTCATACTGGGGTATGAGTCTGCATCCTCCCCACTCATGGTTAGGAGCCTATCCCTCCCAGAGTTGGGAACTAACTCCCAAAGAAGTGAACCCCAGTACTGAGGCTTGACTCTCCTCATCTGGAGGGCCCTCTCAAAGGCCCCCAGCCACTTATCTATGTCATCCCGCTCTACATAGGCAGGAACCACCCCTTTGGGTAATCTGGGGGAAAAACCCCCACCCAGGGACACCTCAGCTTCTTTATCGCTGCCACCATCTCTTTTCTCCTTGTTTGCCCACTTTTTCTTTTCTAGGGCCAGCTTGTCTGCCTCCAAAGCTATGTATGCTAGCTGGGCCTCCAGCTCTCTTTCTCTGATGGATGGGTTCTCTCCTCCTGAAAGAACCCCCTTCCCACCACTAGCTTTGGGTCTGCCCCTAGTGACTGTATTTACTGAGGACCGTTCTTCCTCATCCTCACTTAGGCTCAGATGCCTTCCCTCCCCTGAGTGGTTAGAGCTAGCATCCTCCCCTTTTTCTCCCTCCTCTGGAGCTTCCTCTGAGTCTACCTCTTGGGCCTCAGCCCATGCTGTCAGGGATTTGATCAGGATTTGCTTCCTGAGATCAGTGGTTGCAGGCAACCCTCTTTCAATACACAACCCCCTAAGCTGGACTACTGTCAGTGTGGGTAGGCTAGCCAGATCAAGCTCCATGGTTCCCTGGTTTTGTGTCAACAAAAACTTTTTGCAAAAATTGGAAATACGAATTTAGAAAAATTACAAAAATTCAATAATTGAAATTAATCCAAATTAATAAAAAAATTAAAAAAAATAAAAATAAACAAAAATACTTTTTGCACTACGACAATTTAAAGGATTTTTAATTCGTTTTACTTAAAACTGTAATGTGATACTGAACACAAGTACAGGATCCCACCGCTGCCACCAAAAATGTTGGAAAATGGGTTATTGGTAAGGGCAGGTAGGTACCTACACCTAGCAACAAGCCACCAACCTCCACTTAGGTACAGTTAGGTCTCAGTAAATTAATCCCAGCTCAACCCTTGGTAGCTTGGCAACGAGCGTCAAGGCTTAACTTAGGAGACAGTGTGTAAAGCATTCAAATATCACAAAACAGTAATTAAATAAAACACAGGAAACAGTTTAAAAATCCAAAACCAATTTATAAAAATAGTTGATATTTTTATCTTTAAAATGACACAAAAACGAATAAAATCGGATAAAGGGAACCGGAGATATGAATTTTTCAAGAATTATTATTTTTCTAGCGCTTAGAAACAAAAAGCGCCAATCGGGTCATCTGGTTGCACCACGACCGGGGCAAAGTCAAAGTTTCAGGCCGACCGCGATGGAGCCCTGCTCGGCCACATGTCGCGGGAGGCCTCGGTTAAAAAGTTACCTTCTGACTCAGTCTTTATTTTGAAGATTTTCTTCAGCGGGACGAACCTGCCAGTCGAATCCGACCTCCTGGAGCCCTTGTCCGGATACGCGATGCTGGATTCCTCTGTAGAGATTTTTACCTTCGGACTTAGTCGTTTTTTCGAGGTGAAAATCCTTCGACCGGGGTAAACCTGGATCTTGATCCGACGTCCGTGGAGCCCTTCTCGGATACGATGGCTGGGAGGTCCCGGTCAACTTTTTACCTTCGGACTTAGTCTCTTTTTCTGAGATTTTTCTTTACCGGGATGAACCACCAAGTCAGGCCGGGTCGCGGTTGAGGCAAGCCGGCTAGAATTTCCGCGGCGGGTCTGTCCCTCTCTGGAGCTTTTTTACAAAAATTCTCAAATCTTCTCCAAACTTCTGGGGCTTCACCCAGATGTTCTTTTAAGGTTCTTTTGGGGTCCACAGCTCACCCCAAGGGTCCAGAAGTTCTGTGATGGTCCTTGGGGGGTGCAGACTTCAACTCCCAGAATGCACCTGGCGCAAACTCCTTTTTAGCCACTGGACAGTGGTCAGCTGGTCACTTTTCAGGAGTTGGTGCAGGGGGACTCTGGATAGCAATTTTTCACCTGTAGCAAACAGGGAGTCCCTCCTTGAACCAGTTGAATCCAGGCAAAGTCCTTCTTGTGGTGAAGCCCAAGTGTGCAGCTGGTGCAGTCCTTCTGAGTGCAGGTTCCAGGTGCAGGCCAGGGGTCCAGCAGGGCAGTCCTTCTTCTCCTTTAGTTCTTTTCTTCTTGAAATCTGGCGGGGATCTGAGGTGTGGGTGCAGGTCTGCCAGTTTTATCCTTGCTCCTGGGTGAAAAGCAGGGGGGTCCTGGTTCTCCAATCAGGTACAGGGTCGTCCCCCTGTGATGACCACTTCCTGGGAAGTGTGGCAAAAATCCATCCCAGAAGGCAACATTCTCTAAAAATCCATCATGGCTGAATCTGATTTTTGGAGGTTACATCTGGCTGAGCCCACCCCCTGGTGTGGCTAAAAATCATAAACACACCCCTCTCCTGCCCTCTCCTAATCTAATCAAGGGGGCACCTAGTTGTCTGGGGTTGCAGGATGTGTGGGTGTTGCTGGGTGCTCCAAATGTCCTTCTCTGCCTTTGAAGACCAGTTTGGCAGCCCTCCCCCTTCCTGCCTCACCATCTGCTGAGGGGAGATTCTCTCCCACAAGCACATTCCTTTGTGTGAAGCCAGGCCACTTCACACCTCATCAAGGCAGCTTGACTAAGCTGCTGCAGGCTGGCTAATCAGAGCACAGCAGCAAAAACAATGCAGGGCTGAAATTGGCAACTTTTTAGGTAAAGTCTAAAACTTTTTACCTGAACAAGTTATATTAAATCCAACAACTGGAAGTTTGGGGATTTATTACAACAATTAATTTGATACCAAATTCTTGGTATGCAACATTTAAGGAGACTTTAAAATTTAAAATAAAGTCTCCCCTTTCTAGCCTATGAAGGCCATTTACTTCAATGAGGGAAAAACGAATTTGGCTGTTTTTACCTCACCAGGGCTTATAAATCTATTTGTATAAAGTCCCTGCTTATAGTTACATGGCACCCAGCCCTAGGGGCACATAGGGCACACCTTAGGGGTGACTTATATGTAAAAATAAGGTAGTTTAAGACTTTGGAACTACTTTTAATTCCAAAGTCGAATTTGCATATATCTTTAATTTAAAAGCAGCCGGCAAGGCAGGCCTGCCTTTAAAATGACAGTGGGCACCTCAGCAGTGCACCTATGTGTGCACCACCTATGCTGTGGTCCCTAAACCTACATGCCCTACCATATACTAGGGACTTATAGGTAGGTTAACTTAGCCAATTATAATTAGCCTAATTTGCATATCCATTTTACACAGAGCACAGGCCCTGGGACTGGTTAGCAGTACCCAGGGCACCATCAGAGTCAGGAAAACACCAGCATAAAGTGGAAAATGGGGGCAAAAAGTTAGGGGGCCTCTGCAATCAGCCCTGTTTTCTCACACAAGCCCCCCCAGCCCACACGCCCAGGAGACTCAGCCCAACCCTGGGAGAGTCTTCCTGGCTTGTTAGGCGAGGAAGACAGTGAAGAAAACTGGCTGTCCCTTTGCAGGGCCTACTCTGCCTTACATCCTCCTGTCATGGTCACTCCCTCTGGGTAGTGAAGCCATCCCAACAGTGAAAGGACCCATCTCAAACTGAAACTTCCCTCTAGGGGGGTCTTCCTCCTCTCTCTCTGCCAACTTGGGTAGTGAGGTGCCCACCTCCCCTACTCCTAACTTTGCTAGGGCAACACCTAGCTTACCCAAAGAGGTCACCCAACACTTGAGCAACCCCACCATGACCAACAGGGTCAGGGGGCCTACTTTGCTATTGGCCCTGGGGTCTGCCTCCCAGGCCAAGTACAGTGCTGCCAGGAAGGCTAGCACCCAGCAGAGGCTACTGACAGCTGTCAGTACCCAGAACCACACCCTAAGCTCTCCACTGACAGGTGGCTGAGCTGCTTTAGGGGCAACTTTGGGGTCCTAGCACCCCTCTTGCTGTCTAGAGTGGGGGACTACCACCTCCTGTGGCAGACACCCTCCTTCCCCTCTCCCTTCTGTCAGTGCAGGGGCAACACCCTGCATCTGGACAGCTGCCTGACTACTCAGGACTTCTTCAGGGGAGGCCTCACCAGTGCCAACTCTGGGCTCCCCCCCTACTGGGGCAGAAGGCCTTTGGCTCCCTGGAACTCTCTTTAAGAGTGGCCTACCCTTCCTTTTCTTCTTTCCTTTTCTTGGGGACCCCTGTCTCCTAACTGTAGGAACTGACTCCCCAGGACTTTGGTTTGGGGGGGCACCCTGGGCGACCGCCCCATCTGGGACCAGACTCACCTCTGGGAGGTCATTGCCCAGGATACAATCTAGGGGGAGGTCAGCACTGACTACCACCCTAAACCAGTCAAGGATACCCTCCCTCTCTAGGGGCACTATGGCTACAGGTTTGGAGGTGACCTCCCCTGTGGCTATCCTGACTTTCCTTGTCTCTCCTGGGACATACATGTCTGGGGTCACTAACCGGTCACTCACTATAGTGTGACTGGCACAGGTGTCTCTCAGGCCAGTGGTAGGGATCCCATTCACCTGAATGGGGTGGAAGTGCCTACTTCCACCCTCAGGGATCACCAGCTTACCATCTGGTCCTGTCTCCCAGCTCAATGCTAGGAGGACTTCATCATCTGAGGAGTCCTCCTCCATGGCTACACTGGACAGCCCAGTGCTAACCACCTTCTTTGGACAGGCTGCATCTCCTCTGAAGTGACCTGTCTGCTGACAGTCAAAGCAAGCCCTACTGTCCAAGAGCTTTTTTAACCCTGGGTCTCCCTGTCTCTGCTTGTCAGAGTGGGAGTGGGATTTACTCTCCTCCTTCTTAGGGTTCTGGGGTACAGAGGGAGTCTCTGTGGTGGGCTTACCACCTCCCTCCTTAGGTTTTTGGGGACCTGCCCCCCCCTTCTTGGAGTCTCCCCCCTGGGACTTGACAACCACCCTGGTTCTCAACCACTCATCAGCTGCCTCCCCTAGCTCTCTAGTGTTGGTCTGCTTAGAGTCCACTAGATGCTGGCGTAACCTTTCTTGGGTACAATTGGTCAAGATGTGTTCTCTCATGATCAGATTGTATAACCCCTCATAAGTATTTACTTTGTTACCAATAATCCAGCCCTCTAGTGCCTTAAGTGAGGTGTCTACAAAGTCCACCCAGGACTGGGTGCTTGTCTTTTGGGTGTCCCTAAACTTGAGCCTATACTGCTCTGGGGTAAGACCAAACTTTTTAGTCAAGCAACTCTTCATACTGGGGTATGAGTCTGCATCCTCCCCACTCATGGTTAGGAGCCTATCCCTCCCAGAGTTGGGAACTAACTCCCAAAGAAGTGAACCCCAGTACTGAGGCTTGACTCTCCTCATCTGGAGGGCCCTCTCAAAGGCCCCCAGCCACTTATCTATGTCATCCCCCTCTACATAGGCAGGAACCACCCCTTTGGGTAATCTGGGGGAAAAAACCCCACCCAGGGACACCTCAGCTTCTTTATCGCTGCCACCATCTCTTTTCTCCTTGTTTGCCCACTTTTTCTTTTCTAGGGCCAGCTTGTCTGCCTCCAAAGCTATGTATGCTAGCTGGGCCTCCAGCTCTCTTTCTCTGATGGATGGGTTCTCTCCTCCTGAAAGAACCCCCTTCCCACCACTAGCTTTGGGTCTGCCCCTAGTGACTGTATTTACTGAGGACCGTTCTTCCTCATCCTCACTTAGGCTCAGATGCCTTCCCTCCCCTGAGTGGTTAGAGCTAGCATCCTCCCCTTTTTCTCCCTCCTCTGGAGCTTCCTCTGAGTCTACCTCTTGGGCCTCAGCCCATGCTGTCAGGGATTTGATCAGGATTTGCTTCCTGAGATCAGTGGTTGCAGGCAACCCTCTTTCAATACACAACCCCCTAAGCTGGACTACTGTCAGTGTGGGTAGGCTAGCCAGATCAAGCTCCATGGTTCCCTGGTTTTGTGTCAACAAAAACTTTTTGCAAAAATTGGAAATACGAATTTAGAAAAATTACAAAAATTCAATAATTGAAATTAATCCAAATTAATAAAAAAATTAAAAAAATAAAAAATAAACAAAAATACTTTTTGCACTACGACAATTTAAAGGATTTTTAATTTGTTTTACTTAAAACTGTAATGTGATACTGAACACAAGTACAGGATCCCACCGCTGCCACCAAAAATGTTGGAAAATGGGTTATTGGTAAGGGCAGGTAGGTACCTACACCTAGCAACAAGCCACCAACCTCCACTTAGGTACAGTTAGGTCTCAGTAAATTAATCCCAGCTCAACCCTTGGTAGCTTGGCAACGAGCGTCAAGGCTTAACTTAGGAGACAGTGTGTAAAGCATTCAAATATCACAAAACAGTAATTAAATAAAACACAGGAAACAGTTTAAAAATCCAAAACCAATTTATAAAAATAGTTGATATTTTTATCT
This sequence comes from Pleurodeles waltl, assembly GCF_031143425.1. Classification (NCBI taxonomy): domain Eukaryota; kingdom Metazoa; phylum Chordata; class Amphibia; order Caudata; family Salamandridae; genus Pleurodeles; species Pleurodeles waltl. The sequence goes on from NC_090449.1 coordinate 633,713,046, forward strand.
TTAAAATGACACAAAAACGAATAAAATCGGATAAAGGGAACCGGAGATATGAATTTTTCAAGAATTATTATTTTTCTAGCGCTTAGAAACAAAAAGCGCCAATCGGGTCATCTGGTTGCACCACGACCGGGGCAAAGTCAAAGTTTCAGGCCGACCGCGATGGAGCCCTGCTCGGCCACAAGTCGCGGGAGGCCTCGGTTAAAAAGTTACCTTCTGACTTAGTCTTTATTTTGAAGATTTTCTTCAGCGGGACGAACCTGCCAGTCGAATCCGACCTCCTGGAGCCCTTGTCCGGATACGCGATGCTGGATTCCTCGGTAGAGATTTTTACCTTCGGACTTAGTCGTTTTTTCGAGGTGAAAATCCTTCGACCGGGGTAAACCTGGATCTTGATCCGACGTCCGTGGAGCCCTTCTCGGATACGATGGCTGGGAGGTCCCGGTCAACTTTTTACCTTCGGACTTAGTCTCTTTTTCTGAGATTTTTCTTTACCGGGATGAACCACCAAGTCAGGCCGGGTCGCGGTTGAGGCAAGCCGGCTAGAATTTCCGCGGCGGGTCTGTCCCTCTCTGGAGCTTTTTTACAAAAATTCTCAAATCTTCTCCAAACTTCTGGGGCTTCACCCAGATGTTCTTTTAAGGTTCTTTTGGGGTCCACAGCTCACCCCAAGGGTCCAGAAGTTCTGTGATGGTCCTTGGGGGGTGCAGACTTCAACTCCCAGAATGCACCTGGCGCAAACTCCTTTTTAGCCACTGGACAGTGGTCAGCTGGTCACTTTTCAGGAGTTGGTGCAGGGGGACTCTGGATAGCAATTTTTCACCTGTAGCAAACAGGGAGTCCCTCCTTGAACCAGTTGAATCCAGGCAAAGTCCTTCTGGTGGTGAAGCCCAAGTGTGCAGCTGGTGCAGTCCTTCTGAATTTTTCAAGAATTATTATTTTTCTAGCGCTTAGAAACAAAAAGCGCCAATCGGGTCATCTGGTTGCACCACGACCGGGGCAAAGTCAAAGTTTCAGGCCGACCGCGATGGAGCCCTGCTCGGCCACAAGTCGCGGGAGGCCTCGGTTAAAAAGTTACCTTCTGACTTAGTCTTTATTTTGAAGATTTTCTTCAGCGGGACGAACCTGCCAGTCGAATCCGACCTCCTGGAGCCCTTGTCCGGATACGCGATGCTGGATTCCTCGGTAGAGATTTTTACCTTCGGACTTAGTCGTTTTTTCGAGGTGAAAATCCTTCGACCGGGGTAAACCTGGATCTTGATCCGACGTCCGTGGAGCCCTTCTCGGATACGATGGCTGGGAGGTCCCGGTCAACTTTTTACCTTCGGACTTAGTCTCTTTTTCTGAGATTTTTCTTTACCGGGACGAACCACCAAGTCAGGCCGGGTCGCGGTTGAGGCAAGCCGGCTAGAATTTCCGCGGCAGGTCTGTCCCTCTCTGGAGCTTTTTTACAAAAATTCTCAAATCTTCTCCAAACTTCTGGGGCTTCACCCATATGTTCTTTTAAGGTTCTTTTGGGGTCCACAGCTCACCCCAAGGGTCCAGAAGTTCTGTGATGGTCCTTGGGGGGTGCGGACTTCAACTCCCAGAATGCACCTGGCGCAAACTCCTTTTTGGCCACTGGACAGTGGTCAGCTGGTCACTTTTCAGGAGTTGGTGCAGGGGGACTCTGGATAGCAATTTTTCACCTGTAGCAAACAGGGAGTCCCTTCTTGAACCAGTTGAATCCAGGCAAAGTCCTTCTGGTGGTGAAGCCCAAGTGTGCAGCTGGTGCAGTCCTTCTGAGTGCAGGTTCCAGGTGCAGGCCAGGGGTCCAGCAGGGCAGTCCTTCTTCTCCTTTAGTTCTTTTCTTCTTGAAATCTGGCGGGGATCTGAGGTGTGGGTGCAGGTCTGCCAGTTTTATCCTTGCTCCTGGGTGAAAAGCAGGGGGGTCCTGGTTCTCCAATCAGGTACAGGGTCGTCCCCCTGTGATGACCACTTCCTGGGAAGTGTGGCAAAAATCCATCCCAGAAGGCAACATTCTCTAAAAATCCATCATGGCTGAATCTGATTTTTGGAGGTTACATCTGGCTGAGCCCACCCACTGGTGCGGCTAAAAATCATAAACACACCCCTCTCCTGCCCTCTCCTAATCTAATCAAGGGGGCATCTAGTTGTCTGGGGTTGCAGGATGTGGGGGTGTTGCTGGCTGCTCCAAATGTCCTTCTCTGCCTTTGAAGACCAGTTTGGCAGCTCTCCCCCTTCCTGCCTCACCATCTGCTGAGGGGAGATTCTCTCCCACAAGCACATTCCTTTGGGTGAAGCCAGGCCACTTCACACCTCATCAAGGCAGCTTGACTAAGCTGCTGCAGGCTGGCCAATCAGAGCACAGCAGCAAAAACAATGCAGGGCTGAAATTGGCAACTTTTTAGGTAAAGTCTAAAACTTTTTACCTGAACAAGTTATATTAAATCCAACAACTGGAAGTTGTGGGATTTATTACAACAATTAATTTGATACCAAATTCTTGGTATGCAACATTTAAGGAGACTTTAAAATTTAAAACAAAGTCTCCCCATTCTAGCCTATGAAGGCCATTTACTTCAATGAGGGAAAAACTAATTTGGCTGTTTTTACCTCACCAGGGCTTATAAATCTATTTTTATAAAGTCCCTGCTTATAGTTACATGGCACCCAGCCCTAGGGGCACATAGGGCACACCTTAGGGGTGACTTATATGTAAAAATAAGGTAGTTTAAGACTTTGGAAGTACTTTTAATTCCAAAGTCGAATTTGCATATAACTTTAATTTAAAAGCAGCCAGCAAGGCAAGCCTGCCTTTAAAATGACACTGGGCACCTCAGCAGTGCACCTATGTGTGCTCCACCTATGCTGTGGTCCCTAAACCTACATGCCCTACTATATACTAGGGACTTATAGGTAGGTTAACTTAGCCAATTATAATTAGCCTAATTTGCATATCCATTTTACACAGAGCAGAGGCCCTGGGACTGGTTAGCAGTACCCAGGGCACCATCAGAGTCAGGAAAACACCAGCATAAAGTGGAAAATGGGGGCAAAAAGTTAGGGGGCCTCTGCAATCAGCCCTGTTTTCTCACATGAGGTATCGCTGAGCACCTGCCTATCTCAAACTAGATCACATAATGATATTATTAATGTAAACTACAAATAGCTTACCCTCAGTGTGAGCAGCATGCTATCCGGAAAAAAGATAGCATTGTTGAACACAAATATAACAAATATAGTTAATACCCACCGAGCCCTGGAATCTCGATGCCTAGCTGCTGTCGATCGATGATGTCCACCCAGCACTGCATCAGCTGCTGGGTGGTGAACTGGACCTAGCTGATGTGCTGCACACACCTGTGTACCCTCCCACAACCCAGCCAATGCTCCATCTGGGGGCACCCACTGCCAGGCCTACTGTCTGCTGCCAACCTGGAGGGGAGATGGTGCTGCACATACAAAACAGTGCTGCCACCTCCACCTTACAAAAGATGAGTGGGAGCTGCACCCCTTGGTGGCACCTCTGGCCATAAGGTAGGGAGCTGTTGCTGCTGGCAGTTTGGGGGATGTTGGTGCTGCTGCAAGCTACAAAATGTTACAAAAACAATGAAAAAATGAAAAAGTATTGATAGGCAGACAGAAAAACAGACACTAATGCAATAAATAAAAAACGAGGGATAGATTAATCAGGAGGGTGGAAGATTGAAAAGATTAGAAAGGGATTCCATTTTTTAAAAAAAAGGCCCAGCACCATGAACAGAGTAAGAAAACAAGATGGCTGTGCCCATGCGAACTGAATGTGAGGACTTACTTCATGTTACATTTGACGTAAAACACAATGCAAATGGGTGAGATGGGAAACTCTGTCCATCCGCAGAAGTCCGTGTAGCGGGCAGAGTTTTTTAACTACTTCGCTGAGTCGCACGTAGCATGACTCTGCAAACTTCACCCAGGCCTACAAATTACACAAATCACCCAGATTCTTGAGAAAAGGGTTTGAAGAAAGCAGACTAGAGTCCCACTAAAATGAGCTCCACAGAATCCCCAAGTAGAGAAGCCACCACTGCAAGCAAGAGTATACACAATGTTAAAAGATCTGTGTTGTAGATACACTTACTCATAAAACATGAAACCTTCACGGCAAAAATGCCAGTAACAGTGCCCAAGACAACAGAGGGCTCTGTAGCAACAGTATTTTCTGCTGCTGCGGAGTGCCCCAAGTATCCTCATTCAGCCCGACGCTTTTCAACATCTACATGGCCCCACTCGCCAAGATCACTATACAACATTAGCTAAACATAGGCTCTCATTATGACTTCAGTGGTCTTTTCACAAGACCGCCGAAGTCACGGGAGCCAGAAGACAGCCAATGCTGGTGGTCTTCCGACCACCATATTACGAGTACTAAAGGATTTTCTGCCACAATTTGGACGGAAATCCTTTAGTAATTGTGCTGGTGGTGAGGGTCGTGGGCCCCTCTAAAAGGACTCCACCAGCTTTATTACAACCAGTAATATGGCCTGGCACCGTCCTGATTGCGGGGTGCTGCTGGCAGTGGAAGTGCCTGTTCCCTGCTGGATGACCTACTCGCCGGAAAAGGGAAATCGATTGTCCAACAAGGGATGGGGGTGGGAAGGTGGTGGGTGTTGTGTGTGCGTGTGTGAGTGGGTGTTTGAATGGGTGTGTGCATGCGTGGGTGTATGGGGGTTTGAATGTGTGTATGATTGTTGAAGTGAATGCATGTATGTGTCTGTGTGAGTGAATGCGTGTATGTGTTTGTGTGAGTGCGTGTGTCTATGTAAGTATTGGTGAATGACTGTATGAGGGGTGCGTGTAGGTGTGTGTGCGAATGTGTGTATGTGGGGAGGGTTTGGGGGTTCTGGTATGAAAGAGGGTGCAGGAGGGGTGCTGTAGTGGAAGGGAGGTGGGGGCCCTGGAATGGAAGGGGGTGGGGGAGGGGAGTTCTAGTATGTAAGGGGGGTGTGGAGGGGTGTTGGGATTGCAGGGGGAAGTAATCTACAATGACAAGAAAGAAATTTCCTGTCACTGGTCACTTTTCCACCAGGATTTTTGTGGCGGTGCTACCACTGCGTAACCCTGGTGGAAAGCCAACTCTTACTACCGCCTGCAGTGTCTTCTTTGGAGCACCCGGTTCAAGATGCTAATCTCCTGCCTGGCTGTCCAAACGCCTGGGGGTTACAGGCAAGGTTGTGGCTGGTTGGCAGAGGCCAACCCGCCACACTCATAATGTGGCAGTCTTCATTGCCAGCCTGTCGGTGGCGAGACCGCCACCTTAGCCCTGGCAGTCTTTGGACCGCCATGGTCATAATGTAGGCCAAGTCTCCTGCACTGATGTCACCCAACTGATCCTCTCCCTGAGAGCAATCGCTGCCTGGATGGAGGCCAGCTAACTCTACCTCAGCTCAGACAAGACAGAGATTCTTGTGATCGACTCCATGCCTTTTGCCTCGAATGACTCCTGGTGGCCCACCACACTAGGTAACACCCCTGCCCCTATAGACCATGCGCGCAACCTGGGCATCATCCTGGCTCCACTCTATCGATAACCAGCCAAGTTAATGCCGTCTCCTCATCTGGCTTCCACACCCTCCGTCTCCTGCAGAAGATCTTCAAATTGATTCCCTTCGACATAAGGAAGACAGTCACCCACGCACTCATCTCCAGCAAACTGGACTACGGCAAAGCACTATATTCCGGCATTACCAAGAAACATCAATCAAGACTACAACGAGTCCAAAATGCAGCAGCCAGACTTATCCTGGACAGCCCCCGACAGAGCCGAATCTTCTCCCACTTCAGAGATCTAAACTGGCACCCAGTCAACAAGTGCATCACATACAAACTCCTGATCCATACCTTCAAAGCACTGCATAATACAGGACCAGCATACCTCAACCACCGCCTCACCTTCTATATACCCAACAGACATCTCTGTTCCTCCCAGCTCACCTTTGCAGCCGTCTCAAAGATATAGAAAAGTACAGCAGGAGGAAGATCCTTCTCCTACCTAGCAGCCCGGACATGGAACACACTTCCCCTCAAGCTCAGACAGACTGCAACACTGAAGCAGTTCAGGAAGGACCTCAAGACCTGGCTCTTTGACTGAGCAGCAGGCTGTCTTTCAGTGCCTTGAGACCTTTTGGGTGATTAGATGCACTTCATAAATCCTTGATTGATTGATTGATTGTTTGAGCTGCCACTACCAAGCGGAAATCTAACTGTAGAATACACAAACACTTGCCAACCTAATAATAAACTTTGGTAAGAATCATCCACAATTGATACGGACATACATGCTTTGAGCCAAAAAATAATGAAACATAAATGTTTATTAAATCAATCACTTTGTGCTTATTCATTAACAGGGCTATATATGAATTAATGCCTACTACATCTAAATCTAGACAATTAAGGAATATTTTAGTTCAACTAAACATGATGCAAAGCAATCACATCAAATGTCGCGGTAGTACAAAATACCCCCATCTCCGAAATCCAAAACACAATCTTACTCACAATTCACTACCTTGACAATCATGCCACATTCATACTAAGCTCTGAACACAAAACCCTTACAAAATTAAAAGTGGTACAGATACTGACACACCAAAACATCTAAGGGGGTCATTACAACATTGCCGGTAAAAGCCGCTTACCGCCGTGCAGAAGACCGCCAACACACCGCCGCGGCCGCGGAATTCTGCCACAGCTATTATGACCCACAGCTCGGAATCCGCCAAAATCTAGACACCCACACAAGTCCGCCACACCAAAGGTCAGTGATAAACTGGAGATAACAAAACCTCCACCGTCACGGCAACAGGAATATGCCCACACTATCACGACCCACGAATCCCCGCGGCAGTCTTTCAACCGCGGTATTCCATTGGCGGTACACACCGCCACGCTCAAACTACAAACACACTCTTACAAAACACTACCACATTGGACAAATCGAAATACACACACCTGATACACATACACACACCACTCCCTCACACACAATACAATATAAAACACACACCCACATCACCCACAAACCCCTACGACAACAATTGTGACAGAAGGCCAGAGAGAGACACCACCAGAAACAACACTAGCATCCACAGGCACTCAACACCATCACTCACACAACATTCACACACCTCACACAACAAACCTCTAAATATCACCCCACACATCACAACACACACCATCCCACACATCACCCACACCACCCCATGGCACGGCAAAGACACCCCAGGTTCTCTGAGGAGGAACTCAGGGTCATGGTGGAGAAAATCATCTGGGTAGAGCCAAAGCTATTCGGATAACAGGTGCAGCACACCACCATAGCTAGGAAGATGGAGCTATGGCGCAGAATCGTGGACAGGGTCAATGCAGTGGGACAGCACCCAAGAACTAGGGATGACATCAGGAAGAGGTGGAATGACCTACGGGGGGAGGTGCGTTCCATGGTTTCAAGACACCAGGGCCCGTATTTATACTTTTTTTGCGCCGCATTTGCGTCGTTTTTTGACGCAAAAACAGCGCAAACTTGCAAAATGCCATTGTATTTTGTAGGTTTGCGCCATTTTGCGTCAAAAAGCGGCGCAAATGCAGCGCTAAAAAAAGTATAAATATGGGCCCAGATTGCAGTTCAGAGGACTGGCGGCTGACCCCCACCTCCTCCCTCAGAACTAACAACATGGGAGGATCAGGTCTTGGCTGTACTGCATCCCGAGGGCCTCGCAGGAGTAGCTGGAGGAATGGACTATGGTAAGTCAAACCTTAAACTACCATATCCCCCACCCTACCTGCTTGCTATCACATACCCCTACCCTTGCCCTCACCCCCATCACTCCAACTCCTCACACATATCCCACTATCACAAACCACACATCCCAAACCCTGCATGCAACACCAAAGCATGGACACCCATCACCAAAGCATGTCCACTGCACTTACCCATACACCGCCCTAAACCATTATCACCGAAGGTCCCACACAAGAATGGAAGCACTGGGGTACAGGGTGACCCACCCATTGCACTCCATGGCACACAGATGCAATAATCATGCCTTTACACCCCTGCAGGACCCCTACCCAACGTCACCAGACAGGAGGGCCCAGACATGTCCACTCCACCCACAGAAGAGGCCCACAGTGATGACAGCAGCTCTGTCCAACTGGATCAAGATGAACAGCCCGGCCCATCTGGGACCTCGGGACAGTCGGTTCCCCTCACACTGGCACAGGCCACTAAAGAGCTTCCCCCCTTTGGAAACACCAGCACAGCACCCACCTACGGGCCCATCCCTCTGTCCCCAGGACACGTCAAGCAGTAGTGTGTCCACCACTACAGGGAACCCAGGCTAACCCACCACCCCAACAACACCAGGGACCTGGGGGCAGTGGTAGTGGGCACACAGTTCAGGGAACAGAGGCCCAGGAACACAGGGGAACTGGGAGGGCTGTTGTACGACAGGGGGAGGACAGGCCCAGGGAACCCACTCATAATGGGAGCCTACCACCATTCCCAGGAGACAATGGCAACAGTACTGGCCAAGTTTCAGGAGACCCAGCGGCTGCAGGAGGAACAGTATTTGGGGTTCAGGGAGGAACTCAAATCCATCAATTCCACCCTGGGTACCATTGTAGGGGTGCTGAAGGAACTCGTCAACTCCTGGAGGGACACTGTGGCACAACAAGGGGCCCCTGACACTAGCCTGGACAATGAACTGCCCACCACCTCCGCCGGCGCTAGTGGACAGGAGACACCGCCAGAGGACCACGACACCAGCACCCCACCCCCTGCAGATGGAGAACCACCCCACAAGCGGTCCCTGAGATCCAGGACAAAGACAGAGAGCAATGCCAAGACCCCACCAAGAAATGAGACCACCCGGATTGTCATCCTTCTGTCCCACTTTGTCACCCTGTCCATCCTTGAACTGCCCTAGCTCCACTTCCTATGCCCTTTTGGACAATGCACCTGTGAGACTAATAGACTGGACTCTGCCATGGACATTCCTCCACCATCACCCCAGACCAATTTACTACCCCCTCCACTATTTAGCACTTAAATAAACTCCCTTAAATCACAAAACAATCTGGAGTCAGTCTGTGCTTTTGAAAATGTGTATTTGCAATAACTGTGGAAAAATGCTATAACCAATGTAATGTCAACATACCTATGTCACACAGCTCTAGTCCATGCGTAAACAAAGCAGAGGTCACACAGTGGGACCCACATCTGTGAAATCGAAAGGGAAAGTGACATCTCAGCGTCCATACACTGGGTGAAAATGACAGACAGATGAGAGGTAGAAGAATTAAATCAGATGTAGCAGGCAGTGTTGTCTTCTTACCTGTGTCTCATTGGAAGTATTACTGGATTACCGTGTTCCTGTTCTCTATGTCCTCTTCTTCTGCTTCCTCATCTTCACTGTTCACAGGCTCCACAGCTGCCAGAGCACCTCCACCTGGACCATCCTCCTGCCGAAAAGGCACCTGTCATCGCAAAGCCAAGTTGTGAAGCATACAGCAGGCCACGATGATCTGCCACACCTTCTTTGGTGAGTAGAATAGGGAACCACCTGTCATATGGAGGCACCGGAACCTGGCCTTCAGGAAGCTGAAGGTCCTCTCTATAATCCTCCTAGTTCGCCCATGGGCCTCATTTTAGCATTCCTCTGCCCTTGTCCTGGGATTCATCACTGGGGTCAGTAGCCATGACAGGTTGGGGTAACCAGAGTCACCTGCAAATGGCGAGGGACAACTGTTAGACACACACTAACTCTTAGGGACATACCCAGACACCTAGTCACAATGTATTGGGTCCATGTCCTCACCTAAAAGCCACACATGGTGCCTCTGGAGTTACCCCATCACATAAGGGATGCTGCTATTCCGCAGCATGTAAGCGTCATGCACTGAGCCAGGAAACTTGGCATTTACATGGGAGATGTACTGGTCGTCCAAACACACCATCTGCACATTCATAGAATGGTAACTCTTCTGGTTTCTGTACACCTGTTCACTCCTGCGGGGGGACCAAGGCCACATGTGTCCCATCAATGGCACCTATGATGTTGGGGATATGTCCCAGGGCATAGAAGTCACCTTTCACTGTGGGCAAATCCTCCACCTGAGGGAACACGATGTTGCTGAGCATGTGTTTCAGCAGGGCAGACAACACTCTGGACAACACGTTGGAGAACATAGGCTGGGACATCCCTGATGCAATGGCCACTGTTGTTTGAAAAGACCCACTTGTTAGGAAATGGAGTACTGACAGGACCTGCACTAGAGGGGGGATTCCTGTGGGATGGCAGATAGCTGACATCAGGTCTGGCTCCAACTGGGCACACAGATCCAGGATTGTGGTACGATCAAGTCTGTATGTGACAATTACATGTGGCTCCTCCATTGTCGACAGGTCCACCAGCGGTCTGTACACCGGAGGATACCGCCATCTCCTCACCTGCCCCAGCGGACGTGCTCTATGGAGGAGAACAGCGAGCAGAGAGTCAACCAACTCTGAGGTACGTAAACACAACTTTATAGCAAAATGTTTTAAAATTTATATATGGATGTATTAGTGTTTAAGAAAGGCATAGATATGTGTGACGCAGTCAAAATTAATGCCATGTGGCCGCCTGAAATGGCGACTGCCTGACCTGTAATGTAGGACAAAGGGATATGAGGTAACTGCGCTGGCGTTGTACACCTTCGCGGTAGGCGGTCGAAGACCGCTGCGCAATCCTGCATTGGTAAACATTGGACCCTATGGGTCCCAGGAGCCAATGACGATGTACGCCGGCAGTGACGATACGCACCGCCGCAGACGTCACCGCCATTTTCTCTCTGTTCAATCACTTGATGCCTGATCTTCGACAGGAGAGGACCTACACTGCAAGTGCTGCTGTGACCTCAGTCTGGAAGAGACAATGGCTCATGTGTCTGGGGAAAGGGCCCCTGCCTTCAGCACAGAGGAGTTGGAGAAACTAGTGGACGAGGTCCTCCCCAGTACACGCTACTCTACGGTCCTCCAGACAAACAGGTAAGTACTCTGTGAGCATGCCAAGTGGGAAATGCCTGTGTGGAGTGGTGTTGATGAAAGATAGCGGGGGGAGAATGAGGCGTGCATGATACAACGGTGAGTGCATGTGCATCATGGCAAGGGTAGGGATGCGGTCCAATTACTGTGACGGTGCGGACGGTTATATCTTCTCCTTTTCCCCGTACTATTCATGTAGGTCAGCGCCCACCAGAAGAAGGATATTTGGCGGAGCACCCACTGATGGAAAAGATGGGAGGACATTCGCCGCTGGAGCAAGAAGACGGCAGAGGCCCAGCTGGGGATGGCCTCCCAATGTGGGAGGGGTGCCCGTCGCACCATGACCCCGCTGATGTTCCGGATCCTGGCAGTGGCATATCCAGACTTGGATGGGTGCTTGAGGGCATCACAGCAGCCACAAGGGGGTGAGTACACTCTCATTCTGCTGATTCAGCGCACATTGTAGGTGTCTGGGTGGGGGAGGTGGGCTGTGGGTTCCCCTAGGCCAGGGTGAGTTTAGTAGGCAAGGTCCCTTCTTAAGGAAGGCCGTGTGGCACCCCACCCCACCTGTGTTCAGAGCCAACTACACCTAGTCAGGCTCCTGTGACTTCCATGTGTGGAGCAATCGGGCATAGGTCTTGTAACCCATGTCCCTGTGGTTAATTAGGGAACTCTAAGTGCACGGCGTAGTGCAGGGGGCTTCTGTGTCTGTAGTGTACACCAACGGTAGTGGTATTGGATGCACTCAACATGTCTTTCTTCTGTCTTCCCCCCCTTTTTGTGGCCTCCCTGGTCTTGTGTGCATTAGCATCATCAGGCAGAGGAGCAGTGCCAGCGGAGCAGGAGGGAGCTGCATCCCACATGGCCCTGGAGGGCGACACAACGGAGTCAGAAGCCACCAGTTGGACGGAGGGGAGCTCCACGGCGGGGACAGGAGCTGAGACCAGCGACACGGACTCCTCCTCTGATGGGAGCTCCCTTGCGGTGGCGGGCCCCTCTGTGCCCACCGCATCTACAGGTACAGCCGCCACTCCCCCTACCAGCACCGCCCTCCAAGCAGCCCCTCAGCGTGTGCCCGTGGCCGCTCACCCAGGAGGGTAGGCATCTCCTTCACCCCAGGCACTTCAGGCCCTGCCCCAGTCAGCCCTGCTGCCCTCAGTGAGGAGGCCATGGACCTCCTCAGGTCCCTCACTGTTGGGCAGTCTACCATTTTGAATGCCATCCAGGGTGTAAAGAGGCAATTGCAACAGACCAATGCATAGCTGGAGGGCATTCATTCTGGTCAGGCTGCCCAACAGCGAGCTTTTCAGACTCTGGCCTCAGCACTGATGGCAGCCATTGTCCCTGTCTCTAGCCTCCCCCCTCCAACTTCCTCCACCCAGACCCAAACCCCTGTACCTCAACCTATCCCAAGCACACCATCAGAGCAGCATGCACACACCTCAGCACACAAGGGAAGCTTAGGCAAACATAAGCACCACACATCCCACAGGCACTCACGCAAGCATCATACACATGCAGACATACCAACATCCACTGCCTCCACTGTGTCCCCCTCCTCCTCGTCTCCCTCCTCCCTCCCAGTCTCGTCTCTACTCACACCTGCATGCACTACATCTTCAGCCACTTCCTCCATCACCAGCACACCCACCACCACACCCCGCTCACGTGCAGTCACCACCCCCACTACCATTCACACATCCGTGTCCTCTCCCAGTGTGTCTGTGAGCCCACCTCCCAAGGTACACAAATGCAGCTACACACCCACCCAACAGCCATCCACCTCACGACAGCCTCAAGACCATGCACCTTCACCCAAAGTCAGCAAACGTACACCTCCTACAACCACTACCTCTTCCTCCACTCCCCAACCCCCTCCATCTACCCATCCTAGTGTGTCCAAAAAACTTTTCCTGTCCAACCTTGACCTCTTCCCCTCACCTCCCCCACCCCTTCAGTCTCCTAGAGCCCGCCTTTCCAGGTCCCAACCCAGCACCTCAGCCACAACATCTGCAGGAACAGTGGTGCCAGTAGTAACCGGATTCTGGAGTGCACCAAACAGCAGTCCAGCCAGTGTGCCAAGGAGCCAGACCACGGACAGTCCCCCACCTCAAAAGCACAAAAAGTTGGCCAGTGCCCAGCAGGAGAGAAGCACAACATCTACCACCAAAGCCTCTCCCAGGGGTACAGTTGGGAGTGGGAAGACAGCTGCGCCACCATCCAAGGTGGGGAAGGGGCACAGAAAAACAGGCAAGTCGGCGAAAACCTGCACAGCAGACAAGACCGCCACCAGCACCGCTGCCAAGGACACCGCTGCCACAAGCACCGCTGCCAAGGACACCGCCGCCACCAGCACCACTGCCAAGGACACCTCCGCCACCAGCACCGCTGAACAGGACACCACCACCACCAGCAGGACACCACCACCACCAGCACCGCTGACAAGGACACCGCCGCCACCAGCACCGCTGAACAGGACACCGCTGCCACCAGCACCGCTGAATAGGACACCGACGCCACAAGCTCCGCTGCCAAGGACACCGCCTCCACCAGCACCGCTGAACAGAACACCGCCGCCAACAGCACCGCAGGCCAATGAGCGCCAAAGCTTCCGACGCTACTGAGGCCACCACGAGCAGGATGAATCACTCTGGGCACAAGGCCCCCTCCAGAACCAGTGAAGTATCACAACCACTACCTCAGTCCTTGGCAGGATGAAGCACTCTGGGCACAAAACCCCCTCCAGAACCAGTGAGGAAACAAAAAGAAATAGAGACAAGAAAAAGTTCCACCTACAATATATCGATCTAAAATCAAAACATGCATCCTATAGTGTCACACAGCCCATGCCACAGCCCAGGTGATGGAAATTTACAGTGAGACGTGATTCCAATATGCCACCAGTGCCACAGCCCATTGGGGCTCAAGAATTGATGTTCATACCGCAGCTGGCAAGCCACAGGGTTCTCTCACTTCCAATGGTTTAAAGATAATGCTACTTCCAGAGGTCAGCTGCGAAGGAACAACTACTCACCAGCGACAGAAGTATATGGTACACATATATAAGGAAAAGAGTTAAGTACCACAAACGTTGTGTGTGTGTGTGTATATTTATCACAGAAGGCGAAAAAAGCCGGCTATCTTACCTTACCTCATAAATATGTCGAGGAAAATACAATACACACAGGGTTCTACACTCTATGATAGAAAGGGGAAAAGAGCATTACTGTAGGCCTGCCAACTCACACATCTGCTGGATGCCAAATCCAGAACATACTGGCTAATAAAAGGGAGCCGCAGGAGGGAATCTCAAAAAGTAAGAATGCCCAGGAACTCGTGTACTGGTCTCTGCAAACAAAAGAGAAAAGCAAAGATGTCTGACACTCTTATACCCAGGGCCGACAGTCTCCTATTTTGACAAGCTAACTTCTCACATATTTGGAGGAGAGAGCACATGCACTTTAGCACTGGTTGGAAGTGGAAAAGTGCTCAGAGTGCTATGACCAACAAAAACGAATTTTGCAAAAACAGGAGGAGGAAGGAAAAAAGTTTGGGATGACCCTGCAGAAAGGGTCAGGTGAATAGGGTCCACATCCCACCTGTTCCAGGCTGGGAATTAGGCCCCTGCCCATGAATATTGGGGGGTACACACACACACACGGGGCATCCTTAGTGGGACAATGCCTAAGGTCTGACAGGGGATGCTCTTGTGACTTTCAGCATACATCAGTGAGATGGGGTTGGTCTTTGGTAGGTTTGGGGAGCATTGTCAGCGTAATGGCATGTGGGTGCAAGGATTGCACCTGGTAGAATGCTCCAAAAGTGACAGGTTCGGTGGGATGGCACTGGCTGCTTGGTAGTCTACGTTAGCATGAATTTGTTGTTCGTGCTGTTTAGTGAGGCACACAACTTTTTGTAATGCATATCGTTTGTTACTTATGTATTTTGTTTTTGCCTTTTACCTATTTGACGTACTGCTTTTGGAGATGTCACTGTGCAACCTGTAGGTCCTAGATTTGAATCTTGTCAGTACATATTCAGCCTTCGGTGGTCAGACAATTTAGTATCCTTGCACAGGGTAGAAAGGACAACCACTGTTTTATAGTTCACTTTGTCTTGTGTACTGTGTACTTAATCAAAACTATTTACATGCCATTCAAATATCCTGAAACCAATTCATCCATAGATCATACAAAGGAAGCTCGGAGTAGCTATACAGATTCGAACCGCTAAAGTCACTGTTTAAAGCCAGTGTTCTGTAATTATTGGAAACACTTTTAGTGTTGTATGGCATGTTAGTATGCTGATTAACATAAACAATATACTTTTCCTGAACTTTTAAACATAAATTCAACGAAAATCATTAAATAAGTGAACATTATTGAGGAAAAATCTATTCGTACAATACATGTGGGGGTCAGAGTACTGTAGATTGAGAGACACTGGTAAATAAGTACATGTGCAACTGCAATTGAGTTGGGGGTGGAAAAGGTGGAGTAAAGGAAAAAACTTCGGGTCCTATTTACAAAAAAGCGGTGCATCGGTCCCATTGCACCATTTTTCTCATGTCGTTTCTGCCCTACCTAAAGAAACCATGGTTGCGTCATAATTACAATATGGCACACCCCGGCAGTCATTAGGACAATAGCGTCAACATTTTTTTACATCAACATTTTTTATGCTACTGCGGCAAAGCACAGGGAGGCCCATTGATTAAAATGTGCGCATCATTTTTACGCATGGTCTGAGCAGGCATTAAAAATGACTGAAAAAATGGTGCAGTGAAATCTTGTAAATTTGACTTGCCATTTTTTCGGGCCTCCCTCCGTCAGAATGCTTACCTTGCATACATTATGCCTGGTGCAAGCATAATGTGGCACAAGGGTTTACAAAGTGGCGCAATGCAAGCATTTCCCCACTTTGTAAATATGGCATGGGAGAAAGGCCTTAAAGCCACCTTAGCAAAAAAAATGCTGCTAGGGTGGCACAAGTTGGGGATAGGGGCTTCTAAATATGCCCCTACCTTTCTAAAATGGAGGTAGGATATTCAAAACGTTGAAGAGGTAGATTAGAGTGTTGTGAGGCATCAGTAGTCCTATCCTTTAAAAAAAAAAAAAGAAACGGAGGGAGGAATGATTTAGCATTTATGGGCCCAAATTTAAGAAGGGCCTAGTACCATCTAGTGCCGCATTAAGGTCACTTTGTTTATGCTAATGTGGCATTAGGTTGGCAAAAATGCCATGCCTATTTTAAAAAGTGGTGCAATACATGCATTGCGCCACTTTGTAAACCCTTGAGCCACATTATGCCTACGCCAGACATATTGTATCCAAGGGGGCATTCCTCAATTAGGAGGCCCAGAAGAAATGCTCAGTGAAATCTATGAAATTCCACTTCGTCATTTATAACGCCTCTTCAGTACAGGAGTTACATTGAGGCACAACATTGTTTATAATAGGCCTCTATGTAATTTGTATCATTGGCTGCAACATTTTTGGCGCTAATCCTGCAAAGTACCACAATAGCGTCAGAAATTATAACAATATTGATCCTACCGTGGGCCATGGTGAACCATATCATAAATACGGTGCACACATGGTGGCGTTAAGGTGGTTCAATGGGGACACATAATGAAGCCTCACTTTTCTTAAATCAGGGTCATGGTTTCTTGAAACTAGGATTTTCAAGACACAGACCACCTGTATGCAAGCCTCACGAGAAAGGAAAGGCTGAAATGGAGCTTGCTGTCCAACACGATTCCCAGTATTTTTTCAGTAGGAACAATTATAAAGTAGATCCCTTCTGAAGTGAGACATAATAGTTTCCAAAGGGTTGTGATGGCACTTTAACAGGTCTTATTCCCAGTGCATCTGGAAAGGAGAGACATATTTTACTTGAGATTTTTAGATGCCACTGATACAGATTTAAGTATTTACAGTCTGGTATAAACAACGAGGATTCATCCAGTACGATAGAGCCATAAAATACCTTCATGTGCAAGGATTAAACATTCAGAAAGGAAGATTCTTGAGATTTCTTAATGAAATTCTGCTCACAAAAATCAATGAATTTTTTTAAATCGAGAGAATGATGACATGTTTAATATGAAAATAATTAAAATATAATGGAAGATCTTAAAGTCAGCATAGTTCTGACTAAAAGAATACTAAGAGCATGTCTCTTGTATCCGAGTTTCATGGCCACAGACAACATGGGACTCATTTACAAGAAACTAGTGCATCTCGATCGATGCACCAGTTTTCTTGCGCCGCCCTGCGCCCTTCTAATAACACCATGGGAGCACTCTAAAACACACTCTTGTTTTCTTTCTGTCAACACACACTCCGCAGCCACACCTTCACCCACATTCACACATATGACATTATGGGACTCATTTACAGGAAACTGGCACATCGTGATCGATGTGCCAGTTTTCTTGCGCCGCCCTGCACCCACCTAATGATGCCATGGGAGCGCTCTATTTACAGCACAGTGATCCATGGCTCAAAGTGCCCACAACAGCGTCAGAAATTCTGACGCTGTTATGGCGCTAAACCTTAACATTGCTCTACTAGTGTCAAAATTTTGACGATGGTCCAGCAATGTTAAGGGGGCCCCATTGACAACAGCACAGCATCACCTTTAACGCCTGCGCTGAGCAGGCGTTAAATAAATTACGCTATGCTGGCACAGCATGGCACAGTGAAATCTTTGTAGATTTCACTACACGCTTTCTGTGGGGCTTTTTATGGGGAACGACTGCCTTGCATACATTATACCTGGAGCAGGTATAATGTGGCACAAGGCTTTACAAATTGGCCCAATGTGACATTGTGTTGTTTATAAACATGGCGTGGGGTGGGGGACTATTTAGCGCTGCCTTGGCGTAAAAACAATTATGCAAAGGCAGTGCAAAATTCTTGTAACGAGGCCCTGTGTGCATTGTATGTATTTTATTGAATATCGACATCAGGAAGAGGTTAAAAAAAGCTGAAATGTCAAACTTATTCTTCTATCGGTTCCGGGAATAACCTTCCTTCGGTACAGTTAAGGTAGTTATACAATCACCTTGACTTAATTTCTATCGTTCATTAGCGTCTTTGTACCCTGTTTATCCTTCTTTTTTTGCTGACGCCTGCTAGTCGTTGATGAGGCCCAGCTGACTTAAGGAGCTACTGTGATGATGAGCGTGAGCAGGGTAAGCAGTGGAAAAGGTGAGGTGATGGGGAGAGGGAGAGTAAGAGGATGGATGCACACACTGCACTGGGAGGAGGTGTGGAATTAAATTCTGCAACATTTGCTGGTTCCCTTCCATATTATGTCTTGTGCATACAAGAAAGCAAGGTAACACCAAGGTAGTGTTATCTGAATTTATTTAAATTAAGGATGATCCTGGCAATAAAACTTCAAAAAGCAAATTGATGTGCGGAAAAATGACATGGCACGTCCTTATTTTCGCCTTTGATGCTAATCTTATATGCATAAATTGTCCATGAATAATTCACATCTCATTACGCATTTGTTTTGCATAAGCAGCATTTTAGGCAAATTTTTTCTCTACATGAGCGGGTATTTCTATTTCAGCGTTGAGCTGTACCACTGGTCAGAAAAAATGAATATTCATTCATCCAAGGTGGGGTCACCTGGGCAACTGGTTGTTTTAAAAAATCCAGCAGGATTGCTGCAGATAAATTGTTGAATTTGTTGTTATGTTGGATACCAATTTGAAAATGGAAGATCACAGAAGAAGAAAAAATATCAAGTATGTTTGTTCGTTCCAATTCTCATCTTTCATCACCACAATCAGTTGACGCATAAAATGGAGGGTCCGTACCACCGAGTCCCACGTGGCCCGTCGCACATGTGAGCATAACTATCCTGGTATTAGTTTCCAAAAGTTGTAACGTAATTTAATATTTGTAACCATTTGCAACACAATGGTAATTGAGCGTCTGACACTATTTCTAATTTCTTGTGCCGAATGAATCCTTTTTAAATTGGAGGGGTGAAAAGAAATACATCAAACTATTCAACTTAAATTTACAGTGCAACCCATTTGGTTACACATTGAATCTCAGAGGCAAACTTAAACTTCAAAGGATTTATTGCAAATTAAAGTCCAAACTTCCATAAATGAGCCCCAAAAACATGCTATACTAGTACAGAATTACCAAAGTTGAATTAAAGCATTAAGCAAAATTAAAACGCAACAGCACCAAACAAACCAAGACTTCAGTAGCAACAATACAAAAAATAATGAATGACACTTGGGGAACCAAGGTCAAACTTTGATTCTCCCGCTGAACCATTTACCCTATATTTGGCTACTTTCACAAATAAGCTACAGTTGACTCTAAAATGATCTCATTTGTAATATTGGAAGTAAAGCAAAGTGTCAGCACTGCAGAAACCTCATTAAAGATTTCAGCAACAGTAATGTGCATTGCAGAACTCCACATCAGCCAGGCAATAAGGAAACAGAGGTCTGTACCTCTCTAAGGCCCATATTTATGGGAAAATGACTGAATGATGCTGCACCAAAATTGACAGCGCTGCGATCCATCATTTCCACAATGCAGGGATGCACCGTATTTAAGTGAATACCGCGCACCACTGTGCTGTCCCCTGCGCTGGCGCTAAATTTTGCTGCCAGCGCCAACGCAGGCATCCTTGCATCATCGTGCAAGGATGTCTGCATTGAGGGTTGTGATTGTTTATGTGCGGAAAGGTGTCCCTTTCTGCACATAACCAATCAATAATGGCACTTTGGCACTTCTGTGTGTGCTGAATGCAGCACACACAGAAGTGCCAAAGAGTCATTTTAAAACGATTGTTCATGTGCAGGAAGGGACAACTTCCTGCACATAAACAATAATTTCTTGCATTGTGCTCTTTCTATGCATGCTGCAAAATGCAGCTCGCATAGAAAAAGCAAAAAATGAGGAGGAACCTCGTTGCGCCTTGCTAACGCCACCCATGGGGTTGGCATTATACTTTGGCACTGCCTCAGGTTTAGGAAATCTCGTAAATCTGAGACAGCGTCAACATGCAATGGGTGTTGCTGAGGCACACCCACTGCAGCACCCACTGCACGTCCCTCCGGCGCAGAATACTGCATCAGAGGGGGCCATATTTACAAGGAGGCGTAATGCCACAAAAAGTGGGGTTACACCTCTTTGCAAATATGGAGCAGTGGTTAGCGCTACTTGAGCATCACGTAAAGTGACGCTCAAGTGGCTCTAGGGGAGTATAAATATGCCTCTAAAGGTCCACTCTAATCGAAGGACAAGAAAGGTCTGACTCTCTAACTAGCTAAAACACTCTTATCCCCTTAAACTTGTGATAATTGAGATCACCACCAGCTAATTTTCATAGTCTGTACAAAGTCATAAATAACATACTTTAATTAGGCTTTCATCTCTTGGTTCAGCTATCAGGAAGACCTTGGATTTATTCTTGTCTTCAGGAATCCAGAGGGGAATTCTCCTGCACAACTCCTCATTTACACTCCATTTCTTGGCAACCTGTCTCCTCACAACGCCCTTATGTATAACTAACAACACGTTTTTCATTAAGAGAAGGCTTGTTGATGCAACTGCAAGCAAATAAATGCACAGCAAAACCAAACTTTCAAGTTGAAGATTAATCACAAAGAGAACATTCTCAGGCCTTATTTTCTGCCTAAGTTATCATAACTCTTAATGCACATTCAAATACATGATTATATGTGCATTTCACTTAAACAATATAACTGAGGAATAACTATGAAAATGTTGATTAACTAGAAAGTCATAATATTCATGCATGAAATAATATTGCATACATGTGATAGAATACAGGATGCTCTAGCCCATCATCATCTTGTTTTTGTAGCAAGGCAGCCCCGATTGCTCTTTCTGAGGCGTCCGTGACAACGATGAACTGTTTGGTGGTGTCTGGATGCTGTAGAATGGGGGCTTGAATGAAGGCCTTCTTTAGCTCTTGAAAGGCAAACTCGGCATCTTGGGTCCAACAAAAACACTTCCTTAGATTGTCCTTCTTAAGGGTTTGTGTAAACTAACTGGTTCTCTGGGCAAAGTCAGCTATAAACTGTCGATAAAAATGTGCCAATCCCAAAAAACACTGAGTTTCCTTGATGAAAGAGGGGGATGGCCAATCCAGAATGGCTTGAATCTTATCTGAATCCATGGCAACACCTACTTGGTTAATGCAATACCCCAAGTATTTTACCTCAGTTTGGTCAAATTCGCATTTTTCTGGCTTGCAGAATAGATGATGTTGTCTAAGTCTTTCCAATACTTGGAGTACATGTTTAGTGTGTTATTCTGGATGAACAGAGAATATTAGAATGTCATCCAGATTGACGACCGCAGTCCGGTGTAGAAGATCAGAAAAAATAACGTCCATGAATCTTTGAAAGATGGAGGGAGCATTGGTTAGTCCAAAAGGCATCACCCGATATTCATAATGGCCGAAAGGTGTTCTGAATGCGGTCTTCCATTCATCACCTTCCTTTATCCTTAAAAGATGGTATGCTCCTCTAAGATCTAACTTGGTGAATTTCTTAGCCCCTCTGACGGCTTCTAAGATGTCCTTAATAAGAGGCAGAGGGTAGCAATCCTTAGTAGTAATCTTATTTAATCCTCTAAAGTCTATGCAAGGACGCAAGTCTTTCGTCTTTTTTGGTACAAAAAAGAGAGGAGCCCCTGCAGGTGAAGAGGAAGGGGCAATCAAACCACTTTGTACATTTTCCTCTAGATATTCCTTGAGGATCTTTGTCTCAGGCTCGGTTAGAGAATACATTCGCCCAAAAGGAACCACGGCATCTGGTTCCAAAGGAATGGCGCAATCGTATTCTCTATGGGGTGGCAGTTATGGTCTTTCTGGTTTCTGGAATACATCAGCATATTCTAGATAATATCTGGGTACTCCTTGTAGGACGTTAATGGAACATCCCGCCTTAGGTGGTGTGAGTAAGAGACTCTTCGGGGACCAATTGTTTCCTGCTGAATAACAATGGTGTTGGCAAAAGTGGGAGGAAAGAGAAATGGTTCTAGTTTCCCAATTAATGTAGGGATTATGCAGAGTTAGCCATGGAATCCCCAGGATCATTACGTGATGCGGTGAGGATATTAAGTCGAAGGAAATGTTTTCTTGATGTTTCCCGACCTGCAGACATAAGGTAGGAGTGGTATGCCGGACAGGTCCAGAGAATAGGAGTGAACCATCCACCGTGGGAATTGTTCTGGTACTTCCTTAGGTATTTGCAGAATCTGTATTTCCATGGCCCAGGTCTCGTCTAGATAGATACCACTGGCTCCACAATCCAGCAAGGCCAGTGCTCTTTCCTCACGGCCATCTGTTAAGTGTAAGGTAACTGGTAAGAGGAAAAGAGCAGTTATTTCTTCCCTTGAGGAACAGATGGAAGGTATCTCTGAATATCCCGTCCTCACCCTTCTCACAGAGGACGGGAGGTGGCGTTTCCCAAGGGCTTGTCTGGACGGACGGGACAGGTACGAAGTAGATGACCAGCAGCACCACAATAAAGGCAAAGTCCTTTTCTTCACCTGTTTTCCCGCTCACTAGTTGATAATGGCCCTCGTGCCATGTCAGTTTGCATAGGCTCTTCATCAGTAGTACCTTTAGGTTCAGAACAAGTCTCCTCGGAGCGATGAGGAAGGGCGCGGGACGTCATTGAGTGTGATGGTATACGACTCTTTTTCTTCTCCACCCTTCGCTCATTTAGACAATATTCTATTGCAATGGTCAGATCCATTAAACCCTTGAGATTCTCCACACTGGCGGAGTGCACTAGTTCGTCTTTGATGTCATCCCTGAGACCCCTGCGAAACAGGGTCACCAAAGTACGCTCCACCCAAGAAGTTTCAGCTGCCAACTGCCTGAATCGTGTGATGTATTGTAGGACGTCCTGACTTCCTTGTTGAATATCGCATAGAGCTTCTTCTGCTGAAGACTTCAGTCCAGGACGCTCAAACATTTGTTTAAAGGCAGCAACAAAGCTTGAATAATTAGACAGGCTGGCGTCGTTGCCTGTCACCAAAGGGGTTGCCCAGGCCAAGGCTGGGCCAGATAGAGCGCTGATCAAATATCCAACCTTAGTCTTGTCTTGCATGAACTGTGAAGGACGGAATGCGAAATAGACTGTCAAGGCAGCCAGGAACTCTCGCAATTTGTTAGGGTCCCCAGAGAAGCGAGGTGTGGTTGCAGAGACAGTAGGAACATCTGTGGCTCTAGAGGCTAAGGCTTGTCAGAAAGCCGTATTTTCAGTACGTAGCTGTTCGGAGTTCTTGGGCCTGTTGTTGGATAGTCAGGAGCAAGGTTTGACTTGTTGGTTCTGTACTCATCACGGGATTCTCCATGGTTCCGGTCAGCGACTGGAGTTTTGGGCGTTGCAATCTGTCACGATTCACCCTGGGCTTACCGTCGATACTGGAGAGGAATGGTGAGCGGCCCCGGTTCCTGCAAGTCCTGCTCTGGCCGAGGTAGCGGTGACCCCTTCCGGTAGCCACGGTGCTGTTGACAATAGTAAGCCACTACAGTCCGTGCCCTCCAGAAGGAGTCCCAGAGGAAAAACCCCAAGGGGGAAAAAACCTCCAACAGGAACTCCCTGAAACAGAAGGAGGACACAAGGATTAGAACTCAAGATCCTGGAAATCTGGAAGACTGAAGACAGAACAAAAACGACTGGCGTCTCAAACGAAAACCAGCCGGAGCGTGACCACCACCGCTGAAGTGTTGCAACGCAATGAGAAGAAGAAAGGATTCCCCTTATATACCCCTAGACAGGAAGTGATAAACAGGAAGAAGTAACACCACCATCTTGGCTTGGGAAGGAGCCATGGCTAGAGATAGAAAATATACCCTTGTACAAAAGGAACAGATGCATGCAGGGAAGAAGGGAAGTGCATAGCATGCTGGGAAGGAGAAGGCATGCTTTAAAACCATGCATATGGAAGAGGAAGGCCCTGAAGGCGTATGGCAGGTGAGTAATGCTAGGGGGGGAGGCCCAGACACCCTAGAACAGCGTCTGCGTCGCGCGCCGTGCGCGGCGAGGACCGCGACCCAATTCTGGGTCTCCGGCCCCGCCGCGCTCTAATAGCGCGCGGCCAGAGAAAAGGGCCGCCGTGGGCGCCGCGACCCTTGACCTGGACCGCGGCTTCCCCAGCGGCCCAGCTGCGGGCTGCCGCGGCCCCCCGAGGTTCGGCCGGGATGCGCCGCCGCAGCGCGCGGCGCAACACTTCCTTTTCTAAGGTCTTTTTCCAATGACCAAGACAAACACATGTATGAAGCCCTACATTAATCGCCATATAGTGACCTAGGGTATCTTTGGGAGGTTTCTCTTCCCCCTACTCTGCTAGGGATATGAACATCTCCTTTAAGCAAATCCTGCATGACTTTAAAACTTTTAATTTTCCCCAAATATATGTTAACAATCATCACAGAGCTCTGTTTCAATTCAAAACAACACTATTTACAGCATTCCTTATTCTGAAACAACCACCAATTGCCCCTAATGACTTTGTCAACCAACAGCAGCACACCACCACACCAACTGACCTGTACCAGTGCTGCACACTATGATGCCAATCTTGCTCCTTGCAGCAGACCCCTCTCCTTTAGAATCTGCATACACTCTCTCTTCTCAACATCGCACACATATAACAAATACAACACAATAACCTTTGTCTGGTCCTCTAAAGAATTAACAGTTTTCAATCACACAAGAAATATTCCAAACACTTCAAATGAAACCTCAAACTATAGGGTATCATCCAGATCTGTATAGGTTTACTGTGTGCATTAAGATCCACTATACCAATCGCCTCACTTTAACACTAAGATAAGTCCCTATCTTGTTCTGTTGACAAAGTCTGACCACTACCACTTAGCAGACAATTATTATGGTGTCTTCTGCACCTTTTAATACTATCCCTGGTTCATGGGATACATCAGACCCGATAGCCTCTCCAGCTTCTTCACAAATCACCACACTCACACAACATATAAAACATCTCTGCAAGAAACCACACAATTTCACAACCACCATAAGCTAACCAGGAACTACCACAATTCACAGCCCTATTTCTACACACACGTCGGCCACCAATATGACTCTTATCCAAGTTTTGCAAATCTTCTGTTCATCCAAGATCTGGACAAGGGCAGTAGGAATTGGACTCTACGGACTAACTAATCTAGAGTACGGTTCCAGTTGTCCTCACTTTGGAAAAATAACCAGCCTAGTCAGTACCATTTGATCCATCATCTGACACTATTGCTAATTTCTTGGGCCCTTTTAATCTTTTTCTAAGTTCCGAGACGTGAAAAGAAATACATCAAACCATTCAGCTTAAGTTGACAGTGCAACCCCTTTGGTTACACACTGAATCTCGGAGGCAAAATTAAATTTCATATGATTTATTACAAATTCAAAGTCAAACTCACACAAATGAATCTCACAAACATGCTATACAATGACAGAATTACCAAAGGTGAATTAAAGTGCCCAACAAAAATTGAAATGCACCAGCATCAAACAAACTAAAGCTTCAGTAGCAACAATGCAGAAAATAAGGAATTATACCTGGTGCTCTGAGTTCAAGCTTTGATTCTGCTGCCTTACCATTAGCCTATATTTGGCTGGCTACTCTAATAAGCTACAGGAAACCCTAAAACCATATAATTTGTAATTTATTGGAAATAAAGCAAAGTGTCAGCACTGCAGAAACCACAATAAAGGTTTCAGCAAGAGAGATGTGTTTAACACAAAGCCATATCAGCCAGACAATAAGGAAACAGAGGACTGTACCTCTCTAAGGGGCATATTTATACTCTGTTTGCAATGAATGTGCGGCAAATATTTTGACGCACAATTAGTGCAAACCATGCACCATATTTAAACTTTGACGCACAAGTCTGTGAATGCCAAAATCCAGCCGTGTGCGTCATTTTCTGGATGCGGGGAACCACCTTGCGTTAATGACATCCAAGGTAGGCGTTCCCGTCCAAAAAATTACTCAAACACCTGTGCGCCTTATTTTTGCTACCGTGCAAAAATGCCACACGGCCAGGCGGCGGAGTCGGAAAATGACGCACAGCCCGGTTTGCATAAAAAATTAATGCCTGGGTCAGAGCAGGCGTTAAAATGGGGCAAACACACCTGTATTTAATGAAAACACACAGAAGCAACAGCAGAGCTCCAAAAGGAAGACATGGAGGTGCTTCTCATCCAGCATGCACACATACGCAGAGCACAGGACCAGCAACAGCTTCTTCCACGACACCAGCAGGGACCCCAAAGGTAACGCAGAAGGCAGGAGAGGATATTCCGCACCAGGACAACCCTTCATGGCCTCAGTGAACATGACATCATCCAGAGGTACAGGCTGAACTAGCAAGCCATTCAGCAGCTGCTGTGCAATATTGAGCCACAGTTGGCACCCAGCTTGCAGACACTGTGCACCATTCCACCAGAAACCAAGCTGCTAGCTGTACTACACATGTTGGCAAGTGGCTCCTTTCAACCACTGGTGCCCTGATTGCTGGGATCTCACAGCCATCATTCTCCGCCTTCCTACCCAAGGTTCCGGATGCCATCATCTCACTCACACCCCGCCACATCAGCTTCCCTAACACACAGCAGAAGCAGCAGGAGACAAAACAGGGTTTTACCTAATTAATGGCTTCCCACATGTCCTTGGTGCCATTGACTGCACATATGTCCGCATTTTGCCACCTGCAGCAACTGAACATCTATACCGCAACAGGACGCACACACACTCCATCAATGTGCAGGCCATTGTGGATCACCAGGGATTGATCACCAACATTGTGGCAAAGTATCCTGGGAGTGTCCATGATTCATTCATCTTCCGTCACTGCACCATCAATCAACACTTCTAGGATGGACGATATGGAAATGCAATACTTGTTGGTAAGTCCAGAAACCTACTTATGTACACACTGCACAGCAACCCTCTAGGACACAGAACACATACACCAAGACATCGACATGTGGACAGGAACACACTGAGGTTGTGACACCGCTAGGCATGTTTGATATCTTCACCCAATGTGAGACACACCTAGGGACAAATGACCGTTCCAAATAACAACTGATACCACTCCACAGACACAAGGGGAAAATGTAAAACAAGACAATGACAAACACATGGCCCCAACTGGCAGTACAACTGCAAAGATGAAACTTCAATATCACATCAATAACACTCAATCAAACACCCTTCAAATCAATACGTACTGTATAAGGGGTGTGGAATGTTTTTTGCTGCAGGTCAAACACCATGACACACATAGCATTATGATGATTACAATAAAGGTCACGTACAATCATTGAGGCCGTTCCAATATCTCACATCACTCCTGCTCTTACATTGACCACTACCAAGAGGCAAGTGGACTGTGCGAAGAACACATCTTGATGGGACAATATGGAAAGTGTACATTCCTACTCATATGCATTGTGACAAATTAACACAAACACACACAACAGAAGTACTGCCATACGGACCTTCTGAAACTCAAAATGACAGCCTCACAACCAAGTTAGCCAGCTGAACTAGAACATGTGCAGTAGTCTAGGTACACGTCACAACCTGAGTCAACTTGGCAAGGGCAGAGAAATAGGTCTGCAATGAACTTGTCACACATGTGAAATTAGTGTATAGTCAAATGTTAACACGTCAGTGATCACAACGTACGGAGAAGTTTGGCAAATTGTCACCTTGCAAAATCTAAGGGTCTCACTGATGGTTAAATTAATCTATTGCATATGTCAAAATGTATGGGATGTCCAGGGTACATAGATGAAAATGTGCTACCACCACTGTCAATTTGATTCTGTGTATGGAACTATCATCTCACCCCCAGTTAAGACACTGGGACACCTGTATCACAAGTCACAATGCAAGGGAGTACACACTGTACTGCAACTCTCCAAAAATACTGCTGACATCCGGTCAGCAGCCAAACACTCGTTCATCTAAGGAAACAACCCAATGCTGATGGTACATCCTAGAAGCCTAGGAATCGACACAATAACACAAACACCAATGAGTCACAGACAACACAAGAGAACTACTGCCATGCAAGGTGATATTTATGGGGCAAGCTACATCTTCATGTTCTCAATCATTTTCTCTTTCAGCTGATCAGGGGTATGGGATCCAGCCATGGATTATGACACCATTTGCCAACCCAAGCACTGCAGCAGAGCGTGCCTATTATGAGGCACATAGGAGGACACGCACCATAGTCGAGAGGACCTTTGGCTTCCTGAAGTCAAGATTCAGGTGCCTCGACATCACTGGAGGCAGCCTCCTATACTCACCAGAAATGGTCTGCAAAATCATTTTGACCTGTGCCATCCTTAACAACATATGTGTACGAAGGAGCATTCCCCTATTTGAACCAGAGCCACAAATGCCTGAAGAGGAGGAAGAGGAGGATGCTGGCCATCAACATGAGGGAGACCAACCAAACACAGCTGCAGGATTGCATAGGCGCCAACATATTGTCCACATATTGTCCACAATTTCTTTTGACTCAACTCACCATCACCACCGCAACATATGTAAATAAACACCTATAATAATCACCATATCATGGTCTGGGTAATCATTTTTGCATAACATTATCTCTAACTATAGGAATAAGAGTGTAGCCTCATGGAGCATTGCTGATATACCGATCAGGACACAGAAAATTCCAAAGCTATTGTGATGCGTATGAATCTACATTCACATTCACACACACTGTAAATGACATATATCCTGTACATTTCACATTTGAAGGGCAATATCAGAGGACCACACCTATTTCACACATACATGTTGGCAACATGGTTCATTGCAGCATATGGCACACAACTAAGACACCATCAGTCAATAATGGAACAAGAAGTATCATACATAAGGCAGTGGATGTGCTATTGCATTAGTAACAGGAATGTATGAGCAGACCCTTGACAGCAGTAACTGTTACATCTCCTATCTTTGCAAGGACTATGTGTGAGTAGATTTCCATGTAAGCAGCAAATAGATAGCACAAGTGCCACAGGTATGAAAAGCATTGCGCACATGACATCACATGTACATGTCAGCCTATGTCCTATGTCCTGACACACCCATGTTCCCAGTCTCACCCCACCCGTTTTCAGAGGTCCCTGGAATGGTAATATGTGTACCCAGATAATCCCTCCTCTACCCACTCCCAGACTCACAACATTAATCCAGTGTGCTTCCCCCTTTAGTATGGTATGCCATAGTCATTGTTCTTCTGTCTGCATGGACGTCACGTTAAATAATGCACTGGCTTGTAGTTTCTAAGACCTGTTATCACCTGTACAGTGATTCCCATGTGAATGGTACTGTTGGCCCTTTGAACTTGAATCTCACATACCGGACTTGGGAGAGGCTGATGCTACACACACCTGTGAGCACCTCCATGGAGACCAGCCATTTGAACATGCACTGCCCTTGCAGATGCTTGGAACAGCATAGAAGCTGCCATTTTATAGATAACTCTGTTATGAATTGCTGTTTAACTCAGCTGTGTAACACAGCCCTTGGGTTAATGTGTCACCTTCCAAAACACAGGACAAACACAGTTTTCCATTTCAACTGTCTTGTTCCTCCTCCGACCAGTCTCAGTCTGACCACTGTGTATTTACCTTGTGAAATGTCTGGATCCTGATTGACCCTGCATCCTGTTAGCCTGACTGGCTCCTGTCTGTGCGTTACCCTAAAGGTTCCTTGTGGCTACATTTGTATCATAGTTGCTTTCCCAACCCTCACATTCCTCCTGGGGTATTTTGTCAGGTAGGTCTACAATGCATACTCAAATACATTGTATAGCATAATCAGTTTATTTATCGTACTATTGTTGGGAACTTGTCTCCAAATACCCAAATCATGGCCTATCCCTTGTCTGGGTCTCATGTATGCATGAGTGACAAATTGTGACAGTGTACCATGGCCGTATGCAGGGATTGGGTACGGTGCCTCCAGCAGAACCAGCAACGTCAGATAATGTGCATGAAATGTCTACACATGTTATGACCGTGACAGTCCACACCCTGATTCACATTGCTCACAACATATTGATGGGGCGTGCGTGGTGAATAGCTGCAAGAATAACCAGCACTAAGGCTATGATGTTCACAGATGCAGTGGGAATTTTAGAGGCCAACCTGTGTACAAATGTTGTGATGACACCTGCCGGTACAAGAATCCTGAGATATTAACTTACTCAGCACACCAAGGTTGCCCTGTTGATAGTCTCATAAAACATCTGCAGTGTCAGGGTTGGACCATCCCCATGTGGGTTCTCAAGCCAACATTGGCATTTCTTCTATTGATCTCCAAAGGATACTTTCTAGATAGAGGACTTGCCGCCACAGACTCATGACTAGACCTGGACGTAACTGTGACAACATAGACCCCTAAAAATATACAGGCTAAACATTGGCCCACACACATGAACCAGACATCCCTGTGCATTTGACCACCTGAAAAATGTGGCCACATGCTGCTTGGTCTGCTGGTCCTCCACTGCCACAGGAGAGTAGTGGCTCAGTTGTATGACCTCAACTGTGGCGTAACATTACAAATGTGGTTTATTTTTGGGTCTCCGTGTCACAAACACAGTACCCACTTAGTATGTACCCATGCCTGACTCATGGGGGGTTAACCAACAAGTGCCTAGGAAGTAGTATTCAACATTCCAGGACATGTGATGGCCAAGTTTTGGACCACTGACACGAACAACCGTCTGCTATCTATCCAGTGCATGCTTTGTCATTTGTGGTGTTTATGTTACCCAAAAACTAGAAAGTGTACACAGCAGTTGTTGCTACATGTATGACTAACACATGTCCTCTCTCATTTCCACACTTACTTGCATCTGAGGTTTGGACACATTGACTCCACATGCATACAAGCATATCTGCTATAATGCATCTTGTGATGGTCACACAGTGGGTCAACAACAATATTAGTAGCCAAATCACACACATTGACCCATAGGAATTGAGTAATGGTACTTATGTGCGTCACCTTGCTATCCTTTCCTGACGCCAAACATGCCCAATTTGGGTAATACATATATGTGGCCCACACGTTTGGCCATCTATTGTGTCAGTCAAGAGTGAAAATCCTGTACATCAAGTAGCGGATCATGGTCCGCAGTAGTATGATGTGTCACATGTGCCCATACACTGTCATGCTCAAAGTGGGCGCAATCAGCCTATCACAGTATTGTCACAACTGTTATGTACCATTAAAATGATAAAATAACCCAAACCCAGTTAATGCCAGAAATGTTGCCACATACGCATCAAAAAATGATGCACATGCGTCTAAAAATTATGCTTATGCTCGAAATATGACGCACAATGCCCTGAAACATCCATTGGCCCTGAGGAGTATTTCCCACACTGTAGCCCCGGAAATTGGTTAAGTTTGAAACAATTTTGAACCATATGGATGCAGGGTTAATACTACTCCTGTGCATAAAAAAAAAATGACGTGCAAAGTGTAAACGTCATAATATGTTGACGCATGACAATAAAAACGCACCGCATTTTAGGCAGGAAGTGATGAAATAGGATATCCTGTTTACAGAATTGGTACAGTGGGTGTACTTTCACTTTGCAGTCTGTGATATTTCCTGACTGTGTGGCTGTGTCTAGAATTGCCTCTCTGTGCATTTAGTGATTTTGTCTCCAATGTGGTCTTTAAATTGACTTTTTGTGTATAATAACTGTCTCTGGTATCCTGTCTGAGTGTTTTTGTGGTTATTTGTGTTCTCAACATTTGTCTTTGTTGTGTTTGGAGTCTGTTGTGGGTAGTGGTAGTTTGGGCTGTGTTTGTAGTTTTTTTGCATTTTTCTTGTCCTACTTTCCCCCTATTCTCCTTTGTTCCCCTTTATCCCCTCATTCTTTTTTGTACCATAATGTTGGATAGGCCTCGTCTTTGCAGGATGGGAGAGGAGGAGCTGGGTGGGTTCATTTGGCTGGTGTGCCATTTCCTACCCCTGATGATTGAGGCAGGTGGTCGTGTGATCCAAGGGTATCTCACAGAGGCACGGAGGCTCCGGTGGGCAAAAGTGTTGCATCATCTGCAGAGGATATACAACACACCACAAAATGACCACCAGCTGAAGCATCGCTGGGCTGACCTTGTATCCAGGAAGCAAGATCTGCTGGACCACCTGGGGATTGTGATTGGTGGCCCTGTTGGTGAGTACAAATCAGGTTAATGTGCACGTTTAAATGCTCTTTAGTGACAGTAGCTGATTTTTACAATACCTGCCGGCAATGTTTTTGAACATGTGGAATGCTAGTGAAACATACAGGGCCATATTTCTACTTTGTTAGCTCCGCAATTGCGACCTGTTTGGAAGCAAGAGTGCAGCAAACGTACAAAATACCATTGTATTTAGTAAGTTTGCACTGCCTTTGTGTCAAACAGCAACACAAATCTGGTACAAAATATGTATAGACATAGGCCACAGTTGCCTGTGAGGTGTAGAAATTTCCGACACATTACCGTAATTTTTTGACACAACAGCTAGACTAACTTTATAAACACAACAGGGGCCTGAAAATTAGTGCAGGCTTCACGTCAATTGATGATGGCAATGTGGCGCAAACATATGTTTCATGTGTTTTTCAGTGAGTGTGTCAGGAAACCGATCATGGAAATCCCAAAAATAATTGGAATTATTATGTCCCTCCATTCTTTTCGGATACATGTCTGATCTGGATTTGGACACATACGTAACAAGTTCTAGCTGCGCTCAGCTAACATCTTAGACTGATATTTTGAGTTTCTAGTGCCACATTTAAATTAGGGATGGCAGGCATAAGGTATGCACATGGGTTCATATCTCTATGGTTGGTGCAACTCATCATAGCTGTGCCACATCAAATGAAGAAACTGATACAAATTGAGGGCTTACAACTGTCCCTGGCCCTCTGTACATTGTACCTGTGTGTCTGAAATTGGTCATAGTCGCAATGGCTGGTTGACTGGTGATGCAGTCCTCACGGAAAGTGGCTTTGGATGTCTCTCATGGATACACATTATGAGAGGAATACACTCCATGATTTTGTCTGCTCACTAATGAAGGAGCATGTTTGCCACCACATGATAGTTAGGGCCACTGCATGCGTGCAGATATGTGTGTATCACTCACTGGAGTCCCTGGGTCTGTACATGTTTGCAGTGGTATGTAGGATGCAGTATCATCATATTTGAGAGGCTTTACTTTCTGATTTAATCTTATAAATTGTATTTGTCTTTGGAATTGTTGTACAGTGCACAGACATTGAGCACATTTCTCCCTTCCATGCCTTACAGGTGGACCGGCACCCTACACTATTGGCGAGGTGGCTCGATTTGAGGACCCAGACATCTCCAGTAAGTGTTGATATTTCTGTTATGTGTTGTGTTTGCTGGTGATGTGTGATGGACTCTTGGGTGTTGGACACATAGCAAGGTGTGATGTGCTGGGCAATCATTTGTTTTGTTCCATGAGTGGAATATCATTTTATCACCATCTTTGAGTTGGCCAGTCCTCATCGTATTGTCATATTTTGGTATTCTAGGTCAGTCCTGTAGGCACGGCAATGTGAATAGGGATGAGTCATGTGGATAAAACTTGATTCAGAAAAGTAGCAGTGGACCATATTAGCGAATTAGTCAGCTAGTCAGACCCAGATTCTCCCAGAATAGGGATGCCAAATCTTACCCACAGACTTCTGCTTCCCTATTCACTAATGAACATGTTGGACTGTATGTTAAACTTCCTAGCAGCATGTAGCTCCACATGTAGTTCTACGAGTATGTGGCACTTGAGTACAATGGCCTAGGTGTGCATGCAGCTCATGGCCAGAGGTGTTCTTGCATCTATCTGTTTGTTGTAAGTCATGGCTTACTGGTAGTAAATGATGTGGACAAAGGTCTGCATTTCCAAAGATAAGTGTTGATGGGATTGTCCAAGGGTTGGCTGTCTCCTATTTGGAGTTCCTCCTTACCTGTGGTGTGCTGGCCAAACCTATGTCCAGCTTTCCAAAGCTTCCTGGGTGTCCTTGTTGTTAGGAAAAAGTATTAGTTGATTGTCCACCCCCCCCAGACACAGGGGTAGGGTTGTGAATAGTGTACCTAGGACTAATGATACAAGTTTGGTACACAGACATGTAAATCAGTAAATCACTTGTCTAAACCTAGTATATCCACTCATGATTAGCACATGCTTTCCATATTGGCAAGTCCATTTACAACTCGCAGATCTTGTGGCCCCAGATTTGCATCCAGTACAAAGACATTTGTTGCCCTGGCAGTGGTGGAGGATATGCAGCATGATTTTCAGCTGACAACTAGCAGAACTATGATGCCAAAATCATTCCAGTTGTTACCCATCTTGTATGGTTTGGATGTGCTATTTGTGATAGGACATTTGTAGGCTGGCTTGCCATGTACTTCCTAAGGGACAATCAGTGATCTGTATGATGATATGGGCAGTTAATAGTACATTAGATGTGTTGTCTGATTTACGTCTTGTGCCATTTCGCACAATGCAGTACCTAATGTTTGGTTTTCTATTTGTCTTAACAGCTGCAAATATGACTCCCATCCAGGTTTGGGAGTTTTAAAGCCGGGCAATGCGATACCACCACATACTTGATGTAGAGTCTGGGTACCGGAACATGGCCAGAAGATATCGCCATGAATGAACCTCCGGAGCTTGGAGGGCATTTGCACAAGGGGGCCCTTCTGTGTCTACCACAACCACCACCAGCAGCACCACCACTATCACCCCGGTGGCACCAATAGCAGCTGGGACCTTTGCAGGACTATCAACTGCAACAGCTCCAGGATCAGTCACAGCACCACCTGCACGGCAGCCTACAGCCGTTGCAACAACACAGGCCCATACTTCCTCGGCTGGCACCCAGACCACCAATGCTGCAACCACTGACCATGCAGCTTTTGCAGAGATGCAAAGGAACTTGGACTGTGTCTTACGTAAGATGACCAGACTGCAGCAGGAGGTGGCACAGGTAAACCAGCAGGTGCGTTCCATAAAAAAGACCCTGAGGAGGGCCAACTTGTAGGCATCTACACAGACATGATTCCCTCCCCTCCCTCCGCTTTCCTGGTTCTTACACTTTGTGGGTTTGGGGGGCTTAGTGTTAGGTTAGTATAGGCTGTTAGTTTAGTTAGTAGTAGTGGGTGGGGGGTGGGGGTTACAGAATATGTATAGTTTTTTGTTATGTGTGTTGGCAATGTTGGGGTTTTTGTGTTTTTCAAAAATATATATATATATATATATATTTTTTTTTTAAAATTACAAACAAAATACAAAAAAAAAATATATTTGTTTAGTATAGGATAGTATGTGTTTAGGTTAGTATCTGTTGTCCTCCATGTGTCCCGTCTTATAAGGGGGCTGGGGGGTTGATGTTTAGATCGTTTCGTTAAATGTGATAAGTAAGTTTAGCTTAGGTTAGTTAGAGACAGTTGTGGGTAATGTGTAGTTAGAGTAGATTAGGTTAGGTAAGGTGTTTCCCCTAGTTTTAACTTCTGTTTTTATTGTTTAATAAATACGTAGGTAACCCTTTACAGCATGTGTCAAATGTTTGTAGATTAGGGCCTTAGCATGGGTGAACAGTGTCTCTTTTGTATTAGAATTTGTGTCCTATGCTGCAACCATGTCCCAACTGAACTGTTACATTGGCAGCTACCCCAAAGCTACTTAGCGAAGATTCGGCCATTCATTGCAACCACCAATCACGATTACTATGGATCCCAAAGTGTGGTTATTTCATGATGTATGTTTTCAATGTCACATACTGTGCTTCCAGATTTAGTATTGGGGACACTGTGTTAAGTCTGCCTGCAGTCTAATGTCCAAGGAAATTCTTATAAGGTGAGTGCTAGTATGCTCTCTTGTAGTATAGTGTACATAACTCACATAGATCATTTGTTACCCTGTTCAGCATGGTTACTTATTTGGATAGAAACTCATACATATCCCTTCGTGCAGTTTGATGTGTGTTAGCTTAAATTTGTGGCAAATGTCACATATGTTAGTTTTGCCTTGAAGCAAAAATTTGAAGGCACTATTTTATGGCTTAGACATCCCTTGAGGAAGCATTATTCTGTCCAACACAGCATTATGATGTATAGTTTCTATTTTCCTCAGAATTAACCCTCAGGAAGGGCAGATGATGGTACAATCCATGCCACTGTGCATAGTTATCAGCCCACATTATTCCAGGGCAGTTGTATTGACAATCTATAATAATTGGAGGCAAACTTCACTGATCTACAGCATGGTTGTTGTCTCACATTACATAAAGTGGTTGTGTAAATGCTATTTATTTTAACAGTGCTGTAGTGCTATATGTACATTGTCCATGATTGTGAGTCCATTATTGTGACATCTTCCATTGTGATCCTACACAAGTGCAAAAGGACATGTCATTGGACATGCTGGGGTGAAGTGTCAGACAGTGCAGAGGGACAGGATTTGCCAATGAGTTAGTGAGAGACAATCGCAGGGCAGGCTGACAAGATAAACAGTGGGTTGCAGAACAGTGCTTGAGTACAGTTGTTGCAACACTGGCATGTTACAAAGCACAGGACCTTGGTAATAGGTGGCCATGTGGCAGGGATTAGTGCTACCGGGTACTCTTACGTGTGAAGGTGATCTGTTCCATGTCTTCATCTTCTGATGCGTGTGTAGTCTCCTCTGCCCTTGGCGGTGGTGGTTGTGAAGGGGCAACACACACCTCAGTGTTTAAAGACATGGAGTCAGACATCCCGGTAGCTGCTAACTGTGGGGCTCTTAAGGGCAGTACTGCAGCAAGGAGGATCTGATGGTTCTTAAGAATAGCAGCCACATCACGGTGGTAGGCAGCCAGGTCGGCCCTGAGGGGTTCATCGTTGTATTCATGCACGCTTTGACAGGATTGCTGCTGTAGGTGTTGGGTCAACTGTATTACGGCTGTGCTGATTTCCTTCAGCCTTTTTTCTACTTCCTGCAAGATAGTTGTTCGCACTTGCCTACATGCTGCCTGTTCTTCATTTGACATCATGCACAAACGCACCCTCTCTAGGCTGGCTGCCATATTTTCCATCCCCACCCGCACCTCCTTGGCCAGCTCCCGCTGTACTCCAACTACAGTTCGCTCAAAGCTGGTGCCAGTGTCATCAGAGCCCTCAGCTGTGTTGGAGCTGGCAGGTCGTACAATTGGTGTTGTCGGTGGGTCCTCTGTGATGGCTGCTAGTTCTGTGCTCCTCCTTGTGACTGAAGGTGGGGTCTGGAGGGTTCCAAGGACCTCTTGAAGGGTCTGCTGGCTGATGTTTCTCAGCTCGTCATCCATGTCATCAGGGTAGTCCTGGACAGGCATATCCACAGGAGATCCATTGTCCTCTGCAATGAAATACAGTACAATTAAGGTGTCTGTGTTGTGGGCTTTGTAATATGACATGCCTACCTTCCGATTATTTTCAGATTGTGATCTTGGTTCCTGTTCATTGTTCCTGTCTTTCAGTTTGGCATTCTCCCAGGCCTATGCCCCACCTGCATGTCACATGTATTGTGGTCAGTTTGTGGACTTGTCAGCATCATATCCTCTAGGTGTTGGTTCTGGCCAAATTGAGAATTGCAACCTTCTTGTCCTACACAACCCTCCGTCTATTTCCATTCTCATGGTGAGGCCTTTTACTGGCTGTGGGTGCTCTGATTGCACTAGCACCACACTTAACAATCTGGACCTGCCCCAGTCTCTGATCATTCACATCCACCTATACGTAGTTGAGATGTAGCATATACTATGTATAGCATTGTTATGGCATGATATGGATGTCAGCATTGGTAATGTGTACTGCTGATGTTGGGGAATGTGTGGTACATTGGATTGCCCTGATAGTCGTAGCAGTGTCCCATTTCCTCCTCTGACTGTGCAGGTGTATTTCAGTGACCAGTTACATGTGTCCTCCCCCTCAATGCTGTTGTCTGAGCAGTATGACATTTGGGATGTTGCATTGTGACCCAGGCACAGGGTGGGCCCTGACATATGCTGCATGGGTATGACATTAGTGCTGTGTACCTCCTAATGTTGGTGACATTGGCTGATGTTTGTGGCAGCTATGGACATTCACATTTGACAGGACTGGAACATTTGTCTTGATTTCAGGGGATTGTTAACGTTGTCATCCAGAACCCTCTAATTTGGGTGTTTTAGATCCATGGGGACGTTACTGCTATTAGCTACTTGACCTGCACACACAGCGGAGGTGGTAGTGGCAACTGTTGTCAATGTTACATTCCACTTGCAGGTATGGCCAGAGGTTGTTAATTGGGCCCTAGTTAATGTAGGGAGTATAGTGGCTGACGTGTGACGGGCTGCCAGTTTTACGTTGTGCCCTGCCCTCCTGGCCTGGCTTAACTTTTGCAACATCCTTGGCATGGCAGCATACCCCCATGCAAAGGTTGTTGGTGTTGTGTAGTGGTGTGCCCCAGGTTTCCTCAGTACGGGCCATGCCCCGTGCCGTGCCCCTTTACCCATGCCACTCCCTGAATATCATGACTTACATGCATTGTGTAGTGGGTATGTCCACCTTCCCTGTTGCAGATGACATTAGTGCATTTTAATTCCCCATGCTACTTACCCTGCATGTGTGTTGTCTCCTGGTAGTCTGCGCTGTCCTTGAATCGCTGTGACAATCTCCTCAGGGTTGACGGCTGACACCATCTCCTCCATGTGGTCCAGGGGCTCCTGGTGTGCTGGACTCCCACCTCCAGTCTGCAGTGCTGCCTTCCTGTTCCTGGCAATCTTTTTTCTTGGTCCTGCATTTGCAGTCATGCCAGCGTTTCTTGCACTCGATTACTGTTCTGCATACTTCTGCCACACTGTTGATCTTGTCAACAATTTGTTGCCATATTGGCTCTTTCCTACTTATTGGCAACTTTGAGGTGACAAACAGTTGGTCCTTGTGTTCCGTCACCTCTTTAACCAGAATTTCCTGCTCCTCTGCACTGAAGCGACACTTTCTTTTCTTCTTCTCTCTGTCCTGGGTCTTGTGTGGGTCCTCCAGGCTGGTTCTTGGTCTGTTGTTATCTTCCTGGGGTCTGTACAAGCATCTGGGATCCATTTTGGTTCTCCTTAGCAGATTTTGCTGTGTTTGCGGCGATTTTTGATGCAATTGCATCAAAAAACGCCCCATATCCGGTTTACGGGGTGCTAAAACGGCTCACAGTCATTTCCGCCGTGTTAACGTCATTTTCCTTTATGACGTGACACTGTGGTGTGCGTCAAACAAAATGACTCCCACCTGGGGTTTGCGCCTCCGTGCGTCAAAGTATAAATTTGACGTCCGCACAGCGCATTGAAATGGCGTTATATGGCGGTAAAAATTTTGACGCAAAACTGCGTCACGCAGTTTTGCGTCAAAAAGTAGAAACATGGCCCTAAGTTTCTAAAGTTCCACTTTGCAAACGGCAAGAAGGGTCTGAAACTCCAACTAGCTAAACACTCTTGTCCCCTCAAACTCCAGTTGCTGAAGTCACCACCAGTAACTTTCCATAGTCCGTACAAAATTGTGAATGGTATCCTTTAATTAGGCTAATACCTCTTTTGGTTTTGCCATCGGGCGGCCTTGGATTTGTTCTTGTCTCCAGGAACCCATAGAGGAGTTCTACTGCACAACTCCTCAGTAACACTTCTGTCCTTGGCAACCTGTCTCCTCATACCCCCCCTTATCTATAACTAACAATACATTTTTCATTGAAAAAAAAGACTTGTTGTTGGACCTGGAAGCAAAGAAATACACAGCAAAAGCAAACTTTCACATTGAAGGTTAATCACAAAGAGGACATTTTCAGGCCTCACCTTCAGCCTTACTTAGCATAACCCTTAATACTCAAATACATGATTATACGTGCATTTTACTTAAAAAGTATAAATGAGGAATAACTTTGAAGATGTTGATGAACTAGAAAATCATAATATTAATTCATGAAATAATATTGCATACATGTGATTGCATATGATCATTATGACCCTCATTACAACTCTGGCGGTTGGTGTTAAAGTGGTGGTAATACCGCCAACAGGCCGGCGGTTAAAAA
Organism: Pleurodeles waltl; assembly: GCF_031143425.1. Lineage (NCBI taxonomy): Eukaryota > Metazoa > Chordata > Amphibia > Caudata > Salamandridae > Pleurodeles > Pleurodeles waltl. Next base: position 633,753,295 of record NC_090449.1, read on the forward strand.
AATGGGGTCACAACCATGGGGGAAACCACCAACACAGACAGCCCCCTCCAACATTCCGACCGCCACGGCGGTAGCAACAAACACTGCGGCGGTAACCACCAGCAGACAGGAGGAAGACAATGTACCGCCCACACTATTACAAGGCATCAATTCGCCAGATTTTCCGGGGCGGTACCAGCGTCATCAAAAGCACAGCGGAAACAGTACACAGAAGGGAAACCACTCAATTCTCGACACCCAAGGAAGAATTAGGACGCCATGGAGCCCGAATTGCAGATCCTACCCATAATGGTGTATCTACCAATACACCACGAAGTAGAAAGAAGGCGGTGACGACGGTGAGTACTGCATCTAGCACACAGAGTAGGAGAGGAGGGAAAAGAGAGTGACACACACACGCGGCGCGCAACACCCCCACCCACAACAACATACACACACACATATCAAACAACATCACAGATACACCCCGTCACCCCCTGGAAGAACGCAAGGACAAAACAAAATGAGTTTAACTAGTGTTATAGTGGAACAATCAGATAGATCAAGAGAAAAGCTAATAATCAGTATACACAAATAGTTACATCAAGTACACAAGTTCGTACACTGTCCCTTGTAAATGTCCGTGGACCAGTGGTCCCAAAAAGCATGGGCGAAGCCCACACATGACACCTGCCTCAAAATGGAGAGAACACTGCAGGGGCATCAGGTCGAAGAAAAAAAAAAAAACAGGCATCTCAGGGAGAAGAGGAGGGGGGCACCTCAGCTGGATGATGGTACGATGCCACTGCTCCTTGAGGGGGCTCCATGCCCACTGCTTGGTCCTGGGGAGTGCAAGGCCACAGTCTCTCAAGTCTCTCAAGTGGTTGGTTTGCCCACTGCCTGGTCCTGGGAAGTGGAAAGCCACAGTCTCTCAAGTGGGTGATTTGCCCACTGCCTGGTTCTGGAGAGTGCAAAGCCACAGTCTCTCAAGTGGGTGCTTTGCCTACTGCTTGGTCCTGGGGAGTGCAAAGCCACAGTCTCTCAAGTCTCTCAAGTGGGTGGTTTGCCCACATGCTCTGGAGGGGGCTTTGTGTCCAGAGTGCTTCATCCTGCCAAGGATTGGGGTAGTGGATGCATTTCTCCACTGGTTCTGGAGGGGTCTTTGTGCCCAGAGAGCTTCATCCTACAAAGGATTGGGGAAGTGGATGCCTTTCTCCACTGGTTCCGAAGGGGGCTTTGTGCCCAGAGTGCTTCATCCTGCCAAGGATTGGGTGAGTGGATGCATTTCTCCACTAGTTCTGGAGGGGGCTTTGTGCCCAGAGTTCTTCATCCTGCCAAGGATTGGGTGAGTGGATGCATTTCTCCACTAGTTCTGGAGGGGGCTTTGTGCCCACTGGGGATGGTGCTGACACCCGACAGAGTGGTATAGGCTGTGCACGTGGCGGTGCTGATGGTGGGGGTGGCTGTGGCAAAGATGCTGCTAGTGCTGGCCATGGTGCAAGTGTCTGTTGTGGTGGAAAGAGACACCATACCGTCTCCGGCAGCCTCTGATGGCTGATTCTTGGGGAGGATGCTGCAGCCTGATGTTGTGGCAGCTGCGGTGCAGGTGGCGGTGCAGGTGGCAGTCGGAGCGGAGGTGGTGACTGTGGTGCAGGTGGCTGCCATCCCTGATGATATGGTGGTCACCAGCCGCTCACCAGCCGCTCACCAGGAGACATCGTGCCCTGAGGTGACTTGCCCTTTGGCCCTTCCCCACCTTGGAATTCGCTGCAGGGACTTTGGCACTGTCCTCTCTGTGTTTGGGCGAAGCCTTGCTGGGTGGGTGGTGTGACTTTCTCCTGCTAGAAGCCGGCCCCTTTTTGACCTTTGCAGGTGGCGTAATAGGGTAGTCCTTCATATCTGTCTGTGGCACACTGGCAGCTCTGATGGGTGCCCCCATTGATCGTACCAGACTAGCAGGGACCACAGCGGATGCAGATTTGGTGGCTGAGGTGCTGGGCTGGGATTTAGACATCCTGGCCCTAGGGGAAGGACAGGGGGAGGTGTAGGGAAGAGGTTAATGTTAGCAGGAAAAGTTTTTTAGACACACTGGGATGGGAAGATGGAGGGGGTGTGGGAGTAGAGGAAGAGGTAGTGTTTGTAGGATGTGTATGTCTGCTGAGTTTGGGTGAAAGTGCATGGGCTGGAGGCTGTTGTGAGGTGGATGGCTGTTGAGTGGGTGTGTGCCTGCGTTTGTGTACTTTGGGAGGAAGGATCGCAGACACACTGGGAGAGGACACAGGGGGCTTGTGAATGGTAGTGGGGGTGGTGATTGCACATGAGCAGTGTGTTGTGATGGGTGTGCTGGTGATGGAGGCAGTGGCTGATGATGCAGTGCATGCAGGTGTGAGTGGAGACGAGACAGGGAGGGAGGTGGAGGATGTGGAGGAGGAGGACACAGTGGAGGAAGTGGATGTTGGTATGTGTGCATGGGTATGGTGATTGTGAGAGTGCCTGTGGGATGTATGGTGCTTATGTTTTCATGAGCCACTTTTGTGTGTTGATGTGTGTGCATGCTGGTCTGATGGTGTGCTTGGGATAGGGTGAGGTAGAGGGGATTGGGTCTGGGTAGAGGAAGTTGGAGGGGGAGGCTAGACACAGGGACAATGGCTGCCAACAGTGCTGAGGCCAGAGCATATAATGCTCTCTGTTGGGCCACCACACCAGAATGAATACCCTCCAGGTATGCATTTATTTGTTGCAAATGCCTCTCAACACCCTGGATGGCATTCAGAATGGTTGACTGCCCAACAGTGTGGGATCTCAGGAGATCAATAGCCTCCTCACTGAGCAGGGCTGACCTTGGCAGGGCCTGAGGTGCCTGGGGCGAAAGAGATGCCCACCCTCCTGGGTGAGTGGGCATGGGAAGCTCGCGGAGGGGCTGCTGGTCAGGCAGTACTGGTAGGTGGGGTAGCAGCTGTACCTGTTGTTGGGGTGGGCACAGTGGTGTCCGCCACCGGCAGGGAGCTTCCATCAGAGGAGGAGCCCCTGTCACTGGTATCCCCTCCTGTCCCCGTCGTGGGGCTCCCCTCGCCCTTCGTCCCACTGGTGCCTTCACCCTCCATGGATTCACCCTCCTGGGCCATGTGGGATGCAGCTCCCTCCGTCACCTGTGCCTCTGCTCCTCCGCCAGATGATGCTAATGCACACAAGGACAGGGTGACAAAACAAGAAGGGGGGAAGACAGAGAACACACATGGTCAATGCCAGCAACATCACTACTGTTGGCGGACACAACACGCAGGGAGCAGCCCATGCACTAGGCCATGCACTACCAGTTAGAAGGAAAGTCACCAGCCCATGGGGTACAATGCCTAACGCCATTAGCTGCACACTTGAAACCCACAGGAGCCTGCCTAGTAGTAGATGCCCACTAACACTATTGGGGTTGGAGTGCCTCAGAGCCTGCCCAGCAAGGGACCTACACTCCAGTGTACAGACCCCTGGTGGACCTGTCGAGAATGTAAGACAGACACATCATAATCACCTAAATACTTGCTTGTGCCACAATCCAAGACCTGTGTGCCCAATTGGAGCCAGACCTGATGTCATCTATCCGCCACCCCACAGGAATCCCCCATCCAGTGCAGGTCCTGTCAGTGCTCCATTTCCTGGCAAGTGGCTCCTTTAAAACAACAGTGGCCATGGCATTAGGGATGTCTCAGCCAATGTTTTCTAATGTGTTGACCAGAGTGTTGTCTGCCCTGCTGAAACACATGCGCAGCTACATCGTGTTTCCCCAGGTGGAGGATTTGCCCACAGTGAAGGCTGACTTTTACGCTCTGGGACATATCCCCAACATCATTTGTGCCATTGATGGTACACATGTGGCATTTGTCCCCCTGCAGAAATGAACAAGTGTACAGAAATAGAAAAAGCTACTATTTGATGAATGTGCAGATGGTCTGTTTGGCGGACCAGTACATCTCTCATGTGAATGCCAAGTATCCTGGCTCTGTGCATGATGCCTACATTTTAAGAAATAGCAGTATCCCTTATGTGATGGGCCAACTCCAGAGGCACCGTGTGTGGCTAATAGGTGAGGCCAAGGTCCCCACACAGTATGAGTAGGTGTCTGGGTATGGGGTTGTCCCTAAGGGTTTAGTGTGTGTCTAACAGGTATCCCTCGACATTTGCAGGTGACTCTGGTTACCCCAACCTCTCATGGCTACTGATCCCAGTGAGGAAAGCCAGGACAAGGGCAGAGGACCGCTACAATGAGGCACATGGGTGAACAAGGTGTATTATTGAGAGGACTTTCGGCATCCTGAAGGGCAGATTCTGGTGCCTCCATCGAACAGGTGGTTCCCTATACAACTCACCGAAGAAGGTGTGCCAGATAATCGTGGCATGCTGCATGTTGCACAACCTGGCATTGCGACGCCAGGTGCCTTTTCTGCAGGAGGATGAGCATGGTGATGGTCTTGTGGCAGCGGTGGAGCCTGTGGACAGTGAGAAAGAGGAGGCAGAGGAAGAAGATATTGACAACAGAACGAACATCATTATGCAGTACTTCCAGTGATACACAGGTAAGAGACTGTAACTCCTCCTCACATTTCAGAATACTGTTGGACACTGTATTAGTCAGCCTCTTAACCTCTGTCTATGGACACTGACTGTTCACTTCAATTTTTCAGATCTGGGTACCCCATTCTGCCTTCTGCTATATGTACTGCTGCCCAACAACTGTCATACATTGGTATGAGTAAATTAACATTTACACTGCTATTTGTTACTAATGTTGTCATTATACATTTGTGAAAGATCAGGCTGACTCCAGATTGGTTTGTGCTTAAAGGGTGTTTATATAGGGGCTTATGAGTATTGGGGTATGTGCAAGGGGCTGGGGTGATGTTGGAAAAATGTCCAGGATAGGGTCTAGTCTCTTGGTGTCACAGGTGTATTGTCCAATGGGGCATTGGGAAGGGAGTAATGGCAGTTCAGTTTGGACAGGATGACATAGTGGGACAGAAGGGTGACAATCAGGAGAGTCTTATTTCCTTGCAGGGGTCTTGGCAACGTTCTCTGTCTTCTGCCTGAATCGCAGGGACCTTTTGCAGGGTGGTTCTCCTCCTGCAGGGGGTGGGGTGCTGGTGGCCTGTTGGTCCTATGGCGGGGCCTCCTATCCACTAGCACTGGCGGAGGGGAGGGCTGTTCCTCGATTTGGCTAGTGTCAGGGGCCCTTTGTTGTGCCGCTGCATACCCTCATGGTCTTGCCTATGTCAGCCAGCACCGCTGCTATGGTGACCAGGATGGTGTATATGTTGGTATGGTCCTTGCTGATTCCCATGTATTGTCCATCCTGCAGCCGATGAGTCTCCTGAAACTTGGCCAGTACCATGCCCATGGTTTCCTGGGAATGGTAGTATGCTCCCATGATGTTGGAGAGTGCCTCGTGGAGGGTCGGTTCCCTGGGCCTGTCCTCCCCCATCGCACAGCAGTCCTCCCAGCTTCCCTGTTATTTATTTATTTGTGTTCATTCGGTCTAAAAATTTAGACCATTGAAACAGCTTCCCTATTGTCCTGTGCCTCTGTCCCCTGAACCGTATGCCCACTGCCACTAACCTCAGGTCCTTCATCGTCCTGGGTTCGTGGGGTTGCCTGGGGTCCCTGTAGTGGTGGACACACTGCTGATTGAGGTGTCATGGGGACAGTGGCATGGGCCCGCTGGGTAGGTGCTGTGGTGGTGTTTCCTGAGGGGGGAGGTTCTGTGGTGGTTTGGGACTGTGTCAGGGAAACCGACTGCCCAGAGGTCCCTGATGGGCCAGGCTGGTCATCTTCATCCAGGCGTGCGGAGCTGCTGTCATCACTGTGGGCCTCTTCAGCGGGGGGACTGGATGTGGCTGGCACCTCCTTTCCGGTGACGTTGGGTAGGGATCCTGTTGGGATGTAAATGCATTGTTATTGTATCTGTGAGTGCCATCTTGTGCAATGGGTGTGTTTCCCTGTATTACTGTGCTTGTACTATCGCCTTGGCCCTTGTGTGAGTGGTGATTTTGTGCCCTGGGTGAGTCTCTTTATTGGACATGCTTTGGTGATGGGTGTCCATGCATGTCTGTGATGGGTGTCCATGCATTGTTGGTGCATGCAGGGCTTGGTTATGGGAGTGGTGGGTTGTGAGGGTGGGGTGTGTGGGAGGTGCTGGAGTCATGGGAGTGAGGGTGAGGTTGAGAGTGGGAGTATGTGATGGCATGCAGGTAGGGTGGGGGGATATAGTAGTAAAGATCTGCCTTACCAGAGTCCAGTCCTCCTGCTACTCCTGCGAGGCCCTCAGGATGCATGATCACCAAGACTTGCTCCTCCCATTTTGTTAGTTGTGGGGGAGGAGGTGGGGGACCACCGCCAGTCCTCTGTACGGCTACCTGGTGTCTTGATACCACAGAATGTACCTTCCCCCCGTAGGTCGTTCCACCTCTTCCTGATGTCATCCCTTGTTCTTGGATGCTGTCCCACTGCGTTGTCCCTGTCCAAAATTCTCCGCCATAGCTCCATCTCCCTTGCAATGGAGGTCTGCTGCACCTGTGATCCGAATAGCTGTGGCTCTACCTAGATCATCTCCTCCACCATGACCCTGAGCTCCTCCTCAGAAAACCTGGGGTGTCTTTGAGGTGCCATGATGTGGTGTGAGTGATGTGTGAGGTGATGGGTGATGTGATGTGTGGGGTGATATGTTGGGGTGTGTGGTGTGAGGTGCATGGATGGTGCATGTGTGATGGTGTCCTGTGCCTCTGGATGATGCTGTGGTCTTTGTTTTTCTCTCTCTCTGCTTCTTCAAGATTGTTGCACATAAGAGGTTGTGGGTAATGTGGGTGTGTATTTTATAGTGGGGTGAGTGTGTGGTGTGTGTGTATGTGTGTCAGATGTGTATATTTTGAATTGTCGAATGTGGTTGTGTTTTGTAAGTCTGTGTATACTTTGAGCACGGCGGTGTGTACCACCAATGGTTTACCATGGTTAAAAGACCACCGCGTTGATTCGTGGGTCGTGATACTGTGGGCGTATTCCTGTTGGCGTAACGGTGTGGGTTTTGTTATCGCCAGTTTATCACTGACCTTTGGTGTGGCGGACTTGTGTGGGTGTCTGTATAGTGGCGGATTTCTCAGTGTGGGTCATAATACCCGTAGCGGATTTGCACCGCAGTCATGGTATGTTGGCGGCCGTCGGCACGGGGGTAAGCGGGATTTGCCGCCAGGGTTGTAATGAGGGCCTATATGTCTGTACTTATAAATGTAGTTTGTTTCACGACTTTCTGTTTCTTCGCTCACATGAATTCATTTAACTGTACATTATATATTGTCAAATGCATTTTATTTTCTACTTCTGGAATGCATACTGGCACAGCCAAGTTAAGCTCTCTCAATGGGTTAGCCAGCATTCAATCTGCAGCATTTTAATAGCCTCTGAATAATTTGAGCTTGAATTGTGTTGGGTCAAAATCTGTAATGTATGCATCAGATGGGGTATGTATACATCTATGTACGTATGAATGTATGTGTTTTTTTAATACTGGAAACCAAGCCAAAAGGCAATGGAGTGCTGTAAAGTGTCCCAGACAAACACACAGTCAATGAGTGGTAGAAGGGGTAGCCGGTTTGGGAACTGCTGATGCACTGTTATGTAGTGTTGGAAATGTATATTTACATGGCCAATGTTGAGATCAAACATTTACTTTTTTCCTGTGATCTTTTCCAGAGCCCTAGCTGTCTACAGAACCAAGCATAGGTTTGGACCTACGTTTCCTGTTTAACATTTTCCTAAATGTGGCACTATAAGGATCTTATCAGTCTATAATTAGGAATCTATTTACAGAAAAGTCGCAAGATCAAAAGTACAAGCTCCAGAAGGGACAAGAAGCATTAGGGTAAATGAGAAGTTTCTTGAAAATGGATGAGTGAGTGTAAATGGCACCCATCTGTACACCTTACAGATGTGGAATTGGCCATAATAGTCATGAACTCTGCCTGTGTGTTGTGAAGCAGAAAAAAGTGAAAGACCCCAAACACATAGTTGTAATTTTTCATTCTAGAAGAACTTCTTACCTGCTTAATCAGGGATCACATTTAGTCTGTTCGATTCGTTCCCTTAGAGAAAAGAATCACCTAAGCAACTATAAATAAACAGAATTCATTTTTGTTACACCATTCTTTGCCTTCATCAATCAATGACTAGCCAACAGGGCGTACTGAATACATAGCTGTACACGAAGATTTCATTACTAATTGATTTTGGTTGAGTTGGGTGTGGGGCATGGCCATGCCCATGGTGGGCAGCTCCCACCTCTATATTTTGGTTTAAATGTCCCTGGTCTCTAGTAGGCTTTCTGTGCCCCCGGGAGGTGGTTTGGAGGTGATGACTCCATCTGCCCAGAGGGCAGAAATACTGTTGGGGGGGCATGGCTATGCACATGATGGGCAGCCCCCACCTCTATATAGTTTTTCAAATTAAACTTTGGTGTTTAGTGCCTGCCTTTTCACCTCTGGTGGGGGGAGGTTGGGGGTAATCACCCCATCTACACTCACTTGGGCAGAAACACTGTCAGCATATTGTATGGTGTCCAGTGGGCTTTCTGCCAGATTAGGGGTAATTACCCCCATCAGCCCTCCAGAGTGTCAGAAAGACTGTAAAGCCCTTGCTTGAGGGGCCGATCCACGTATCACATGATAGAGACATCATTGGAAAAGGGAGATTCTTCCCTTTCCAATAATACCTCTCTCGTCTCAATCAGTGCTCAGCGAGCGGAGATTTTTCCCCTTGAGCACTGATGCAGTGAAGGTAAAACAAGCACATCGGCTTATTTTACTTTCACTTTAGTGTAATGATGTCAGCATGCCCTGCGTTGATCATCAATACAGTAAAGGCTGAAAAAAGACTGAGGCTGCTAATGGAAGCTCTTCCCTAGCAGTCTGAATTTAGAATATTGTAAAATAATCCACCTGGTGCTCAGCACCAGAGGGGCCTTCATATGCCCTCATATTGTCAGACAAATGGCTGGCAGACACACAGGGGAGGTAATACAGGTATCAGCCATTGGCTGACAGCTACACTCAAGGGGTTAATTTAATAGACCTACAATGGAGCGTCTATTATACATGCATTGTTTTTAGAAGGATGTAAACAGTGCTATAATTAAGACATATAGAAACTCACCAATGGTTCCTTCATTACTGTCACTAGATGAGTGTAGGTTGGTAAGGAAGGTTTTAATATGGACCTAGACAATTCTAAAATGTTTTTAACCTAGCTGTAAATGTTGACATACTTTGTGTATTAGACTTAGTTAATTATTCCCATCATGTCTTATCTTGCTTTCCTACAGACAACCTCCAGCCAGACAAATGAATTCCTTATTCAAGGAGCAATAGTCCATAGCTCTCACCATTATCCTAATAACTGCAATGTGTGCTGATTTTCAGTACATGGCAAAGTCTCTTTTCACTATTGTAGTGCAGATGCCTATTGGGATTCTTTCTCATCAGCCCTCCTGGATCATTGAGGATGATCAATTATGTAACACACGGAGGGGGATCAATGGGTCGCCCTTCCGGCTGAGGGGCATTCTTCAAACTAGCCTTTTTACCTAAAGAATGAAACTCTTTTCTGACCACAAGTAGAGGAGTCATTCCTCTTTCAAGTAACAATATATTTTTTTCTGAGCACTTCTGGGCTGCTTCATGAACATGCAGTATAAGTCAATTCACTCATAAGAGGCACAAATCAGCTGACTTTTATGGACTCTGCCAGTTCTCTACTCATTATAACAGCTCTCCATTTGGTTGCAGGGGTGCCTCATTAGCACAGAAAGAATCCAGGTTGCCTCTGGGTTGCTGTCTGATCCAAAAGCCAAAAACACAAAGGGTCTGATTGAGTATCCACAGCCTCTGCCCAGCTTCAGGGTTGGGAGTCTTTCCTTATTTTCTCTGAGAAACAGATGGTAAATCAGATTGAAAGCAGATTACTGTTTTGACCAAGGCTAACTTTGTGCTTGGAAGCTGCACTTCGTTGTCGTGACAGAGTTTTGAGAAACTGCCTTCACGCACAGCTTTCTCTTCCAAGGTCCTTTAACCTGCTCCTCTGTCAAGTGTAACTTTAGAATCCACTTTGAGCTGAACTCTCCACAGTCTGACTGCCCATTATTGTGATGGGTCCCGCTTTTAAAGGTAAGTGAACTACCACATTTAGTGACTACTGACAATGACAAGAAGATGTCCATTCCAAGGACATGATCACATCCCTGTGGATGACATTTTGAAACAACAGTTCACCTAGGATTTTAATGGATAGTGTGCAAGGATAATAGTAAACTAGCAAGTTGTACATATGGCTATGACAAGTGCCTGGTGGATTATGAGGCTGCATAAAGGCACATAGTCATACTTTTTTGTGTCACATTTGCATAATTTTTTGGCATAAAAGCAGCACAAACTTACAAGATATAATTGTATTTTGTAAGTTTGCGCCACTTTTGCATCAATAAGTGATGCCAATGCGGCTCAAAAAAAGTATAAATATGGGCCTAAGTCCCAACTGAAGTCTTGAGGGATGAAGACAGTTAAAGGGCAAGAAAGCGAATAATATATTTTAAAGTATCATGATGCACATGAAGGTCCATGAAACAGATTGCAAAAATGAGTTACATAAGGTTAAATCAGTACAATAAGCAGAATTTTTAAGGTGATAAACAGAAAAATAGAAAAGTACAAGAAGACTATCATCTTAAAGGTATGTGGTTTAAAATCAGGAACAGATGCAGCAATATAAGAAACACCTTCCAAACATTATTAGGTAACATTCTGCGGACTTCAGGAGAATATCTGTTTAATATTGACACATGGCACATGCCTGAGCACACTTCAAATGCAAATCAGATATGTTGCAAGACACAACTATAAGATTAAATTACTTGAAAGATAAAGAACAATTGACAAACAAAACATGTGAATGACCCCATTCAGAATAAGGGACATCGCTTTGGCAAAGACTAGCTGCAGCACTGATCCTGAGCTGGCGATTTTAAAAAAGCGCACAGCAATAGTGAGCAGGTTAGAGTAGCTAAATATATGTTGCATATGTCATATTCAAAGAGCTTCAGGAAGAATAGGAAACATATTGTGACAGGGAAAATTTCCTTACAAATCCCATTAGTGAACAAGATTGAACCTTAGAGGGAGCAGTCTGTGAGACACACACTGAGGGATAGAGATTTAAAATCTCAGAAGTGTGCACTTAGGTGCAAAGGGTAGGCAAGTAGTAGCAGCAGAAATCACATTCTGGCATATATAACAAGTAGGTGAAAGAGGTGTACAAGCAGAAATGTAGAACTGGTTCCATCTCTAGCAAGCAAACATGGCTAACCACTTTGTAGGTGGAAGAGGAAAGAGAGGGGGTGGGAAAATGGATGAGGGCAAGACATTGGTTGGTGAAGGAAGAGGAATAAGCAGCAAGTTAGCTGCACTTCCTGGTCTGAGATTTAGGAATTAATAATTCACCAAACAAAAGTGTTCTTAGAAGTTTGTCTTAATCCCTTGGCTGCGGCACTGAGGTGCCAAGGACGTAACCGTTACGTCTTTGGACTGGTTCATGGGGGGATGAACCTTGCCCCCACGCCCCCAGGCAGGGATGAAACGGGAATCACTTCCCCTTTCACCCCCGGTCCCCCTGCATGCCCACATTGATGTCTGATGACGTCAGCACGCGATCGAGTGCTTACCTCATCAGAGGTCGCCTACCATTGCACTGAAAGCTCAGTTTCCAGCATGATCAGAAGAGAAATGCAAAAGCATTTCTCCTCCGATGAGGAGGTGGGGGCAGGCAGAGGCATGAAAGGAAAGGAAAGGCCTTTCCTTTCATGTCTCTGTAAGTATTTCTGCAGCCTGATCGTAAAGCAATCGGGCTGCAGAAATGCCCACTGGACACCAGGGACCTTAGTTTATTTTTGAAATTGGCATAAGAGGATCGACCCCTTGGGCAAGGGTCATTCCCAAGGGGGGCACATTTTTTTAGGCCTTTTCTGCCCTCCCCCGGGGGGGGCAGAAACCTCTAGACACTAGGGATCATTTTTTAAATTGTATTATTATTTTTTAGATGTGGGGAGCGATCCCTTAGGCAAGGGTCGCTCCACTGGGGGGAAATATAATTTTAGGCCATTTCTGACCCCCTTGGAGGCAGATCGGCTTATATTGCTTAGGCCAATCTGCCTCAAACCACTAGACACCAAGGACATTTTGTTTTTGCACCAATTTCACTCCAGGAGAGCGACCCTTTAGGCAAGGGTCGCTCCCCTAGGGGCAAATTTATTTTAGCCCATTTCTGTCCCCTTATCGGGACAGATCGGCCTATTTTTATTAGATGGATCTGCACCCCGGGGGGGAAGAAACCACTAGGCACCAGGGATTTTATTTTTTTTAATTGTTTACAGATGGGAAGTGACCAACTAGGCAATTGTCGCTCCCCAAGGGAGCATATTACTGTTGGCCATTTCTCCCCCCCCCCCGGGGCAAGATCAGCCTATTTTGGTAAGGTTTATCTGCCCCAAAGGGGGCAGAAAGCCCACTAGAGACCAGACAAGATTTTTTTTCTCCAAAAAAGAGGGTGAGGGTATGGCCATACCCCCACCCCACATAAATGGGGACAAACTTGTTCTTCCCACTGGTGGGCAGATGGGGCAATTACCCCCCGATCGACTCACGGGGGGCAGAAAGCCTACTAGATGCCAGGGAATAAAAAAAAAAAAGGGGGTAACAGTCTTTCTGCTCTCCCCCGCACACTAAAAAATCTTATCTCAATGGCAAGCAAAAGCACATTTGATTATTTTGGGTTTTGGTTTTACATTTGGGCCATGAGAGCTTGTCTAACTCTCAAAATTGTTCCACTTGGAATGGTGAGGGCTGCATTTTTTGGACTTTGGGACGCTGCCATGTAGAAAAATCTATGAGACCTAGACACATCTGAAAACTAAACATCTGGTTGAGTCCAGGGTGGCGTGCTTCACATGCACCCCTCACCATTTTCTTACCCACAATGCCCTGCAAACCTCCAACTTTGCTGGAAATCACACATTTTTCGCACATTTTTGTAATGGAACCTTCGGGAATCTGCAGGAATCCACAAAATTCCTACAACCCATCATTGTTGCATCTATATCGATACAAATTCTGCCCCACTTGTCAGCCTAAAAACATTTTTTTTCAAACTGCCCTTTTGGACCCGCTTTGGTTCCCCCTCATTTTTGACTGGTCTTCCCTGACACAGGCACTTGGTCCACCTACACAAGTGAGGTACTATTTTAACCAGGAGGCTGAGGGGAATGTTGGGTATTAGGACATTTGTGCCAGTGCAGTGATCCCACAGAGAAATGTGGAAAACATTTATTTTTTTAGCTAAATTTGGGGTTTGCTGAGGATTCTGGGTAACAAAAAAACACTTTGGGATCCACAAAAGTTACACCTCCCTGGACTCCCTTAGGTGTCTAGTTTTCAGAAATGTTTGGGTTTGGTAGGTTTCCCTAGATGGCTGCTGAGCCGAGGAGCAAAAACGCAGCTGTCCCCCAGAAAAACAGGTTTTCTTTGTAATTGATAATGTTGATGTATCCACATAGTGTTTTGGGACATTTCCTGTTGCGGGCACTAGGCCGACCCTCAGAAGTGAGGTACCATTTTTACTGGGAGACCTGGGGGAACGCTGGGTAAAAGGAAGTTTGTGACTCCCCTCAGATTCCAGAACTTTGGAGCACTGAAATGTAAGGAAAAAGTCTTTTTTGATGAATTTTGAGGTTTGCAAAGGATTCGGAGTAACAGAACCTGGTGAGTGCTCCACAAGACACCCCATCCTGGGTTCCTCTAGGTGTCTAGCTTTTAAAAATGTATAGGATTGCTAGGTTTTCCTAGGGTCCGGATGAGCTAGAGGCCAAAATCCACAGCTAGGCACCTTGCAAAAAAACTGGTCAGCTTTCTTTAGGAAAATGTGATGTGTCCATGTTGTGTTTTGGGGCATTCTCTGTTGCGGGCAGTAGGCCTACCCACACAAGTGAAGTACTATTGTTTATCAGGAGACTTGTGGGAATGCTGGGTGTAATTGCCAAATTTTGAGGTTTGCAAAGGATTATGGGTAACAGAACCTGGTGAGAGCACCACAAGTCACCCCATCCTGGGTTCCCCTAGGTGTCTAGTTTTCAAAAATGTATAGGTTTGCTAGGTTTCCCTAGGTGTCGGCTGAGCCAGTGACCAAACTCCACACCTAGGCACTTTGCAAAAAACAGGTCCTTTTTCTTTGGGAAAATGTGATGTGTCCACGTTATGTCTTGGGGCTTTTCCTGTTGCGGGAACTAGGCCTACCCACACAAGTGAGGTACAATTTGTATCAAAAGATTTGCGGGAATGCTGGGTGGAAGGAAATTATGGCCTTATTTATACTTTTTGGTGCAAAACTGCACTAACGCAGTTTTGCACCAAAAAGTTTTGCACCGGCTTGCACAATTTTTTAGCACCAGCTGGGCACCATATTTATGGAATGGTGCACGCCGGTGCAAAGGGTAGGCTAGCTTAAAAAAAATAACGTTAGGCAGTTTTGAGTCAAAATAAATGATTCTGACCAGATTAGCATAATTTTCTGATGCTAAGGGGCATATTTATACTCTGTTTGCACTGAATTAGCGTCATTTTTTAAAAACTCTAATTCAGTGCAAAACTAACTCCATATTTATACTTTGGTGCTACACCCATCTAGCGCCAAATTTATGGAGTTAAAGTCATTTTTTGGAAGTGGAAACCTACCTTGCCTTAATGAGATGCAAGGTAGGCGTTCCCGTGCAAAAAATGACTCTATGGCCTTAACGCCATATTTATACTCCCATGTAAAAATGGTGCAAGGGAGGGAGGAGGGGTCAAAAAATGGAGCAAAGCTTGCTTTGCCCCATTTTTTAAGACCTGGGTCAGGGCAGGCGTTAGGGGACCTGTGGGCCTATTTCCATGGTGGAACACCATCGAATAAGCCCAGAGGTGCCTTCCCTAGGCCCCAGGGGCACCCCCACCCACACTAGAGGGACTGCGAGGATGGGGGACCCCATCCCAGGTAAGTACAGGTAGGTGCA
Source organism: Pleurodeles waltl (assembly GCF_031143425.1). Taxonomy (NCBI): domain Eukaryota; kingdom Metazoa; phylum Chordata; class Amphibia; order Caudata; family Salamandridae; genus Pleurodeles; species Pleurodeles waltl. Next base: position 633,768,398 of record NC_090449.1, read on the forward strand.
TTTTATTTTTGAAAGTGCCATAGGGGCCCCTGAAATGGGCCCCCATAAATGGCACAGGGTGCAATGGCCATGCCCAGGGGACCCCTGTCCTCTGTGCTGGCCATTGGGGTGGTGGGCATGACTCCTGCCTTTTCTAAGGCAGGAGTCATGTGGCATGGTAGGTTTAGCACCATAAAATCACGCTAATCTGATTAGAGTCATTTTCTTTTACTCTAACCTGCTTAAAGCCATTTTTTGGTGCTAAACCCTCTTCTTCTATACTGCCAGCCCCACTCGACTAAAGTTATTTTTTAAAACTCTAACCTACCCTTTGCACCGGCTAGCACCATTCCATAAATATGGTGCCCGGCTGGTGCACAGAAATGGTGCAAGCCAGTAGTAAACTTTTTGGTGCAAAACTGAGTTAGTGCAGTTTTGCAGCAAAAAGTATAAATAAGGGCCAATATTTTGTAAGTTTACACCACTTTTGCGTCAAAAAATGACGTTAATGCGGTGCAAAAAAAGTATAAATCAGGGCCTTGGTGCTAGATGGGTCTAGCACTAAAGTATAAATATGGAGTCAGATTTGCACCGAATTAGAGTAAAAAAAATGACACTAATTCGGTGCAAACAGAGAATAAATATGCTGCAGAGTATAAATATGTCCCTAAATATGGTGTTAAGGCCATAGAGTCATTTTTTGCACGGGAACGCCTACCTTGCATCTCATTAAGGCAAGGTAGGTCTCCACTTTCAAAAAATTACTTTAACTTCATAAATTTGGTGCTAGAGGGGTCTAGCACCAAAGTATAAATATGGAGTTAGTTTTGCACCAAATTAGAGTTAAAAAAAAATGACACTAATTTGGTGCAAACAGAGTATGAATATGCCCCTTAGTGTCTCCTCTCAGATTCCTGAATTTTCCATCACCGAAATATTAGGGAAAAGTGTTTTTTGCCAACTTTTGAGGTTTGCAAAGTATTCTGAGTAACAGAACCTGGTGAGAGTGCCACAAGACACCCCATCCTGGGTTCCCCTAGGTGTCTAGTTTTCCAAAATGTATAGGTTTTCTAGGTTTTCCCAGGGTCTGAATGAGCTACAGGCCAAAATCCTCAGCTAGGCACTTTGCAAAAAACTGGTCAGTTTTCTTTAGGAAAATGTGATGTGTCCAGGCTGCGGTTTGGGGCATTCTCTGTCGCGGGAACTAGGCCTACCCACACAAGTTAAGTACCATTTTTATCAGGAGACTTGGTGGAATGCTGGGTGGAAGGGAAATGTAGGCTCCTCTTAGAGTCTAGAACTTTCTTTCACCAAAATGTGAGGAAAATGTGTTGTTTTTGCCAGATTTTGAGGTTTGCAAAGGATTATGGGTAACATAACCTGGTGAGAGCACCACAAGTCACCCCATCTTGGATTCCCCTAGGTGTCTAGTTTTCAAGAATGCTCAGGTTTGGTAGGTTTTCCTAGGTGCCAGCTGAGCTAGAGGCAAAACTCCACAGCTAGGCACTTTGTAAAAAACAGGTCTGTTTTCTTTGGGAAAATGTGATGTGTCCACAGTCCGTTTTGGGGCATTTTCTTTTGCGGGCACTAGCCCTACCCACACAAGTGAGGTACCATTTTATCCGGAGACTTAGGGGAACTCTGGGTGGAAGGAAATTTGTGTCTCCTCTCAGATTCCAGAACTTTCTATCACCGGAATGTGAGGAAATAGTGTTTTTTTTGGCCAAATTTTGAGGTTTGTAAAGGATTCTGGTTAACAGAACTTGGTGGGAACCCCACAAGTCACCCCATCTTGGATTCCCCTAGGTGTCTAGTTTTCACAAATGCACAGGTTTGGTAGGTTTCCCTAGGTGCTGTCTGTGCTAGAGGCCAAAATCCACAGCTAGACACCTTGCAAAGAACAGGTCTGTTTTCTTTGGGAAAATGTGATGTGTCCACATTGTGTTTCGGGGCATTTCCTTTACCGGGCATTAGGCCTACTCAAACAAATGAGGTACCATTGGGAGACTTGGGGGAACACTGAATAGAAGATCAAGTGTTATTGCCTCTTGTCTTTCTCTACATTTTTGCCGTCCAAATGTAAGACAGTGCGTAAAAAAGACGTCTATTTAATAAATGCCCTGTAATTCACATGCTAGTATGGGTACCCTGGAATTCAGAGATGTGCAAATAACCACTGCTTCTCAACATCTTATCGTGTGCCCGTTTTGGAATATAAAAATTTCCTTGGTACCATTTTTTTCACTTTTTATATTTCATCAAATGAATTGCTGTATACCCGGTATACAACGAAAACCCATTGCAAGGTGCAGCTCCTTTTTTGGCTCTGGATACCTAGGGGTCTTGATGAACCTACAAGCAACCAGAAGAGTCCAGCAGACGTAATTGTATATTGCTTTTAGAAATCTGACATGGCAGGAAAAAGTTACAGAGTAAAACGTAGAGAGAAATGGCTGTTTTTTTCACATCAATTTCAATTTTATTTTTATTTTAGCTGTTATTTTCTGTAGGAAAACCTTGTAGGATCTACACAAATTACCTCTTACTGAATTCAGAATTTTATGTACATTTTAGAAATGCTTAGCTTTCTGGGATCCAGCATTGGTTTTGCACTCATGTCCGTCATTAACTGGAAAGAGGCTAAAAGCACAAAAAATATTAAAAAATGGGGTATGTCCCAGTAAAATGCCAACATTTGTTAAAAAATGTGGTTTTCTGATTCAAGTCTGCCTGTTCCTGAAAGCTGGAAAGATGGTAATTTTAGCACCACAAACCCTTTGTTGATGACATTTTCAGGGGAAAAACCAATAGCCTTCATCTGCAGCACTTTTTTCCCATACATAAAAAGAAAAAACGAAATCTTTGCTGTATTTTGCCAATTTCACGGTTTCGTCCAGGGGAACCCATAAGCTCTGGCTACCTCTAGAATCCCTACGATGTTGGAAAAAAAGGACGCAAATTTGGCGTGGATAGCTTATGTGGACAACGTTATTTGGGCCTAAGCGCAAACTGCTCCAAATAGCCAAAAAAAAAAACTGTCACCTGAGGGGGAAAAGGCCTGGCAGCGAAGGGGTTAAAGAGACTGGTCCGGTGTAATTCCCAAGCACAGAAGCAGGGAATTCTAAAGTTGTGCTACATTGTTTTCATTTTCACTGGAAGTTTTTTTTTCTCGTTTAGACTTGTTAACTGTAGACACTGAAGACAGGGATCTGTTTCTGATAGAAACGTTTTCGTTAGTTTGTGGTTAGGTTAATATTTCATCACGTAAATTGATAGTGAATTCAGAATAATCTGCTGAGAAGCAAAATTTCTTGAACGTGCTCTCCTAGAACAATAGAGACGTAAGCGAAGTGGAGAAAAAAAGAAAGTGAAATGTGGAACTAAAATATAATGAATCAAGTGATACTTTTTGGACTCGCTACTTTTTGTTTACTGTAACTCATTTTGACCTCAGCTAGTCACTGGCCTGGTGCTTGTCTCAGCCCATACTAATGTCACACCATGACAATAATTCTTCACCAAATTAATGAGAATATTTAAAGCTAATGAGTGTGCTGCGGCAGACCTCAATATGTCTGCAATATGTCAGCTAGTCTATTGTTAAACGCTGTGAGCATTTAGTCTAATTGCGTATGAAAGGTATCCAAGGCAGACGTGATAACAGTGCTTTTTATCTAGTCACCTGAATCGTATGTATTCTCATGTCTCGGTTTATTTTATTACGCATTTTTTTCCGTAGAATTCCTAAGGAGACATATTTAGCATAATGCTCTGCTATGGTCTTATGATATATACATTCAAGCCATAACGAAGCAACAATCCTTATTATGAGCCACTGCTTCTATCAAGTCATGTTATTAAAGCTGCAATATCTAGTGTTCATGTTTATGTTGCCACACCATCTTTTTGTGGTATATGCCATGTCTGAACAAATGTTATGCTCACTGACAACCTTTCTTTCGTTTGCAAGATGACTGGATAGTTTAAATAATCTTTTTAAGGGAATATTGCAGAAAATGCTTTAGACTCTCTTTTTGAAGGGTATATCACAGAGGAACTAATAGGAAACTAAACAATACTTCAGTTTCTGCACTGTGACTGTCACAAGGAAGTATCTTTTAAATTAAAGCGTTGGAGAATGCTTTTTGAATATCAGTTTAAGGAATAATTCTGGGAAAGCAATAGAACAGCTTCAGCTGGTCTTTATCAACCTAGCTAAAGGTATAAATAAATAAACCGCACTCCCGAAAAAAACAGGAGGGGAGAGAGGTTTAAGAGAAGATGCTGATGGACAGAGTGACACATCAACGGTGTTTGATTTCATGTCTGAAATAAATCCAGAGTTCATGCCGGCACCAGAGTGCCCACCCTCCCTGTCAAGCAGACCTAACTACACCCCAAAATCAAGTCCATGGATTATGGCCAGGTGGTCTGGTAGTCTGGTAGCACCGGTAAGTGTGGTGAGAGAATGGGGCTGCTGCTGGGCACTCTATCTCTCAGAGCGGGTAGTCTGTTTTTTCTTAGAGCGAGCCAGCATAGAATAAATATGGTAAATTGCACAACCCATGATGCTTTTAACATAGAGTAAATGTTTTCTCTTCCATTAAAGTTTGTTGAGTGCACAATTGTGTCTCCTTTTTGTAAAGGGTTCACAAGGCTATGTTTCAAAAGTGTTTAGTGTTTTATGGTGGACAAAGTCTATCTCTACTGTTTAAATGAATCAATGAATTGCATAACTATATATGTATTATGTTTGAATTGCACCACTTAGTTACTTTGAAATAAGCACACTGACTTTTTGCTATGAGATCCCCCATCCTCTAAACTGACAGTCCACCCTCTCTAATTAGACTCGGATGGAGTGTAATGTTTCTGCTGTTGGTTCCTTTGCTGGCTCCACCGTTAAAGCCTTAGAACAATAGCATGACTGACCTGGGTATCTCTAAGACATCTAAAAGGGGATGGGGGAGGGGTTGATTGGTCTGTCCCATATCCCCTCTCACTATGATTAAAAATCAAAACACTCATCGACCTGACAGTTAGTGGAGATCACAGTGGCCTAGTGTTCGACCAATTTATTATGAAAGAGGGTATCCCAATCTAGGATTTTTGACCCCTCATGCACCTTCTTCGGGTTCAGCTCGACACTAGGTGGGTAGTGCAATGCCTAGCAGACCCTTCACTCCGAGAGGGAGGGACACTTTTAGTTGGAGTTCTTTTCACTGGCCATTCCTGTGGTATGTGCGTGTGATTTGGTGTGAAGAGTGAAATGGTAGTGAAAATTGAATAAAAATTAAAAAACTACATGCATCTGCTTTTTTACATGGGAATTCATGCCAAGATTAACAAGTATTTGCAATGCAATATGTCTTGCGTTTTCTCGAGTTAGAGCTATTAGCATTGCAAACTGCTAATCGGACTTTTCTTGCCACATAAACTGAAAATGAAAAGTAAAGCAATTTCACATAAGCAACCGAATGGCTGCCATGAGCATGAAGCAGACACACAAAAGGAAGCAGAAGTTGGAGCCTCGTATGTTTTCAGTAGTTGGCTGGTGAGTTCGAGGAGGGCTAAACTCCAGATAGGCATGGCATATGCATGCCTTTCACTAATGAAATCAAGCAAATTTTAAAAGGCAAGCCCCTGAACCAACCAAACTAATGGACTTGACATGGGCATGGTCAAAAGAACACAGAGAGATTACAACAGGGTGAGAGCGCTTTGCATGCTCGACCCTAAAAACAAAAACAAGAGGACTATTACAACCTTAGTTGATCAGTGATCCCTCTACTCCAGCCAGCATTTTTCAAACCTTGAAGTGCCCAGGCAGGTCATTGGCATTTCACCAGGATTTAAGATTACAATCACCATACCTTAAACTGGTATAAATTGTATACATTTCACGATTATGTTTTTGGCTACAACAAAAATGAGTAGTTCATTAGTGTAGGACCCTCTGACTCATGGAAAGGCCATTTGAACCTAGGGACAAAATAAGAACATAAGATTATTTGTTAGCTAATGCTAATTGCTCACCTAGGCCCTCATTATGATCTTATTGGGGTAACCCACCAAAATCTGCGCTGACAGTCGACAGAAAACTGCCAGCGTGAAGAACACCCCGCCGGCCACATCATGATCTTCCCGCTGGGCCGGACTGTTTGCGCCCATCGGCCTAGCTGGGAAAGGGCCTGAACATTGATGCCGGATCCAAATGGAGCCGGCACCAATGTGGCAGTGCTGCGGGTGCAGCAGCACCTGTAGCGCATTTCACTGACCTAAATTCGGACAGTGAAATGCGTGACGGGGCTGTGCATGGGGGCCCCTGCACTGCCCATGCCAAGTGCATGGCCAGTACAGGTGCCCCCTGGGGGGCCCGAATCACTCATTCCGTCGGACTTCACCGCCAGGGAAAGGCTGGCAGAATGCGACTCATTATCCAGAGGGCAGCGCTGCCCTGGTGGATCTGAAACGCCAGGTGTCCAGACCGCCATGTTCTTAATGAGGGCCTAAGTGTGAATGAATTGTTAAAATGAAGAATCATCTTCTAAAGCTATGCACAAATTATGAGCATAACTCACAGGTACTCCTGTCCCATCCAAAAGGTTTTATAAGCACAGTGGTAAAATGACAAGCATTGCATGACTGTGCTGGCGCTACATGACACATTTAGAGGACACCAACACCTGTATTGCTCGTGATTGATACATTTCTAACAAGCACTCACTCTATTTAATGTCAGGTAGGGGCCCCTTGGGGCAAATCGGTGGAGAAAGGCAAAGCCTTCAGACAACCTGAGGGGCAGAGAGGAGTGTAAATCAGCCAACGTCCCCTGAGAGAGGGGGCCAATGAAGGTATTGATCCCTACTTACTGCAGTCATAAAGATACAGGTTCTGAGACCTATATTCATTCCCTAGTCCTGAATTGTACTGGGATACTAGCAGGGGTGGGGATATTAACCACATTGGTGTCCTCCCAATATAGACATACATGAAGGCATTTACCACATAGTCACATAGTGTCACCGTGTCCTGGTCAGATTCCCAACAGCAGCGGTTATCTTAAAGGGGGGGGATTGCTAAAACTAAGAATAGTACAGGAGCAAATGAAGCCATGTATTGCAAAAATATCAACAAAATATTATATTTTTCAGGGGACATACCCAAGTGTTAACACACCAGGAGGACAAAATACATGGAAGGACAACCGTTATGCCAAAAATTTTAAATCCCACACTTTTGGAGGCCCAAAAACCACAGAGAAACAAAACAAAAATTGTGTGGAGAAGTTCACAACAGCAGTCTGTAACCACCTGAGATGGTATAACTGCTAATCAGAAGGGACTTGTTTTACATCCAGACACTGCCCCGGGGATTATTATGGCAAGACCCCACACAGTCAGAAAATATGATATCCACTCTACCATCCCTGTCACTACAGAGAAGAACCGAGAAACGATTCATGTGGGTAGGTATTACATCAAAAATACTTCAATAGTCCATGAAGCTAAACACCTTAGTAGATGACTTAGGAAACGGCATAAGGTCATGTACAAGAGACACTATGGCCCTCATTATGATATTGGCAGTAAATCCCACTTACCGCCATGCTGACTGCCGCCAACATACCGCCGCCTCAACGGATATCTGTTTACCCTATTATGACACACACACACCAATCTGTCACTATTCAGCCACAGACAGAAGTCCGCCAGACCAAAGGTCAGTGATAAACTGGCGGTATCCAAACCCACGCTGTTAGACCAACAGAACAATGCCCATCACATTATGACCCATGAATCACCATGGCGGACATTCAACCATGGTAAACCATTGGCAGTACATACTGCCGTGCTCAAAAAACACACACACACACATACAAAACAACTCCACATTGGACAATTCAAACTACACACACCTGACACCCATAAACTCACCTTATCCACACCACTATAAAACACACACCCACATTACCCACAACCCTTTACGACTACAATTAATTGCCACCAGAGAGAGACAGCAAGACCACTCAGACAACCAGAGCCACATACCACTCACACCTATACACCACTAACACACCCCACATCACACACCCCAACACATTACCCTACAAACCCTCACCTACACACCTTACACAACAACCATAGCACAACAAAGACACCCCCGATTTTCAGAGGAGGAGCTAAGGGTCATGGTGGAGGAAATCATCAGGGTAGAGCCTCAGCTATTTGGAGCACAGGTGCAGCAGATATCTATAGCTAGGAAGATGGAGCTATGACGGAGAATCGTGGACAGGGTCAACGCTGTGGGACAGCACTTAAGAACCAAGGATGACATCAGGAAGAGGTGGAATGATCTACGGGGGAAGGTACGTTCCATTGCAGCAAGACACCAACTCCCTGTAGAGAGGACTGGCAGTGGACCCCCACCTCCTCCCCCACAACTGACAACATGGGAGGAACAAGTCTTGGCAATCATGCATCCTGAAAGCCTGGCCGGAGTAGGAGGAGGACTGGACTCTGGTAAGTCAACTCTATACTACTATTACCCCCCTACCTGCATGCCATCACATACCGTCAACCTCACCTTCACTCTCATCACTCCACCACCTCCAACACACCCCAGCATCACATGTCACTCATCCCAATGCCAATCCCAGCATGCCAAACCAATGCATGGACACCACTCACAGACCTGCATGGACACCTATCACCAAAGCATGCACACGGGAGAGAATCAGCTAGCCAACCATACATCAACATACACAAGTGAAAGCTGCCAGGGCAAGTACAACCAAAGAGGGCAACCCACCAATGCACAATCTGTCACTCACAGAAACAATAACTCAGCATTTACATCCTCACAGGTATCACAGCCAATGTCACCGGAGAAGAGGCGCCAACTCTATCCAGTCCCCCAACTGAAGAGGCCCACAGTGAAGACAGCAACTCTGGTCGCCTGGATCTGGATGACCAACCTGGCCAATCAGGGACCTCTGGACAGCTGGTTACCCAGGCCCAGTCACACACCACTACAGAGCCTGCCCCATCTGGAAACACCACCACCACAGCACCCACCCAGCGTCCCCACACCTCTGTCCCCAGGACACGTAAATCAGCAGTGTATCCAGTGCTAAAGGGACCCCATGCCACCCCTCATGCCCAAGAAAATCAGGGGCCTGGGGTCAGTGGCAGTGGGCACACGGTTCAGGGACAAGGGCACAGGACAGCAGGGAAACTGGGAGGAGTGTTGTGCGCCAGGGGGAGGACAGGCCCAGGGAACCAACTCTCCACATGGCACTCACCAAGATCCCTGGAGCATATCTACATTCCTAGGACACAATGGGCCAGATCCTGGACAATGTGCAGGAGAACAGGCAGCTGCAGGAGGAACAGTACCAGGGGATCAGGGAGGACTTGCAGGCAATCAACACCATCCTGGGCTCCATTGCAGGGGTGCTGGCAGACATGGCCAACTTTGTGAGGGAGGCAGTCTCACAACCGCGGATGCCTGCCACTAGCATGACATCTGAACTTCCTTCCACCTGCGCTGCCGCTAGTGGACAGGAGGCCCGCCACAGGACTCACAAGCCACCAGTCCCCTCCCCCTGCAGAAGGAGAACCACCCCACAAACGTTCCCTGTGATCCGGGCACAACCCAGAGACTATTGCCAAGACCCCCACCAGGAAATGAGACTCTCCTGAGTGTCACCCTTGTGTCCCACTCAATCACCCTGTCCACCTTGAACTGCCATTGCTCCATTTCCTATGTCCCCTTGGACAATGCACATGTGCTACAAATAGACTGGAAAAATACCCTGGACTTTCCTCCATCATCACCCTATCCCCTTGTCCCTCTTCTTCTTAGCACTTCAATTAACATCCTTGGGAAAAAAACAAGTATGGAGTATGTTACATTTCTATGTATTTATTCGCTGAACCAGGTTCAAATATAGCAATTCAACTATACAGTAATTGTGCACATAGGAGAGACCTGTATTTGGCTGCAGTGATCACACCAGGAGCGATAGTGGGGCACCAACATCTGTAAAATGAATTGCCAAAGGGTAAAGTAAGTGGGCATAGAAGTGAGAAATAACAGCATGCCAGTGCCAAAGATATACAAAATATTGACAATGAAATGTGAAGTACCACTCTCTTACCTGTGTGTCATTGGAAGTATTGTCGTATCACTGCTGTTCTGTTCTCCTCATCCTCATCCTCTGCCTCCTCATCCTCACTGACCACAGGGTACACTGTTGCCACACAGCCATCTGACGCATCCTCCTGCTGCAGAAAAGGCACATGGAGTCTCAAAGCAAGGTTGTGCAACATGCAGCACGCCGTTATTCTCTGGCAGACCTTCTTGAGAAGCACAGGGATCCACCAGTTAGATGGAGGCACCTGAACCTGGCCTTCAGGAGGCCAAAGGATCTTTTGATTAACCTTCTTGCTCACCCATTTTCTCATTGTAATGTTTTTCTGCCCTTGTCCCGGCATTCCTCACAGGGGCCAGTAGCCATGACAGGTTGGGGTAACCAGAGTCACCTGCAATTATCGAGGGACAACATTTAGCCACACACTATCCCATATGGCCCACACCATACCCATACACCAACTACTACTGGGTGGGAACCAGGGCTCACCTATCAACCACACCCTGTGCCTCTGTAGTTGGGCCATCACATTTGGGATGCTGCTATTCCTCAGGATAAAGGCATTATGTACTGACCCAGGATACTTAGCATTGACATGGGAGATGTACTGGTCTGCCAGCACACCATCTGTACATTCATAGAGTGAAAACTCTTACGATTTTGGTACACCTGTTCATTGTGACGGGGGCACAAATGCAATATGAGTTCCCTCAATCGGCCCAATTATGTTGGGGTTATGTCCGATTGCATAGAAGTCAGCCTTCACTATGGCCAAATCCTCCACCTGGGGAAAAACAATGTAGCTGTACATGTGTTTAATCAGGGCAGACAACACTCTGTTCAGCACTATTGAGAACATTGGCTGTGATATTCCTGCTGCCAAGCCCACTGTCATTTGGAAAGATCCAGTTGCCAGGAAATGGAGCACTGATAGAACTTGACCAAGAGGGGGGATCCCAGTGGGGTGATGGGAACAGATATCAGGTCAGGCTCCAATTGGGCACACTGCTCTGTGATTGTGGACCTGCCAAGTCTATAGGTGAGGATAATGTGCCTGTCCTCCAGTGTTGCCAAGTCCACCACAGGTCTGTACACCGTGGTATATCTCCATCTCCTATTCATACGCAGTGGTAGCAATCTAAGGGACAAAGGAGTGAGGAGCCGGTCACAAACTGAAAACTGGAGCCACAACAGTACAATGCATGGTGTCAATTTGTATTGAGTAAGTGGGATTTGTCCTGTATGCCTAGACTTTAACTGTTGATTAACATTGGGCCCTATGGGGTACAGTGCCCAATGGTGATGTACGCCGGCGGTGACAGTATGCACCGCCGCGGACATGACTTCAATTTTCTATCTGATTCCTCACTTGCTACCTGACCTTCAACAGGAGAGGACCTACACTGCATGTGCTGCTGTGACCTGTGTCTGGAACCTATCATGGCCCATGTGACTGGGGAAAGGGCCCCTGCCTTTACCTCGGTGGACTTGGAGAGACTGGTGGATGGGGTCCTACCCCAGTATGGACTGCTATATGGGCCTCCAGACCAACAGGTGAGTACACTGTGAGCACGATGCATGTGGCATGAATGCATGGAGTGGTGTGTGTGAAGGCCTCATGTAAGCGGGGTGGGTGGATATCCTCTGGGTGGCGTATTGATTGTGTGCTGGGCTATGTGTGTGCAAATAGTGAGGTGAAGGGGTATGGTGAGCCATAACTTTAACAGGCAGGACTGTCTGACTGATACTATTTTCCTGTGTGTATTCCCTCTGCAGGTCAGCACCCATGAAAAGAAGGGTATATGGCGTGCCATCGCCAAGGATGTGCGGGCCCTGGGGGTCTACAGCAGGCAGAGCACCCACTGTCAGAAACGGTGGACCTGAGACGCTGGGCACAGAAGATGGTGGAGGTCCAGCTGGGGATGGCCTCCCGATGAGGAAGGCGTGCCATTGAACGCTGACCCCCTTGATGGCCCATATATTGGTGCTGGCCTATCCTGAGCTGGAGGGGCACTTGAGGGCATCACAGCAGCCACAAGAGGGTGAGTTCAGTGCCCATCATTACAACTTACACATGGTAGGGTGGTATCCGGGTGGGGGATGTGTGTCAGTGGGTGCCCCTAGCCCAGGCCTGGCATTGCAGAGTAGGTCCCCTGGTGGCAAGGGTCCTGAAGGGATAATCCTGCTACCTAGCTCATAGGCATCCACAACTGGTCAGGGCAGCTTGGGTCCCAGGTGTGTTGAATTTGGCAGAGTGTGCCTCTCCCAAATGCCTTGGTGGCTAGCTAAATAACTGGTAGTGCAATGCATAGTGCGTAGGGCTGTTCCCTGTGTGTGAGAGTGGTGTGTGCGCCAATGGTCGTCTTGGTGCAGCCATTGACCAAGTGTATCCTTTGTCTCTCCCCCTTTTTGTTTTGTCATCCTGTCCTTATGTGCATTAGCATCATCTGGTGGAGGAGCAGAGGTACCGGCGACAGAGGGAGCTGCATCCCACAGTACCCAGGAGGCAGAGTCCACCGACACTGAGGGCACCAGTGGGACGGGGGTGAGGAGAGCACCATGGCGGAGACAGGAGGGGACAGTTCAGACTCTGATACATCCTCCAATGGAAGCTCCCTGGTGGTGGCAGACACCTCTGTGATCACCCGAGCTACAGGTACAGCCGCCACCCCTGTACCAGCACCGCCCTCCCAGCAGCCCCTCATCGAGCTGCCCGTGCCTGCTCACCCAGGAGTTTGGGTATCTCCTTCGCCCCAGGCACCTCAGACACTGCCTCAGTGAACCCTGCTGCCCTGAGTGAGAAGGCTATTGACCTCCTGAGATCCATCTCTGTAGGGCAGTCAACCATTGTGAATGCCATCCAGGGGCAGGCAGCCCAAATGCAACAAACGAATGCATTTCTGGAGGGCATTCACACTGGCTTGCGGCCCAACAGAGATCGATCCAGGCTCTGGCCTCCTCTCTGATGGAAGCCATTGTCCCTGTTTCCACCCTCCCCCTTCCAGATTCGTCTTCCCAATCCCATTCCCTTCAATCCCTACCTATCCCAAGCACACAGGCAGACAGGCATGCACACAAGACAACACACAAGAGTGGCACAGGCAAACACAAGCACCACACATCATCCCACAGGCAGTCACACAAACACCATACAGATGCAAACATACCAACACCCACAATTTCCACTGTCTCCCCCTCCTCCTCCACCTCCACCTCCCTCCCAGTAGCATCTACACTCACACCTGCATGCACTACAGCCTCATCCACTACCAGCATCACCACCACACCTAGCAGAATACACACTTCACTGTCAGACACCTCCACAACAGCCATGCACACTTCCCCTGTGTCCTCTCCCACTATGTCTGTCCCCCCTCCTAAAGTACACAAATGCAAGCACTCAGACACCCATCTCCCAACAGCATCCAGCCCATGCACGTGCACCCAAAATAGGCAGACAGACACCTCCTAAAACCACTCCCTCTTCCTCCACTCCCAAACCTTCTCTCTCTTTCCGCCCCAATGTACCTAAGAAGCTTTTCCTCTCCACCTTTGACCTCTTCCCTACCCCTCACCCCATCCTTCATGTGTGGCCAGGGTGGCAAAAACCCAGGCATGCACCTCAGCCACCCAGTCCACCAGCCCAGTAGTCTCCAAACCCACTCGTGGTGGGAAAGGATCCAGGACACTTGAGCAGAGGGTGAAGGCGCTTGCACCAGGCAGCCTCAAGGAAAGGGTGCCTGCCCCAACTGCTGCCCAGCAGGGCAAGGTGCCAGCCCCAGCTGTTGCCTGGAAGTGCAAGGAGCCAGCCCCAGCTACTGCCAGGAAGGGCAAGGAGCCACGGGCAGGGACTCAGATGGAGCCCCCACCACCAAACATGGTTGTGCAGCCATCCGAGACTGCAGGGGATGGGCAGGAGCTTCCCCCCACCACCAGCAGCAGCACCACAACCACCACCACCAGTGGGCACACGTCCAAGGCTGCAGGGGATGGGAAGGAGCTTCCCCCTACTACCAGCAGCATCAGCACCACCACCACCAGTTGGCAGCCATCTGAGGCTGCAGGGGATAAGCAGGACCTTCCCACTACCACCTCCAGCAGCAGCACCACCACCATCACCACCACCAGTGGTCAGCCGTCTGAGGCTGCAGGGGATGGGCAGGGGCGTCCTCCAACCACCAGCAGCAGCATCACCACCACCAGTGGGCAGCCATCCGAGGCTGCAGGGGTTGGGCAGGAGCTTCCCCCCACCACCTGCAGCAGCAGCACCACCACCACGAGCAGCCGTCCAAGGCTGCAGGGGATTGGCATGTACTTCCCCCACCAGCGGCTGCAGCAGCACCACTACCACCACTGAGCAGTTGTCACCGTCAGCGGATGGTATGTAAGGACTACATGGGCTGTGGTGCGGCCTGGCCCCTGCAAATCCAGTGGGTATGACACCCACCTGAGAGACTGTGACCTTGCACTCCCCAGGATCAGGAGCACAGGGCACGCTGCCCCCTCCAAAACCAGTGGGTAAGATACCCACCTACCCCAGCCTTCCCAGGATCAAGAGCACAGGGCACAGTGCCCCCTCCAGAACCAGTGGGTAAAACACCCACCAACCCCAGCCTCCCCAGGATCAAGAGCACAGGGCACGATGCCCCCTCCAGAACCAGTGGGTAAGACACCCACCAACCCCAGCCTCCTCAGGATGAAGAGCACAGGGCACGATTCCCCCTCCAGAACCAGTGGGTAAGACACCCACCAACACAGGGCACAATGCCTCCTCCAGACCATGTAGTCAAGTCACCCACTTGGGAGACTGTGGCCTTGCACTCCCCAGGAGCAAGCACAGGGCATGCTGCCCCCTCCAGAGCCAGTGGGCAAATCACCCTCTTGAGACTGTGGCCTTGCACTCCCCAGGGCCACGCACAGGGCATGTTGCCCCCTCCAGAGCCAGTGGGCAAGTCACCCACTTGAGAGACTGTTGCCATGCACTCCCCAGGACCAAGCATGGGGCATGTTGCCCCCTCCAGAGCCAGTGGGCAAGTCAACCACTTGAGACTGTGGCCTTGCACTCCCAGGACCAAGCTCGAGGCCTATTGCCCCCTCCAAAACCAGTGGTCTTGTTCCATCTGCCAGCTGAGGTGTCCCCCGTTCCCTGTCCCCCTGAGGTGCCTGCCTATTTTCCAACTGATGCCTCTGCAGTGTTCTCTCCGTGTTGATGCAGGTGACAAGTGGGGCCATGGACTTTGACCTGTGGCCCATGCACACTGAGGACTGGGCAGTGTCCCTTGAAATGTACTTTTGTATATACCAGTTACATTGCATATTTCTTAGTTCTACTGTGTTGATCTTATTACACTCACTTTTGTAAATTCATGTTGTCCTTGGATTTTTCATCCGAGGTATGGGGTATATATGTTTTATTACTGCAGCTGTATGTGTGTCTGGTGTTGGGGGTGGGGTAGGGGTGTTGTGTGTATGTTTCACTCTCTTTTTCCTCCTCCCTCCCCTGTGTGCTAGGCGGCTGTACTCACCATCGTCGTCTTTGCCATCGTTGGTGTTCATGGTGGAGCAGGACATAGAAAATCATTGGAAAGACATGCAGCTTGGGCTCCATGGTGGCGTGGTTCTTCCCTGTGTCTCCAAAGGTAAGTCCTTTCCCATCTGTGCAATGTTTCGGCCAGGGTTTTGATGTCATTGGTACCGCCCCAGAAAAGGTGGTGGTTTCCTGTGTCTTCATAAAGTGGGTGGAACATTGGTTTCCGCCTGGCTGTAGGCGGCTACCGGCGTGGTGCCTGTTGTTTCCCCCCTGTCGGTCGGTGTGGTAAAGTGGCTGTCTATCTGAGTTCTCACCGCCATGGTCATAATTTGGCATTACTTACTGCCACTTTATCACCGACTGCCAGGGTTGTAATGAGGGCCTCTTTTTTAAAATTTATTTATTTCCTTGGTTGGGCCCTTGGAAGTTGACTATTGAAGTATTTTGGAGCAGTTATTCTGGTGCACTTCTTTTTCTATTCTGGACTGCCAGGAAAAACCTTCAAGTCTCAATCAGAAAAAGATGACCCCCAAACTCAGAGATGGCCAGGATAATTTGTTCTATTGTTTTTCAAAAACAAGCTCCAACTTAGGGAGTTAATTATTTGTGAATCAAAAACGTTTTCTAAACGTCAACATGAAGCAGGGTGACTGTACATCAAGCTTTCAGTGACTTCATTGGAGCCATTTAAGTCATAGCAATCTCCATTAGGAGAAGGTGAAGATATCTAAGTAAAGTGGTCTATATATCCACCAGGGCTGAGGAGAACATAGCCCTAGCAGAATGGAGTACAGCCCTCAAGTGTTTAGATAACCCTATTAGTTTTTCTAGGCTAACAGATTCACACATATTCATTGACAGTGTGGTATCTTGTTAATTAAAATTCTTTCTCATATTGTTGTACCAAAAATACATCCTGAGATAGGTAACGTTATTTAGAAATCTTTGCCATGTCACAGATACCCCTTGACAACGTAGGTAAGGCATCCTATCTGTCCAGATTTTTCCACTTGCACAAGGGATATCTTCTACTTGTAGGGGAGTAAGAAGCAAGCTGGGATGCGGGGAGAAACTTCTCTGCAACAGTTCAAGATGCAGATCAGATCAGAACAAGAGTCACAGTCACTTAACATATAATGGGTTGCCCTAGTATAACCAAGTGGAAATGGGTACATCAACAAGTATTCCAACAAATAAACATTCCTAAGGTGAGCTGAACCCAGTTACTTATTTAGTGAGGTGTTTCTTTTTTTATATAATGTTAGGACATGAGGGAAGTGTGCAAATACTCAAGGAAATGTAAGAAAAATGTGCAAATGATCCAAAGTTTGATGAATGTAGGACATTCTGGGAAGAAAAGTTAGTGGATCCATACACGTCATACCACCTTTGACATCCCTCAGTGTCTAGGATTTAGCTAGGAAATGTCTAGTAAATGTCAAAGAAATGTCTGGATCTGGTGGCTTTCCATAGTAGATAGCTGTGCCATGGTCCAAATACCACAGCTACCCAAAGCCCCAGAATGGGCCAATGTTCAAGTCAAATTTTTGATATCTCCATGTTGTGTTTTATGGTCTTTTTTGTTGTGGGTGACAGGTCCAGCCATACAAGTTTATTTCATGGAAATTTTGGGTAGTAGGAATTTAATGGATCGCTGCAGATTCCTGGATTTTTCCTCCAGTGATTAATTGGGGAAACAATAAGGCCCAGGGCACAAAGTTTTGCTCAAAAGCCTGCAGCAGGCGCTATGGATATTGGAGGTGTTGAATATCAAGGTTGCATAGTCTTGTTTCCACCTCATGCCTCTTTAATCCACCAACAAACACTCCATGCCCCTTTATCTCCCTCTTGCAGGTTTTTTTATCTCTGCTTTCTCCCTTTCTCATTGTGTTTCTGTCTTTCTCTCCATCCCTCTTTCCATTTGTGTTTTTCTCTCTTGTGCTGATTCAAAGTTTACTACGGAAAAGTAGGAGTCCCTAAAAATGATTTCTGATGGGCTCTACTTGCAACTATCAGCTCAAATTAAGCACTGTTTCCCTTAGAGAAATATGAAGACTCTGTAGCTGAAAGAAAGATTTTAGATACAGTTTGACATTTGCAGGGCATTTTATTTAGGAAAAGGTAGTGGGATTCATGCATGTCACACTACCCTGGGCTACCATTGGTGTTTATTTGTTAATTTTCCCAAATATTGCACCTATGTACATCACCAGAATCCAACAGAATGCATGGACATCATTTTGGGGCCACTAGGGGTTGCAGCTGGGACCCCTAGACTACAGCCTAAGAACAATGGCAGGCTGCTTGTGACTCCCTAGCGAGAGAGGGACCTTGTTTGGGTGTCGCACTCAGGATGGTGTAGCTGTCAAACTGTGAGTGTGTAATGGAGTGTTTTTTTTAATGTGTGCTTCGCTGCGTGTTTAAAGAAGGTGCTCATTGCACATATGTTAGAATCTATTTGTTTGGTATGTGGTTAGGAATGTGTGCCAGATTGTATAGAATAGAATATATGAATGAGTGTGAATACGTTAGGCAGTCATATCTAGCATGGTCACAGTCATACACATTCTTTACTCACTCAACCTGCCTTACATTCCTAAAACATACACACACAAATATATTTTATCATGTGTACTACCAACACACACCTTCCTTAAACACACAGAAAGGCACACATTAAAAAACACTCACTTACACCCTCACTGTTCGACAGATATACCATTCAGAGTGAGACACAAAAACAAGGTCACTCTTTCCAGAGGCCTGCCAGCCAGCAGCCACTAGCTGAAGTCGAGGGGCTATACAGAACAGGTGCAAAATATGAGTGGGGGTGATTGCCCAAAGTTGATGAAGGAGTAAAGGGCATAGATTACAGCATGCTTTGTACCTACCTATTAATGAGCACTAGGTGCATAATTTTAACTGTGGGCCTGTGTACCTGCATGTGGGGGCGGGCTAGGTGCACCTTGTCATGTGCCTTGTATCTACACAGATGAGGAGGTATATTCTGGAGTGCTAGATGCAAATTGGTCAGAGAAAGATTGGTCCATACAAGTTATAAGACTATGGGGGTCATTCCGCCGCCCGGCAAAGTAACCCCGTCGGAAGACCGTGAGGGTCATTCCGACTTTCCCGCTGGGCCGGCGGGCGACCGCCAAAAGGCCGCCCGCCGGCCCAGCGGGAAAGCCCCTGCAACGAGGAAGCCGGCTCCGAATGGAGCCGGCGGAGTTGCAGGGGTGCGACGGGTGCAGTGGCACCCGTCGCGATTTTCACTGTCTGAAAATCTTTGTGGGGCCCTGTTTGGGGGCCCCTGCACTGCCCATGACACCCGTTCCCGCCAGCCTGGTTCTGGCGGTGAAAACCACCAGAAACAGGCTGGCGGAAGGGGTTCGGAATCCCCATGGCGGCGCTGCAAGCAGTGCCGCCATGGAGGATTCCCTGGGCCAGGGGAAAACCGGTGGGAAACCGCCGGTTCCCCTTTTCTGACCGCGGCTTTACCGCCGCGGTCAGAATAGCCCAGGAAGCACCGCCAGCCTGTTGGCGGTGCTTCCGCTGCCCTCCGCCCTGGCGGTCAGAGACCGCCAGGGTTGGAATGAGGGCCTATGTGCACATAGCTAAGAATGAATCAAAGCCCACATATGAGAGGGGCTTATGTGTACAGAGATGAAAGGGAACTATATACAGGGAGGCTTACCATAGAAAACTCAAGCTGTCTAGTTTCAGTCTGAGTAGAATTGGTAGTTTTGTTGAAAGACCTGGGGCACACAGCTGAAAGTGATAGAGGCACACAAAAGTGAGAGTCTCCTGACTGTACACAGATGATGGCTACCAATTGGATGCAGGTGATTTGAATGTTTGCATACAAGTAAAAGGGGCAAAGTGTACTAAAGGGAGATGTGTATAGGTGAACACAGGCAAGATGTGGCCAGGTGCACACAGGTGAGTTGGTCCTATGCCCACACACATACAAGATGTAGCCAGAACATGCATGCAGGTGGAATGTGACTTAATGAAGAAAGGTGCTAAAGCAATAGCTGCACTCCAGTGAGGCATGTCTACATGCTCACAGGGTGGTGTCAGAGATTTTTTTTTTTTAAATGGGTTCTGTCAGGTATAACCTATTAAAAAAGTTCCAAGATACAATGTAATTTGGGACATCAATTGTGAATACGGATAACATGATTCATATGCGTAATTGGTGTCCAAAGCAGGTCCAGGAAGGCCCACTATGTTTTTTAAATGTGAACATAAAGTAAAGTGATTATTCTGATAATATTACCTTATTTTAAGAAAATATGCATTTTTAGGATTAAAAGGCAGACATATTCTACACAAATAAGTGATTTTATCCCAGAACTGGCACACAGATTTTCAGTGCACGCAGTCAGATTTCCCTGGAGAAAAACCAAGTGATTGGAAATTGTGCGTGAACAGAGTGACTCATGTTTTGGTTGGTATATTTGCTCTTTGAGCTCGGCAGATGCATTCTGTCTGCGTATTAGCTTCTATAAGGAGACTTTACAGATTCATGCAACCATGGTCAGTCCTTTAATAATAGTAATGTTTTTATGAGCCAGCACAGACATGCCAGGTTTTGCTTGGCATATACTAGTTTTGGCAAGACACATAGAGAGTCTGCCTAGACTTTGAGGTTGTACTTTGGTCTTTGGTACTATATCTAGGCTTGTTAAGGTACACATAGTTAAAATATGATTGCCATTTAAAGGCAGAGGCAAAGATATACGTCTATGTCTGGGCCTTTGAAACTATTCTCAAGAGAAGATGACTGTAAATGGTCTGTGGTGGCTGTTCTGTTGGTCTATGGTGGTTGTTCTCCTGGTCTGTGCTAGCTGTTACTCTAGTCTCTGCTGCTGGCTTTCTGGGGACGAGCCCATGGAACATCATCACAACAGCCTAGTGAATTTTGCTAATAACTAAAACACATCTACTTCTATATAGTTTCGTTGTTTTTCAATATCATATATTGTAGGTTTTATTTTTATCAATTTATATGATGTCACTTTTGATAATGACACCAGGGTCAATAATTGAGTAACATCACTTTCTGTGAAAAAAACAGTGTCAAAGGTCAAGTGATGTCACTTCCTGTGAGGGCACTAGGGTCACAAGGCATATGAAGTCATCTCTGCTACCCCTTTCTTTTTGGTGAATGAACGTCCATGCCAGAATGGGTCAGCTTTGAATGTGAAATTTTGATGCCTCCATGATGTAGTTTGTGTCAGTTCTTGCCAAGAATGTACAAAAATGGTATACCATTTTTATCAGAAGTGTGGGAATACTAGGTGATAGGCATTTTAGGGCTCCTCACAGAGTCTAAAATTTAAGGAAATACATGATGTCAGCCAATATTTGACATACAGAGGGCATTCTGGGTAAGGATAGGTAGTGGGACCCATGCAAGTCACACCACCCTAGACTCCCTTATATGTTCTGTTTTCAGAAATGCCTGGGTTTGTTAGTTCCCCTGGTAACGCCAAGCTTCTCACATCACCAGAATGGGTCAATTTGTAAGGCAAAATTTTGATGACCCTATGTGGTGTTTTGGGGCTTTCCCTGTTGTGGGCCATAGGCAAAGCCACACAAGTGGAACACCAGTTTTATTGGGAGTAGTCTGAAACACATAATAGTAGAATATGTGTTCTGATAAAATGAATTCCTCTCTTGTTTTGGCTTCTAAATGTGCCTGCAAGAAGGAACACATTTTGCAAAATACCTGCTGAATCACATGATGGTATGGGCAACCCCAAATTAAGAGCTGTAAAATAAGCACTATTCCTAAACATAGTGCCTTGGGCAAATTGAATACATGAATAAGTTTTAATCATACCCATTTTTCATTCATGCATGTGGTTTCCTGCATGCTCAGTAAACAATTAATCCTGCATCTCAGTGGTTAGCTGTTGGTGTGCATATTTGGGGCAGCCAGTCCCACTATATGACCCAGTGAACAGGAAAGACTGATTGACATCATGGAGCATTATTTTTCTAAATTAGCTTAGGGGAAAACAATTTGTTTTTGCCTGCCTCCCTCCACTTTTTAGGTACTGTTTTTGCTGGTTTTAAGACTCTGCACACTTTACCACTGCTAACCAGTGCTAAAGTGCATATGCTCTCTCCCTTTAAACATGGTAACATTGGATCATACCCAATTGGACTATTTAATTTACGTATACGTCCCTAGTAAAGTGCACTATATGTGCCCAGAGCCTGTAGATTAAATGCTACTAGTGGGCCTGCAGCACTGATTGTGCCACCCACTTCAGTAGCCCGTTAACCTTGTCTTAGGCCTGCCATTGCAAGGCATTTGTGTGCAGTTTCACTGCCAGTTCGACTTGCCAAGCCTAAAACACCCATTTTTCTACATATAAGACACCCCTAAGGTATGTCCTAGGTAATCCACAGGGCAGGGTGCTGTGTAGGCAAAAGGCAGGACATGTACATATGTGGTTTACATGTCCTGGTAGTGTAAGTGCCTTCACAGGCTAATATCAGGGTTGCCCTCATGCGTTGTTTGAGTGGTAGCTGTTGATCTGAAAGGAGTAGGAAGGTCATATTTAGTATGGCCAGAATGATGATCTAAAATCCCGCTGACTGGTGAAGATGGATTTAATATTACTATTTTAGAAATGCCACTTTTAGAAAGTGAGCATTTCTCTGCACTGAAGTCTGTCTGTGCCTTAGGGCCTCATTACGACCCTGGCGGGCGTCGGAGGCCGCCCGCCAGGATGCCGCCCTCCAAAATACCGCGCCGCGGTCAAAAGACCGCGGCGGGTATTACAAGTTTTCCCCTGGGCTGGCGGGCGGTTGCTGAAAAACCGCCCGCCAGCCCAGGGGAAAACGACCTTCCCATGAGGATGCCGGCTCGTAATCGAGCCGGCGGAGTGGGAAGGTGCGACGGGTGCAGTGGCACCCGTCGCGTATTTCAGTGTCTGCAAGGCAGACACTGAAATACTTTGCGGGGCCCTCTTACGGGGGCCCCTGCCGTGCCCATGCCATTGGCATGGGCACGGCAGGGGCCCCCAGGGGCCCCGCGACCCCCCCTACCGCCATCCTGTTCATGGCGGCTTTCCCGCCATGAACAGGATGGCGGTAGGGGGGGTCGGAATCCTCATGGCTGCGGAGCGCGCTCCGCAGCCATGGAGGATTCACACGAGCAGCGGAAAGTCAGCGGGAGACCGCTGACTTTCCGCTTCTGACCGCGGCTGAACCGCCGCGGTCAGAATGCTCGTTGGAGCACCGCCAGCCTGTTGGCGGTGCTCCCGTGGTCGGTGGCCCTGGCGGCCACCGGCCGCCAGGTTCAGAATGACCCTCTTACAATCCAGGTCTGGCTGGGTTTAGTTGACAACTCCTTGTGCATTCACTCAGACACACTCCAAACACAGCATACTCAGCCTCACTTGCATACATCTGCATTTTGAATGGGTCTTCCTGGGCTGTGAGGGCGGAGGGCTTGCTCTCACACAAAGGACTGCCACAGCCTCTACTGGGGCCCTGGCAGAAAGAATTGAACTGAAAGGTGACCTGGTCTCCCCCACTTCAAAGGCAAAATTGGGTATATAAACAGGGCCTCTGCCCCTTCCAACTCAGACACTTCCTGGAGAAGAAACTTGTAACCAGAACCTGCATCCTGCCAAGAAGAACTGCTTGGCTGCCCAAAGGACTCATCTGACAGCTTTCTGTGAAGGACTGCTGTCTTGCTGTTGCCCTGCTGCCATGCTGCTCTCTGGCTGTGGTGAAGAAGTGCTCTCCAAGGGCTTCGATAGAGCTTGTCTCCTATTCCCTGAAGTCTCAGGACCAAAAAGACTTCATTTCTACAAGAAGGACTCCTTGTGCGGCGAAATTCGACGCACAGCCTGCCAGAAATGGTGCACAGCCTGCACCGCAGTCAAAATTTCACTGCACGTCGAACCAGAACGATGCAGCCCAACTTCGCAATAGGAAGATTGATGCAGCGCCAGCATAGCGACAAGAAATTCGACGCACGGCCCACTGGATCGACACACACCCAACCTGGAGCGAAGCAGGCCGACTTCCATAGAGGAATCAACGCAGCGCCTGCGTACGGTAGAAAATTTGATGCAATGCCCACCAGATCGACGCAGCTCCTGTGACTTTGTCCTGCCAGCACAGGAAATCCATGCATCATCCCCGGGGTGTCTGAAAACCCCGCAACCCGAAGAGGATCAGTGACCGAGCTTCAGAAATCAATGCCCAGCCGTCCCTGTGTGAAAACTAAACAACACATCACTGTGTGCAGCCCGAGAAATTGACGCATACCCCGTTGTTTCCACACTTCTCCTCCTCTTCGGTCCTTGGCAAGGTTTTCCTGTGAACCAGGTACTTTGTGCTTGAAAGAGACTTTGTTTGTTTTTAAAAGACTTAAGACACTTTGGGGGTCATTCCAACCCTGGCGGTCGGTGTTAAAGCGGCGGCCAACCCGCAAACAGGCAGGTGGCCAAAAAAATGGAATTCCGACCCTGGCGGGAACCGCCAACACAGCCCGCCACTTTAACACTCCGACCGCCACGGCAGTACAGACAAGCAGTGCGGCGGTCACCGCCAACAGACAGGCGGCAGACAATGTACAACCCACCCTATCACAACTCACCAATCCGCCACCTTTTCCAGGGCGGGAGCCCCGCCGATAAAAACACGGTGGAAACAGACTACGAATGGGAAAACGCTCACCTCTACACACTCCACGAGGAATCTGGATAGCATGGAATCAGAACTACACATCCTACCAGCTATTGTCTACCTGCTCCTGCAGGAGCACGAATGCCGGCGCAGAAGACAACGGTGAGTACTGCACCTACGACACACGGGAGGAGAAAAGATTACGGGCACACACATACGCGACCCCCCCCCAACTACCTACACACCAATGCAGAGCAACAACTCAGAGTGACACCCCCAAACCCCCCGGAAGAATGCAAAGACAAAATAATAAGTAATTGTAATACAAATACATTGTAAGGCAAAGTAAATAAGTAAGACGAACATCCCATAACTATATACACATATGTATATTGTCCCGTCAGAATTGGTTTTCTGTCATTGCACGTGGGCCAATGGTCCTCAACACATGGGCAAAGCCCACACATGAGACCCGAATCCATTGGAGAGAACACTGCAGGGGAATCAGATAGGAAAACTACAGGCACCTCAGGGGGAAGGGAAGGGGGGCCACCTCAGCCACATGAGTCCATGACGCCAGATCCACGAGGGGCCTCCACGGCCAATGTTCAATCCTGGGGAGTGCAAAGCCACTGTCTCTCAAGTCTCTACAGTGGGTGGGTTGCCCACTGTGCCATCCTGGGGAGTGCAAAGCCACAGTCTCTCAAGTCTCTACAGTGGGTGGGTTGCCCACTGTGCCATCCTGGGAGTGCAAAGCCACAGTCTCTCAAGTCTCTACAGTGGGTGGGTTGCCCACTGTGCCATCCTGGGGAGTGCAAAACCACAGTCTCTCAAGTCTCTACAGTGGGTGGGTTGCCACTGTGCCATTCTGGGGGTGCAAAGCCACAGTCTCTCAAGTCTCTACAGTGGGTGGCTTGCCCTCTGTGCCATCCTGGGGAGTGCAAAGCCACAGTCTCTCAAGTCTCTACAGTGGGTGGGTTGCCCACTGTGCCATCCTGGGGAGTGCAAAGCCACAGTCTCACAAGTGAATGACAGACTCCAGCGGTACTGGGGGACTCTTGGTGCCCAGAGTGTATCGTGCAGCCCTGTCCGACACTGATCCGGGCCTGCCCCTTCTGCCAATGTGTCAGCGGTGCTTGAGATGAAGGGCCCAGCGGAGCGGTGCTTGAGTTGAAGGGCCAAGCGGAGCGGTGCAGAGACTGCGGTGCCCAGCGGAGGGTGCTTGAGATGAAGGGCCAAGCGGAGCGGTGCAGAGACGGCGGTGCCCAGCGGAGCGGTGCTTGAGATGAAGGGCCAAGCGGAGCGGTGCTTGAGATGAAGGGCCCAGCGGAGCGGTGCTTGAGTTGAAGGGCCAAGCGGAGCGGTGCAGAGACGGCGGTGCCCAGCGGAGCGGTGCTTGAGATGAAGGGCTCAGCGGAGCGGTGCTTGAGTTGAAGGGCCAAGCGGAGCGGTGCAGAGACGGCGGTGCCCAGCGGAGCGGTGCTTGAGATGAAGGGCCCAGCGGAGCGGTGCTTGAGTTGAAGGGACAAGCGGAGCGCTGCAGAGACGGCGGTGCACAGCGGAGCGGTGCTTGAGATGAAGGGCCCAGGGGAGCGGTGCTTGAGTTGAAGGGCCAAGCGGAGCGGTGCAGAGACGGCGGTGCCCAGCGGAGCGGTGCTTGAGGTGAAGTGCCCAGCAGAGCGGTGCTTGAGTTGAAGGGCCAAGCGGAGCGGTGCAGAGACGGCGGTGTCCAGCGGAGCGGTGCTAGAGATGAAGGGCCCAGCGGAGCGGTGCTTGAGATGAAGGGCCCAGCGGAGCGGTGCTTGAGATGAAGGGCCAAGAGGAGCGGTGCAGAGACGGCGGTGCCCAGCGGAGCGGTGCTTGAGATGAAGGGCCCAGCGGAGCGGTGCTTGAGTTGAAGGGCCAAGCGGAGCGGTGCAGAGACGGCGGTGCCCTGTTCAGCGGTGCTTGTCTTGAAGGGCCCTGTTCAGCGGTTCTTGAGACGGCGGTGCCCTGTTCAGCGGTGCTTGTCTTGAAGGGCCCTGTTCAGCGGTTCTTGAGACGGCGGTGCCCTGTTCAGCGGTGTTTGTCTTGAAGGGCCCTGTTCAGCGGTTCTTGAGACGGCGGTGCCCTGTTCAGCGGTGCTTGTCTTGAAGGGCCCTGTTCAGCGGTTCTTGAGACGGCGGTGCCCTGTTCAGCGGTGCTTGTCTTGAAGGGCCCTGTTCAGCGGTTCTTGAGACGGCGGTGCCCTGTTCAGCGGTGTTTGTCTTGAAGGGCCCTGTTCAGCGGTTCTTGAGACGGCGGTGCCCTGTTCAGCGGTGCTTGTCTTGAAGGGCCCTGTTCAGCGGTTCTTGAGACGGCGGTGCCCTGTTCAGCGGTGCTTGTCTTGAAGGGCCCTGTTCAGCGGTTCTTGAGACGGCGGTGCCCTGTTCAGCGGTGCTTCACATGTGTCTCCAGGGCACCAGATCCGGGCAATAGATGGTGTTCACTCGCCATCCGACTTCTCGCTTGCTGGGCCCTCCTGTGCTGGTGTCCCGTGCCCGTGGGTGTCCTCCTTCACCCCCGGAATGGGGCTGGTGGGGCCCTCCTGGCCAGCTCGCCTGCTGCCGGACTTGTCGGCCGTGCTGCCCTTGCCATCCTTGCCTGATCCTCTGTGGCCCTTGCCTCCCTTTGGAGATGTGCCAGGTGGCACCCCACTCCCTGACGGTGCCAGGGTGGTACCTGTGGAGGCTGCTGTCTCTGTTTTCTCGCGCCGGCCCTTGGCTTTTTTTGTTTTTTTCCCAGGGGGTGGGCTGGCTGTCCCTTTGCTGCTGGCCGATGTGGCTGCCCTCGAAGTAGAGGGACTCCAATATCCCTGGACTATGGTCCTTGTAGGTCCAGGGGTTGTGGTGGCTGAGGTGCAGATTGGACTTTTACGAGATGGAGGGGGTGGGTCAGGTGATGGAAAGAGGTTAATTTTGGAGAGGAAAAACTTTTTAGGAGCAATGGGAAGGGTAGGTGCAGTGGGTATGGGAGTGGAGGAAGAGGATGTGGTTGTAGGAGAGTCAAGTGTGCTGTCTATGGGTGCAGGTGCTTGTGACGGAGGCTGTCGTGAGGTGGATGGCTGTTGGGTGGGTGGCTGCCTGCGTTTGTGTGGTTTGGAAGAGGGGGTGACAGACACACTGGGAGAGGACACAGGGGACGTGTAAATGGCAGTGGGGGTGGTGACTGCACGCGTGCAGAGTGTTCTGGTGGGTGTGCTGGTGATGGACGTAGTGGCTGATGAAGTGGTGCATGCAAGTGTGAGTTGGGACGTCACAGGGAGGGAGGAGGGAGACGAGGAGGAGGGGGACACAGAGGAGGCAGTGGCTGTTGGCATGTCTGCATGTGGATGTTGCTTGTGTGAATGCTTGTGTGATGTGTGGTGCTTATGTTTGGATGAGCTGACCTTGGGTGTTGAGGTGTGTGCAGGCTGGTCTGTAGGTGTGGGATAGGCAGAGGAACAGGGGAGTGGGACTGGGTGGAGGGAGTTGGAGGCGGGAGGCAGGAGACAGGGACAATGGCTGCCGTCAGTGCTGAGGCCAGAGCGTTGAACGATCGCTGATGGGCAGCCTGACCCGAATGAATGCCCTCCAGGTATGCATTGCTCCGATGCACCTCCCTTTCCACCCCCTGGATGGCATTCAAAAGGGTAGACTGCCCAACAATGAGCGTCCGGAGGAGGTCGATGACCTCCTCACTGAGGGCAGCATGGGTAACTGGGGCAGGGCCTGAGGTGCCTGGGGCGAAGGAGATGCCCGCCTTGGTGTGCGAGCGGGCACGGGGCGAACGCTGAGGGGCTGCTGGGAGGGCGGAGCTGGTGCGCTGGGTGGCGGCTGTACCTGTTGTTGCGGTGGGCACGGATGTTGCCGCCACCACAAGGGAGCTCCCTTCCGAGGACGTGTCGGTGTCGCTGATGTCTCCACGTGTCCCCGTTGTGGAGCCCCCCTCGCCCTCCGTCTCACTGGTCAAATCAGAGTCCGTTGCATGGCCCTCCGGGGCCATGTGAGATGCAGCTCCCTCGTGTTCCAATGCCACTTCTCCTCCGCCAGATGATGCTAATGCACACATGAACAGGAAGAGCAGACCAAAAAAGGGGGGGGGAGAATAAAGACATGTTGAGTGCATGCATTGGCAACACAGTTGGCGGAGAGGACAGACACAGAAGCCCCCTGCACTACGCCGCGCACTTGGGGTACACTACTCAATCAGTGGGACATGGCCTACTAGCCTATGGACGACAACTGCACACATAGGTGACACAGGGCCATGGATAGCTGTACTTGGCACCCTACAGAGGTGGGGGTGGGGGCACATGGCCATGCCTTACAGAGGGGCCTAGCCTACAGAAATCACCCTGGCCTAAGGATACCCACAGCCCTCCTCCCCCACCCAGACACCTCCACTGCGCGCATAGTCAGCAGAATGAGAGTGTACTCACCCCCTTGTGTCTGTTGTGATGTCCTCACGCGCCCATCCAAATCTGGGTAGGCCACCGCCAGGATCCGAGACATCAGGGGGGTCAATTGACGCGTGGCACCCCTCCTACGTTGGGAGGCCATCCCCAGCAGAGCCTCCGGGGTCTTTCTGCTCCTGCGGCGGATGTCCTCCCACCTCTTGCGGCAGTCTGTTGTGGACCCTCAGGGTCCAGACGTCCTTGGCGATGGCACGCCAAATGTCGACTTTCTGATGGGCGCTGACCTATGTGACACGTACAGGGAGAGAAATTACAATATCAGAATTTTCTGCATGCTCGATGTGAGTGTCCCCCCATCCCCACACTTGCCATGTGGCACATGCTCTCATCTGTCGTTTGATGCATGCCTTATACGCTCCCCTCCGCACCATCGTTCATTCACCCCACTCAACCCAGGCATTGCCCACAAAGCATGGTCCCAGTGTACTTACCAGTTGGTCTGGAGGACCGTAGAGTAGCGCATACTGGGGGAGGACCCCATCAACAAGTTTCTCCAATTCCTCAGATGTGAAGGCAGGAGCTCTTTCCCCAGTCGCAGCAGCCATTGTCTCTTCCAGACCGAGGTCACAGCAGCACTTGCAGTATAGGTCCTCTCCTGTGGATGATCAGGTCTCGAGTGATTAAGCAGATAGAAAATGGTGGTCACGCCCGCGGCGGTGCGTACCACGGCGGTTCGTACCGCGACCGCCGGCGCACATCGTCATTGGCTCCTGAGACCCATAGGGTTCAATGTTAACCAATGCTGCTTTGCACCGCGGTCTTCGACCGCCTACCGCCACGGTGTGCCACGCCAGCGCATTGACCTCACATCCCATTGTCACACTTCACAGGTCAGGCAGCCGCCATTTCAAGGGCCCACATGGCTTAATTTCTACTGCGTCACACAGGCCTAGGCGTTGCATTGCCACTCATACAAGCCATTCAATGCATAGCGAATCGTGTTCTGTGCAAGCTGTGGTTACGTACCTGTGGGTTGCTTGACTCTGTGCTCCATGTTGTCCTTCCTAGGCACCGTCCGCTGGGACTTGCGAGGAGATGGAGGAATCTTCCCGTGCACAGACCGCTGGTGGACCTGTCGACAATGGAAGAAAGACATGTCATACTGACATACAGACTTGACCGAGCCACTATACAGGAACTGTGTGCCCAGCTGGAGCCAGACCTGATGTCCCCCATTCGCCAACCCACAGGGATTCCCCCTCTGGTGCAGGTGCTGTCAGTACTCCATTTTTTGGCAAGTGGATCATTCCAAACAACAGTGGCCATATCATCAGGGATGTCTCAGCCTATGTTTTCTAAGGTTTTGTCCAGAGTGTTGTCTGCCCTGATGAAATACATGTGGAGCTACATTGTTTTCCCTGAGGTGGGCGATTTGGCTACAGTGAAGGGTGATTTCTATGCCCTTGGACATATCCCCAACATAATTGGTGCCATTGATGGGACCCATGTGGCTTTGGTTCCCCCCAGTGAAAGTGGGCAGGTGTACAGGAACAGAAAAAGTTATCATTCGATGAATGTCCAGGTGGTCTGCTTGGCTGACCAGTACATCTCCCATGTAAATGCCAAGTTCCCTGGGTCAGTGCATGACGCGTACATCATGCGAAATAGAAGCATCCCTTATGTGATGGAACAGCTACAGAGACACCGTGTGTGGCTAATTGGTGACTCTGGTTACCCCAACCTGTCGTGGCTACTGACCCCAGTGAGGAATCCCCGGACCAGGACAGAGGAACGGTACAATGAGGCCCATGGGCGGACTAGGAGGGTGATCGAGCGGACCTTCGGCCTCCTGAAGGCTAGGTTTAGGTGCCTGCATATGACTGGTGGATCCCTAATGTACTCACCAAAGAAGGTGTGCCAGATTATCGTGGCCTGCTGTATGCTTCACAACCTGGCTTTGCGACGCCAGGTGCCTTTCCTGAAGGAGGATGGTCCAGATGGTGGTGTTGTAGCAGCTGTGGAGCCTGTGGAGAGTGAAGAGGAGGAAGACGACGGGGACGACACAGACAACAGGGACACAGTGATACAACAGTATTTTCAGTAGCACACAGGTACGAATCAACCCCGCCATTTTACATTTACTTAAAGTCTCCTGCCTCTCTACTGTCTGTGTTTCCCCCCAGTTCCTGTTAACTGAGTTGTGACTTTCCCTTCCGTTTTCAGAGCTGTGGGCCCCACTGCTGACCTCTGCTTTGTTTGCCCATGGACTACAGCTGTGTGACAGTGGTATGTTGTCATCACAATGTAACTGAACATTTTGGCACCGTTATGTCTAATACATTTGTTCAAAATACAAGCAGACTCCAGATTTTTTAAGTGCAATAAGTGATTTTATTAAAGTGCTAAATTTAGGGACATGGTTGAAAAACGGTGATGGGTGATGGTGGAGTAATGTCCATGGCAGAGTCCAGTTTTCAGTCTCACAGGTGCATTGTCCATATGCCTGTGGAAGGATGGAGCAGGGGCAGTTTAAGGTTGGAAAGGGTGACAATGTGGGACAGTGGGATGACATCAGGGGGTATCCTTTGATGGCGGGGGTCTTGGCATCCTACTCTGTCTTCTTCTGAGATCTCAGGTACCGCTTGCGGGGTGGTTCTTCTTCTGCAGGAGGTGGGGTTCTGGTGGCCTGTCGTTGTGTGGGAGCCTCCTGTCCACTAGCGCCAGCGGAGGTGGTAGCCTGGTCTTGGTCCATGCTAGTGACAGGGGCCCTTTGTGGTGCCACATGGTCCCGCAATGTGGTGACTATCTGGTTAAGAGCCATGACGATGGTCCCCATTGCGGAACTAATGTTTCTCAGTTCCTCTCTCAACCCCATGTACTGTTCCTCCTGCAGTACCTGGATCTCCTGGAACCTGGCCAGTACCGTAGCCATCGTCTCCTGGGAGCGGTGGTATGCTCCCATGATGGAGGAGGGGCCTCTTGGAGAGTGGGTTCCCTGGGCCTGTCCCCCCCCTGTCGCACAGCAGCCCTCCCAGTTCCCCTGTGTTCCTGGGCCTCTGTCCCCTGGACCGTGTGCCCACTACCACTGCCCCCAGGTCCCTGTTGTTGTTGGGGTGGTGGGTCAACCTGGGTGCCCTGTAGTGGTGGACACACCGCTGATTGACGTGTCCTGGAGACAGAGGCATGGGCCCGCTGGATGGGAGCTGTGCTGGTGTTCTCAGAGGGGGTTAGGTCTGCTGTAGCCTGTGGCTGTCTGTGGGGAACCGACTGTTCCGAGGTCCCCGATGGGCCGGGCTGGTCATCTGGGTCCAGGGAGACAGAGCTGCTGTCATCACTGGGGGCCTCTTCTGGGGGTGGGATGGACATCTCTGAACCCTCCTGGGCGGTGTGGTGGCGTTCGGGTCCTGCAGGGGTATAAGAGTATGGTTATTGCTCTGTGTGTGCCATTTCGTGTAATGGGTGGGTGGCCGTGTACCCCAGTGCTGGCATTCCCTTGTGGGGGCTGTTGTGACGGTGGCTTGTGGGGGTGATGGGGATGTGCAGTGGGCATGCTTTGGTGATGGGTGTCCATGCTTTGGGGACGCATGCCGGGCTAGGTTTTGGGATGGGTGGGTTGTGATGGTGAGCCATTTGCAAGGAGTTGGTGTGATGGGGGTGGGGGTGAGGGTGGGGGTATGATTTGGCATGCAGGTGGGGTGGGGGGAATGAAGTAGTGAAGATTTGACTTACCAGAGTCCATTCCTCCGCCTACTCCTGCGAGGCCCTCAGGATGCAGGATGTGCAAGACTTACTCCTCCCATGCTGTGAATTCTGGGGGAGTAGGTGGGGGTCCGCCGCCAGTCTTCTGCACCGCGATGTTGTGCCTTGATACCATGGAACGCACCTTCCCCCGTAGGTCGTTCCACCGCTTCCTGATGTCGTCCCGATTTCGTGGATGCTGTCCCACAGCGTTGACCCTGTCCACTATTCTGCTCCATAGCTCCATCTTCCTGGCAATGGTGGTGTGCTGCACCTGTGTCCCGGAGAGCTGGGGCTCTACCCGAACTATTTCCTCCACCATGACCCTGAGTTCTGCGTCAGAGAACCTGGGGTGTCTTTGGGGTGCCATGGGGTGGTGTGGATGAGGTGAGGGGTGGTGTATGTGTTGTAGAGTGTGGTAAGTGTGTTGTTGTTATGGTGTTTTGTGCGTGGATATTGTGTGGGTGATGTGATTTGCCTCTGTGTGATGGTCTACTCTATTCTGTGCTGTCTCTCTCTGTCCTTCAGTCGCAATTGTGGTCGTAAGGGTTTGTGGGTGATGTGGGTGGGTGTTTTATATTGTATTGGGTGTGTGGGAGTGGTGTGTGTATGTGTCTCAGGTGTGTGTATTTTGAATTGTCCAATGTGGTAGTGTTTTGTAAAGGTGTGTGTATTTTGACCGCGGCGGTGTGTACCGCCAATGGAATACCGCAGTTGAAAGACCGCTGCGGGGATTTGTGGGTCGGAATGGCATGGGCGTATTTCTGTTGGCGTGACGGTGGAGGTTTGGTCATCGCCAGTTTTTCGCTGGCCGTTGGTGTGGCGGAATTTTGTTGATGTCGGGTTTTTGGCGGTTTGCCAGTTGCGGGTCAGAATGACCGTGGCGATTTACCGCGACCGTGGCGGTGTTATGGTGGTCTTCTGACCGGCGGTAAGCGCCTTTTACCGCCGAGGTCAGAATGACCCCCATTATATCACTTTTCAGTGATATCTCAACGTATACTTATTGCATTTTAATTGTTTTGACCTGCATTTATCCACATAAATATTATATATCTTTCTAAACACTGTGTGGTGTATTTTTGTGGGGCTTTATGGTGTTATTGTATGGTTTATTGCACAAATACTTTACACATTGCCTTCTAAGTTAAGCCTGACTGCTCAGTGCCAAGCTACCAGAGGGTGGGCACAGGATAATTTGGATTGTGTGTGACTTACCCTGACTGCCAGCCAATAACCTCATTTCTAACACAATTATACATGAAAATGCTGTCACCTATTTAAGTTTGTTTCTAAATGTTTTCATTATGTTTGATTTCAACAATAGTTCCTTTGGGAAAACCTCAAACAATATACATAAATGAACCCTTGCTGACATTCAAATTAATTTTGTCTACTTTTCAGAAATGTAATGCTTTCTATCTTCTATCACCTATGCTTTTCACACCGATTTCCACCTCAAACTGGTAAAAAGTAGGTAGAAACTAGAATAATAGGAAAATGGGCTAACACTTAGACTAAAAGAAGGAGATCTGTAACACTGGATTTATATCTCAGTGTTCACACCACAGGCATGTATATAGTCAGAAAAAAGCTAGACATTGCTAAGAGGTTGAGAAATCTGTTTATAATTAGCTTTGACTTTGTAATCCTTTAGCTAGTGTTTATTTGATTTTAGGATTGTCACACTTATTTTCTATTGCTATACTGCCTGTTTTTCTGACAAAACACCTTCAACACCCGAGGTGAAATGTTCACCCACTTTTACCTTACCAAAGATGTTGAGGTTGATCTATATTGCCTGCATTAGTTTATATTAGCGACGGGCTAAAAATCTGTAGTATCTTATGTAGCCTGTTCTCGTCCCATGTCTCTTTTCTCTGCCCCATGTCATGCCCCTCTTTTTTCTCCCCCATGCACCTGTATATTTTACAGTTGCTGCTGCCATCCTGCACTAACCCCTTCATTGCCAGGCCTTTTACCCCTCAGGTGCCAGGCCTTTTTTTGTCTATTTGGGGCAGTTCACGCTTAGGTCCTCATAACTCTTTGTCCACATAAGCTACCCACGCCAAATTTGCATCCTGTTTTTCCAACTTCCAGAGTTTGTGGGCTCCCCTGCAGGAGACCAAGAAATTAGCCAAAATACAGCAAAAATGTTTTAGTTTTTTTTTAAAATGGATATAAGTGCTGCAGAAAAAGGCTTGTGTTTTTTCCCCTGAAAATGGCATCAACAAATGGTTTGCGGTGTTAAAATCACCATCTTCCCAGCTTTCAGGAACAGGCAGACTTGAATCAGAAAACCACATTTGTCAACAAATTGTGGCATTTTACCTGGACATACCGCTTTTTTACTATTTTTTGGTGCTTTCAGCCTCCTTCCAGTTAGTGACAAAAAAGGGCATGAAACCAATGCTGGATCCCAGACAGCTAAACATTTCTTAAAAGTAGATTACATTCTGAACCCAGCAAGGGGTCACTTGTGTAGATCCTACAAGGTTTTCTTACAGGAAATAACAACTGAAATGAAAAATATTGAAATTGAGGGGGAAAAAACAGCCTTTTCTCTCCACCTTTTACTCTGCAACATTTTCCATTGATGTTAGATTTTCAAAAGCAAAATACAATTACATCTGCTGGATTCTTTTGGTTGCGGGATATGTAGGGCTTGTAGTTTCATCAAGACCCCTAGGTAACCAGAGCCAATAAAAGAGCTGCACCTTGCAATGGGTTTCATTGCCAGGTATACAGCAATTCATTTGCTGAAATATAAAGAGTGAAAAATAGGTATCAAGGAAACCTTTGTATTTCTAAAATGGGCACAAGATGTGGTGTTGAGAAGCAGTGGTTATTTTCACATCTCTGCATTCAGGAGTGCCCATAATAGGATGTGAATTACAGGGCATTTCTCACATAGATGTCTTTTTTAAACACTATCTTACATTTGGAAAGTTTTTTTTTAGCGAAAGACAAGGGGCAATAACACTTGTTCTTCTATTCTGTGTTTCCCCAAGTCTCCCAATAAAAATGGTACCTCACTTGAGTGGGTAGGTCTGGTGCCCGCGACAGGAAACGCAACATGGGCACATCACATTTTTACATTAAAACCTGACATGTTTTTTGGAAAGTGCCTAGCTGTGGATTTTGGCCTTTAGCTCAGCTGGCACCTTTGGAAACCTAACAAACCTGTACATTTTTTAAAACTAGACACCTAGGAAAATTCAGACTGGGGTGTCTTGTGGGGCTCTCACCAG
The DNA here is from genome assembly GCF_031143425.1 of Pleurodeles waltl. NCBI lineage: Eukaryota > Metazoa > Chordata > Amphibia > Caudata > Salamandridae > Pleurodeles > Pleurodeles waltl. The sequence continues at coordinate 633,804,124 of NC_090449.1, forward strand.
GTTCTGTTACCCAGAATCCTTTGCAAACCTCAAAGTTTGGCAAACAAAAACACTTTTTCCTCACATTTCGGTGATGGAAAGTTCTGGAACCTGAGAGGAGCCACAGATCTATTTCCATCCAGCATTCCCCCAAGTCTCCCAATAAAAATGGTACCTCACTTGTATGGGTAGGCTGAGTGTCCGTGACAGGAAATGCCGCAAAATACAACATGGACACATCACATTTTCCCAAAGAAAACTGACCTCTTTTTTTCAAAGTGCCTAGCTGTGAATTTTGGCCTTTAGCTCATCTGGCACCTAGGGAAACCTGCCAAACATGTGTATTTTTTAAAACTAGACACCTAGCGGAATCCAAGATGGGGTGACTTGTGGAGCTCGCACAAGGTTCTGCTACACAGAATCCTTTACAAACTTTAACCTTTGGCAAAAAAACACTTTTTCCTCATATTTCGGTGATGGAAAGTTCTGGAATCTGAGAGGAGCCACAGATTTCCTTCCACCCAACATTTCCCCAAGTTTCCTGATAAAAATGGTACCTCACGTGTGTGAGTAGGCCTAGTGCCCGCGACAGGAAATGCTCCAAAACACTATGTGGACACATCAACATTATGAAATACAAAACTACCTGTTTTTGCGGGGGCACCTGCGTTTTTGGTCCTGGGCTCAGCAGCCATCTACCAAACCCCAAAATTTCTGAAAACTGGACACCCAAGTGAGTCCAGGGTGGCGTAACTTGCATAGATCTCCCAGTGTTTTCTTACCCGGAATCCTCAGCAAACCTCAAATTTAGCTAAAGAAACAAATTATATTTTTCCCACATTTCTCTGTGGGATCACAGTACCAGAACAAATTTCCTACCGCCCAACGTTCCCCTTAGTCTCCCGATAAAAATGATACCTCACACCTCACTTGTGTAGGTGGGCCAAGTGCTTGTGACGGAGAACAGCTAAAAACAGGTGAGAAATGAGGGGGAACCAAAGTGGGTCCCAAAGGGCAGTTTGGAAGGTTGGCAAGCGGGGCAGAATTTTTATCGGTATGGATGCGACAATGCTGGGTGGTAGGAATTTTGTGGATTACTGCAGATGTAGGAAGGTGCCATCACAAAAATGTGGGAAAAATGTGTGATTTCAAGCAAAGTTGGAGGTTTGCAGGGCATTGTGGGTAAGAAAATGGTGTGTGAAGCACACCACCCTGGACTCACCAAGATTTTAGTTTTCAGATGTGTCTAGATTTTTCTTGATCGCAGCGTCCCAAAGTCCAAAAAGTGCATCCCACACCATTCCAAGTGGGACGATTTTGAGAGTTAGACAAATGGCCCAAATGTAAAACCAAAACCCAAAATAAGCAAAGGTCCTCTTGCTTGCCGTGGGATAAGATGTTTTAGTGTGCAGGGGAGAGCTGAAAAACTGTTACCCCTTTCAGTTAGGGTGGGGGCATAACCATGCCCATACTGGTTGGTAGCCACCACCGCACTATTTGTTTTTTTATTAATTCCCTGACATCTAGTAAGCTTTCTGCCCCTGGGGAGTGGATCGGGAATAATTGCCCCATCTGCCCACACGTGGGCAGAACAACTTTGTCCCCTTTTATTTGGGGTGGAGGTATGGCCATACCCCGACCCTCTTTTTTTAAAAACAAATCTTCCCTGGTCTCTAGTGAGCTTTCTGCCCCACTTAGGGGCAGATGGGGCTTACAAAAATAGGCCAAATAAATTTTCCCCTCAGGGGAACGAACTTTGTCTAAGAGGTCACTTCCCATCTGTAGAAAACAAAATCCCTGGTGCCTGGTGGTTTCTGTCCCCCTTGGGGGGCAGAAAAGGCCTAGTAATGTAAGTGCCCCTGGGGAGTGACCCTTGCCTAAGGGGTCGCTCCCCTTATCAACATTTTTTTTTTTTTAAACCCCAGATGTCTAATGGCTTCTGCCTCCGCTTGGGGCAGAACGGCCTAATTAATATAGGCTGATCTGCCCCCTGGAGGGCAGAAATGGCCTCAGAAAAAATGCCCCACTTGGGGATCGACCCTTGCCAAAGGGGTTGCTCCACTTATGCCAATTAAAAAAATATATATATCCTGGTGTCTAGTGGCTTGTGCCCCTCCCCCCCCCCGGGGGCAGATCAGCCCAATTAATATAGGCCGATCTGCCCAAGGGATGGCAGAAAAGACCTAATAATAAAATTACCACCTGGGGTGCGACCCTTGCCTAAGGGATCACTCCCTTTATGACAATTACATAAAAAAATTAACTCCCTGGTGTCTAGTGGCATTCTTGCAGCACGATCGCTATGCAATCGTGCTGCAGGAATGGTCAGAGAGACATAAGAAGGAAAGGAAAAGCTTTTTCTTTCTTTTTCATGCCTCTCTGAGCTCCCTTGCCCCGTATCGAGGGCAAACAAATCTGTTTCTCCTCGGATGGTGCTAGAAGCATGCTTCCAGCGCAGTGGAGGCGACCTCTAATGAGGTCAGTGCGCGATCGCCCGCTGACATCATCAGACATCTCTGGTGGGGTGGAAGGGGAAGCAATTCCCGTTCCATCCCTGCTGATGGGAGGGAGGTGGGAGGCCCTCGGTGGGAGCGCTAGCGCTTCCCCCGCGGGCCGGTACATGGATGTAAGGGTTACGTCTGTGGCGCCTCAGCGCCGCGGCACCGGACGTAACCATTATGTACTTTGCAGGGAAGGGGTTAAAGGTAACCCGAACCACTGGCTGTTTTCTTCTTGCATATGCTCAAAATATAAAGTCCCACTTTGTTGATTGTAGTCACAAAATTTGGGAGTTTTCTGGATGCTAAATTCCAACTATTTTTTTTTGTAACCAACTAAATTCATACAGCAGAAGATATATACTGCACTAAACAGTTTGCTGTTGTCATTATTTGATGGTCTTTGTGCACTAAATTTGAATTAATTGAATGGATTGAATTTGAACATTCAAATTGTGGAGATACATTTTCTTCTCCCATAACAGCTTGTGGCTTATATGAACTCGCTCCTCAGAATCACTGAACCATTGAGGTTTGTTTACTTTGTTAATACAAGCATCAAGCTGCCTCCTGGCATACACAGCACTATTTAAGAAACCTACTACATACCTGAAAGTAGATTTTTTTTTCAGCAGAAACAATTTGCAAATAATTGTTCTCATAAAAACACATTATGATATTTAATTATCTTTTTATTAGAGAAATACAAATAGATTTTAAAAAGACTAAGAAAAAGCTAAGCACATAAACATTGTCCAGCTAGCTAAAAGCAGGGAAAAGGAAAATCCTGTTTAGACCATTGTTCATCATCACACTTCCTACTTTACTCACGATATTCATCTTTCATGAAGTTGGCTCATTTGTCTTTGTCAGTGCTCCAACGCCACTGGACAATGATGTAGGTACAGAAAACTGCATAAATAAATAAACACATGAACCAATGGTAAACAAAGAATTTGTAAGAGCAAGAGAAACCGGCACCAAAATTATGACTGAGGCATTCTCTGGCTCTCTGTCTTGTGTATATAGGACAGTCCCAATTTTAGCTGCTCCACTGAATTTTGTCAGTGGTGTAGTAGAAATAAAACTGCACTTTACAGAGCTGTAAATTACAAATAGAGGGCACATGAACATAACCAGCATCTGCTGGAGAAGGACTAACCCACACTGGATCAACAAATTACTAATATCACAGAATTTGGTGCAAGCATACCTTAGGGCCAGCTAAAGTCTCTCTACCTGCGTATCTGGAGGTTTTCCCTGAATTGGGGAAAAACTTCTAAGACACTGTATTACCAGATTCTTATCCAGACAGTTTTCTCCGATTCCGAGGCAAATATCAATGACATTTTTCACCTACTCTGAGCTTGCAGAGTGTGCCAGTGAGAGAGCCATTTGTGGACAGGGTGTGAACGGGTGGTCCGGTAAGTCAGTGCAGGCTTGTGTCTGTCTGTCTCAGAAGGACAATTTCTGCTCCTGGTGTAATACTGTAGGCGTCAAGTGGAGGCTGGGCTGGGATGGTGCAAACAGCTCTGCTCCAGCAGCAACAAAGACAGGTCTAGTGACTTTGGGCCTGGAAGTATGCATTCTGGAGCTTGTGGACCCAATAATAGGATTGGTAGTAACTCACATAATTCTGTATAGCATAATCAAGCAAACTTACCTAAGAATTCCAAAAGATTATATAGAATTAATTGAGAAGGGTAATTCATCATTTAGCCTTATTTCTTAGTGCAAAAATGACCTTTGTCTCCAAATTGTGAAGATGTGCAAGTGCGTTAAATGTAACATAATGCTAAATGCCGAAGAACACGATTAGTGAAGGGGTAGGATTTCCCCCAACTTACATGTGGCATTCAGCACTATTTTCATAGCGCAAAAAGCACCCTAGTGCCAAAAATGGATGTGAAGATGTATTTGTGCACTAAGAAACAGCCGTAAATGCTGCAGAACACAGTTAGCAAGTGCAAGCAAGCACTTGTGCTTGCTAAATGTAGGCAGGAGTGATTGCGTAATTATCGGTAATTCTGAGTCACAGAGTAACACAACATTGGCAAAATGATTCACATTACTCAGTCGTAATTGCAATTCTGCCCAGGTCTACCCAATAATTCCACACATGGAGAAACTTAGAATTACAAGATGTGAAAATTCACTAGGAGGTATCTCTCCTGTTGAAATAGGACAACTCATGAGAGCTAGAGTGGCCAATCATAATCACTTTTCTAACCAACTGAGAGATCACCTTGAAATTTTCTAAAAAGAGAAAATAGAATGCATATATGGTATAATGACCCCTAATAAAATATGAAAGGGAGTTGAATTCTTCACAGAACAGAATTATGAGGAAAAAAATAAAAAATTTGTAGTAATCTTCAGAAAACATTGTTTAGAAAGCTAAATTTATCTGAGATCTGTGACATAGGTTGAGTTTGGTGCCAATAAGCAGCTGACTGAGTCCTGATTTTGATGTTAATTTAAAGTCTCACAACCCTCAGACTGAAAAATATCACAGATTAAAGAACGGTCCATGAATGGTCCAAGATGACCTAGGGCCTAATTACGAGTGAGGCTGTCCTTGGACCGCCACACTTGCGTTGGCTGTCGGACCGCCGCGGTTGTTGTGCTCTGAGTGTCACATTACAAGGTTGGCGGGCAGCCCCGCCAACCTACCGCCAGAGATCAGAGATACCCACGGGCTGGCGGCAGTGCAGGTTGGAATCAGCCGGGGTGGTGCTGAACTCAGCATTGTCCTGCTGATTAAAACCTGGTTCTCTGCCAGCCTTTTCATGGCGGTTTCACTGACATGAAACAGCTGGTGGAGATCAGGTGCAGGGGAATACAGGGGGGGCGCCCGCACTGCCCATGGCATGGGCAGTGCACGGGTCCCACTGCACAGCACCCTCAAAATGCACACTGTCTGCTATGCAAACAGTGTGCATTTAGAGGGTGCTGTTGCCACCTGTGGGCAGCAGCATTGCTGCCAGCTCGATTACGAGGCGGCGACAATGCTGCTACCACTTTCCCGCTGGGTTGACTGGCAGAAACCTTGGTTTCCTTCGGTCGGCCCATCAGGAAATCTTAATAGCGCCGGCGGGGAGTAGCCAGCGTGGTGGCAACCACCCCATTGGAAGTTTGGCAGACGGGTGTTCCCATCCGCCAAACTCATAATCGGGCCCCTAGTCTCCATGCAGACAGAGATTCCATCACAAGACCTTCTATGTAGGGGCATTAGTCTTTTGCCCAATACAAACCAGCAATGTAACCAAAAATTGAGATGGACACAATCTCTCTAATAAGAGGAAGGAGGAGAAAAAGTTATGTGTGATCTGACTTGCGTGAGACCAGATAAATATTGAAACAACTGATTCTAATTGTTTGTAATCAATATTGTATCAATGTTAATGTGCCTAACCAAAGATACAGTGACAAAACAGTTTATTTTGAACAGTTTGACTTAGTTAGCAAATGAGTGATCTTAGCTGAATGACTTGATTTGTTGCAAATCAAAAGAAAGTTAGTCCCTCAGATATTTCACAGTGTTTGTAATACAGCGCCCTCTGATTAGACACCTGCTCCCTACCTAGGAGGATGCAAAACCTCTTACACACTACAGGAAACACCCCCAAATCTTGCCTACCTCTGCAGTCACATCGTTCCTTTTGATTTGGAGGCATCACATCCTTTTTGTGAAAACATTTGAAACAACAAACAGGGGTGATGATTCACGGGCTACATAAACAAATGCTAATGTAATTGCTTACAGCAGAGAAGCCACATAGCTGCTGGAGTACAATAGAAAAACTACAGTAGAAATCAGAACACGATTAGCCCCTAAATTCCACCGCATGCCACCTCTGAGCAAAGAAAGGGTTCATTTCTTACTTCATGTTACATTACCTCTTTGTGCACCTTTGAGGAGCAGAGGTGTTAATATCTGCTTATTTCTCTTGGACCACAGCATCACAACTGGTGATGCATCAAGGGTTAACATACAGAGTTTAATTGGTTCTTGCACTGTGGCCTCAGCCCCTAGGATGGTATATTTGTGGACAGGCTGGTGCATGCAACACACTCAATGTAGTGTGGGTTTGGCAAAATGTGTTATAACAATAAAAAGGCCCTTTGTCAGTAATCTTAGCCCTATACTGAGTAAAGTGGCAGCTCTTTGCATGTAGCTCAAGATTCAGAACATTTAGAAGGAGGGCACAAGAGCAACTGGATTCTTTGAGAGGTGAGCCAGGCACTGCAAAGCCTATTGGCTCTCAACCCTAGTATTTCACTGGCCATAGACAGAGAAAGCATTTCTCAAATGACCACAGGTGAACTTTTGATATCTACCACACATTCTTGCGGGATGGAAATTGGAGATTGTTGAGTCTCTGTCTATTTTCCAAGTCTTTCAACTTAAGGGTTACCTCATCCACTTAATGGCCCACTAGCAAAGAGGTGCTAGATGGCAAAAAAGCCACAACATTAACCTCCCCACCCACTCTTCATTTTAAGGGACCTGTTGACCCATTTCTGATGTGTTATGGTTTTGGTTTGCATGAAACTTTGACGTTCCTATTAGAACGTGCCAAAAAACTGCTTTCTCTCTGTCAGCCCTGTGTCTCTACTGCCTCATTTGTTTTAATACTGTCTACCACCTCTGGGCTGTTCATGGGCTCCTTCGGTTACAGAGACATTAAGAGAGCCAAGATAAGCTAAGGCAAGTGACCATCTGAAGCCTGACATCAGTGCTTAAGAGAAAGTGGACATTCAATTTGGCATATGGTCCTGTCACTTGAGCTTATTTTTTTCAGATTAAGACCAGATATATGATTTAATAGTTGTTATTGTGCTATGATATGGAACTTCAGTGAATCATATTGCAGGTAGTAGTGACATTTGAGTTACAGAGAAATTTATAATGTTCTGTATTTTGCAGTGTTACAGTAAAATCCAAATATCACACAAAAGATTACCTCTAGACTATAGTAAAGCTGTCTCCCAAAAATGGGGTAATTAATTGCAAATTCTATATTTGGGCATGCATTGTTTTCTCTAGGAAACAATTCCAAAAGTGTGGTATATTGTGTGGTAATTTAGAAATGTATATGTGAAGATAGATAATGTCAAGAGGCCAGGCTCCACTCACCTGACCTGCAGGCGCATCTGGGAAAACAAAGAGTAAGCCACTAATACCCCCAAAGCCTTAGTGCCTCCACACAGAATCTTGAAACTGTGTAACAGCTGTAGACTAAAGGGAAAGGCAGATGGGATGAGAGAGAGAGACGTATTGGAAGTCCGTTGTCTGTAATCGGGACTGCTTCTGTGTGTGGCTCGTTTTCTTTAGGGGTCTTGTGGTGGCAGGGCTGAAAGGTGTCTCACGGTTTTGTGGTGTAACTGAGATGGCAAGGTGGTAAGGGAATTGCTCATATTGTGTGTCCAGCACTTTTCAACACTCCCCATACATCTAAGCTTTAACTTACTGCTTAGTCTCAACATGGATACACCCTTCTTAGGTTGCTTCTTCTGGATATCACAATAAAATTACATGACACCTTAAGAAGCCCTTTCTAAAGAGAAAAGACATACAACAACATTGAACAAATAAACAATACAATTAAACTTTAGGTTCAAGTCTAAACACTACTGGTCATTAGAGCTCGCAATAAGTATCAGCAGAATCAATGTTTGGCGATATCTCCCTTGAGGTCTTGCACCTTCATATTGATCACGTCCTTATACACACTAACACAGCCGCACTAGTTTACTTTTCCATTGTTTATGCATGTAAAGTCTATTGTCCTTTTTTGCATTCCCTTGATGCATTTTTATTTAAAGATGGAAGCGCCATTCTTACTGGTTAGTACACTATCAAAAAAATGAGCCAAAAAGACTAGTCTTTCAATTTGAGGTGATTTGTCTTATCGGGATATACAGAAATATCCTTTAACATTGCCTTTCTCTTGTTGTTTCCTTGCAGCTGCTCCAAAGTAGCTGGGGATGAAGGGGAAGAGACACCAAGGTTTCAATGTGCACTGCAGTACATGAACAGGTAAGTTGAGAAGAATCACTTTGGGACTAATAGAAAGCATCCTCTCTCTATGAAAGCTGTAAGCCAGCACTGGTTCCTGAAATCCAGTGAGGTTTTGGGAAGGGCCTGGCCAGAGAAGGCTCTAGGCCAGAAGGGAGGGGTACCAAGAGGGCATAAAACTTACCAGACAAGCAGAACATGATGTGAGAAATTATTCCCCTTGTGTACAATTTTGTTCAATGCACTGTACCAAAACCCATAACAGCCATAACCTATACCCAGTGCAAATAAACATTGTTCTTCTATACATTAATTTAGTCACAAAATATCTGCTGACCATTTATTAAACATAAATATATTTTTTGACATAAATGTATAAAATTAACTGCAATTGTACATAAAAATCAGCGCAGACTTTCTTTGTTTTTAGCAATATTTGTATCATGCAAATTTTAAGAGGTAAAACTTGAGTGACATTAAAATATATTTCTAAGCCTGTATGGTTTTGTAGAGACATGATTGAATGGTGCCTTTCCTACACAGTGTATAAAATGTTATTTTTAAGTAGCAGTTGTAGTGTTGTCCCTTGAAGGACAACCTCATGGAGCAACCCTTGGGAGGGGCTGGAAAGGTATTTTCCCCTCTGTGTTTGGGACCACTTGGTATGTGTGACGTGTGAGTCAGTTTTGTGATAAATGTAAGCCTGTGAAATGGGTGAGGTTAGTGTGTAATAAAGTTTCTAGCAACGGCACACCATGCCTGCTCTATTATTGGCACCAAACCTACCCACAACACTGAACTGGTGATGGGAACGCCACACACTGCTCCCGCGTGCCTCCAATCACCCTCCTAGCTCACGCCTTCAGTACCCAGCCATCTTTGCACGGCCACTCATTAAGGGCTGTCGGGCCCGACAACAGCTCCTCATCAGCTGGTACGCGAATGCCTGCCTTGAATGCGCACCCCATTGTGCAACCCCCTAGCATCTAGCAGCTTCGCCAGTGCCCCTGTGTGTGAGTCCATCACCAGCATGACAGCTGATGTTCTTTGTCAGCTTCCGGCATTGTGAGCATAGTCCTAGATGACTCCTGTCTGGCCTGCTTGCAAATGCCTGTGTATGCGGCCTGCTTTGGCCTCCTGGCATGAGACGCATTTGCACTCTAAGAACACTCCAAGCCACGCTCCCTCTGATGGCAGGTCATTTTTCACTTTTGTGAAGCCTGCTCCTTTCATAAGCCAGAATTGGAAATGCACTTAAATACATTTAAGTGGTAACTTCTGATCTGAAATGAGTGGCATTGCTATGTTTGATATTAGTGGAATGGTAGTGAGAAATCCTACTTACTGGTGAAGTTGGATTTAACATTACTATTTTAGAAAAGTCACTTTTAGAAAGTAGGTATTTCTTTGCAGTTTCTGCTCTCTGTGCCCTACAGTCTGTCTCCAATCCATGTCTGATCTTTGCTGGATGACAGCTCCCCTTGTGCATTCCAACCATACAGACATAAACACTGGATGCTCAGCTGCATCTGCATTCATCTGCATACTGATGGGTCTTCCTGTGCAGGAACGGTGGAGGGGCTCTCACTTGCACTTCACAGACTGGTGGCCTGATCCCACAAAAAGGACTGATAACCCTCCACAGACCTCCTGTCAGACAAGACTGGGTTGAAAGGGGAACTGGTGCTCTTCACAACCACCCTTTGAAGTTTCCCCCACTTCAAAGGCACATTTGTGGTATATTTACTGTGTCTGTGACCCCCTAAAATCAGACACTTCTGGACCTACAACTGGACTTTGTCCGAAGAACTGCAATGCTGCCCAATGGACTCATCGGGCTGCTTTTCTAGAAGGACTGCTCTCCTGCTTGTTGAACTGCAGCCTGCTGCTCCCTGACTGGAAGGACTTTGATCCTCAAACAAGTGATCCTACCTCCTGTTAAGAAGTCTCAGGGTCATCAAAGACTTCACCTAAGGGAGAAAATCCACTGCACCAGAAAAATTTACCTAACGCCCACAGTAGTGATGCAGTGCCTGTCTCGCGGCTGAAAAATCACTGCAGCATCCACAGAATCGATGCAGTATCTGTTTCAACTTCCCAGCTTGTTTGGATTTTCCACACATCATCCCTGAGCATCAATTTGTCATCACACTCCGCACCACAATGAGGAACAAATGATCCATACCTGGGAATTGATGCATCGCCTTGCCCGCCATGCTGAAAAAATCGACTCACCACTTTTCTTTCCGATGCCTCACCTCCTCTACTGCCCCTAGCATTGTTATTTTTGTTGCAAGCAAGGTACTTTATGCTAAAGAAATACATCCATTGATTCCTATTGAATAAGACTTAACTAAACCCTTAATAAGTGATATCTTGACCTGTGCATATTGGACTTCTTTTGTTTTTGTCTTTTTTATTCAGATAAAATATATATTTTTTCCTAACCTGGTGTGAAGTACTTTTTGTGGTGTTTTCACTTTGTTCCTGTATATTATTGCACAAATACTTTATGTATTGCCCTCTAAGTTAAGCCTGCCTGCTCTGCCAAGCTACCGGAGGGTGAGCACAGGACAATTTTGGTTGTGTTGTGACTTACCTTGACTAGGATTGTAGTCCCTACTTGGACATGGTGCATACCTCTACCAACTAGAGGAACACATTTCTAACAGTGCGGTGGCCACCTCCCTCATGCCGTTGACTGCCAGCACAAGAAAAGACCTTTAGCACGTACAGCAAATTAAACTACTGTTCCAAAATATGCCATTATACATCACGACCATCATCAGCAAGTTCCAACAAGCCAGTAAAAGCTGTTGTCCCCCTCCCAATGATGTTGACAGATATTGGCATGGACAATGATGACCAAGATGTAATACATGTAGTCAGAGCAATCTATCTCCACGGCAACATTCACCCTAGGATCCCCACTTGCCTGGTAGCAGTACAAGGACAACCTATCTCAGCCCTAACAGACACTGGAGCCTACATGAACCACATGGCCGTCAAAATGTATAATAGTCTGTCAAGCCCGCCAGCCCTAAGAACCACCAGAGTTCAAGCCTACGCCTTTGGCAACTACTTGCCCCTACAACTGCCAGGTGTGTTTACAGCAAACCTCTCCCATGACTCCACAAGCCTAAGCTCCAAAGAATATGTCTCCCAGGAGTGGTACAGGTTCCTCTTTAGCTGCCAAACTGCACAAGACCTCGACCTGATACAATTCACATTCAAGGTCCATGCCTCTGACCTCGATAAATGAATCTGTTCATTTGCACCCCTCTTCAATGGCATTGGGTGCTTGTCAAGCCCACCTTTCTTCCTACACATTGATGACTCTGTCACCCGGGTGGCATTCCAATACCGGAGCATTGCTTCCCATCTACACCTTAAAGTCATATGTGAACTGCAAGTCCTTGAACGGTTTGGCATCATTCAGGAGGGGACCGGTCCTACTCCCGGGTCTCCCCTATTATGTTCGCCAAGAAGCCAAAATAACCAGGTGCTATGAGCATCTGTGTAGACATGAAGCTACCAAACCTGTCCATAAAGCGAGAGCAGCATCTGACCACAACAATAGACAATATCATTGGTGAACTTTCTGATTTAAAGTGGTTTTTAAAGATGGACTTTTGGTCTGGCTATCACTAGATACCACTGCACTCACATTCTCAATTGATCACAAATTTCTCTATCCACAATGACCTCTGGAGGTACACTTGGCTGATCTTCGGCACCTCGAATGCTGCCAGGGTATTCCAACATGTAAATAAAGAAGTCCTGAGTGATCTCACATGGGAACTAAACATGAGTGATAATATTCTGGTGCACACCCCAATGCTGGAGTGCCACATTGCTTGTCTCTGATCCGTATTCATCAGGCTGAAAGAGCATGGCCTACCTCTCCACAGACAGAAGTGTGAGTTTCTGAGGAATGGCATCTTTTTCTTCAGCTACCAATTATCTAACTGCGGGATATGCCCCAACCCAGCAAAAGGTTAGAATATTCAGGATGCTCCCATCCCGTCATCGGTGTCAGGTGTTCGCAGCTTCCTAAAAATGGTGTCGTACTGTGAGTGTTTCATGATGAACTTATCAGACCTCACTGGTACCCTTTGTGAGCTAATGAAAACCACCAACCTCTGGCTGTGGGATGATGAACGAGTGAAAGCCATTCAAGAAGACTAAAGAGGCCCTGTCAGCAAATAGGACTCTCATATATTTTGATCCCATCTGGCTGTAGATGTCAGCCCCACCAACCTAAGAGCAGTGCTGGCCCTCAGCAAGATTGCGGTTAGTGGGCACCAGTCATTTATACCAGCCGACCTCTCACACCCACAGAACAATGGTACTCCCAAATTGAGCAAGAAGGCATTGCTATTCATTAGGAGTGACTACACTTCTACTTATACCTGTATGTTCAACCATTCCCTGTCCTCAGACCACAAGCAACTGATACCACTTTTTTAGGGGTTCATGGTCCAAACCACCCCCACCAATTGGAAAGTGGATCCTGCAGCTGCAGGAATTTAACTTCATACTTGAGTACCAACCTGGCACACACAACCCTGCACATTTTATTTTGCTGCATGCCATTCTGTCACCCCCCAGAAGCCCAGGAAGTCCAAGACATAGAGGAATGTGTCTGACTAGTGCTGGACAAAGCAAGACTCATCCCCATCTTTCTCTCCGAAGTAGTGGATGCGACCAAACAAGATGAATGCCTACAGCAAGCTATCCAAGCCACCCTGTCTGGATATTAGTGACCTTTCCAGTGCCCAGCAGCATACCACACTGCAGAGGCCAAGTTATCATTGCAGTCATTCCATCATATCTGACACAAGCTGTCCATCACGGAAAATGGCTGTCTCATGCGTGGCCCATGCGTAGTCCTCCCTGACAGTCAGAAGTAAAGAGCTGCCCTATTGACACACAGCACTCGCCAAGGCATGGTCAAGTCTAAGAACAGACTCTTAAGTAAAGTATGGCTTCTGGGCCTCAATCAGTAAGTGGAGGAAGTTGTTAGAAGCTTCCCTGCCTGCCAGGCCAGCAGCCTGCTGGATCCACCAGTACCGGTCATGACAAAGGATGGCCTCACCGCCCCTTGGCAACACTTCCTTGCTGACTTCAGGATCTTTACTGAAGGGTCTCATATGCTCATTGTGATCGACATGATACTCAAAAGTAGAGATCCTCCGGACCACCTCAGCTTCAGAAGTAATTCTAAAGATAGAGAAAATGATAGCCACTCACAGCCTGTGCAGAATAATTACCACAGATAATGTGCCCCCACTTCAGCAGTCATAAGTGGGCTGAATACTTTCACTCTCAAAACACAAAACATCACTGCATCACACATTGGTGGCCCCAAGCCAACAGGAATGTTAAGCATTTTGTAAGGAGTCTGACAAAAATAATCGGCATTGCAGTGGCAGGAGCACACAGTGTCAAAAGGACCAGCTTAAGCATTCTCAGAGAATATCAATTTATGACTTGTGCCACAACTGGCATTGCCCCTAACCAGTTATGTTTTGGTAGAGCTGTATTGACTCCATCCCACACCAGTACAGCCCTCCAAATCAGTGAGAATAAAAAATAACACACAATACACCTCATGACGACTACGAGCAAAACAAAGCACCATACGGATAGGTGACACAGTGCTCATCAAAGATTTACACCCAAGTGACAAGTTTTAGCTACCTTTTGCAGCCGACCCATGAACAATAATTGCTATCACTATGGTGACCGCAGAGAGAGGGACAGAAATCTTCACCAGGAATGTGTCCCACTTCATAAAGGTACCAAGCCTGTCATCCGTCGACCCAGTTGCAAGTGACCTGTTGGAGGACAAGGGCTGGAACAGTTCACAAGATGGTAAAAACCCACTAGGTTGCACTGTCCTTGGCACCCCAGAACCTGAAGTGAGGCCTCCACTCAAACCAGCAATCCAGCTAACTGGCCCTTGCCCAAAGAATATAGCCCAACAACGGCAGGGCACTCAGGAACAGACAAGTCCACTGTCGAGCCTTCAGCGAGAAGAGAGTGAGGGTGGTACCATCTTAGGACCAACCCTAGACTATCCCACATGATGTTGACCTCCTGGTTGACTGAGTGCAAGCCACCTGAAAGGAATGCCAGTTGTGTGGTCCCACAGAAGACCCAGCTCACTCATTGATCATGGATTGTTTGCCCATGCTAAATGTTTTCACATTGACCGTTGTTGTATCTGTTGTGTTTCTTTACAATCTCTAGGTAAAGAAGGAATTTAGTGTTGTACCTCAACACCATAGAGCAACCCTCTGGAGCGAGTGGAAAGGTGTTTCCCCCTCTGTGTTCGGAACCATTTGGTATGTCTGACGCATGCGTCAGTTTTGTGATAAATGCACGCCTGGGAAAAGGCTGTGGTTAGTGTGTCATAAAGTTTCTACCAAGAACAGACAGTGCCCACTGGATTATTGGCCCGAGCCTACCCACAACAATGCAGCAGTTTATTAGGAGCATTGGCTCGTCCACATTAAATGACACATATTGTTTTTAATCACTCCCTTGTGAATGCTAGTTATTTATCCAGGATGACTTTGTGATACTTATTTATGCGCTACTTAAAGATATTTATAGTATGGATTGCATGACTAGGTTTATAATGATAGAATGTCTGCATATTTTTTCTTTTTATGTTCATCTGCTTGTCTTAATAAAACACGTCCCATCTATTACTGTATATACCGTACACCTGGAAAACGAATACATCAAGCTGAAATGGCCTTGCCTTCGGTATAAAATAAATCATGGCAAGGTTATATCTACTAATGCTAAACTTAAACACTGGAATAGTATTTTTTTCTCCAATGATACAGTTATGCACTATGCAGCCACAACAAATGTACACAGCAGGATTTTTTTCTTTTTCATTTACTCTTTTTAAAAAAAAATGCCATCTAAAAGTAGCTTTAGGAAAATGACTGATGTAATTAATGACAACCCAATCACATTCAAAATAAAATAAAAGAAGGTTGTCCTTCTAAAAGCCCATTATTTTCTGAATCAGTTACTGGCTGAATCAAGAAGTACAAGCAACAAGGGAATAGCATACTGCAGGAAAGTGCCCCTTTATGTATGGTCACCCCCCACCCACACATTGTGCCCTAATGCAGAGGTGTATGACTCTGTTATTGCACTGCTAACCAGGCCTCAGTGCCTGTGCTCTCTCATTAAATTGCTATGACGACTTGGTAATTACCTGTTTGACAATACTTTATCCCCTTGTAAAGCCCTAGTAGATGGTGACCAGGGTACCCAGGGCATAGGTGGTAAAAGAGGACCCCAGTGCTGCAGCACAAGTTTGTACCACCCTGGGGGACCCTCTTAAAGTGTTGGTGGCAGGCCTGCCATTGCAGACTGCCAGAGCGATGCAAACAGCATGAGTTTGACTGTGCCTTAACCAAGAATGGCACAGTCCCATGCCCTGCCTTATATGTATGGCAGACACCCATAGGGTAGGTCTGTGCAACCCAGCCGGCAGGGTGTATTATATTTAACATGCAGACATATAAGCATGAGCTTCTATGTCTGTATTGTGTCCTTTGACTTGACTAGTTGCCAGCCCGGTAACTAACCCTTTCACTCGACATTGCAGATGTAGGGCACAGCTTGCAACCTGCATCTGAAATCTGCAACCCAGCCGAAATTTTGCATCCCTTATCAGCATTGTCATGCCAGTGGTAAAATCAGCACCAGCGTGAGCCCCGTTCTGCACCACGGACAGCCAGGGCAACCCTGCACCCAGACCGCACGGACCTGGTAGGAGTGAACTGACTATTGTGGTCTGGTCCCAGGGCCCGCACCACCTTAATCCTCTAAGGGCTCCCCGCAGCTCGACCTCCAGGTGGCTGTTTGTCACCAGTGGCGCCGCTGCCCTTGACTTCAATTTGAGTCCCGATCATCACCCCGGGCAGCCAGAACAATTCTCAATCAGATGCCAAGGGCCAGGTAAAAGTGTTCTGACTGTTGTGATCTTCTCCCAGTGACTACACTAGCTTAACCCCTCAAGGGCTCCATGGAAATCACCTTTTATTTGCATTTTTTATATTTTGCCATTGACTTCAATGCCATGTCAAATGTCCGTTGTGCAGTGGCTTTCTATTGCTTCTAAAATCGATATCTCTGGTTCTACAGTACCTATACTGTTCATTTTGGTTTCTATTATTATAAACTGGTGTCATATTTCTTTTGAGTCATGTCAATTGCTTATGGTACATGTTTGTACTGTGAACTGCTTAACACATGTTCCTCTAAGTAAAGCCTGACTACACTACGAGGACTGAGCTAAGAATTTGCCAGTGTAAATCCAAGGACCCTCTCTGAGGTATTGTGAGAGTATTGCATGGTGAGGACTAACCTCAATGCCCCCTAATACTCCACTTTCCTATGTTGGTGTTTCAGCGATGGGATCTTGAACTTGAGTTTCGCAGGACCACTCGGTCATAAGTACATTTTGCATGAGAAATCCAATACATTGACTTTAGCATAAAAAATTATTTGTACATTTTTTTTTCAATTTTTCTAATTGATTTGTAGGGGCTCTGTATACACCCCCATTGTTGGAAATGGCCTTTCTGCAGGGTCACCCCCTGTCACAGTGTCCTTTCCTCGGGATCTGCACGTCGGTGAACAAAAGGCCCACCTTCCCGCATCACCAACTCAGAAAGCTATTATAGCACAGAGTTATGATGAAGCCAGTCGGAGGAAGGGAATCAGGGTAGGGTACAGCAGGGAGAGAGATCTGAAAAGTAAAGGTTAGAACAAAAATGCATTGACTCATTCATAGAAATGTAACTCATCAATAGACTCTCAACTAAATGCGTCTCAGAGATATTGGATGGAGACCCCTTTTGAAATTAGGGCAAAGCCCCTTCTTTGAAACATGGAACAAGAGTAAACTATGACCTCAGAATCAAGAGACGGCAAGAACTGTGGACTATGATTCTACACAGAATATCAATCCTGTAACATCTATGCATTCACAACATAAACCTTTGATCATGACTTAGGAAATCTCAAAGAATTAAATATGCTTTTCACATCTTAAGATTTTCAAACAACAATGAAAACTATGATTTGCTTATCTCCAGAAATACTTTCACATTCACAACAATAAAGGCCAAAAAGTTTCTACTCCTTGAACATGAAGCGCTTTACTTAATAATACCAGGAAGCGATTTTACTCGAGTGGCCTGAATCACTTTGATTGTTGTGCGAAGAACCTTTTACTCCTGTGAATCGAAGCGCTTTGATTGTCATGCCAAGAGCTCTTTAAACATGTGGACTGAAGCGATTGAATTGCCAAGCCCAGAGCGCATTACCTCTGTGAACTGAAGTGCTTGAATTGCCGTGCCAAGAGCGCTTTGCCTCTGTGAACTGAAGCACTTAAATTGCAGTGCCAAGAGCGCTTTACCTCTGTGAACTGAAGCGCTTGAATTGCCGTGCCAAGAACGCTTTGCATCTGTGAACTGAAGCACTTGAATTGCTGTGCCAAGAGCGCTTTTCCTCTGTGAACTGAAGCGATTGAATTGCCGTGCCTAGAGCACTTTACATCTGTGAACGAAAGTGCTTGAATTGCTGTGCCTAGAGCACTTTACATCTGTGAACAAAAACGCTTGAATTGCTGTGCCTAGAGCGCTTTACATTTGTGAACTGAAAAGCCTTTGCTCGTTGTGCTGAGGGGTGCTTTACCTTTGGAAATAACGACTTCCTCCAAAATTGTATTCATCAATGCCTTTCCTCTACGAGAACTACCTACTCATTTTTATAAGCACCATGGAAACAAGGATACTTCGGTTGGATGCCACTCTGCCATTCAGGAACTCTGCTCTTCTTCAGAGAAACCCCCACGATGTCTGGCTGCATCGAAGTCTTCAAAATAGTGATCCACGTGCTTGGGTGTGGCTGGGCTTTATAGGTGCTCAGAAGGCGCTGCAGAGCCGCGCAGCTGAGTTTCGAGCAAGACATGGCCTTATTCCTGACACCCCTAAAATGTTTGCTTTCCTCCTTCTCTTTTTCTGACCTCATTTTTTGCTGGCTTTAGTACTCTGCGCACTTTACCACTGCCAATCAGTGCTAAAGTGCATATGCTCTCTCCTTAAAACATGGTGACATTGGCTCCTACCCAATTGGCATATTTAACTTACTTGTAAGTCCATAGCAAAGTGCAGTACATGTGCCCAGGGCCTGTAAATTAAATGCTACTAGTGGGCCTGCAGCACTGGTTGGGCCACTCACATAAGTAGCCCCTAACCATGTCTCAGGCCTGCCACTGCAATGCCTGTGTGTGCTGTATCACTGCCACTTCGACTTGGCATTTAAAAGTAATTTCAAAAGCCTTAAACTCCCCTTTTTTACATATAAGTCACCCCTAAGTACCTCAAAGGGCAGGGTGCTATGTAGGTAAAAGGCAGGACATGAACATGTGTGTTCTATATGTCCTGGTAGTGTTCAACTCCAACATTCGTTATACACTGCTGTGAGGCCTGCTCCTTTTATAGGATAACATTAGGGCTACCCTCATATACTGTTTGAGTGGTTGATTCCGATCTGAAAGGAGTAACCAGGTCATATTTAGTATGACCAGAGGGTAATAGAAAATCCTGCTTAACCGGTTCTGTGCCTTGGACGTGGTGACCTCGTCCTAGGCTCCAGTTCCCGTGTGCCTTGGACGAGGTCACCTCGTCCAAGTCACAGGAAGTGGGGGAGCGCTAGCGCTCCCACCCTGTACTCCCCACCCACCCCCCTAAGGCAGGGATGGAAGGGGAAGCCCTTCCCCTTCCACCCCGGCCCCCTCACCCCCCCTGTGACGTCAGCGCGCAAGCGCACGCTGACAAAGCGATCGAAAGAGAAATGCTTTGCATTTCTCTTTCGATCACGTGGAGGAGGCACGGAGAGGCTTCAAAGGGAAGGAAATGTATTTCCATCCCTTTGAAGTCTCTCCAAGCGTTTCAAAAGCCGGATTGCTTGCAATCCAGCTTTTGAAACGCCCACTAGACACCAGGGATGTTTTTTTTTTTTTAAATAGACATAAGGGAGCGACTCCTTGGGCAAGGGTTGCTCCCAATGGGGGGCATTTTTTAGGAAGGCCTTTTCTGCCCCCCCGGGGGCAGAAACCTCTAGGGCACCAGGGATCTTTTTTTTTTTTCTATTTGTTTTTTTTATTTTATTTTTTAGGTGGTGAGCGACCCCTTAGGCAAGGGTCGCTCCCCTATGGGGCAAATTATATTTAGGCCATTTCTGCCCCCCTTGGGGGCAGATTGGCCTATTTTGATGATGCCAATCTGCCCCCAACGGGGGCAGAAACCACTAGACACCAGGGTGTTTTTTTTGTTTTCGTGAATTTCACGCAAGGGGAGCGACCCCTTAGGCAAGGGTCGCTCCCCTGTCGGGGGAAATTATTTTAGGCCATTTCTGCCCCCCTGGGGGGAAGATCAGCCTATTTTGATTAGGAAGATCAGCCTATTTTGAAACCACTAGGCACCAGGGATTTTTTGTGGTTTTTGTTTTACAGATTTGGAGCGACCCCTTGGACAAGGGTCGCTCCCCTGGAGGGGAAAATTGTATTTAGGCCATTTCTGCCCACTTTGGGGGCAGATCGGGTGTTTTTTGCACCGGGGATTTATTTTTTGGCGCCAATGTCACCCAGGGGAGCGACCCCGTAGGCAAGGGTCGCTCCTGGCGGGGGGCAAATTTATTTTAGGCCATTTCTGCCCCCCCTGGGGGGAGATCGGCCTATTGTTATTGGGCTGATCTGCCCCCAGGGGGGGCAGAAACCTCTAGGCGCCAGGGCACTTTTTTTTTTTGTGTGTGTTTTTTTTTGTTTGTTTGTTTTTTTAGAGATGGGGAGCGACCCATTAGGCAAAGGTCGCTCCCCTGGGGGGCAAATTGTATTTAGACCATTTCTGCGCCCCTTGGGGGCAGATTGGCCGATTTTAGGTCAATCTGCCCCCAAGGGGCAGAATCCACAAGGCACAAAGGATTTTTTGTTTTGGCGGCAATGTCACGCAGGGGGAGCGACCCCGTAGGCAAGGGTCACTCCGGGGGGGTGGTGGGGGAGTTGGGGGCAAATTTATTTTAGCCCATTAGGCGCCAGGGCAATTTTTTTTGTTGTTTTTTTTTTGTTTGGTTTTTTTAGAGATGGGGAGCGACCCATTAGGCAAGGGTCGCTCCCCTGGGGGGCAAATTGTATTTAGACCATTTCTGCCCCCCTTGGGGGCAGATTGCCCGATTTTAGGTCAATCTGCCCCCAAGGGGGCAGAAACCACTAGGCACCCGGGATTTGATTTTTGGCGCCAATGTCACGCATGGGGAGCGACCCCGTAGGCAAGGGTCGCTCCTGGGGGGGGGTTGGGGGAGTGGGGGAGCAAATTTATTTTAGGCCATTTCTGCCCCCCCCTGGGGGCTGATCGGCCTATTATTAGGCCGATCTGCCCCCGGGGGGGTAGAAAGTTTTAGGCGCCAGGGCAAATATTTTTTTTTTTTTGTTTGTTTTTTGTTTTTTAGAGATGGGGGGCGACCCATTAGGCAAGGGACGCTCCCCTGGGCACCAATGTCACGCAGTTGGAGCAACCCCGTAGGCAAGGGTCGCTCCCTGGGGGGGGTTGGGGGGGCAAATTTATTTTAGGTCATTTCTGCCCCCCCGGGGCCGGCTGAGCTAGAGGCCAAAATCCACAGGTAGGCACTTTGCAAAATACACCTCTGTTTTCTGTGAAAAAATGTGATGTGTCCACGTTGTGTTTTGGGGCATTTCCTTTCGTGGGCGCTAGGCCTACCCACACAAGTGAGGTACCATTTTTATCGAGAGACTTGGGGGAACGCTGGGTGGAAGGAAATTTGTGGCTCCTCTTAGATTCCAGAACTTTCTGTCACCGAAATGAGAGGAAAAAGTGTTTTTTGGGCCAAATTTTTATGTTTGCAAAGGATTCTGGGTAACAGAACCTGGTCAGAGCCCCACAAGTCACCCCATCTTGCATTCCCCTGGGTTTCTAGTTTTAAAAAATGCGCTGGTTTGCTAGGTTTCCCCAGGTGCCGGCTGAGCTACAGGCCAAAATCGACAGGTAGGCACTGTTTTCTATGAAAAAATGTGATGTGTCCACGTTGTGTTTTGGGGCATTTCCTTTCGTGGGCTCTAGGCCTACACACACAAGTGGGGTACCATTTTTATCGGGAGACTTGGGGGAACGCTGGGTAGAAGGAAATTTGTTGCTCCTCTCAGATTCCAGAGCTTTCTGTCACCAAAATTTGAGGAAAATGTGTTTTTTTAGCCAAATTTTGAGGTTTGCAAAGGATTGTGGGTAACAGAACCTGGTCAGAGCCCCACAAGTCACCCCATCTTGGATTCCCCCAGGTCTCTAGTTTTAAAAAATGCACAGGTTTGATGGGTTTCCCTAGGTGCCGGCTGAGCTAGAGGACAAAATCTACATGTAGGCACTTTGCAAAAAACACCTCTGTTTTCTTTCAAAAAATGTGATGAGTCCACGTTGCGTTTTGGGGCGTTTCCTGTCGTGTGCGCTAGGCCTACCCACACAAGTGAGGTATCATTTTTATCGGGAGACTTGGGGAAACGCTGCGTTGAAGGAAATTTGTGGCTCCTCTCTGATTCCAGAACTTTTTGTCACCAAAATGTGAGGAAAATGTGTTTTTTTAGACAAATTTTGAGGTTTGCAAAGGATTCTGGGTAACAGAACCTGGTCAGAGCCCCACAAGTCACCCCATCTTGAATTCCCCAAGGTCTTTAGTTTTCAAAAATGCACAGGTTTGGTAGGTTTCCCTAGGTGCCGGCTGAGCTAGAGGCCAAAATCTACAAGTAGGCACTTTGCAAAAAACACCTCTGTTTTCTGTAAATAATGGGATGTGTCCATGTTGCGTTTTGGGGCATTTCCTGTCGCGGGCCCTAGGCCTACCCACACAAGTGAGATATCATTTTTATCGGGAGACTTGGGGGAACGCTGGGTGGAAGGAAATTTGTGGCTCCTCTCTGATTCCAGAACTTTTTGTCACCAAAAATGTGAGAAAAATGTGTTTTTTTAGCCAAATTTTGAGGTTTGCAAAGGATTCTGGGTAACAGAACCTGGTCAGACCCCACAAGTCACCCCATCTTGGATTCCCCTAGGTCTCTAGTTTTCAAAAATGCACAGGTTTGGTGGGTTTCCCTAGGTGCCGGCTGAGCTAGAGGCCAAAATCTGCAGGTAGGCACTTTGCAAAAAACACCTCTGTTTTCTTTAAAAAAATGTGAAGTGTCCACGTTGCGTTTTGGGGCGTTTCCTGTTGCGGGCGCTAGGGCTACCCACACAAGTGAGGTATCATTTTTATCGGGAGACTTGGGGAACGCTGGGTGGAAGGAAATTTGTGACTCCTCTCTGATTCCAGAGCTTTATGTCACCAAAATGTGAGGAAAATGTTTTTTTTTTTTAGCCAAATTTTGAGGTTTGCAAAGGATTCTGGGTAACAGAACCTGGTCAGAGCCCCACAAGTCACCCCATCTTCGATTCCCCTAGGTCTTTAGTTTTAAAAAATGCACAGGTTTGGTAGGTTTCCCTAGGTGCCGGCTGAGCTAGAGGCCAAAATCTACAGGTAGGCACTTTGCAAAAAACACCTTTGTTTTCTGTAGATAATGGGATGTGTCCATGTTGCGTTTTGGGGCATTTCCTGTCACGGGCGCTAGGCCTACCCACACAAGTGAGATATCATTTTTATCGGGAGACTTGGGGGAACGCTGGGTGGAAGGAAATTTGTAGCTCCTCTCTGATTCCAGAACTTTTTGTCACCAAAATGTGAGGAAAATGTGTTTTTTTAGCCAAATTTTGAGGTTTGCAAAGGATTCTGGGTAACAGAACCTGGTCAGAGCCCCACAAGTCACCCCATCTTGGATTCCCCCAGGTCTCTAGTTTTCAAAAATGCACAGGTTTGGTGGGTTTCCCTAGGTGCCGGCTGAGCTAGAGGCCAAAATCTCCAGGTAGGCACTTTCCAAAAAACACCTCTGTTTTCTTTAAAAAAATGTGATGTGTCCACGTTGCGTTTTGGGGCGTTTCCTGTCGCGGGCGCTAGGCCTACCCACACAAGTGAGGTATCATTTTTATCGGGAGACTTGGGGGAACGCTGGGTGGAAGGAAATTTGTGGCTCCTCTCTGATTCCAGAACTTTTTGTCACCAAAATGTGAGGAAAATGTGTTTTTTTAGCCAAATTTTGAGGTTTGCAAAGGATTCTGGGTAACAGAACCTGGTCAGAGCCCCACAAGTCACCCCATCTTGGATTCCCCTAGGTCTTTAGTTTTAAAAAATGCACAGGTTTGGTAGGTTTCCCTAGGTGCCGGCTGAGCTAGTGGCCAAAATATACAGATAGGCACTTTGGAAAAAACACCTCTGTTTTCTGTAAATAATGGGATGTGTCCATGTTGCGTTTTGGGGCATTTCCTGTCGCGGGCGCTAGGCCTACCCACACAAGTGAGATATCATTTTTATCGGGAGACTTGGGGGAACGCTGGGTGGAAGGAAATTTGTGGCTCCTCTCTGATTCCAGAACTTTTTGTCACCAAAATGTGAGGAAAATGTGTTTTTTTAGCCAAATTTTGAGGTTTGCAAAGGATTCTGGGTAACAGAACCTGGTCAGAGCCCCACAAGTCACCCCATCTTGGATTCCCCTAGGTCTCTAGTTTAAAAAAATGCACAGGTTTGGTGGGTTTCCCTAGGTGCCGGCTGAGCTAGAGGCCAAAATCTACAGGTAGGCACTTTGCAAAAAACACCTCTGTTTTCTTTAAAAAAATGTGATGTGTCCACGTTGCGTTTTGGGGCGTTTCCTGTCGCCGGCGCTAGGCCTACCCACACAAGTGAGGTATCATTTTTATCGGGAGACTTGGGGGAACGCTGGGTGGAAGGAAATTTGTGGCTCCTCTCTGATTCCAGAACTTTCTGTCACCAAAATGTGAGGAAAATGTGTTTTTTTAGCCAAATTTTGAGGTTTGCAAAGGATTCTGGGTAACAGAACCTGGTCAGAGCCCCACAAGTCACCCCATCTTGGATTCGCCTAGGTCTCTAGTTTTAAAAAATGCACAGGTTTGGTGGGTTTCCTTAGGTGCCGGCTGAGCTGGAGGCCAAAATCTACAGGTAGGCACTTTGCAAAAAACACCTCTGTTTTCTTTAAAAAAATTTGATGTGTCCACGTTGCGTTTTGGGGTGTTTCCTGTCGCGGGCGCTAGGCCTACCCACACAAGTGAGGTATCATTTTTATCGGGAGACTTGGGGGAACGCTGGGTGGAAGGAAATTTGTGGCTCCTCTCTGATTCCAGAACTTTTTGTCACCAAAATGTGAGGAAAATGTGTTTTTTTTAGCCAAATTTTGAGGTTTGCAAAGGATTCTGGGTAACAGAACCTGGTCAGAGCCCCACAAGTCACCCCATCTTGGATTCCCCTAGGTCTTTAGTTTTTAAAAATGCACAGGTTTGGTAGGTTTCCCAAGGTGCCGGCTGAGCTAGAGGCCAAAATCTACAGGTAGGCACTTTGCAAAAAAACACCTCTGTTTTCTGTAAATAATGGGATGTGTCCATGTTGCGTTTTGGGGCATTTCCTGTCGCGGGCGCTAGGCCTACCCACACAAGTGAGATATCATTTTTATCGGGAGACTTGGGGGAACGCTGGGTGGAAGTAAATTTGTGGCTCCTCTCTGATTCCAGAACTTTTTGTCACCAAAATGTGTGGAAAATGTGTTTTTTTAGCCAAATTTTGAGGTTTGCAAAGGATTCTGGGTAACAGAACCTGGTCAGAGCCCCACAAGTCACCCCATCTTGGATTCCCCAAGGTCTCTAGTTTTAAAAAATGCACAGGTTTGGTGGGTTTCCCTAGGTGCCGGCTGAGCTAGAGGCCAAAATCTCCAGGTAGGCACTTTGCAAAAAACACCTCTGTTTTCTTTAAAAAAATGTGATGTGTCCACGTTGCGTTTTGGGGCGTTTCCTGTCGCGGGCGCTAGGCCTACCCACACAAGTGAGGTATCATTTTTATCGGGAGACTTGGGGGAACGCTGGGTGGAAGGAAATTTGTGGCTCCTCTCTGATTCCAGAACTTTCTGTCACCAAAATGTGAGGAAAATGTGTTTTTTTAGCAAAATTTTGAGGTTTGCAAAGGATTCTGGGTAACAGAACCTGGTCAGAGCCCCACAAGTCACCCCATCTTGGATTCGCCTAGGTCTCTAGTTTTAAAAAATGCACAGGTTTGGTGGGTTTCCCTAGGTGCCGGCTGAGCTAGAGGCCAAAATCCACAGGTAGGCACTTTGCAAAAAACACCTCTGTTTTCTTTAAAAAAATGTGATGTGTCCACGTTGCGTTTTGGGGCGTTTCCTGTCGCGGGCGCTAGGCCTACCCACACAAGTGAGGTATCATTTTTATCGGGAGACTTGGGGGAACGCTGGGTGGAAGGAAATTTGTGGCTCCTCTCTGATTCCAGAACTTTTTGTCACCAAAATGTGAGGAAAATGTGTTTTTTTTAGCCAAATTTTGAGGTTTGCAAAGGATTCTGGGTAACAGAACCTGGTCAGAGCCCCACAAGTCACCCCATCTTGGATTCCCCTAGGTCTTTAGTTTTTAAAAATGCACAGGTTTGGTAGGTTTCCCAAGGTGCCGGCTGAGCTAGAGGCCAAAATCTACAGGTAGGCACTTTGCAAAAAAACACCTCTGTTTTCTGTAAATAATGGGATGTGTCCATGTTGCGTTTTGGGGCATTTCCTGTCGCGGGCGCTAGGCCTACCCACACAAGTGAGATATCATTTTTATCGGGAGACTTGGGGGAACGCTGGGTGGAAGTAAATTTGTGGCTCCTCTCTGATTCCAGAACTTTTTGTCACCAAAATGTGTGGAAAATGTGTTTTTTTAGCCAAATTTTGAGGTTTGCAAAGGATTCTGGGTAACAGAACCTGGTCAGAGCCCCACAAGTCACCCCATCTTGGATTCCCCTAGGTCTCTAGTTTTAAAAAATGCACAGTTTTGGTGGGTTTCCCTAGGTGCCGGCTGAGCTAGAGGCCAAAATCTCCAGGTAGGCACTTTGCAAAAAACACCTCTGTTTTCTTTAAAAAAATGTGATGTGTCCACGTTGCGTTTTGGGGCGTTTCCTGTCGCGGGCGCTAGGCCTACCCACACAAGTGAGGTATCATTTTTATCGGGAGACTTGGGGGAACGCTGGGTGGAAGGTAATTTGTGGCTCCTCTCTGATTCCAGAACTTTCTGTCACCAAAATGTGAGGAAAATGTGTTTTTTTAGCCAAATTTTGAGGTTTGCAAAGGATTCTGGGTAACAGAACCTGGTCAGAGCCCCACAAGTCACCCCATCTTGGATTCCCGTAGGTCTCTAGTTTTCAAAAATGCACAGGTTTGGTAGGTTTCCCAAGGTGTCGGATGAACTAGAGGCCAAAATCTGCAGGTAGGAACTTTGCAAAAAACACCTCTGTTTTCTTTAAAAAAATGTGATGTATCCACGTTGCGTTTTGGGGCGTTTCCTGTCGCAGGCACTAGGCTTACCCACACAAGTGAGGTATCATTTTTATCGGGAGACTTGGTGGAACATAGAATAGCAAAACAAGTGTTACTGCCCCTTGTCTTTCTCTACATTTTTTTCCTTCCAAATATAAGAGTGTGTGTAAAAAAGACATCTATTTGAGCAATGCCCTGTAATTCACATGCTAGTATGGTCACCCCGGAATTCAGAGATGTGCAAATAACCACTGCTCCTCAACACCTTATCTTGTGCCCATTTTGGAAATACAAAGGTTTTCTTGATAGCTACTTTTCACTCTTTACATTTCAGCAAATGAATTGCTGTATACCCATTATAGAATGAAAACGTACTGCAGGGTGCAGCTCATTTATTGGCTCTGGGTACCTCGGGTTCTTGATGAACGTACAAGCCCTATATATCCCGGCAACCAGAGGAGTCGAGCAGACCTAACGGTATATTGCTTTAAAAAATCTGACATTGCAAGAAAAAGTTACAGAGTAAAACGTAGATAAAGTTTGCTGTTTTTTTCACCTCAATTTCAATATTTTTCGTTTTCAGTTGTTATTTTCTGTAGAAAACCCTTGTAGGATCTACACAAATGACCCCTTGCTGAATTCAGAATTTTGCAAACTTTTCAGAAATGTTTAGGTTTCTGGGATCCAGCATTGGTTTCACGCCCATTTCTGTCACTGACTAAAATGCCAAATTTGTGTTGAAAAATTGGGTTTTCTGATTCAAGTCTGCCTGTTCCTGAAAGCTGGGAAGCTGGTGATTTTAGCACGTAAACCCTTTGCTGATGCCATTTTCAGGGAAAAAATCACAAGCCTTCTTCTGCAGCCACTTTTTCCAATTAAAAAAAAAAAAAACAATTTCACTGTATTTTGGGTAATTTCTTGGCCTACTTCTGGGGAACCCACAAAGTCTGGGTACCTCTAGAATCCCTAAGATGTTGGAAAAAAAGGACGCAAATTTGGCTTCGCTAGCTTATGTGGACAAAAAGTTATGAGGGCCTAAGCACGAACTACCCCAAATAGCCAAAAAAAGGCCTGGCACAGGAGGGGGAAAAGGCCTGGCAGCGAAGGGGTTAATGCTGAAGTTGGATTTAATACTACTATTCCAGAAATGCCACTTTTAGAAAGTGAGCATTTCTCTACACTTAAATCCTTCTGTGCCTTTCAATCCACATCTAGCTAGGTTAGTTGACAGCTCCCTTGTGCATTTCACTCAGACAACCCCAAACACAGGATGCTCAGTCACACCTGCACACATCTGCATACTGAATGAGTCTTCCCGAGCTGGGAGGGTGGAGGGCCTGACTCTCACATGTCAAAGGACAGTGGCCTGCCCTCACACAATGGACTGTCAAACCCCCTACTAGGACCCTGGCAGACATGATGGAACTGAAAGGGGACCTTGTGCACTTCTAAGCCACTCTTTGAAGTCTCCCCACTTCAAAAGCACATTTGGGTATTTAAGCAGGGTCCCTCACCCTTCCAAAGTAGACACTTCTACAGACGTTTCCACAGACACTTCTGCTTGACAAGACACTTCAAGACACTCCTTGGGACAGACACTCTGCCCCAGAACCTGCAACCTGCCAAGAGGAACTGCCTGGCTGCCCAAAGGACTCACTTGGACTGCTTTTCTGAGAAGTACTGCTGCCTTGCTGTTGCCCTGCTGCCTTGCTGGCCTCTTGCTCTGTTGAGAAATGCACCTCCAATGGCTTGGATTGAGCTTGCCTCCTTTTTCTGAAGTATCAGGGCCAAAAAGACTTTATCTCTGCATGAACCCCTTGTGCAGTGAAAAATCAACACACAGACTGCCGAAATCGACGCACAGCCTGCACTGCGGTGAGAAAATTACTGCATGCCGAACCGGAACGACGCAGCCCAGCTCCCTGAGTGGAGATCAACGTAGTGCCAGCGTTGTGACAGGAACTTTGCATAACGGCCCACTGGATCGACGCATTGCCAAGCTGGAACGACACAGCCCAACTTCCTGCGAAGAGAAATGACACAGCGTCTGCTGTGCGACAGAAATGTCCCCACATCGACCACTGGATCAACGCAGCTCCTGTGACTTTGTACTGCATGCCCAGGATTTCTCTGCATTGTCCCCGGGGTGTCCAAATACCCTCCAACCTGAAGAGGTAAGGGCCTGCGTGCCGGAAATTGACGCAAGGCCCTCACTGCGTAAAAATTATCAATGCATCACCTGTGTCCACCTGAAGAAACCAATGCACACCTCCCAGTTTTCCACACATCTCCTCCTCTGCGGTCCCTTGCGGATAGTTTAGACACAAACCAGGTACTTTGTGCTTCCAAAATACACTTATTGCTTTTAAGAACTTAAGACTTTTTTTTTTATCATTTTCAAAAGTCATAGTTCAACTTGTACTTATCAAACCTTGATCGTTTTGACCTTATTCTACTCAGATAAATATTCTATGTTTTTCTAAACCTGTGTGGTGTATTTTTGTGGTGTTTATACTGTGTTATTGCATGATTTATTGCACAAATACTTTACACATTGCCTTCTAAGTTAAGCCTGACTGCTCAATGCCAAGCTACCAGAGAGTGGGCACAGAATAATTTAGATTGTGTGTAATTTACCCTGAATAGAGTGAGGGTCCTTCCTTGGACAGGAGGTAACCTGACTGCCAAACAAAGGCCCCATTTCTAACACCCATTCCATTAAACAATCAAACAGGCCTTGTGATTTAATATTTTTTCCACAATTTCTGGTAATAAGATTCCAGCTTTTAGGTTAAAAAAGCACAATGGTTACCAAGAGTCTCGACTTGACTGTCTGGCCAGCCCTCAGGATCAGTGACCTGAGAGCTTTATGCAAAGTTAGAAGCAATGGCTATAGAACTGTAGCCAAAAACGAAGAGCTTGAATTGGCCCTCAGCATCTTAGAAGAAGAGAGGATGGGGAAGGAGGCTTCTTCCTGAGAAGGTGAACCTATAGAGGTAGAGGACGGTGCTCTTGCCGCAGAAAATAAAGGGGAAGGAGGGGAGGACCATGATTCTCCACCCTTCCCCAGACCGCCTTCACCACTGGGAAGTGTCAGAAGTCAATCTAGCAGGCCCCTCAATGGTAGAAGGATAGGACTCCTTGAAGATGCATTGGACTTAAGCCCATATTTATACTTTTTTCCGCAAAACTGCTCTAACGCTTACATTTAGAAAAAAAAATTTAAAAAAGCAAACGGAGACCAAAGAGAATTTAAAATGAGGTCACTCTGATGGGAAATTTTATTTTGAGGATTTTTGGTGTAACACAATCACTGTATGGTTCTGCAAAAACACAAGTCCTGGTCCCACCATTGCTACCAATATGAGAAAGTGGGTTGTTGGTTGACTGGAGTGTGAGCCCTAGTCCAGCAACAGCAACAATCCCATGCAGGGCGAGCCACAAAAGTCATTAACTTGACCTGTGCCTACCCTGGGTAGCTTTGCACAAAAAGAGTTCAGGCAAAACTTAAAGGCAATGTGTTAAGTATGTACGCAGCACACAAACGGCAGTACAGTAAAGACATAACACAATAAAAATTCCAACATTTATAAAAATAGAGACAATTGTAATATATTATTTGATACCAAAACCATCAAAATCTAGTTAGTAGAACAGGAGTAATGATTTTTTTAAATTTAGGGTACAAAATAGCAAGTCCTTAGTTTTAGCACCACAACCCAGGGTCCAGGAGTGGATGGAGACCTCTTGAGGGTTCAAGACTCACTCAGACTGAGTCCAGTTGCGGGTTCAAGATGGCACGGGCCTGTTATGTCCCAGTGGCTCAGAATAGGACACCAGCTAAACTTGCCCTTGGAGTCACATCTGAAGTCCTGGGTGTAGGTGAAGATGCAGTGCTCAACCGCAGGGCTGGCCTCTGAAGGTCTAAAGCAGGATCCGGGCAGCACAGCAGTCCTGCCAGGTACAGCAGCAGTCTGGCAGAGTGCTAACTTCATGTGGCAGCTAACTTTTCTGGTGTTTTGAGAACATGTACCCCTCTGGACAAACGTGTTTTACTGGGGGGCAATCTTCTATGGCTATTGTGGTGTTGCTGCCTATCTGAGGGATGGATCTGGGTTTCCTGTTCAAGCATTTGTCCATGGCTATCTGTCACCTCACCTGTGATATGTCAGTCAGTTGCCTCAGGCCTGGTCGCAGGGCTTGCCTGACCACATATTTCTGACTCGGGGTTGATGAGAAGGTCACATCAATTGGCATCGACAACAGTAATGCAAGTTCATTGTTATGCACACATATATCATGGCATAAACTGACATTGTTTTATCTCTATCACCATTGCCCCAGTTGAATTTTCAACTACTTTATCCATCTCATACTTTATGACAATCACATTATTTGAGGTTTCACATGTTTCTGCTGTGTCCACTACTATTTACCTAGTTACTTGCATTCTACCCAATTTGAGGACTGCGTATTTAAAGAAAGAAACACTCACTTTTAGGAAACAACACAAAAACAGCACGAGAATGAGGACCGGAAGCAATGACATGCATAGCCTGGTCACCCACTGGGAGAGCCAGGAAAACCAATCAAATAACCATTCCTGCGCAGGGGCACCTCCCTCTTTCTTCATGTCGGCTTATGGGTGATGCAGTGCTTGGTTGGCAGAAGTTAGTGTCCCCTTGTTCAGGTTGTTACTGGGGATAAATGTACCACAGGATGCACTGATCTTGGTGCATACCCCACCCTCCATTGAGGTCATACGTATGTTGCATCACCATGAGGCAGATGGCTCCTAATTCTTCCCAAATAGCGTTTAGGCCAAGCTCAGTATTGTTGATCATTTTCAACATTTCCCATCTGGTTATCTGCAACCAGTGGGTGTTTGCTTTTGTCTGTGGGGTGAAGGAGGGTATGGACCCTCCCGCGTTTACTTGAGCTTCAGAGAATAGTCTGAATTCTTCCAGAATGTCCTTGTACTGAGCCAAGCCAAAACAATTGCCAGTTCTTTTTTCTTAAGCCTGATACAACAGAGTAGTTTTCTAATGTAGCTGCTGTTGGAACGACTTGGGCAGGTCTTCTCCATAGATGACCAGGGAGGGGTGTGTTTGGTCATAAGGGAGCAGAAGCGCCACATCCAGGGACGAGCTAAGCATATTCGAATTCTCCGCACTGCTAGTAGAAGTCCATTAGTGTTTATGTGCCCCCGTGAATGTCTGGTGCGTGCAGTGTTGTTTCATAATTCTCATTTGTGCTGAGCAGGATCATCCCTTTTCCTCTGAAACATAGGGAATATAGTGTAAGTGTCCATAAAATAAGGGATTTGGCCCTTACTCTCCAACCATGTGTCCTTATCTAGCTCAACATCCCAGATTTCCTGACATGGGGTATCTATGCTGGTATTCAAATCTCCCCAATGAGACTCATTTCCCTTTGTGTAATTGAGGTGGATGGCCCTACTTCATGTCTGGGGTCCATTTGTTGTTAAGGAAGATTGCCTCAGACACGCTAAATACCACCCTAGGGCCTTGGGAGTAGACATGTTTGTTCACTGGTACGCTGGTTTTGCTACCCCCCAAGAACCACTTTTCTGGAAAGTTTTGGGGCAAACCAGTGTCCTCTCCACAGTGCCTCACCTGTGCATCCTGTCTAGCTCAGTTTAAATATCGTTAGGCTCGGTGTAAAGATACAGTGCAGTGATCTCATATCGAGTGACGTTTACTACCACCCTATGGGGTTCCACTCTACTAGGTTATAACTTGGCCCTGATCCTACAGAGCTACAGATGGATGAGGTGTTTTGCCTTCTCAGGGCTATCTCTTGGGACAAATAAAGCCTATTTGCACCTACGGCATATGGCACAGATGTAGCACAGACTGACTGTTTTCTGGGTGCCCATGTTGGTCATGTGTTGATACCATGTGTTGTGTAAGAGTGCACTGTGAGGTGCATCTGGAATACTAACATTAGGTTCAGTGTAATTGTAAGTGATGTGGAAAAGTCCCCTACGCAAGCGCTGTAGAAGTGTTGAGGTGGACTCCATGTGACTAGGCAGATTTCTGTCTATGGATGGATGTGGCCATACTCACCTCAAACATAGGGTATATGATTGTTCAGTAATACATAACGTTTGGAACTTTGCAGGTCTTGGGATGGCTTCCTGAGGAAACGTCTGCGGTATTCTGGCAATCAGGGGTGTTTCTGCTCAGGCAAATAGTACGGTACCGGGGAGGTCTTTCATTTTGGAAAAGAGTTTGTAGAAAAATGTCTGTAAAAACAGCCCAAAACATGTCTTGTACACTTGGGCTTTGTTGGAGTTCTGGAAGCTGGTGCTGAAAAGATGGTGGGCTGCTGTAAAAGGTGGTGCACTCAAGGTTTGGTCGCAGACCTGTTGGATAAGAGCTGTGGTTTGTAGGTTAGCTTTTAGAAAAACATACATCATTATTGAGCCTGGGGAGATTTCTTTGCCTTTCTTTTTGCGCATATTCTGTGCATTTACTTTGGAGGTGACTCTAGTTTGGGCAACTAATTTAGGGAGCCGTGAAAATTTTAGTTGTTGACCGCCCAAGCTGTTTTGTAGGCCATTTGGCCCTTCCCTCTCGCCATAACAGAGGAGAGTATTTCTGTGGGGTGATCTTCATGTGATTATTCCTATTTTTAACGTGTGTGTGTGCTTTACTGATGTGTTTGGAACCATATGACTTACACATGAGTGGTGCAATGTGAAAGGAAAGCGGCTTGTCACAGTTTGGGTGTTGATGGTGGCTGCAATGTGTTCCAGGGACACATACATGCCATTCTAGTTCCTGCATGTGATGGGAAATGAGGTTCTCCGTAATGGAGTTAAGCGTCTTGGCTCTGCCCTTTCTCTGGAAGCTTCATTTTGGGCTACTTTTTGCAGATAATTGGGTGCTTTCCTAGATCTTGATGCAATGCTGTTTTTATTTCAGTATGCTGTAGAGGGCCGAAGATGTGTTCTGTGGTTCCATTGTGACCTTCAATGTGACAATGACTGGGATTGAGCTTCCTTGGTTTTGTATGGAGGCCTTATGTGATCTCATAAGCAGGCTGAACACAACGGCAAGCATTTCTGTGCACATCACATGGGGTTGTGGTGGTCACTTGCAGAATCCCTCTCCCTCCCAGCACCCTCTCCTCCTCGGATTCAGGATGTTGTTGTGTCTGCCGCCTCATCTAGAACCAAGAACTTCTACTCTGTGACACGTTTCTCTTGCTGGTTTCGAAGGACCAGACCCTATTACCAGCCTTTGGACATTTGGAGGCCTTTTGGGGAGAGGAGGAGGCAGATCATTTGCTTATTGTGGGAGTCAGGTACTTGGCCGATTAGGGTAATTGACTTGGATGACTGATTGCTCTGGTGAATTTCCCTACTGACTTGGTGCCATTTTGTTGTTTCTTAACTTGTCATATTAGCATGGACTTCAAAGTTTTATGGAGACATCATTGTCCCAAGTTAGCAGCGAACCTGGCTCCCGGCACTGGAACATTGCTTCATTTTGGAACTGAAAGCGGACCTTCATTAGCTGGAGGCCTGTTAGTGAAGAATGGGGTCTTTTCAACCTGTAGCCCTAGGACTTGGATGCCGGGATCTGAGTGCCTGCTTTTATGGATAGTTGGGAGGCCCACCCTGTCCCCGTGCCAGACAGCCTTCCCTTGGGGTGGACAGCCATCCCCACCCTGGGGGACCAGCAGCAGAGTAGGGCGTAGGATTCTGCAGGCACTGAATGGCAGACTCCAGTGTAGATTCCCGTTTGACAAAACGTACAGTAGCCCTGAGGTTTTTCCTGAGCGCACGTAGAGGTGTGAGTTCTTTCCTACTGGTGTCACTAGCCTTTGTTTTTTAGATGAATTTTGAAGTTGCTATGATGTGAATGTAAACCTATTGGGGATTTTGGACAAACTGTGTACTTGTATTTTGGGATTGAGTAAATGCACTGCTTTCCCAGACAGTTGTCTCTCGCTGCCGTGGCTGTAACCCGGTTCTTGCTAGGCTGGGTCCCCTGTCTGCTGTTGCTGTTGCCCTGTGTTTGCCCAGCACGTCGTTCCTGCTGGAGTGGTGTGGTGGCTGCCTTATTCCCCTGCAGCTGAATGTAGGTTGCATTTGGGTAGGCCCTGGCTTGGTTCTGTGGATGGGGATTTTGCGGGGACTGCCGAAGGCTTATCACTCTTTGCTCATGATATGCCTTTAGGTGGCATCGGTCAGTCATGTGGCCTATTCTGCAGCAATAGTAGCACTCTCCGAGTTCTGGCTGAAGAAGCCTCCCTGACCTCTGCTGCTCTGACTGGGAAGAAACCCTCTGGGGGTTCTGAAGCAAAGCTCCCTTCAGGACTTGTGCCATTTGCATGCTTGTGGCCAATGCGGCTCTCTTGAGGGTGGTCCTTTTTTACTTATGTTGGACCAGCTTAGCGGTGTCTTTCTGGGCTTGCTCCTGTTATTTCCCTTTCCAAGTGGGTCACTGCTTGCGAAGCATGGGTGGTGGACTGCCCATCTCAGTCTCCAGGACTCGCTTCATGTGGTCGGTCGGGGAAGCTTCCTTGAAGTGTTGTTTCATTTGCTGGGTGTGCTGAGTCTCCCATAATGATCACTTGCTTGGGTACTGCGTTCCGGAGTAGTTAGGGGGATACTAGCATGGGGAGCGCAAAACATAATGTGGGATCACCTTGTCTGAAGCACTTCCCCATTGGTGGAGGTGCCAGAGTGGTGACAGAAACTGGACTTGGTAATCCTGGGGGTATGACCGGTCTGTTTGCTACTGCCATTGTCCCTATGTGCCTTGGGCTGGCTCCCCCTCCTAACCCTGGGGTGCTCAGAAGGCATGTGCATGTTGTGACTTAGGGTCTATTGCACCCTGCCCACCTTATTGGTTATTCTTTCGGCGGTCCTAATTAGAAGGTGGCATGGGCAATATACCCATTGCTGAGCTAATTCACATAGCTTGAAGAAGCTTTCGGTATATTCCAAGATAATTTCCCCAAAGGTGTTCTATTGGTTGGAACAACCATGGCTGGTGCCCATGAGGTGTGGGAGTGTCCCGCTGGTTGGAGCTCTAGAAAGGGAGCTCAAGAGGTAGAGCAGGCTACCATCTCATTCTCTGCAAAATGGATGTTCCCTCATAGTATTCTCCCCTATCTCCAGGTCAGGGGTTCTGTGGAGGGGACCCTAGCCACCCTACCTAGGACCCCTTGTATGATGAAAATGTTTTTTGATGAGGGGACTATTTCTTCTCCTAAGCATGACCTTGTCACCCCTGTGTCTAACAGGAAGTTCTAAGGTGTGTTGTGTTTGTGTACCTTTAACATGACCACAGGGCTACCCCAGGACAGCCTGAGGTAGACAATGGGATGTGTGTGTCTTTAGGTGTTTTGGTGGTATCTGGTGTGGGTTCCCTGTTTTCCTCATTGATTGGTGTGACCGGTCCTGAACTCTCACCCTCAATGTCGGACTGGAGCCTTCTTCCTCACTACTGCTAGTGGTGTCACTGTCCAGGACCACCATAAACCTCCCAGTCACCTGAGAGCAATCTATTGAATGTTTTGGAGCATGTGCTGCTGTGGTTCAAATAACTGAAAGCGCCAGACCGGGTTCAAATTTAGGAGAACCCCAGTGCTGATCTATGATCAGGCTGGAACAATCTATGCCTGTGGGCCTGGTGGCTAACTGCCCGGCTGGGAGCCTTCTGTGCCCCATAACTGGCAGATCGGCATAATCTAGTGCAGGAATGGCTTAGAGAGCTCCTGCATACCTACATATGTTGGGGGAGGTACAGAAGCTGTGGTTGCTGGTTCTGGGTAGTTACAGGTCACCCCACCTCAAAGAATGGTCCAAAGTTCTAACAGTGCCTCTCTTTTAGCCTTCTTTCACCCTACATATTTGGCCTGAATGTGTGTCCTCATGTGTTCTATGATGTTGGTGTCGAAGGTTCCCCCCTCTGGCCAAGGGGAACGCGTGTACCATAGTACGTGCGTGCCGTTCACAGCAGAATTTATCTAGCTTTTTAGCCTGTGTGGGGAATATAGTTTGCATTTGGCTGAACGGCCACTCCATGATGGGTTGGGAACCATTTTTTAACTGACTGGTTTAGTTCTAACTTTCTTGAGCTTTAAATAATCCTAAATTCTACTCTGACCGTGGGGAAATATGTACACGGGATTATGCCGGCAATAACTACAAGCAATTAGATCAATTTCAGACAGAGATGCATCCAACAGACTTTTCACAATACATACAACAATGAAGATGAAGGATCACAACCTGAAAGAATCTGCAATGTTTAGTTCAAAACATTATAACCTGCTTTTATCCGGTAAATAGCAGATATGGGAAAACGATTTGTGAGAGAAAGGTAATGACTTCTTCATGTGCACATTAAACATTTAACGAAACATAGCATTTCAACAACATGAAATCTAATTGCAATAGTTTATCAGCACCACATCAACAATATCTCAACTGAAAAACACAATGGAAATAAAAGAGAAGAGAAAGAAAAAAGTGGTTGAAAAAAGATTACTTTGTCCAATAACCTTAGCTCACTCCTATTGCATGCTGTGTGATGTCAAGGGGAGGCTCTGCACAGTATACAGGACTAAGCAAGCTTGATAGTCATTCAATATCGGATTGGGAACATAGAGAGCAACAATTTACGTGGAGAAGAAGGAGCAGATTGACAACTACAGGCCCTCCTCAGCCAACCACAAACTACACCTCATCTCCAAGTGCCAAATCTTTCCTCAGCATCCGAATTGCACCCTGTTTCACACCCAGAGGCTTAGCTTGCATTTGTGCAACACCCAGCGATCCAAGTGAATAACACCTCTCACTTCTTTCAAACACCACCAGTGCTTAAGAGACTGTTAATGGTGAGAACCCCTTTTAGCCTAAGAAATAAGTTTGAGGTGTTGGTCCTTTATCACACCCAGGGCCAATGCATACCTTCTAGTGAGGCCTCTCCCTTATATCACACTCAGTGACCAAGCGTACAATTTGTGTCAAGCCCAGTGAACCAAGCAACTAAAAAACATGCTCACCTCCTCTAGTCATGTGTCAACTATCGTAAAAAGGTGACCTCCACAGGATCGCCTTCTAGGCCACCCTTCACAGTTCAGACACATGAAATGTGGAAATATCAAATTTCTTTCAGTGGCAGGATTCTCAGTTTAAATCTTCACACTTCTTCCTAGTTTGCCATATGTCAAATTCTGGAACTTAGGATCAAATATAGGGGCATATTTGAGAGCCCCTAGCGCCATTCTAACAACACATTAATGTAATTTTTTTACACTAATGTGGCGTTAGAAGGCCAAAAACGCTGCGTTATATTTACAAAGTGATACAATGCATGCATTGCCACCACTTTGTAACCCTTTGCACTACATTATGCCTGCACCAGGCATAATGTATGCCAAGGGGGCATTCCCAGATTAGAGGGGCTGAAAAAATGACACAAGGAAATCTAACAGAGCAGGCGTTAAAATGGGTCATGCATTGAACACAATGGAAACCTATGTACTCTGCAGGAGTAACGCCAAAATGTTGCTATTTTCCCTAGCCCGACGCAGACATGGTGGTGGTAGGTGGAGCTAAGGGGCGCAAGAAAAGTTTCTTAAATATGCCTCTTGGGGCCAGATGTAGCAACAAACCAAATTGCGAGTTGCTATTTGCGAGTCCATCCGACTCGCAAATTGCAACTCGCAATTTGGTATGCAGTACGGTGTCTCAGACACCGACTGCGACTCGCTATGGGGTCGCAATGACCCACCTCATGAATATTTATGAGGTGGGTCGCAAATTGCGGCCCCATAGCGAGTATAGGCACTCGCAAACATGGAGGCCTGCTGTCGTCAGCAGACCTCCATGTTCGTGACTGCTTTTAAAAAAAGTTTTTTTTTTTTTTTTTTAAGTGTAGCCCGTTTTCCTTACAGGAAAACGAACTGCACTTAAAAACAAACCGAAACCTTTAGTTTTGGTATTTTTTCAGGGCAGGGAGTGGTCCCTTGGACCACTCCCTGCCCTGAAAAAATATTTTTGGGTCCAGTCACAAACTGGAAAGGGTCCCATGGGGACCCCTTCCAATTTGCGAGTGGGTTACCATCCACTTGAAGTGGATGGTAACTGCGAGGCCATTTGCGACCGCGTACGCGGTCGCAAATGGTATTGCATCCCACTGCGAGTCGCAAATAGGAAGGGAACACCCCTTCCTATTTGCGAGTCGGAAATGCATTTTGCGAGTCGGTTCCGACTCGCAAAATGCATTTCTGCATAGGAAACTGCGTTTTGCGACTCGCAAATGGCAAATTTTGCCGTTTGCGAGTCACAAACAGTTTCCTACATCTGGCCCTTGGTCTCTTAATCACTGATGGCGACTCCATGATGTCCAATTTAATGTGGCATTTAACTGTAATGGTTTTTTGGGTAGGCGTGCACTTCTCCTGCCAAATGTGTTTCATTGGGGTCCAATCCCCCACGACTATTGTGGTGTAGCTGCATATCTTAAGGTTGATCTTGGTTTTTCCTGTTTGAGCATTTGTCTACGGCTACATGTCACTCCACCTGTGATCTGCCAATCAGTTGCCACATGCCTAGCTCACAGGACATGCCTGGCCACATATTTCGGACTCAGTGTTGATGAGGAGGTCACATCAAGTGAAATCGACAATAGTAATGCAAGTTTGCTGTTATGCGCACAGATAGCATGGCGAACATTGACATAGGTGCTCATTATGACATTAGTGGTAAATACCACTTACCGCCACGGTGACGGGTGCCAACTTACCTCGGCGGAAATCCCTTCACCATATTAT
Organism: Pleurodeles waltl; assembly: GCF_031143425.1. Classification (NCBI taxonomy): domain Eukaryota; kingdom Metazoa; phylum Chordata; class Amphibia; order Caudata; family Salamandridae; genus Pleurodeles; species Pleurodeles waltl. The sequence continues at coordinate 633,843,944 of NC_090449.1, forward strand.
CACAGACACACCAATCTGACAGAATGCAGCCACACACACAAATCTGCCAGCCCAAAGGTCTGTGATAAAGTGGTGGTATCAAAATCCACACCGTTACGCCAATAGAACACCCACCACATTATGACTCACGAATCACCACAGTGGACATTCAATGGCGGTAAACCATTGGCGGTACATACCACTGCGCTCATAATGGACACCCACAAACAAAACAACACTACATTGGACAATTCAAACAACACACACTTGACACCCATACACACACCACACCCACACACCCACACCACTGTAAAACACACACGCACAATACCTACAACCCTTTATTACTACAAACTATTGCCATCAGAGAGGCACCAAGACCACTGACACAACTAGAGCCACACACTACTCACACCTATACACCACTCACGCACTCCACATAACACACCCCAACACATCACCAAACACACCCTTACCAAGACACTTCAAAGAACACCCATGGCACCACAAACACCCCCGTTTCACAGAGGAGGCACTAAGGGTCATGGTGGATGAAATCATCAGGGTAGAGCCACAGCTATTTGGAGCACAGGTGCAACAGATATCAATAGCCAGCAAGATGAAGCTATGGCGGAGAATCGTGGGCAGGGTCAACACCGTGGGACAGCACCCCAGAACTAGGGCTGACATCAGGAAGAGGTGGAACGACCTACGGGAGAAGGTGCTTTCCATAACAGCAAGACACCAGCTCGCTATCTAGAGAACTGGTGGTGGACCCTCTCTTCCTCCCCCACCACTCACAGCATGGGAGGAGCAAGTCTCGGCAATACTGCATCCTGAGGGCCTGGTTGGAGTCAGAGGAGGACTGGACTCTGGTAAGTTATCTGTCTACTATTATCACCCCCCTAACTGCATGCCATCAAATACCCTCATCCTCACCCTCACCCTTACCCCCATCACTCCCCTACATCCCACTCACCCCACCATCACATCTCACTCATCCCAATGACAGGCCATGTATGCTGTACCAATGCATGGACACCCTTCACAGTCCTGCTTGGACACTCATCACTAAAGCATGCACACCATAGAGAGCTAACAATCTCAGCATAAACAAACATACACAAGTGAAAGCTGGCAGGGCAAATCCAACCATACAGGGGAAGCCACTGATGTACAATATGTCAGACACATAAACCATAACACATCATTTACATCCCCACGGGTACCCCAGCCAATGTCACGGAGAGGAGGTGCCAGCACTATCCAGTCCCCCAACTGAAGAGGCCCTCAATGATGACAGCAACTCTGGTCTTCAGGATCTGGATGACCTACCTGGCCCATCAGAGACCACTGGAAAGCCGGTTACCCAGGCCCAGTCACACACCACCACAGAGCCTATCGGGAAACAACACCACAGCATCCACCCAGGGAACCCAAACCTGTGCCCAGGGAACCGACTTTCCAGGAGGCACTCTCCAAGATCCTGGGAGCATAGCAACGTTCCCTGGTCACGATGGGCCAGATCCTGGACAACATGCAGGAGAACAGGCGGCTGCGGGAGGGACAGTACTAGTGGATCAGGGAGGACTTGCAGGTCATCAACAAAACCCTGATCTCCATAGCAGGGGTGCTGGCAGACATGGCCAACATTATGATGGAGGCAGTCTCACACCAGCGGGTCCCTGCCACTAGCCAGACATCTGAATAGCCTTCCACTTCTGTTGCTACTAGTGGCCAGGAGGCCCTGCCACAGGACTCACAGGCCACCAGCACCCGCCCTGCAGAAGGTGAACCACTCTGCAAATGTTCCCTGCAATCCAGGCAGAAGTCAGAGACACTTGCCAAGACCCCCGCCATGAAATGAGACTCTTCTGATTGTCCCCCTTGTGTCCCACTCAGTCACCCTGTCTAATTTGAACTGCCATGCTCCCCTTCCTATGTTCCCATGGACACGACACCTGTGCCACAAACAGACTGGAACAATATCCTGGACTTTCATCCATCATCACCCTATCCCATAGCACTTTCTCCCTATATGTTAGCACTTCAATAAAAACCCTTTGAAAAAAATCAATTTGGAGTATGTCATGTATATCAAATATGTATTCATTGAAACAGGTACAAACATTGCAAATTAACTGTACAGAGAATGAGCATAGATGAATGACCTGTAGCTGGCTGTAGTGATCACACCAGGACTATATGTCAGGTCACCAAAATCTACAAAATGAATTGCCAGAGGGAACAGTAAGTGGGCATTGAAGTGTGAAATATCTGCTTGCCATTTCAACACAGATTCCAACCAAAGTCATTGAAATGTAAAGTTACACTGTCCTACCTGTGTGTCATTGGACGTATTGATGAATCACAGATGTTCTGTTGTCCTTATTCTAATCCTCTGCCTCCTCATCTTCACTATCCACAGTGTCTACTGCTTCCACACAGGCACCTACAGTCTCCTCCTCCTGCAGAAAAGGGACATGGCATCTGAGGGCCAGGTTATGCAACATGCAGCATGCCACTACTGTCTGGCAGACCTTCTGGGGTGAGTAGCACAGGGATCCACCTGTTAGATGGAGGCACCAGAACCTGGCCTTCAGGAAGCCAAAGATCCTTTCAATTATTCTTCTGGTTCACCCATGTGCCTCATTACAATGTTCTTCTTCACTTGTCCTGGCATTCCTCATAGGGGTCAGCAGCCATGATAGGTTTGGGTATCCAGAGTCACCTGCAAATATTGAGGGACAACATTTAGCCACACACTATCCTATATGGCCCACACCATACCCATGCACCAACATATACTGGGTGGGAACCAGGGCTCACCTAATAGCCACACCCTGTGCCTCTGTAGTTGGGCCATCACATTTGGGATGCTGCTATTCCTCAGAACAAAGGCATCATGCACCGCCCCAGGGTACTTAGCATTGACGTGGGGGATGTACTGGTCCACCATGCACATCATCTGAACATTCATGGAGTGGAAACTCTTATGATTCCTGAACACCTGTTCATTCTGGTGGGGGGACAAATGCAATATGTTTTCCGTCAATCGCCCAATTATATTGGGGACATGTCCCATTGCATAAAACTCGCGTCTGCCCGTCCTGTGTGGAGGGACAGGTGAAAGTGAGGTAATTCCGCTGACATGGTGTACTGTTGCGGTAGTCAGTCAGTCAGGAACCACATTGCAATTGCTCATTGGTTAACATTGGGCCCTATGGGTTACAGTGGCCAATGGTGATCTACGCCGGCGGTGAAGGTGTGCACCGCCGTGGACGTGACCACCATTTACTATCTGCTTCCTCACTTGCTACCTGACCTTCCATAGGAGAGAACCTACACTGCGTGTGCTGCTGTGACCTGTGTCTGGAACCTAACATGGCCCGTGTGACCAGGAAAAGGGCCCCAGCCTTCACTTCAGAGGAGTTAGAGAGACTGGTGGATGGGGTCCTACCCCAGTACAGACTGCTGTATGGGCCTCCAGACCAACAGGTGAGTACACTGTGGGTACAATGCATGTGGGAAGGATACATAGGTCCTCATTACAACCCTGGCGGTAAATCCTGCTTACCGCCGCGCAGAAGACCACCAACATACCGCTGCGGCGGTAGAGTTCCGCTACAGATATTACGACCCACAGCTCGGAATCCTCCATAATTCAGACACCCACACAAGTCCGCCACACCAAAGGTCAGTGATAAACTGGTGATAACAAAACCCACACCATCACGCCAACAGGAATACGCCCACACTATCACGACCCACAAATCCAAGCAGCGGTCTTTCAACCGCGGTATTCCATTGGCGGTACACACCGCCGCGCTCAAAATACACACACACTTACAAAACACAACAACATTGGACAATTCGAAATACACACACCTGATACACATACACACACCACACCCACACACCCAATCCAATATAAAGCACACACCCACATCACCCACAAACCCTTACTACCAGAAATTGAAATCAGGCCAGAGAGATACACTACCTTAAACAACAGCAGCATCCACAGACACACAACATCATCACTCACACAACATCCACGCACCTCAAACAACACACAACAACACATCCCCTCACACATCACAACACACACCTCCTCACACATCACCCACACCACATCATGGCACCTAAACGACAACCCAGGTTCTCTGAGGAGGTGCTCAGGGTCATGGTGGAGGAAATCATCCGGGTAGAGCCACAGCTATTCGGATCACAGGTGCAGCAGACCTCCATTGCTAGGAAGATGAAGCTATGGTGCAGAATCGTCGACAGGGTCAACGCAGTGGGACAGCATCCAAGAACTAGGGATGACATCAGGAAGAGGTGGAACGACCTACGGGGGAAGGTGCGTTCCGTGGTCTCCAGACACCAGATTGCTGTACAGAGGAATGGCGGTGGGCTCCCACCTCCACCCCCACAACTAACGACATGGGAGGAGCAACTCTTGGTAATACTGCATCCTGAGGGCCTCGCAGGAGTAGGAGGAGGACTGGACTCTGGTAAGGCAAATCTTTACTACCTTATCCCCCTCACCCCACCTGCATGCCATCACATACTCCCACCCTTATCCTCACACCCATCACCCCAACAACCCACAGATACCTCACCAACAAAACCCACACATCCCAAAACCAAGCCCTACATGTAACACTAATGCATTGACACCCATTACCCAAGCATGTCCACTACAGAAACCCACACAGACCCCAAACCAATTATTACACAAGGACCTAGACAGGAATGCAAGCACTGGAGTACAGGGTCACTCACCCATTGCACACAATGGCACACACAGATGCAATAATCATGCCTTTACACCCCTGCAGGACCCCTGCCCAACATCACCAGACAGGAGGTACCAGACATATCCAGTCCCCCCACAGAAGAGACCCACAGTGATGACAGCAGCTCTGCACAACTGGATCAAGATGACCAGCCCGGCCCATCAGGGACCGCAGGACAGTCGGTTCCCCTGACACTGGCACAAGCCACCACAGAGCCTCCCCCTCAGGAAACACCAGCACAGCACCCACCCAGCTGGTCCATCCCTCTGTCCCCAGGACACGTCAATCAGCAATGTGTCCACCACTACAGGGAAACCAGGCAAACCCACCAACCCAAGACAATCAGGGACCTATGGGCAGTGGGCACATGGTTCAGGGGACAGAGGAACTGGAAAACAGGGGAACTGGGAGGACTGCTGAGCGACAGGGGGAGGACAGGCCCTGAGAACCCACTCTCCATGAGGCCCTCTCCAACATCATTGGATCATACCATCAATACCAGGAGACAATGGCAACGGTACTGGCCAAGTTTCAGGAGACCCAGCAGCTGCAGGAGGAACACTATCTGGGGATCAGGGAGGAATTGAAGTCCATTAACACTACCCTGGCCACCATTGCAGGGGTGCTGCAAGACATTGTCAACACCAGGAGGGACACTGTGGCACAACAAGGGGCCCCTAAAACTAGCCTGGATGATGGACAGCCCTCCACCTCCACCGGCACTAGTGGACAGGAGGCACCGCCACAGAAACATGACACCAGCACACCACCCCCTGCAGATGAAGAGCCACCCCGCAAACAGTCCCTGAGATCCAGGAACAAGACAGAGAACATTACCAAGACCCCCGCCAGAAAATGAGACCCCCCTGAAGGTCACCCTTCTGTCCCACTTTGTCACCCTGTCCATCTATCAACTGCCCTTGCTCCACTTCCTATGCCCCTTTGGACAATGCACCTGTGAAACAAATAGACTGGAGTCTGCCATGGACATTCCTCCACCATCACCCCTGCACATTTTACAACCCCTTTCCACTTATTTGCACAGAAATAAACACACTTCAATCACAAAACAATCTGGAGTCAGTCTGTGCTTTCACAAATGTGTAATTGCAATAACTATGGAATATAGCAATGTCAATTTAATTGTTCACATACTGATGAAACACAGCTGTAGAGCTGGAGGAAATATAGCAGAGGGCACAAAGTGGGACCCACATCTGTGAAATGGAAAGGCAAAGTGACAAGTCAGGGTCCATACACTGAGTGAAAATGACAGAATTATGCTAGCTCCAACAATAGTATGAGATGTGTGAGGCAGTGACATCTTCTTGCCTGTGTCTCACTGGATGTATTGCTGGATAATGTTGTTTCTGTTGTCGATATCCTCTTCTTCTGCCTCCTCTTGTTCACTGTCCACAGGCTCCACTGCTGCCACAAGACCACCAGCTGGACCATCCTCCTGTAGAAAAGGCACCTGCCGTCGCAAAGCCAGGTTGTGCAGCATACAGCAGGCCACGATGATCTGGCACACCTTCTTTGGTGAGTAGTAGAGAGAACCACCTGTCATATGGAGGCACCAGAACCTGGCCTTCGGGAGGCCGAAGGTCCGTTCAATCACCCTCCTAGTTTGCCCATGTGCCTCATTGTAGCGTTCCTCTGCCCTTGTCCTGGGATTTCTCACTGGGGTCAGTAGCCATGACAGGTTGGAGTAACCAGAGTCACCTGCAAATGTCAAGGGACAACTGTTAGACACACACTAACCTGTAGGGACAAACCCAGACCCAGACCCAGAAAACTACAAGGCATAGGGTCCTTGTCCTCACCTATTAGCCACACACGGTGCCTCTGGAATTGCCCCATCACATAAGGGATGCTGCTATTCCTCAGAATGTAAGCGTCATGCTCTGAGCCAGGAAATTTGGCATTCACATGGGAGATGTACTGGTCGGCCAAACACACCATCTGCACATTCATCGAATGGTAGCTCTACTGGTTTCTGTACACCTGTTCACTCCTGTGGGGGGTACCAAGGCCACATGTGTCCCATCAATGGCACCTATGATGTTGGGGTTATGTCCCAGGGCATAGAAGTCACCTTTCATTGTGGGCAAATCCTCCACCTGAGGGAACTTAATGTAGCTGCGCATGTGTTTCAGCAGGGCAGACAACACTCTGGACAACACATTAGAGAACATTGGCTGGGCCATCCCTGATGCAATGGCCACTGTTGTTTAAAAGGAACCACTTGCCAGGAAACGGAGTACTGACAGGACCTGCACCAGAGGGGGTATCCCTGTGGGATGGCAGATAGCTGATATCAGGTCTGGTTCCAACTGGGCACACAGTTCATGGATTGTTGCACAATCAAGTCCATAGGTGACTATTACGTGTCTTTCTTCCATTGTCGACAGGTCCACCAGCGGTCTGTACAGCAGAGGATGCTGCCATCTCATCACCTGCCCCAGCGGACGTGCCCTTTGGATGAGAACAGCGAGCAGAGAGTTAGCCAACACTGAGGTATCACAAAATGTAATTTGCACACATACATTAATCCGCAATGTGCCTGTTACTGTGTGTATGCAAGGCCTACATTGGTGTGACGCAGTTAAAATGAATGCCATGTTGCCCCCTGAAATGGCGGCTGCCTGACCTGTAAGGGGGGACAAGGGGACATGAGGTAACTGCGCTGGCGTTGTACACTGTCGCGGAAGGCGGTCAAAGACCGCTGTCCAATCCTGCATTGGTTAACATTGGACCCTATGGGTCCTAGGAGCCAATGACGATGTACGCCAGCAGTGACGGTATGCACCGCCGCGGACGTGACTGCCATTTTCTGTCTGTTCCCTCACTTGATGCCTGACCTTCAACAGGAGAGGACCTACACTGCAAGTGCTGCTGTGACCTCAGTCTGGAAGCGACAATGGCTCATGTGTCTGGGGAAAGTGCCCCTGCCTTCACTTCGGAGGAGTTGGAGAAACTAGTGGATGGGGTCCTCCCCCAGTACACACAACTGTACGGTCCTCCAGACAAACAGGTGAGTACACTGTGAGAATGCTGCATGGGCAATGACTGTTTGGAGTGGTGTGGATGGAAGAAAAATAGGTGGGGGGGCACTGAGGCCTGCATGTGCGGATGGTGAGTGTATGTGCGTCAGGGCAAGGGTGGGAACGTGGGCCAAAGAGGATGACGGTCCGGACGGGTAAAGATTTTCCTTTTCCCCTGTACTATTCCTCCATGTCAGCGCCTACCAGAAGAAGGATATTTGTTGTGCCATCGCTAAGGATGTCCGGACCCTCGGGGTCCACCACAGACGGAGCACCCACTGCTGGAAAAGATGGGAGGACCTTCGTCGCTGGAGCAAGAAGACGGCAGAGGACCAGCTGGGGATGGCCTACCAACGTGGGAGGGTGCCCGTCGCACCATGACCCCCCTGATGTTCCGGATCCTGGCGGTGGCATATCCGGAGTTGGATGGGCGCTTGAGGGCATCACAGCAGCCACAAGGGGTTGAGTACACTATCATTCTGCTGACTTTGCGCGCATTACAAGGTGTCTGGACGGGGGAGGTGGGCAATGGGTTCCCCTAGGCCAGGGCGAGCTTTGTAGGCAAGGTCCCTTGTGATACAGCCTCTGTGGCACCCCAACCCCACTAGTGGTCAGTGCCATCTGCACATAGTCAGCCTCCTGTGACCACCAGGTATGCAGCAATCGGGCTTAGGCCTTGTACCCCATGGGCATGTGATAAATCTAGGAACTATAAGTGCATGGCATAGTGCAGAGGGCTGCTGTGTCTGTTGTGTCAGCCAACGGTAGTGGTGTTGCATGCACTGAACATGTCTTTCTTCTGTCTCCCCCCCCTTTTTGTGGTCTCCCTGTTCTTGTGTGCAGTAGCATAATCAGGCGGAGGAGAAGTGGCACCAGAGCAGGAGGGAGCTGCATCCCACTTGGCCCTGGGGGGGCGAAACAACAGAGACTGAAGCCACCAGTGGGACAGAGGGTGAGGGGAGCTCCACGGCGGGGACAGGAGCAGACAGCAGTGAGAGCGACTACTCCTCAGATGGGAGCTTCCTTGCGGTGGCGGGCCCCTCTGTGCCCTCCGCATTAACAGGCACAGCCGCCACCCCCCCTCCCAGCACCACCCTCCCAGCAGCCCCTCAGCGTGTGTCCCGTGCCCGCTCACCCAGGAGGGTGGGCATCTCCTTCGCCCCAGGTACCTCAGCCCTGCCCCAGTCAGCCCTGCTGCCCTCAGTGAGGGGGCTACTGACCTCCTGAGATCCCTCACTGTTGGGTAGTCTACCATTCTGAATGCCATCCAGGGTGTTGAGAGGCATTTGCAACAAACAAATGCCTACCTGGAGGGCATTCATTCTGGCCAGGCAGCCCAACAGAGAGCATTTCAGGCTCTGGCCCCAGCACTGATGGCAGCCATTGTCCCTGTGTCCAGCCTCCCCCCTCCAACTTCCTCCACCAAGACCCAATCCCCTATACCTCAGCCTATCCCAAGCACACCATCAGACCAGCATGCACACACCTCAACACACAAGGGTGGCTCAGGCAAACATAAGCACCACACATCCCACAGGCACTCACACAAGCATCATACCCATGCACACATACCAACATCCACTGCCTCCACTGTGTCCCCCTCCTCCACGTCTCCCTCCTCCCTCCCAGTCTCGTCTCCACTCACACCTGCATGCACTACATCCTCAACCACCACCTCCATCACCAGCACGCCCATCACCACACAACGCTCACGTGCACTCACCACCCCACTACCATTCACACATCCCCAGTGCCCTCTCCCAGTGTGTATGTGAGCCCTCCTCCCAAAGTACACAAATGCAAGCACACACCCTCCCAATAGCCATCTACCTCACAACAGCCTCCAGCCCATGCACCTTCACCCAAATTCAGCAGACGTACACCTCCTACAACCATTACCTCTACCTCCACTCCCAAACCACCTCCATCTACCCGTCCCAGTGTGTCTAAAAAACCTTTCCTGGCTAATATTGACCTCTTCCCTACACCTCCCCCTGTCCTTCCCCTAGGGCTAGGTTTTCCAGGTCCCAGCCCAGCACCTCAGCCACCACATCCCCAGGCACAGTGGTGCTAGCATCTGCTGGGTCATGGAGTGCTCCAACCATCAGGGCTGCCAGTGTGCCACAGAGCGAGGGCAAGGACATTCTGTCACCTGCCAAGGTGAAAAAGGTGCCCACATTCAGGAGGGAAAAGCCAAAAACACCTGCCACCAAGGGGTCAGGGAAAACGAAAGGGGATAGTGGCAAGACAACTGCACCACCATCAAAGGTGGGGAAGGGCCAGAAACTGAAGGGCAGGTCAGGAGAGGGCATGGTGGCACCGACTGAGGGACCAGTTTCACACCTTCTGTCCACGTCGATGCCAACCTGTAGGGCCGAGAAGACCACCGCCTGCACCGCCACCTGCACCGCTGCAGAGCCTGCCGCCAGCACCGCTGCCACAGAGCCCGCCGCCAGCACCGCTGCCACAGAGCCCGCCGCAAGCACCGCCACCACAGATCCCACCACCAGCACCGCTGCCACAGACCCCGCAGCCAGCACCGCCTCCACAGAGCCTGCCGCCAGCACCAATGCCACAGACCCCACAGCCAGCACTGCTGCCACAGAGCCTGCAGCCAGCACCGCCGCCACAGAGCCCGCCGCAAGCACCGCTGCCACAGAGCCCGCAGCCAGCACCTCCACCACAGAGCCTGCCGTAAGCACCACTGCCACAGAGCCCACCACAAGCACCGCTGCGACTGACACCGCTGCAAGCACCGCCAGTGGCCCTGCGACATCCTGAGCCAGTGGCACCACCGCAGACATGGCTGCCATCCCCAGTGGTCAGTCGTCCGAGGCTGGTGGTGAGTTCCAGGAGCCTGGCCAGCTTCCATGAAGCATCACTGTCATCACAGTTGTCACCTGCATATGGAATGCGAAGCCGCAGCAGTGTGGGGTGTGTCTCTGCCTCCATGGCATATCAACCTACCTGTACCTCGGCAATCTCGTGGCAAACACACCCAGGCAAGTGTATTGTTGCGGCCACAATGCATGTGGAGCATTCTGGGCACAAAGCTCCCTCCAGAACCAGTGGAGTATCACGTCCACTACCTCAGTCCTTGGCAGGATGAAGCACTCTGGGCACAAAGCCCCCTCTAGAACCAGTACAGAAAGGCATCCACTACCTCAGTCCTTGGCAGGATGAAGCACTCTGGGCACAAAGCCCCCTCCAGAATCAGTGGAGACTGTTATCCACTTGAGAGACTGTGGCTTTACACTCCCCAGGATGCAGCAGTGGGCAAACCACCCACTGGAGAGACTTGACAGACTGTGGCTTTGCACTCCCCAGGATACATCAATGGGCATGGAGCCCCCTCGTGGAGCAGTGGCATCGTGAGTTCATGAGGCTGAGGTGCCCCCCATCTCCCTCCCTCTAAAGTGGCTGTATATTTTCTACGTGATGCCCCTCCAGTGTTCTCTGCGTTTGGAGTCAGGTATCTAGTGTGGGCCTCGTCCATGCATTTTGGGCCCAGGGGTCCACGGACAATGATTGGTGCACTATCCGGACTTGTGTAGTTGGTGTACATAATTGTATATTCTGGATTTTGACTTTTTTTTTTTTTATTACAATCGTTACAATCATTTCCTTTTGTCCTTGCATTATTCAAGGAGGGGTGGGGGGTGTATGTGTAATGTTCAGCATGTGTTTGTGTGTATGGTGTTGTGGGTGAGGGTGAGGGTGGTGGTGTTGCGTGTGTGTGTCACTCTCTTTTCCCCCCCCCCCTAGGCTGTGTTGTAGGTGCAGTACTCACCGTGGTCGTCGCCGCCGTCGTTGGAGCTCCTGATAGAGGAGCAGGAAGACCATCGCCGGCAGGATCTGCAGTTCGGGCTCCATGGCTTCCTGGTTCCTGGTTCCTTGTGGGGCGTGGAGAGGTGAGTGTTTTCCCTTCTGTGTACTGTTTCCACCGTGTTTTTATTCGCATTGGTTCTGCCCTGGAAAAGGTGGTGGATAGCCGTGTTGTGATAGGGTGGGTGGTACATTGTGTTCCGCCTGTCTGTTGGCGGTGTCCGTCGCGCTGTTTGTTTGTACCTCCGTGGCGGTCGGAGTGTTAAAGTGGCTGTCTATGTTGGCGGTTTCCGCCACGGTCGTAATCCCATTTTTTTTCCCGCCTGCCTGTTTGCGGTATTATCGCCGCTTTAATACCAACCGCCAGGGTTCTAATGAGGGCCATAGAGTGGTATGTGTGAAGGCCTTGTGTAAGGGGGGTGGGTGGATGTCCTCTTGGCGGTGTAAAAGTTGTGTGCTGGGCTATGTTTGTTCCAACGGTGATGGAAAGGGGTATGGTGGGCCATAAGTGTAACAGGCTGGACTCATTGTCTATGGTATTTCCCTGTGTGTGTTGCCTCTGCAGGTCAGCGCCCATCAAATGAAGGGTATATGGTGTGCTATCGACAAGGAGGTGCGGACCGTGGGGGTCTATGGCAGGCGGAGCACCCACTGTAACAAACGTGGGAGGACCTGAGCCGCTGGGCACGGAAGACGCCGGGAGGCCCAGCTGGGGATGGCCTCCCAATGAGAAAGGGGTGCCTGTCGAACCCTGACCCCCTTGATGGCCTGCATACTAGCAGTGGCCTATCCAGAGCTGGATGGGTGCTTGAGGCCATCACAGCAGCCACAAGGGGGTGAGTACAGTGCCCATCATTACAACTTAAACATGGTAGGGTGGTATCAAGGTGGTGGATGTGTGCCAGTGGGTGCCCCCAGGCCAGGCCTGACATTGCAGCGTAGGTCCCCTGGTGGCTAGGGTTCTGAGGGAATAATCTTGCTACCTAGCTCATAGGCATCCACTACTGGTCAGAGTTGCGTGGGTCCCAGGTTTGCTGCACTTGCTGGTGTGTGCCCCTCCCCATGCCTTGGTGGCTAGCAATATCACTGGTAGTGCAATGTATAGTGCCTAGGCCTGTTCGCTGTGTAAGGGTGAGGGGTACGCCAACAGTGGTGTTGGTGCAGCCATTGACCCATATGCTCCATATTCCCATATGCTCCACCCAGTGTATCTTTGTCTCTCTCACCCCCTTTCTTGTTTTGTCATCCTTTCCTTATGTGCATTAGCATCATCTGGTGGAGAAGCAGAGGCACCGGCAATGGAGGGAGCTGCATCCCACAGGACCCAGGAGGCAGAGTCCACTGACACTGAGGGCACCAGTGGGACGGAGGGCGAGGGGAGACCCACCGCAGAGACTGGAGGGGACACTTCAGACACAGATACCTCCTCTGATGGAAGCTCCCTGGTGTGGCAGACACTTGTGTGACCACCCCAGCTACAGGTACAGCCGCCACCCCCGTACCAGCACCGCCATCCCAGCATCCCCTCAGCGAGTTGCCCGTGCCCGCTCACCCAGGAGGGTGGGCATCTCCTTCACCCCAGGCACCCCAGGCCCTGCCCCAGTGAGCCCTGCAGCCCTGAGTGAGGAAACTATTGACCTCTGGAGATCCGTCTCTGTCGGGCAGTCCACCTCTGTGAATGTCATCCAGGGCCTGGCAGCCCAGATGCAACAATCTAATGAATTCCTGGAGAGCATTCACACTGGATTGGTGGCCCAACAGAGATCGCTTCAGGCTCGGGCCTCCTCTCTGATGGCAGCCATTGTCCGTGTTTCTACCCTCCCTCCTCCAACTTCCACTGCCCAGTCCCATTCTTGGCAACCCCAACCCATCCCAGGCACACATACAGATGAGCATGCACACAAGACAACACCCAAGAATGTCACAGGCAATCACAAGCACCACACTTCATCCAACAGACACTCACACAAACACCATCCAGTTGCAGACACAACAACATCAACTATTTCCATTGTCTCCCCCCTCCTTCCTCCTCCACCTCCCACCTAGTTACGTCCACACTCACACCTGAATGCACTACATCATCATCCACTACCAGCATCATCACCATACCAAGCAGAACACACACCTCACTTGCAGACACCTCCGCAACATCCATACACACATCCCCTGTTCCCTCTCCAACTGGGTCTGTACCCCCTCCTAAAGTACACAAACGCAAGCACTCAGACACCCAACAGCCATCCACCTCACAACAGCATTCATCCCATGCACCTGCACCCAAATCCAGCAGACACCTCCAACAATCATTCCCATATGCTCCACTCCCATTTCTTCTCCCTCTTCCTGCTCCAATGTCCCTAAAAAACTGTTCCTTTCCACCATTATCCTCTTTACTACCCCTCCTCCTCCGTCCTGCATGTATGGCCAGGGTAGCACAAACCCAGCCCAGCACCTCAGCCACAAAGCCAACGGGCCCAATTACATCCGCAACCACTTGTAGCGGAAAGGAATCCAGGACACATTTACTGAAGAGGAAGGAGCTTGCACCAGCAGGCAAAAAGGGCAAGTAGCCTGCACCTGCCACCTGAAAGGCCAAGGATCCTACACCAGCAGGCAGGAAGGCCATGGAACCTGCCACCTGAAAGGCCAAGGAGCCTGCACCAGCAGGCAGGAAGGGCAAGGAGCCTGCACCAGCAGGAAGGAAGGGCAAGGAGCCTGCACCAGCAGGCAGGAAGGCCAAGAAGCCTGCACCAGCAGGCAAGAAGGGCAAGGAGCCTGGGCCAGCAGCTCTGACAGCCCAAACCACCAAGTATGGTTGTGCAACCATCTGAGGGTGCAGGGGATGTGCCGGAGCCTCCCCCCACCAGCAGCACCACCACAGTGCATGTATCCGAGGGTGCAGGGGATGTGCAGGAGCCTCACCCCCACCACCAGCACCACCACAGTGAATCCATCCGAGGGTGCAGCGGATGTGCAGGAGCCTCCCCCCACCAGCAGCACCACCACAGCGCATCCATGCAAGGGTGCAGAGGATTTGCAAGAGCCTCCCACCACCACCAACACAGTGCAGCAGTTACAGCTGGCGGAAGAAATATTATCCTGCGTCCATGGGCTGCTGTGCGGCCTGTCCACTCCAGAACCAGTGGGAAAGACACCCACTCCAGTGACTGTGGCCTTGCACTCCCCAGGACCAAGCACAGGGCATGTTACCCCCTCCAGAACCAGTGGGGTATTCACCCACTCAGTAGACTGTGGCCTTGCACTCTGCAGGACCAAGCACAGGGCATGTTGCCCCCTCCAGAACCAGAGGGCTATTCACGCACTCGAGAAACTGTGGCTTTGCACTCCCCAGGACCAAGCACAGGGCATGTTGCCCCCTCTAGAACCAGTGGGCAAGACACCCACTTGAGAGACCATGGCTTTGCACTCCCCAGGACAAGCACAGGGCATTTTGCCCCTCAAGAACCAGTGGGGTATTCACCCACTCAGGAGACTGTGGCCTTGCACTCCCCAGGACCAAGCACAGGGCATTTTGCCCCCTCCAGAACCAGTGGGATATTCACCCACTCGAGAGACTTTGCCCTTGCACTCCCCAGGACCAAGCACAGGGCATGTTGCCCCCTCCAGAACCAGTGGGTGAGACACCCACTCGAGAGACTGTGGCCTTGCACTCCCCAGGACAAGCACAGGGCATGTTGCCCCTCCAGAACCAGTGGGGTATTCACCCACTCAGGAGACTGTGGCCTTGCACTCCCCAGGACCAAGCACAGGGCATATTGCCCCCTCCAGAACCACTGGGCAAGACACCCACTTGAGAGACTGTGGCCTTGCACTCCCCAGGACCAAGCACAGGAGATGTTGCCCCCTCCATAACCAGTGGGATATGCACCCACTTGAAAGACTGTGGACTTGCACTCCCCCAGGAACAAGCAAAGGGCATGTTGCCCCCTCCAGAACCAGTGGGCAAGACACCCACTCAAGAGACTGTGGCCTTGGACTCCCAGGACCAAGCACAGGACCGTCCCCCTGAGGTGCCTGCCTATTTACCAACTGATGCCTCTACAGTGGTCTCTCCATGTTGATGCAGGTGACAAGTGGGGCCTTGGACTTTGGCCTGTGGCCATATGGCCCACGCAAAATGAGGACTGGGCTGTGTCCTTTGTTCTGTACATTTGTATATATCTGTTACATTGCCTAAATTATAATTTATACTCTGTTGATCTTATTACATTCACTTTGGTAAAATCTTTTAGTTTTTGCAGTATTCAGCCGATTTAGGGGGATTAACTGGTTGTCTTGTGCAGCTGGTTGTGTGTACAGTATGTGTGTGTCGGTGTTTATGGTGCTTGTGTGTGTCACTGTCGTTTTCCTCCCCCCACTCCCTTGTGTGCTAGGCGGCTGTACTCACGTCATCCTCTTCACCAGCGTTGGTGTTTGTAGTGGCGCAGAACGTAGAATATCAAGCAGTTTGGGTTCCATGGCTGCATGGTTCTTCCCTGTGTCTCCAAAGGTGAGTCCTTTCACTTCTGAGGTCTGTTTGCACCAGGCTTTTGATGTTGTTGGTATCACCCCGGAAAAGGTGGCGGATTGTGTTGTTATAATATGGTGGGTGGAACTTTGACTTCTGCCTGGCTGTAGGCGGCTACCACTGTGGTGGCTGTTGTTCCCGCACTGGTGGTCGGTGTGGTACATTGGCTGTCTTTCTGAAATCTTTCCGCCATGGTCATAATTTGGCGGTAGTTACCGCCAGCCTGTTGGTGGTATTACCACCACTTTATCACCGACGACCAGGGTCGTGATGAGGGCCATAGTTTTTATTTCTATCAACATTATATCACTCAAAGGGTTGAAAAAAAGGTCATGCTGGACTGGGACAAAGTCAAAGGTTCCAGCCACATGTGATGTAACACTTTCACATTTACTTCCCGAAGTGTTCCTTGATGCAGGAAAGTGGTCCACAGCACCAGCCAAGGGTTCAGAAGGTTTGTTTCTTGGGGTCTGAGAATACAACTCCCACACTGCACATGGTCAATCCAAGTAAAATCCAGGTGAAGCTTGTCAGCTAAAGTTGTCCTTGTTGATGTTGCAGGTAGCCCTTCCAGCGCTTTCCTACTGGTTACTGATCTGGGAGTTCACTCCTTATCCTTCAAGACCGACACTGTCTTTTTGTTATGAAGCCTTATGATTGCAGCAGGTGCAGTCCTTATGAGTGCAGTTTCTCTTGTTCAGTTCCAGTTGTTTCTTTGGGTCTTTTGTGGTCCACAACACCAACCCAAGGTTCCAGATTTTCATAGTTGCTTCTTGGGACATTGGGACTACAATTCCCACAATGCACTTCAAAATCTCTAAAAGTTCACTGTAGGCCATTCCTCTGGGCTCTTCTGGCAGAAGTTGATGCAGGTGACTCTTGGTAGCTCCTTTATACCTGTCACCTACAGAGAGTCTACTCCTGAATCCTTTAGAAGACAGGCAAAGTCCTCTATTGTAAAGCCCAGAGTGTACATCAGGTGCAGTCCTTGTGAGTGCAATCCTTTGGGGTGCAGACCAAGGTTCCAGTGTAGTGTGGTTGGTTTTACGTATCCTTTGCGCGTTAGCTTCAGGCTTTAGGCCTTTGTGCACTTTGCCCTGGATGTATTTTATTCATTTGCTGGCAGCTTAGAGCCTCTGTGCACTTTATCCTAAATGCTTTTTATTAGGCTTCGTACTGTTATTTTTCAAATAGCCAGTTCTACGGTTTTGTTTTTTATTCATATCACACTGTTTTGCCTACTTCAGCACTGGAGTTCTCCATAACACATTCACTCTGTGCTTCAGTCAAGGATACCGTCTGGTACATTGCCGATAGACGTGGTAGGAGTTTAGACTTGGCATTCCTGCGTAGGGACATTTTGTGATCACACTGACATGTTAGTTATAAAATCACTTCCTTGTCCCAATACACGCAAGAGGGAGATTCCCACCAGGGAACCACAACTAGACGCTGACTGCCTCGTTGCAGATGCTGAACCAGATCACAGGCCTTTGCTCAGGTATGAGGGCTGATGTCTCCCCAGTGATTCAGAAGGGCAAGCTAGAAGCTTAACATGCTGTGCTCTAAATAGAACAAGCAGAGGGAGAGTAGAAACTGTTAGGCACTATGATAGCTTTGTTCTTATGTTTTACTCTCCTGGTGACTATTTCAGTCCTACTGTGTTGTATTATTCTGGTTATTGCGGCTCACGCCTTATTATCTAAAATACAGTTGTTTTATTAAAACATTATATAAAACTTATACTGTCTTTGTCATTTGTATATGAGATCATATTGTAAATGAGAGAGTTGGTTTGGATCTGCGTGACCACGACTTCCCTGAGAAGTTCTAAAGATGTCATGCGCTCGGCTGCCCAATCATTTCTTCCCCGTGGGAGAAATGAGGCACTGCTAGTTAGCCGGAGCAAAAACGGGATTTAGGGTGACAGAGGCCCTCATTCCGACATTGGCCGGCGGCGGTCGCCGCCGGCCTGTCGGGGGCCGCCAGAATACCGTTCCGCGGTCGAAAGACCGCGGCGGTGATTCTGACTTTCCCGCTGGGCTGGCGGGCGGCCGCCTTCAGGCCGCCCGCCAGCCCAGCGGGAAAGAGGCTTCCACGATGAAGCCGGCTCGGAATCGAGCCGGCGGAGTGGAAGCTGTGCGACGGGTGCAGTTGCACCCGTCGCGTATTTCACTGTCTGCGAAGCAGACAGTGAAATACATTTAGGGGCCCTCTTACGGGGGCCCCTGCAGTGCCCATGCCAGTGGCATGGGCACTGCAGGGGCCCCCAGGGGCCCCGCGACCCCCCCTACCGCCATCCGGTTCCCGGCGGGAGAACCGCCGGGAACTGGATGGCGGTAGGGGGGGTCGGAATCCCCTCGGCGGCGCAGCTAGCTGCGCCGCCTTGGAGGATTCCTATGGGCTGCGGTACACTGGCGGGAGACCGCCAGTGTTGCCGGTCCGACCGCGGCTTTACTGCCGCGGTCGGAATGCCCATTGGAGCACCGCCGGCCTGTCGGCGGTGCTCCCGCGGTCCTCCACCCTGGCGGTTTGAAACCGCCAGGGTCGGAATGAGGGCCAGAGTTCCTTACACGTGGGTCAGACTCAGTCCCCCACACCGTTATCGATCCTGCTGCCTAGAAATCCAGTAGTCTCATTTAGGATAATGAGAGCCCACGCGACATGGCGCCGCCAACGATTGGTCTGGCTCTAATATTTAGGTCCGGCTGACTCTCTCGGTCTCATATATGTTTTGACTCCTCGGTTCCGTAAGCGGAGACGTCCGTGGGGCTGAGGGTTTCCGCCACCACGGTATAGGTACATCCTGTTACTTAGTGGTTGGTTGTTCAAGCTTGAACTTTAAAAGGAAAACCCCGATATTGGTGTGCCTTCTCTGATCTAGTGCTATTTTTTACAAATGGCGAATCCTAATGTAGTGAATATAGCAATCAATATGCGTCACCCGCTCACAGGACATCTGATAGCACATGGACTGACGGTCCAGGGGGGTCCGGTCACTTTTGTGGTGGACGCCCATGCAGCCTATAGAACAGAACTTTTTTATTCTTGGGTCGTATTTCCGGCAGTTGATGGGGGTACAAATACTTTTCACGAATACACTGTTGCGAATGTCCCTGGACAGTACAGGGCTTACGCATACTTAGAGATACCTTTATCTTATCAAGAACACCATAATTGGCTTGATGGCGCCCTCCAACACACAGTAGCACAAGTGAGGTTAGGTCCACTGAGTAATAATGGTCCGACCTGGCCTTTATTGGCTACTTACACACCATATCCTGCGGTTGCAAATTTGGCAGTGGCTGACGTGCGTCGTTTATATATAGACTTAGCAACTACATACAGAAGACTGGTTCAGTTTCTAATGCAAGCATTAAATACTAATGCAGCACATGCTGCTCCGGCGCACCCACAAGCAGTGGTTCCGGGTATCAATCCAGCTACTGTACACTCAGTTATGGGAAAAGTACCGGCTAAATGTGAGGAGACTCCATTTTGGCTGGCGCAAAAAATTAATACGCTGGAAGCAGTATTTCCCCATACGGGACCTCAGGATAAACATAGAATATTGACGATGTGTTTGCCTTATGGCATGGTTCCTCCGGTGGACCTTTGTAATACCTGGGGCACGGTGTTTGCAGCGCTCTACACTACAGCACATGGTACACCGACATTAGCTAATTTCCTGGAAGTGCTTAAACAAATTCAAGATGAATATTGAGCTGCCCCTGCCTTAGATTTGGGCATGCAGTTAATGGGCAATTTTGCCGCGGTTTCGTCTATTATTTTGAGTAATCGCAAGGGAGAGGCAGTAGCACTAGCAGTGCGAATGCGTCTTCGGGACGTTCTGCAGATTAATCAGGAGCGGGAACTTCCGAGAATAATAGCAGAAACATATTCCAGTATTGGTCACGATAGCCTAGGGGCTAGACCACAAAAACCCCAATTACAGGGTAAAAATAATAAAGATAATGCTAAACAGCAGCAACCTGAGGGTACTAAAAAGCGCTGGGAAAAGAAACAGCAAACACCTAAGAAAGATGGGGGACAATCTCCGCAACCGGAGACCCCACAGAATAGGTATAATCTCAGGAATAGGGATAATTTGAAGACGCCTGATAGATATCAGTATATTGATACACGCCAATCTCGTTCCTTTCAGGACTCCTCAGAGAAGAGAAGTGAGAGAGGTGGGCGGTCAGAGCGGAGGACGGAGTACGTGAAACCGAGACAGGATTCACAACGCTCAACGGAGGTTTCTATTAAACAAGAAGAGAAACCGCTGCAACAAAAACAGCAATTTAAAAAGAAGAAAGTGGCAGCAGTCTCAGTTAGACATGCCGCTCAAGAAGAGAGTTCTCTTGACGAACAAGACATGGGCGTTAGCACTGTTAGACAGCGCGGCAGAGGTCACAATAGTTCGCCGGAGTCTTCTAGAGCATCTGGATGTGAAAGCAACTGATGACTTCATACAAGTCGAAACGGCGGATATGCGGGTCTCTGATCCTGATAGGGTTTATCAAGTGACTCTACGATTAGAAGGGTACATTGACCGCATTGTACACGCCATTTTTTGGGACCATGTGGTAAAATCATATGATGTTCTGCTGGCCGAACAGGATTGGCCACCTGACTTTGTTCGCAACTGTCCGGTTGCGGAGGAGGTTATTACACCTTCCTTCTCACCACTTGTTCCGAGAGAACTAGCGGAGTCCTATAGTAGAACATGGGCTCTAGCACAAGCTCCCGCCCTATATAGAAATAACGTGGGGTGGGATAGACAATCACCTTATCATGTAATTCCAATAAAGGGCGAACCTCAGCCACAGCCGCAGTATCCTATCCAATTTGAGGCAAGGGCATCGGTTAGGAAAATTCTTACACAATTGGAGTACCAGGGTGTGATTGAGCCCTGTGTCTCGACGATGAATAATCCCTTATTTCCGGTTGCTAAACCGGACCATTCATATAGGATAGTGGTGGATTACAGACATTTGAATAGTCATACACGCACATATGCAATACAGAATTCACATAGCGCAGCGCTTATGAATAATATAGTGCGTAAGAAATACAAATCAACATTAGATATCTCGAATGGATTTTTCTGCCAAAATATAGCGCCCGAAAGTCGGGACCATACCAGTTTCAGTGCGTTGGGCTCTCAGAAAAAGTTTTGTCGTTTGCCTCAGGGGTATAGGAATAGCCCAGGACTGTTTTCGGCTCGTGTGACTGAAATGCTGCACGAGTTGGACCCTGAAGCATTATCATATGTTGATGACATATATCTGACTGACAATGAGATTCTGCAACATCTAGGGCGTGTATCGCGCATTGTTGTGGGGTTTGCTGATATTGGCTATAAGTTTAATTTTAAGAAATCAAAGATTGCCTTCCTCAACGTCATTTTCCTGGGATATGAGCTGTTGAGTAAGGGCAAGAGGTTAGCGCCACATTTTTGGGAGAAATTTGCTTTATTGCAGCCTCCTAATATGGTTCGGAAGCTCCAGTCATTGTTGGGGTTTCTGAATTTTGGCAGAACTTACATTCCTGATTATGCTACGCGTATAAAACCCTTATACGAATTGATTCGCCCAAATTTTTGGAGTAGATTTTGGACGATTGAGCATACACACATACTACGAGAGTTACAGACTGATCTCTTAGCAGTTAAACACTTACACACACAGGACAATAAGACACATTTAGTCATCAGGGTGATACCTGGGGCTGTTGGGTTTACGTATGTCATCTTTAATGAGGGTGAGACAGTCCCGATTTCATACAAGTCCCACTTGTATTCTGCAGCAGAACAACGATTTGCACAGACTGAGAAAATACTCACTGCAGTACAGATGGCTGTGATTAAAGAAAGACCACTTGCCCAGGGCCAACGCATCATTGTCGTTTCCCCGATTCCGGCCTTAGAGGCAGTTACAAAAGCGAGTGTTCCTAATTCGAAAGCTTTACACCCGCGATGGATACAATGGGCTGCGTCTTTGACAGCCACTGATGTAGATTACATATTTGACCCTAAACTGCAGACTCAAGAATTTCTTCAATATGAAATGGAGTACCCAGTTCCTGCTGGTACGTTGCCTATTGACCAGTATCAAATGGTCATGTATACCGATGGCTCTGCACAACCAGCGGTTGGGACAAAACAACAGTATTCTGCTGCATGTGCGGTGGTGAGCGGCACTATGGAGGGGGAAGTGTTCTGCCCCCGACATACTTATACTAAAACCTTGGGAGATTGCACGGCACAGCTGGCTGAGCTCAAAGCTCTATTGTTAGCGTTGGAACACGCGGATCTGGCGATTTTGACCTTGCTGGTCTGTGACTCCTACTACTGTGTTCAGTCTTTCAATGAATATCTGCACTATTGGAAGTTGAATGGGTTCAGAGATTCTAAAGGCAACACCATTAAACATAAATTGTTGTGGGGTAAGGTTGCGGTTCTGAAAGAAACGCTTCCTAAGGTCCATGTTGTGCATACACTTGGACACCAGCGCGTTGGAAAACATGTTGCTGGGAATACTTTGGCTGATGAAGCCGCAAAGTCGGCAGTGGCTGTAGCCACTGTGGCCGCAGTGACTCGTTCGAGTTCCAAACCAGACACAGAGATTTCGGCTGCCATAAAAGCTACGGCTGATGGCACGCCATTTCCTAAAGGATTTCCTTCTAAATATAGTTACTGCTTGAGTGGTGCGCTGAATGCTGTTGTTAATATTCCAGGCATTGGTGTACGTGAACTACCCAATAGAATTGAGAGACCTCGATTAATTTCTGCAGCACATGAGGGGGTGGCGTCTGCATATGCTGGTGTGGCTGCCACGATTTCACTTTTACAGGCTCGTTACTGGTGGCCTGGTCTCTATAAAGAGACAAAGCAATATGTCCTTTGTTGTGACGTTTGTCAACAGATTAAAGCTTCGTCGGCTAGACGCCCGCAGCAGACGCCCCTTCTAATTTCAAATAAACCTTTACAGTGTGTGTACTTGGATCATTGTGGTCCGCTGACACCAGATAGTGCATACAAATATATATTGGTTGCTGTAGATTCGTGCTCCAGATTTGTGTAGGTATGGCCACAACGCTCGGCTGACGCTCGAACTGTTATTAAAGATTTGTGCATCTTTGTCGATACATTTGCAGTTGCGGCTTTTCATTCGGACCAGGGCCCTGCTTTTGCCTCTAAGGCATTCAGGGACACCATGGCTTCGTTGGGGGTCCAACTCCAATTCTCGTCTCCATTTCATCCCGAGGGAAATTCTGTTGTGGAGCGTTTAAATCATGATTTAAAGCACTCCTTAACGGCCAGAGTTATAGGTACGGGTCGTGGTTGGCTAGCCCACCTGTATGGAGTACAGAGAGCACTTAATAACTTGCCTAGAAGGTCACTGGGGGGTCGTACTTCATATGAGTGCCTGTTTGGAACACAAATGTATGTTCCTGATCTAGATGGTCCTGGTGTGGAGGCGGCAGTTACGCCCTTTGACATAAATGATCGTGTCACTGTTTTGCAGGATTTACAACAATTCCGTGAAGATAACTCTTCTGCAAGTGCTGCCTCCTCAGGAATTAAGGATGAGCCAGTAACATCTACTGGTTGGATACCCAGGATTGGGGATCTAGTGCGGGAAAAGGTCGCAGTAAAGAAAGAATTTGGTCCTTCTTATCGAGCACCTGTCCCTGTGTTAGGGGTAAGCGGCACGAGAACTGTGATTTTACCGCCGCTGCAAGGGGCCAAAGGAAATCGCTTTGTTTCCATTGATAATGTCAAGTTACAACATGTGGCCGATTCTGCACAGCAGACCAAGAGGGACACCCAGTAGTTCCGGAATCCCTCTCACTACTGGGGAAGAAGTCCCGCTGCAGGTGATTTACACCGACGCTGTTTCCTCTCCGAGCTTGGGGAGGGTGGATGATGATCTTGCGATCTTGCGATTGTTCCACAGACGACGATTAATATGGAATCTTTTGATCAAGTTGCTGTATGTTCTACTGATGTTTCTGAACATGTGGTTTATAGCGTGCCTAGGCGAGAGCCACCATCTGCTTCATTGTTCACAGTTGCACCTTTTGCAAGAACTGCCTCTGGCTGCTTCAACGACGCTGATGATGCAGTATCCGGCTCCTCGTCCTCGATGTCTTCTGTCCGAGGTCCATGTAAGCTGCTGGGTTGGCTTAAATGCACATAGTTTGTTTTTCCTTGGAACTATTTGTGGCTTTTTTATGGCTGTAATGACTTTTTTTTATGGTTGGGATTTGTGGTTACTTTTTTTCTGGTAACACATGGTCATTTTCTTCCTGATCGATCTGACATTGAGCATGTGGAGACTGTGTTAAAACCACATTTTTCATCTCATATGGTTTGAAGAGACTTGTCCAATGTAAACATTTCTGCAATACCGATTCCGGATGGGATTGTGTGGGATAAAGTAATGTTTGATATATATGGTCCCACTGAATTGATTCAAATACCGTATGTCCTCAAGTTATCAATGAATGATATTGTTATACCAGGCATTGTTTCTGATGATTGGGACAGTAGATGCTATGCTGACAGATTTGCAATATTATACTGTCTATGACAATGAAGATGCTTACCAATTTAGAGATAATCATGGTGACATGTTTTGCTACAACTATTATGGACACCACTTTATTAATAAAGCTAGTAGCCCTAAGTCCATATTTAATTATGTGCAATGGGAACATTGCTCGACTCCCCCACAAGGGAGTTCGAAAACGTATTATGATAAATTTGCATATTTTTCTGGGCATAATCAACGAAATGCTAGGTCTTACTATTTTAAAGTTACTCCGTATTCTAATAAGCAAATGTTATTGACCGATACTAAATTACTGTATTAAAATTTGTTTGTATCTAAACTTTCGGTCGAGGGGTATGAATACTGGTTTAAGACTGTTGACTTGAAAAGTGTTTGGGGTACGAAAAAGTGGCAGATGCAAGGCAGTGACACATTATTTAGAGCATGTATTATCCCTGTGCAGATGATTTTCCTCAATGACACAGTACAACAGACTAGCTGTTTGAGCTTGGCGACAATTAGAGAGTTAAATTTGCCCAGTATACCTGTCCCTTCCAAATTAAACAACTGGCAGCACTATGTGAATGCTACTTTTAGTGAATTTACACATTGGGTCCAGAATGGTACGCTTAACACTTCATCGATACATCCGGGCGGGTGGTTATTATGGCCTATAGACACTAATAAGTGTCATCAACGTTTTGTCACCTCTTCAGGGGGGTTCAGGACTAGTAGGGCAGACACTCGTTACATTTCACCAGAACATGCTGATATTATAACTACATACAGCGTGGGGAAGCTTTGTCAGCAATGGTTGAACTAATCCACGCTGGATGCAGTTAAGTCACATCTCACGTTACTGTCTAATGATACTGATTTACAAGATTTTTTGTCAGGTCCCAAGATACCACGGAAGAAAAGGTTCTTGTACGAAGTTTATAACGAGATTTGGAAGCTTTCACAACAGGAGGCTGCAGCCCGGTTGAGGCAGATTGATCAGGAAAACCTGATGCAGACTTTGGGGGTCATTCTGACCTCGGCGGTAAAATGCCCTTACCGCCGGTCATAAGACCGCCATAACACCGCCGCGG
This sequence comes from Pleurodeles waltl, assembly GCF_031143425.1. Taxonomy (NCBI): domain Eukaryota; kingdom Metazoa; phylum Chordata; class Amphibia; order Caudata; family Salamandridae; genus Pleurodeles; species Pleurodeles waltl. The sequence goes on from NC_090449.1 coordinate 633,869,777, forward strand.
CCGCGGTCAACCGCCACGGTCATTCCGACCCACAACGGCCAAACCTCCAAAAATCCGTCCTCCACTGCAGCCCGCCACATCGGCGGGCAGCGATAAACTGGAGATGACCAAACCTCCACCGTCACGCCAACAGAAATACGCCCATGCCATTACGACCCACGAATCCACACGGCGGTCATTCAAACGCGGTATTCCATTGGCGGTACACACCGCCGCGGTCAGAATACACACACATCACCAAAACACAGCCACATTGGACAATTTGAAATACACACACCTGATACACATACACACACCACTCCCACACAATCAACCAACTATAAAACACACACCCACACCACCCACAAACCCCTGCGACCCTAATTACTGAGAGAAGGAGAGAGAGACACAGCAGACAATCCATAGCAAGACACACTGAGGCACACTACACCATCACACACACCACATAGTAGCACAAAGCACCACTCACCAACACACTCCGCATCACATACACCACCCCACACCTCACCCACACCACCCCATGGCACCCCAAAGGCACCCACGCTTTTCGGACCAAGAACTCCGGGTCATGGTGGAGGAAATCCTAAGAGTGGAACCCCAGCTCTTCGGCTCGCAGGTGCAGCACACCAGTATAGCCAGGAAGGCGGAGCTATGGCAGCGGATCGTGGACAGGGTCAACGCGGTGGGACAGCATCCCAGGAATAGGGAGGACATCCGCAAAAGATGGAACGACCTACGGGGGAAGGTCCGATCGATGGTCTCCAGGCACAACATCGCGGTCCAGAAGACTGGCGGCGGACCCCCACCCACCCCTCCCGAATTTACATCGTGGGAGCAAGAGGTCTTGACCATCCTGCATCCTCAGGGCCTCGCTGGAGTAGCCGGAGGAATGGACTCTGGTAAGTCCCATCTCAACTACTATATCCCCCCCACCCCACCAGCATGCCAACCCACACCCCCACCCTCACCCCCAACCCCCCAGCACACATCCTCCCTGACAATGTCTCACCAGCACAACCCACCCATCCCAACACCAACTCCTGCATGCCAACACAAATCATGGGCACCCATCACCTAAGCATGACCACTGCACTAACCCCTCCCCCCCACTAAATACCCTCACAACACCTCCCTCCAGGGAATGCCTGCACTGGGGGACAAGGGCACCCACAACACGCATGCTATTGCACACACAGAAATAATAACCAAACTCTCTTACCCCATGCAGGACCCGAACGACAACACACCAGCCAGGAGGGTCCAGAAGTGTCCATCCCACCACCGGAACAGGCCCACACTGAGGATAGCAGCTCTGTCGACAGTGAACCTGATGACCAGCCCGGACCATCGGGGACCTCTGGGCAGTCGGTTCCCCTCAGGCAGCCACAGGCCACTCCAGACCCGACCCCCTCTGCCGACACCAGCACAGCTCCCACCCAGCGGGCCCATGCCTCTGTCTCTAGGACAGCTCAATCAGCGGTGTGTCTGCCACTACAGGGCACCCAGGCTAACCCAACACCCCAACAACAACAGGGACCTGGGGGCAGTGGTAGCGGGCACACCGTCCAGGGGACAGAGGCCGGGGGAAACCGGGCAGCTCGGAGGGCTGCTGTGCGACAGGGGGGGGAGGAAAGGCCCAGGGAACCCACTCTCCAAGAGGCCCTCACCACCATCATGGGGGCATACCACCACTCCCAAGAAACGATGGCGCCGGTACTGGCCAGGTTCACTGAGATCCAGGCACAGCAGGAGGAACGCTACATGGGGTTCAGGGAGGAGCTGAGAATCATCGGGACCGCAATGGGGACCATCGTCCAGGCCCTCCACAGGATAGAGGACGCGTTGCGGGACCATGGTGCACCACACAGGGCCCCTGTCACTAGCCCGGACCAGGAACAGCCTACCACCTCCGCCGGCGCTAGTGGACAGGAGGTCCCAACACCTCGACAGCCCCCCAGAACCCCACCTCCTGCTGAAGAACAACCACCCCATAAGAGGAGCCTGAGACCAAAGAAAAAGACAGAGTAGGATGTCAAGACCCCCGCCTGCAGGACATACCCCCTCAAGTCTTCCCACTGTCCCACATTGCCACCCTGTCCAACCATGAACTGCCTATGCTCCATCCTTCCACAGGCAAAAGGACAATGCACCTGTGAGACTGAGAACTGGACTCTGCCATGGATATTCCTCCACCCCCACCCATCACCCTTAGAATCACATGTACCGATATCTAGCACTGTAAATAAATCACATTTTGCACACAAATCTGTTTTGAGTCATGCTGTATTATTGACAAATGTATTACATATTACTGTTCGATTTCTGTTCTGTCAATTAGTCATGACAACATACCAATGTCAATACGCTGTATTTCATGGGCGAACCAAGCAGAAGTCAGGTACTGAGTCAGACAGCACTGAGAAGGGAAGGGAAAGGCAAAAATTAATGAAAAACATCTGTGGGGAACTACAGAAAGTACAGATGCAGGAGGCTATAAGCAATTGTGAAATGGCGTGGGTGATTCTTACCTGGGTGTTACTGGAAATACTGTTGTATCACTCTGTCCCTATTGTCTGTGTCGTCCTCTGAGTCTTCCTCCTCTTCACTCTCCACAGGCTCCACGGCTTCTACAACACCACCATCTGGACCATCCTCCTGCAGGAAAGGCACCTGGCGTCGCAAAGCCAGGTTGTGAAGCATACAGCACGCCACGATGATATGGCACACCTTCTTTGGTGAGTACATTAGGGATCCACCTGTCATATGCAGGCACCTAAACCTGGCCTTCAGGAGGCCAAAGGTTCGCTCAATCACCCTCCTAGTACGCCCATGGGCCACATTGTACCGTTCCTCTGCCCTTGTCCGGGGATTCCTCACTGGGGTCAGTAGCCACGGCAGGTTGGGGTAACCAGAGTCACCTATTAGCCACACACGTTGTCTCTGTAGCTGCTCCATTACATAGGGGATGCTGCTATTTCGCATCACATACGCGTCATGCACTGACCCTGGGAACTTGGCATTTACATGGGAGATGTACTGGTCAGCCAAACAGACCACCTGGACATTCATCGAATGATAATTTTTTCTGTTTCGGTACACCTGCTCATCGTCTTTTGGGGGTATCAAAGCCACATGGGTCCCATCAATGGCACCAATGATGTTGGGGATATGTCCAAGGGCATAGAAATCACCCTTCACTGTAGGCAAGTCACCCTCCTCGGGGAAAATGATGTAGCTCCGCATGAGTTTCATCAGGGCAGACAACACTCTGCTCAAAATCTTAGAAAACATAGGCTGAGACATTCCAGATGACATGGCCACTGTGGTCTGGAATGACCCACTGGCCAAAAAATGGAGGACTGACAAAACCTGCACCAGAGGGGGAATCCCTGTGGGTTGGCGGATGGGGGACATCAGGGCTGGCTCCAGCTGGGCACACAGTTCATGGATAGTGGCACGGTCAAGTCTGTATCGAAGTATTATATGGCGTTCTTCCATTGTCGACAGGTCCACCAGCGGTCGGTACACGCGAGGATTCCTCCTTCTCATCGCAAGTCCCAGCGGACGGTGCCTAGGAAGGACAACATGGAGCACAGAGTCAGGCAAACCACAGGTACGTACAGACAGCTTGCACAGTTAAAGAATGGCAATGGGTTGAAAGGCGTGTATGTGTGGCAATGCAAGGCCTAGGCCTGTGTGTCGCAGTCAAAATTAAGCCATGTGGGCCCTTGAAATGGCGGCTGCCTGACCTGTGAAGTGGGACAATGGGATGTGAGGTCAATGCGCTGGCGGGGCACACCGTGGCGGTAGGCGGTCGAAGACCGCGGCGCAAAGCCGCATTGGTTAACATTGAAGCCTATGGGTTTCAGAAGCCAATGACGAAGTGCGCCGGCGGTCGCGGTACGCACCGCCGCGGTACGCACCGCCGCGGGCGTGACCGCCATTTTCTATCTGCTTAATCACTCGAGACCTGATCATCCACAGGAGAGGACCTATACTGCAAGTGCTGCTGTGACCTCGGGCTGGAAGATACAATGGCTGCTGCGACTGGGGAAAGGGCCCCTGCCTTCACGTCTGAAGAGTTGGAGAAGCTCGTGGATGGGGTCCTCCCCCAGTATGCGCTACTCTACGGTCCTCCAGACCAACAAGTGAGTACACCGGGTGCTAATGGAATGGGCTATGCCTGTGTGGATTGGGGTGGATGTAAGTTGGTGGGGTGGGGGGCGAATGAGGAGTGCAACGCCCGACAGATGAGAGCATGTGCCATATGGCAAAGTGGGTGGGTGGGGGCCAATTACATCTAACATGCAGGTCATTGATGATTTCCTCCTTTCCACCCTGTACATGTTTAATAGGTCAGCGCCCATCAGAAGATCGAGATTTGGCGTGCCATCGCCAAGGAAGTCCGGACCTTGGGGGTCCACAACAGACGGGGCACCCACTGCCGCAAGAGGTGGGAGGACATCCGCCGCGGAACAAGGAAGACCGCAGAAACACTGCTGGGGATGGCCTCCCAACCTAGGAGGGGTGCCAGTCGCACCATGACCCCCCTGATGTCCCGGATCCTGGCGGTGGCCTACCCTGAATTGGATGGGCGCTTTAAGACATCACAGCAGACACAAGGGGGTGAGTATCAGCACATTCTCCTATCTTTCTGCGCAGTGGAGGCGTCTGGGTGGGGGAGGAGGGCTGTGGGTGACATTAGGCCAGGACGCTTTCTGTAGTGTAGTCCTCTCCCTTAGGCATGGCCCTGTGCCCCCGGCCCCCACCTCTGTAGGGTGACAAGTACAGCCATTGAAGGTCCAGCATCTCCCATGTGCGCGTTTGACGTCTCTTGGCCTGTTGTCTTAGTCAGTAGTACTGAGTAGTGTACCCCGAATGCGCGGCTTAGTGCATTAGGCACCTGTGTCTGTCCTCTCCGCCAACGGTGTTGACATTGCATGCACTCAACCTGGACTTCTTTTTTCTCCCCCCACCCTTTCTCTTCATCTTCTTGTGCATGTGTGCATTAGCATCATCAGGCGGAGGAGATATGGCATCGGAGCACGAGGGAGCTGCAGGACACAAGGCCCCGGTGGGCCCAGAAACAGACACCGAGGGCACCAGTGATCCGGAGGGCGAGGGGAGCACCACGACGGGGACTGCTGGTGAGAGCAGCGAAAGCGACACGTCCTCGGATGGGAGCTCCCTAGGGGTGGCGGCAACATCCATGCCCCCCGCCTCTACAGGTACAGCCGCCACCCAGCGCACCAGCCCCGCCCTCCCAGCAGCCCCTCAGTCTTCGCTCCGTGCCGGTTCGCCCAGGAAGGCGCGCGTCTCCTTCGCCCCAGGCACCTCAGCCCCTGCCCCTGTTGCCCCTGCTGCCCTCAGTGCGGAGCTCATTGACCTGGTCAGGACGCTCATTGTTGGGCAGACGACCCTTTTGAATGCCATCCAGGGTGTGCAAAGGGAGGTGCAACAGAGCAATGCGTACCTGGAGGGCATTCATTCGGGTCAGGCTGCCCATCAACGAGCGTTCACTGCTCTGGCCTCAGCACTGACGGCAGCCATTGTCCCAGTTTCCAGCCTCCCTCTTCTGACTGCCTCCAGCCTGTCTCTGTCTCCTGTTCCTCAGCCTATCCCATCCACACCATCAGACCAGCCTGCACACACCTCAACACCCAAGAGCAGCTCATCCAAACACAAGCACCACAGATCCCGCAAACACTCACCCGAGCAACACCCAGATGCAGACATGCCAACAGCCACTGCCACCCCTGTGTCCCCCTCCTCCTCGTCTCCCTCCTCCCTCCCTGTGACGTCTACACTCACACCTGCATGCACCCCAACATCAGCCAGTGCTTCCATCACCACCTCACCCTCCAGTACAGTCCACACTCGTGCAGTCACCACCCCCACTGCCATGTACACGTCCCCTGTGTCCTCTCCCACTGTGTCTGTCACCCCCTCTTCCAAGACACACAAACGCAGGCAGCCACCCACCCAACAGCCATCCACCTCACGACAGCCTACAGCACCAGCACCTTCACCCAATGACAGCACACCTGACTCTCCTACAACCACCTCCTCTACCTCCACTTCCATCTCCACTTCTCCTACCCTTTACCTTGGCCCTAAAAAACTTTTCCTGGCTAACCTTAACCTCTTTCCCCCCGATGACCTCCCCCCTCCATCTTCAAAGAGTCCCAAGAGCACCGCAGCCACCACCAGCCCAGCTTCCGGTGTCACTGTTGTGCCTGGGTTCTGGAGCCCACCCTTTGCCAGCAGTGACACATCGATCAGCAGCAAGGACACGTCCAGCCCCCCCCCCCCGGCAAGAGGACCCGCAAAAACAAGGACCGCCGTGCGAGGACCGACAGGGCTGCCCCCAAGGAGCAATGTGCGGCCACTTCACCACCCACACCATCTAGGGGAGGCAAGGGCCCGAGAGCCCCATCAAAGGAGCGGAAGGGCAGCAGGAGCGCGGAGAAGGTGGACCCCACATGCCACATCCCAGCTGGGAAGGAGGACAGTAAGGAGGCCAGGAGTCCGTCCCCGAAGGGTCCAGAAACGTCACGGTCCGAGGGCGACTGAGCAGGGCGTCGAGGCCAGGTCTGGCTCCCTTGACCTGCTGGATGAGCACCGCTGAACAGGGCCCGCGGTGCAGAAGAGCACCGCTGAACCGGGCCCCGCCGTGGAGAAGAGCACCGCTGAACCGGGCCCCGCCATGGAGAAGAGCACCGCTGAACAGGGCCCCGCCGTGGAGAAGAGCACCACTGAACAGGGCCCGCGGTGCAGAAGAGCACCGCTGAACAGGGCCTGCCGTGGAGAAGAGCACCGCTGAACAGGGCCCGCGGTGCAGAAGAGCACCGCTGAACAGGGCCTGCCGTGGAGAAGAGCACCGCTGAACAGGGCCCGCGGTGCAGAAGAGCACCGCTGAACCGGGCCCCGCCGTGGAGAAGAGCACCGCTGAACAGGGCCTGCCGTGGAGAAGAGCACCGCTGAACAGGGCCCGCGGTGCAGAAGAGCACCGCTGAGCCGGGCCCCGCCGTGGAGAAGAGCACGCTGAACAGGGCCCCGCCGTGGAGAAGAGCACCGCTGAACAGGGCCCGCGGTGCAGAAGAGCACCGCTGAACAGGGCCTGCCGTGGAGAAGAGCACCGCTGAACAGGGCCCGCGGTGCAGAAGAGCACCGCTGAACCGGGCCTGCCGTGGAGAAGAGCACCGCTGAACAGGGCCCGCGGTGCAGAAGAGCACCGCTGAACAGGGCCTGCCGTGGAGAAGAGCACCGCTGAACAGGGCCCGCGGTGCAGAAGAGCACCGCTGAACCGGGCCCCGCCGTGGAGAAGAGCACCGCTGAACAGGGCCTGCCGTGGAGAAGAGCACCGCTGAACAGGGCCCGCGGTGCAGAAGAGCACCGCTGAACCGGGCCCCGCCGTGGAGAAGAGCACCGCTGAACAGGGCCTGCCGTGGAGAAGAGCACCGCTGAACAGGGCCCGCAGTGCAGAAGAGCACCGCTGAACCGGGCCCCGCCGTGGTGAAGAGCACCGCTGAACCGGGCCCCGCCGTGGAGAAGAGCACCGCTGAACACGGCCCCGCCGCGGAGAAGAGCACCGCTGAACAGGGCCCGCGGTGCAGAAGAGCACCGCTGAACAGGGCCTGCCGTGGAGAAGAGCACCGCTGAACAGGGCCCGCGGTGCAGAAGAGCACCGCTGAACCGGGCCCCGCCGTGGAGAAGAGCACCGCTGAACAGGGCCCCGCCGTGGAGAAGAGCACCGCTGAACAGGGCCTGCCGTGGAGAAGAGCACCGCTGAACAGGGCACCGCCGTCTCAAGCACCGCTCCGCTGGGCCCCGCCGTCTCAAGCACCGCTCCGCTGGGCCCTTCCTCTCAAGCACCGCTCCGCTGGGCCCTTCCTCTCAAGCACCGCTCCGCTGGGCCCTTCCTCTCAAGCACCGCTCCGCTGGGCACCGCCTTCTCAAGCACCGCTCCGCTGGGCCCCGCCGTCTCAAGCACCGCTCCGCTGGGCCCTTCCTCTAAAGCACCGCTCCGCTGGGCCCTTCCTCTCAAGCACCGCTCCACTGGGCCCTTCCTCTCAAGCACCGCTCCGCTGGGCACCGCCGTCTCAAGCACCGCTCCGCTGGGCCCCGCCGTCTCAAGCACCGCTCCGCTGGGCCCTTCCTCTGAGGCACCGCTCCGCTGGGCCCTTCCTCTCAAGCACCGCTCCGCTGGGCCCTTCCTCTCAAGCACCGCTCCGCTGGGCCCCGCCGTCTCAAGCACCGCTCCGCTGGGCCCTTCCTCTCAAGCACCGCTCCGCTGGGCCCTTCCTCTCAAGCACCGCTCCGCTGGGCCCTTCCTCTCAAGCACCGCTCCGCTGGGCACCGCCGTCTCAAGCACCGCTCCGCTGGGCCCCGCCGTCTCAAGCACCGCTCCGCTGGGCCCTTCCTCTCAAGCACCGCTCCGCTGGGCCCTTCCTCTCAAGCACCGCTCCGCTGGGCCCTTCCTCTCAAGCACTGCTCCGCTGGGCACCGCCGTCTCAAGCACCGCTCCGCTGGGCCCCGCCGTCTCAAGCACCGCTCCGCTGGGCACCGCCGTCTCAAGCACCGCTCCGCTGGGCACCGCCGTCTCAAGCACCGTTTATGGTTCACTGTGCCCACCATGCCTCCTCCTTGACCAGTGGAGACTGTCATCCACCTGATGGACTGTGGCTTTGCACTCCCCAGGATGGTCCAGTGGGCAGCCCAGCCACTGTAGAGACATTGAGAGACTGTGGCTTTGCACTCCCCAGGATGGTCCAGTGGGCAGCCCACACACTGTAGAGACATTGAGAGACTGTGGCTTTGCACTCCCCAGGATGGTCCAGTGGGCAGCCCAGCCACTGTAGAGACATTGAGAGACTGTGGCTTTGCACTCCCCAGGATGGTCCAGTGGGCAGCTCACCCACTGTAGAGACATTGAGAGACTGTGGCTTTGCACTCCCCAGGATGGTCCAGTGGGCAGCCCACCCACTGTAGAGACATTGAGAGACTGTGGCTTTGCACTCCCCAGGATGGTCCAGTGGGCAGCCCACCCACTGCAGAGACATTGAGAGACTGTGGCTTTGCACTCCCCAGGATGGTCCAGTGGGCAGCCCACCCACTGTAGAGACATTGAGAGACTGTGGCTTTGCACTCCCCAGGATGGTCCAGTGGGCAGCCCACCCACTGTAGAGACATTGAGAGACTGTGGCTTTGCACTCCCCAGGATGGTCCAGTGGGCAGCCCACCCACTGTAGAGACATTGAGAGACTGTGGCTTTGCACTCCCCAGGATGGTCCAGTGGGCATGGTGGCTCCTCGTGGATCTGGCGTCGTGGACTCATGTGGCTGTGGTGCCCCCCCCTTCCCTTCCCCCTGAGGTGCCTGTAGTTTTTACATCTGATGCCCCTGCAGTGTTCTCTCCAAAGGACTCAGGTCTCCTGTGTGGGCTTTGCCCTTGTTTCTCAAGACTTTGGCCCACGGACATGCTGAATTCGTAGGATGTGCAGGACTTGTTACTTCAGTTATACACTGATGTGTATGTCATTAGTTTTGTTGTGGATATCTTTCATGGTTGTACACTAATTTTCTGGAGCTTTTTGGTACATAAATATTTATTCCAAATATGATTATGTCCTGGCATTTTTCAGGGGTGTTTGGGTGGTGTCACTGTGACTTGGTGCTCTGCATTGGTGAGTACATAGTTGGGGGGGGTGGGGGTCGCATATGTGTGTGCCGTAACCTTTCGTCCTCCCCCTCCCGTGTGTCGTAGGTGCAGTACTCACCGTTGTCGTCTGCGCCGGACTTCGTACTCGTGGTAGATGAGAAGGTAGACGAGAGCAGGTAGGATGTTTAATTCGGGTTCCATGCTGTCCTCCTTCCTCCTGGAGTGCGTAGTGGTGAGCGTTTTCCCGTCCGTAGTCTGTTTCTGCCGTGTTTTTATCGGCGGTGCTCCCGCCCCGGAAAAGGTGGCGGATTGGTGAGTTGGAATAGTGTGGGCGGTACATTGTCTGCCGCCTGTCTGTTGGCGGTGACCGCCGCGCTGTTTGTTTGTACCGCCGTGGCGGTCGGAGTGTTAAGGTGGCTGTCTGTGTTGGCGGTTCCCGCCAGGCTCAGAATCCCATTTTTTTTACCGCCAGCCTGTTGGCGGGTTGGCCGCCGCTTTAACACCGACCGCCAGGGTTAGAATCACCCCCTTTGTCTGTTGTTGATAATGGCATGCATACCCTTTCTGACCGTGTTTACACGATTGACAGCATTGTTTCCTCTGCTATTGACATTATTAAATTGGACATGTCTTCTTTATATCATGGGCAGAGTCAGACGCGGTCCATCATGCAGCTGGGTTGGACTCTTCAGACCTTGAAGGCAGGTCGCGTTCCATGGCAGCACATTCGTGCCAGAGAGATCTTTGTCTCCTTTAATTTGACTCGTCAACAACAGCTGATGGCTAAAAAGGAAGCGACATATGTTATGTTGAATATTGAGAAATTGGAGAAACTGCCTTTCACGGTGGCTGAGATTCCGTCAGCTGAGTGGTTGAAACATGGGGTTATTAATCTGCCTATCTCCACTCTGCAATTTACTTCTTGTTTGAAGCACATTCCGGTGGGTAGATATGAACTATTGGGAGACAGTTACATACACGAGGTGTGGGAGCTTCCCTTTCAATACCGATGTGTTAATGGTTTGAGGGAGGTTTTTCTTAGCGGTAGCGAATGCGAAGCTTCTGTCAGCCATTCCATGGTTTGTAAACAGCTGTTCTTGCACGGAGCGTGTAACGCTTCGATTGCTAACTTAGCTTGTTATCTGAAGGGAGTTCCAGTCCCGGTTATTAAAAACACTTTCCAGGTGCTTTCTAACGGCAGTTACATTGTTCTTAACAGCAAACGCTGTTGTGGCATGCGTGCCGGAATAGTTTACGTTGTCGTTGTCAACAAGGCCGTTACGTGCTGCGGGAATGTTTTGTTTTCCCCCACTCAAATTAGGGAGGTAGCGGACATCTGGCCTCATATTGCTACTTCCAAGGTTAATTTTGACAAGTTGAGTCGGCTAAAAGCTTTATTGTTTCAAAAGCATGTGGCCCTTACATCTGCTAGCGAGACCTACGCACTTCAGGTGGCAAGGTCATCGGCGGAGATGCAGTCCCTTTTGAATACTAACTTTCCAAATCACTTCGGTGAACTTGTGGGACGTATATTTAATGCATCCAGCACTGCTGGTGTTGCTCATTTTTTCAAAGCCGTTGGTGTTGGTTTTGCTCACACCTTCTCTTCAATATTCGGTTTGATACCTTCGGCTATACACTCTATTTTCAGAAGCATTTTTGGGGGTTTCCCGATTACTTTGGCTTTATTGGCTGGAGTCTTGCTATTGTTGCTATTTTTTCGCAATGGCTGTCCCGCCACGACGAGATCCTATATTGCTGCTCCCATCAGCGCAGCTGTGTCGTGAACGCATGTTGCAGCATTTTGGAGCAACACTCCTGGGCCATTTGGAGTGTGACTGGTCTCTGTCATTCAGACCGGTTTTGGATTGTGTGCAACCCGTGTTTCGGTGCCTTTGGTGCTCGTTTGAACATGCACTGGCTCTCTGTCTCTCACTGCGGTGCCCTCCAGTGGTCGATCCTGATCCGTTGATGTTCCCGATTAGGGCTCATTCCCAGACTTGTGCACTACGGTTGCGTTTGCTTCGTGAGGCAGTTTATGAGATTCCCTTCCTGGAGGAAGATGGTTTTGTCTCATTCATTGGCCCTGCACGGGGTGCCACCCTGAATGGTTTTGGGGCTTTGGAACACACCTGCTCCATGGTACTTTGTGGCGTGGATCTTCCGATTTTGACATATATCGAAGTGGAGGAGCTCCTACTCTCTATTGCTTCTGTTTAACAATTGGATTTTTTTCGTCTCCTGCAAAATTGACATTCTATTGAATTTGGCTTTATTGTCACATGTTTTCTAAATTTATGAATTTGTTGTCTTCTGACCTTGTCGAAATATGTATATAATTTTAGGTATTGTTTATATCTGGGGCATATTTTTATATTATTGGAACCACTTGCTACCGACAAGGTGAGGGTGTAGTGTGGTTGGTTTTACGTATCATTTGCGCGTTAGCTTCAGGCTTTAGACCTTTGTGAACTTTGCCCCGGATGTATTTTATTCATTTGCTGACAGCTTAGAGCCTCTGTGCACTTTATCCTAAATGCTTTTTATTAGGCTTCGTACTGTTATTTTTCAAATAGCCAGTTCTACGGTTTTGTTTTTTATTCATATCACACTGTTTTGCCTACTTCAGCACTGGAGTTCTCCATAACACATTCACTCTGTGCTTCAGTCAAGGATACCGTCTGGTACATTGCCGATAGACGTGGTAGGAGTTTAGACTTGGCATTCCTGCGTAGGGACATTTTGTGATCACACCGACATGTTAGTTATAAAATCACTTCCTTGTCCCAATACACGCAAGAGGGAGATTCCGACCAGGGAACCACAACTAGACGCTGACTGCCTCGTTGCAGATGCTGAACCAGATCACAGGCCTTTGCTCAGGTATGAGGGCTGATGTCTCCCCAGTGATTCGGAAGGGCAAGCTAGAAGCTTAACATGCTGTGCTCTAAATAGAACAAGCAGAGGGAGAGTAGAAACTGTTAGGCACTATGATAGCTTTGTTCTTATGTTTTACTCTCCTGGTGACTATTTCAATCCTACTGTGTTGTATTATTCTGGTTATTGCGGCTCACGCCTTATTATCTAAAATACAGTCGTTTTATTAAAACATTATATAAAACTTATACTGTCTTTGTCATTTGTATATGAGATCATATTGTAAATGAGAGAGTTGGTTTGGATCTGAGTGACCACGACTTCCCTGAGAAGTTCCAAAGATGTCATGCGCTCGGCTGCCCAATCATTTCTTCCCCGTGGGAGAAATGAGGCACTGCTAGTTAGCCGGAGCAAAAACCGGATTTAGGGTGACAGAGTTCCTTACACGTGGGTCAGACTCAGTCCCCCACACCGTTATCGATCCTGCTGCCTAGAAATCCAGTAGTCTCATTTAGGATAATGAGAGCCCACGCAACACCAGCAGGGCAGTCCTTATTCTTACAGTTTGAGGCAGGAATCCTAGTTGCTGGAGAAATATCCCATATCTATCCAGTGCTCCTGGGCAACAAGCAATGGGCACCACTGACCAATGGAGTGCAGGGTGACACCCACAGGTATGAACATTTCCTTTAAAGTGTGGCATATTCTTATCCCAGAAAGCACTATTTTTCCAACATCCAAGATGGAGAAACTCTCTCCTGGAGGTTAAGATCTGGCTAAGCCATCCCACTGCTGTGGCTAAATTCCTTGAACACTCCCCTTCCAGCCCCTCTGCTAATCTAATCACTGGGGCTCCCATACAACAAGGGTGGCAGGAAGTGGGGGCGAGCCTGTGCCATGTCCCAACTGTCATTCCCTCTTTAAAGGCCAGTTTGGCTATTCAGTATCCTTCCTGCCTTTTGCTCGGCAGCTTGCAGAATTCCCACCCACCAGATGTCCCTTTGACGCAAAGCAGGCTACTTTACACCTCATTAGGACAGCTTGCTTCAGGTTGGCAGAGGCTAGCCAATCAAAAAAGGGCTGCTGGAAACCTGGATTTTGGCTCATTAGAAAGGCACGTTCTATAACGTATTTTCTGTGATTGTTATAATAAATCTAACAGTAACAAGTTGTCAAGTTGTTGGATTTATTATAACTATCATTTTTATTCTTTGAATGATATTTGTAGCCCATCCCCATCAATAGTTATACTTCAGTAAAGTACTCCCATGTTAGCCTATGGAGCTGATGCACTACAATGGGGAAATGAAATTGGAAGTTTTTCCCTCACCAGGGCATATAAAACATCTTTCATGATGTCCCTGCTTATAGTTACCATACACCCTCTTCCTGAGGCACATAGGGGAGATTTTAGTGGAGATGTCTATGTATGAATAAGGTAGTTTAAGACTTTGGCAGTACCTTTAATTCCAAAATCATATACATTTAATTTAAAAGCAACCTACAAAGCAGGGCTGTCTTTTAAATTGACAATAGGCCACACAGCAGTGCACAATTAAGTACATTAAATCTACTGGGCCTCCATGCCTACATTCCCTACCACATACTTGGGATTAACAGGTAGGATGTCATGCCAACTGTAACAGAGTCAGAAAGTCAGCATCTAGTATGCAAAAATGGAGGCAAAAAGTGGGGGACAATGAAAAAAGACTTAGGCCCTCATTAGGAGTGTGGCGGTCTTAAAACCACCACACTTGCAATGGCGGTTTGACCGCCGCAGACAGGGCAGTCTGACCGCCCTATTATGACCGCGGCAGAAAGGCCATGGTCCGACCATAGGCACTGCCAGGTTGACGCCTATCGACAGCCTGGCGGTCTCTGCGGTTGCAATCCGCCAGGGCAGCGCTGCCCTGGGGATTACAAGTCCCCTTTCTGCCAGCCTTCGCATGGCCGTCTCACTACCATGCAAAGGCTGGCAGAAAGGGGGCGTCTGCCATGGATTTGGCATGGGCAGTGCAGGGGCCCCTATGGACAGCCCCGTCGCACATTTCACTGCCCGAATTACAGGCAGTGAAAAGCGCGACGGCGATGCACCACAACATTGTCGCTAGCTCGATTACGAGCCGGAGTCAATGTTGTGGTGAGTTTTCCTTTAGGCCAGCGAACGAAAATAGCTCCTAATATGGCAGGTAAAAGTCCTCAATTACTGGCAGTCTTTTGCCTGCTGCGACTCCGATGGTCTTATGAAAGGACCACCAAAGTCGTAATGAGGCCTCTAGTGTGCCACAATGGCTCAGTCAGGCTCTTTCAGCACAATATGTGGCCTGGAGTCGAAAATACACACAAGGATGCTTTTTATTCTCAAAGATAGGCCCTCATTACAACCCTGGCGGTCGGTCTTAAAGCGGCAGTAACACCGCCAACAGGACAGCGGTAAAAAAATGGGATTACGACCACGGCGGAAACCGCCAACATAGACAGCCACCAAACACCACGGCAGTCACCGCCAACAGACAAGCGGAAGACAATGTACCACCCACCCTATCATGAGAGGCCAATCCGCCAGCTTTTCAGGGGCGGTACCAACGACATCAAAAGCATGGCGGAAACAGTAAATCGAAGAGGAACCACTCACCTTCCGACACTCCATGAAGAACCAGGATGCCATGGAGCCCGAATTGCAGATCCTCCCCATGTTGGTGTATCTTCTCATACACCAGGAAGTAGAAAGAAGGAGGCGGCGGCGATGACAGTGAGTACTGCACCTAGCATACAGGGGAGGGGGGAGGGAAAAGAGAGTGACACACACATGCGGCACGCAACACCCCCACCCCCACCCTCACCCACAACACCATACACACTAACACATCCAACAACATTACTGATACACCCCATCACCCCCTGGAAGAACGCAAGGACAAAAGGAAATGAGTTTAACCAGTGTTATATTGGAACATTCAGATATAGCAATAGAATTTTAAATAAACAGTAGATACAAAAATTTACATTATGTACACAAGGCCGTACACTGTCCCTTGTAAATGTCCGTGGACCAGTGGTCCCAAAAAGCATGGGCAAAGCCCACACATGACACCTGCCTCAAAACTGAGAGAACACTGCAGGGGCATCAGGCAGAAAAAACACAGGCACTTCAGGGGGAAGGGGAGGTGGGGCACCTCAGCCGGAAGATGGTACGACACCACTGCTCCTCGAGGGGGCTCCATGCCCACTGCCTGGTCCTGGGGAGTGCAAAGCCACAGTCTCTCAAGTCTCTCAAATGGGTGGGTTGCCCACTGCTTGGTCCTGGGGAGTGCAAAGCCACAGTCTCTCAAGTCTCTCAAATGGGTGGGTTGCCCACTGCTTGGTCCTGGGGAGTGGAAAGCCAAAGTCTCTCAAGTGGATGGCTTCTTCCACTGGTTCTGGAGAGGGTATTGTGCCCAGTCTGCTTCATCCTACCAAGGATTGGGGGAGTGGATGCCTTTCTCCATTGGTTCTGGAGGGGGCATTGTGCCCAGTCTGCTTCATCCTGCCATGGATTGGGGGAATGGATGCCTTTCTCCACTGGTTCTGGAGGGAGCATTGTGCCCAGTCTGCTTCATCCTGCCAAGGATTGGGGGAGTGGATGCATATCTCCACTGGTTCTGGAGAGGGCATTGTGCCCAGTGACGCTGCACCTGGGGTGTGGCAGTTCACATTCTCTCACCTGGGTGCCTGAGCCACGAGATGAGCATGGAACAGGTAGCACGATACTCTATGGAGGCAGAGCCACACTCCATCCTGCAGCAACTTAGACTGCAAACTGCTGGAAGTGCCAGTGCTGGTGGTGGTGCCTCATGTGGTGTGTCCAGGGTCCAGGACATCACCTGGAGCCTCGGATGGCTGCCCACTGGTGATGCTGCGATGTAGTGGCACCGGCTGGGCAAGTGGCGGTGCAGATGGTGGTGCAGGTGACGATGGCTGCGGCAGAGATGCTGCCTGTGCTGCCCGTGGTGCAGGTGTCTGTAGTGGTGGAGGGAGACACCAGACCGGCTCCGGCAGCCTCGGATGGCTGATCCTTGGGGAGGATGCTGCAGACTGACATTGTGGCAGTGGCAGTGCAGATGGCGGTCATTGTGGTGGTGGTGACCATGGTACAGGTCGCTGGCATCTCTGGGGAAATGGTGGTCACCAGCCCCTCACCAGGAGGCTTCGTGTCCTGAGGTGACTTAGGGGCGTATTTATACTCCGTTTGTGCCGGAATTGCGTCGTTTTTTTTGACGCAATTCCGACGCAAAAGTAACTCCATATTTATACTTTGGCGTTAGACGCGTCTAGCGCCAAAGTCCATGGAGTTTGCGTCATTTTTTAGCGTGGACACCTACTTTGCGTTAATTATATGCAAGGTAGGCGTTCCCGTCTAAAAAAGTGACTCCGCGGCATGTGCGCCGTATTTACACTCCCGGGCAAAATTCACCCCCGGGAGTGGGCGGGTCAAAAAAAATGACGTACGGCCGCTTTTGCGCCGTTTTTTAGCGCTTGGAAAAGGCAGGCGTTAAGGGACCTGTGGGCTCGGAAGGAGCCCAGAGGTGCCCTCCCATGCCCCCAGGGACACCCCCTGTCACCCTTGCCCACCCCAGGAGGACACCCAAGGCTGGAGGGACCCATCCCAGGGACAATAAGGTAAGTTCTGGTAAGTATTATTATTTTATTTTTTTGTGGCATAGGGGGGCCTGATTCGTGCCCCCCTACATGCCACTATGCCCAATGACGATGCCCAGGGGACAGAAGTCCCCTGGGCATGGCCATTGGGCAAGGGGGCATGACTCCTGTCTTTGTTAAGACAGGAGTCATTTCTATGGGGGTTGGGAGTGGAAAAAAATGGCGCAAATCGGGTTGAGGCGAAAAATTTGCCTCAGCCTGACTTGCCCCATTTTTTCACGCCCAAGCTCCATATCCCCCTACGCCGGCGCTGCCTGGTGTACGTCGTTTTTTTCAACGCACACCAGGCAGCGACGGCGGCTAACTCCGGCTAACGTCATTGCTTAAATACGGCGCCCGCATGGCGCCTCAGAATGGCGTTAGCCAGCGCTAATTTTTTTGACGCAAAACTGCGTTAGCGCAGTTTTGCGTCAAAAAGTATAAATATGGGCCTTAGCCTTTGTCTTGTGTCCCTTCCCCTCCTTGGTAGTCACTGCTGGGACCTTGGCACTGTCCTCTTTGTTTTTGGATGAGGCATTGCTGGGGGGGTGCGACTTTCCCCTGCTGCATGCCGGCCTCTTCTTGACCTCGGCAGGTGGCGGCATCGGGTGGTCCTTCCCATCTGTAGGTGGCACACTGGCAGCTCTGACGGGCACCCCCTTCGATCCTCCAGGACTTGCAGGGACCCCAGCGGACACAGATTTGGTGGCTGAGGTGCTGGGCTGGGATCTAAACATCCTGGCCCTAGGGGAAGGACGGGAGGGGGAGATGTAGGGAAGAGGTTAGTGTTAACTAGGAAAAGTTTTTTTGACACACTGGGATGGGACGATGGAGGGAGTGCGGAGTGGAGGAAGAGGTAGTGGCTGTAGGAGGTGTACGTCTGCTGAGTTTGGGTAAAGGTCCATGGGCTGGAGGCTGTTGTGAGGTGGATGGCTGTTGAGTGGGTGTGTGCCTGTGTTTGTGTACTTTGGGAGGAGGGCTCACAGACACACTGGGAGAGGACACAGGGGATGTGTGAAAGGTTGTGGGGTGGTGGTTGTTCATGAGCGGTGTGTTGTGATGGGCGTGCTGGTGATGGAGGCAGTAGCTGATGATGTAGTGCATGCAGGTGTGAGTAGAGATGATGCTGGGAGGGAGGTGGAGGATGTGGAGGAGGGGGACACAGTGGAGGAAGTGGATGTTGGTATGTGTGCATGGGTATGGTGCTTGTGTGAGTGCCTGTGGGATGTGTGGTGCTTATGTTTTCCTGAGCCACTTTTGTGTGTTGATGTGGGTGCCTGCTGGTCTGAAGGTGTGCTTGGGATAGGCTGAGGTAGAGGGGATTGGGTCTGGGTAGTGGAAGTTGGAGGGGGAGGCTGGACACAGGGACAATGGCTGACACCAGTGCTGAGGCCAGAGCTTGAAATGCTCTTTGTTGGGCCGCCAAGCCAGAATGAATGCCCTCCAGGTATGCATTTGTTTGTTGCAAATACCACTCGACACCCTGGATGGCATTCAGAATGGTTGACTGCCCAATAGTGAGGGATTTCAGGAGGTCAATAGCCTCCTCACTGAGGGCAGCAGGGCTGACTGGGGCAGGGCCTGAGGTGCCTGTGGAGAAGGAGATGCCCACCCTCCTGGGTGAGCAGGCATGGGAAACATGCTGAGGGGCTGCTGGGAGGGTGGTGCTGTTGGCGGGGTGGCGGCTGTACCTGTTGTTGGGGTGGGCACAGAGGAGTCTGCCACTGCCAGGGAGCTTCCATCAGAGGAGGAGTCGCTCTCACTGGTATCCCCTCCTGTCTCTGACATGGATGTCCCCTCGCCCTCCGTCCCACTGGTGCCTTCACCCTCCGTGGATTCACCCTCATGGACCATGTGGGATGCAGCTCCCTCCGTCACTGGTGCCTCAGCTCCTCCACCAGATGATGCTAATGCATACAAGGACAGGGTGACAAAACAAGAAGGGGGGAAAGATAGAGGACACACATGGTCAATGCCAGCAACACCACTACCGATGGCAGACACAACACACACTGAGCTGCCCTATGCACTAGGCCTTGCCCAACCACTCACTATGGTAGTCACCAGCCCATGGCTAGAGGGTAAACTGAGTGGAAACATTTAATTACTCACCTGTCCGGACCATCATACTCATTGCCCACCAGTTCCCACCCATGCCCTGATGCACATACACTGACCACCTCACATGCAGCACTCAGGCCACCCCCTCAACATGTGGCTTACATCCACACCACTCCAAACAGGCATTTCTCACGTATCATGCTCACAGTGTACTCACCTGTTTGTCTGGAGGACCGTAGAGTAGTGTGTACTGGGGGAGGACCCCATCCACCAGTTTGCCCAACTCCTCCGCAGTGAAGGCAGGGGCCCTTTCCCCAGACACTGTAGCCATTGTCGCTTCCAGACTCAGCTCACAGCAGCACTTGCAGTGTAGGTCCTCTCCTGTTGATGGTCAGCTATCAAGTGAGTGAATGGGTGGAAAATGGCGGTGACGTCCATGGCAGGGCGTACCGTCACCGCCAGAGTACATCGGCATTTGCTCCTAGGACCTATGGGGCCCAATGATAACCAATGCGGAGTTGCGCGGCGGTCATCAACCGCCTACCGCGACGCTGCACAACACCAGCGCAGTTACCTAATTTCCCCTTGTCCCTCCTCACAAGTCAGGCAGCCGCCATTTCAGGGGAGCACATGGCATGGCACCTAACTGTGTCACAGCACATGTTAGCACATATACTGACTCACGATTTAACCTACGGCTTCTGTAACATTAGATCAGACACAGTTGTGCTATCTATGTGGTAAATGACCTTCTGATCACCGTTCTCCTCAATAGGCTACAACCGCTGAGGCAGCATATGAGATGGTGGCATCGTCCGGTGTACAGACTCCTGGTGGACCTGTTGACAATGGAGGACAGACATCAAAATCACATACAGACTTGATCGTGCCACAGTCCAAGAACTGTGTGCCCAATTGGAGCCAGACCTGATGTCAGCTATCCGCCAGCCCATAGGTATCCCACCTGTTGTGCAGGTCCTGTCAGTGCTCCATTTCTTGGCAAGTGGCTCCTTCAAAACTACAGAGGCCATGGCATCAGGGATGTCTCAGCCAATGTTCTCAAATGTGTTGAGCAGGGTATTGTCTGCCCTGCTGAAACATATGCACAGCTACATCGTGTTCCCCTAGGTGGAGGATTTAGCCACAGTTAAAGCTGACTTCTATGCCCTGGGACATATCCCCAACATCATTGGTGCCATTGATGGTACCCATGTAGCACTTGTCTTCCATCCAGAGATATGAACAAGTGTACAGAAACAGAAAAAGCTACCATTCGATGAATGTGCAAATGGTGTGTTTGGCGGACCAGTACATCTCACAATGAATGCCAGGTATCCTGGCTCTGTGCATGACGCCTATATCTTGCGCAAAAGCAGTATCCCTTCTGTGATGGGCCAACTCCAGAGGCACTGGGTGTGGCTAATAGGTGAGCCCAAGGTCCCCACACAGTATCAGTAGGTGTCTGGTTATTGGGTTGTCCCTAAGGGTTAGTGTGTGTCTCACAGCTGTCCCTCGATATTTGCAGGTGACACTGGTTACCCCAACCTCTCATGGCTACTGACCCCAGGGAGGAATCCCAGGACAAGAGAAGAGGAAAGCTACAATAAGGCACATGAGCAAACTAGAAGGATTATTGAGAGGACAGTTGGCCTCCTGAAAGCCTGATTCTGGTGCCTCCATCTGACAGGTGGCTCCCTGTACTACTCACCGACAAAGGTGTGCCAGATCATCGTGGTATACTGTATGTTGCACAACCTGGCATTGAGACGCCAGGAGCCTTTTCTGCTGGAGGATGAGCCTGGTGATGGTCTTGTGGCAGCGGTGGAGCCTGTGAACAGTGAGGAAGAGGAGGAAGATATTGACAACAGGACAAACATCATCCTGCAGTATTTCCAGTGGCACACAGGTAAGAGACTGTAACTCCTCTTCACATATCAGTTTACTTTAGGACATTGTACATGGCAGCCTCTTAACCTCTGTCTATGGACACTGACTGTTCCCTTTGGATTTCCTTTTTTCAGATCTGTGTACCACATTTTGCCTTCTGCTATGTGTACTGCTGCCCAACAACTGTCATACATTGGTATGAGTAAATGAACATATACCTTGCAATGCTTTGCTAATGTAGTAATACATTTGTGAATCATCAGACTGACTCCAGATTGGTATTTGATTAGAGGGTGTTTATTTAGGTGCTAAGGAGTATAGGGGTACGTGCAAGTGGCTGGGGTGATGGTGGAGGAAGGTCCATGGTAGAGTCCAGTCTCTTGGTATCACAAGTGCATTTTCCAAAGGGGCATAGGAAGTGGAGCAATATCAGCTCAAGGTGGGCAAGGAATTAGAGTGGGACTGAAGGGTGACAATCAGGAGGGTCCTATTTCCTGGCGGGGTCTTGGCAATGTTCTCTGTCTTCTGCCTGGATCGGGGTGGTGCTCCTTCTGCAGGGGGTGGAGTGCTGGTGGCCTGTTGGTCCTGTGGTGGTGCCTCCTGTCCACGAGCACTGGCGGAGGTGGAAGGCTGTTCCTCGGTTTGGCTAGTGTCAGGGGCCCTTTGTTAAGCCACTGCCTCCCTCATGGTCTTGCCCATATCAGCCAGCACCCCTGCTATGGTGACCAGAATGGTGTAGTTTTTGGTGAGGTCATCCCTGATCCCCATGTAGTGGCTCTCCTGCAGCCGCTAGGTCTCCTGAAACTTGGCCAGTACCGTGCCCATGGTCTCCTGGGAATGGTGGTAGGATCCCATGATGTTGGAGAGTGCCTCATGGAGGTACGGTTCCCTGAGCCTGTCCTCCCCCTGTCGCACAGCAGTCCTCCAAGCTTCCCTGTTATCCTGTGCCTCTGTCCCCTGAACCATGTGCCCACTGACCTCAGGTCCCTGATCGTCCTGGGTTAGTGGGGTTGCCGGGAGTCCCTGTAGTGGTGGACACACTGCTGATTGATGTGTCCTGGGGACAGTGGCATTGGCCCGCTGTGTGGGTGCTGTGATGGTGTTTCCTGAAGGGGGAGGCTCTGTGGTGGGTTGGGACTGTGGCAGGCGAACCGACTGTCCAGAGGTCCTAGATGGGCCAGGCTGGTCATCCTGATCCAGGCTTGCAGAGCTGCTGTCATCACTGTGGGCCTCTTCTGTGGGAGGACTGGATGTAGCTTGCCCCTCCTGTCCGGTGGCGTTGGGTAGGGGTCCTGTTGGGATGCAAATGCATTGTTATTGTATCTGTGTGTGCCATCCTGTGAAATGGGTGTGTTTCCCTTATAGAATTGTACTTTCCTTGTCGCCTTGGCCTTGTGCGATTGCTGATTGTGTGTGGTGGGTGAGTCTCTCTAGTGTGCATGCTGTGATGATGGGTGTCCGTACAGGTCTGTGATGGGGGTCCATGCATTGGTGGAGCATCCAGGGCTTGGTATTGGGATGTGTGGGTTGTGATAGTGGGGTATATGCGAGGTGGTGGAGCGATGGGGTGAGGGTAGGGGTAGGAGTTAGAGACGGCATGCAGGTAGGGTGGTGGGGATACAGTAGTAAAGATTTGACTTACTAGAGTCCAGTACTCCTGCAGGATGCATGATTGCCAAGTCTTGCTCCTCCCATGTTGTTAGTTGTTGGGGGGGAAGGTGGGGGTCCACTGCCAGTCCTCTGTACAGCAACCTGGTATCCTGATACCACAGAAGACACCTTCCCCCGTAGGTCGTTCCACCTCTTCCTGATGTCATCCCTGGTTCTTGATGCTGTCCCACGGCGTTGACCCTGTCGACGATTCTCCGCCATAGCTCCATCTTCCTTGCAATGGATGTCTGCTGCACCTGTGATCCGAATAGTTGTGGCTCTACCAGGAAGATTTCTTCCACCATGACCTTTAGCTCCTGAGGGGTCTTTGAGGTGCCATGATGTGGTGTGAGTGATATGTGTGAGGTGATGTGTGGGGTGACGTGTTGTGATGTATTATATGATGTGCATGGATGGTATATGAGTGATGGTGTTCTGTGCCTCTGAGTGAAGGTGTGCTCTTTGCTTTTCTCTCTCTGCTTGTTCTATTTTTTTCATTGAAAGGGTTGTGGGTAATGTGGGAGGGTGTTTTATAGTGGAATGAGTGTGAGGGTGTTGTGTGTGTATGTTTGTCAGGTGTGTGTATTTCGAAGTGTCCAATGTGGTGTGGTTTTGTAAGTGTGCGTGCATTTTGAGCGCGGCGGTGTGTACTGCCAATGGTTTACACGGTTGAGTGACCGCCATCTTGATTCGAGGGTCGTGATACTGTGGGCCTGATCCTGTTGGCGTGATGGTGTGGATTTTGCTATCACCAGTTTATCACTGACCTTTGGTGTGGCGGACTTGTGTGGATGTCTGTATTGTGGTGCTATTCTCTGTGTGGGTAAACCGCCACGGTCATGGTATGTTGGCGCCCGTCAGCATGGCGGTAGGCACCATTTTCTGCCAAGGTTGTAACGAGGGCCATAGTGCCAAATGTTGGTTTTGCATTTTGATTAACTTTCCAGAAATGTTATGAAATTACACAAATGTAAATTAGGTGAATTTCTCACACCTTTAAACCCAACCAGAAATTTGAACAGGTAAATGCTGCTGAATACGGCACCATTATTTCTGCACCACTTAGAAGAAAGACCATAATTAGATGGAGGAGACAGTTTGAGCAAGTGTAGGGACTCGTTGGTTGACAACAGAGTCAGGAAGAGTCCAGTTGCTGATTTTTCAATTAGCGTAAACAGTAGTCAATTAAGAGAAGATCCTTAAAGATTCTATTTTGTGATGCACATACCTATTTGATGTGAGTTCTGATCTCTTCTTTATGTTTCAACAACAAAATTCCTTAACTTTCAACAAAGACTAAGTCGAATGTCTCCAGAAAGATCTAGTAGTCAAACTCTATCGCAGATGCTGCAAGAACATGTCTTTGTTGGGTCCACATGACATCAGCAGATGGCGTCTTGTCTCTGAATGTGACTAGTCAACCTGTAACTCCAGTTCATTGATGCACCTAGAGACAATCACAGATAGGGATGTCAAGCTTTGAATGGCCAAGGCTCACATGGGTAAACTTCAGGTAAGCGTAATCATCACTCCTTCAAGACTTATTTTTGTGTATCTTCCTTTATTAAGATTCAGTATTGTCATAACACCTTCAGCACAGCTCTTCATCCAATGTTCAACCTTCCTCTGCTCCAGAATCTTCTCTCTCCCTCTAGACTCCCATTCCATTTGATCTCACCACCTACATCATTACATTCTACATTCCACTAACCAGTACATCGTATGAAATAATGGGAAACATCTCCACACATATCCCCCCTTACAATATAACAATTTTATAATAAAACAATAAATTATTAGCAATAAGCAAACTATGGGGGTCATTCCGACCCTTGCGGTCATGGACCGCCAGGGCCGTGGTTGGAGGATGCACCGCCAACAGGCTGGCGGTGCATCAAGGGCAATTCTGACCGCGGCGGCAAAGCCGCGGTCAGAAAAGGGAAACCAGCGGTTTCCTGCCGGTTTTCCGCTGCCCCTGTGAATCCTCCACGGCGGCGATGCAAGCAGCGCCGCCATGGGGATTCCGCCCCCCTTCCCGCCAGCCTGGTTCTGGCGGTTTTCACCGCCAGAACCAGGCTGGTGGGAACGGGTGTCGTGGGGCCCCTGGGGGCCCCTGCAGTGCCCATGCCAATGGCATGGGCACTGCAGGGGCCCCTTAACAGGGCCCCACATTGATATTCAGTGTCTGCCTAGCAGACACTGAAAATCGCGACGGGTGCAACTGCACCCGTCGCACACCAGCAACTCCGCCGGCTCCATTCGGAGCCGGCTTCCTCGTTGCTGGTGCTTTCCCGCTGGGCGGGCGGCGGCCTTTTGGCGGTCGCCCGCCAGCCCAGCAGGAAAGTCAGAATGACCGCCGTGGTCTTTTGACCGCGGTACGGCCTTCTGGCGGTTCCCGCCAGGGGCGGCTTCCGCCGCCGGCGGGGGTCAGAATGACCCCCTATGTACAATAACGAAGGAAATTAATATGTAGCTTAACGATTAACTTTGCAGACACAACCCATGCTCCATGTAGAACCATTCTCTAGGATTACAACATTTCTTTTTACATCTTTCACAAGTTGGGGAAGAGAGTAATGTCTTTCCCCTTTCAGAATAACTCCTTTTTTTCTTGTCACCACCCAATCCCCTTTTTGTATATCACAACGCTTCACACTCATTCTTCTGTTATAGTGTAGAATATTTTTCTTCTGCATATTTTCAACATTTTCTTTCGTCAACTCCCTATCCACTTTCACATTTCTTTTGGTCTTTAATCACACCGGGCACTCCTTTACACCTGGTTCCCTTCCTTTCAATGATACAAACGGCAGCACTCCTGTTACCGAATGAGGAGTTGTACGATATGTCCATATCATCTTGTTCAATTCCCTCCTCCAAGGAGGCTGATTGGCCAATGATAATTGAATATTCTCCATTATCAAATTATTTATCCTCTCTACCAAACCATTGGCTTGTGGATGGAAAAGAGCTACTCTCTCATGTACTACACCCATTCTTCATAAGTACTCAGTCATTTCTAATGACACAAATTGTACGCCATTATCTGACACTATGGATTTAGGAATTCCCTCCCCCTGAACACCTCTTCAAACAATTCAATAACTTCTGAGGTTTTTAAACGATCAACCATTTTTGTATTGAACCATTTGGTATGATAATCCACCATCACTATAATGTATCTACATTTCACACCCAACCTGGAGACTGGTCCTATAAAATCCACTGTTAATTTCTCCCAGGGTCTACTTGGTAATTCCATAGGTGCCAAGGGGGCTTGCCTTAATACTTTAGACTCATCACTGTTAGCATATGCAGAACAATTTTTTACAATTTCTTCAACCTTCTTATCCATCTCAGGCCACCAAAATGATTGCCTCACCTTCCTCTTTATCATTCCCCTACCTAGATGTCCCTGATGAGTAATAACAATAATGTGTTTCCTTATACCAACAGGAGGAACAATTTGATCTCTCCTCAATAACTTCCCATTATGGATGCTCAACTGATCTCTGACCCTGAAATACCCAGCCAGATCACAGTTATGCTCATTTTCATTTCTCCAACCATTAACCACCTTAACCTTCAAATCCTGCATGACAGAATTACTTGCTTCCGCATCCTCCCATTCCTGTACCGTTATAGCCAACTCGCCCAAGACTGTTCCTATAATATTCCTCATTCCATCCTCCACAATCTCTTCTACACTTATAGGCATTCTAGAAAGGTAATCTGCAACCACATTCTTGTTTCCTTTAACAAATTTCACGTCAAAATTGTAACTAATCACAGACAGTAACCATCTAGAGATACGTGGTGTTATGTTACCTTCTAGTCCACGCCCACCCTAAAAAATATATGTCAATGGTTTGTGGTCTGTTCTTAATTTGAAGGGTAGGCCCCACAAGTAAAATTTAAAATGGTTGAGTCCCCAACAACAAGCTAGGGCTTCCCTCTCGATTACAGAATATGATAGCTCTGCACCTTGCAACCTCCTTGAAGCAAAACCAATTATGCATTCCTCTCCTTCTCTAACTTGCGTCAATATTGCCCCAAAACCTACATTATTGGCATCAGTAGTCAAGTAAGTCTTAGCACTTACATCAAATATTCCTAATGTAGGGACTTTCAAGATGCAGTTCTTTAATTCTTGAAAAGAGCATTTACAATCTTCATCCGACTTATATGCTACACCTTTTTTCATAAGCTTCCTCAATGTTTCAACTATTTCTGTAAAGTTCCTTACAAACCTTGAACAATATTATGCAAGTCCCAGGAATGACCTTAACTCTTCCTTAGAACTAGGTTCAGGCGCATGTTTAATTGCAGATACTATGCTCTTCTTGGGCCTGATATCATGACTACTTATAGTATGTCCCAAATATTTCACTTCCTGCTTTCGAATTTGACATTTTTTCCTCCATAATAGTTAACCCGTTCTTCTTCAGTCTACACATTACCCCCTGAAATAGGAGGTCATGTCGGATTCATCATTTCCCATAATCAATATATCGTCTTGAAAACACAATACCATAGTCATGTCCCCAAAGATTTGCTCCATTACCCTTTGGAAAACTGCTGAAGCAGAGGCTAGACCAAAAGGCATCCTTTTGTAGTGGAATGTCCCCAAAGGAGTCACAAAGGATGTTAGATGTCTTGACTTTACGTGAAAATTTATTTGGTGGTAGGCAGAAGACATATCTAAGACACTAAACAAATTCCCTTTACCTTTTACTGCCAACATCTCTGTAATGTTTGGTAATAGTTAGTTGTCTGTCGACCCATATGCTCCTATTGCGATATCTAAGATCAATGCATAAACAAATCTTTCCACCCTCCTTTTGTGCGACTACAATTGGAGCGAGCCACTCTGAAGATTCAATTGGCTCAATAATGTCATCAATCAACAATTTTTCCAGCTCTTGTCTCAAGTGTTCTCTCATTAAGTTTGGAACATTTCTTACTTCATGAACTACAGGTATTGCATTCTTCTTTAACACAATTTTATGAGAAAACCCCTTTAAAAGACCCAATTTTGATGAAAAGACTTCAGGATATTTTGCAATCAAATTATGTTGCGGTCTCACAGTCACATCTTCAATTTCCTTTTCATCAGTAAGCATCACCGGCTCTCTGGCATTAGGATCTAAAATTATGGCCAGATCTTTTTGATGAAGCTAACCCAAGAGATTTGTTCCATAATCCGTGATGTACACCTTCCCTTGAACAGCCCTTCCATAAAAGAAAATTGACATCCAACGCATCCCAATTATTTCAATGCTCTTTCCAGTGTAACCAACACCTCTTATGTCAGGCTCCACCAAGCTTCTATTTGCTGAGTTTGTCCACTCTGATTCATACACCTTCTTCAAGACGAGAGTGAACAAACTCCCGGAATCCACCAAGAGTTTGACTGGTACATTATCTAACAATACTTGGGCATGCGTTTTTTCGAACACGTCAGTGCTTTCCATCTTAACTTTTTGAATCAATGTTTTGCTATAGAATTCTTCATTCATTCGCTGTGATGACTAAGGCCTTCATTCACAGTCAAAATTATGTCCCCCATACTTTCACACACATCCTGAATTTCCTGGATCGTCTTGCTCCCAACATTGGACTTGAATCTACAAACTTTGGCAAAATGTCCTCTTTTGCCACAATTACGACAAATTGCACTCCTGGCAGCACACGCTCTACTGGATGCTATATGCCCCGGAGCATCAGAACAGTAGCACTTTATTTCTCTCCATTCTTGTTTTCTCTGATTTTCTTCACTGTTCAGTTTCACTCCTTCAGAATTTTTTGTAAGTTTGTTCCACTCCACCTTAACTTGCGGTTCCTCCTTTTCCTAACTTCAGCAATAATCTCTTGTTTCATTTCCTTGGTGACTCCATCCATTTCTTGTAACCAATTAGCAGTGTGTTTCATCCTCTTAGCTATCTGTATCGCCTCCTCCAGATTTGGATCCTTCATTAATAATTTCTCTCTTATCTTTTTGTCATATGTGCATCTCACCAGTTGATCTCTTATTAGGGAATCTAATAGCTGATCAAAGTCGCAGGACAATGCAAGCCCTCTTAAACTTGCGACATAAGATGCAATATCTTCATCTGCCCTTTGCACCCTTGAAAAGAACTTGTGGCGTTGCAAGACAAGATTAGTTTTTGGCGTAAATTGTATATCTAACATTTGTATAGACATGTCAAAGACATTTGCAGGTTGGCCGTCTCCCATTCCTAAAGACACCTCGGGTAGATTCTCATAAATTCTTCTACCTTCAATGCCGAGATGATGTAAAATAATTTCTTGTCTCCTGGGAGGGCCATAATGATCAATACCTATTGCCAACATGTTAGTATTAAATATTTTCTTCCACTGTTTCCATGAAATAGGTGGTTCACCAGGAGTTGCCAAAAAAGGTGGCGGTGCAGACATACTTTGGTCCCCCATTCTGTTGAACTCCTTTTTTCTTCTTCTTCTTTTGTCTATATTTTTATGATGAGTTTATAATTATTTATTGTGTTTTTAAGATTGTCCACTTATCCCTAGCTAGTTGTAGTCTTTTCTCTTTTTTTTTTCCTTCTTGTTTATAGTACTTCAGAGCTTTAAACGGGTGTACCAGGATACGTAGTCTTTCTTCACCAGGATACATAGTCTTTCTTCACCCGCTTTTATTTGTTTATTTTTTTCTGAGTCGAGAAAGAGCAAGAAAGAATTTCAGCGTTGAAATTAGGTAAGTGATATTTTCCTAATCATTCAATGTTTTCGTCAGTATTGCGTGTGGCAGGGTGCGTAGGTTCACAGGAACAGAGCGCGAGTGTTTATGTTTGAAAAAAAAATAGCTTGTGCTCGATGCACGCGATAATGCGCTTGTGTTAATGTGCATGAGTGCGTCTTTAACCACACCTGGCACCGCTCGTGTCAGTGCGCATGAGTGCGTCGTTAACCACACTACCGATGCTGCTCAAGACTGGACAATAGAGGAGAGAAAGTCAAATCATCCATAAAAGTACAGTTGAGATGCTGCTCAAAGTTAAACGACCCGACATTGAGGCAGTTTCGATGTTTGCTCCAACCGGTTGATAAGCCTCTAGAAGCTGTTGGTAAATCCAGGAGTGAAGGTGTCCTGTATAATCCATCTCCTGCCTGGCGTCCCTCGTCGCCAATGTAATGATCACTCCTTCAAGACTTCTTTTTGTGTATCTTCCTTTATTAAGATTCAGTATTGTCATAACACCTTCAGCACAGCTCTTCATCCAATGTTCAACCTTCCTCTGCTCCACAATCTTCTCTCTCCCTCTATCCTCCCATTCCATCTGATCTCACCACCTACATCATGACATTCTACATTCCACTAAGCAGTACATCATATGAAATAATGGGAAACATCTCCACAGTAAGTCCTCAGAAAGTGTCCCCAGAAAAATACAAAAAAGCATAGGATGGAGGAAGTGTTTACCCTCAAGGACAAACAATTTTACTCCCTGGACTGTTCAGCTCTTCTCCACTTAACGTATCTCACGAGAACCTTATCCTTCTTGGACACAAAATAGTACAAACTAAAGGGCATATTTATAAGCCCCATGCACCACTGGAGCGTCACATTTTTTGACGCTCCAGCAACAGAGAGTGCAAACCCATGCATAGGTTGCCACTCAAAGCCACTTTCCATGGCTTTTCATGGCCTTGTAGATATGGTGTAAGGCAACACAGTGCAAGAGGGGGTCCATGGGCGTTCTGGTGGATTTTCCCATGCAACATCTATTGGCTTTGATGCACACCCAGATTTCCAAGGCTCTGAAAACATTGGAATGCTTCAAAACCGTGCACCTCTCCAGGGAGGCACAAATATCTCTATTTCTCCTAATTATTTCCTCTTTCTATGTATGCTGCATTCTTGCAAGGGTGCTTGTGTTGGTAGTAGACAGCCAAATGTGCACCAGCACAGGGGGAGAGGACATAAATGCACTGTATTTTGTAAACCCGGTGCGTTTCTGCCCCGCACCACTTTATAGTAAATATGCCCATCATAATGAATTATTTTTTGTACTCAAAGCTTGAATATGCCAATGCTGTTGTGGATGGACCTATAGGGATAGGGCAGATAGGTTGCTTACAACTTGCTTATGACATGACAGATAAGCTAGCCTTAAGACAAGCTACGTTTGATGATATCAAGCTAGTATTAAACACTCAACTGGATACCTGTAGGCAAGAGATTACATTTGAACTGGAATGTGTGGTTTTCAAATACCTAAGCAGAAATTCCCCAGGTAACTGACAGTACAAATTCCTTAGGCAATTAGATGTTTTTGAAGATTCATTTACAAAACTACAATCGAGAGAGATTCATAAGTGTGCAATTCTATGACCACAAGTATGGAACTCTCTGCCAGAGAATGTTAAAATCAAGTCCTGTAGTTATTAAGTTTTAAGTAGGCAGGCTAAACTTTGCGTTTAATCTCTAGCTGTGGTGTTTGGCAATTCTATTTTTCTGCTTCCTCTTTAATTGACATACTTTCTTGTTAATAGGGTTGTTATTTGAATACAAGTCACCTAGTGACAAATACTTTTGTAGCATATGGCATTCAGTTAAAATAAATAAAATAAATCTTCCTGCAGTTTACTCATCACCATCTGTCTGCCTGTGAGTTAGCGCTGTGACTAATAAGATGCAAATACACTATGGTGGTCATTACAACCCTGGCGGATGGTGCTAAAGCGGCGGTAAGACCGCCAACAGGCCGGCGGAAAATCTTTTGGAATTATGACTGTGGCGGAAACCGCCAACAAAGACAGCCACTTTAACACTCCGACCGCCACAGCGGTACAAACAAACAGCTCGGCGGTCACCGCCAACAGGCAGGCGGAGGACAATGTACCGCCCACGCTATTATGACAGGCCAATGCGCCACCTTTTCCGGGGCAGATTCACCGTGGATAAAAACACGGCGGAAACAGGCATTTCAAAGGAAAAACGCTCACCTCTACACTCTCCACGAGGAAGGAGGGCACCATGGAGCCGGAACTCCATATTCTTCCTGCGCTAGTCTTTCTGCTCCTGTACCAGGAGCACCAACGCCAGCGGCGAAGACCACGGTGAGTACTGCACCTATGACATAGGGGAGGGGGGAGGCAAAAAACAGGGACACACACATGCAACACCCCAACCCCCACCCCCACCCTCACCCACTACAACACACACACAAATGCATATCCAAACATTACAGTAACACCCCCTAACCCCTCCGGAAGAATGCAAAGACAAAAGAAAATGAGTGTAACCATTGTAATATATCAAAATTCAGTAAGCAAAAATATATATATATACACTATTAACAATATATGCACCACGATTAGTAGTCCAGGTATTGCACCATTCATAATCCGTGGACCACTGGGCCCAAAATGCATGGGCGAGGCCCACACAAGATATCCGAACATGATGGAGAGAACACTGCTGGGGCATCAGATATAAATACAACAGGCACCTCACGGGGAATGGAAGGGGGGGCACCTCAGCCGGATGAGTGCACAACGACAGATCCACGAGGGAGCTCCATGCCCATTGATGTATCCTGGGGAGTGCAAAGCCACAGTTCCACAAGTCTCTACAGTGGGTGGATTGCCCACTGTACCATCCTGGGGAGTGCAAAGCCACAGTCTCTCAAATCCCTACAGTGGGTGGATTGCCCACTGCTGCATCCTGGGGAATGCAAAGCCACAGTCTCTCAAGTCTCAACAGTGGGTGGTTTGCCCACTGTACCATCCTGGGGAGTGCAAAGCCACAGTCTCTCAAGTCCCTACAGTGGGTGGTTTGCCCACTGCTGCATCCTGGGGAGTGCAAAGCCACAGTCTCTCAGGTCTCTACAGTGGGTGGTTTGCCCACTGTACCATCCTGGGGAGTGCAAAGCCACAGTCTCTCAAGTCCCTACAGTGGGTGGTTTGCCCACTGCTGCATCCTGGGGAGTGCAAAGCCACAGTCTCTCAAGTCTCTACAGTGGGTGGTTTGCCCACTGTACCATCCTGCGGAGTGCAAAGCCACAGTCTCTCAAGTCCCTACAGTGGGTGGTTTGCCCACTGCTGCATCCTGGGGAGTACAAAGCCACAGTCTCTCAAGTCTCTGCAGTGGGTGGTTTGCCCACTGTACCATCCTGGGGAGTGCAAAGCCACAGTCTCTCAAGTCCCTACAGTGGGTGGTTTGCCCACTGCTGCATCCTGGGAAGTGCAAAGCCACAGTCTCTCAAGTCTCTACAGTGGGTGGTTTGCCCACTGTACCATCCTGGGGAGTGCAAAGCCACAGACTCACAAGTCTCTACAGTGGGTGGTTTGCCCACTGTACCATCCTGGGGAGTGCAAAGCCAAAGTCTATCAAGTCTCTACAGTGGGTGGTTTGCCCACTGCTGCATCCTGGGGAGTGCAAAGCCATAGTCTCTCAAGTCTCTACAGTGGGTGGTTTGCCCACTGTACCATCCTGGGGAGTGAAAAGCCACAGTCTCTCAAGTGGATAACAGTCTCCACTGGTTCTGGAGGAGGACTGGTGCCCAGACTGCTTCATCCTGTGCAGGACAGAGGTAGTGGATGCATGTCTCCACTGGTTCTGGAGGGGGACTGGTGCCCAGAGTGCTTCATCCTGTGCAGGACAGAGGTAGTGGATGCATGTCTCCACTGGTTCTGGAGGGGGACTGGTGCCCAGAGTGCTTCATCCTGCCAAGGACAGAGGTAGTGGATGCATGTCTCCACTGGTTCTGGAGTGGGACTGGTGCCCAGAGTGCTTCATCCTGTGCAGGACAGAGGTAGTGGATGCATGTCTCCACTGGTTCTGGAGGGGGACTGGTGCCCAGAGTGCATCACTCACCCCGTGACGGTCCCAGTTGCATCACTGCCCTTGCCGCTCATGGGCTAGCGGTGCTTGACTTGGCTGCCCTTTCCCTGTTCAGCGGTGCTTGACTTGGCGGTCCTTGCCCTGTTCAGCAGTGCTTGACTTGGCGGTCCTTGCCCTGTTCAGCGGTGCTTGCCCTGTTCATTGGTGCTTGCCTTGGCGGTCCTTGCCCTGTTCAGCGGTGCTTGACTTGCCGGTCCTTGCCCTGTTGAGCGGTGCTTGACTTGCCGGTCCTTCATTGCCCTGCTGTGCTGGGGCTGGCGGTCCTTCATTGGTCAGATGGGCAGTGGCTGGCGGGGCCCTCCTGGGCAGCTGGGCTGTGGCTGGCGGCTGTGGCTGGCGGGCCCTCCTGGGCAGCTGGGCTGTGGCTGGCGGGGCCCTCTGGGCAGCTGGGCTGTGGCTGGTGGGGTCCTCCTGGACAGCGACGATGGGGCTGGTGGTGGCGTCCTGGGCAGTGACGATGGGGCTGGCGGTGGCGTCCTGGCCAGCGGGGATGATGGCGGTCTTCTCCGCCGTGATGTTCCTCCCAAACTTTGCGGCTTTCTTCTGCCCCTTCCCCACCTTGGGAGGAGTCACAGCTGAGTCCACCCTCCCCTCGGGACCCCTGTGAGCGGCTTGGGTGGCTGGAGTCTTCCCCCTCTCCTGCCGGGCACTGGCCAACTTCTGGTGCTTCACAGGGGGGGGACGGGCTGTGCTCTGGCTACGTGACACACTGGCTGGCCTGGTGGCCGGTGCACTCCACATACCTGTGACAACAGGCACCACTGGTCCCGGAGATTTTGTGGCTGAGGTGCTAGTACGGGACCTATGAGATGGACAGGGGGGTGGGAAATAGGTTAAGTGTGGACAGGAAAAGTTGTTTGGAGACACTGGGACGGGTAGCTGGAGGGGGTTTGGGAGTGGAGGAAGAGGTGGTGGTTGTAGGAGGTGTAACTTTTGTGGCTTTGGGTGCAGGTGCATGCGCTGGAGGCTGTTGTGAGGTGGATGTATGTTGGGTGGGTGTGTGCCTGTGTTTGTGTATCTTGGGAGGGGGCATCACAGACACACTGGGAGAGGGCACAGGGGACGTGTGAATGGTAGTGGGGGTGGTGACTGCACGTGAGTGGGGTGTGGTGGTGGGTGTGCTGGTGCAGGATGTAGTGGCTGTAGTGGTAGTGCATGCACGTGTGAGTGTAGACGAGACTGGGAGGGAGGAGGGAAACAAGGAGGAGGGGGAAACAGTGGAGGCAGTGGATGTTGTTGTGTCTGTATGTGTGTGATGCTTGCGTGAGTGCCTGTGGGATGTGTGGTGCCTATGTTTGCCTGAGCTTCCCTTGTGTGGTGAGGTGTGTGCAGGATGGTCCGATGGTGTGCTTGGGATAGGCAGAGGTACAGGGGATTGGGT
This sequence comes from Pleurodeles waltl, assembly GCF_031143425.1. Taxonomy (NCBI): domain Eukaryota; kingdom Metazoa; phylum Chordata; class Amphibia; order Caudata; family Salamandridae; genus Pleurodeles; species Pleurodeles waltl. The sequence goes on from NC_090449.1 coordinate 633,904,858, forward strand.
CTGGGTGGAGGAAGTTGGAGGGGGGAGGCTAGACACAGGGACAATGGCTGCCATCAGTGCTGAGGCCAGAGAAAGGTTCGATGAAGGGCAGCCTGACCAGAATGAATGCCCTCCAGGAATGCATTGGTTTGTTGCAACTCCCTTTCTACACCCTGGATGGCATTCAAAATGGTAGACTGCCCAACAGTGAGGGACCTGAGGAGGTCAATGGCCTCTTCACTGGGGGCAGTAGAAGTGACAGGGGCAGGGGCTGAGGTGCCTGGGGCGAAGGTGATGCCCACCTTCCTGGGTGAGCGGGCACGGGGCACACGCTGAGGGGCTGATGGGAGGGCGGTGCTGGTAGGGGCGGTGGCGGCTGTACCTGTAGTAGTGGGGGGCACAGATGTTGCCACCACCACAATGGAGCTCCCATCGGAGGCTGAGTCCGTGTCGCTGGTTTCAGCTCCTGTGACCGCCGTGGTGCTCCCCTCACCCTCCGTCCCACTGGTGTATTCAGAGTCCGTAGTGTGGCCCTCCATGGCCATGTGGGACGCAGCTCCCTCGTGCTCCGGTGCCACTGCTCCTCCGCCTGATGATGCTAATGCACACAAGAAGAGGGAGACCGCAAAAAAGGGGAGGGAAACAGAAGAAAGACAGGTTGAGTGCATGGCTTACCGCTACCGTTGGCGGACAAGACAGACACAGCAGACCCCTGCACTACGTCGCGCTGTTGGGCTCTACAGTGCATTTCCTGGGAAATGGCCTACAAGGCTATGGACAAAATCTGCACACATAGATGACACAGGTGCATGAATACCTGTACTTGGCACTGTACAGAGGTGGGGTGGGGGGCAACAGGGCCATGCCTTACGAATGGGCCTAGCCTACGGAACTCGCCCTGGCCTAGGGAAACCCAGAGCCCTCCTCCCCCACCCAGACCCCTCCACTGCACGCAAAGTCAGCTGAATGAGAGTGTACTCACCCCCTTGTGTCTGCTGTGATGCCCTCAAGCGCCCATCCAACTCCGGGTAGGCCACCACCAGGATCCGGAACATCAGGGGGGTCATGGTTCGACGGGCACCCCTCCCACGTTGGGAGGCCATCCCCAGCTGAGCCTCTGCCGCATTCTTGCTCCAGCGGCGAATGTCCTCCCATCTCTTCCGGCAGTGGGTGCTCCGTCTGTGGTGGACCCCCAGGGTCCGGACGTCCTCGGCGATGGCACGCCAAATATCCTTCTTCTGGTGGGCGCTGACCTACATGAAATGTACAGGGGAAGAAGAGTAGTCATTACCAACTGCGCCGTCAAAGTGAGTGGCCCCCATCCCTACCCTTGCCATGTGGCACATGCACCCACTGTCTTTCATGCACTCAGAACTCTGCCCTATTCCTTCTTACAACCAGCCCTCTCCACACAGGCATAGCCCATACAACATGCCCCCTGTGTATTTACCTGTTGGTCTGGAGGACCGTAGAGTAGCGTGTACTGGGGGAGGACCCCGTCAACGAGCTTTTCCAACTCCTCCGAGGTGATGGCAGGGGCCCTTTCCCCAGACGCACGAGCCATTGTCTCTTCCAGACCGAGGTCACAGTAGCACTTGCAGAGTGGGTCCTCTCCTGTCGAAGATCAGTTATCGAGTGATTCAACAGCTAGAAAATGGCGGTCGCGTCCGCAGCGGTCAAGTCCGCGGCGGTGCGTACCATCACCGCAGACGTACATCGTCATTGGCTCCTGGGACCCATAGGGTCCAATTTTAACCAATGCAGCTTGCGCCACGGTCTTTGATCGCCCACCGTGACGGTGTACAACACCACAAAGTTACCTCACATCCCATTGTCCCACTTTACAGGTCAGGCAGCCGCCATTTCAGGGGCCCATATGGCCTAATTACCAACTGTGTCACACATACCTAGGCCTACTCTCAACACACATACAGGCCAGATTTTGTATATGAATCGTGTTCTGTGTAGACTGTGGGTACATACCTCTGACTTGTTTGACTCTCTGGTCGCTGTTGTCCTTCATAGGAACCGTCCGTTGGGACATGTGAGGAGATGGCAGAATCCTCTGGTGTACCGACCGCTGGTAGACCTGTCGACAATGGAGGAAAGAAATCTGATAATCACCTACAGGTTTGACCGTGCCACAATCCAGGAACTGTGTACCCAGTTGGAGCCAGACCTGATGTCAGCAATCCGCCATCCCACAGGAATCCCCCCTCAAGTGCAGGTGCTATCAGTGCTCCATTTTCTTGCAAGTGGGTCTTTTCAAACAACTGTGGCCATGGCATCAGGGATGTCCCAGCCTAGGTTTTCCAACGTATTGTCCAGAGTGTTGTCTGCCCTGCTGAAACACATGCAGAGCTACATCGTTTTCCCTCAGGTGGAGGACTTGCCTACAGTGAAAGGTGACTTCTATGCCCTTGGACATATCCCCAACATCATAGGTGCCATTGATGGGACCCATGTGGCTTTGGTCCCCCCCACAGGAGTGAACAGGTGTACCGGAACCAGAAGAGTTATCATTCCATGAATGTACAGATGGTATGTTTGGCCGACCAGTACATCTCCCATGTGAATGCCATGTTCCCTGGCTCAGTGCATGACGCCTACATCATGCGGAATAGCAGCATCCCTTATGTGATGGGTCAACTCCAGATGCACCGTGTGTGGCTATTAGGTGACTCTGGTTACCCCAACCTGTCATGGCGACTGACCCCAGTGAGGAATCCCAGGACCAGGGCAGAGGAACGCTACAATGTGGCCCATGGGCATACTAGGAGGGTGTTCGAACGGACCTTCGGCCTCCGGAAGGACAGGTTTAGGTGCCTTCATATGACAGGTATATCCCTATTCTACTCACCAAAGAAGGTATGCCAGATCATCGTGGCCTGCTGTATGCTTCATAACTTGGCTTTGCGACAACAGGTGCCTTTTCTGCAGGCAGATGGTCCAGATGGCGGTGTTGTGGCAGATGTGGAGCCTGTGGACAGTGATGAGGAGGAAGCAGAGGAAGAAGACATTGACAACAGGGACTCAGTCATCCAGCAATATTTCCAGTGAAACACAGGTGAGAATACATTCCTGCCTACTACAAGTACTTTTACACTTCTACCTCTATCCTGTCTGTCGATTTCACCCAGTGTATGGTCACTGAGTTGTCACTTTCCCTTACGGTTTCACAGGTGTTGGTCCCAATGTGTGTCATCTGCTTAGATTCCTCATGGACTAGAGCTGTGTGACATAGGTATGTTGACATTACTATTTCGTGAAAATGTTGTCACTGTAATTGCAAATACACTATTTCAAAATCACAGACAGACTCCAGATCTTTTGGTGCTTTAGGTGTGTTTATTTACATACAAAATATTGGAGGGAGAAGTTAAATGGTGAGGGGTGATGGCGGAGGAGTGTCCATGGCAGAGTCCAGTCTATTTGTCTCATAGGTGCATTGCCCATATGGGCATAGGAAGTGGAGCTAGGGCAGTTTCAATATGGACAGGCTGACAAAGTGGGACAGTGGGATGACAATCAGGGTGGTCTCATTTCTTGGTGGGGGTCTTGGCATTGTGCTCTATCTTGTTCCTGGATCTCAGGGACCGTTTGCGGGGTGGTTCTCCGTCTGCAGGGGGTGGGGTGCTGGTGTGGTGGTCCTGTGGTGGTGCCTTCTGTCCACTAGCGCCGGCGGAGGTGGTGGGCAGGTTATCGTCCATGCTAGTGTCAGGGGCCCCTTGTAGTGCCACAGTGTCCCTCCTGGTGTTGATTATTTCCTTCATTACCCCTACGATGGTGCCCAGGGCGGAGATGATGGTTATGACTTCCTGCCTGAACCCCAAGTACTGTTCCTCCTGCATGCACTGGGTCTCCTGAAACTTGGCCAGGACTGTTGCCATCGTCTCCTGGGAGTGGTGGTATGCTCCCATGATGGAGGAGAGGGCCTCGTGGAGAGTGGGTTCCCTTGGCCTGTCCGCCCCCTGTCGCACAGCAGCCCTCCCAGTTCCTGTGTGTTCCTGGGCCTCCGTCCTCTGGACCGTGTGGCCACTGCCACTCCCACCGGGTCCCTGTTGTTGGGGTGGTGGGTTATCCTGGGTTCCCTGTAGTGGTGGACACACAGCTGATTGACGTGTCCTGGGGACGGAGGTATTGCCCCGCTGGGTGGGTGCTGTGCTGGTGTTTCCAGAGGGGGAAGGTCTGTGGTGGCCTGTGCCTGTGTGAGGGGAACCGACTGTCCCGAGGCCCACGATGGTCCGGGCTGGTCATCTAGATCCAGTTGGACAGAGCTGCTGTCATCACTGTGGGCCTCTTCTGTGGGTGGGGTGGAGATGTCTTGACCCTCCTGTCTGGTGACGTTGGGTAGTGGTCCTGCAGAGGTGGAAAAGCATGATTATTGCATCTGTGTGTGTCATGGTGTGCAATGGGTGGGTGAGCGTGTACCCCAGTGCTGGCATTCCTGTGTTGGGGCTTGTGTGATGATGGTTTAGGGAAGTGTACAGGTATGTGCAGTGGGCATACTTTAGTGATGGGTGTCCATGCGTTGTTGTTGCATGCAGGGCTTGGTGTTGGAATGTGTGGTTTGTGATATTGGTACATTTGTGAGGAGTTGGAGTGATAGGGGTGGGTGCGAGGGTGGGGGTATGTGATAGCATGCAGGTAGGGTGGAGGATATGGTAGTTAAAGGTTTGACTTACCAGAGTCCATTCCTCCACCGACTCCTGCGAGGCCCTCAGGATGCAGAATCGCCAAGACCTGCTCCTCCCATGTTGTTAGTTGTGGGTGAGGAGGTGGGGGTCCGCTGCCAGTCCGCTGAACCGCCTGGTGGTGTCTTGAGACCATGGAACGCACCTTCCCCCGTAGGTCATTTCACCTCTTCCTGATGTCGTCCCGATTTCTTGGGTGTTGTCCCACTGCATTGACCCTGTCGACTATTCTTCGCCATAGCTCCATCTTCCTTGCAATAGAGGTGTGCTGCACCTGTGCTCCAAATAGCTGTGGCTCTACCCGGACGATTTCCTCCACCATGACCCTGAGCTCCTCCTCCGAAAACCTGGGGTGTCTTCGCTGTGCCATGGGGTGGTGTAGGTGATGCGTGGGGTGGTGTGTGTGGTGATAAGTGTGGTGATTTGTAGTGGTGTGTTGTGTGAGGTGCGTGGAAGTTGTGTGGGTGATGGTGTTATGTGCCTGTGGATGCTGTTGTACTTGCTGGTGGTGTCTCTCTCTGTGCTTCGTTCTTGATTTTTGGTCGCAGGGGTTTGTGGGTGATGTGGGTGTGTGTTTTATATTGTATTGGATGTGTGGGAGTGGTGTGTGTATGTGTATCAGGTGTGTGTATTTCAAATTGTCCAATGTGGCGGTGTTTTGTAGAAGTGTGTATATTTTGAGCGCGGCGGTGTGTACCGCCAATGGAATACCGCAGTTGAAAGACCGCCGTGTGGATTCGTGTGTCGTGATAGTGTGGGTGTATTTCTGTTGGCGTGACGGTGGAGGTTTTGTTATCGCCAGTTTATCACTGACCTTTGGTGTGACGGACCTGTGTGGGTGTCTGGATTTTGGAGGATTTCGAGATGTGGGTCATAATAGCTGTGGCGGAATTCCGCGGCCGCGGCGGTGTGTTGGTGGTCTTCTGCACGTCGGTAAGCGGCTTTTACCGCCAATGTTGTAATGATCCCCTATATGCGGTGTTGTCACCTATTGGTTGCTCATTGCACACCTTGATGGGGCACATAAAACTCCACAACTTGTGTTAACACACCAGATGCCAGCTTTATATACTCCAGTGTCATCACATCTGAAAGAAGCAAAATCATGACTGAGTGGGCATGCATGGCAACCCATGACGGTGCAGGATAGCTAATGGTGGGGAAAATGAATCTCGATCCAGTTTCCTAGCTGGAGGATGTTAGTAAAGTGAAGAATGTGTGGGAACCACCAGAAATATTGTTACCAGGGGTAAATATTGTTTCTTACATCATTTGTTTGTGAGTCTTGTTATGTGTGAAGGATGGCTTTGAATTGGGAATTTGAATATCTTCACAGTGTTGTGGTTTTGCTTATTCATATGCAGAGATTCCAGACCGTGTCTTTCTTTCTGTACCTTGTGTTAAATTCTGGTTCCATTATTCTGTTGTGTCCTTCCTATATCCATGGGACTTTGACCACCATAGGATGTATCAAGGTTTAAAAACTGTGACATACAAGAGCCAGTGGTTTCTGACAGTTGACCAACTTCAAAGGCTATCTCACAGGTGGAGCTTTGATACAAGAGCCACTTAAAAACAGTTCATTGATAAAGTAGTATTTAGAGAGAAACAAATGTCACAATATGTATTTACTAACTATTGTGAATGGCAAAAAAGCAACATTATCTCAACTAGGACCAAAGATAGACAACAACTTGCTCCCAAATTAGAGTTCTTTCTTTTAAGTTGGCACAACAATCTTTTGTATTATTTCATCCTTTTGTAATTAGTTTTTATTTGAGAGCAATTCCAGTTTTAGTAGCTTTCTGTTTTTAACTTTGTTTTTTTTTAATGTTTACAATTCTATACATCCATAGATACTTTCAGTGGTTACTGCCATGCATTCATAGTTTGACCACATGCTTGTAATTTCAGTTGCAATATATTTTTGCAAGGCTTTTAAGTTATGCTAACACCCTTTTTGTCAAAAAGAGCTGTTTTTACGTGCCAGGGGCAATATCACGAGCGTGTTGATCATCACCTGCACCAATGGCATTGTTCCCTTTGGCAACAACACCAACAGAAGGTCTACCAAGCAAGTTAGCTGATACACTGAAGACCTCAGAACCACTAAACTACACTGTAAACAACTAGAAAAGAGATGCTGCAGCAGCAAGGACATGACCGACAAGACTCCATTCAAGACAGCCCTCAACCTCTAACACAGGCAGTTAAGAAAATCAAAGAAAAGGCCTCACACTTTCAATCAAGCTCCAGTAACAGAAAATAACTCTTCAACATCATCAAGGAATTCTACAACCCCCCAGCTGCAAGAAACAGCATTACCCCTTCACAGGAAGTCTGTGACAACCTTGCAAACGTCTTACATGGCAAGGTCATCAACAACTACAGAAACTTGAAGCCCTAGCCCAAGGCCACCAACATCTTCAAGCAACACAATGACCCTGCTACTACAACAGACATCCAACAAGCTGAATGGGGCCAACTCATCCTACAGGACTCAGCCTCCATCATTAACTCAGTCCACCCAGGGGCCACAACCAACCCATGCCCTCACCACATTTTCAACCTAGTCAAATCCAGAATCAGCCATACACTCACCAACTTGTTCAACACCACAATTGCTACGGTCATCTTCCCATAGGAAGCAAATATCAGAACTCAATGCCCTACTAAAGAAACCATTGGCAGACCCCAGCAAACTCAAAAACTACCAACCGATCTCCCTGCCCTCGTTCTGGGCCAAGGTATTAGAAAAATAAATAAACCAACATCTATCCTCACATCAGGAATAGAACCGCCTACTTGACTCTTCCCAATCCAGATCGCGCAGCAACCACCAAATCGAGACAGTCCTCATCAAGGCTACCGGCTATAGTAGCCTGCATGATTTAGAATGGAACCTTTCTGGCTCCTCAAGGACTGTGTATGAGTGTGCCATAATCGCTAGAATAGAATGTATTGAAAGCTTAGTTTAGAATGTTGGAGTACACCGAGAACAATAAAGACATTTGATTTACAGCTCTGTGTGTTGCCTAGTTATTCAGCAGGTACCAGGGTGCAGAAAAAGCTACAACTGGAGGAGAGATAGGGGATAAGTAACCCGAAGAAGAAAGTGTTCTCCTAGAGAGTTTGCCTTGGTCCAACCAAAATACTTGTAAGTGCCACGTGTGGCTTCAGTCGAAGTGCTGAGTCGACTATTGACATATGTGGAGTCAAAGCTCAACTCCAGCCAGATTGAGGTGTGTGAGTGTAAAGAGAGCTTCACGAAAAGTGTACTCATCATTGGTCAAGAAACTAAATACAAGATCCTAAAAAGTTTTTAAAAGGCTGCCATGCAAAATAAAGTTATACAGTATAAGCAGCGTTAATGCTGAAGGCAGATTCAACCAGGTTTACAAAGCACAGTTGAAGACAATTGTCAGATAACAAATAGCGTTGCAAGGCAGAGACATTACAAATTGAAGTGTAACAAGAATAATTTAGGTAACTTACCAAGCCTGCTAAAGAGAGTCATGTCACAGCAGTCACTGAAGTGGCTTAAGGCGAAGTGCTCCTGGTTGTGCTTACAGAGCGCTCTGTACCAGAAGTGGTTGCTCATCACGCTACCAAGTGGGGCTCAGAACAACTTCATCGGCTTTTCAAGAGCACAAAGAATGAAGGCAACAATTGGATCTGTGAAGCTTGGGGATGGCGACTAAGAAAGAAGATGCCATTCCCATTAACAATAAAGACAATCCTGAGACTCACACATCAAAAGCTTTTAAACAAGATTTGCAGCATCAGGGTGCCTGCTAATCTCAATGTCAGTAACTTCCACACTGGTGTACAATGCTGCCGCCTTCCTCAATCCACCACCACTCTTTGACACTGCCAAAAAGTAAAACATTGGCAATAGATGTACTGCATGGACAGAGACATTTGTAGATTTCATAGGTGCACTTGAAGAGACTGATAACAGGAAAATAATCAAACATATCAAAACTCTTGCTGGTAATGATGTGAAAGAAGTCATAAAGAAAATGCCAAGAACTGACAAAGTCACACTACTGTCCGATTTAGAATTTGTTGAATCTCAAATGTAATCTGGTCCCAAATGTTGACTATGAACGATATGTTTTCAGTCAAGAACATTAAAGAATAAACAAAACAATAGATGAATTTGTGGAAAGACTCAACACGCTCATCAAACACTAATTTAATTAATGATGAATAAACCCTGCGGCGTACAGAGATCATGGATGCTTGTCCATTTCATTTAGATGATGAATGCTGAGAGAAACTCTTAGTCTTCAGCGAGTATTGATGGCTCCCAGAGCTGAGGAATGTGCTGAGAGACAAGCTGCCAACATGGGGGCTGGAGATGCCCAGAGCAAGTCAGTCATGAGTGTGAAAAGTAATTTGAAACAAAAGACTAAAGGACACAAAGTGATGTCTACAAGCAAAAAGAAGTTGTGTTTCAGGTGTGGTTTTGCATTCCACAGAAAGAAAAGTGTCCTGCCACTGGCCAGATATGCAAAGGCTATGGTGTTGAGGTGCAGATATGCAAAGGCTCTGATGTAGAGTACCCTTTTGTGATGATCTGCAGAGCAAAGGAAAAAGTAAATGCGTCATGGAGTGAAGACAAAATGTCCATCGGAACATTCCAGAAGCAATGGTTGACGTGCAACCAAGGGGCAACATCAGTTGAGACAAAATATACTAAACAGAGTTGATCATCATCTAAATCATTGTCAAACAGTTCTTCTGCCTCAATATTAAGTGAAAGTGAAGAAAGTAGTTGTGCCATGTAAATGCTTACCTCAGAAAAATGTGCACATTTAGTACTGGTCGCTTGTGAGGAGAAAAGCCTGTCAAAGAAAAGTTGACATGTCAAAATAACAAAATAATACAAAGACTGTTCAACGATTGCTTTGGAAATAAATGGATGTTCAATACCTCCCATTATAGATAGTGGTGCCTTGATAAATATAAAGCCTGAAGAAAAGTACAATGAATTGTGTCTGTTACCGTGGCCTATGCCATCAAAGATATAAGTGTACACTTGGACTGCATCAACATCCATGAAGAGTCGAAGTTCATTGATAGCGACAGTGAAACACAAGAAACAAAAGTACCAGCACCAATCCATGTGCTTCAAGGTACAGCGGCAAGTGCATGCTTGCTCAATTTCAACACAGCTGCTGACGTGACTGATTTCAGTGAATTACAATATAAATGCTCATCACAAAATAGTAAGTCTACTTCCTTCATTGTTTCATGCTTTAGCTAAAAATTACCATGGTAAATCTGTGGAATAATGAGGATGTCCGTCCTGTTGCTCAGAGACATCAATAAGTTGCTCTTCATTTACAAGAAGCTGTTGAAAAATAACTTGAATCATTACTTAAGCATAACATATTGAACGTTCCACTAGTCCAGTGCTATGGGTTTCTCCCATAGTAGTAGTGCCTAAAAAGGACCATGAAGAAGCTGTGCGCATTTGTGTTGACATGTGTCAGGTGAGCAAAGCGATTGAACTACATCCCAGGGTGCACATGGCTGACATGAAGATGCAACTGAATGGTGCCAAAGTCTTCTCTAAACTTTATTTGAATAAAGATTATCATCAGTTAGAGATTGAAGAAAGCTGCAGATATACTATACATATTGGTTTGTTTAGATAAAAGATACTTAGCTTTGGTGTGTCATCGGCTGCAGAACTTTTCCAAGATGTCATATGACATGTCATTCAACCCGTTGTAACTGCATTCAACTATAGCAATGACATATTAGCATTTGGAGCTACACAGAAGGAGCCTTACACAAGTATGTCAATGATGCAAGTTTGACTTTAAACTCAGACAAGTGTGAGTTCAAGAGAACAAAGTTGAAGTTCTTTGGCCATATCTTTTTGGATGGGGCATGATGCCTAATCCTGCAAAAGTAGAAGTTTTACACATGCTGAAACTCCCCAAGATGTTTCCATGCTATGCTTTTTTCTTGGAATGGCCAGTTATTGTTCAAGAAACATAAACAACGTTGCCATGATTAGTGCTACATTATGACAATTATTGAAGAAAAATGTTTCTTTCAAATGGTCAGAAGAATGTGAAAAACGTTTTAAGAGGATGAAAATATGACATTGAAATCGCTAGAAAAATGGCGCACTTCCACCGAAGCTTCATACAGAGATTGTGGTTGTTGCCAGCCCTGTTGGGTTAGGTGCTATACTTGCACAGCATAGTGGACTCCCAGATGTTAAATGAAATACTGTGGCCTGTGTTAGTGGAAGTTTGTCTCAAACAGAACATGCTTACTCACATCCTGAGAAAGAAAGTTTAGCTGTAGTATGGGCTTGTAAACATTTCCATGTATTCTTGTATAGAAAGCCTTTTATGCTGGTAACTGATATCAAGCTTTGCTGACCATCTTCAGCAATCCAAAAGCCAAGATGCCTCCTCGAATTGAACAATAGGGATTGCAACTGCAAGAGTATGATTATACAATTGTGCATCGACCAGTAAAGAATCAAAATCCTGCTGACTACTTTTCAAGAGTGCCTATTCAAGGTCATGGTGCTCCATCCAGGCTGAGGCCTACATCAATTTCATTGTCAAGTCAAGTACACCAGCTGCGGTATTGTTAGCACAGATTGTCAATGCTATGAATCATGATAGTGACCTGCTGAAATTAAAAGATATAATTTCAGTCATCAAATAAGCATATTGGACCCCTCAGCAATGATGATAAATATCAAAAGTATATAAAAGAAGAATGCTAAAGAGAGCTCTCTGATCCCGAGTTTGGTATCCATACGTAGATGAAAGAGTTGAAAAGAAACTCAAGGCTTGTCACATATGCAATTGCCTGACAATTACAGCTACTCAAAATACTCTAATCATGTCAGAACTCCGTGAACATGCCTGGGAGAGAATAGTCATTTATTCATTTGGTCCACATAATAATGGACATAATTTAATGGTGATTGTAGATGAACATTCTTGTTTTTCTTTGAATGAAGATCTTTCATCCACAAGACATGAGTAAGTAATTGAAAAACCTGATAGCTTCTTTGGCACATGGGCATACCAGTGCTTGTAAAGTCTGACAATGATTCACCCATCAACAGTAAAGAAGTTAAAAAAATTCTAGAGCATTTGAACATAAAGCATCAAAAGATCACACCCGTAAGGCCAATGGACTTGTTGAGAGGTTTGTGAGTAGGCTGAAGAAAGCAGTACTGCATGCAACTCTTGAAAAGCTCAGTTTAAAACTTGTATTAATTTCTACTTTGCTCTACACCCACTCGACCACAGCTGAAAGTCTTGCAACTTTGATGTTTGGGAGAGCAGTGGTAACCAAGTTACCTCAATAGACTACAGAAAGAGATAATAGTGAAAACATGATTCATACAAGGGACTTGGCTCAAAAACAGAAAATGAAAGTGAATGCAGGCAAGAGATGACATGCAAAAGAACTTGCCGAAAAGGAGATTTGGTGATCCCTCAACATTACGCAAAAGAAAATCTGATGTTCCTTACAATGTTCAACCTTTCCAAATAGTGTCTACTAAAGGACACATGGTGACTACCCAACACCCTGGGAAGTGTATTACCATAGACTCTTCTAATTTCAGTAATTCTTTTCATCCATCTTCAACTTGAGATGGTGACAGAAAGACTGATTCTGACATTTCAGTGACTATTGCTGATTCCTTACCATCTTTAGAAACTTTCGACATTGAAGATGACAGTTTATAGCTTTCAGTAACCAGATCCGGTTGACTGATCAAAGCACTAAGAAGGTTAATTGAAGAGATATAGGCCCAGATTTAAGAGGGCCTAGTGTCTCCTTCCACCACATTAGCTTCATTTTTTATGATGCTAATGTGGCCCAACAAGGACAAACTCCATGTGCCATATTTACAAAGTGGCACAGTGCATGCCTGTGGCAGGCATAATGTGAGAAAGGGGGATGTTCCATAACGTCAAATGTTTTGATGCTGTCACCCCTACTCTGTTCCACGGTGCACTGTACATTAAATACGATATAGTGCACACATGGTGGCGGTAGGGGGCGCTAAAGGGTGCATGAAAAGTGGCACTGCATTGGATGCATCTGTGCACCTGTTTTTATGTGGTTCCACTGTCACATGTGCATGCATTTAACATGAAATTTCTCTGAGTTAGTCTAAGAACTACAGACAGCATACTCAAAAACAGGAATCAACTGCTCACTATTTCCAAGTTATGCTGTTTGCAGCTAGTCCACCAACTCAGAGAAATTCCAAGCTAATGTTATTCCCTTTCAACAGTACAGTGACATGGAACAGGTCCACCGCTGTGGGATCAAAACCATTCATAATATGGGCCCTTGTGACCAGTGACAATGAGGAAGCAAAGGAGCATGGAATACAAGCGCTAGGAGAAGTAGAAGGAGTGCTCTAGCAAGGTTTTGGTAAAGAATACTTTCAAATACACATGATTCCAAATACAAATATGATTATTGTGAACCCATTCATACTTATGCAAGCATGTACACCATCATTAATGGTAAAAATAAATCTAACACACGTAAAAAGTAATGTGCCTAAATAATGAGAAAATGAAATACATTGAATTCATTAACATTAATTCATGTGCAGCAGGGTCTGTAATCATTAAAGGCTTGAACAATCTAAACAAGTGCTAATTCCTTTGGAATTAGTTAAATATTATTGTCATATAAATAATAGGATTACACACAGTTAACAGATAATAATGTAATAGATGACAGAATGTTTGAAGAATATCTAAATATTTAAATGTCAGCAATATTTTTGAGTGGCAAGGGGAACCTTTGGGAATGAATCCTGATGGTTAGGATTTGCCCAGCAACAAAGAGAGATGAAGTGGGCTAAAAAGTGTTACCTGTGAACTTAGTAGCTTGAAAGCAACAAAAATGCCCAGGGTCATGTTACAAAAAATTCCTCGGGACAAAAAGAGTATTTACACCCATTTTGGTACCCCTAGAAGACTTTCGTAGTAAAGAAAAGACCATATGCACCTGTGTGACTCCTTCTGTAATGTTGATTGTGTGGGTGAACATTTTGCACCCACATGATCCCAATGTGGCATAGTTCATAGAAATATAGCAACACATTTGCCTCTGTGCTCATGTCACATTACAGACACAGGTTCGGAAGCAAATACCCTGACAGAAGGTTCACTGTTTGGGCACCCCATGTGGGTCGGAACATAGACCCCTCAGGACGCCTCACAGGAGGTAAGAATGGGAGGCACAGTGATCCCTTGCAGTTATCGCCCTGAAGACAGGTGCAGGCACAAACTGCACCTGCCTGAGAGAGGATCTCTGGTCTTCCTTAATCTGTTGCCTCTCTTCATTTTAAGATGGACCAGCAATTTCAAATTGCTGCTTCTGTCACCATCTGCAAAATGCTTCTCACCTTTGACTGAAGGATTTGAAAGAGCACCAGGTCTTCTGCTGGTTCTGGACTGACCAAGATAAGGGCGACTCTTTCTAGTAGCCACGGTACTGCTTGACAAAAAATGCCTAAGCAGACCATACCCTACAGAAGGAGCCCTAGAGGAAAAAAAAAAAAAAATGTGGGAAAAACCTCAAAACAGGAACCCCTGAAAACGAGGAAAAAACAAGAGTGAAAAAAGGAAAAAATTGGAAAAGTCACAATCAGAGCAATAGGAACTGGAGAAAACATGATGAACAGGCGCAAGGATCACCACCAAGAGGAAGTATTTGCAGCGCAAAGAAGATCAGGACTGATTGACGTTTATACTAGGAGACAGGAAGTGACAACACAGGAAAAGAAAGCAACACCATCTTGGATTGGGAAAGGCTCATAGAAAAGAATAGGAAAAAAGGTAACAGTGTAACAGAAAAAAGTATGCTGGGGAAAAAAGGAACATAAAGAAGACAATATGGAAACCAGAAGAAAAAAAAGGCAAAGTGCACAGAGAAAAGAAGAAAAGAAAGAAAAAGAAAACAAGAGGAGTCCCCCATCACCAAGCAAGAAGAAATGTCAAGGAAACAGGTAAGAACGACGCGACCGGGAGCACGAAATGTGCTTCCCAAAATGTGCTGTCATAGTAGTGCAAAAACGCAGAGGACTGTTCTCCGATAATTGGAGCTGCAGCCCGACCACGGCTGGAAAAAGAGACTGTTAGACCTGACAGCCTTTGTGTGGTCACCCCTAACGTTTTGCCTGCCTCCCTCCACTTTTGAGATACTGTTTTTGCTGTTTTTTAGACTTTGCGTACTTTATCACTGCTAACCACTGCTAAAGTGCATATGCTCTCTACCTTTAAACATGGTAACATTGGATCAGACCCAATTGGGCTATTTAATTTACTTATACATCCCTAGTCGAGTGCACTATATGTGCCCAGGGCCTATAGATTAAAAGCTACTAGTGAGCCTGCAGCACTGATTGTGCCACCCACTTAGGTAGCCCATTAACCTTGTCTCAGGCCTGCCATTTCAAGGCCTGTGTGTGCAGTTTCACAGCCAATTCGACTTGGCGTTTAAAAGTACTTGCCAAGCCTAAAACTCCCCTTTTTCTACATATGTCACCCCCAAGGTGTGCCCTAGGTAATCCCTAGGGCAGGGTGCTGTCTAGTTAAAAGGCAGGACACGTACCTGTGTAGTTTACATGTCCTGGTAGTGTAAAACTCCTAAATTTGTTTTTACACTACTGTGAGGCCTGCTCCCTTCATAGGCTAACATTGGGACTGCCCTCATACATTGTTTGAGTGGTAGCTGCTGATCTGAAAGTAGTAGGATGGTCATATTTAGTATTGGCAGAATGGTAATACAAAATCCTGCTAACTGGTGAAGTTGGATTTAATCCATGTCTGACTGGGTTTACTTGACAGCTCCTTGTGCATTCACTCAGACACACACCAAACACAGAATACTCAGCCTCACTTGTATACATCTGCATTTTAAATGAGTCTTCCTGGGCTGGGAGGGTGGAGGGCCTGCTCTCACACAAAGGACCCCCTACTGGGACCCTGGCAGACAGGACTGAACTGAAAGGGGACCTGGTGCACTTCTAAGCGACTCTTTGAAGTCTCCCCCACTTCAAAGGCACATTTGGGTATAAAAACAGGGCCTCTGCCCCACCACCACAGACACTTCCTGGAGAAGAAACCTTTACCAGAACCTGCACCCTGACAAGAAGAACTGCCTGACTGCCCAAAGGACTCACCTGACTGCTTTCTGAAGAGGGCTGCTGCCTTGCTGTTGCCCTGCTCTCTTGCTGTACTGCAGAAGTGCTCTCCAACGGCTTGGATAGAGCTTGCCTCTTGGTCCCTGAAGTCTCAGGACCTAAAAGACTTCTCTCCTGCAGCTGAAATCCCCGTGCGGCAAAACTTCGATGCACCGCCTGGCAAGAACAACGCACAGCCTGCTCACGGTGAAATATTTGCTTCACGCCAAGACCGGAACGACGCAGCCCGACTTCACAACAGAAGATCGATGCAGTGCCAGTGACGTGACTGGAACGTCGACGCACAGCCCTACAAGATCGACGCAAGCTGAATCAGAACGACGTTGCCCGACTTCCTGAGAGGAATTGACGCATCGCCTGCCGTGCGGAAGACAATTCCACGCATCACCTACCGGAATTGACGCAGCCCCTGTGCCTTCCCTCCGCAGGCCTAGGATTCCATGCATCGTCCCTGGGGCATCTGAAAACCCTGCAACCCAAAGAGGATCCAAGTCCGCACACCGGAAATCAATGCAATGTCTTCCCAGCGTGGAAAATAACGACGCAAGTCCGTGTGCGAAGGGGCAAAACTGACGCTCACTCACCTCACCATTTTCCATGCACCTCCTACTCTGCGGTCCCTTGCAAGGATTTTTCAATGCAAACCAGGTACTTTGCCCTGTGAGAGACACTTGTTGATTCTAGGAGAACTTAAGACACTTTCTATTGCTCTTACAGTACTATTCTAACTCTAAAGACACTTGATATCACTTCCAGTGATATCCCTACATTTTCTTGTTTCATCTTTAATCGTTTTAACCTGCATGTATCCAGATAAATATTATATATTTTTCTAAACACTGTGTGGTGTATGTTTGTGGTGTTATATTGTGGTATTGTATGGTTTATTGCACAAATACTTTACTCATTGCCTTCTAAGTTAAGCCTGACTGCTCAGTGCCAAGCTACCAGAGGGTGGGCACAGAATAATTTGGATTGTGTGTGACTTACCCTGACTAGAGTGAGGGTCCTTGCTTGGACAGGGGGTAACCTGACTGCCAACCAAAGACCCCATTTCTAAGAGAGACGCTGCGGTTACGCGTGGCGTCACAGGTTCACCCTTTATTGCATCTGTACTGTGGGCAGCATATTGCTGTGTAATATGGTAAACTGTCCTTTCTGCACTGGGCACAACCCTGAGGATCCTCCAACAGCAGAGAATAATAGTATGCAATTTTAAATGACTGCACCTGGCCCACTATGAGAGGACATTGGATAGGCTTAACAATACCTTTCACTGGATGGCTTTGCTTGGTGATCCCTGCACTGCAGTCTAAGAGCCTGATTTAGACCTTGGCGGATGAGTTACTCTGTCTACCAAAATCTAAATCCCATTATATCAAATGGGATTTAGATTTCAGTAGACCGGATATCCGTCACTGTTGTGATGCAGTAACCCCTACACCAAGTTCTAAATCAGGCCCATAATCACAATTGACATATTTTTCATGTGGGAAAATGTTTCTTGCCTTGTTCCTAGTGTTGATGAGTTGTAAAGACAATTAAACTTAGTCTTTAGTGCACCTGTGTTGAGTAATATGATCATCTTCTTGATGCCCCCATGTTCTCAAGTTTTGGGAATCAGAGCAACATTTGCCGTGTGGCATAAGTGTGAACTTCTTAAAAGTGGCATCAAGTTTAGAAAGAGAGTGATTCCATTCAGACACACAGGTGGCACAGGTGGTACTACCAACCTGTTCTTTTACAGCCCATCTCATTACCTATCACAGGATGTCTAAGAGCCATTATCATCATGACACATGACATCACCTGGCACTGACTTCTCACCTAAAAGAGTTCTCATTTATATCTGGATGATCATAGAAAGTGCTAATTTCAAGACAATGCCACTCAAATTCCCATATGTATTAACTCTTGGTGACTAAGATTAATAGGTGTGCACCGACCCCCAATAACACTGGAGTAATTAAGAATATTGCCAGTGAAGATCATTTTACACACAAGTGATCTTCCACTGACCACTTTTCAGTCCGGAAAAGGACAGTTCCCGCAATTTCTGAACTGACTCATGATTTCTAGGGGGCACAGATTTGTGGGCACCACAGTGGAACGCTGTCAGGAAAATGGGCATGAGGATTTGTGTTGACAGAATGAAATGAACAAGGTGTGCTACATACTAGGGCTCGTAATTTCCCAATCTTATTTCTTTTCATCCTGGGTCTGATGAAGGTGTAAGTCTTTCCTCCAAGCTGAGGGCAATGACCTAAACAAAGGAGATGCATTAATGTTGTATTAGAAGTCCATGCTTGCATCAGGGGCTTCCCAAAACCTTGAACACAGGCTCAAAGCAGGCTGTTCATTAAAAGAGAAATTAAAGCATTTCACCTTGTTGTGCCACTCTAACGCCACCCCTGCGGTGATGTTGGATTTTGGTTCTGCCTCAGGTTTGTGAAAACTCATAAATCTGGTGCAGCATCAAAATACAACAGGTGTTGCTGTGGCACGCCGGCAGCAACACCCATTGCACGCCCCTTCCACGCAAAGTGCTGAGTGTGAAGGGGCCATATTTACAAGGTGGCATTAAGCCACAAAAAGTGGCTTAACTCTCCTTGTAAATACGGTGCAGTGAATAGCACCATTTCAGCGTCACTAACAGTGACAATCCGGTGGCGCTAGGAGCTCTTAAATATGCTCTTCAATGTTTTCAACATTTTTCTAAGGCAGGAAGGAGCTCAGAAAATAAATACATTTTTGGATCCTCACAAACTTTCATGGCATTCCCTGCTAATGTCCACTTCCCGCCCACAAGAGGTTTACTAAGAAGTAAACCTCTATGTGAATAAATCTCTTTAAATTTGTAAGAGAAAATTCAGTGAATGACTAAAGTTGTTTTACACTTGTTTAACAGTCTGTTCGCACATGTAAGTCAGAGTCACAAATGTAAATATCCTTTAAATGAGCTCTTGGGCTATTCAAGAGGTTCCACCTACTCTAAGAAAAGACATACACAGATGAGAAAAAAGTGCAACAGCTTTACCCTTCCATACCATACAGCCGGCACTCAACAGCTGTACCAGGATGTTGCCTCTGTTCCTTCCCTACAGTTTGAGCATTAGGTTGTTGAGGCTCATATTTGTCCTCTACAGTATGTGTTTAGATGCTGAGGTGATATTATTGACATGCGACTTATTTGTTGCAACTTCTAGAAGCCATTACGGTCAATAGTCTGTTAGAGAATCCCTGTATTACCCCTGTCAGTTTGGCCCTTCTGAAACGTTGGTAGGACTGGTTTAGTCAGTCCCATGTCATAGCTCTCTTCTCATGAAAGGTGTCAGGTGAATGAAGTCATTGAAAGACTGATGCTGCTGGAGAAGTGCCAGTCACTTCTCAAACATTCTTGACATGTGACTAAGGCCCCCATTATAACTTTGGCGGGCAAAAGTCATCCTGCCATCAGGCCACATGGACGGCCTGAACCTCGCTGGCCATAATTTGAGTTCCCAGCTGGGCCGGCAGTTGGAAACAGATTTTCCGCCCACCGGCCCAGCGGGGAACAGGGCCTTAACATTGCAGCCAGCTCCTAATGCAGCAGCACCTGTCGTGTATTCCACTGCCCATAATTCAGGCAGTGGTATGCACGAAGGAGCTGTGAATGTGGGCCTCTGCACTGCCCATGCAAAGTGCATGGGCATTATAGGGGCCCCCAGAGTCCTCTATTCCGCCAGCCAGGCTGGTGGATTACAACCGCCAGGATGGTGGTGTCAGCGGCTGGACTGTGGCTACTCTGACTTGGCCATCATGTGACGGTCAGACCGCCATGACCACGGCGGTCTGACCACCACCGTGGTCCAGAGTCATAATGACCCCCTAAGGTTAGTAAATTGACCATTGAAAATTGGTTATGAGTGGCACATAATGTAACATCACATAAGTAATGCTTAAACCATAGCTATGGTGGTCATGGTCGACTGTGTTTTGGCGATCGTACCGCCAACAGGCTGGCGGTACAATTTGCCATTTTTTGTCCGTGGCACAACGCCGGGACCGGTGGTTTCCCGCCATTTTTTTCCCTGAGGTTATAATCCACCAGGGCAGCGTAGCTTGCAGCGCTGCCCTGGGGATTATGACTCCCCTTCCCGCCAGCCTGTTCATGGCGGTAGAGACCACCATGGAAAGGCTGGCGGGAAGGGGAGTCGCGGGCCCCTGCACTGCCCATGCACCTGGCATGGGCAGTGCAGGGGCCCCCAGGTACAGCCCCACCCTGCTTTTCACTGTCTGTACAGCAGACAGTGAAAAACGCGACGGGTGTAGCTGCACCCATCGCACAGCCGCAACACCGCCGGCTCCATCAGGAGCCGGCTGCACTGTTACGACCGACACCCCCGATGGGCCGGTGGGTGGAAACTCTGATTCCGCCCTCCAGCCCAGCGGGGATGTTGTAATGCACACGGCGGGTTCAACCTTGGCGGGCAGCCTTCATCACCCGCCAAGGTTGTAATGAGGGCCATAATGTTAAACTTGAAAGAGCCTTTTGGTGAAAAAATAACTTCTGTTTTCACACTCCTGTATCATCAGTATTCAAAACTATTACAGGGGATATAATATACAAGTTGTCTCCGAGGAGCAATGGCTGTTGTTGTCTGCTTTTGCATCCAGAAGCACTTCGGCATTAGAGCAGCGCTTAATTTGTAAATAAAAACATACTGGTGCTCAAAGCTCTCCTCTTATAAGTGGCTGCTGCAATTAAATGTGCAAACATGGAATACTGAGGAAGCGTAATCACAAAGCCATCTCTGGCCTCTTCAATCCATTTGCAGCCACTCCCTGCCCCTTCAGCTCACTCCTGCATCTTCCTACGTTCTTCCTTTGTGACGCTTTTTTGTTTTTCTCCTCCTCCATCTTTCCCACATGTGTTGTTTGCTCGCAATAAATGCTTGAGGCAGAAAATTAAGTGCCGGCCCTAAAACATTTGTGGTAAGGCTCTGCACCAGGAACAAGCAACACAAATCAAGCACTGTATTAGAGAAGGGGTCCGAGACTCTTGTGTGGCTAGCATGATCAAAAGGAGGTGTTCTTTCATTTGCATGGGGAATTAGCCCTATTTAAATAAGGTTATGACCTTGTGCAAGCACCATATTACAGACTTGAGCAGAATGGCAATGAATCTGTTAGTAGGCGCACTGATAGTACACCTTGTCTGAGATGTCCCACAAACAGTGCTCCGAGAGAGCAGTGAAGCGCCCTTGTAAAGAAGGCATGCAGTCCCAGTGATACCCCCTTGCAGACAACCTTCAGGAAGACACGCTGCACCCATCTGTGGTGGGTTCCTTCCTTCAGTTTCAATGAGACAGGGTCTTCTTCCAGTGAATGAGCAAACCACAGTTTCAAATGACGGCTCCTTCTTAGACTGGTACGACTCTCCTCAGTCCAAGTACAACCATCAGAGTTTGTGCCAGCGTTGGGAAGAGTGCATTTTGATTCTTTAGTCTGTCTGTGCACCCACTTGAGGGTGAGTAGAGGCTCAGATGAGCAATGTGCCCTAAATGCTTCTGGTGTTTTAGGTTTTTGGCACATTTATATACAAACTATAATTGAATACGCACTGCGTTGTGTTGCACTGTTCAGCATCTTGACATTTAGGCCCATATTTATACTTTTTTGACGCAAAAGCGGTGCAAACTAACAAAATACAATTGTATTTTGTAAGTTTACGCCACTTGTGCAACAAAAAGCGGCGTAAATGCGGCGCTAAAAAAGTATAAATATGCCGCATGTATTGCTTCTGTTTCCCTCTTCACTGCAAATCATTCAAATTAAGGCCCATATTTATACATTTTGGCACAAACCTGCGCTAGCGCAGATTTGCATCAAAAAGTTTAACGTGGGCTACCACTATTCCAATGCGCCAGCCGGGCCCCTCATTTATGGAATGACAGTAGCCGGTGCTGCGGCCTGGTCAGCGTCAAAATAAATTACGGTAACTGGGCAGTGGAGGTGAAAGGAAGAATGTGGGTTGTGCGCCAAAGAATGGTGCAAGTCAGATTAGATTCAAAAATATTGGCTCTAACCTGACTAGCGTCATTTTTTGACCCACAACCCCCACGGAAATTGCTCCTGTCTTATCCAAGACAGGAGTCATGCCCCCCTGCCCAATGGCCATGCCCAGGGGTCATCTCACGGGAGTATAAATAAGGCGCAAAGGCCTTAGAGTCATTTTTTGCCCTGGAACGCCTACCTTACATCTCATTACCGCAAGGTAGGTTTCCACAGTAAAAACATGACTCAAACTCCATAAATTTGGTGCTAGATGGGTCTAGCGCCAAAGTATAAATATGGAGTTAGGTTTGCAACGGATTTGCGTAAAAAAAAAAATGACGCAAATTCGGCGCAAACAGAGTATAAATATGCCCCTAATTGTTTCAATTTAGGCTAATATTTTAATATTTCAGAATCAGTTATATGTATTTGTGGTGTGGGATTTTTAACACTGAACAGTTATATTTTTCAATGACAAATCGGCAGTCTGCTTTTTTTGCATCAATAACACATTTTACTATGCACTCTTTGGAAAATGACAAATAGCTGCGTTCTTTGCTGCACATAAGATTCAAAGCCTCCACAAGATGGCACGTGAGTTATAAAAAAATCAAGAAGGAAACACATTAAATAAAAATTAGAAATGCCCATAAACAATGGATACGCAAAACGTGCAAAAACAAATTTAAAGCTGCTTATACTATTGAAATAGATTTTTAAAAAAAAAACTACAACGTCAATATTTAATTATAGAGCACGCATATGCCGTACCACATACAGTGATTTATTGCCCCTGCTGTGAGGTAGTTAAACAACAGAAGGTTTACGGGACAAACAGAATACTAATCTGCCATTTATTTTCTGATTATAAAAACCGCAAAGACATTTTGAGTTTCCAAACGCTACCTGGCGAAATTACAAAAGGCACATGATTTCTTGCATTCTGTTCTCCTATCGAGTTTGTTTTCCAGACCTTAGATTCATGTCTAAGACTTTGTGGTTCATGTTGAATAAATTAATTACAAAGTGTGGTAATTATCACTATCTGAAATTACTATGCAATATACTGCCTGGTTTTAGAGTGCCACTGAGCACAAACACACTATAGCAACATTGCATAGATATAGCGAAATGTGCATATAAGTTTAAATAGTTACTCGCACGGTGTAAAAAAGACTGACATTAACATGAGGCCTGGACGAAATGTCCATTGCGACAGCATTATCTCACAGGTTTCACATTTAGGCTTATTTTACAACATTCGATCAGTATGGGAGTGGCTGTTGTTCGAGGCACTTTTGTTTTTTCGGCTATGTTTACTTAGCGTGGAATGCACAGAGTGCTAAAATGCCAGTGTTACATTTTACATAATCTTGCAGAATTACAATTACGCAAAAGCAATTAATGCAAATTTCGCATGTCGCTAATATGTATTTATGAATTTAAAGTGTTTTCTGTAAAGGCAGCTATGTTGTGTTGTAGACATCTCAGAACACTTTATTAACCTGCTTGAAACACAGTGAATTGCTAAATAGATTTGCAGTAAAAATGCCATGAGGGAAAAGTAGACTATCAAAAAGTTGTGTCAGGAATGCTTTCTACTAAAAAAATACAATGAGAAAATGTTTTGGCTACAAAAAATAGAAAGGAATTGGGACATATTTGTACTCTGTTTGTGCCGAATTTGTGTCATTTTTTTAACGAAAAATCGACACAAACCTAACTCCATATTTATATTTTGACCTTAGACACGTCTAACATCAAAATATAGGAGTTTGCACCATTTTTTTGATGCGTGCACCTATCTTGTGTCAATGAGATGCAAGGTAGGTGTTCCGATCTAAAAAATGGTGCTATCCCCATAGCCCAATATTTATCCCCCCCTGCTAAAATGACACTCTGGTGGGAGGAAGGGCTAAATATTGGTGCAAAGTTTGCTTTGCACCATTACTAAATGCCTGGGTCAGGGGTTAAGGACCTGTGGACCGATTTCCATAGTTAAAGACCATGGAAGGGGTCCACAGGTGCCCTTCCCAAGCCCCAGGAATACCCCCACCAGAGAGACACCAGAGGATGAGAGACCTCATCCTAGGTAAGTCTGGGTAATTTTTGTTTTTTTTTGCTTTTTTTTTGCCATTGGGGGCTTTAACTTGAGGCCCCTTGCATGGCGCAGGGTGCAATGGCCATGCCCAGGGGACACTTGTCCCCTGTGCTGACTTTTGGGTGTGGTGGACATGACTCCTGTCCTTCCTAAGAAAAGGAGTCATGTTTTTGGTGATTGTGCACCAGGAAATGGCACTAGTATGGTTAGAGGCTTTTTTGTTTTTGCCTCACCCAGGCTAGCGTTATTTTCTGATACACAACCCCCTCCTTCCCAACCTCCACCCCCACCCAGCTAGCGTCTTCTTCTAAGACGCTAGCCCAAGTTTAGCGCTGGCTTGCGCCACTCAATAAATGCGGCCCCCGGCTGGCGTAGTTAAATGACGCAAGCTGGAACTAAACATTTTGCTGCAAAACTGCAGCCATTGTTCCTTTACGCAAAGGTAGGTGTACTGGGAGCAGAATTAAGAGGGTCTCCTCCTTCTAAAGTAGAGAGAAGCATTTACAGTGAGGTGTGTAGGGGTGGGGACTAGTAAGGAATTTTTAGGGTTCAGGGAAGTGTAGCATTAAAGGGGTGGGTTCATGGTTTTTAAAGTTTAGAGAGGAGTAGCAAAAAAGGGCAGTAAGGGATTTTCAGAGTTAGGGAGGAGTAACGTTGAGGAGTAGTAAAGGTTTTTTAGGGCTCAAGTGAAGGGTAGCAACAATGGGAAGTAAGGGAGGTTTAGGCTCATAGAAGGATATGGTTAAGGGATAGTAAGGGTTTTTTAGGGTTCAGGTAAGAGGATTATTAAGAGGTTCTTCTCAGCTGTTAATGTTGATGTATGCATAGTGTAAAAGGTTACTCAGGGATTTTTAGGGTTCAGAGAAGGTTAGAAAGAAGGGTAAACTGGATTTTAGGTTCAGGGTAGGGTAGCATTAAGGGAATTAAGGGTTTTTAAGGTTCAGGGAAAGATAACATTAAAAGGTTTGCTTGGTGCTTTAAGATTTCAGGGATGGGCTCTATGGGGTCATTAAAGTAGAGTTAGGTAAACTGAAGAATGCATGTTAGAAAAACGACATTTAAAATTCAACATTTTTGGAATTGTCACAGGTAATAAGGAAGGAAATAGCATTATTACCTCTAGAATTTCAATTCAACTTTAATGTAGATGACTTTACTAAAATCTGACTTTATTACATATATTCACTCAAACGTATGGAGCTAGAAATGGGGTATCTGGTTGGCAGTCAGCTTGCACGCTGTCCAAGCAGAGACCCTCACTCTAGTTAGGGTAAGGGAGATACACACCTAGGGTAACCCCTGCTCACCCCCTTGGTAGCTTGGCACAAGCAGTCAGGCATATCTTAGAGGCAATGTGTAAAGTATTTCTACCAACACACACAGTAATACAGTGAAAACGCTACAAAATGGACACCACACCAGTTTAGAAAAATAGCCATTATTAATATAAATCAAACAGGACCAAAATGACAAAAAATCTCACATAAACAAGTAAAATTGTGAATTTTCTAGTAAGAAAAGGTCTTACTCAATAGGAAACAATCTGTGCGTTACTGTTACACAAAGTACTTGGTTTACGTAAAAAATAAAGCTGCATGGGCGAGGGTGCATTGGAAAAGTCACTGATGCGTCAATTCCTTACGCGCAAGTGAGGCAGTGCGTTGTTTCTTCTCCGGTCGGGTAGGCGATGTGTCATTTTTCTCTCCTGCAAGAGAGTGATGCATCAATTTCTTGGCGGGCACCTCGGGTTTGGGCAGGATCACATTGATTTTGATGCTCAACAATGATGCATGCAAAATCCGGCTGCCCAGTGATAAAGAACTGCACTGCATGGGGGTTGCATCAATTTCAGCAGCCGCAATCAGATGTTACATCCTTTTTCCAGCTGCGATGTAGGTGATGAGTGGATTTCCCAGCCGCGATGCAGGTGGTGCGTCACTTTAACTGCTGCGTTCAGGTGGTGAGTCAAATTGTTCTCCACACAGCTCCTGTGCGTGGATTTCTGTCTTGGTTCCACCAGCTTCACCTTTCAAAGGGATGGGGGTAGAGGGGGCACCATTTGTCAGGGTAGGAGTCTCAGCAGAGAGTCCAGGTGCTGGCAAAGGAAGTCTTTGATGGCCCTGAGACTTCAAAACAGGAGGCAAGGTCAGTCCAAGCCCTTGGAGACACTTCACAAGCAGGAATATACCACAAAGTCCAGTCTTTGTCCTCTTTAAGATAGAAGCAGCAACTGCAGGCCAATCCAGCAAAGCACATTCACAGGCAAAGGGGCAATACTCCT
Source organism: Pleurodeles waltl (assembly GCF_031143425.1). NCBI lineage: Eukaryota > Metazoa > Chordata > Amphibia > Caudata > Salamandridae > Pleurodeles > Pleurodeles waltl. The sequence goes on from NC_090449.1 coordinate 633,931,176, forward strand.
CCTCAGTTCTTCAGCTCTTCTTCTTGATAGAGGTTCCTCTTGAGTCCAGATGTAATTTAAAAGTCTGAGGTTTTGGGTCCACTACTTATACCCCTTCCTGCCTTTGAAGTAGGTAAACTTCAAAGGAAAGTCTCTGTTGTTCACAAGATCCTGCCTTACCCAGGCCTGCCCCAGACACACACCAGGGTGTTAGAGACTGCATTGCGTGAGGGCAGGCACAGGAGTAAGTGTCAGCTCCTCCCTTCCCACTCTAGCCCAAGAGATACATCAGGATATGGAGGGTACACCCAAGTTCCCTTTGTGTCACTGTCTAGAAGGATTTCACAACAGCCCAACTGTCAGTGTGACCCCAACATGGAGTACACAAGCAGGCAGAGGTACAGAAGGGTTAAGCAAGAAAATTACCACTTTCTGAAAGTGGTATTTTCAAACTGACAATCTAAAAACCAACTTTACCAAAAGATGTATATTTGAATTGTGAGTTCAAATACCCCATACTCCATATCTCTATCTGCTCCCAATGAGAAACTGCACTTACAAAATATTTAGAGGCAGTCCCCATGCCAACCTATAAGAGGGATAGGCCTTGCAACAGTAATAACATAATTTGGCAGTATTTCACTGTCAGTATATGTAAAACACATTAGGACATGTCTCATCTTTGACATACACTGCACCCTCCCTACAGGTCTACCTAGGGCCTACCTAAGGGGTGCCATATATGTACAAAAAGGTAAGGTCGTTGCCAGGTCGATTTGGCAGTGCAAGACTGCACACACAGACACTGCAGTGGCGGGTCTGAGACATGTTTACAGGGCTACTCATGTGGGTGGCCCAGTCAGTGCTGCAGGCCCACTAGTAGAATTTGATTTACAGGCCCCGGGCACCCTACTGCATTTTACTAGGGACTTACCAGTAAATCAAATATGCCAATCATGGATAAACCAATCAACAATACAATTTAGACAGAGAGCATATGCACTTTAGCACTGGCTAACTGTGGTAAAGTACCCAGAGTCCTAAAGCCAACATCAACTGGTCAGAAAAAATAGGAAGAAGGAGGCAAAACATTTGGGGTGACCCTGCAAAACATGTGGTAAGATTTAAGGCACCATGGGTAGTAAGAGTTTAGGCACCATGGGTGAACTGCAGTCCTATACCGCAATGAGTTGAGGATATTGCTTCAGGGACGGGGCAACCAACTGACAGATTCGTTAAGGTTTCTGATGTTCTAATAACAAGTCAACTACTCGGAGGATGTGGTGAGCAAAGTCTTGGTTGGCACCGATAGAAAGAAAACAAGCATTTGCAATGCAATGCATCTCACATTTGCAAAAGTTAGAGCTATTAGCATTGTAAATTACTAACTGGACTTTTGTTTCTGCATAAATTGAAAATGAAAAGTAAAATAGTTGACATAAGTGAGCTGATTCACACCCCCATGGGCGCCATGAGCATGAGCACGAAGGAGAGATACAAAAGGGAAAAGAAGTTCGCTCACCGTCAAACGTATTGCCAAAAGTACAATTATCCATGTAACAGGGTCGGTGTCCATGGTGGTAGGTAACAAAACTGCACCAAGGAGTGACAAATGTAAAGCATTTACCAATGATAACCAAGGGTTTTTGAAAGGCAAGCCCACAAACAAGTGAAAATGATGGGCGTGCAGTGGGCACGGTTAAAAGCCCACAAAACTTACAACAGGCCAAAGCACTTGTACGCTCGACCTAAAAAGGAAGGTCTAGGCATGGCAAAAGGTTTATTTTGCCATGTTGAAATGTCAGTTCAGTACTTCACATAAAGGCTGCAATGGCAGACCTGGGACCTGTTTAAAAGATTACTCAAGTGGGTGACATAATTAGGGGCATATTTATACTTTGTTTGAGGCGAATTTGCGTTTTTTTTTTTTTACGCAAATCCTGCGCAAACCTAACTTCATATTTATACTTTGGCGCTAGATCCGTCTAGCACCAAATTTATGGAGTTTGAGTCATGTTTTTACAGTGGAAACTTACCTTGCGTTAATGAGATGTAAGGTAGGCGTTCCAGGGCAAAAAATGACTCTAAGGCCTTTATGCCTTATTTATACTCCCATGCAAAAATGACGCACGGGAGGGCCTTAAAAAATGACTCTAAACCGGTTTAGAGTCATTTTTTTATGCCTGGGTCAGGGCAGGCGTTAAGGGACCTGTGGGCTCAATTCCATGGTCTCTGACCATGGAACCAGTCCACAGGTGCCCTTCCCTGCCATCAGGGACACCCCCTGCAAACCTCGCCCACCCCTGGAGGACACCCATGGATGGAGGGTACCATCTACGGTAAGTAGAGGTAAGTATTATTTTATTTATGTAGAAGTGGCACAGGGGAGCCTAAATTGGGCCTCCCTACATGCCACTGCGCCCAATGGCCATGCCTAGGGGACAGAAGTCCTCTGGGCATGGCCATTGGGCAGGGGGGCATGACTCCTGGGGGGTTGTGCGTCAAAAAATGACGCTATGTTAGAGCCAATATTTTTTACTTTACCCTGACTTGCACCATTCTTTGGCGCACAACCCCCAGTCTTCCCTTTGCCTCCGATGCTCGGTTACCGTCATTTATTTTGACGCTAACCAGGCCGCAGTGCCTGCTACCGTCCATAAATAAGGTGCCCGGCAGGGGCGTTGGAATGGCAGTAGCCCGCGTTAAACTTTTTGACACAAATCTGCGCTAGCGCAGGTTTGCGCCGTAAAGTATAAATATGGGCCTTAGGGCCAGATGTATCATACAGGCCCTTTGCGATTCGGAAATAGATATTTACGACTCGCAAAGTGCCATGCATCACATTTGCGAATCAGTAATAGCAATTTCTTAAAAATTGCAAATGCTATTACCGAATCGCAAACTGCGATACAGGCCCCATTCGCAGCTATGGGCCTGCCATATCTGCGAATTTTTTACATTTCCAATACTGCGATTTCTGAACCAGAAATCGCAATTTTGGAAATGCAAAACCCCAGGGTGCTGGGGGGCTAAGGACCCCTCTGCTGCACCCCCAAATTTTTGTGGGGGACATGTAAGGTGCACACATGCCAAAAGGGCATGTGTGCTTTACATGTACAATTTAAAAATGCATTTTAAATGCATTTTTAAATTTTGCACATGGTTACCACCAAGTTCAACTTGGTGGTAATTAGTGATTCCTAAATGCCAAAATCGCATTTAGGAATTGCTTCATACATGTGCTAAAGAATTGCAAATAAGGAATCCTTATTTGCGATTTCTAATTTAGAGAGTCGCAATTTGCGACTCTCTAAACAGGGTCGCAATTTTAAGGAATCGCTATTTTAGCGATTCCTTAAAATTGCGTTCAGAATGTATTTCCTAAATTCTGAAATGGCATTTTGCATTCGCAAACGGGCATTCACACCGTTTGCGAATGCAAAATGCTTTCATACATCTGTCCCTTAGTGTCTATAGCTAAAATGGTTGAACACAGCCAGTTATTTGCCATGAGAGAAAGGGAATTAATTGTTTGAATACATTTAGAGCCCCTTGAGGAGTGACTTATTAATTCTGATAGGGCCGGAAATAGTAGTTCCCTACGCATTGGAATTATGAGGTCCTTGGTAACACCCAAGATCCCATAATATTCACACTAACAGCTGATATCTCTGTGTGAATGTGTGGGGAAAATTTTGAATTTTTTAGGGAATTGGAGCAACTCCCTAATAATGCATCACTTCCAGTAATGCCTCGTTTTTAGTGGGCCTTTGGGGATCCAATTTGTAATGGGTTAGAGTTTCCCCTCTACAAAGTTACTAATACCCCTATTTTGGTAATTCAAAGTCTGGGAAAAACTGGCACATTCCCTGGGCTTCTCATGATGAGAGCTTTAGTGGACACTTGGGCCATATTTATACTTTTTGACGCACAACTTCGCCAACGCCGGCTAACGCCATTCCAACGCACCATGCAGACGCCTTATTAATGGAATGACGTTAGCCGGCGCTGTGGGCTTGTGCGGACTTGTGTGCATAAAAAAAATGACTCACACCAGGCAGCGCCGGCGTATGGGAAAATGGGGGTTGTGCGTCAAAAACGGTGCAAGTCAGGTCTGAGGGAAAATTCAGGCCTCAAACCGGATTTGCGCCATTTTTTTTTACGCCCAACCTCCATTGACATGACTCCTGTCTTAGCAAAGACAGGAGTCATGCCCCCTTGCCCAATGGCCATGCCCAGGGGACTTATGTCCCCTGGGCATGGTTATTGGGCATAGTGGCATGTAGGGGGGCCCAAATCAGGCCCCCCAATGCCACAAAAAAAATCGGAAAAAAATACTTACCCGAACTTACCTTTATTTCCCTGGGATGGGTCCCACCATCCTTGGGTGACCTCCTGGGGTGGGCAAGGGTGGCAGGGGGTGTCCCTGGGGGCAGGGGAGGGCACCTCTGGGCTCCTTCCGAGCCCACAGGTCCCTTAACGCCTGCCCTGACCCAGGCGTTAAAAAACGGCGCCCATCAGGCTGTGTGCCGTTTTTTAAGGCCTGCCGCCTCCTGTGCGTCAAAATGACGTAAGAGTATAAATAAGGGGCACAGGCCTTAAAGTCATTTTTTGGAAGGGAACGCCTACGTTGCATATAATTAACACAAGGCTGGTTCCCCCTTCCAAAAAATGACGCACATGGTGGAATTTTGACGCCCGCGGGGTCGGACGTCAAAGTATAAATATTGGGCAGGGTTTGACGCACATTCGGCGCAAACAGAGTATAAATATGCCCCTTGATTTTCAAGCTCTTCAAGTTTAGCCTGGCTATTCCCAGTGAACATTAGCCATCTGGCCATGCTCTGGCTTACAACTGTTTTTTACCTCAGTATGGTTTTATTACACCCAGCAAATGTTTCTCATGTTTAAATGCAGCACAAAAGTGACCAGTTTTCTTTTTAGAAACATGGATTCTTGTGTTTGTGAGTGCTGCAGAAGGTAATGATATCTGCAGGCAAAGCCAATATGTCTTACTTTTTTTAAGTAACTGTCTGGGGAAACTGCCCTTGTCTTTCTTCTATCATTGCACAAGCCAGGGCACCCAAAATGGATCTCAATGTCTCCAGTACGCAGACTCACAAGCAGATACAAAGTACCATTACTATATATGGGTCACTGTACACACACTTAGCAAGTACACTGCGTGTCAGCACACGCTTCTGTGTTTCTTATAACAGTGGAACTTTTAATTAAAGGGGTCAGTAGATCTAGAGACATAAAGCAGATGGTTTGGTCCAAGTATAGATCATAAAACGTGGCATGCTGCCACCACTGCCTTATGTGACACGCCTAAGGCTGGGACAGTAGTTCATTGTCTCCATGAGGACATGCTTAATGCACCCCTCCGGGACCCAAGACAGGTTCTGGACCTTGCATTATCACGGACAGGCCTAGCCTTTTGTGCACACACTAAATTAGCATGACCAGGACCAAATTAAAAGTCAGAATACCAGTTTTACATGCAGTTGATAACTCATGCCAGGGTTACATACTTGTTTGTCATGCAGGGGACATTCCCATCCCAGCTGCAACCACATATTGGCAGTACAGGATGTCTGTGGAGCCAGGGGTGCAAAGAATGATGAGGCAATTGTACAGGTCAGCAATCAATACTCACATTATGTTCAGTAAGTGTGTTATGCAGGCTATGTACCTAATGTTCCATCGCTCCCTTCTCACACATGTTCTCCTACGCCTTCTCCTCGTCCTCTTTTAAATCCCTGGTGTATATCACCTTTCTTTCAAAGAGATATAGCGGTAACAGACATTTGAAATAAATGTCGGTACAAACAGAACATGGAAGAGTGGGCCAAAAAAGAGGGGGGAAAAAATAACTCCACCAGGAGCGGCAGGAAACAATGGAGGAATGGTTGGGGGAGTAAGTCAGTACTGTCATGTGCAGTGTAGCTAAAGCTGCCTGAAAGCACAACTTAAAAATGGTTAAACTCTTAACTATCCCTGGAAGAAAATTGCATAATTTCCTTTGCAGAAATGATGCGTAATGCTCAAACAATCGTGTGTTGTCATGCAAAATGCTGGTTTGGTATTTTGCAAATATTTTTAGCTACAAAAGCATAAGAATCACATGTGACCTAAACAACAGATGCACACATTCCATTTGTTTCCATTGTTCGGATGGTCCTGTCAATTTTTCATGAGTGAAATCTCAATTACACAATGTGGTTGGAAATTTAATGTAAAGCGCAAAAGGAGAAAACAACGAAAACGCAGCTGGATTACATCTACATAAGCAAAATTTCACAGGGCCATGCCTACTCTTAACTATCAATGGCCATAGTGCATACATGTATTACAGGTAACAATTAAATATATTAACAATACCGTTTTGTGATACTTCTATACGAAATGTTAAAGTACCAGTTAAAAAAACATTAGTACAATTATATTTGTAAGAAAAGAAGTGTTGGGAGAAATAATAAAGTTGTTTGTTGGTGTCAATAAATCACCTACTTTTGTTGTGAGTGGAGACCACGTGATAAGGGGGTTACCTGTGTACACTATGGTTGTTAAAAGCATTTTTAATTGAATACAAACATGGCAACACTTGGGAATCGGTAAACGGGAGATTCAAAAGAAAATCGGGGGACTTTTAATTTACCTTCTAAATTAGACTTCAAATGGTTTTTTTTTAAGTGCAACAAAGAAAAAATATAATTTGTAATTTCCCCGCTTAAATCAAACTGCTGGTAAATTTGATCACCTACCAGTTTTTATCTAACACGTACTGCCCAGTCCCAAGGAGCTACAAGGAAAAGTGTTTTTTTTATTTGTGTTAGCTTTGGAGGGAAAAAATGCAGTGTCGCTCTGTTAGAAATGGGGTCTTTGGTTTGCATTCAGGTTACCCGCTGTCCAAGAAATGACCCTCACTCTAGTCAGGGTAAGTCACACACAATTATCCTGTGCCCACCCACTGGTAGCTTGGCAGTAAGCAGTCAGGCTTAACTTAGAAGGCAATGTTTAAAGTATTTGTGCAATAAATCATACCACAACACCATATAGCACCACAGAAATACACCACACAATGTTTAGAAAAATATATAATATTTACCTGGTAAGATTCAGGTCAAAATGATTAAAATGCAATAAGAAGATGATGAGATATCACTGTAAAAGTGATATAAAGTGCCTTAAGTCTTTGCAAAACAAATAAATGTCTCTTAAAACCAAAAAAGGTCTCTTGCAAGCACAATGTACCTGGTTCGCGTTCAAAATCTCCGCAAGGGACTGCAGAGGATGCGACGTGAGGAAAATGAGGAGGTGTGCGTCGGTTTCGCCCCTTTGCACACCGACTTGCATCATTATTTTCCACGCAGGGGAAGGCTTTGCGTCGATTTACGACGAGCGGACTTGGTTCCTCTGTGGGTTGCGGGGTTTTCTGCTGCCCCGGTGACTGTGTGTGGAATCCTGGGCTTGCGGAGCAAAGTCACAAGTGGTGCGTCGATCCAGTGGGCGTTGCGTGGAAATTTCTCCTGCACAGCAGGTGCTGCGTCGATTCCTCTCTGGAGGTTGGGCTGCGTCATTCCGGTTCAGCTGTGCATCGTTCTGGTGGGCTGTGCGTCGGATTTCCAGTCGCTACGCTGGCACTGCATCGATCTTCTTGTTGCGAAGTCAGGCTGCATCATTCTGGTTCGGCATGCAGTGAAATTTTCACAGCAGTGCAGGCTGTGTGTCATTTCTGGCAGGCTGTGCGGTGAAATTTTCACAGCAGTGCAGGCTGTGCGTCGTTTCTGGCAGGCTGTGCGTTGAATTTCATCGCACAAGGACTCCTTCTTGTGGAGATGAAGTCTTTTTGGTTCTGAATCTTCAGGGAACAGGAGGCAAGCTCTATCCAAGCCCTTGTAAAGCACTTCTTCACCACAGCCAGAGAGCAGCTAGGCAGCAGGGCAACAGCAAGGCAGCAGTCCTTCACAGAAAGCAGTCAGGTGAGTCCTTTTGGCAGCCAGGCAGTTCTTTTTGGCAGGATACAGGTTCTGGTTCAGGTTCCTTCTCCAGGAAGTATCTGTGAGGTAGAATGTCTAACCCAAGAAGTGTCTAAAGTCTGTGGTTTTGGGCCCTCATTCTTATACTCACGTTGGCCTTTGAAGTAGGCCTACTTCAAAGGGAAGTCTCACTTGTTTGTGAAATCCTGCCTTGCCCAGGCAAGGCCTCAGACACACACCAGGGGGTTGGAGTCTGCATTTTGTGAAGGCATGCACAGCCCTGTAAGGTGCGAGGTACCACTACTCCCCTCGTTCCTAGCACAGATGGCTCATCAGAATATGCAGGCTACACCCCAGCCCCCTTTGTGTCACTGTCTAGAGAGAGGTGCAAACAACCCAACTGTCAAACTAACCCAGACAGGGAATCCACAAACAGGCAGAGTCACACAAATGGTTCAAGCAAGAAAATGCCCACTTTCTAAAAGTGGCGTTTTCAAACATACAATCTTAAAACTAACTTTAATAAAAGATGTATTTTTAAATTGTGAGTTCAGAGGTCCCAAACTCCACTTGTCTATCTCCTCCCAAAAGGAAGCTACACTTTAATCATGTTTAAAGGCAGCCCCCAGGTTAACCTGTGAGAGAGGTAGGCCTTGAAAAAATGAAAACGAATTTGGCAGTATTTCACTGTCAGGACATATAAAACACAATAGTATATGTCCTGCCTTAACCATACATTGCACCCTGCCCATGGGGCTACCTAGGGCCTCCCTTAGGGGTGTCTAATATGTAGGAAAAGGGAAGGGTTAGCCCTGGCAAGTGGGTACACTTGCCAAGTCGAATTTACAGATTAAATCTGCACACGCAGACACTGTAGTGGCAGGTCTGAGACATGATTACAGGGCTACTTATGTGGGTGGCACAATCAGTGCTGCAGGCCCACTAGTAGCATTTGATTTACAGGCCCTGGGCACCTCTAGTGGACTTTACTAGGGACTTACCAGTAAATCAAATAGGCCAATAATGGATAAACTAATTAACAGTACAATTTAGAGTTCAAAAGCCAACAAAAAACGGTCAGGAAAAATAGGAGGAAGGAGGCAAAAGGTTTGGGAATGACCCTGCAAAAAGGGCCAGGTCCAACACGCTCCAAACAAAATCTCAACAGGTAAGTGTAAGAAAATGCTTCTCATTGCATGGTCACCCCTCACTTTTTGCCTTTTGTTGATGCTAGTTATGATTGAAAGTGTGCTGGGACTCTGCTAACCAGGCCCCAGCACGAGTGTTCTTTTCCTAAACTGTACCTTTGTCTCCACAATTGGCACAGCCCTGGCACACAGATAAGTCTGCAGGAACTGTAATACCTGATGTTGAGTCTCAAAGGCTCTAGCCTGGTGTTACAGCGCCGCAGGGCACTCTAGCTAGTGGAGATGCCCGCCCCTCCAGACATAGCCCCCACTTTTGGCAGCAAGCCCGAGGGAGATAATTAGAAAAACAAGGAGGAGTCACCCACCAGTCAGAAGAGCACCTAAGGTGCCCTGAGCTGAGGTGACCCCTACCTTAGGAAATCCTCCATCTTGTTTTAGAAGATTTCCCCCAATAGGATTAGGGATGTGCCCCCCTCCCCACAGGGAGGGTGTAGCCATCCTCCAGGACAGTAGCCTATGGCTACTGCCCCCCAGACCTAAACACCCCCCTAAATTAAGTATTTAAGGGCGACCCTGAACCCAGGAAATCAGATACCTGCAACTTGAAAAAAGGAGGAGGACTGCTGACCTGAAAGCCCAGCAGAGACGACAGAGACAACAACTGACTTGGCCCCAGCCCTACTGGCCTGTCTCTAGACTCAAAGAACCTGCACAGCGACGCATCCAGCAGGACCAGTGACCTCTGAGGTCTCAAAGGACTGATCTGCACCTAAAGGACCAAGAAACTCCAGAGGACAGTGGCTCTCTCCAAAACTACAACAAAGAAACCATCTCCAAAGAAGACTCCAGCCTTACTCCGGAAGCATGAGTCTCCACACTCTGCAACCGATGCCCCTGGCCCGTGGCCAGAGAAAACAACACTGCAGAGAGGACCCCCAGGTGACTCCAATGACGTGGACACCCTGGGTCGACCTAACTTCATCCCCACAGCGACGCCTGCAGAGAGGATCCAGAGGCTCCCGCCTGGAAGAAGCATTGCACCTGCAGCCCCAGGACCGAGACGAACCAACCACCGGTGCAGGAGTGACCAGCAGGCAGCCCTTATTCTAGACCAGGTGGGGGCTGGCCTGATAAGCCCCCCTGTGCCCTGCCTGCATCGCCAGAGTGACCCCCGGGTCTCTCCAATGACTTCAATCCAAACCCCGACGCCTTGTTCACACACGGCACCTGGCCGCCCCTGTGCCGCTTGAGGGTGTATTTTGTGTGCCTGTTTGGGACCCCCCCAGAGCTCTACAAAACCCCCCTGGTCCCCAAGGACGCAGGTAATTACCTGTTAGCAGACTGTAACCGGAGCGCCACTGTTCTCCATAGGCGCCTATGTTATTTGAGGTAAAATAACCCATTTTGAATGGACTAAGGGACACTACTTGGTGACCCTAGATGTGACCTCGCTATATACCAGTATTCCAAATAAGGAAGGTTTGGTTGAGCTCCAACATTTTTTGGATAAAAGAGGTGCCTCCTTATTGGAACATTCCAACATGCTTATTGATCTAATACAGACTGTATTAGATAATAATGTTTTTGTACACAGTGGTCTGTGATATCAACAAATATAAGGAGTAGCCATGAGTGCTAAATTCTCGCCCTCGTTTGCCAATTTGTATATGGGTTACTATGAGAAAGAACACCTCTGACGTGCATGTCCCCCAGAACTTGCACAACATATAATATATTGAGGCAGATACATTGATGATGTACTTCCGTTTTGGTCACGGGATTCATTCTCGCTTAACTCATTTATTACACATCTCAACAATAATACTTTTAACATTAGTTTCACCACTACCTATAGTACCACAAACAATTACCTTTTAGACGTCACCTTATATTTTGATAATAACAAAATATGCTCCAAGTTGTACAGAAAACCAACAGCCTCAAATTAAATTTTACATGCTACTAGCACCCATCCTCAGTCACAGATCAAGGTTATACCTTTTGGGGAAGCCATCAGGATAAGACTAAGTAATTGTTGCTAGGATGGAGTATTCATGCAAGAAATGAATGGTATGGTCTTTTTGCTCGTGGTTATTCGAACAACCTCCTGAAAGAAACCAATAGGAGGATAAAGAAGAAGACAGACAAACACTTCTTACTGGTCCAATTAAAAATAAACTTAAAAAACTGACACTATTGTCTATCATTTAGCCATATAGCACCTTGAGCTCTGAGGTGTACATGATCTTACAAAAACATTGGTCATTTTTATTAGCGGACAGGACATTAGCAAAAGAGATCACAAATAGACCTACTATTACACACAGCAGGGGACGCACTATACGTGATAGACTTTGTCATAGTTATTTGCCCCCAATAAAGGATAACATGTGGCTACCAAAGCCTCTAATAGGCTTCTTTAAATGTGGGTGTTGCAACGTTTGTTGCTATGCAAAAGATCAAATCACTTCATTCCACTTCATTCCAGTACAATACAGGAAGGACGTATAAAATATCAGCATTTATAAATTGTAATTCTAAGTATGTAGTCTGCTGCCTAATTTGTGTTTGTCAGTGCATAAATGTGGGGAGTACAATTAGGCCCCTCAAGGAGAGAATACAATAACATATTAGGGCAATAAGGCATAACAACACAGATTACCGTTTTGCAGTTCACTATAATCTTGCCCACGAACAAAGAGAAATTCTAGGATGCATGGCATGGAAATACTGGGCACATGCCCCCGGGGGGGGTGACAAGGTACAGATGCTTAGGAGTATGGAAAGCAGATGGATTATTAAGCTAAGAGCAGTGGAGGAGGGTTCCAACATGGAGAAGGATTTACACAATTTCTTGTAATTCTTGATGTAAATTTCCATATGTATATGTACTCTTTGTCATTTTTGTACCAGGGCCCTAAAAAAAGAAAAAAACTCTTTGTTACATCAACATGATTATATTTGAATGAAATGTATCAAGTTTGGTGATATTGTTACATTTTGTACTGTCTTGTATATACATAATATTCACATTCTCTTTACTAGGCACTGGATACCTGGGTCTTTTGCCTCTTTACGCGTGTAATATTTATTTTGTTGGCTTTTACATTAACAAGGCTTTTTTTGTATCTATTTCCTTTACTTACATTCCTTCATTCCTATGGGTTTACGCACCCGACCTAAGATGATAACGTAGACTGGTCAGAACACATTTTTCTTACTGTATTTGGTCTTTTATTTATCAAACAGACATTGGCGTACGAGTGTGATGTCAGGATCAAGGTTTGTCGCTGAGCATGTTTTCATTTCACTCGCATTTTTATACTGGCGTAGGGGAAAGACATCTTTTGTGCACTCGACCCAAGATGGTGACATACATTGGTCTGGTTACTCTTACAAATACTCGGTCCTGTCATTTCTCAAATACATGCACACGCAACAGTAACAACCGTGGGACGCAAGTCTGTCTTCAATTTTTATAGTATTTCTTGTCGCTTATAAAAACATGGCGGCCTAAGTACGTGTTGTTTATCTGCACTTTTGATCATCATGTAACAGCAGATCTCTCCTTATTCAGTATTTTTTCTTTATTTATCACAAGTTTGGCACTCAATTCTCGAAGAATTTTAGTACTGTTGCGGTCATCCATAGTACGTATGGGTTGTAATGTATTTGATATTGAGAGAGCGTAGCTTATATACTCAATATTAACATGTAATGTTTGTGAACTAGTGCATAATAATGCCGCATAGAAAATGTATTAATGTATTTTGTTAAACGCGTGCTTGAAATGTGCCCACGGGGAGTGGCCGCCAATGTATACAATGATTAATCAAACTGGCTAATGTTGTAGAGCAGTGGTTCCCAACCTTTTGACTTCTGTGGACCCCCACTTTATCATTACTGGAACCCAGGGACCCCTACTGAATCCTTATTGGAATCTGGGGACCCCCTCACTGATTCATTACTGAAAGCTTGGGACATAATCTGTTAATATCATTTAATTTTCTAAACAGTCGAGGACCCCCTGAGGAGGCTTCGCGGACCCCCAGGGGTCCCCGGACCACAGGTTGGGAATCACTGTTGTAGAGTTTATATGCTAAAGTATGGTTTTACACTAATTATTAAAGATTATATGTTAAAGTTTTGCTAATAAATCATTTGGCCTTAGTTAGCATGAGTCGAGGTCTAGCTGCCTGGTTTCATATTAAATGTGTTTTTCTAACGTACAGTGTGCTGACTTGCTGAAGGACTTGAACTCGCGTTTTTCCAAAAGCTAGAAGATGAATGTAACTGTTGTAGATCCGTTCTCATGAAATTCGTCTTGCTCAAGGAAACATTTTTGCTGCATGCAACAGTGTAGACTAGTCCCAGGTACAAGGTCGCCTGAACCGGTACAGACAATGGAGCCACTGACTGAAGATGTGCAAAGGACCAAGAGAGTATGAAATCATACCGGACATTCTACCCGCTGGGGCGTCAATCATAAGGACCAATAAACTACGTAGGAACTGTTATGGGGTGAGAAATTTAAAGAACTCATTGGTGACCTATTGGATGGAGATAGTGGGGTGCCAACCCTCAACCAATGGAAAATTAGGGGACTATACAACAGAAAAGGGATAAAAACCCTTGACACAAGGAAGTAGTTTAGAAGGGACCAGAAGACTAGGAGACTAGGAGAGGGGAGATCCTGTTGTGAATTGCTGTGACCCAGACACTTTGTCACTCTGGATAGAGACTTTGCTGTTTGGTTCTTAAAACCATCCTTGCCCTTATATTGCCTGTTTATACTTTATCTCCTTATGAGGGAAGTACCCTTTTACCCTGCTTACCCAACTTGCTGAGTTCCTGGGTGATGGCAAATCAACTGAGGTCCTGAGGACGAAGACTAAATCCTGTATGCTGACCCAATACGGAGGGTAACTATATGACAATGCTTTTCCTTTCTAGGTACCAACTGCTTCATTTGACAGAGACCTAAGTTAGAGATTTTCCAAATTGATGTTGCTAAATTGTTTTGCATGAAGCCCAACATGCCAGTGCTAATTCGAGGATAGTTAAGGGGTTCATTAATCTGACGCAAATAGACAAATGACTGAATCTATGCTTTGCTGAATGATGTGCTAATGTTATTCTGCTAAGAATAACCTATGTTGACGCCGTGCTATGTTCTAATATTCATGATCCTTGCTTTGATGAAGTCTTATCAGAGTTGCCATATTGTGATTATGTTAATGTGTTTCTTGGTTTTGAGATTAATAAACTTGCTAGTAGAATTGTAATCAATAGGGAATAAATATCACAAAATCGTACTAAACTGGTACGGTTATTCATGACTGAAAGCTCATAGTGGTTTCCTGAGTTTTATTAAATGTCTTTGACCAATGTAAATTTGTCTTGTTATGGTGAATATTGATGACGTTATTGACATATTGATTGACATGTTGATTAGCTATCTCGTCCTAAGGTGTCTTCAATCAGGGTCGAAAGATTCATTGACCTAAAACGAGTCCCAGAGTGAATAAATTAGTCATAAAGGGACACGTTATCAGTTCCGACATAATTTTTTATAAAACACTTAAGTGCTTATCATCACGTTATACAAATAAATGTGGTCAGTTAGTTTATATCAATTGTAGGTTGGAGTGTGTAATAGATTGGGATATTATTTTAACTTATCAACATGATGCATGACTTCTGGGACGCTAATATTTCCGAGTTTTTTTTTGTAGCTTGGCGTTTATGAGGTTTGGTTGTGTATTTTTAGCACGTGAGCTTTAACATGTCGTATAGATATCGGTATTCATAGAACATAGTGATAGTCTTTTGTTCTCTTTGTTTCATTTTGGTTCTGCATCCCGGGTTATAATTATAACATTTATGACTTTTTGGACTATAAGGATGACTATATTTTGAATTTAGGAACAGATACATTCCTGCGTAATTCTACAGGTCTGTTTGTGTTCTGTGTTTTGTTATCTGTGGTTTCAAAAACGTAAGTGTTTATTTTTTTTCATTTAGACATATCATGGTCGTTTTCACTTTTTGGTCTTGAGACTTCAGACTATTTTTCGGGAAAGATCCCGCTTCGCAATTTAAAATACATTGACTACAGTTATGGACTGGTATACACATTGGATTTTGAGAATTGATATATACTTTCTGGTATGGCCTCATTCATCAATTTTAATCTTTATGACATCTTGTTAAAAATCTTTGGCTTTTTGTTTATTTTTAAACTTCGGTTGCTTGTTTGCTCTAATATAAATACCTATGTATTTTGAGTTGTGTCTTATATTTCCCCTTTTTCTTTCCTTTCTCTATAAATAAACACAATCACTGAGGTGCATTCCTTTTTTTTTTTTTTTTTTTTTGACAAATGTATGTCATTTGACTTGGTTTGTGTTTGGAATGCACCAGATTGCATGAGCCTGTGATTGATTTATTTTTCATTCTTGCACCATCACCTGGACGTCTAATGGAATTTTGTATGGTACTTCTGTACTTTTGTATATTTTAATGTTTCATGAGAATATTTCTATGCATTCTTTCCTGATTGCATTGTTCAAATACTTATATTTACAGCCTTGAAAAAGTCAATCTGACGAAACATGTGTCGGTTGTCTGTGCATGGGACTAGTTGCTTCTTGTTATTTTCTTCTTCTTTGAAAAATTAAAATGGTGGAACGTGGATGCGCAAGACTCGTCCTTTCAGATTGGACTACTTTATTATTAATGGGTGTGCCGTGGTAATTTGAACACTGTATTAGCACTTGTTAACTGGCCTTCAGTAGACAAGATTACACTCTAAGTGACTGGGTGAATACCAGTTTGGCACCCTTCTAAGAACTATCTACAAGTCAGAAAATTAGATTTTTTACACAGGATATACACATGGGAAGTATTTTTGGGAAGGGTTTTGGGGTCAACTTGAACACCCAAATGTGGGCTGCCTATGCCCAGGAGACTAAACTTGTAAGTGCTTTACTTACCTGAGAAACTAACAATTACTTATCTCCCCAAGGAACTTTTGATTTTTGCAGTGTCCACTTTTAAAATAGCTTATTGCCATTTTGTCCAAAACTGTGTACATTACTGTTTTAACTCCAAGTTCCATACTTACTTGTGTGAAGTACCTTACAATTTGTGTACTTACCTAAATTCTGAGTCTTGTGGTTCTAAAATAAATTAAGAAAATAATATTTTTCTATATAAGAACCTATTGGCCTGGAGTTAAGTCTTTGAGTGTGTGTTCTCATGTATTGCCTGTGTGTGTACAACAAATGCTTAACACTACCCTCTGATAAGCCTACTGCTCGACCACACTACCACAAAATAGAGCATCAGTATTATCTAATTTTGCCACTATCAACCTCTAAGGGGAACCCTTGGACTCTGCACACTATCTCTCACTTTGAGATAGTATATACAGAGCCAACTTCCTATAGTAAGCCAATGCTTACACAGACCTTATACATCACTTTGCAAGGCTGTAATGAGCTAGAACATTTTCTTGAATTCGTGATCATGTCTTGAAACCCAAATAGCTATACATTGCCTCACATTTGCTCGGGTCCTTGCCCAGAAACACACAAGAAGGCGGGATAAAAGCGAGACTCTTGCACTAGTCAGCCATCTGCTCAAGGCCACAAGAACTGCTCTTTTCAATGTTTAGTGTGCCTGCATGTGGGTCTCGGGGTGCAGTTTAAAACCAAGGGTCCAGAGGCTGCTATGATGGGGAGAGGGGTTGGCCAGGGGGCAGCCTGCTGTGCATCCACATTCTTTCATAAACTGCAGATTGATGTAAGACAGCAGCAGAGCCAACACGCCGATTCAAAGCACCACAGATAGCGTGATTGGGGAGGAGACACACAAAAGGGACAAGCATTTCCAATGCAATAGGTCTTGCATTAGATTGAGTTAGAGCTATTGGCACTGCAAATTCATAACTAGACTTTTCTTGCCACATAAATTTATCAACCCTATCTCATAATTCCCTCTTTTCCTGCCATATAATTCCATTGGCCCTGCATGTAACTAAAGATATAGAGGGTCCCTTTAAAAAAAAAAAATTGAGGCTTTAGTTATGTGCAGGTCATGTCACATGAGGGTGTAGGTTAAACCAGATGTCATTAAACAAAGAGACATTACAGAACGCTTCTTTTTGGATATTTTTGATGATGGAAGAATGGGTAGGAGGACAAGCTTTTTATTTTCAGTGGCTGACCAATCTAAGGTTCTCTGGCCTTTTGTACATCTGGAGTGGAAAACAGCGACATGAACAGCACCCATATTGGAGCAGGGGCGACTTTACCTGGGTATAAAGGGAGGTGCGCCTAATATGTTGCAGTCTGTTGGTTACTTTTATGGCTGTAACCGTTACAAGTATACACAGCACTAGTATTCCAGCGGAAGTACTGATACATTCTTTAGAATCCTTATGCCTTTAACAGAAATATACCGTAAAGAGTACAGCAAACCCACAGGTAAGTGCGGCCCTTGTCCCACTCATGGAACGCACTCGCCATGAGAAGTGAGTCTGTTGCTCCATTAGTAGTAAATCTGCTGGAAACTGTCAATAAATGTAATGCAGTCCTACTGAGAAGTGTTAGTGATGTTCCACTTGAATGAGGCATTCACACAAAGATGTGCCAAAGCTCTACTACCAAAAGTAGAGCAGCTGGGATCAAAAGTGATTGTACTGAGCTGTGAATAGTTAATCAGCTCTGCTGAGAAGTCGCAGTGTAATGTTATAAAGCGAACAGCAGACCTTACCAGAATTGCCAGGTTTGATGAACTAAAAGTGCTGCAACTTTTCAGTATTGTCCTGTTTAAATGGTTACAACCACGCTGAAAAGATGCAGTGCTGTCCAATTAAAATTATTGCAGCCTTCCTTGCTGCAAAGATCAATGCAGGTGCACATAACGCACATCGGCACAGCTGAGAACGTTGATTACGATTTATTAAAGGTATAGTAGCCAAAAGTAAGAAGTGCCATTATTGCCCTATAAAAACACATCAAACCCTGCTGAGGAGCGCCAGTATCGCCATACCAAACAAATTGCTGTGCCTCTGCTCTGACCGCCAGACTGCTGTCTATGAAAGCTATGATGTTTCAATGCCAAATCACGCTTTTTCAAAGAACAGAAACTGAAAAGCGCTTTTCACCCCGATATCAGTGTTCGGTGATGGTGACGTTCCTTGGAGTGTTCCTCAAAATGTTCTCCTGGGCTAAAGTCCTCTGTCTGCCTTGGGGAGATCCTAGAGCTCGGTCTCCTCGCCCAGGCCCTGCTCCGTCTCCTTCGGTGCAGTTGTGCACTGCTGACTGGACTGCATACCAGGGCACCCAACGAAACAAGATAAGTGCGCAAGGCTGATCGGGTGCATTTGAACTGCTGACTGAACTGCATACAAATAGAGTGGCCAGATTTTGAGTAGCAAAATCTGAGACAGGTCAGACATAAAAGAAGGACTAACAACTTTACTCTCACTTTTATATCTGGCCTGTCCGGTTTTTTGCATAGCTTTGTGAATGTGTGCCTATACATGTGTGTGCAAACACACACACATACTTACACACATTTACAAGACTACATATATAAAATTGTCTATGGCTTGACATCCCACCCTGCACCTCCAACCCGCCCCAACCACCTCCCTCTGCTCCCCACTCACTCCCTCTGCTGGGACGAGACAGGGGACTGTGTTGCCTGACAGTAGCAGATATATTACTTTAATTATTTCATACTTTGTAGGTGTCTTTAACTTATGCTGCCCTAGATGATCTGACCTTTGTCCCAAAATCCAGGACATTTATTTAATAATCTGACCTTTGCCCCAAAAACCGGGACATTTATTTAAAATTAAGAGAAACGTTGGGACGCGGACAGTCCACTAAAAACCGGGACCTTTGGGGAAATCCGGGATGTCTGGTCACCCTACATCGATAGTCATCCAACTGAAAAATGTAAATAGAAAAAAACATCCGCTCATCACAGGCCAAACTGACTATAAAAGGGTAAGCACATGGCACAGGGACTCCGGGACATGGCGCGCGGGGCTCCCCATGGAGACTGCTCCAGCCCGTGGGTGACAAAAGGGTGGGGGTAATGAGCGCAAACAAGAGGAGGCTAGACCCCATACTGCCAGATGGTGCAAAGCTAGAAAACAAACAGTATGAGTGAAATCTTTGTTATTGGGTTAGTCAGCATGCGAAGGAAGGAGAGATACAAAGGGGAAGAAGTTTCCTCACAGTCAAACTTATCGGCTAACAAGCAATTATCCATGTAACAGGATCTGTCCCCAAGGCACTAACAAAACGACCCTAAGGAGGGACACACATGAAGCATTTACCAATGATAAAGGATTTTTGAAAGGCACGCCTACAAACGAAAGTGATTGATGTGAAGTGGGCACGGTTAAAAGGCCACATGATACCAAGACATTGGAAAAGCAGCACTTGTGCGCTTTTATGCTCAACCTAAACAGACTTTTCACTATGGATTGAAGGCACTTGGAGTTTGATCAAATTGTAACGTTGATCCTTAAACTTGCATTTGACTATTACTCTGTTTCAGAGCCTTCCTTAACCAACTCAAGCTTGATTGAACCTTCATAATTATACATAAAATGCACGGCTCCTTAAAAAAACTACAATATTTCAATGGTGCCCAGTAATGTTAAAACAAATGCGAGCAAATACATTTATGACTCCTATCTAAATATTGTATCTGTTTTATCTATGCCTGATTTTGAGTTTGGTTGCTGGATTTTCTGTTGGTCACATTGGCTAACTTACAGACACCGTCTGCTGCAGTTAAAAGTACTGCAAATTGAAGGTTTTCTGACAGTGCTGTCAATGGTGGAGGAAATTCCGCCAGCAAAGCTGAGCACTGGCGGGGTTCCCAAGAGTGGCGCTACAACATCAGTGCTCACATGATAAGACTAATGTTGGTGCGAGCCACTGCGCAACAAGGGTGACCGATACATTGAGGGTTGGATAATAGCGATTGGAAAACACAACGCATGTGCTTGCCAAGCTATTTACTGTACACCCTGGGTCAAACCATATGTAACAGGAAAAAAATGGGGTGGAAAATTATCAGGCTGCACCATTTGCCCGTAGAGGAATGTTGTCAACTGTAGTACTGCAACAAAAGCATCGCGGTTATATACCACTATGGTAGCAACCTTATGCCATTTTCATGTCAATTATTCATAGAGCAATGTGTTCGCATACTGTTCGTCCCAGGTTTTTCAGCTGTTCTTCCACATACCTTGTGGACATAACTCCAGACCTTGCCAGAGCTGATGATGGAGCCGGAGGTATCTCTATTTGTAAGGATGAGTCTTACAACCAGCTATGCAGTTGCATCATCCCTCCTATTTATTTTCCTTTGACGCTGCATAGTTCTTCAACTTTATTTGCTTATTGGAGACTGATTGTGCTACTTCTGAACCTGATGGACCTCTCAAACTGCAGGGTTGGTGTCTTTGATAGAAAAACACAACGTGAAAATCCTGCATTCACTTCTGCAGTCTGTAGTCTGAAGGTGCGAACCCGCAGTCCTTGTCTTTGAAGGACCTCTGACTGCTGGCTGCAATCTAGATTTTCGAATGCAGTAGCTGTAATCAAAGAGGAAGATACAGACTTGCATCTGAAAATTAAGAAAAAGGGCTAGGCACATTGAGACTGTATTCAAATTTATTTTTGTGTTTGAAAAGTCCAGTATCAATAAGTTACCATGTTTTGCAAAAAAATACATGAGCATCGAGATGTGTATGCACAGGATATAGTTTGCTATAATTATAACTGCCACCGCGGTTAGGGCTAGTCTTAGCTTATCACTAACATCTTTCTTTATGGAAGAATGGTGGATGTACGATGGAGGGTGGAGATTGCAACCAGAGCACAATAGGACAGCTGACCCTCCACTTCTTCTTCTCATGTCTTCTTTCCGCCTCTCTCCAAAACTTGTCTTAGGCTAATGCAGTAAGAGCCAGATCTACAAGAAAGTGGCACATCAGCCTCCGATGCACCACTTTTCTTGCGCTGCCCCTGCCCCACCTAATGACACTATGGTTGCATCGTATTTACAATACGGAGCACCCTGGTACTCGTCTCCACAATAGCATCATAATTTGTGATGCTATTGTGGTGCTTTGCTGGATTAGCGCCATAAATTATGGTGCTAGTGCAGGAAAGCACTAGGGAGTCCCATAGGTTTTTATGGGCCTGTCACTTTAACGCCTGCCCCGAGCAGGCATTAAAAATGATGGAAAAACTGTTACAGTGAAATACTGTAGATTTCACTGTGCCATTTTTTGCGGCCTACCTGCGTGGGAATGCCCCCATGCATACATTATTCCTGGCATAGGTATAATATAGTGCAAGGGGTTACAAAGTGGCACGATGCTAGCATTGCGCCACTTTGTAAATATGGCATGGGGAAATGGCCTCCTTAAAGCCACATTAGCATTAAAAAATGAAGCTAGTGTGGTGCACGGTGATGCAAGGACCTTGCAATTCTGCCCCAAAGTTTCTTCCAAAAGTAGGCACCCAAAGGTTGTACTGTCAGCTGCACTCAGGCAGTGACTATGACAATACCCCTTGAGGAGAGAACTCTAGTTGCATTTTTGAACATTCAACAAAACACTGACTTTAATTAGAAGGGGGTTGTTGCTGAACTGTCAAGACTTGGAAATATAGGCTGGAGCTTCACTTCACCTCTTGGGCATAGGCTTGAATAGAACCTGCAGTGGGTGGTACTCCCAGAATGTGTATCTAAGTGCTGTGCATTTCATCCTGGCTTGAAACATTTCTGCATGCCCTGCTGAAATTATTTTTACTTACCCTTCTGCTTATTGTGCGTGCTTGAAACGAACTCAGCTTTATAGATATATGCACATGCCTCAAAGCTTTCTGATATTGTGAGCAAGATAGTTGTTGGTAAAAAATTCCCAAACTGATTCCTGCTACCTGCATTAAATGGCAGATCAGGGCTTAAAGAAACACTCATGGTGGTGAGACACAGGGTACCGGTGGAGGGAAACAATAAAACTCAGGAATCTGATGGACACATACAGAAAGAGGAATTGTCATCTGACAGCACTCTCGGTCAAGTATTCATTTAAATGGTTCCTAAAATGTAGTATATTAAGTAAAAGTTGCATACCATATACAAAAGATCACATCAAATACCAGATGTATGCAGAATTTCTTTTGCGAGTCCCTAATAGCGAATTTTAAGAAATCGCTATTTCCTGCATGCAAAATGTGATGTAAGAAAATTGTGAGTCGGAAATGGCATTTTCATAAAATTCGCAAATGCAATTTGCGACGTCCAAATACCGAATCGCCAAAAAAATTGTGATTCGGTATTTGAAAATCGCACATTGTGAAAACGGTTACCTGGCACAGCCTGATGACATCACAAGCAGGAAGTGAGGCAGCCCATGCTGTTTCCAGGTACCACACACACAGGAGCAGTCAGACAGTCACAGACCAGCCCCAGGGAGCAAGTTTGTGAGCAAACTAGGACCTAGCACCAACATGGCCAATGCTGGTAATGGGAAGGAGAAGGGAGAGAGGAAGAGGAAGCTGAAATTCAGTGAGCAAGAATTGGAGGTGCGCACTGAGGAGGTGGTCAGGAGCCATGACCGGCTCTTTGGGAAAAGCCCACTCCAGGTACCAGAGAGTGAGAAGAGGAAACTTTGGGCTGACATCCAGACCAAAATCTGCGCAGTGGTGGTTGCGCAGCGCTCGGTGGAAGAGATACGCAAGAGGTGGTACGACCTGTGTTCCCGTGCCAAGGAGAGGGTGGCCAGCAGGCTAAAGGAGGCAAGGAGCACAGGAGGCGGAACATCCACCCAGACACCCTCCACCCCCATGGAAGACCTGGTGGACTCCACACTGCTTCCAGAAGCTATCAGTGGGGTCACTGACATTGACACTTCCGGCACACCCAGCACCAGTAAAGGTAAGTCCAAAAATGATATGTAACCCCATATGTGCATGTACAAATGCCCCCTAGGAAATAGCAAGTAGTGCAAAGCATTGTGATAAGTAGTCCATTCCACATCTTACATGCAGCACAACAATGCCTTATGGGAGTGGTAGTCCACAACCCAGAGCTGAAAATAGCATATAGATAGCAATTAAGTATACCGACACACAGAAGAACAAAACACACAGTTCATAGTGATACGATGTAAGTGTACATTTATTACCATTGTGCCACATTTAGTAATACATACATAAATGACATGCTGCACATTGTCGTTGCAGATGGCTCAGGCCCAGCAGCAGCAGAATGTGCCAATGTAGGGGATGCAGAAACACAGCCTCTGTCCGACTCTAACACCAGCGAGTCATTGTGTATAGCACCAATCAGACGCAGGTCAAGGGTGTTACCTCTCCACGATTTGAACCAGGACTCCGATGACATGCCGGATGAAGGCCACACACGACCCTCAGAAGTTAGATCCACAGGAAGGCAGCAGTCCCTGCCCCAGCGTCACTCAACTCCCCACGGGAGGCCTCACGATGCAGGCACACAGCACACAGTTGGAGGTGAGGGCCCATCATTCTTTGGTGGCCTTGAAGCGTCCATGCTCAAGGTGCAGCGCCTGCAATGTAAAAACATGAGGGCAATGCACAGGCAGTTCCTGTCACACAATGCCAATATGGGGGGGCTGCAGAAGCAGTTGGAGTGTCTGAATGCAAATACCTGCAAGCTGCATGAGGGACAGCAAACATCTGCGGATAACACCAAGGAACTGACAAATGCCATTAAGGAACTCTGTACTGAGATCAGGCATGTGTGTGTTAGCCACCGCAGGCGCGAACGGCAATTCATGGGAACGTTCAATGGCTTTTGCAGATCTGTAAATCGTCTTGCTACATCAACTGCCCTGATATCACGGCATGCTGTTGCTGCACAGGTGGAGGCAGCACATAGCAGTCGGGATGTTGCCCAGTGATTGGTACAAATAACCAATGTTCTGGATGCTATGCTGACAGCATGCAGTGCTACACCCAGCAAACTGGGAGTTGGGGATACTGAGGAGTCATCTAGCCTCAGCAGTCTTGCAGTGCCCGTGATGGATCCTAGGCATTGCAGTGCCAGGCACAGTACTACCTGTGAGCCTGATACAAGAGGTGCCGGCGAGGCCACAGCGCACTCAAGTGGAATGCGTGGTTGTAAGAAGTGACATTGAGGGCTACAGGGGACTACCTTTACATGTAGCAATACAGTAAACTATGATGATAATAGTGTGACCCTGTTAATGGCTCATGTCTAATGCATGTGTATTGCTTTGTCCTAGTGACACGTATGTTACCTGAAGTCAAGGTAATAAAGGTGCAAACTACTGGCATACATGTCAGTGAGGTGGTGTTGTCTTTACTTACATCTGAAATGGTTGTGCGTGATGTCAGCACGCCTTTGCCTGCTCTCTGCTGCACTGGTCCTGTCTGCTGGCTGTAGGGGTGGTATGGGATCATCATCCTCATCTGAGTCTGGCTCTGATATATTTCCACAGGTATGCCCCTGGTGGTAGCTATATTGTGCAAAATCGCACATGTGGCCACTATTCTACAGGTCGTGTCCGGGCTGTACTGTAGTGCCCCTCCACCTTTGTTGATACACCGGAAGCGACTCTTCAGCAGGCCAAAGATGCGCTCCACAACATTGCGGGTTGCCCTGTGTGCTGAATTGTATCTCCGCTCTGCTGGTGTTGCAGGATTAAGGTAGGGCGTCATCATGTAGGTGCGCACTGCATAGGCACTGTCTCCTGGAAGGAACAGAGGGTATAATGAGTAGCTGTGCCATCTGACGTCAAACTGCCATCAATGCAACATTGTAAAGTTGGAAATTACCCAGTAGATATCCTTCACCAAATTCCCCAACTAGCAGTCTTATGTGAATCCCGCTGTGGTGAAAGATGTACAAATCATGTGTGCTCCCTGGGTACATGGCCACGAGATCAGTTATGATGTAGGAGGCATTGCATATCACCTGTATGTTCGTTGAATGTTGGTATTTACGGTTGCGGAGCACATACTCTGTGGTCAATGCTGGACAGATTGCAACATGTGTCCCATCTATGGCACCTAGGACATGGGGGAACTGTGCTATCTGTTAGAAATCAATTTTTGTCTGCTGTATTTCCTATGGGGTGTGGGGAATCTGATGTTCTGGTGTATCCTGCTCAGCATGGCATTTAGAAATGCATTGAAAAATCTGGAGAGGGCACTCTGTGATACCCCTCCAGCTGTTGCTATGACACCTTGATAGCTCCCTGAGGCAAGTAGGTGCAGGGAGCATAATACCTGCACATGGGTGGGTATGCTATTGGTCCTGTGTGTTGTGCGCTGCAGTATGGGTTGTAGCTCAGCTATCAGGTCAAGTATCATGGTTGAGCTCAACCTGTACTTCTCAAAAATTGCCTCCTCAGTCTGGTCAAAAAGGGTAATGCGCACTCTGAAAATGCGCTCCTGTCTCAAACCTGCCAAGATCCTCATTCTCCTCACCATGATGTAGAGTGCAGCCATTGTGGAAAAGAGGCTGAGGCAGTCTGGGCCTCTTTATATAAGTTGCACCTGGTTACCACCTGGCTTCAATCTGTGGTAAATTGCATGTGCAAAAGGCCATTCTGCGAATATTCGCAATTTGCGATTTTTTGTTGCATCGAATTTTGGCATGGTTTAGCGTGTCGCAATCTGAGTATCGCAATTTGGGACCCGAAATCCCAAATCTGTATTTGCGAGTCGTTATTCGGGCTCGCAATTTGCGATATGCAAATAGCAATTCGGTATTTCATGTCGCAATTTGCAATACGCAGATTGCGACACGCTAAACCATGTAGCTTTGCAAAAAAAATCAAAATTTTTGCGATTCCTTGTTTTAGGCCTGCGAATGCCTTTCATACATCGCAAAACACGTTTTTGCATTCGCAAACGGCTGATTTCTGCGAATCGCGCTGTTTGCGAATGCAAAAACGTTTGATTCATCTGGCCCATGGTCTCCTACCCGTTTCCTAAAGAGAAATGCCCTAACACAATTGAGGGAGTATCAGGAGCCAATCCCCAATTACGGAGGAAGATGGAACAGTAGCATGGAAGAGGCCATCATAAGATGTCAGTTAACAGTAGAAGAAAGACTTTATTAGGAAATAGCCCATGGACAGAAGAGCGGCGCAAAAATAGAAAAAAAGACGGACAGCAGCAAACTGGTTTCGAAACTGGAACATTACTGGAAGCCTTACATCAGAATGAACATTTGCTAGACATCAGGTCTTCAGAAGCCCAGCTATCTAAGCAGTCTCAGCACTTGCCTACAGATGTTTGTACTTCAGCCCAGTTTAGCTGTGCCCCAGAACTGATGGCATGCGCTTCCGCATTCTTCTGTGTTCCAGGCGACGGCATCTGAATGTAGCCCTTGCCTACCCGTGCCCCAGACAGCAGAGGCCCTTTCACAGGTATTTTAAGAGTGGATTACCAAGGCGACATCATGCTTCGAATACTGTTCACATGGGGCTATCCGGTAATCTGTGCTGTTTTGTGAACTCAGAGAACCAAACAGGATAGCAATTGTAAGGACCACTACACACATTCCTAAACATGTTTATGCGATCAACAAGTTTCTGGAATAAAAGCATTTTAAAAATAGGTCAAACCACTCGGTGTGTATCAGCCTTGACATTTAGGGAAAGACTGGCTCATGATACAAAAGTAACAACTACAGAATGAGACATGTACACAAGCAACAACTACCGAATGAAACACGTGCACAGACAGATTGTCGGTAAAGCTTAGAGGGTCATACTTGAGTCACCAACATAAAATGGATTGGTGGAAATTGAAATGGATTGGTGGTGTGGGTCACAAATAATGACCATACAATATAGTTTATGGATCCTACCACAATGTGTACTAATCCCCGTGTCACGACTATGCCCATTATCATACTGACCCTAGGACTCCAAGAAACAACCTATGAACAGATTATGCAAACAGTCAGAAATATGCAAACCTTTCCAGAAGGGGTGACGATCACCAGATTTGCATCAATATTGATTTTGGCAGTCACCAGCTGACTAAGACACCCCTCTCCCAATACACTGCAATGAGCTATAGCCTGTCCCTGAGGACTCAGGGATAAAACAGGAGGCCATGTTTTCCACAGGTAATATCACTGTATCAGCAGCTCCACATAGAATCGCCACAAGATAACATCACTCATAAAGACGTCAAGAATAAGGCATTTGGAAGCTGTTAGGATGCTTGACTTTTTTCTTTTACAAAACGTTTTTATTAAGTTTACCATTAAACAAAACTCCACAGCAATCAACCAGCATTTGTAGCCATATACGTAAATAGGTAAGCATGCATCCATCGGCACATCATTCCCATTAATGACATAACCTGTTCAAAACCCCTTCCCCGTTCCATTAATGTCTAGATATCATGCAATGCAGAAAATCAGGGGTCCATGTGTAGCCACCAGGGTACCGTCCTTCCGCCGGGTGAATCAGGATTTGCCTGCATAGCACCCAGTCTTTCCATATCGTACCATAGTTCTTCGGACAGCCTGTGTCATATGGACTACAACACCAGTCGTGTCCCCTCTTCCACTCCTCCATAGAAGGTGCTTGCACATTCTTCCAAGTTGCCACTTTGCCTCGTTGGGCTATGACAAGGTCCAGCCACAGGAGCACTCAAGGGTTTCTACTCCCTTTAATGTCATCACTAGTGTGTGACAGAACCATTTTGGTGACTTGGGTAAGAAACGGTGAAATTCCCTTTTTGGTATAGGAGATGTGAACTATGGAAAGGTGCTACTCTATTCAGCCATTTAAAGCACTGGAAAGAAACCTGACAAGTCATCTATAGGTCATGTGACCATGGACAATGCAGATGAACAGTGGCATAGCAAAGGTGTAATGTTCAGCAGTGAACGTTTACACTCTTCAGCCACACCCAGGAATGTAAAGGGGCTCAAAGGTGTCACTATGAAAGCATTCCCAAAACCATCATCCCTGAGTTTTATATGAGGTCAAAAGCAGGGGCCATCAGAACATATCTCCTTTTCTTCATGAATATCCCTAAAGCATGACAATCTTTATTCCAGAAATTGCCTACTACTACCAAAAATTTAAAAAGATGAATCAAACAATACTTCCACCTCAAAACTGTCCTGACATTGTCTCAGCGTAACTTTCTCAAACAATACTGACCCAAATAACCCACAGCCTTGTTCCTTGCTCCTGGCAGCTCCGGCCAACAACATAAGATTAACCATGCTAACAACATTGTCCCTAAATTTGCACTCACACCAGTCCTTGATGCCACATCTAAGGGACAGTTCTTGATACAAAACTCTGCTTTGGCAGTAGTCTACTCACCTTTTGGACACAATCAAACTTTCTTGGATGAATTCTTCTAATTTCTCCTTTACTAATAAACTCTTGCAAATAAAATTGTGATAATGGGCAATTTCAGAATTTCAGTCTACAAACCAGAATGTAAAAACCAGTGGTCTGCCTTGAAAACATGTAGGTCTTTATTTTCAACCACACAGTCGGTGGGGTGGACATGCTTGGCCCTATTTTCACTGACAGCCTGGAAACGGTTGATTTGTTGATCCTGCCACAGAGATTGATATACCACTTCTTCATCTATGTTTATCTTTTAAACTTGAAACACACCCTAAAAAGAGACAGCCGACCACCCAACCTAATCAGATATTACGGAAACATCATCACAGAAAACTGAGATGTGTAGGAAAGTATTCCTTTTTGCCCTGGTCACCCCCAAACCTTTTGGACAGATACCGGTGGTTACTGACTCTTGGCTGTGCACTGGGTACTGCTAACCAGTCCCAGGGCCAGTGCTCTGTGTAAAGTGGTTATGCAAATTAGGCTAATTATAATTGCTATGCCACCCTACCTGTAAGTTTCTAGTATCTGGTAGGATATGCAGGTTTAGGGACCCCAGCATAGATAGTACATCCCATAGGTGTACTGCTGAGGTGCCCAGTTTCATATTAAAGGCAGGCCAGGCCTGGCTGCTTTTAACTTAAAGTTACCTTCAAAGTCAACTTTGAAATTAAAAGTACTTCCAAAGTCTTAAACTACCCTATTTTTACTTACAAGTAACCCCTAAGGTGTGCTCTAGGTGCCCCAGGGTTTGGTGCAGTGTAACTATAAGCAGGGACCGTATAAAAGATGCTTTATAAGCCCTGGAGAGGGAAGAATAGCCACATTTGTTTTCCCTCATTGTAGCGAATGGGCTCTAGACCATAAAATGGGAAGACTTTATTTTTAATTGAATTTAATATAACTAGTTCAGGAAATGAGTTATAGAACTCTACCTGGAAGTTGCCAATTTCATCCTTTTAGTGCCCTTCTCTGATTTGTCAGCCTCTGGCAGCCTGGTGTGTGAAGTGGCCTGGGCTAAGTACAAAGGAAGTGCCTGGAGAAGGAGATCTGCCTCAGCAGATAGTGAAACAGGACAGGGGAGAGCAGCCAAACTGGACTTTTAAGGAGGGAAGGACATTTGGAGCAACTCAGTACCTCACCCATGTCCTGCAAATCCATACAACCACGTGCCTCCTTGATTAGATTAGGAGAGTGCAGGAAAGGGGTGTGTTAAGAAATGTTAGCCACACCAGTGGGTAGACTCAGCCAGACCTAACCTCCAAAATTGAATTTCTGCCATTTTGGATTTTTAAGGAATGTTGCTCCCTGGGACAGATTTTTGCCCCACTTTCCAGGAAGTGGTCATTCAGGAGGGTGGTGACCTGCCTGTGAATGGACAGTTGGCACCCCCTGCTTTACACCCCAGGAGTAAAGATAAATATGGCAGAGCTGCACCCACACCTCAGATACCTACCAAGAACAAGACAAGAAGAAGGACTGCCCTGCTGGACACCTGACCTGCACCTGGACACTGCACTCTGAAGGACTGCACCAGATGCACACTTGGGCTTCACCACAAAAAGGACTTTGCCTGGCTTCACCTGATTCAAGAAGGGACTCCCCGTTTGTTACAGGTAGAAAATAGCTAACCAGAGTCCCCTACATCAAAACTTGAAGAAACTGACTAGCTGACCACTGTTCAACGGTCATTTTTGGATATGAGCAGGTGCATTCTGGGAGTTGGTGTCCTAACCCTCAAGGAGCAACTCAGGGCTTCTGGAACCTTGGGGTGAGTTGTGGACTCCTAAAGGACCTTCAAAGACCTTCTGAAAGAAGATCCAGAAGTTTGGAGAAAATTTGAGAACTTTTGGAAAAAAGGATTTCACCAGGGCTCTTGGAAAGGTATTCCAATGACATTGACTCAGAATCGGCTTGCTGTGGAGGGTCGTTCAACGTCAGAGAGATAAAGCTCCAAAAAAGGTGACTAAGTCTGAACATAAAAAGTTGTCCTGGACTTCTCATGCAGCGGATCCAAGGAGCGCTTCAGGGACATCAGATCCAATTTCAAGTTCTGCCCATATGAAGATTTCCACCATGAAAAATTGCCTAAGTCTAAAGGTAGAATTCTTCACTAAGATCTACTGCAATGGGTATCTGAAAAGGGCTCCAGGGAGGTCAGTCAGATTTGTAGCTTCATCCCTGTGAGAAAAATCTTCAAGAAAAAGACCTGGCGGACGGTGTTAAAGGTGCGGAAATACCGCAAACAGGCCGGCGGACAAAAAAAGGGAATTATGACCCTGGCGGAAACCGCCAAAAAAGACAGCCACTTTAACACACCACCCGCCACGGCGGTACAGACAAGCAGCGCGGCGGTCACCGCCAACAGACAGGCGGAAGACAATGTACCGCCCATAGTATCACAACCCGCCAATCCGCCACCTTTTCCGGGACGGATTCACCGTGGATAAAAACACGGCGGAAACAGTTGCTGCAATGGGAAAACGCTCACCTGAACACATCCCACGAGGAACGAGGACTCCATGGAGCCCGAATTACACATTCTACCGGCCCTTGTATTCCTACTCATCTACGAAGAACAACAGCGGCGACGCCGCAGACAACGGTGAGTACCGCATCTCCGACATGGGGGAGGGGGAGGCATAAGTTAGGGGGACACCCACGAAACACCCCCACCCTCGCATATTACAACATACACACCAATGCATCCACAAAAATCACAGTAATAACCCACAATCCCCCCAGAAGAATGCAAAGACAAAGCGAAATCAGTTCAAACATTGTAATGTAGCAATATACATGTCTTGCAAAAATATACAGCTATGTACGAAAATCAGGCAGAAATACATACATTATGAGAAGTAGTGCAGATATGCACATAGCAATGTCCGTGCACCACTAGTCCAAAAATGCATGGGCGAGGCCCACAAAAGATACCTGACCACAATCGGAGAGAACACTGCCGGGGCACCAGATAGAAATACTACAGGTACCTCAGGGGGAAGGGAAGGGGGGGGCACCTCAGCCGGATGACTGCAAAGCCAGATCCACGATGGGGCTCCATGCCCACTGTGCCATCCTGGGGAGTGCAAAGCCACAGTCTCTCAAGACTCTACAGTGGGTGGCTTGCCCACTGTGCCATCCTGGGAGTGCAAAGCCACAATTTCGCAAGTAGATAACATCCGCCAGTGGCTCATGAGGGGGACTGGTGCCCAGACTGGATTAGTCTCCCCGTGAAAGTTCCTGTCCTGTCACTGTCCTAGCTGCACATGGGATAAGGATGCTTGATGTGGCGGTCTTTTCATTCTTACCCGGTGCATGCCCATGGGGGTCTCAGGCCTGTTCAGCGGTCTTCACCATGGCGGTCTTTGCCCTGTTCAACAGTGCTTTGCCATGGCGGTGCTTGCCCTGTTCAGCGGTCTTCACCATCGCGGTCTTTGCCCTGTTCAGCGGTGCTTTGCCATGGCGGTGCTTGCCCTGTTCAGCAGTGCTTTGCCATGGCGGTTCTGGACTGTTCAGCAGTGCTTTGCCATGGCGGTCTTTGCCCTGTTCAGCGGTGCTTTGCCATGGCAGTGCTTGCCCTGTTCAGCGGTGCTTTGCCATGGCGGTTCTGGACTGTTCAGCGGTGCTTTGCCATGGCGGTTCTGGACTGTTCAGCGGTGCTTTGCCATGGCGGTGCTTGCCCTGTACAGCGGTGCTTTGCCATGGCGGTTCTGGACTGTTCAGCGGTGCTTTGCCATGGCAGTGCTTGCCCTGTTCAGCGGTGCTTTGCCATGGCGGTTCTGGACTGTTCAGTGGTGCTTTGCCATGGCGGTGTTTGCCCTGTTCAGCGGTGCTTTGCCATGGCGGTGCTTGCCCTGTTCAGCAGTGTTTTGCCATGTCGGTTCTGGAACGGACATTGGTGTGTGGCATGACATTCCCTAGACTGGGCATTGGTGTGTGGCATGACGTTCCCTCATAGCCCACCTGGGCTGTGGCAGCCAGGGCCCTCCTGGGCACTGACTCCGGTGGTGGCGGTGGTCTCATGACCAGTGACGATACTTGGGCCCTCCTGGGCTATGACTCCGGCGGTGGCGGTGGTCTCCTGACCAGTGACGATACTTGGGCCCTCCTGGGCTATGACTCCGGCGGTGGCGGTGGTCTCCTGGCCAGTGACGATACTTGGGCCCTCCTGGGCTATGACTCCAGCGGTGGTCTCCTGACCAGTGACGATACTTGGGCCCTCCTGGGCTATGACTCCGGCGGTGGTCTCCTGACCAGTGACGATACTTGGGCCCTCCTGGGCTATGACTCCGGCGCTGGTCTCCTGACCAGTAACAATACTTGGGCCCTCCTGGGCTGTGACTCCGGCGGTGGCGGTGGTCTCCTGACCAGTGACGATACTTGGGCCCTCCTGGGCTATGACTCCGGCGGTGGCGGTGGTCTCCTGACCAGTGACGATACATGGGCCCTCCTGGGCTATGACTCTGGCGGTGGCGGTGGTCTCCTGACAAGTGACGATACTTGGGCCCTCCTGGGCTACGACTCCGGCTGTGGTCTCCTGACCAGTGACGACGGTGCTGGCGGTGGCGTCTCGACCGCCGGGAATGATGCTGCCCTTCTCCGCCGAGATACTCACAACAGGCTGGGTAGACTTCCTCTGGCCCTTCCCCACCTTTGGTAGAGTCAAAGCTGACTCTCCAATCCCCTTGGAACCCATGTGAGTTGTTTTCCCACCAGGAGTTTTCACGCGGTCCCGTCATCCACTCTCCAATTTCAGAGCCTTTACAGGGGGTGGGCTGCCAGTGCCTTGGCTCCGGGTCACACTGCCTGCCCTGGTGGCCGGTGCACTCCACATACCTTGAACAGGCACCACTGGTATTGTAGGCTTTTTGGCTGAGGCGCTACGACGGGACTGATGAATTGGAGGGGGGGAGGGGTGGGGGCATAAAGGTCAACTTTACAGAGGGACAGTTTCTGACGAACACTGGGATGGGTAGCTGGAGGGGCTCTGGGAGTGGAGGAAGAGGAGGTGGTTGTAGGAGGTGTCACTTTAGGTGTTTTGGGTGCAGGTGCAGGTACTGGAGGCTGTCGTGAGGTGGATAGATGTTGGGTGTGTGGTTGCTGGCGTTTGTGTACTTTGGGAGGGGGCGTCACAGACACACTGGGAGAGGACACAGGGGATGTGTAAATGGCAGTGGAGGTGGTGAGTGCAGGTGAGCGGCTTGTGGTGCTGGGTGTCCTGGTGCGATTCATGGTGCCTGTAGATGTGGTGCATGCAGGTGTGTGTGTAGACGAGACTGGGAGGGAGGAGGGAGAAGAAGAGGAGGGGGACACAGTAGAGGCAGTGGATGTTGCAGTCTTTACATGTGGGTGAGGCTTGCGTGAGTGCCTGTGGGTTGTGTGGTGCTTATGTTTGCCTGAGCTACTTTTGTCTGTTGAGGTGTGTGCATGCTGGTTTGATGGTGTGCTTGGGATAGGCTGGGGTACAGGGGACTGGGTGGAGGAAGTTGGAGGGGGGAGGCTAGACACAGGGACAATGGCTGCCATCAGTGCTGAGGCCAGAGATTGCAGGGTTCGCTGAAGGACAGCCTGACCAAAATGAATGCCCTCCAGGAATGCATTACCTTGTTGCAACTCTCGATCTACACCCTGGATGGCATTCACAATGGTAGACTGCCCAACAGTGAGTGACCTGAGGAGGTCAATGGCCTCCTCACTGAGGGCAGCAGGGGTGACTGGGGCAGGGCCTGAGGTGCCTGGGGTGAAGGTGATGCCCACCCTCCTGGGTGAGCGGGCACGGGGTGAACGCTGAGGGGCTGCTGGGAGGGCGGTGCTGGTAGGGGAGGTGGCGGCTGTACCTGTAGAAGTGGTGCGCACAGATGGTGCCGCCACCACAAGGGAGCCCCCATCTGCAGACGAGTCTGTGTCGCTGGTTGGTGATCCGGTGGCCGACGTGAAGCTCCCCTCGCCCTCCGTCCCACTGGTGCATTCAGAGTCTGTGGTATGGCCCTCCATGGCCATGTGGGATGCAGCTCCCTCGTGCTCCGGTGCCACTGTACCTCCGCCTGATGATGCTGATGTACAAAAGAACAGGGAGAGCAAAAAACAGGGGGGGGAGACAGAAGAAGAACAGCTTGAGTGCATGGCATACCGCTACCGTTGGCGGACAGCAGCCCCCTGCATTCCGCCGTGCTCCTGCCCTCTGCATATGCAATTTCTGGGATATGGCCTACATGGCTATGGTGGACATCTGCACACATGGATGCCACAGGGGCAACTATACCTCGACTTGGCACTCTACTGAGGTGGGGTAGAGTGCCACATGGGCTGCATCACAGAGGGGCCTAGTCTTCGTGTTTCTGGCTGGCCTAGGTACACCCACAGGCCTCTTCCCCCACCCAGACCCCTCTACTGCGCGCAATGTCCACAGAATGAGGTTGTACTCACCCCCTTGTGTCTGCTGTGATGCCCTCAAGCGCCCATCCAACTCCGGGTAGGCCACCGCCAGGATCCGGAACATCAGGGGGGTCATGGTGCGACGGGCACCCCTCCCACATTGGGAGGCCATCCCTAGCTGAGACTCCGCCGTCTTCTTGCTGCAGCGGCGAATGTCCTCCCATCTTTTCCGGCAGTGGGTGCCCCGTCTCTGGTGGGCCCCCAGGGTCCGGACCTCCTTGGCGATGGCACGCCAAATGTCCCTCTTCTGGTGGGCGCTGACCTACATGACATGTATAAGGGAAGAGAAACAGTCATTACCAACTGCACCGTCGATGTGAGTGGCCCCCTCCCTACTCTGGCCATGTGGCCCATTCATTCACATGCATTAATGTTCTATGAACTCTGCCCCCTTCCCTCTTACAACCAGCCCTCCCCACCCAGGCCTAGCCCATACAACGTGCTCCCTGTGTACTAACTGTTGGTCTGGAGGAGTGCGGGAGTGCGGCCGCATTGGCGGGCGCACAGCGGTTACAGCTTGGCGGGCGGCGTTAGCCGCCCGCCAATGTTGTAATGACCCCCACTGTCTTCTCACAGGTGGGTCTTCTTTTGCAACTTCATCTGGGTTAGCAGGGGTTCCTGTTTTCCCTGGACTCTTCAGTGCTTCTTGAACTTGGCCCCCTTCTTCCACAGGTCTTCAGATCCAGGAATTCATTGTTGGTGTCTTGCAGTCTCTTCTGGCTCTTGCATAATCTTCTATCACGACTTCTTGTGTGTTTCAGGAAACTTACTGTTATTTACTCCTGTTTTCCTGGTCTCTGGGGTGGGATCTATTACTTACCTTTGGTGTTTTCTTACACTCCCAGCGCCCCTCTGCACACTACACTTGCCTAGGTGGGAGACAGACTTTTGTATTCCTCTATTTTAGTGTATGGTTTATGTTCCCCCTAGGATCCTTGCAACAGATTGTGATTTTCACCATTTGCACTGTTTTCTAACTGTCTTTACAGCTATTTCTGCATTCTAGTTTATATACCGTGCATATTACTTACCTCCTAAAGGAGTATAGTTTCTAAGATGTTTTTGGCATTGTGTCACTAAAAATAAAGTACCTTTATTTTTGTAACACTGAGTATTTTCTTCCATGTGTGTGAGTACTGTGTGACAACAGTGGTATTGCAAGAGCTTTGCATGTCTCCTAGATCAGCCTTGGCTGCTCAGCTACAGCTAACCCTAGACAGCCTAGCTTCTAGACTGACTACATTTCACTAATAAGGGATAACTGGACCTGGTATAAGGTGCAAGTACCTTAGGTACCCACTACAAACCAGGCCAGCCTCCGACACTCCCTACCGCCACCATGTGTGCACCGTATTTAAAATACGACACACCATGACGCAGGGTAAGGGGCAATAGCGTTTTGTTTTTTAACGCTATTAATATACTCTGCAGGAGAAGCATCAACATGTTGGGGCTACTCCTGCAGAGTACGTAGGGGCCCAATGCATTAAATGGCATGCCCCCTTTCAACACCTTAAATAAAAAGTGCAGAGAAAAATAGGGTAAGGAAATCTCTTAGATTTCCTTGCGCCATTTTGCAAGCCTCCCTAATGGGGGAACACCTCCATTGCATACATTATGCCTGGTGCAGGCATAATGTAGAGCAAATGATTACAAAATGGCACAATGCATGCACAGCATTTTTGGCCATTTAACGCCACATGAGCATAAAAAATGATGCTAATGTGTCATTAGAATGGTCCTAGGGGCTCCTTATTCAGCCATTAATTCTGAAGGTAAGCTTTTGATAGAGGTCTCCCTCTTGCTGTAGCCTAGCAGGGCTCCATAGCGATCGGCCTCAAATTTTGACTTTTCCCCGGTCGAGAGGACACCAATATCTGAAGTGACACTTTCAGTTTCTAGGCGCTGAAAACATTTAGGGCCTGATCACGACTTTGGCGGAGGGGATTACTCTGTCCCAAA
Source organism: Pleurodeles waltl (assembly GCF_031143425.1). Taxonomy (NCBI): domain Eukaryota; kingdom Metazoa; phylum Chordata; class Amphibia; order Caudata; family Salamandridae; genus Pleurodeles; species Pleurodeles waltl. The sequence goes on from NC_090449.1 coordinate 633,968,129, forward strand.
TGTGACGGATATCCCACCTGCTGTATTACGAGTTCCATAGGATATAATGAACTCGTAATTCGGCGGACGGGATATCCGTCACATTTGGGACGGAGTAATCCCCTCCCCTGAAGTTGTAATCAGGCCCTTAATCTTTAAAAATTCATATCTCTGGTTCTTCTTATCCAATTTTTTTTTGTTTTTGTGTCAAAATAAAGAAAAAAATATGTTCTATTTCCACACATTGGTTTTGGATTTTCAAACTGTTTCCAGTATTTTATTTTATTACTGTTTTGTGATTTCTGAATGCTTTACACACTTAGGCCCTCATTATGAACTTGGCGGTCAAGTGTAATTTACCGCCACTGGCATGGCGGCCTCGACCTCCACATAATGAAGGCAGTGGAGACCGCCACAGGCGGCCTTCTACCACTGCCAGACTACCGCAGACAGGCAGCCTGACAATGATTAAATTCTTCATCCGACAGGGCAGCGCTGCAAGCAGCCCTCTCCTGCGGATAAAGAACCCTTGTTCTGCCAGCCATTCCCTGGCAGGTTCACCCGCCAGGGAAAGGCTGATGGAAGGGGTGCTTAAGGGCCCCTGTGCAGTGCCCCGTCACGCAGGTCACTGCCTGATTTACGGGCAGTGATCTGTGCGACTGGTGCTGCTGCACCCGCCGCACATCGACATTGACTATGGCTCCATGTGGAGCCGTTGGCAATGTCCCAGCCCAGCATTCTGCTGGGCCGGCTGGTAGAAACACTGTTTCGCCAGCTGGGCCAGCACAATGTATATTATTCGGCCGGCGGGGTGTCAAGGGGGCTGGCAGTCTGTGATAGGACGGCCAGCATGAACACGGCGGGGATCCCCGTCGTGTCCATAATGACCCCCTTTGTCCTAAGTGAAGCCTAACTGCTTGTTGCTAAGCTTCCAAGGTTTGAGCAGGGTTTATTTATTGAGACCTGACTGGACCTAGTGGGGATTAGTGACCTATTGCTAAGTGTAGGTACTTACCAGCTCTTACCAAAAACCCACTTTCCAACAAGATGAAACCAACAATGCCTTGAAGACACCCTCTGGACAGGTGTTACCCTGAAGCCTTGCTTGATTATTGTACCACAAGATCCTTCAACCAGATTTGGTCTTGAGGACCCATTTCAAGAAACTGCACGCCATTAAAAAAATTAAATATGTACTGCAACATATTTCAGTGCTCAACAAACTTGTTCCTGCAAAGTCTATATAGATAAAAACCAAACCTATATTACATTGGTCAACAAAGAACTAGCAGTCCACAAATTAGCCTTTTGAAATGTGAGTGCAAATTGAGTGAGTCAATGCCATCCGAAGGTAAGCTCCCAGTATGAGCCATAGGAGAGGTTACTAGAATGCGTCACATGAGCAAAAACATGCACTTTGCAAAACCCATCCATTAGGTCCCAAATGAAAAGAGGAAGGTTTTCAGCATGTTAAGATATTTCTAGCCTAGACACTCTCATGAATGCATCCTGAGCAGCAAAGCAACATTACAATGACCTTCCAGATTTCAAGAGTCCAAAATCAGGAACATTCATAACAAAGTCTCCAACAATCCTTCGCCATCTTCTTACTCTTCCACCTTTGCCTCAATCCACTTTCTTTCAGTCAGTTAGAGGTTGTGAATTTGCTGAAAATTGTCATCATGACTAAATCACCTAACTTACCAATAGAACTCTGCCCTGTTATTACATCAAACAATTTCTCCATTTGGCTATTGAAAATATCACAACTATGGTGATGAACTCTATTTTCAGGCAAGTTGCACTTAGTTGGTTAAAACAAAAACAAGCTCTTCTACTCTCTGTTAACTTAGACAAAAAAAATGCCATCCTCCTTGTGTTCTCTGCAGCCTGCAACACAGTGGTAGATGGAAAGGTTGAATAAACTTGGCAGATGTGTTTGGAACTGCATATACATGCATCCAGTACTTTTTGTAATCAAATTCAGAATATAAGAACTGTTAATTGTTATTATTGATGTCACGAGGAATACCCCATTGGCAACTTTTCTATCACTTGTTCTTTAATGTCTATGCCCGCTCACTGGCACATCTCAATGAGGAAACCCAGGTTTCACATATAAGCTGATGATACTAAAATCACAATATGCTTCAGTCAAATCTGATTGAATGAAGGAGTTTTCTCTGCATAAATGAAGCCAACTAAGAAAACCTGGTGATGGGAGGAATTAATCCTAACTTTACCTTATTACCTGGAACCTTTGCCTTGGAAACCCCCATCATGTGGGGGAAGAAGTGACCAAATAGTTAGGGGCCGGGAAGAGATCCTTGATGAAAGTTTTACTATAAGGTCCACCTGCCTTCTTACCATCATGGAGCTCTAGATAGGGTGCTGTTAAAGAAATGTGAACATAGAACCCAAATGGGTCAGTATGTATGACATATATGAATATTGTGAATAGAAGTTCCACAATTCAATTCACATAAAGAGGAAATTAACAGGATACTTATAAGACCCAGATGAAAGCCAACTAGCCGAGTGAGACATTGATGTGATCACTGAAACATCTAGTCCCAGGGATATAGAGGATACTTATTTCCTTAGTGCATCCCCAACTGCTTTTAACTCCACCAAGGCGCCCTTTGAAAAAAAATTACCCTCAGGACACCCTAAACTATTTTAAATCTAGGATCCCACTAGGTTTAGTGCTCACCATGTAATATTCTCACAATACCCCAGAGATGGTCCTTGCATCCACACTAGTAAATCCTTAACTCAGTCCTGGTAGTGTGGCAAAGAGCAGCCAGGATTTACTTGGGGGAATATTGGATGATAAGCAATTGACACAACTCAAAAGAAATCTGAAACCAATTTATAAAATTATAGTTTATTTTTGTATAAATTTAAACACCAAAATGAACAGTATAGGTTCAGGAGAACCGGAGATATCAGTTTTAGAAGCAATAGAAAATCACTTCAGAAATGGCATTTAAACGTTACATTGAAGTCAATGGGAGAATGCCATATATTGCAAAAATGCACTTAAAAGACAAGTTGCATGGAACCCTTGGGTGGTTTAGCTAGTGCAGTATCTGGATCCAGATCATGACAGTCAGAGCAGTTTACTTGGCCTGTGGAGTCCGGATGTAGAGTTGTCCTGGCTGTCCCTGGTGCTGAACGGGACCCACGTTGAAGGTAAGGGCAGGGATGCCACTGGTGACAAACGACCAAATGGGGGTCGAGCTGCGGGGCACCCTTACAGGGTTAGGCTAGTGTGGGACCTGGAACCAGGCTGTAACAGTCAGTTGACCTATACCAGTTCCTTACGATTTGGGTGCAGAATTGTCCTGGCTGTCTGTGGTGCTGAGTGTGGCTCACACTGGTGCTGATTTACCCACTGCCATGACAATGCTGATAAGGAGATGCAAAGGACTGCAGATGTTGGATGCATGTTGCACTCTGTGCCTTGCACCTGCAGCACCGAGTGAAGGGGTTATTTACTGGGCTTGCAACCAACAAGCCTTGGCTGTGGCAAGGGTGCTGGAGTCCTTTGGGACGTTACTGGGGTCCGAGGGAGTGAGGTAGCAGCCTGGAACTTGGAGGCAGGTTGGACTGCGACTCCCAGAAGACAGTGGACCGCCTGGCTTTCAACTATCCCTTGGCAGGCCTCACAGCCGGTGAAACTTGGGATCCTGTGGTTGCTATTTACCTGCAGTTTGCAGGGGACTAGTGCCACTAGTCCAGGAGAGACTGAATGTGCTTCGGGCTTCCAGAGCTGTCCATTTGGTTGGGAGTGATGAGTTTCAGCCAAGGACAAAGGTCAATCACACAGTTCCCATTCTGTTGCTTCAGGGACAGAGGTTCCCTCTTTTGCTTTTGAGCAGGGGGCAGAGTCTGGTTGTTGGTGATGTAGAGCTTCTTCTGGTCCTTCTTTGAAGTTGGTCAATCAGATATGAGATTCTGGGGTGAGGGATGTCCCTTAAGTTCTGGATTTAGAGGAGTTAGGGGAGTGGAGACTAGTGGGCATTAGGCAGCTAGCTCCTACAGCTATGCTGGGCCTGAGGTGACCACATTCAGTGGGACAGGTCATCTTTAGCTACTCAGAACCCTCTATTATGCCACTCCTAATAAGCCAGAAACTAAAATAACGTGCACAGACCATGCTGCTCACTCTAGAGGTGTGGTCAGCCTGCTGGGAGTGGAGAGAGTCCTGTATACCTAATTTCCCACCTATCCATGAGCAAATATGCTTGGTGGCAGGAGGAGGACTGTTACCTTGCCATAAGACAGCACTGATGGCTATCAGGGGCAGTGAAGCCTTTAAAGCTCACCTCTCAGATGGCTCTATTCACTAGCCCTGCTGAAAGGCAGGAGGTGTGACCTCCTTCCTGTGTCAGGCCTTTGTTCTGACATCTGGGAGGATCTAGGCTGCTTGGCAGGAGCTCAGTACTCTGTCTTGGTGGCAGTAAGCATGTGAAAAAGCATGGGCTGCTTGGCCAGAGCACAAAGGAAGGTGGCAAACAGGTTGTCAACTTCTAGTATGTCATCTGGATGAGTTTTCCAGCTGTCCCTAAACATGAAATTTGTGTTGGGGGAGAGAAGGCAAGTTGTTTGACACCAAACTCAACATATCTAGGCAGTACCATACTGGAGCTAGCAGCCCTAGTCAACCGGCACTTAAGTCCCATGTTTTCCTATGGACCAACCTGCACTTACAGTGTACCTTAATGGAAAGGATGTTTTAGAGACATATAAGCTTGTGCTTATATGCCTGTAGCTTCAATATAATGCACCCTGACTCCTGAGACGCAGAGGCCTACCTTAGGGGTGTCTGACATACATATAAGGCAGTGTATGGGACTGTGCCACTCCCATTGGTGAGGACACTGTCAAACCTGAGAGGTTTGCACTGCTCTGGCAGTCTGCAATGGCAAGCCTGCCACCAATACTTTGGGAGGGTCACCCAGGGTGGCACATATTTGGTGCAGCGCTGGGTACCCCATTACCACCTATCCCCTGGGTACCATTGGTACCATCAATTAGGGCCTTATGAGGTAAAGTCATGTCAATCAGGTAACCACCAAATCAACATTAATAATTTAGGGAGAGAGCACAGGCACTGGAGCGTGGATAGCAGGCTTCCAGTGCACTAACAGTTATATACATCAACACTGGGGGCAGAAAGTGGGGGGTGACCATGCAAAAAGAGGCAATTTCCTACACCCACCCAATATCCAAAGAACTCTCTTGGCTACCAAGTTTGATCCTGTCCAAATGTATTAGGAACATGGGTGAGGACTCTGTTATTAAGCATGCCACTTGGAATTCCAGTGTGTGAGAGTCCTTTTAATGCCACTGGGTGATCCCCCGGGCTGGTATGAAGATATAGTCTAAGTCCAGTAGGGATGCCCTCCTGTTGTTTTTGTATACATAAAAACACCTTACAACATTACAACTTCATCAAAAGCATCGGGGAGTTACTTTAGAAGTTAAGCCTCCTTCATACCACAAGTCAATACACTAGCCAAAGGTGTTAATATGCCTCCAAACGTTCTTCTTTTCAATATCACCATCATTTGGAGCTCATGAGAAAGCTGATCATGTAATATCTTGTCTACAACGAAGACATCTACTTAGAGCTCCGAAAGCAACTGATTGGCAGGGTCAAAGGACTGCAAAATTAGTCTGCTAGAATGTGCCTGAACTCTTGTAAATCTCTCTAAGGTCCTCTACCTGCCTGAAATTTCTCAAAGGCCCTCTACATTGTTCTCACAGCCTTTTAAGATAAAGGCAGACACTATTTGCAATGTTTTGTGCCCCACTATTCAATAACTACGATGGCACACCACATACAAAGCAAGCACTTGAATGATGTGAACCTATGGGCCAGTCTTTGGGAACCTGGGCCCTAGGCAACTGAGAACTTTGAACCAAAGGGGCCCAGCTAAAATACACACAGGTCAGAAAACATTTGAAGGCAAAAGTTTCCAAAATATTGTGCTGAGCATTCTATGCAGCCATGGGGTCATGGCCAGAGAATACTGAACAAGCTTTTTTGTCATTTATCAGACCTTAGTGACTCCTAAAAAGCATCAAAAAATTGTCCTTGTTTTTAAACTTTTCCACATTCAGAAATAAGTAATAAAGCAGTGCTCTATAAAGCTGCCCAATGATAAACAAATTAATTAATTAAATAAATAAATAACTGAATAAATACAGGCCCTCATTATGACATTGGCTGTAAATCCCACTTGCCGCCATGCTGACTGCCTCCAACATACAGCCACCGCCACGGATATCCTTTCACCATATTATGACACACACACACCAATCCGTCACTATTCAGCCATGCACACAAGTCCGCCACACTAAAGGTCATGGATAAACTGGTGGTATCAAAACCCACACAGTTACACCAACAGAACAACGGCCACCACATTATGACCCACGAATCACCACTGCGGACATTCAATGGCGGTAAACCATTGGCGGTAGATACCGCTGCGCTCAAAATACAGATACACATACAAAAGAACACTACATTGGTCAATTTAAATAGCACACACCTGACACTCATACACACACCACACCCACACACCCACACACCCAAACCACCATGACACACACACACACACATTACCCACAACCCCTTTTGACTACAAACCATTGGCATGAGACAGACACCACGACTACAGACAAAACCAGAACCACACACTGCCTACACCAATACAACACCCACGCACCCCACATCACACACTGCAACACATCACCCTACACACCCTCACCTACACAACTCACACAACACCAAAGGCACCACAAAGACACCCCTGACTCTCAGAGGAGGAGCTAAGGGTCATGGTGGAGGAAATCATTGGGGTAGAGCAACAGCTATTTGGAGCACAGGTGCAGCAGATATCCATTGCTAGGAAGATGGAGCTATGGCGGAGGATCGTTGACAGGGTAAACGCCGTGGGACAGCACCCAAGAACAAGAGACGACATCAGGAAGAGGTTGAACGACCTATGGAGGAAGGTGCATTCCATTGCAGCAAGACACCAACTCGCTGTACAGAGGACTGGTGTTGGACCCAAACCTCCTCCCCACAACTAACAACATGGGAGGAGCAAGTCTTGGCAATTATGCATCCTGAGGGCCTGGCCAGAGTAGCAGGAGGACTGGACTCTAGTAAGTCACATCTCCACTCCTATCACCCCTCTACCTGCATGCCACCACATACCCCCACCCTCACCCTCACTCCCATCACTCCACCACCTCCCACAACCCCCACCATCACATCTCACTCATCCCAATGCCAAGCACTGCATGCCATGCCACCATACGCCAACGTACACAAGTGAAAGCTGCCAGGGTAAATACAAGCAAAGAGGGGAACCCACTGATGCACAACATGTCACACCAAAAACAATAACACAGCATTTACATCCCCACAGGCATCCCAGCCAATGTCAGCAGAGAAGAGGTGCCAGTACTATCCAGTCCCCCAATTGAAGAGGCCCACAGTGATGGCAGCAACTCTGGTCACCTGGATCTGGATGACCAACCTTGCCCATCAGGGGCCTCTGGACAGTCGGTTACCCAGGCACAGTCACACACCACCACAGAGCCTCCCCCATCTGGAAACACCACCACAGCACCCATCCAGTGTATCCATATCTCTGTCCCCAGGACACATCAATCAGCAGTGTGCCCACCACTACAGGGACCCCAGGGCACACCTCACACCCAAGGCAATCAGGGACCTGGGGTCAGTGGCAGTGGCCACACGGTTCAGGGTACAGAGGCACAGGCAACCGGGAAAGTGGGAAGAGTGCTGTGCACCAGGGGGAGGACAGGCCCAGGGAACCGACTCTCCAGGAGGCACGTGCAGAGATCCTGGGAGCCTAGCAACATTCCCAGGATACGCTGGACCAGATCATGGACAATGTGCAGGAGAACAGGTGGCTGCAGGAGGGAAAGTACCAGGGGATCAGGGCGGACTTGCAGGCGTTCAACACCACCCTGGTCTCCATAGTAGGGGTGCTGGCAGACATGGCCAATATTATGAGGGAGGCAGTCTCACAACAGTGGGCCCCTGCCACTAGCAAGACATCTAAACTGCCTTCCACCTCTGCTGCCACTAGTGGACAAGAGGCCCCGCCACAGTACCGACAGGCCACCAGCATCCCTCCCCCTGCAGAAGGGAAACCACCCCGCAAACATTCCCTGCGATCCAGGCAGAAGCCAGAGCCTATTGCCAAGACCCATGCCAGGAAATGAGACTCTCCTGATTGTCACCCTGTGTCCCACTCTGTCACCCTGGCCACCTTGAACTGCCATTGCTCCTGTTCCTATGTCCCCTTGAACAATGTACCTGTGCACCAAATAGACTTGAACAATACCCTGGACTTTCCTCCATCATCACCCCATCCCAATGCACTTGCCCCTCTTCTTCAGAGCACTTCAATAAACAACCTTTGAAAAAATACAAGTATGGAGTATGTCAAACTTATTTAAGTATGTATTCATTTAACCATGTTCAAACATTGCAATGCAACTGTACAGTATTGTTCACATAGGAAAGACCTGCAGTTGGCTGCAGTGATCTCACCAGGAGCGATAGTGGGGCACCAAAATATGCAAAACGAGTTGTCAAACGGTAAAGTGAATGCGCATAGAAGTGGGAAATAACAGCATGCCAGTGCCAAAGATAATCTAAGTAATGCCAATGAAATATGAAGTAACACTGTCTTACCTGTGTGTCATTAGAAGTATGGTCGTATCACTGCAGTTCTGTTGTCCTCATCCTCAATCTCTGCCTCCTCATCCTCACTGTCCACAGGGTCCACTGCTGCCACATGGCCATCTCCAGCCTCCTGCTCCTCCTCCAGAAAAGGCTTATGGTGTCTCAAGGCAAGGTTGTGCAACATGCAGCATGCCACGATTATCTGGCAGACCTTCTTCGGTGAGTAGCTCAGGGATCCCACAGTTAGATGGCGGCACCTGAACCTGGCCTTCAGGAGGTCAAAGGTCCGTTCGATTATCCTTCTTGTTCGTCCATGTGCCCCATTGTAACGTTCTTCTGCCCTTGTCCTGGCATTCCTCACAGGGGTCAGTAGACATGATAGGGTGGGGTAACCTGAGTCACTTGCAAATATCGAGGGACAACATTTAAGCACACACTGTTCTATATGGTCCACACCATACCCATACACCAACATCTACTGGGTGGGAACCAGGGCTCACCTATTAGCCATACCCGGTGCCTCTGTAGTGGGACCATCACATTTGGGATGCCGCTATTCCTCAGGATAAAGGCATCATGCACCGCCCCAGGATACTTAGCATTGACATGGGAGATGTACTGGCCCACCAAGCACACCATCTGTACATTAATGGAGTGGAAACTCTTTCGATTTCTGAACACCTGTTCATTTTGCCGGGGGACACACAAATGCAATATGAGTTCCATCAATTGTCCCAATAATGTTGGGGATATGTCCCATTGCATAGAAGTCAGCCTTCACTGTGGCCAAATGCCCCACCTGGGGGAAAACAATGTAGCTGCACATGTGTTTAATCAGGGCAGACAACACTCTTGTCAGCGCTATTGAAAACATTGGCTGTGTCATTCCTGCTGCCAAGCCCACTGTCACTTGGAAAAAATCAGTTGCAAAGAAATGGAGCACAGATAGGACTTGCACAAGAGGAAGGAACCCAGTGGGGTGACGGATAGCAGATATCAGGTCAGGCTCCAATTGGTCACACAGCTCTGTGATTGTGGCCCTTTCAAGTCTATAGGTGAGAATAATGTGCCTATCCTCCATTGTTACCAAGTCCACCAGGGGTCTGTACATGGGGGTATGTCTCCATCTCCTATTCATCCGCAGCGGTTGCAGTCTAAGGGACAAAAGAGAGAGGAGCCAGTCACAAACTGAACATAGGAGCCACAATAGTACAATGAATGATGTTAACTTGTAATGGTTAAATGGTATTTGTCCTGTATGCCCAATTTTTAATTGTGACACAGTTATTATCCAGGGCCTCCCATCCTGAAAGGGCGTCTGCCTGTCCTGTGTGGAGGGACAGGTGGAAATTAGGTAAATCCGCTGATGTTGTGAGCCGTTGCGGTAGGCGGTCGGGAACCGCAATGCAACTCCTCATTGGTTAACATTATGTCTTAAGGGGTCCAGCTGCCAATGGTGATGTACGCCGGCGGAGACAATACGAACTGCCGTGGATGTGAACGCCATTTTCTATCTGATCACTCACTTGCTACCTGACCTTCAGCAGGAGAGGACCTACACTGTTTGTGCTGCTGTGTCCTGTGTCTGGAACCTACCATCGCTCGTGTTACTGGGGAAAGGAACCCTGCCTTCACCTCGGCAGAGTTGGAGTGACTGGGGGATAGGGTCCTACCCCAGTATGGACTGCTGTATGGGCCTCCAGACCAACAGGTGAGTACACTGTGAACACGATGCATGTGGCATGAAAGCATGAAGTGGTGTGTGTGAAGGCCTCGTGTGAGGGGGCGGCTGGATGTCCTCTGGGCAGTGTACATCTTGTGTGCTGGGACATGTGTGTATAAGTGGTGATGTGAAGGGGTATGATGGGCCATAAGTGTAACAGGCAGGACGGTTTGACTAATACCATTTCCTGTGTGTATTTCTCTGCAGGTCACCGCCCATCAAAAGAAGGGAATATGGTGTGCCATCATCAAGAACGTGCGGACCCTGGGGGTCAACAGCAGGTGGAGCACCCACTGTCAGAAACGGTGGGAGGACCTGAGACGCTGGGCATGGAAGACAGCGGAGGCCCAGCTGGGGAAGGCCTCCTAATGAGGAAAGAGTGCCTGTTGAACCCTGACCCCCTGATGGCCCACATACTGGCGGTTGCATATCCGGAGTTGGATGGGCGCTTGAGGGCATCACAGCAGCCACAAGGTGGTGAGTACAGTGCCCATCATTATAAGTTATGCATGGTAGGGGGGTGGGGGATGTGTGTCAGTGGGTGCCCCTAGGCCAGGGTTGACATTGCAGAGTAAGTCCCACGTTGGCCGGAGTTCTGAAGTGATAATCCTGCTACCTAGTTTGTAGGCATCCAAAGCTGGTCAGGGCTGTGTGGGTCCCAGGTGTGCTGCACTTGGCGGTATGTGCCCCTCCCCATGCCTTTCTGGATAGCATTGTAACTGGTAGTGCAATGCATAGTGCGTAGGGCTGTTCCCTGTATGTGGCAGTGGTGTGTACGCCAATGGTGGTGTTGGTGCAGCCATTGACCCAGTGTATCCTTTGTCTCTTCCCCTGTCACCCTGTCCTTATGTGCATTAGCATCATCTGGCGGAGGAGGAGAGCCACCGGCGACGGAGGGAGCTGCATCTGACAGGACCCAGGAGGCAGAGTCCACCGACGCTGCGGGCACCAGTGGGACAGAGGGTGAAGGTAGCACCACAGCAGAGACAGGAGGGGACAGTTCGAACACAGGTGCCTCCTCCGATGTAAGCTCCCTGGTGGTGGTGGACACCTCATTGCCCACCCCAGCTACAGGTACAACCACCACCCCTGTACCAGCACCACCCTACCAGCAGCCCCTCATCGAGTTGCCCGTGTCTGCTCACCCAGGAGGGTGGGCATCTCCTTCACCCCAGGCACCTCAGGCCCTGCCCCAGTTAGCCCTGCTGCCCGGAGTGAGGAGGCTATTAACCTCCTGAGATCCATCCCTGTAGGGCAGTCAACCATTATGAATGCCATTCAGGGGCTGGCAGCCCAGATGCAACAGACTAATGCATTCCTGGAGGGCATTCACACTGGCTTGGCGGCCCAACAGAGATCAATCCAGGCTCTAGCCTCCTCTCTGGGGGCAGCCATTGTCCCTGTGTCCAGCCTCCCCTCTCCAACTTCCTCTTCCTAATCCCATTCCCCTCAACCTCAACCTATCCCAAGCACACAGGCAGACGAGCATGCACACAAGACAACACACAAGAGTGGCACAACCAAACACAAGCACCACACATCATCCCACAGGCACTCACACAAACACCGTCCAGATGCAGACATACCATCATCCACAATTTCCACTGTCTCCCCCTCCTCCTCCTCCTCTACCTCCCTCCCACTTGCGTCTACAATCACACCTGTATGCACTACATCCTCATCCACTACCAGCATCACCTCCATACCTAGCAGAACACACACCTCACTGTCAGACACCTCTACAACAGCCATGCACACGTTCCTTGTGTCCTCTCCCACCGTGTCTGTCCCCCCTCCCAAGGAGCACAAATGCAAGCACTCAGACACCCAACAGCCATCTACCTCAGAACAGCATCCAGCCCATGCACCTGCAACCAAACACAGCAGACAGACACCTCCTACAACCACCCCTCTTCCTCCACTCCCATACCTTCTCCCTCTTTCTGCCCCAGTGTCTCTAAGAAGTTTTTCCTCTCCACCATTGACCTCTTCCCTACCCCTCCCCTACATCCTTCACATCTGGCCAGGGTGGCAAAAACCCAGACAAGTACCTCTGCCACCCAGTCAATGGGCCCAGTAGTCTCCACACCCACTCGCGGTGGGAAAGGATCCAGGGCACATGTCTAGAGGTTGAAGGAGCCTGTACCAGGCAGCCGCAAGGAAAGGGTGCCTGCCTCAGCTGCGGCCCGGAAGACCAAGGAGCCTGCCCCAGCTGCTGCCAGGAAAGGCAAGGAGCCTGCCCCGGCTGCTGCCAGGAAAACCAAGGAGCCAGCCCCAGCTGCTGCCAGGAAAATCAAGGAGCCAGCCCCAGCTGCTGCCAGGAAGGGCAAGGAGCCAGCCCCAGCTGTTGCCAGGAAGGGAATGGAGCCAGCACCAGAAGGCAGGAAGGACAAGGGGCCTTGTTTAGGGACTCAGGCGGAGCCCCTACCACCAACCATGGTTGAGCACCCATCCGAGGCTGCATGGGATGGGCTGGACCGTCCCCCCACCACCACCAGCAGCACCGCCTCCACCAGTGGGCAGCAATCCAAAGCTGCAGGGGATGGGCTGGAGCTTCAACTCACCACCACCAGCAGCACTGCCACCACCAGTGGGCAGCCATCCAACGCTGCAGGGGATGGGCTGGAGCCTCCCTGCACCAGCAGCTGCAGCAGCACCACTACCACCACTGAGCAGCCATCACCACTGGCGAACAGTATGCAATCCTGCCTCCATGGGCTGCTGTGTGGCCTGCCCCCTGCAAATCCAGTTGATAAAACACCCACCAACCCCAGACTCCCCAGGATCAGAAGCACGGGGCACGATGCCCCCCTCGAGAACCAGTGGGCAAGACACCCACCAACTCCAACCTCCCCAGGATCAAAAGCACAGGACACGATGCCCTCTCCAGAACCAGTAGGTAAGACACTCACTAACCCCAGCTTCCCCAGGATCAGAAGCACAGGGCACAATGCCTCCTCTAGAACCAGTGGGGAAGTTACCCACTTGAGAGACTGTGGCCTTGCACTCCCCAGGAACAAGCACAGGGCATGGTCCTGCTCCAGAGCGTGTGAGGAAGTCACCCACTTGAGAGACTGTGGCCTTGCACTCCCCAGGATCAAGCACAGGGCATGTTGCCCCCTCCAGATCAGTGGTCTTGTTCCATCTGCCGGCTGAGGTCCCCCCACCGTTCCCCGCTCCCCTGAGGTGCCTGCCTATTTTCCAACTGATGCCCCTGCAGTGCTCTCTCCATGTTGGTGCAAGTGAAAAGTGGGCCTTGGACTTTGGCCTGTGGCCCTGTGGCCCACACACACTGAGGACTGGGCAGTGTCCCTTGAACTGTACATATGTATATACCATTACATTGCATTTTTGTATTTCTACTTTGTTGTTATTATTACACTCACTTTTGGACATTCCTGTGGTCCTTGCATTATTCCTCAGGTGTATGGGGTTAATTATGTTTTATTACTGAAGCTGATTGTGTATATGGTGTTGGGGTGGGTGGGTGTGTTACGTGTGTGTGTCACTCTCTTTTTCCTCCCCTCATCTCCTGTGTGCTAGGCGGCTGTACTCACCGTGCTCATCTTCGCCATCATTGGTGTTCGTGGTGGAGCAGGACGTAGAAAATCATTGCAAATATTTGCAGTTCAGGCTCCATGGCGGCGTGGTTGTTCCCTGTGTCTCCAAAGGTGAGTCCTTTCCCTTCTGTGCAGTGTTTCCGCCAGGCTTTTGATGTCGTTGGTACCACCCCGGAAAAGGTGGCGGTTTCCTGTCTCATAATACTGTGGGCGGAACAGTGACTTCTGCTCGGCTGTTGGCAGCTACCACCGTGGTGGCTGTTGTTTCCGCCCTGGTGGTTGGTGTGGTAAAGTGGTTGTCTATCTGAGTTTTCACCACCATGGTCATAATTTGGCGGTAGTTACCGCCAGCCTGTTGGTGGTATTACCACCACTTCATCACCAACCTCCAGGGTTGTAATGAGGGCCACAGTCTGTGACCTAATAGAATGTTATTGCTAAGGTGAAATGTGCCCCAATGGCAGTTTATCCCTTGAAAAAGGTTTAGAATTTACATTTTCTAGAATTCCTCAGTATTTATTTCATGCTGTCAGCGTTATGTGATGCATCTCTTCCTTAGATGTATAATAGGGCCTTTGCAGTTTCAGTAAGCCCTGCCCATTGGAGGGGGTTGTTGGCAACTTTGTGTGGCTTGTTAAAGCTTATCCACTTTCTGTAGGGTTGTGTGACATGTTGTTTACCAACCTTGGGACCACACTGCTGCTTTCAGTAACCGTTAGGGGTAGTGTCAAAAGAAAATACCTATGATTGCCTTTTTCACAATTCGCCTGTTCGTCTGATAACTCATTCAACCTGTTTTGCATTTGTCATTCATCTGAGCTTGGAATTTGTAAAATGGCTCACTAAGAGTCCTCAGTAGACATTACTGCAAGGGTATATAAAAACATGAGGTCCAGATAGTGGTGAAACACGTTGAGAAGTGTTTCATATTTGTAACTTCTCCATCATTGTACCCTTGTTTAGACGGTTTACCTGGATAGGTATCACACCTATCCTGGTCAGTCCTGCAGATTTCTACCAATACATGACTTTTGAAAAAGATAATTTTCTGTAATAAGATACTTGGAATTTGATTTCTTAAAATAGTTTTTATGCATTCCTATTTTTAGTCAGTGATTGATATTTTCATTTGAGTAAATAATGTTTCCAGCCATAATCACATGCTCTTCTGGTTTATGTTGGTTTGCCAGTGTTATTGTTACTTTCATAATCTTTATCAGTTTTAATGGCTTATCAGCAACTCCTGTAATGTAGTGTATTTAAAACTGCTTCAATGTGTTTGTTCTTAACGTATCCACTTCCTCAAGATGTGTTATTGAAGAATCACCCTAAAATGTAAGAGTAGTGTTTTCAGCCTGGTCAGATGCTGATTGTGTGAACTCTCCCCTGGTATAAGTGATGCTGATCTGTAATTTATCTAATTCATTGAAAATAGATTTAGCTTTTGCTGTACCCCTATTATTATTAAATGCATTAATATATTGGATTAATAGAAAATAGATGCACCTTATGATGACCTTGTTTCTAATTTCATTCAAATACAGATGTCTCATCTTGTTAATATTCCCAGGCATCAGAGTGCATCTGGAACATTTTACAGTATAGCATCTGCAAGCTAGTAGGTGGTATTATGCAGCTTCATGCCAGTATCATTCTGCCCCAGAAGTGACAGCCAGAGCAGAGTACAAGCACCACTCTAGCACACTGATGTTGTTCCTTTCTTTCTATGGGTCCTGGCATCTGTTTCACCCACTCCCTCCTCCAGTTCCACCAGCCGGCAGTATTTGGCCTGGATATTCTCCAGCCTCTGTTGTCGCAGATAGGCCACTATCTCTTGCCTTGTGGGTGGCGCAGGTCGTCTAGCAGGAGTAGTTATATCAAGAAAACTGAAAACAAATAAGACAGATTATAAAGAATGCTCGGAACAAACACTTCTTTAAAAGCAGGTAGTGGGTGGCACAGTAGCAGTACATTGCTGGTTTCATTTTCCAATTTTCATGATTAAGAGAGTCACAGGGCCAATTTTATTTGTTTACCCACAGATGCCTCACATAAAAAGCACTGACTGTCTGGTAGAAAAGAAGTAAGGTAGAATAAAACTAGATTAAAAGACAGTGATTTCATTGTTTTCTTTTAAAGTCTTTTCTAGTAACTAAACAAACAATTTTAGTGGAAAAATAGAAAGGAATTACCTCTCATCTATGAGTAAGGAATTATGCACTATGGAGTACAAGTTCTTGTGCCAAACTAATGGAGGTATGCTAGCCAGTCCTTCAGTTACTCGCTATTGTCTGTAGCTGGGGCAGCTATAGTTGACAATTATCTATTTTTGATTCCAATGGCCCACTCTTCCCCAAATGACTTTTACTTAGTTTCTACATTGACTCCAAAGAACAAATGAATAAATAAAGTATCTCACACATCACATATAATACGCCAATATATTACCCTGTCTGCCTTAAGTAGATGGGAAAATGATGCACTATACTACAGGGAAAGGAACAAGCTATATAGATTGCATTTGGCCTATTTATATCAGAGTATCCATTATGCCAAATCTGAAATCAAACCGGGCAGTTACTAGTCCCACTTTACTCACTGGCCTCACTCACAACCACAAATCCTTTCCAACTAATTAATTTGCTGGGCAGTAAGGAAAGGAAACTTGACTTACTCTGCTGCAGAGTAAGTTAGAAGGATTAGGTGTCTAAGTAGAGTTTGTAATAGAATAGAGGTCTCTCACTGCTCCTCCATTTATTATGTGCAGAAGGGTTGGCTTACTAAGTCCCTGCATAGGTGAAAGTCTAAAGAGAAAAACTATGAAATATATTTTGGAAACACTTCACATTGCCATAAAAATGTGGCACATCCCAAGAATGGACTTTTCAATTAGTTTGGTAAGCTGGGACGGAAGAACTTAGGAAAGAATGAAGGAGTGAAATACTAAGAGGTGACTGAGCAGGCAAAGGGAAACAACACATCTTGTGAGTTTGGTTTGCAATGCATTTAAACTTTTTTAAATGCTGCATTAACTGAAGCAGACACACATTGCACAGCCAACAATGCAGGCACAAAATGAGCCATCCTGCCCTTCTTCGGTCATGGATGCTGAAATGCCAAGGGCAGAGAAATGGTTGATGAATGATGATGGGTGGAATACATACCTGCCTCGTTTAACAAATACAGTGAGTCAAGGGATTAGACCTCAAATTAAAACACCCCACCAACTTGAACCATAGCTTTGATAACCATAAAACACAAAGTAAGCAAAGTAGGTGAGCAGCATGTCCCTTTCCAAAAGAGTTCCCTTGTTTATTTATCCAAGCAAATATTCAATCATCCTTACATTCTTCCCATCATATTCACCCATAGCCACCACGAATTAAGCTTTACTTTCTCTCATCCTGTGTTTCACCAAAATTCACAATCCATTATACATTCATTCAGTATCCGCTATCTATCCTTTGTTTCAATCATCCTTTCACCCATCCATCCATTTACCTAATACTTACCCACATATCCTTTAATACATCAACACATCCGTCCCTTTCACTCATTTCACCCATCCTTTTTTTTAACCTTCCATTTTTTCCAGTTTCCAACAAGACATCAATTTTAGCGTACATCATGTGTGCTTTTGCTGAGATGCAGATAGATAGAAGAGGCCATAAGTAATTCAACCACCACTGTAGCTGGTAGCTTGGGGGTTTATGGTCAGAACGACACCCTTGTAGCTAGTGAGTAATAGTAATTGTCAATAAACAAGCAATGTGACTTACCACCACCCTTCCCTGCCACCTCTTCTACCCCAGCTCCAGCCTATCTTGCTGCAGAATTTATGCCAGCTCCACTGGTGGTCGGCGGGGCTAGAAAAAACATTATACAGTTGTTAGATGCCAGCTACCTCTTCCCTTAATTCTTATAATCAAACAAATGCAACCGCAATACATCGCTACAGTTCAGTTAGCGCTGCAGTATCTTCTGTCAAAAATATCACTCCAGGCATTTTGAAGGTTCACAATGTTAGAAAAGCCGGGTAGTCAAGCCAACCAAAAACTTTATGTAATGGTGCGTTTTAGACCTGGAATCCTTGGTGTGGTTTCACCTGTCTTTATGAATCCCTTTATTTTTGACTGTGTGCTGGACTTCGTTCTTGCTGTTGTTTTGGTATTCTGGTCACTTTACCACTGCTTATCAGTGCTAAAGTGCAAGTGCTCCATGTATAAATTGTGATTATTATTGGTTATCCCTGATTGGCATATTTTATTTACTAGTAACTCCCTAGTAAAGTGCACTAGAGGTGCCCAGGGTCTGTAAATCAAATGCTACTCGTGGGCCTGCAGCACTGATTGTGTTACCCACATGATTAGCCCTGCAAACAAATCTCAAACCTGCCACTGCAGTGTCGGTGTGTGCAGTTGTGCACTGCCAATTCAACCTGACAAGTGTACCCACTTCTCAGGCCCAAGCCTGCCCTTTCACTACATTTGAGTCGCCCCTAAGGCAGGACCTTGGTAGCCCCATCCGCAGGGTGCAGTGTATTTAAGAGGTAGGACATATACTGGTGTATTTTACATGTCCTGATAGTGAAATACTGCCAAATATGCTTTACACTATGGCAAGGCCTATCCCCCCCATAGTTTAATATGGGAATTGTCTTTAAATATCTTTTAAGTGCAGTTTCCCATTGGTAGCAGATCGAGATGTGGAATGTGGGGTCTCTGGACTCACAATTTTAAAATATATATTTTGCTACAGTTGATTTTTAGATTGTCTGTTTGAAAATGCCTCATTTATAAAGTGGGCCTTTTCTTGCTTAATCATTCTGTGTCTCTGCCTGCCTGTGGAGTCCACATCTGGGTCAGACTGAAGGTTTGGCTGTTTGTGAATTCCCTCTAGACAGTAACACAAAGGGAGCTGAGGTGTGTCTTGAATATCCTGATGAGTCTTCCTGGGCTAGAGGGGGGAGGGAGGAGCTGACACCTGTACCTCAAAAAGGACTGTGCCTGTCCTCACACAATGCAGTCTCCAGCCCACTGGAGTGTGTCTAAAGCCAGGCCTGGGCAAGGCAGGATCTTGAGAACAACAGAGAATTTCCTTTGAAGTTTGTCTACTTCAAAGGCAGAAATAAGTATAAATAGTGGACCCAAAACCCCAGACTTTTAGAACACTTCTGGATCAAAATAAACCTCTGCCAGAGACAAGAGTGGAAGAGCTGGAGGAGGAGTACTGCCTTTTTGCTGTGTGTGCTTTGCTGGGTTGGCTTGCAGTTGCTGCTTCTGCCTTAAAGAGGACGAAGACTATACGTTGCTGTGTATCCTGCTTGTTAAGATTCCCCAAGGGCTTGTACTGACCTTGCCTCCTATTAAGAAGCCTCAGGGACATCAAAGACTTCATCTGCCAGCACCTGGGCTCTTTTGCTGAAACCCCCCTTAACTTGCCAAGTGGTGCCACATCCAGTCTCTGGGCCCATGGAAAGAGAAGCTGGCAGAATCAGAAAGAAAATCCATTCACCAGAGCCAAGTGGAAGAAAAATCGGGGGAGCACCTGCACCGTGGCTGAAAAATCGATGCAGCGCTGGTGAAAGCGATGCATTGCACGGATTATTTGCTGCCGTGCATCCGGATTTTTGCACACATCATCTCTGGGCATCAAAATCTTCAACATCACCGCACGGACCTGAGGCTGCTGCTCTGTAAACGGACCCATTGCTTACCCAGCTGAGATAGAATCGAAGCACAGCTTCACTTGCAACTAAGGAATCAACGCATAGATTGCTTTTCTGATGCACGCTCGCCTGTACAGCTTTATTTTTCATGCATACCAGGAACTTTGTGCTAAAGCAACGCATCCATTGATTTCTATGGATTAAGACTCTTTTTAATTTAAAAATGCATATCTCTGCTTGTGTATGTTGGATTTGTATAGTTTTGGTTTTGTTTCATTTAGATAAATATTGGCTATTTTCTTAAACTGGTGTGGAGTCATTTTGTGGTGTTTTCACTGTGTTACTGTTTGCGTTGGTGCAAATACTTTACACATTGCCTCTGAGATAATTCTGACTCCGTGTGCCAAACTACCAAGGGGGTGAGCATGGGTTATCTGAGGTGTGTGTCTCCCTTACCCTGACTAGAGTGTGGGTCCCCACTTGGACAGAGTTCAAACTGACTGCCAACTACAGAGCCCATTTCTAACAGCGGGGCAGAGCTATAGCCTATGATGATGATGATGATGACTCAGAATCATTGAAGCGCAATGAAGCGGTGGAATAAAAATGGTCAATGAAAGACAGAAAAAAGGATGCAGGGATAGCAGGAATTAAACATAAATTTGATAGGGGTGTTGGAATAAAAGGATACAGTATTAAAAAAGTAAACAAGACAAAATTAAAAGTAGTATAATAGTGGTTAGAGGTAAAAGTTAGGGAAATAATAATGATAATAAATATTAGGAATTACTGGGATGAGCAGAGGCCTCAGTATTGGTGACTAGCACCTCTCCAACTCTTGCTAGACCCGCCTATGTGGTGCCCCTCTTTTTGCTCTTGGGTGCTGATGTAAAAACTAAAGAAGATTTAAAAAATAGATTAGTGGTACAGTTTATCTCCACAAAATTATTATAACAGGCAAAAGCAGTAACAATGTACTTCTCTAAATCAGATCGCCCATGGTACTAGTGTGATAGACTATCATGGAGTTGGCTATACTCCTGAAATCCCTATTCTAAATTTCCTTAACAAAAACTACATTTAGAACTAATACGTTGCAATGAATGAACTTTGATTCTATTCTTATTTCCAACCCCCTTAATGGACCAACTCAGTCTCCCTCTTATGCATCCTAGTACTACACATCACTGTGAAACTGCTTGGGACTGTACGAGCTACATAAAGAAGGTCAAAGAGAATGCTAACTCAGTGATATCACTAATTTACTATGGTTACAGGAGGACAGAAGAGTCTGCATTGCAATGGCTTCTAAATAATCAGCAGAAGCGAGCTTCGATGAGGACGACGATGGATCATCGAACACCTGCCCAGCTCTAAATGGATCATATCATAATATTCTTAATATAAACTGAATATAACTTACCTTTGAGTGTGAACAGCATGCTCTTCAGAAAACTAATTAGCTTTGCACAACACAAACACAATAATATAGTTAATACTCACAGACCCCAGGAATCTCTATGCCTAGCAGGTGCTACTCGGTGTCGATGATATGGTGTGTCAGTTGCTGGGTGCTGTGCTGGACCTGGGTGGTGCATCAGACACACCTACAGACTCGTCCCCAAAGCACCCGATGCTCCTGCAGATGGGAACCACTGCCAGGCCTGCCACCTGCTGCCAGCCTGGAGGGGAGGTGGCGCTGCATGTTAAAAACCAGTGCCACAACCACCACCTCACAGAAGTTGGGCCAGGGTTGCACCCTTTGGGAGCACCGCTGCCCACAAGGTAGATGGCTGCTCTAAGGGGGCCTGTCGCTGCCACTTCCTTGTTCGCCAGTGCTGCCCTGCTCTGTAATGATATTTGGTGGTGGGATGAAGAAAAGAAACAGGAGGAGAAGGAAGGACGGGAGGAAGAAATAAGAATAGCTAAGGAAGTAAAGGGAAAAATAAACAAAAATACCAAAAATCACAAAAAGCATAAAACAATGAAAACATGCAAACATACACAGACACAAAACACAGACTAATATAATAAATACAAATGAGGAGTAGATTAATTAGGAGGGTGGAATATTGAAAAGGTTATTAAGGAGGAAATTATCAGGCCCAACACCATAAACAGAGTGAAAAACAAGATGGCTGCACCCATGTAAACTGCTAGGCGCCGTTCACGTGAGATTTTGAATGCGAGGACATACTGCCTGTTGTATTTGGTGTAAAATGCAGTGCAAATGGGCATGACAGAGAGACTCCGCCATCCTGCGGAACTCCGCGTAGCACAGCAGTTCTTTTACCAGATCGTTGTATTCCACCAGAGCAACTCAGCACACTCCACCCAGGCCTTCCTGTGACCTGTCAGTCATTAACCTTCAGGCCTGGGCCGAAGAGCCTGTCTGACCGCATACCTATGTGCTGGGGTTTATGGAATGTTCATGACGGGGGAATCCAACAGGGGTGATGTGACTTTGTTTATGTATCGTCCCAGTATAAATGTGCTTTGTTATTGTGTATATTGATTGATCCAAAGTCAACACCGATGGTAATCTTTCTCCCCTAGTTTAATTTTTTTAACTACACCGTTAGGCCCATACACCACAATATTGAGACTTTGTTGTTCCACCATCCTTGGTACTTGTACCCTACCCAATTTGGGGACTGCATTTTTACAGCAGGAAGCCCGAATTGTATGAAACTACGCAAAAACAGTTATATGACAAAGATGGGTAACAATGATGTCCACAAACGAGTTAGCCACCGGGGAGCCAGGAGAACTGGTTTGTGAACCACCCCTACTCAGGGGCACCTCCCTCCTCATGCATCTTTCTCTGCAGTAGATGGAATACTTGAATGACAATCGTCAAAGTTCCATTGCCCATATCATTGCCAGGTATATAGGTGCGCAGGAGGAGCAGATCTAGGCTAATGCCAAACCCTACATTGCGGTCATCAAGTCCAAAACATACTGATGTTGCATTATCAAGAGGCAAATGTCTCTTAGTTCTTTTTTAATAGCATTCAAAATTAACTCAATACTGTTCATAATTTTGAACACCTCCCACTGCGTTATCTGCAACCAGCGGGCATTTGCTTTTGTCTGCACGGTGAAGAAGAGTATAGACCCTCCCGCCCATACTCAGTGAACAGTCTAAACTTGTCAGAAATATCCTTGTACTGAGCGCAACCAAAATAATTACCAGCTCTTCACCTTTCAGCTTGATGCAACAATGTTATTTCATTCCTCAGTGTGTGTTGGAACAGTTCACACAGATCTTTTCCAGGGATGACCACAGCTGGGGTGTGTATGGTGATGAATGAGTAGAGGCCATGCCTTCCAGGGGTGGGCTTGGTATAAGGGAACTTACTGCACTGCCAGTAGGTGTCTTTCAGTGTGGAGGTGTCCCATTGCAGATCTGGAATGTGCAGTATTGTGCCACAATTCTCGTTCATGCCTAGTGGAATGGTTTCTTTGTCTCTGAAACATAAGGAATACAATGGGAGTTTCCATACAACTAGGGTTTGCCACTTTCCTTCTATCCACGTGTACCTGTCTCTGTTAGTGTCCCAGATCTGCTGTTAGAGGGTGTCTATGCTGTTGTTTACCCCTCCCCCATGAGACCCATTGCCCTTCATGTCATCGAGGTGGATGGCCCTGCACTAAAATTCCATGTCTGGGGTCCATTTGTTGTTTATGAAGACATCACCAGACAATCTAACGGGTCGCCCTGAGACCACAAACGGAAGCAAGAGCTGACATGTTTGTGCACCAATTAGGTGGCTTGGCTTCCTTCAAGAATCTCTTCTTGTGAAAATCCTGAGGCCAAACGGTGTCCTGCCCTATAAAGCCCTTCCCTCGTATCCTATATAGCTCAGTTTGGATGTTGCGAGGCTCGGTGAGAAGGTAGGAAGCTGTAGGATTGGTCTCATAATCGGTCATATTTACCACTATCTTACGGGACTCTACTCTAGTAGGTTGCATTTTATTCTACACAGGTACAGATGGAGCAGGCACTTGGCTTTTTAAAGGGCTACCTCTTCGGATAGGTATAATCTATATGCGCCTGCTGTATGCAGTATCAGCGAACAGACATAACATGACCCGGCTGATGTCTTAGTGCCACAGCAGTTATGTGCTGATACCACATGTTGTGTAAAAGGGTGCTGTGTCGTGTGTGTGGGGTGCTAGTGTTGAGTACAATGTAATTAAAAGTAATGTGAGTGAGGTCCCTGCGGATGCCTGACAACTCTCGAATAGACTCCATTAGATCAGACTGTTCATTGAAATACATGGATGCAGTAGCATCCCTAGCATCCAGAGAATGCAGAAACACAATATTACACATCACTTGGGCATCATTGCAGCTCTTCAAGTGTTTTCAACTGAGATGTCTTTGTGGTTTTCTTGGTGGCAGGGACAAACGGTTGAAAAACAGTTTATAAAGAGTCCTTAGGGAAAGGTGTGGTATGGGATCCCATTGGGGGTATGAATGTAAGAAGTCCTTGGAGTTTATTGTGGCTCTTGATCCTGATGGGCATTCTGGTACTGCTACTGAGAAAATGATGATCCATTGTAGGGATGGTGCACTTAACAGCTTAGCTGTAGACCTGTTGGGCAAGAGCTATGTTTGTTCGTTATAAGAGAAAACATTGCTTATCTGTATGATCTTAATTATTTCTTTAAACACTTCTGTGCTCTGCATATATTCTGATGTGGCACCGTGGGGTGGCCTCACTCGAGATAACAGGTTCTGGACGAAGTGGGTTATATATAAACATTTCATTCTCACTGTTAGACTTGGCATCCTTGGCGTGGTCTCCCCTAATGTTTTGCCTCTGTTTCCCAGGTTGTTGATGTGTGCTGGACTCTGTTTTTGCTGTTTTTGACACCCTGGGCACTTTACCACTGCTATCCAGTGCTAAAGTGCAAGTGCTCCTATGTAAAATGTATATGTAATTGTATTTCCTTGATTGGCATATTTGATTTACCAGTAAGTCCCTAGTACAGTGCACTAGAGGTGTCCAGGGCCTGTACATCAAATGCTACTTGTGGGGCTGCAGCACTGGTTGTGCCACCCGCGTAAGCAGCCCTGTAAACATGGCTCAGACCGGCCACTGCAGTGTCTGTGTGTGTAGTTTTAAATTGCCAAATTGACTTGGCAAGTGTATCCACTTGCCAGACCTAAACCTTCCCTTTTCAGATATGTAAGGCACCCCTAAGGTAGGCCCTAGGTAGCCCCTGGGCTGGGTGCAGTGTATGTTTAAGGTAGAACATATACTAATGTGTTTTATATGTCCTGACAGTGAAATACTGCCAAATCTGGTTTTCATTGTGCAAGGCCTATCTCTATTATAGGTTAACATGGGGGACTGCCTTTAAATATTATTAAAGTGCAGATTCCCTTTGGGCGCAGATAGAAATGTGGATTTTAGGGTCTCTGAACTCACAATTAAAAAATACATCTTTTAGTAAAGTTTGTTTTTAGATTGTGTGTTTGTAAATGCTGCTTTTAGAAAGTAGGCATTTTCTTGCTTAAACCATTCTGTGACTTTGCCTGTTTGCGGGTTCCCTGTCTGGGTCAGTTTGACAGTTGGGCTATTTGTACCTCTCCTCTAGACAGTGACACAATGGGAGCTGGGGTGTGGCCTGCATATCCTGATGAGCCATCTGTGCTAGGAGGGAGGAGAGGAGTGGTCACTCACACCTGAAAGGGCTGTGCCTGGCCTAACACAATGAAGTCTCCAAACCCCTGGTGTGGGTCTGGGGCCTGGCATGGGCAACGCAGGATCTTACAAAAAAGAGAGACTTTCCATTGAAGTAGACCCAAAACCCCTGAAATTTAGATCACTTCTGGATTCAAGAGGAACCTCTGCCAAAGAGAAGAGCTGAAGAGCTGAGGAGAAGTGCTGTTCCTGCGTGTGACTGTGCTTTGTTGGGCTATCCTGCAGTTGCTGCTTCTGCCTGTGAAAGGGGACAAAGACTGGACTTTGTTGTGCATTCCTGCTTGAGAAGAATCTCCAAGGGCTTGAACTGAGCTTGCCTCCTGTTGTTGAATTCTCAGAGCTATCAAAGTCTTCCCCTGCCAGCACCTGGACTCTCTGCTGAGACTCCTGCCCTGCCAAGAGGGGCTCTTGAAAGGTGAAGCTGGCAGACAAGAACTGAAAATCCATGCATAGAATGCCATGCAGGGAGATTTACGATGCACCTTCCGCACCTCGGCTGATAAACAACACACCTCCGGATTCATGGCTGGAATCGATGCTCCACCTGCATTGCAGCTGGGAGATGGACGCAAGGTGGCTGGAGAAGCCATGGAAAAAGACTTACAGAGGCTGATAGCGACGCAAGCCCCAAGCAGTGTGGTTTTCTCAAACCGTGCAACCGGATTTTCCACGCATCGTCCCTGGGCGTCCAAGTCAACCCAACTCTGTGCAGATCCGAGGTGCCCTGTTTGGAAATCAATGCATCGCTCTCTTGCAATGGAGAAAAACAACTCATCGCCGACCCGACCGGAGAAGGAAATGACGCATGGCCCCACTTGCGAGTAAGAAAACAACACATCGCTACCCCTTCCTGACACACTCTCACCCGTGCAGCTCTATTTTTTACGCTAACCAGGTACTTTGTGTAACAAAAGCATTCTCACTGTTTTCCAAGGATTAAGATTCTTATTCTTTTGAAAATGTATAACTTGACTTGTGTATGTTGGATTTTTGTAGTTTTGGTTTTGTTTGATTTATATAAATATTCCGTATTTTTCTAAACTGGTGTGGTGTCTGTTCTGTAGTGTTTTCACTGTATTACTGTGTGTGTTGGTACAAATACTTTACACATTGCTTCTGAAGTTAAACCTGCCTGCTCATGCCAGGCTTCCAGGGGGGTGAGTGAGGGTTAACTGAATGTGATTCTCCTTTACCCTGAAGAGAGTGAGAATCCTTGCTTGGATAGGGGGTAACCTGACTGCCAACTAAAGACCCCATTTCTAAAACCTACACATCGCTGGGTCTTTCCTCTCTCCTTACTTCGCATAAGTATAGGGTTGGATGGAATGTTTTAAGGGGTTTGGTTTTTAACCTTTTCATTGGCTCTATGGTGCAGTTGCCAGCCCTTTGGTGTCCTTGTGTGTGCATGGGGCAGTGTCAGTGGCATGAGGCGGTGTTTCTAGCCTACACATGGGGGGGATGCAAAAGGGGGCGTCTTGCACTGAACGTTGGTTGGTGAACACAACAGGCCCTGAGGTCACGTGTGCATCCCTCTGGTCTCAGCACATGGCACACCCCAGTGAGCCTCCCAAGTGGAGCCAGGTATTCTAATCACACCCTTTTTCTTGAAGCTTCCTTTGAGCTCGCTTTGGGCTCCTTTGTTCGGTATTGGGTGTACCGAACTTTTACTTTTGTGTGCTGGTGGGGTTCAGAGTTTGGCTCCATGGCACCCGTCTCTCTGATCTGCGGAGCACATTATTGGACTAGTTGCTCCATTCTAGCAGTATGTGGCCTTCTGCGTCGCCCCATTGCAAAATATGCTGAAGGGGTGAGCTTACTCCTGCCTTCTGCTCTGCTCAAGGCTGCAGCAGCTATTTTGGACTCCCTTCCTTATCATCCCCCTCTCCCTCGGACCACATTTTTTGAACCTACTGTTCCGTGCTACTATTTAGGAAGGTGTGAAGGTAGAAAGTAGGTAAAATATATCGCCGTGTGGGAAGTCTGGACCAAGACTGAGAACTTGTTGGAATTTTTGCCTGCATTATGGCGACGGACTGGGGTGGTTGGATGTCCTGGCAAAACCCCTATCTGCTGATTCGATGCTGTGTGGTACTTTGTTGAAGCGCATGCGTGCACTGTGAGTGTTATTGCTGCTCCTGAGCGCATGGAAGGCATGGCTCCCAACACTAGATGGTGGCTTTGTTTTGGAAGACAATTGGGGCTCCCATTTGGCTGGGGGCTGTTGAGGACACTATTCTTGCTGGGGCTACATGACAAATTAATTTCAGTCCTGGCTGTTAGCCCAAGAATGGGGACCTTTTGATTTTATCACAGGAACCCATTCCACTATGCTTAAGGGCTTAGAGGACCTGGGGTGCCCATCATTAAGCGGAGGTTGAAGTGTCACCCTGCTCACTCAGTCAGACAAGCTAACCCTGCCCTGATGGGCCATCAGCGTTGCAGGGCCCAGGCTCTGAAGGGCACCGAAAAAATGCCGAACTCCGGTGTGGATTCCTGATCAATAGCCACACAGCAGCCCAGGGAAGACTCCTAGTTGATAGCCAAGCAGCAACCCTAAGTGTCCCAAGTACAAGTAAAAGTTTGAAATCCATAATGTTACTCTTATTTGCCTTTAATTGTGAACGCTACTGCAATGATTTTTAAGGAGTGCTCAAAATGTATACTTTGTATCGAGGGTGCTAAGGCTTACCATGTATTTGGGTTCTGTGTCTGCGCAAAAGCATTGTTTCCCCAAACGGCTATCCCTCCATGTTGCGGCTGCAGCCCTATCCATGATGGGCCTTGTTTTCCGGCTGTGGCTGTTTCTGCCATGCAGCTGAGTATAAGGTGCTATTACATTTCCTTGGGCCTGATTCTGTGGCTGGAAGTTCTGCAAAAGGCCTGGCCTTGGCTCATTGCCATCTGCCCATATTGTGCTCTTTAGCTGGCATCTGTCGGCCATATGGCTCATTTAAAGGCAGTAGTAGCATTGTATGGGTTTTGGCTGCTGCCAGCCACCCTGCTGTAGCCATTTTGGAACCCTCAGGGGTTCTGCACCAGAGTTTCGTTCATGACTGGTGCCATTTGCATTCTTGCTGGAAATGTGCCCCCCTTGAGTACAGTCTTCCTTAGCTCTTGTTGGATCAACTTAGTGTTGTCCCTCTGAACCTGTTCTTGCTTCTCCTTATCTTTCTGTTATTTCCTCTTGTGGGATTGCAGTATGTGTGTTTGTATTTCTCACCAGGGTTTAGTTTCTAGCCCTACTACGTAGTACAGACCGCTTTGTATGGCAGCCCCTTTTGATGATGTTATGAAAGAATACGACTTGAGGGTTTGTGTCATCATCATCATCACCTTATTTCGGTAAAAATATACCATAAAAGCACAATACAAATCATTTAGAAAAATAGAAGTAAGACATAAAAACGTTGAAGTTTAGGATAATACTCTAAAATCATAAAAACTTAAAACAGCAAGATGCAATACCTGAAAATTTACTTAAATATACAGATATAGTGAGGGCAGGCAATATTAGTTATACATTATCTAAGATGTATTGCTAACCATACGTTATGTTTCACAACTATAAACTGCTTAGTCTGCTACTAATATCTGTAGCTAAATATTATCTTTTAAAATTCCAAATCTAAAATGCCAGATAGATTAAAAAAAATGTGCCAAGGAACACGCCAATAGCACAGAAGGATCCGATTTGAATATTCTCAAAGCCGGTAAACAATTCCTAAAACTCATACATTTGCATAAAGGGGTGATCCAAAGAGCCCTCTGTTTGCGATATGCAGGACATTGGAAGAGGACATGGATCATAGATTCTCCGTTCTCACAGCCCATTGGACATGACTTGGACCTATTGGTTGTATTGGACCATTTATAGGTTAGAGTACACAAAGGAAGGGACCCTTTTCTGAATCTGGTATACAGAGCACGTGCAAGTGGAGAAAGTAATGTATCCATGAAGTGCTCAAACTCATAGTGGCATTTAATTTGTAAAAAAACTGCCGGTCATGGTAGAGGACGAAGCTTCTACCAATTGAGAAGTTTGGACATTAAGCCAAAATGCATCCTTCAATATCTGTATAGCATTTTTTAGAATGGAAGAAGGGTCCTTCCAGTAGTTCCCTAAACCAAGAGAGGAAAAGGTTCGCTCTACATAAGTGCACCACTTTATTTTTGTGGTAGAGTTGGTACTCACCAGGTTGATCAGCCCAAGTCTATTTGGGATGAGAGAATCTAATGACCAAAGTCGGATCCAAAACAACAATGGCCTTAGGGCGGCGATCTGGCTAATTGGGAAAAGATTTAGATCCATTTGGATAGGCAAAGATGGGGTGCTAGGGGGAACTCTTAACAACATCTTTAAGAAAGAGTTTTCCACCCTTGCCAAATCGTCCAGGTTGCAGTGGACCCACAACTCAGCTCCATATAGGGCCCCTCCCTTGCTTGAGATTTATATATTTCTAAAGCGGGAGTCATAGCAAATCTGGCAGATCTGGCTGCAAATCTCACAATGCCACCCGCCCTTTGTTTCAAACACATTGCTGATTTCTAGAGATGAGCATGTCATTTGTGTGAATCTTCCAATTTTAATCCTAAGTAATCGAAAGCACCCACTCTTTCCAGTGTGACACCCTCTAGGCGAATGGGTCTCCTCATCTTTTATTTTTTATCCCCAAACACCATGTATTTGGTTTTTGTTGAATTAATTTCTAAGTCATAATCTTTACAAAAGTCCACAATACTCATGAGCAAGTTAGAGAGACCAGTAGCCGTTTGTGATATTAGCAAGGTGTCATCAGCAATTAGGAGACATGGGATCTTTTGCCCTCCCAATCTGGGGGCATCGCTAGAACATTTCAGAAGATAGGGGATGCATGCATTAATGAATAGAAGAAATAATGTGGGAGAAAGCACGCAGCCCTGTCTCACGCCATAGTTTGTGGGAAACTCTGATGTTAGCTCGCCTTTCAGGCCCCATCGAATTCTGGCACAATTGCCAGTATAAAGATTTCTAATTATATTTAACATGGGACATGGAACCCCCACACTGCTCATGACTTCCCACAGCTTTTGGCGTGAAACAAGGTCGAAGGCAGATTTCAAATCTACAAATGCCACAAAAAGGTGGCCTGAATCCATGTCAACTGTTTTCAATTTAATGGAAATAAAGTGGAAGACCTGCTCAATTGTACTAACTTTGGGGGTCATAAGCACCGCCATCAGGCTGGCGGTGCTTCCTGGGCCATTCTGTTACCGCCGCGGTCAGAAAAGGGCAACCGCCGGTTTCCCGCCGGTTTACCCCTGGCCCAGGGAATCCTCCATGGCGGCGCTGCTTGCAGCGCCACCATGGGGATTCCGACCCCCTTCCCGCCATCCTGTTCCTGGCGGTTTTTGCCACCAGGAACAGGATGGCGGGAACGGGTGTCGTGGGGCCCCTGGGGGCCCCTGCACTGCCCATGCCACTGGCACGGGCAGTGCAGGGGCCCCCTAACAGGGCCCCATAATGATTTTCAGTGTCTGCTTTGCAGACACTGAAAATCGCGACAGGTGCCACTGCACCCATCGCACCCCTACAACTCCTCCGGCTCCATTCGGAGCCGGCTTCATTGTTGAGGGGGGTTTCCCGCTGGGCCGGCGGGCGGCCTTCTGGCGGTCGCCCGGTGGCCCAGCGGGAAAGCCAGAATGGCCGCCGCAGTCTTTTGACCGCGGTGCAGTCATTCGGCGGTTCCCTCCAGGCGGGCGGCTCCCGCTGCCAGCCGGGGTCAGAATGACCCCCTTTGTCTCTAAACCCCACCTGGAGATGGCTAAGTACTTGATTATCCGCTACCCATTTTTTCAGCCTAATTAGTAACTGGTAGCAAAATATTTTTTGTAAGTTATCTAAGAGACTGATAGGTCTGTAGTTCCCTGGTGTGCCCCTGTCCCCTTTCCTATGTATAGGCACGGCTCTTTCCATAACCCAGGATAAGATCTATTTGTCTAAACAGCATTAGAGATCCTGTTTACGTACGGACTCCAGTTGTTCAAATCTGCTTTGTACATGTCCGAGGGAATACCATCTGGCCCGGGGCCTTCCCTGATTTTTGGGCAGTGATGGCAAGCTCAGTTTCTTTTGATGAAAAGAGTGGCAAAGTAGTCACTGGCAACAGTGAAGATGTCATCTCCCTAGGGCTTATGAAGTTACAGTCAGATGAGAAGCCACACAATTCCCTGAAGTGGGAGAGACAAACTTCAGGGGCAATATGGCACTCTGGCTTGAATACTTGATTTTGATTGCTGCGGGCGACCAAAAGTCAGAAGCGTTTGGGGTCAGGGGCCCTTGCGGCCTGGGCCAATTCGCTCCATAGCACCTCTTCATGTTCAATTTTGCACAACTTACATATGGAGACATAGTTTCGTCTTGCATTAACAATTTCTTCTCTATCTTTTGATCTTAACGCCTCGATCAGGGTGGTTTTGGCCTCTCTACATCTCTTATCAAACCACTTATTGCTAGGGTAGGAGGGAAGATTACCTGTTACCCTGACAGATTTTAAAGGCAAATTTTTAAGAGTGGCAAAAAGATCCGAATGGAGAGACATGACTTCGAGTTGAGTAAGTGTGAGATGGTCATCAAAGAGCTGGTGGCTGGAGACTATAGCACATAATTTGCCCCGTAGATTATTGGAATTCTGGAAAGAGTCCCATCTAACTGCACGCTTATTACTAAACAGCTTCAGGACACCCGTAGATACAAAATCAGGGGGAGACACAGCTCCTAATAAAAACGGTCTATCGTATACGATTTGGAGAGGAGCATGGTCGCTAGTATACTGGTTGCCCACTTTCACGTCTTTTATGTAGTGCTGGACCCTTAAGTCAAAAAGAAAAAATTCCAGGGTACTGCTATATGACCCCCTGGAAAAAGTTTGTCTGGCAGGACTGTCAGCTGGAAAGTGTCCATTACCAGGGCGGAGACCATAGAGTATCATAAGGTCTATTATCTGCAGAGCCCTAATGCCAACTTTGGAGGAATTTGACTGAGGTGAGTAGGGAGGGATATTCCATATATCATCTTCATTCTGCATGGCCTCAATAAAAGCAGAATTGGGCTTGATTGGCACATTAATATCCCCAGCTATAATAATGTGGTACTTTGGACGAAGATCCAAAATTATGGTATTCAGAAGCTCTATGGTGGCTGACCACTGGTTGGGAGGGCCCGGTCTATTGTAAATATTTATACACAAAACAGGGGGACCCGGGTTTGGCTGTATAACTATAGCCAAAATGTCAGGGGAATCTACATATAGCTCCTTTACTCCACCCACCTCTGTAATTTTTTCCCAAATGCAAAGGCCCCCTGCTGCTCCACCAGCTGAAGACAGTATGGCTTTTTTAAAGAAGGAACAAAACCCTTGCCTATACATGCTATGGGTAGCCCATGTTTCCTGAAACATACAGATGTTAAAATAATCAACATATACCCCCAATCAATGTCAGCTAGTTTGCTGTTGATACCAGCCACATTCCAGGACAAAAACTTTGCAGTTGAGTGAGCAATAGAACAATTATATTTATAAGAAATATGAGCTGAATAACGACTGTTAATATGCTCAATAAAGAGTGCAGTTTCAGATTAATCAATAGAGTCGGGTTGCAATTTCCATAAAGGTGCGGCTCCTAGAATTGGTAAATTTTTGGAAAATGGTGAAGCAGGTGGACCAGAACTAATGTTGATATTGTGGGACCCAGATGGGCGTAGTCAGTCAATGTCAGAAGTAGCCCCCTGGAAATCAAGTTCACATGCATTGTGTCCTTTGAGGGCAGCTCCCATATCATTCATGAGGGCAGGGCCAAATATTGGCCCATTAGAAGCATGGTGTCCCGTAATGCTGCTCAATGCCGTGGGGCCGTGGTTGATGGAAATTTCAGCCTCACATTGCCAGCAGCGGGCCAACTGTCGCTAAGGAAAATGGCAGTTCCCTTTCATGTGTGATTACGTGCTTCTATATGCAATAGACCCTTTACCTGTTGGGGGTTGATAAGGTTGAGTTTTATAGCATCCCGGTCGCTAGATGGACCGCTTAAGCATTCAGCTGATAAAATATCTGCTTGGATAATTGAACCGCAGCCTCTAAAATGGCGTAGCCAATACGAGGCATTGTTAGTAAGTGAGAATTTGTCTTCCCACGATTTTGGAGGTAAAGAAGGGACATTGCACATATAAATGTAATTGCCACTATTTGTTTGTGAGCTCCGGCCATGTGCTGATGTTGTGTCCAATTTCAAATCCACACAAGGATAGGATTTCCCTATAGAGGACATTGGCGGTCATTACAACATTGGCGGTAAAAGCCGCTTACCGCCGGGCAGAAGACCGCCAACACACCGCCGTGGCTGCGGAATTCCGCCACAGCTATTATGACCCACATCTCGGAACTCGCCAAAATTCAGACACCCACACAAGTCCGCCACACCAAAGGTCAGTGATAAACTGGCTAAAACAAAACCTCCACCGTCACGCCAACAGAAATACACCCACACTATCACGACACACGAATCCACGCGGCGGTCTTTCAACCGCGGTATTCCATTGGCGGTACACACCGCTGCGCTCAAACTACACATACTCTTACAAAACACAGCCACATTGGACAATTCAAAATACACACACCTGATACACATACACACACCACTCCCACACACCCAATACAATATAAAACACACACCCACATCACCCACAAACCCCTATAACAAAAATTGAGGACGAAGCACAGAGAGAGACACCAACAGCAAGTACAACAGCATCCACAGGCACATAACACCATCACCCACACAACTTCCACGCACCTCACACAACACACCACTACATATCACCACGCTTATCACCACACACACCACCCCACGCATCACCTACACCACCCCATGGCACAGCAAAGACACCCCAGGTTTTCGGAGGAGGAGCTCAGGGTCATGGTGGAGGAAATCGTCCGGGTAGAGCCACAGCTATTTGGAGCACAGGTGCAGCACACCTCTATTGCAAGGATGATGGAGCTATGGTGAAGAATAGTGGACAGGGTCAACGCAGTGGGACAACACCCAAGAAATCGGGAGGACATCAGGAAAAGGTGGAACAACCTACGGGGGAAGGTGCGTTCCGTGGTCTCAAGACACCACTCTGCAGTTCAGCGGACTGGCAGTGAACCCCCACCTCCTCACCCACAACTAACAACATGGGAGGAGCAGGTCTTGGCGATTCTGCATCCTGAGGGCCTCGCAGGAGTAGGTGGAGGAATGGACTCTGGTAAGTCAAATCTTAACTATTACATCCCCCACCCTACCTGCATGCTATCACATACCCCCACCTTCGCCCTCACCCCTATCACTCCAACTCCTCACAAATGTACCAATATCACAAAGCACACATCCCAACACCAGGCCCTGCATGCAACAACAAAGCATGGACACCCATCACGAAAGCATGCCCACTGCACATACCCATACACCCCCCTAAACCATCATCACACAAGCTCCCACACAGGAATGCCGCCACTGGGGTACACAGTAACCCACCCATTGCACACCATGCCACACACAGATGCAATAATCATGCCTTTCCACCCCTGCACGACCCCTACCCAACGTCACCAGACAGGAGGGTCCAGACATGTCCACTCCACCCTCAGAAGAGGCCCACAGTGATGACAGCACCTCTGTCCCACTGGATCTATATGACCAGCCCGGACCATCGGGGGCCTCGAGACAGTCAGTTCCCCTCACACAGGCACAGGCCACCACAGACCTTCCCCCTCTGAAAACACCTGCACAGCACCCACCCAGCGGGCCCATACCTCTGTCCCCAGGACACGTCAATCAGCTGTGTGTCCACCACTACAGGGAACCCAGGATAACCCACCACCCCAACAACAACAGGGACCTGGGGGCAGTGGCAGTGGGCACACGGTCCAGGGGACGGAGGCCCAGGAACACAGGGGAACTGGGAGGACTGCCGTGCGACAGGGGGCGGACAGGCTAAGGGAACCCACTCTCCACGAGGCCCTCTCCTCCATCTTGGGAGCATACCACCACTCCCAGGAGACGATGGCAACGGTACTGGCCAAGTTTCAGGAGACCCAGCGCATGCAGGAGGAACAGTATATGGGCTTCAGGGAGGAACTCAGAACCATCAGCTCCACCCTGGGCACCATCGTAGGGGTGCTGAAGGAACTACTTAACACCAGGAGGGACACTGTGGCACTCCAAGGGGCCCCTGAAACTAGCATGGATGTTGAAATGCCCACCTCCGCCGGCGCTAGTGGACAGGACGCCCCGCCACAGGACCACCACACCAGCACCCCACCCCTGCAGAGGGAGAACCACCCCGCAAACGGTCCCTGAGATCCAGGAACAAGACAGAGCATGATGCCAAGACCCCCACGAAGAAATGAGACCACCCTGATTGTCATCCCACTGTCCCACTTTGTCACCCTGTCCATAACTAAACTGCCCCAGCTCCACTTCCTATGCCCATATGGGGAAAGCACCTGTGAGACTAATAGACTGGACTCTGCCATGGACACTCCTCCGCCACCACCCCTCACCATTTAACTTCCCCCTCCAATATTTTGCAATTAAATAAACACACCTAAGGCACAAAATGATCTGGAGTCTGTCTGTGATTTCGAAATAGTGTATTTGCAATTACAGTGACCAAATGTTCTTGAAATAGTAATGTCAACATACCTATGTCACACAGCTCTAGTCCATGAGGAATCTAAGCAGATGACACACATTGGGACCCACATCTGTGAAACCGTAAGGGAAAGTGACAGCTCAGTGACCATACACTGGGTGAAAACGACAGACAGTAGAGAGGTAGTAGTGTAAAAGTACATGTAGTAGGCAGGAATGTATTCTCACCTGTGTTTCACTGGAAATATTGCTGGATCACTGAGTCCCTGTTCTGCATGTCTTCTTCCTCTGCTTCATCCTCATCACTGTCCACAGGCTCCACAGCTGACACAACACCGCCATCTGGACCATCCTCATGCAGAAAAGGCACCTGTTGTCGCAAAGCCAAGTTGTGAAGCATACAGCAGGCCACGATGATTTGGCACACCTTCTTTGGTGAGTAGAATAGGGACCCACCTGTCATGTGGAGGCACCTGAACCTGGCCTTCAGGAGGCCGAAGGTCCGCTTGATCACCCTCCTAGTTCGCCCATGGGCCTCATTGTAGCTTTCCTCTGCCCTGGTCCTGGGATTCCTCACTGGGGTCAGTAGCCATGACAGGTTGGGGTAACCAGAGTCACCTGCAAATGGCGAGGGACAACTGTTAGACACACACTAACCTGTAAGGATAACCCCAGACAACCATTCCCACTGTCTTGCTTCCAGGGGCTCACCTAATAGCCACACAAGGTGCCTCTGGAGTTGACCCATCACATAAGAAATGCTGCTATTCCGCAGGATGTAGGCGTCATGCACTGAGCCAGGGAACATGGCATTCACATGGGAGATGTACTGGTCTGCCAAACATACCATCTGTACATTCATAGAAAGAGAACTCTTCTGGTTTCTGTGCACCTGTTCACTCCTGTGGGTGGGGGGGACCAAAGCCACATGGGTCCCATCAATGGCACCTATGATGTTGGGGATATGTCCAAGGGCATAGAAGTCACCTTTCACTGTAGGCAAATCCTCCACCTGAGGGAAAACGATGTAGCTCCGCATGTGTTTCAGCAGGGCAGACAGCACTCTGGACAACACGTTGGAAAACATAGGCTGGGACATCCCTGATGCCATGGCCACAGTTGTTTGAAAAGACCCACTTGCAAGGAAATGGAGCACTGATAGCACCTGCACTTGAGGGGGGATTCCTGTGGGATGGCGGATTGCTGACATCAGGTCTGGCTCCAACTGTGTACACAGTTCCTGGATTGTGGCATGGTCAAACCTGTAGGTGATTATCAAATGTCTTTCCTCCATTGTCGACAGGTCCACCAGCGGTCGGTACACTGGAGGATTCCGCCATCTCCTCACATTCCCAGCGGACGGTGCCTATGAAGGACAACAGCGACCACAGAGTCAAACAACTCAGAGGTATGTACCCACAGTTTACACCACTCATACACAAAATGTGGCCTGTATGTGTGTTGAGACTAGGCCTAGGTATGTGTGACGCATTTGGAAATTAGGCCATGTGGGCCCCTGAAATGGCAGCTGCCTGACCTCTAAAGTGGGACAATGGGATGTGAGGTAACTGCGCTGGCGTTGTACACCGTCGCAGTAGGCGGTCAGAGACCGCGGTGCAATGCTGCATTGGTTAACATTGGACCCTATGGGTCCCAGGAGCCAATGATGATGTACGCCGGCGTTGAAGGTACGCACCGCCGCGGACGTGACAGCCGCGGACATGACCACCATTTTCTATCTGTTCAATCACTCGATACCTGATCTTCGACAGGAGAGGACCTACACTGCAAGTGCTGCTGTGACCTCAGTCTGGAAGAGACAATGGCTCGTGCGTCTGGGGAAAGGGCCCCTGCCTTCACATCGGAGGAGTTGGAGAAGCTTGTTGATGGGGTCCTCCCCAGTTCACGCTACTCTACGGTCCACCAGACAAACAGGTAAGTACACAGGGAGCATGTTGTATGGGCTATGCCTGTGTGGAGAGGGCTGGTTGTAAGAAGGAAGGGGCAGAGTTCTGCGTGCATGAAAGACGGTGGGAGCATGTGCCACATGGCAAGGGTAGGGATGGGGGCCACTCACTTTGATGGTGCAGTTGGTAATGACTTCTCTTCTTCCCCTGTACATTTCATGTAGGTCTGCGCCCACCAGAAGAAAGATATTTGGTGTGCCATCGCCAAGGTTGTCCGGACCCGGGGGTCTACCACAGACGGAGCACCCACTGCCGGAAAAGATGGGAGGACATTTGCCGCTGGAGCAAGAAGACGGCGGAGGCTCAGCTGGGGATGGCCTCCCAAAGTGGGAGGGGTGTCCATTGAACCATGACCCCCCTGATGTTCAGGATCCTGGCGGTGGCCTACCGGGAGTTGGATGGGCACTTGAGGGCATCACAGCAGACACAAGGGGGTGAGTACACTCTTATTCAGCTGCCTTTGCGCGCAGTGGAGTTGTCTGGGTGGGGAAGGCGGGCTGTGGGTTTCCCTAGGCCAGGGCGAGTTCCGTTGGCTAGGCCCCTCCATAAGGCATGGCCCTGTGCCCCCCCCACCCCACCTCTGTAGAGTGCCAAGTACAGCTATTCATGCCCCTGTGTCATCTATGTGTGAAGATGTCGTCCATAGCCTTGTAGGCCATTTCCAAGGAATTGCCCTGTAGAGCCCAAGAGTGTGGCGTAGTGCAGGGGGCTTCTGTGTCTGTCTTGTCCGCCAACGGTAGTGGTAATCCATGTACTCAACATGTCTTTATTCTGTTTCCCCACCCCCTTTTTGCGGTCTCCCTGTTCTTGTGTGCATTAGCATCATCAGGCAGAGGAGCAGTGGCTCCGGTGCACGAGGGAGCTGCATCCCACATGTCCATGGAGGGCCACACTACGGACTCTGAATTCACCAGTGGGACGGAGGGTGAGGGGAGCTCTACGGCGGGGACAGGAGCTGAGACCAGTGACACAGACTCGTCCTCTGATGGGAGCTCCCTTGTGGTGGCGGCAACATCTGTGCCCCCCGCATCTACAGGTACAGCCGCCACCCCCCTAACAGCACTGCCCTCCCAGCAGCACCTCAGCCTTCGCCCGTGCCTGCTCACCCAGGAGGGTGGGCATCACCTTTGCCCCAGGCACCTCAGGCCCTGCCCCAGTCACCCCTGCTGCCCTCAGTGAGGAGGCCATTGACCTCCTCAGGTCCCTCACTGTTTGGCAGTCTACCTTTTTGAATGCCATCCACAGTGTAGAAAG
Organism: Pleurodeles waltl; assembly: GCF_031143425.1. Classification (NCBI taxonomy): domain Eukaryota; kingdom Metazoa; phylum Chordata; class Amphibia; order Caudata; family Salamandridae; genus Pleurodeles; species Pleurodeles waltl. The sequence continues at coordinate 634,007,411 of NC_090449.1, forward strand.
GCAGTTGCAACAAACTAATGCATTCCTGGAGGGCATTCATTCTGGTCAGGCGGCCCTTCACCGAGCCTTTCAAACTCTGGCCTCAGCACTGATGGCAGCCATTGTCCCTGTGTCTAGCCTCCTCCCTCCAACTTCCTCCACCCAGACCCAATCCCATGTGCCTCTGCCTATCCCAAGCACACCATCTGACCAGCCTGCACACACCTCACCACACAAGGGAAGCTCAGGCAAACATAAGGACCACACATCCCACAGGCACTCAAGCAAGCATCACACACATGCAGAAACACCAACATCCACTGCCTCCACTGTATCCCCCTCCTCCTCGTCTCCCTCCTCCCTCCCAGTCTCTTCTACACACACACCTGCATGCACTACCTCTACAGCCACTACGTCCCTCACCAGCACACCCACCAGCACACCCCACTCACGTGCAGTCACCACCCCTTCTACCATTCACACATTTCCTGTGTCCTCTCCCAGTGTGTCCGTGACGCCCCCTCTCAAGATACACAAACGCAGGCACCCACCCACCCAACAGCCATCCACCTCACGACAGCCTCCAGCGCATGCACCTGCACCCAAAGTCACCAAACGTACACCTCCTACTACCACCACCTCTTCCTCCACTCCCAAATCCCGTCCAGCTGCCCGTCCCAGTGTGTCCCAAAAACTTTTCCTGTCCAGCCTTGACCTTTTTCCCACACCTCGCCCACCCCGTCCATCTCATAGGTCCCGAACTAGAACCTCAGCCACAACATCTCCGGGACCAGTGGTGCCTGTAGTCACAGGTATGTGGAGTGCACCGGCCACCAGGACAGCCAGTATGGTACGGAGCCACAACACAGCCAGTCCCCCCCCTGTGAAGCATCAGAAGTTGGCCAGTGCCCGGCGGGAGAGGGGGAAGACTCCAGCCACCAAAGCCGCTCCCAGGGCTCCCGGTGGGAGTGTGGACTCAGCTGTGACACCTCCTAAGGTGGGGAAGCGCCACAAGGAACCCGGCAAGTCTGGGAAGAGCAGCACGGCTGAGAAGACCGCCATCATCCCCTCTGCCCAGGAGGCCACCGCCAGCCCCATCCCTGCTGCCCAGGAGCAGCCCCATCCCAGCTGCCCAGGAGGCCACCGCCAGCCCCATCCCAGATGCCCAGGAGGCCACTGCCAGCCCCAGCCCAGCTGCCCAGGAAGCCACCGCCAGCCCCATCCCAGCTGCCCAGGAGGGCCCCGCCAGCCCCAGCCCAGCTGCCCAGGAGGCCACCACCAGCTCCATCCCAGCTGCCCAGGAGGGCCCGCCAGGCCAGCTGCCCAGGAGGGCCCTGCCAGCCCCAGCCCAGCTGCCCAGGAGGGCCCCGCCAGCACAAGCCCAGCTGCCCAGGAGGGCCCCGCCAGCCCCAGCCCCAGCCCAGCTGCCCAGGAGGGCCCCGCCAGCCCCAGCCCAGCTGCCCAGGAGGACCCCGCCAGCCGCAGCCCAGCTGCCCAGGAGGGCCCTGCCAGCCCCAGCCCAGCTGCCCAGGAGGCCACCGCCAGCACAGGCCCGCTGGGCCATGAAGGACCGCCAGCACAAGCCCCGCTAGGCCATTAAGGACCGCCAGCACAAGCCCCACTGGGCCATGAAGGACTGCCAACTCAAGCACCCCTGAACAGGGCACCTCCAAATCAAGCACCACTGAACAGGGCACCGCCAACTCAAGCACCGCTGAACAGGGCACCACCAACTCAAGCACCACTGAACAGGGCACCGCCAACTCCAGCACCGCTGAACAGGGCACTGCCAAATCAAGCACCGCTGAACAGGGCACTGCCAACTCAAGCACGCTAAACAGGGCACTGCCAAATCAAGCACCGCTGAACAAGACACCGCCAACTCAAGCACCACTAGCCCATGAGCGGCTGGGGCACTGACGCAACTGGGACCGTCACGGGGTGAGTGATGCACTCTGGGCACCAGTCCCCCTCCAGAACCAGGGGAGACATCCATCCACTACCTCTGTCCTTCACAGGATGAAGCACTCTGGGCACCAGTCCCCCTCCAGAACCAGTGGAGACATCTATCCACTACCTCTGTCCTTCACTGGATGAAGCACTCTGGGCACCAGTCCCCCTCCAGAACCTGTGGAGACTGTTATCAACTTGAGAGACTGTGGTTTTGCACTCCCCAGGATTGAACAGTGGGCAAACCACCCACTTGGGAGACTTGAGAGACTGTGGCTTGGCACTCCCCAGGATTGAACAGTGGGTAAACCACCCACTGGAGAGACTTGAGAGACTGTGGCTTTGCACTCCCCAGGATTGAACAGTGGGCAACCCACCCACCGTAGAGACTTGAGAGACTGTGGCTTTGCACTCCCCAGGATTGAACAGTGGGCAAACCACCCACTTGGGAGACTTGAGAGACTGTGGCTTTGCCATCCCCAGGATTGAACAGTGGGCAAACCACCCTCTGTAGAGACTTGAGAGACTGTGGCTTTGCACTCCCCAGGATTGAACAGTGGGAAACCCACCCACTGTAGAGACTTGAGAGACTGTGGCTTTGCACTCCCCAGGATTGAACAGTGGGCAAACCACCCACTTGGGAGACTTGAGAGACTGTGGCTTTGCACTCCCCAGGATTGAACAGTAGGCAAACCACCCACTTGGGAGACTTGAGAGACTGTGGCTTTGCACTCCCCTGGATTGAACAGTGGGCAAACCACCCACTTGGGAGACTTGAGAGACTGTGGCTTTGCACTCCCCAGGATTGAACAGTGGGCAAACCACCCACTTGGGAGACTTGAGAGACTGTGGCTTGGCCCTCCCCAGGATTGAACAGTGGGCAAACCATCCACTGGAGAGACTTGAGAGACTGTGGCTTTGCACTCCCCAGGATTAAAACAGTGGGCAACCCACCCACTGTAGAGACTTAAGAGACTGTGGCTTTGCCCTCCCCAGGATTGAACAGTGGGCAATCCACCCACTTGGGAGACTTGAGAGACTGTGGGGGTGATTCTGACCCCGGCGGTCACGGACCGCCGGGGCCAGAGTCGGCGGGAGCACCGCCAACAGGCTGGCGGTGCTCCGCAGGACATTCTGACCGCGGCGGTATGGCCGCGGTCAGAACAGGAAAACCGGCGGTCTCCCGCCGGTTTTCCGCTGTCCTGCAGATTCTGACACCCCATACCGCCATCCTGTTCCTGGCGGTTCGCCTGCCAGGAACAGGATGGCGGTATGGGGTGTCGTGGGGCCCCTGGGGGCCCCTGCAGTGCCCATGCCAATGGCATGGGCACTGCAGGGGCCCCCGTAAGAGGGCCCCACAAAGAATTTCAGTGTCTGCTGAGCAGACACTGAAATTTGCGACGGGTGCAACTGCACCCGTCGCACATCCTCCACTCCGCCGGCTCCATTCGGAGCCGCCATCCTCATGGAGGGGTGTTTCCCACTGGGCTGGCGGGCAGCCTTTTGGCGGTCGCCCGCCAGCCCAGTGGGAAACACAGAATCACCGCAGCGGTCTTCTGACCGCGGAGCGGTGTTCTGGAGGGGGGAACTCTGGCGGGCGGCCTCCGCCGCCCGTCAGAGTTAGAATGACCCCCTGTGGCTTTGCACTCCCCAGGATTGAACAGTGGGCAAACCACCCACTTGGGAGACTTGAGAGACTGTGGCTTTGCACTCCCCAGGATTGAACAGTGGGCAAACCACCCACTTTAGAGACTTGAGAGACTGTGGCTTTGCACTCCCCAGGATTGAACAGTGGGCAACCCACCCACTGTAGAGACTTGAGAGACTGTGGCTTTGCACTCCCCAGGATTGAACAGTGGGCAAACCACCCACTGTAGAGACTTGAGAGACTGTGGCTTTGCACTCCCCAGGATTGAACAGTGGGCAAACCACCCACTTGGGAGACTTGAAAGACTGTGGCTTTGCTCTCCCCAGGATTGAACAGTGGGCAAACCACCCACTGTAGAGACTTGAGAGACTGTGGCTTAGCACTCCCCAGGATTGAACAGTGGGCAAACCACCCACTGTAGAGACTTGAGAGACTGTGGCTTAGCACTCCCCAGGATTGAACAGTAGGCATTGAGCCCCCTCGTGGATCTGGCGTCGTGCACTCATCCGGCTGAGGTGCCCCCCCTTCCCTTCCCCCTGAGGTGCCTGTTGTATTTCTATCTGATGCCTCTGCAGTGTTCACTCTGTTTTGATCTGGTATCGAGTGTGGGCCTCGCCCATGCATTTTGGGCCCAGTGGTCCACGGACTATAAATGGTGCAATACCTGGACTTGTATTATTGGTGTATATATTTGTTTATAGTGTATATATATTTTATAGTACTGTATTTTAATAGATTACAATGGTAACAATCATTCCTTTGGTCTTTGCATTCTGGGGGTTTTGGGGGTGTAACTATAATGTATAGATATGTATTAGTGTGTGTGTTGTAGTGGGTGAGGGTGGGGGTGGGGGTGTTGCGTGTGTTTGTCCCTGTATTTTGCCTCCCCCTCCCCTGTGTCGTAGGTGCAGTACTCACCGTGGTCTTCGCCGCTGGCGTTCGTGCTCCTGGTAGAGGAGCAGGAAGACTATCACAGGTAGAATTTGGAGTTCCGGGTCCATGGTGTCCTCGTTCCTCGTGGAGTGTGTAGAGGTGAGCATTTTCCCTTCGAAATTCCTGTTTCCGCCGTGTTTTTATCCGCAGTGAATCCGCCCCGGAAAAGGTGGCGGATTGGCCGGTCATGATAGTGTGGGTGGTATATTGTCTTCCGCCTGTCTGTTGGCGGTGACCGGCGCGCTGTTTGTTTGTACCGCCGTGGCAGTCAGAGTGTTAAAGTGGCTGTCTTTGCTGGCGGTTTCCGCCACAGTCGGTATTGCTAATTTTTTACCGCCGGCCTGTTGGCGGTCTTACCTCCGCTTTAACACCGTCCGCCAGGGTTGTAATGATGGTCATAGTGTTTTCAGGAATGATCACAGAAGATCGGCTGTGATATGTTGATTTTTTGGGGCCTGGGGCGTCCTCAGGAGTTGGCAAGGGTCCGAGAGCAAGAGGGTGATCAGTGTTCGAGGGAATTGTCTTAGTTCCATGAGGGCAAAATTGATCTTTCCTGGAGACAGTAAATTTGAAGGAATTAAGAATTTCTGTCAAAAGGATTTTCAACTCTCCTACTTCGTTCTTTAAACTGATCACCAAAGATATTAAATCCTCATGAGGAGGGTCGCTTTGAGATTTAGATAAGGATGAACTAGCACAGTGCAGTGATACCGTAGGAGTTGGTTGAGGATGGTCCAAGTCTTGTGTGTCCAATAAAGAAAAATTATTAGAACAAGGGATTTCCTGGATAACCACATCTGATTTTGGCACTTCAAATATAGGATAAGTTGCATGATCTATAGAGGGGCTAGTATTCGTGGAAGGGCTTTGGGAAGCCGGCACCTGGTGAAAGGCGCTGGTAGGTTGTAAATCGTTATTAGTATGAGATCCGGCAGTTAAAAATGGATCAAGGGTGCCCGATCTTGGCCCTTTCTGTAGATTTCTCTCCTTTTTATTTAGAATCAATTCCACTTCTTCAATTAGATTATCAATCTCTTTAGTTACACAATTTTTAAGAGGTTGCATAGCTTTAATAAGTTCTGGAATCTTCGGCTTAACAGGGCCCAGAGCAGGACTGCCCTTCGCCTTGCGCTTCCCCATTATAAGTAAAAATGCTCAGTACAAATACAAAATGATACTTTATCGATCACAGGTACAGAAAGGGCCCAATGCCATACCTTGGGGCCCAGAGGGGGAGCCCAGCCCAGCCTCAGATGGTCTCTGACGGGCACGGCCATTGTTCTGCCTGCAGGATTATGACCCTGCCTACCACCATGGTTTTCGTGGCATTCGTAATGCCACAAAATCCATAGTAGTAGGACATGTAGGAAAGTACCATCTTGCCTGTCATGTTACCCCCATTTTTTACTGTATATATGTTTGTTTTTACCTGTGTCACTGGGATCCTGCTAGCCAGGACCCCAGTGCTCATAAAGTATACCCTGTATGTGTTCCCTGTGAGGTGCCTAACTGTATCACTGAGGCTCTGCTAACCAGAACCTCAGTGTTTATGCTCTCTCTGCTTTTAAAATTGTCACTGCAGACTAGTGACTAATTTTACCAATTCTGATTGGAACACTGGAACACCCTTATAATTCCCTAGTATGTGGTACCTAGGTAGCCAGGCTATTTGGGTTCCAGGAGATCCCTATGGGCTGCAGCATTTCTTTTGCCACCCATAGGGAGCTCAGACAATTCTTACACAGGACTGCCACTGCAGCCTGAGTGAAATAACGTCCACATTATTTCACAGCCATTTTATATTGCACTTAAGAAACTTATATGTCACCTATATGTCTAGCCCTTACTTAGTGAAAAGTTAGGTGCAAAGTTACTTAGTGTGTGGGCACCCTGGCACTAGCCAAGGTGCCCCCACATTGTTCAGGGCAATTTCCCCAGACTTTGTGAGTGCGGGGACAATATTACACGCGTGCACTACATATAGGTCAATGCCTATATGTAGCGTCACCATGGTAACTCCGAACATGGCCATGTAACATGTCTAGGATCATGGAATTGTCACCCCAATTCCATTCTGGTATTGGGGGGACAATTCCATGCATCCCCGGGTCTCCAGCATAGAGCCCGGGTACTGCCAAACTAACTTTCCGGGGATTTCTCTGCAGCTACCGCTGCTGCCAACCCTCAGACAGGTTTCTGCCCCCCTGGGGCCTGGGCAGCCCAGTCCCAGGAAGTCAGAACAAAGGATTTCCTCTGAGAGAGGGTGTTACACCCTCTCCCTTTGGAAATAGGTGTGAAGGGCCTGAGAGGAGTAGCATCTCCTGGCCTCTGGAAATGCTTTTAGGGCACAGATGGTGCCCTCCTTGTATAAGCCAGTCTACACTGGTTCAGGGATCCCCCCAGCCCTTCTCTGGACAAAGAAAAGGGGAGTGACCATACCCTGATCAGCACCTCCCAGGGGAGGTGCCCAGAGCTCCTCCAGGGTGTCCCAGACCTCTGCCATCTTGGATGCAGAGGTGTGAGGGCACAATGGACAGCTCTGAGTGGCCAGTGCCAGCAGGTGACGTCAGAGACCCCTCCTGCTAGGTGCTTACCTTTCTCTGCAGCCAATCCTCCTCTGAGGGCAATTTAGGGTCTCTCCTGTGGGTATCTCACCAGCTAACGAATGCAAGAGCTCACCAGAGTTCTTCTGCACTTCCCTCTTCGACTTCTGCCAAGGATCGAACGCTGACTGCTCCAGGACGCCTGCAAAACTGCAACACAGTAGCAAGAAGACTACCAGCAACATTGTAGCACCTCATCCTGCCAGCTTTCTCGACTGTTTCCTGGTGGTGCATGCTCTGGGGGCTGTCTGCCTTCACCCTGCACTGCAAACCAAGAAGAAATTTCCCATGGGTCGACGGAAGCTTCCCCCTGCCAACGCAGGCACCAAACTTCTGCATCACCGGTCCTCTGGGTCCCCTCTCATCTTGACGAGCGTGGTCCCTGGAACACAGGAGCTGGGTACAAGTGTCCATGACAGTCCAGTGGCCCTTCTGTCCAAATTTGGTGGAGGTAAGTCCTTGCCTCCCCATGCCAGACAGTAATCCTGTGTACTGCTTGAACTGCAGCTGCTCGGGCTACTGTGCACTTTTGCAAGACTTCCTTCATGCACAGCCTAGCCCAGGTCCCCAGCACTCTGTTCTGCATTGCCCAGCTTGCTGAGTTGGACTCCGACTTCGTGGGACCCTCTTTTGTTGTGCTGAGTCGATCGTCGTGCTCAGATGTTCTGAACGCCTATTCAGGTGCTTCTGCAGATGCTGCCTGCTTTTGCGTGGGCTCTTTCTATTGCTGAACGTCCCCTATGTCTCTTCCTCCAAGGGGCAACCTCCTGGCCCTTCTTGGGCCCTGGCAGCACCCAAAACCTTCAACCACGACTATTGCAGCTCATTTGCGGTCTTTCCGCATGGAAACAACTCTGCATCCTCCACCACGCCGTGGGACATCTTCTGACCAAAGGAGAAGTTCCTGGCACCTTCCGTTGTTGCAGAATCTTCAGCTTCTTCCACCCAGAGCCAGCCCTTTTGCACCTTCATCCGGGGTTTAGTGGGCTCCTGCCCCCCCTGGACACTTGCGTGACTCTTGGACTTGGTCCCCTTCCTTTACAGGTCCTCAGGTCCAGGAATCCATCTTCAGTGCTTTGCAGTCAGTTGTTGTCCTTGCAGAATCCCCTATCTCGACTTTACTGTCTTTCTGGGGTAGTAGGGTAATTTTACTCCTACTTTTCAGGGTCTTGGGGTGGAGTATCTTGGACACCCTTCGTGCTTTCTTACACTTCTAGTGCCCCTCTACACACTACATTGTGGATAAGTGTGGTTCAATGGTTAGGGTGGCAGACCCTGATGCAGAAATCTGGCCTGTGACCAGGGTTCAATTCCTGCCTTGGCAGGTCTTGAGCTCAATTTCCTCAAACCTGATAATTCTCACATTGGTACCTAATCTAATTCATGGGTCCCACACTGTAACTCTGGACAATAGCTTGCTTAATCTCCACAACAGTGCTGGGATCCCTGGCTTCACCTTGGAGCTTGCCCAGGAGCGGGCACCTCACAGGGAAAAGCCAGGAGGGGTTCCACAGCAGTATGCGTACAGCACCTTGAGACCCTAATGGTTGAGTAGTGTGCTATACAAGTATGAAGTTTACAAGTTTTACACTAGGCCTGGGGTCCATTCGTGGTTCACATTCCACTTTTGGAGTCTATGGTTTGTGTTGCCCCTAGGCCTATTGTCTCCTATTGCATTCTATTGTGTCCTACAGTGTTTGCACTACTTTTCTAACTGTTTACTTACCTGATGTTGGTTTGTGTGTATATTTTGTATATTTTACTTACCTCCTAAGGAAGTATATCCTCTGAGATACTTTTGGCATATTGGGGGTCATTCCGACTCCCGCCGGCGGCGGTAACCGCACGCCCGGCGGGAGCCGCCGAATGACCGCACCACGGTCAAATGACCACGGCGGCCATTCTGGCTTTCCCGCTGGGCTGGCGGGCGACCGCCAGAAGGCCGCCCGCCGGCCCAGCGGGAAAGCGCCTTCAACTAGGAAGCCGGCTCCGAATGGAGCCGGCGGAGTTGAAGGCGTGCGACGGGTGCAGTGGCACCCGTCGCGATTTTCAGTGTCTGCTTGGCAGACACTGAAAATCAATGTGGGGCCCTGTTAGGGGGCCCCTGCAGTGCCCATGCCACTGGCATGGGCACTGCAGGGGCCCCCAGGGGCCCCACGACACCCGTTACCGCCATCCTGTTCCTGGCGGTGAAAACCACCAGGAACAGGATGGCGGTAAGGGGGTCGGAATCCCCATGGCGGCGCTGCAAGCAGCGCTGCCGTGGAGGATTCCCTGGGGCAGCGGGAAACCGGCGGGACACCGCCGGTTTCCCGTTTCTGACCGCGGCTGTACCGCCGCGGTCAGAATGCCCATGGAAGCACCGCCAGCCTGTTGGCGGTGCTTCCGCGGTCGTTGGCCCTGGCGGTCGGTGACCGCCAGGGTCAGAATGACCCCCATTGTCACTAAAATAAAGTATCTTTATTTTTAGTAACTCTGAGTATTGTGTTTTCTTATGATATTGTGCTAAGTGATACAAGTGGTATAGTAGGAGCTTTGCATGTCTCCTAGTTCAGCCTAAGCTGCTCTGCTATAGCTACCTCTATTCAGCCTAAGCTGCTAGAACACCTTTAATTTACTAATAAGGGATAACTGGACCTGGCACAAGGTGTAAGTACCACAAGGCACCCACTATAAGCCAGGCCAGCCTCCTACAGGACACATCAATGACAGGGAATTCCTTCCCTTTCACTGATGGGGGTATTCCCCCCCTCCTTTCCAGTAACCGCACCACCCCCCACTGCTCCAGACACCCCCTCCCCCCAATATTCACCCCTTCACACGCACACATACGCGTGCATACATCCATTCACACACACATCTGCACACACTTTCAAACATCCACGCAGACACGCATTCACATAACACAACATACACACACTCACACCTCCATACATGCACACATGCATTCAACACGCAACACACACACACATCCATGCACATACAAACATTCACACACCCCCACACACACACAACACCCCCCACCCCCTTCCACTGTCGGAGACCTGACTTACCTGGACCTAGGGGGTCCTCCAGCAGGGAACAGGACGCGGCGCAGCTACAGCCAGCAGTGCCTGCCAGCAGAACACCCCCATGTCGTATTATTGGTCATAATACGGCTGGCAGTGGTCTATTGGTGTGGCGCTACTGGTGGCAGCAGTGCCACCTTACCTCCATCTGCCAGCATGGCCACAGCCAGACATCCACCATTCTTGTGGCAGAAATACGGTTGTGGTCATAATATGGCAGACAGCTGGTAGCTGCGGCGACGGTCTTTTGGCAGCCGGCACTGCAGTGGTAGGCGATTTTTACCGCCATTGTTAAAATGAGGGCCTAAATGTGGCCCCATCGTGCTCTGAGTTGGTCAATTTGACCACTGGTATGCGAGCGTGGGTGAACACTGCGTTGCTCTGCTCACCGGTTATGCTGCTTAACAGACTCTTAACATTGCCTGTCGCTAGAGTGATCCATGTGGTGTTATTCTCAAAACATGAGATCCATTTCCTGGCTCCATCCAACAATGGTGCAGCTTGGCTCCTAGGCCCACTTTATCCACCTGGGCCCATGGCACATACGTGGTCACTGATGTACACTTCGGTAGTAACAGGCATATTTTCGCTCCAGATTAATCTATTGGTTTTCCCTCCACATAGCATTTCCATTTCCTCAGACACTCCTGCATGTAGGGGAAGTTCCACTTGGGATGTCCCCAACTGTGCCATATGCAGTCTTCAGCAATAGCTGAGTCCTCTGGTTTGAAGGATCCCTCCTCTGACCAGGGGCTATTGTGCTGATCACTTCTCTCTGTCCTGAGGGCTAGCAGGCGACAAAAGGGTTGGGTAAATATTTTGCATACTCCAGAGCGACTATGTCCTTTAGTGTTGATCTACCTGTCCTGTGCGTTTGGCTTCAGTAGCGAATGTCCTCATTGCGGCTGTCCTTGTGTGCACACACTGGTGCCATTTTAGTCCTCCTGTGTCTAAGTTGGTTCTGCACCAAGCTGTCTTGGCCCCTAGTTTCCTGATCAGCCCCTCCCCTTCGCAGGTACTCTGGTGAGTTACTGACCCCCATCAAAAGTTTCCCTTCTGACTCTATTTCAGATTCTTCTGTGACTGGGGCTACGTTGATACTCTCGCTCTCCTCAGGTGGAGGTCATGCTGCTCTACTCTCTCAATTAACTTCCAGGTGCGAGATCTCTCCCTCTCTCTCCTCAGTTCATCCACTTCCTCTGACTCCCATCTACACTGCCTCCTTCGCTCAGAGCTCTGTGTTATCCTTTTAAGTCAGGACCTGCTCACATATTTGCTCTCTGTGGTTTCCTCAGATGCCTGAGCATAACCTGTGGCTCCTTTTTCTCTGACAGATCTTGAGGGCTGCAACCTCTTCCCTCACTCTTGCTAGCTGTCTAGCTATCCAAGACTGTTATAAATATTCGCTTCACTTGGACTTGTTTGCCGGAACCAGTAGGGGTACGTGCTCCCTGTGCCACGGATACTCTGCTGACCATGACAGATAGGGGGGTTGAGCTTTGGGGGGTGCAGGGAATATCGGGGCCTGTGGGTCTGCCATGCCTGGACCTAATAGCCTGCTGTTTGGTAGGGGCCCCCTGAGCACCCGCAACTGGCAGTTTAATGAATCCCAATTCAGGGATAGCAGGCATTGGGGAGAGCACCTCATACCTACATATGGCGGAGGAGGAGTGGAAGCCTTGCTTTCCTCTGGTGGGCCAGTGCTGTTGGCCTGTACTTCCTCAAAGATGGCTCATAGTTCCAGCAATGCTACCCTTTTGTCCTTCTTTTTCTCTGTGTATTTCTTTTGTACATATGTTCTTGTGTGCTCAATGGTGTCAATGTCTAATCATTAGAAAAGGAGCCTCTAGTTGGCAGAGGTATACACCTTTGTCCAAATAGGGATCACAATCCTAGTCAGGGTAAGTCACACACCTTCCAAGTTATCCTGTGCCCACCCTCTGGTCGCTTGGCACTGAGCAGTCAGGCTTCACTTAGAAGGCAATGTGTAAAGTATTTGTGCAATAAATCATGTAATAACACAGTGAGAACACTACAAAAAACACCACATAGGTTTAGAAAAATATAAGATATTTATTGGATTAAATTAAGGTTAAAACAATCAAGATTTGATAATCACAAGTTAAAAATTTAACTTTTGTAATGATAAGAAGAGTTCTTAGTTCTAAGAACAACAATTATCTCTTGCAAGCACAAAGTACCTGGTTTGCGTCACAATTACCCGTAGGAAGACCACAGAAGACGGGATGTACGGAAAAAGGTAGGTGTGCGTCAGATTTCCGGGTGCCCTCAGACAATGCGTTGATTCTTTTTCACATGACAAGGGCATTGCATCAAATTCCGGCATGGGGGCTTGAATCCTCTTTGCGATGCAGGGTCTTTTGACTCCCACGGACGATGCATGGGAAATCCTGGGTGTGCAGGACAAAGTCACAGCTCTTGCATCGATCCGGTGGGCGATGCACGGAGTTTCTGTCGCATGGCTGGCACTCCGTCGATTCTTCTTGCAGGAAGTTGGGCTGCGTCGTTCCAGCTCGGCGATTTGTCGATCAGGGGGGCTGTGTGTCGAAGTTCCGGTCGCAACATTGGTGTTGCGTCGATCTCCACTCGGGGAGCCGGGCTGTGTTGTTTCGGTTCAGCGATGCAGAATCCTCCATGGCGCCGCAGCTTGCTGCACCGCCATGGGGATTCTGACACCCCATACCGCCATCCTGTTCCTGGCGGTTCGCCCGCCAGGAACAGGATGGCGGTATGGGGTGTCGTGGGGCCCCTGGGGGCCCCTGCAGTGCCCATGCCAATGGCATGGGCACTGCAGGGGACCCCGTAAGAGGGCCCCACAAAGAATTTCAGTGTCTGCTGAGCAGACACTGAAATTCGCGACGGGTGCAACTGCACCCGTCGCACATCCTCCACTCCGCCGGCTCCATTCGGAGCTGGCATCCTCATGGAGGGGTGTTTCCCACTGGGCTGGCGGGCAGCCTTTTGGCGGTCGCCCACCAGCCCAGTGGGAAACCCAGAATCACCGCAGCGGTCTTCTGACCGCGGAGCGGTGTTCTGGAGGGGGACCTCTGGCGGGCGGCCTCCGCCGCCCGTCAGAGTTAGAATGACCCCCTGTGGCTTTGCACTCCCCAGGATTGAACAGTGGGCAAACCACCCACTTGGGAGACTTGAGAGACTGTGGCTTTGCACTCCCCAGGATTGAACAGTGGGCAAACCACCCACTTTAGAGACTTGAGAAACTGTGGCTTTGCACTCCCCAGGATTGAACAGTGGGCAACCCACCCACTGTAGAGACTTGAGAGACTGTGGCTTTGCACTCCCCAGGATTGAACAGTGGGCAAACCACCCACTGTAGAGACTTGAGAGACTGTGGCTTTGCACTCCCCAGGATTGAACAGTGGGCAAACCACCCACTTGGGAGACTTGAAAGACTGTGGCTTTGCTCTCCCCAGGATTGAACAGTGGGCAAACCACCCACTGTAGAGACTTGAGAGACTGTGGCTTAGCACTCCCCAGGATTGAACAGTGGGCAAACCACCCACTGTAGAGACTTGAGAGACTGTGGCTTAGCACTCCCCAGGATTGAACAGTGGGCATTGAGCCCCCTCGTGGATCTGGCGTCGTGCACTCATCCGGCTGAGGTGCCCCCCCTTCCCTTCCCCCTGAGGTGCCTGTTGTATTTCTATCTGATGCCTCTGCAGTGTTCACTCTGTTTTGATCTGGTATCGAGTGTGGGCCTCGCCCATGCATTTTGGGCCCAGTGGTCCACGGACTATAAATGGTGCAATACCTGGACTTGTATTATTGGTGTATATATTTGTTTATATTGTATATATATTTTATAGTACTGTATTTTAATAGATTACAATGGTTACAATCATTCCTTTGGTCTTTGCATTCTGGGGGTTTGGGGGGTGTAACTATAATGTATAGATATGTATTAGTGTGTGTGTTGTAGTGGGTGAGGGTGGGGGTGGGGGTGTTGCGTGTGCTTGTCCCTGTATTTTGCCTGCCCCTCCCCTGTGTCGTAGGTGCAGTACTCACCGTGGTCTTCGCCGCCGGCGTTCGTGCTCCTGGTAGAGGAGCAGGAAGACTATCACAGGTAGAATTTGGAGTTCCGGGTCCATGGTGTCCTCGTTCCTCGTGGAGTGTGTAGAGGTGAGCATTTTCCCTTCGAAATTCCTGTTTCCGCCGTGTTTTTATCCGCAGTGAATCCGCCCCGGAAAAGGTGGCGGATTGGCCGGTCATGATAGTGTGGGTGGTATATTGTCTTCCGCCTGTCTGTTGGCGGTGACCGGCACGCTGTTTGTTTGTACCGCCGTGGCAGTCAGAGTGTTAAAGTGGCTGTCTTTGTTGGCGGTTTCCGCCACTGTCGGTATTGCAAATTTTTTACCGCCGGCCTGTTGGCGGTCTTACCTCCGCTTTAACACCGTCCGCCAGGGTTGTAATGATGGTCATAGTGTTTTCAGGAATGATCACAGAAGATCGGCTGTGATATGTTGATTTTTTGGGGCCTGGGGCGTCCTCAGGAGTTGGCAAGGGTCCGAGAGCAAGAGGGTGATCAGTGTTCGAGGGAATTGTCTTAGTTCCATGAGGGCAAAATGGATCTTTCCTGGAGACAGTAAATTTGAAGGAATTAAGAATTTCTGTCAAAAGGATTTTCAACTCTCCTACTTCGTTCTTTAAACTGATCACCAAAGATATTAAATCCTCATGAGGAGGGTCGCTTTGAGATTTAGATAAGGATGAACTAGCACAGTGCAGTGATACCGTAGGAGTTGGTTGAGGATGGTCCAAGTCTTGTGTGTCCAATAAAGAAAAATTATTAGAACAAGGGATTTCCTGGATAACCACATCTGATTTTGGCACTTCAAATATAGGATAAGTTGCATGATCTATAGAGGGGCTAGTATTCGTGGAAGGGCTTTGGGAAGCCAGCACCTGGTGAAAGGCGCTGGTAGGTTGTAAATCGTTATTAGTATGAGATCCGGCAGTTAAAAATGGATCAAGGTTGCCCGATCTTGGCCCTTTCTGTACATTTCTCTCCTTTTTATTTAGAATCAATTCCACTTCTTCAATTAGATTATCAATCTCTTTAGTTACACAATTTTTAAGAGGTTGCATAGCTTTAATAAGTTCTGGAATCTTCGGCTTAACAGGGCCCAGAGCAGGACTGCCCCTCGCCTTGCGCTTCCCCATTATAAGTAAAAATGCTCAGTACAAATACAAAATGATACTTTATCGATCACAGGTACAGAAAGGGCCCAATGCCATACCTTGGGGCCCAGAGGGGGAGCCCAGCCCAGCCTCAGATGGTCTATGACGGGCACGGCCATTGTTCTGCCTGCAGGATTATGACCCTGCCTACCACCATGGTTTTCGTGGCATTCGTAATGCCACAAAATCCATAGTAGTAGGACATGTAGGAAAGTACCATCTTGCCTGTCATGTTACCCCCATTTTTTACTGTATATATGTTTGTTTTTACCTGTGTCACTGGGATCCTGCTAGCCAGGACCCCAGTGCTCATAAAGTATACCCTGTATGTGTTCCCTGTGTGGTGCCTAACTGTATCACTGAGGCTCTGCTAACCAGAACCTCAGTGTTTATGCTCTCTCTGCTTTTAAAATTGTCACTGCAGACTAGTGACTAATTTTACCAATTCTGATTGGAACACTGGAACACCCTTATAATTCCCTAGTATGTGGTACCTAGGTAGCCAGGCTATTTGGGTTCCAGGAGATCCCTATGGGCTGCAGCATTTCTTTTGCCACCCATAGGGAGCTCAGACAATTCTTACACAGGACTGCCACTGCAGCCTGAGTGAAATAAAGTCCACATTATTTCACAGCCATTTTATACTGCACTTAAGAAACTTATATGTCACCTATATGTCTAGCCCTTACTTAGTGAAAAGTTAGGTGCAAAGTTACTTAGTGTGTGGGCACCCTGGCACTAGCCAAGGTGCCCCCACATTGTTCAGGGCAATTTCCCCAGACTTTGTGAGTGCGGGGACAATATTACACGCGTGCACTACATATAGGTCAATGCCTATATGTAGCGTCACCATGGTAACTCCGAACATGGCCATGTAACATGTCTAGGATCATGGAATTGTCACCCCAATTCCATTCTGGTATTGGGGGGACAATTCCATGCATCCCCGGGTCTCCAGCATAGAGCCCGGGTACTGCCAAACTAACTTTCCGGGGTTTTCTCTGCAGCTACCGCTGCTGCCAACCCTCAGACAGGTTTCTGCCCCCCTGGGGCCTAGGCAGCCCAGTCCCAGGAAGTCAGAACAAAGGATTTCCTCTGAGAGAGGGTGTTACACCCTCTCCCTTTGGAAATAGGTGTGAAGGGCCTGAGAGGAGTAGCCTCTCCTGGCCTCTGGAAATGCTTTGAAGGGCACAGATGGTGCCCTCCTTGTATAAGCCAGTCTACACCGGTTCAGGGATCCCCCCAGCCCTTCTCTGGCGTGAAACTGGACAAAGAAAAGGGGAGTGACCATACCCTGATCAGCACCTCCCAGGGGAGGTGCCCAGAGCTCCTCCAGGGTGTCCCAGACCTCTGCCATCTTGGATGCAGAGGTGTGAGGGCACAATGGACAGCTCTGAGTGGCCAGTGCCAGCAGGTGACGTCAGAGACCCCTCCTGCTAGGTGCTTACCTTTCTCTGCAGCCAATCCTCCTCTGAGGGCAAGTTAGGGTCTCTCCTGTGGGTATCTCACCAGCTAACGAATGCAAGAGCTCACCAGAGTTCTTCTACACTTCCCTCTTCGACTTCTGCCAAGGATCGAACGCTGACTGCTCCAGGACGCCTGCAAAACTGCAACACAGTAGCAAGAAGACTACCAGCAACATTGTAGCACCTCATCCTGCCAGCTTTCTCGACTGTTTCCTGGTGGTGCATGCTCTGGGGGCTGTCTGCCTTCACCCTGCACTGCAAACCAAGAAGAAATTTCCCATGGGTCGACGGAAGCTTCCCCCTGCCAATGTAGGCACCAAACTTCTGCATCACCGGTCCTCTGGGTCCCCTCTCATCTTGACGAGCGTGGTCCCTGGAACACAGGAGCTGGGTACAAGTGTCCCTGACAGTCCAGTGGCCCTTCTGTCCAAATTTGGTGGAGGTAAGTCCTTGCCTCCCCGTGCCAGACAGTAATCCTGTGTACTGCTTGAACTGCAGCTGCTCGGGCTACTGTGCACTTTTGCAAGACTTCCTTCATGCACAGCCTAGCCCAGGTCCCCAGCACTCTGTTCTGCATTGCCCAGCTTGCTGAGTTGGACTCCGACTTCGTGGGACCCTCTTTTGTTGTGCTGAGTCGATCGTCGTGCTCAGATGTTCTGAACGCCTATTCAGGTGCTTCTGCAGATGCTGCCTGCTTTTGCGTGGGCTCTTTCTATTGCTGAACGTCCCCTATGTCTCTTCCTCCAAGGGGCAACCTCCTGGCCCTTCTTGGGCCCTGGCAGCACCCAAAACCTTCAACCACGACTATTGCAGCTCATTTGCGGTCTTTCCACATGGAAACAACTCTGCATCCTCCACCACGCCGTGGAACATCTTCTGACCAAAGGAGAAGTTCCTGGCACCTTCCGTTGTTGCAGAATCTTCAGCTTCTTCCACCCAGAGCCAGCCCTTTTGCACCTTCATCCGGGGTTTAGTGGGCTCCTGCCCCCCCTGGACACTTGCGTGACTCTTGGACTTGGTCCCCTTCCTTTACAGGTCCTCAGGTCCAGGAATCCATCTTCAGTGCTTTGCAGTCAGTTGTTGTCCTTGCAGAATCCCCTATCTCGACTTTACTGTCTTTCTGGGGTAGTAGGGTAATTTTACTCCTACTTTTCAGGGTCTTGGGGTGGAGTATCTTGGACACCCTTAGTGCTTTCTTACACTTCTAGTTCCCCTCTACACACTACATTGTGGATAAGTGTGGCTCAATGGTTAGGGTGGCAGACCCTGATGCAGAAATCTGGCCTGGGACCAGGGTTCAATTCCTGCCTTGGCAGGTCTTGAGCTCAATTTCTTCAAACCTGATAATTCTCGCATTGGTGCCTAATCTAATTCATGGGTCCCACACTGTAACTCTGGACAATAGCTTGCTTAATCTCCACAACAGTGCTGGGATCCCTGGCTTCACCTTGAAACTTGCCCAGGAGTGGGCACCTCACAGGGAAAAGCCAGGAGGGGTTCCACAGCAGTATGCGTACAGCACCTTGAGACCCTAATGGTTGAGTAGTGTGCTATACAAGTATGAAGTTTACAAGTTTTACACTAGGCCTGGGGTCCATTCGTGGTTCACATTCCACTTTTGGAGTCTATGGTTTGTGTTGCCCCTAGGCCTACTGTCTCCTATTGCATTCTATTGTGTCCTACAGTGTTTGCACTACTTTTCTAACTGTTTACTTACCTGATGTTGGTTTGTGTGTATATTTTGTATATTTTACTTACCTCCTAAGGAAATATATCCTCTGAGATACTTTTGGCATATTGGGGGTCATTCCGACTCCCGCCGGCGGCGGTAACTGCACGCCCGGCGGGAGCCGCCGAATGACCGCACCACGGTCAAATGACCACGGCGGCCATTCTGGCTTTCCCGCTGGGCTGGCGGGCGACCGCCAGAAGGCCGCCCGCCGGCCCAGCGGGAAAGCACCTTCAACGAGGAAGCCGGCTCCGAATGGAGCCAGCGGAGTTGAAGGCGTGCGACGGGTGCAGTGGCACCCGTCGGGATTTTCAGTGTCTGCTTGGCAGACACTGAAAATCAATGTGGGGCCCTGTTAGGGGGCCCCTGCAGTGCCCATGCCTTTGGCATGGGCACTGCAGGGGCCCCCAGGGGCCCCACGACACCCGTTATCGCCATCCTGTTCCTTGCGGTGAAAACCACCAGGAACAGGATGGCGGTAAGGGGGTCGGAATCCCCATGGCGGCGCTGCAAGCAGCGCTGCCGTGGAGGATTCCCTGGGGCAGCCCGTTTCTGACCGCGGCTGTACCGCCGCGGTCAGAATGCCCATGGAAGCACCGCCAGCCTGTTGGCGGTGCTTCCGCGGTCGTTGGCCCTGGCGGTCGGTGACCGCCAGGGTCAGAATGACCCCCATTGTCACTAAAATAAAGTATCTTTATTTTTAGTAACTCTGAGTATTGTGTTTTCTTATGATATTGTGCTAAGTGATACAAGTGGTATAGTAGGAGCTTTGCATGTCTCCTAGTTCAGCCTAAGCTGCTCTGCTATAGCTACCTCTATTCAGCCTAAGCTGCTAGAACACCTTTAATTTACTAATAAGGGATAACTAGACCTGGCACAAGGTGTAAGTACCACAAGGCACCCACTATAAGCCAGGCCAGCCTCCTACAGGACACATCAATGACAGGGAATTCCTTCCCTTTCACTGATGGGGGTATTCCCCCCCTCCTTTCCAGTAACCGCACCACCCCCCACTGCTCCAGACACCCCCTCCCCCCAATATTCACCCCTTCACACGCACACATACGCGTGCATACATCCATTCACACACACATCTGCACACACATTCAAACATCCACGCAGACACGCATTCACATAACACAACATACACACACTCACACCTCCATACATGCACACATGCATTCAACACGCAACACACACACACATCCATGCACATACAAACATTCACACACCCCCACACACACACAACACCCCAGACCCCCTTCCACTGTCGGAGACCCGACTTACCTGGACCTAGGGGGTCCTCCAGCAGGGAACAGGACGTGGCGCAGCTACAGCCAGCAGTGCCTGCCAGCAGAACACCCCCATGCCGTATTATTGGTCATAATACGGCTGGCAGTGGTCTATTGGTGTGGCGCTACTGGTGGCAGCAGTGCCACCTTACCTCCATCTGCCAGCATGGCCACAGCCAGACATCCGCCATTCTTGTGGCAGAAATACGGTTGTGGTCATAATATGGCAGACAGCTGGTAGCTGCGGCGACGGTCTTTTGGCAGCCGGCACTGCAGTGGTAGGCGATTTTTACCGCCATTGTTAAAATGAGGGCCTAAATGTGGCCCCATCGTGCTCTGATTTGGTCAATTTGACCACTGGTATGCGAGCGTGGGTGAACACTGCGTTACTCTGCTCACCGGTTATGCTGCTTAACAGACTCTTAACATTGCCTGTCGCTAGAGTGATCCATGTGGTGTTATTCTCAAAACATGAGATCCATTTCCTGGCTCCATCCAACAATGGTGCAGCTTGGCTCCTAGGCCCACTTTATCCACCTGGGCCCATGGCACATACGTGGTCACTGATGTACACTTCGGTAGTAACAGGCATATTTTCGCTCCAGATTAATCTATTGGTTTTCCCTCCACATAGCATTTCCATTTCCTCAGACACTCCTGCATGTAGGGGAAGTTCCACTTGGGATGTCCCCAACTGTGCCATATGCAGTCTTCAGCAATAGCTGAGTCCTCTGGTTTGAAGGATCCCTCCTCTGACCAGGGGCTATTGTGCTGATCACTTCTCTCTGTCCTGAGGGCTAGCAGGCGACAAAAGGGTTGGGTAAATATTTTGCCATACTCCAGAGCGACTATGTCCTTTAGTGTTGATCTACCTGTCCTGTGCGTTTGGCTTCAGTAGCGAATGTCCTCATTGCGGCTGTCCTTGTGTGCACACACTGGTGCCATTTTAGTCCTCCTGTGTCTAAGTTGGTTCTGCACCAAGCTGTCTTGGCCCCTAGTTTCCTGATCAGCCCCTCCCCTTCGCAGGTACTCTGGTGAGTTACTGACCCCCATCAAAAGTTTCCCTTCTGACTCTATTTCAGATTCTTCTGTGACTGGGGCTACGTTGATACTCTCGCTCTCCTCAGGTGGAGGTCATGCTGCTCTACTCTCTCAATTAACTTCCAGGTGCGAGATCTCTCCCTCTCTCTCCTCAGTTCATCCACTTCCTCTGACTCCCATCTACACTGCCTCCTTCGCTCAGAGCTCTGTGTTATCCTTTTAAGTCAGGACCTGCTCACATATTTGCTCTCTGTGGTTTCCTCAGATGCCTGAGCATAACCTGTGGCTCCTTTTTCTCTGACAGATCTTGAGGGCTGCAACCTCTTCCCTCACTCTTGCTAGCTGTCTAGCTATCCAAGACTGTTATAAATATTCGCTTCACTTGGACTTGTTTGCCGGAACCAGTAGGGGTACGTGCTCCCTGTGCCACGGATACTCTGCTGACCATGACAGATAGGGGGGTTGTGTGGGTCTGCCATGCCGGGACCTAATAGCCTGCTGTTTGGTAGGGGCCCCCTGAGCACCCACAACTGGCAGTTTAATGAATCCCAATTCAGGGATAGCAGGCATTGGGGAGAGCACCTCCATACCTACATATGGCGGAGGAGGAGTGGAAGCCTTGCTTACCTCTGGTGGGCCAGTGCTGTTGGCCTGTACTTCCTCAAAGATGGCTCATAGTTCCAGCAATGCTACCCTTTTGTCCTTCTTTTTCTCTGTGTATTTCTTTTGTACATATGTTCTTGTGTGCTCAATGGTGTCAATGTCTAATCATTAGAAAAGGAGCCTCTAGTTAGCAGAGGTATACACCTTTGTCCAAATAGGGATCACAATCCTAGTCAGGGTAAGTCACACACCTTCCAAGTTATCCTGTGCCCACCCTCTGGTCGCTTGGCACTGAGCAGTCAGGCTTCACTTAGAAGGCAATGTGTAAAGTATTTGTGCAATAAATCATGTAATAACACAGTGAGAACACTACAAAAAACACCACATAGGTTTAGAAAAATATAAGATATTTATTGGATTAAATTAAGGTTAAAACAATCAAGATTTGATAATCACAAGTTAAAAATTTCACTTTTGTAATGATAAGAAGAGTTCTTAGTTCTAAGAACAACAATTATCTCTTGCAAGCACAAAGTACCTGGTTTGCGTCACAATTACCCGTAGGAAGACCACAGAAGACGGGATGTACGGAAAAAGGTAGGTGTGCGCCAGATTTCCGGGTGCCCTCAGACAATGCGTTGATTCTTTTTCACATGACAAGGGCATTGCATCAAATTCCGGCATGGGGGCTTGAATCCTCTTTGCGATGCAGGGTCTTTTGACTCCCACGGACGATGCGTGGGAAATCCTGGGTGTGCAGGACAAAGTCACAGCTCTTGCATCGATCCGGTGGGCGATGCACGGAGTTTCTGTTGCATGGCTGGCACTCCGTCGATTCTTCTTGCAGGAAGTTGGGCTGCGTCGTTCCAGCTCGGCGATTTGTCGATCAGGGGGGCTGTGTGTCGAAGTTCTGGTCGCAACATTGGTGTTGCGTCGATCTCCACTCGGGGAGCCGGGCTGTGTCGTTTCGGTTCAGCGATGCAGTGATTTTCTCACTGCTGGGCAGGTTGTGCATCGATTTTAGCAGGCTGTGCATCGATTTTCACCACACAAGGAGTTTCTTTGCAGAGATGAAGTCTTTTTGGCCCTGAGACTTCAGGAACCTGAGGCAATCTCAATCCAAGCCCTTGGAGAGAACTTCTCAGCAGAACCAGAGACCAACAAGGCAGCAGGGCAACAGCAAGGCACCAGTCCTTTACAGCAAAGCAGTCCAGGGGAGTCCTTTGGGCAGCCAGACAGCTTCTCTTGTCAGGGTGCAGGTTCTGGTGCAGAGTGTCTGTCCCAAGAAGTGTCTGTTTAGGTAGGGTCAGGGACCCAGTTTATATACCCAAAAGTGAGGGAGACTTCAAAGAGTGGTTTTGAAGTGCACAAGGTCCCTTTTCAGTACAACCCTGTCTACCAGGGTGCCAGTAGGGGGTTTGGCAGTCCTTTGGGTTAGGGCAGGCCACTGTCCTTTGAAATGTAAGTGGTAGGCTCTCCACCCTTCCAGCCCAGGAAAACCCATTCAGTGTGCAGATGTGTGCATGTGTGACTGAGCATCCTGTATTTGTGGTTGTCTGGGTGAAATGCACAAGGGAGCTGTCAACCAGCCCAGCCCAGACGTGGATTGGAGGCAGATTGTAAGGCACAGAAGGATTTAAGTGCAGAGAAATGCTCACTTTCTGAAAGTAGCATTTCTAAAACAGTAACATAAAATCCAACCTCACCAGTCAGCAGGATTTTGTATTACCATTCTGGCCATACTAAATATGACCTGTTTACCCCTTTCTAATCAGAATCTACCACTCAAACAGTTTATGAGGGTAGCCCTAATGTTATCCCATGAAAGGAGCAGCCCTCACAGCAATGGAAATCAAATTTAGGAGTTTTACACTACCAGGACATATAAAACACACAGATATATGTCCTGCCTTTTACTACACAGTACCCTACCCTCTGGGTTCCCTGGGGCCTACCTTATGGGTGACATCTGTAGAAAAAGGGTACTTTAAGGCGTGGGAAGTACTTTTAAAAGCCAAGTTGAAGTGGCAGTGAAACTGCACACACAGACCTTGCAATGGCAGGCCTGAGACATGGTTAAGGGAATACTTATGTGGGTGGTACAAACAGTGCTGCAGGCCCACTACTAGCATTCAATCTACAGGCCATGGACACATGTAGTGCACTTTACTACGGATTTACAAGTAGATCCAATATGCCAATTAGGTATGAACCAATGTTACCATGTTTTAAGGGAGACAGCATAGGCACTTTCGCACTGGTTAGCTGTGGTAAAGCGTGCAGAGTCCTAAAACCAGCAAACACAGTGTCAAAAAGTGGATGGAGGTAGGCAAAAAGTTGGGGGTGATCACCCTAAGGCTGTCAGGTCTAACACTAATGTTTCCTCTTTGGGTCAGGGGTACATGTGTGTTTAGGTGTGCTTATGTAATTCTTGGCAGAACTTTATAAGCCTTTTGGCCTGCATGGAGGACTTACTGTACATGTGTTCTAAAGGTGATCCCCTGGTGGTACTGGGGTAGTCTTTTCAGGTCACAGTTACTCTTCTTATTTCACACTCTTTAGGGGCTTTTAAGTTGCACACATTCTAGCTTTCTATTTTTGTAGTTTTTTTCTCTCTCTTTCAAGTTGATAACCTTTCTATTTTTATGGTTTTCTAAATGTTACTCAGGTGATGGGAAAATATGTACAAGGGTATTACTAGATCTCCCCAGTAATCAGAAAACTATGTACACAAGGGGTTTTACTGAACCTAATCCAGTGGTGGAGGATATAAGCTTGGGGATTCCTAGGTCTAATGAGCTCAATGCTATTCACAGATGCATAAAAAAAAAACATTCAACAAACAAGGGCATGAAGAGTCACAACCCTAGGACAAAAGTGCAATTGTTAGATCACAACAACCTGCAATTTGGTGACAAAATAGCAAGTCTTACTTTGGCATCAAACAACACTTTGCACAAATCAACAATATCCTTCATGCATACATTTAACATTGAGAACAACACAATATTCAACATTTAAGACTAACATAGTCACATAGGTCTACCAGCATCATATCAAAATTACAGTTTAAGTGGAGAAAGAAAAGGACTTACTTCAATGACCTTAGACCCTTCTTGGCAAACATCTGTGTCTTGCCCAGCAGTCCAAGAAAAGTACACCTCTCTCTTTTTGAATATGCAACCAGTGTTAAAAAAATGATGGCACTGAGAAAACCAGTCCCTATGTCCAATTGTGCTCTATTGAGGCCAATCTCCGGGGCCTATGGTAGTGTTGCTGCCTATCTGATCTAAGCTTGTGTATTTGGCTGTCAGCTAAATGTTACCCCAGATGTCACCTGTCAGTCATTGACCATCAGACCTGGGCCGCAGATCCTGTCTGACCACGTAACTACCTGTTTGAATTGACAGACAGTTCATGATGGGGAAATCCAACCGGGGTGATGTGACTTTGTGTATAAAAATGTATTGTTTGGGTATAAAGGTGTTTTGTTGTTGTGTGTATTGATTGATCCGATAACAACACCGATGTTAACATTACACTTCTGTAGTAAATTTACACTCTGAATTTGTGAATAGCCAAAAGTTGCAAATTTACTCATAAGTGTAAGTTAACTTTGTGATGCAGGCCCTCAGTGTTCATATCATCACCATTCGGGTGAAAACTACACAGATGGAACACCATTTAGGATACCAAAATCCACATCATCACTAGCCACATGAAGAGAAGTATGACCAGAATCATTCATTATCATTTCAATTTCACCCGGAACTAGAAAATATGCAGATTAGCTTTTCTTAAAATACTGACAAGACTGTTGCCAATCACAGTGAGCTACTGTGAACGTGCATACTAACAATAAAGCAGAAAAATTGAATCTTCATTGCAAGTTAAAACCCCGTCTAATCGACTGACAGTACCCTTGCAGAGATTAACATAGAGGTGGGAAAGAAGAATTGTAGTGAAGAATGTCTGAAAATAATCTATGTAGTCTCTTATCTATGCAGTGGGGCCCCAGGCAAACTCCTGTGAAGTAATGCTAATTATTGCAATAATATTTAAAGCTATTATATCCTCAAGGGCCAAGTTTAAAAGAACTACTCTTTAAATGCTTCAGGCTTATTTTCCAGCTCCTCAGATTTGCTATGCAGTTTTAAATTCTAATTGCTCTTTTTCTGAGAAATAATCACCAAGAGCATAATATGTTAACTTTTTGCCAGGATGAAAAGGATAGTAAGCAAATGTTTGCATTCCAACAAAAGTTATCATAAACCCAAGATACAGTACTTTCAGAAACATATTGCTTTTATCTGACGATTTGACATTTTTACTATTCAAAACTGTGTTATCAAATATGGTAATATATTTACAGGCATGGTGCTTTATTTTGATATACGTGTAAACAAATGCGAAGGTGTATATAATTTGAACTGCATTCTATCTATAAATATCTACAAATAAAAGCAAACCTCATACCATGAATAGCTGTCTTGTAAATAGCTCATGCAAGCTAGAGTCTGAAAGCAGCTTCATACAAAAACATCAATACAACTGTATATTTGTCATTAAAGGTTTCTTCTAAAACACTTAAGTAGATTTCTAAGTTCACTTAAGTCCAAAACTATAGATACTGTGTAATATAGACGGGCAAGTAGATGATAGATAGATAGATAGATAGATAGATAGATAGATAGATAGATAGATAGATAGATAGATAGATAGATAGATAGTTAGATAGATAGATAGATGACGGACAAACGGGCAGACAGACAGACAGACAGACATACAGACAGGCAGAAAGACAGACAGACAGGCAAACAATCCTAAAGTTTCTTTGTTAGCCGTTCGTTTGAAAGGCTATGGCCCCGATTCCAATGAGGTTTGAAAGGATGATGCATTTACCACAACCTGTAAATACTAATATCACAGGTACAATTTACTGGGTACAGGAAATACCACCTATACTGTGGTTTCCTCATTACAGTGGAATATTACCTGCAGAAATAGGGTCTTCAAATTGACGTCTGCATGTATTAACGTATTGCATGTTTTGTCACAGTAGACTTTAGCAGGTTTGACCTGCTAAAATTTGTTATAGAAAATTTCAGGGAAAGGGGTACTTCAGATGCTGTGTATCTGAAGATGACTTGCTGGATATGGTACTTTGCTAAATAATCACTCTTCATATCACACTTAAGAGAAACTGGGCCCACAAGTGATGAGTCTATTTAGTGAACTGTGAACCCCCATTAATCGATCTAGGAGCCTCAGAAATGGGTTTAAAATGGGTGCCTTTGTTTTTTTTCTTAATCACTCAGGCCCAAATTTACTAAGAGTCATGCAGTGCTGCGTAGCACTGCATGAGAATGCGTTGCTCTGCACTACACTTCTTTTGTGCGTCATGGATGTGCTATATTTACTATACAGTGCACTATGATGCAAGGTCGAAAGATGCATCACAGAGCATGACACAAGTGTCAAGTTTCCATGCACCGCGATGCACCTCAACTCCAATGTGGAAGACACAAAGCTGCATTGCAACCTGCAAGACAGCTTTCTGTACAGCAAGTCGGATTTGCATCACGCAGGACAAAAATGCAAGGAGCAAAACTACATATGACCATGCAGTGACAATTGCTAGTTCTACCACACAACCACTTTGGAGGCCTGGAAGGGCCATCATCAAGACAGGAGGAGACCAACCCAGAAAATGTGTCTGCCATGCAGCCCAAGAGAAAACACAAAATGAGAAACGTTTGTTTGTGACTTCAAAATGATCTTGCTTTATGGCAAGAACTAGAGATAAAGATGAACTGTGTGGCACTTACCAGACGAACTGTAGCTAAATGTAAGAAATGGTTGCATGAACAGAAATGCAGGACAAAAAAGAAACTGGCCAAGAACTTGAAGGCTGCATTGAGGACCAGAGGAGGATCAGAAGTCCAGGAGGGTTTGAACCCACTGAAGGAGCAGATGGCATAACTCATCTCAAGAGAGTTGATTGCCAGATTTGAAGGCATGAACAGTGCTGACATTGAGGGTCAAAAACAAGTACAGTGTTAGTTTGAACATGATGAATGAAATAGGTATTAACATATTGGTAATATGATAAGTGAAACACACAATAAAAGCACCCTAAATTGTAACGACACACAGGACAACAGAGTAAGTACAATTCAAGACACCATATAATCATGGAGGGTAGGTACTGCAGAGGTAACACACACTAACTATAACATCACCATCATGATCCAAGATGTGTGTATCTGTGGAGTAACAATGTAACACACTAAACTATCAAAGTATCTACAATATGTGTAAGTTCATGTCTCCATGAAACACATGAAGCACAAATATGTAAAGTTCAGTCATCTACACACGCTAGTGTAACACAACAGATGTGTATGTGTCTTAGTAACATATCTACATACCACCATGTTATCTGTAAAGAACAACATTTGGTCTTCACAGACAAACAAGGCATAGCTTCTAAACCATTATGTAATACAAACCAGCAAGGGAACTTGGTGTGGTGTTTAGCTTGAAAGCTAGTGTTAAATAATTTATACAACATAATAATATAGGCTCATAATCCATATCTCAGCTGGCTCTGGTGCACTGTGTGCAGCCTAGGCACACAACTGCCATCCATACACCAGAGTGAAAGGATGCCTGGAGTACATGTTTCTTTGTGTGTGTGTAGTAATATGTAATACCATCATAGCTGCCTCAAGTATCATACATAAGCAGAGGTTATGATAGTATGATTAGAGATATGTGTTGTCTTAGCCTCACTCATGACACAAACACTGTAATACCTCTAGAATCCCTAGGATGTTGGAAAAAAAGGATGCAAATTTGGCGTGGGTAGCTTATGTGAACAAAAAGTTATGAGGGCCTAAGCGTGAACTGCCCCAAATAGCCAAAAAAAGGCTTGGCACCTGAGGGGGAAAAGGCCTGGCAGCGAAGAGGATATATATATATATATATATACCTATATAGATGTCACACTTCAACAATGGTGCAAGTATGGCTGTGTTGCAAATAGTAAACAAAATGGTTGACAGACCTACGATTACAATGGTATGTCAATTTCATATATGCAGAGGACCTTGCCTCTCAATCTACCTGTCAGTTAAGTCCTTGAAACTAAATTCCTCTGTATGTCTATGTAAACTAACATGTATGATTTGTAAAATGTCATATCTAACCATATCCTACAACACATTTGGAAAATCAAGGTTAATGATATATTGTATTGCTCATCATGATTCATGATGGTTTACTGTGCAGTGAAGAATGTCAAAGGTAGGAGATGTTGGGAAATATGTAAGACTGTGTGTAATGTGCAGAAAATTGAGTGACCTTTAAGGATCTAAGGTAATTGCTCAATAATAAGGGGACAAACTTGAGCTTGAAATCTGAATGCTAAACAATGTAATAAAAGAATGAAAGCATAATATTTCAGAAATACTCAACTAGTGTCATAGTTGCTTCACATCTGGTGAATATGGTTTGAGTATGGAGAATTATTCACTTACCCATAATTACTCTACACGCTGAAGAGAATATCCAGATGTGTATAGCAATGTCAAGAGTTAAGAAAGACAACTGTGTTCCAATGTGGGTTTTTGATATATTTGTACAAAAAATTTATATGTAGAAATGCTTAACAAGTCTGAAAAGAGAATAACGAATTGTGCTTTAATCGTAACTGATATGTGTATGCCAACATGGTATGTTATGGCACTTTCAGATACATAATGTCATATTAGCATAAGAAGCTGTCAAACTACGGCTCCTGCACATAGACATTGGCATTGCCTACATTTTGGCCATAGTGACATTTTGCAAATTTGAAATTTAATTTTCCTGTGTATGAGGAACAGATAAAACTTACTCACACAAAATAGCTAACAAGACCACTATCTGTTGTAAAATATGTAGCTATCTAACATTATCTACATCTTTTCCAGCAGAAATAACTACCTTTCCAGTACCACAACCTGTCCATGATGAGGAACCTGACCCTAACTCCTACCTGCTCCCCATTGTCAAAGACACCTTTTACCTACTCCTGAACTCTATTGTTTGTTCTTCTACGATCTTGGCAAGGGAAGAAGACATTGTTGGGTCTCTACTGACCCAGCCCAGACTGTTTCACATATAGCTGCTCACCATATCCCTAGTGAGGGCCCTGATGAGATGCAAGCCAGCCTTCAGAGTGAGTGGTTGGGTCACAGCAGAGTATGTTGGAAGTGGTCAAGTTGAGGAAGCAAACTTTATCAGGCACTCTAGGAGTCTGGAGGTGTCTCAGCTATTCATGGATGGAACTCGTGAAATTGCACTCAGTAGAATTCCACTGAGTTTTAAAAAAACTCTGTAAGATTCTGCAGAATTTCACCATTGGACAGAAAAATTATCTTCCTGCCATTCGTGCTGTTTTTTACATGCAGGTAGTGAATCCTGTGCTCAAAATCAGCACAAATGGCACCATGCAGTGCACATGGGTAAAGGCATTTTGTCTTTCTTGCTTCTGCTCCTCCCGGCCTGCTTCTAATTCTAACTAATCTCCCCCTATCTGATCACCCCAATCTTAATCCCACCCACCATTTAATTATTTTTATCATTGTCTCTCTTTCTTACTTTACATGTTGGCTTTCATTATGACTTCCACGGGCTCCAGAAGACCGCCAGTGCTGGTGGTCTTCCTACCACCATATTACGAGTACTGAAGGAATTTGGGCAGAGGCCCTCCAGTAGTCATGCTGGCGGTTGGAGGCGCAGGGGCCGTTCCACCACCGGCCCCACCCCACCAAAAGGACTCCACCAGCCGTATTACGACCTGTAAAAGTGGTGTTCTGATGGTGGGCACTGTCGGCGGTAGAAGCTCCTGTTCCTGTTCCCTGCCAGACGACCTCCTCCCCGGACAAGTAAGTCAACCGTCTGACAGGGGATGGTGGTGGGAGGGTTGGGGGTGTTGTCTGTGTATGTGAATGTGTGTATGAGTGTGAGTATGGGTGTGTGAATGCGTGTATGTTTGTTGAAGTGAGTGCGTTTTGGAATGTTTGTGTGAATGCGTGTATGTATGCGTGTGAGTGAATGCATATATGTATGCATGTGAGTGAATGCGAGTATGTATGCTTGTGAGTGAATGTGTGTATGTATGCGTCTGAGTGAATGCATGTAAGTGTTGGTGAATGAGTGCATGCAGTGTGCGTATGTGTCTATTTGTGCGTGTGTGCGGGGAGGGTGGATGGGGAAGGAATGGTGGTATGGAAATAGGGTGCTGGTATGAAGGGAGGGTGGGGGAGGGGGTGATGTATGGAAGAGGGGTAGAGGGGTATTGAAATTGCAGGGAGGGTTGGAGGAGTCGTCTGTCGGTGACAGGAAAGAAATTTCCGGCCTTTCTGGCATGGTTTTCATGGCAGTGCTACCGCCACAGAAACCCTGGTGGAAAGCCTACCCAAGATACCACCGACGGTCTTCAGTGGACTGCTGAGTTGGAGATGCTGATCTCCAGCCTGGCTGTCCAAACGCCCTGGCGGTACAAGTGGGGATGGGAAGCCCAAGTTGATTTATTTTTTAAAATGTGCCCATAGATTTATGGATCCTCCATGAATTTGCAGCATAAAAGTGTTTTTGACTGCAGTTGGGGTCCTCTGTAACCCACAACCTCAGGTCTAGGGTTTCAGGGTATTCTTTCCTTGCTCCCTTGTGTATTTTTTCATTTTGTTTATGACTCTGGACCACTGAGTCCAAAGTCCCAAGATGGCTACAACCACTTCCTGGTTGAGGTGGAGGCAGCCAATCATTTCTCATCTTGAGATCTGTTAGGATCCAAAGATAATGTGTGTCCCTAGATATTCAAAGTTTTTGAGCATTAATTGCTCAAAAACTACTGAACAAATTTACACTAAAACACAAAAACACCCTTCTAGACTGAGATCTAGCATTCTGCTAAATTTGATGTCAAACGATTCATTGGTTTAAGCTGTAGCTATGTCTCAAGTTCCTTTGGGACAATGAATTAAGGAAATGTGTTTTGGGGCCCCCCTATTTCTTACTTAATGGATCCCTCCCAAACTTTTCATGCACAAAATATTCAAAAAGTAGCACCTTTTTGGAAAGTTCTGTAGAGATTAGTCAAACGGCACCAAAGTTATTAGCAACACAAACAATGTATTTACCATGGTGAAGCATCCTAACTATAATGACCCAGTGATGCCCACCACTGTGTGTATATATATATAGATATGTATCTATACTGGAAGATGCAGGATCACAAGAAAACAACAGCCAGCCAGGGCACAAATCTGGATCCCAAAGGATACAAAGAGCCACAAGAAAATGTAATATCCAAGAAAGAAGTGACTCAAACAGATGATCTCATTAAAGAACAAAAATATATTTCTACTACAACGTTTCAGCTTCCGCCTTCCTCAGGTAGTACAAGATGGTTTGCTCAGTGGCTGCACAGCTGACACTGGTGGATTTTCAAAAAGCATCATGAGTGAAGATTCCAATTGGAATGTGGAATCAATGCAGTCCTGAGAAACCACTTGATTTCTGCATATCTGAAGAGTTCTCAGGACTGCATTGATTCCACATTCCAATTGGAATCTTCACTCATGATGCTTTTTGAAAATCCACCAGTGTCAGCTGTGCAGCCACTGAGCAAACCATCTTGTACTACCTGAGGAAGGCGGAAGCTGAAACATTGTAGTAGAAATATATTTTTGTTCTTTAATGAGATCATCTGTTTGAGTCACTTCTTTCTTAGATATGTATCTATATATATATTTTCACTTAAAAAACAAAGGTTACAGGGACAACATAGTTAGGTTCTAAATTTACTCATACAAAACCATAGAAATTCAGCAGTATAGTATTTTGCGTCATGGTGCGTGATGATCAAGAACATTAAAAAATTTCTGTGAATTATAAGCACAATATTTGCGATTATGGAAACATTTTAAAGAAAAACCACAGACTCACTTATACATTAAATCATTCACTCATGCATGCACTCAGAGGCTCAGTGGCCCACTCACACACCCGCTCACACACTCATGTACCCACTCAGACCCACTCATAGACTCACACACCCTCTTTCAGACCAACTCAGACACTCACCCACCCACTTACACATCTACTAACAGAGAAAGGCCATGTGACCAACTTGGCTGCGCACAGCCAAAGGCCATGCGTGGCGTGGAATTGGGTGGTTAAAAGGGCTTGCATGCAAGGCCTGGCCTTCCATCCAACCCCTGGCCATACGAGGCATGGGTTGGAATAACGTATAGTATTTTAAATTATTTTACGTTAAAAAAATGTAGAAATTTAGGCTCTTATTACAACCCCGGCGGTCGGTGATAAAGTGGCAGTAATACCGGCAACAGGCTGGCAGTAACTACTGCCAAATTATGACCATGGCGGTGAGAACTCAGATAGACAGCCACTTTACCACACCGACTGCCAGAGCGGAAACAACAGCCACTATGGCGGTAGCCGCCAACAGCCAGGCGGAAGTCAATGTTCCTCCCACTGTATTATGAGGCAGGATACCGCCACCTTTTCCAGGGGGTACCAACGACATAAAAAGCCTGACAGAAACACTACACAGAAGGAAAAGGACTCACCTTTCGAGACACAGGGAAGAATCACACCACCATGGAGCCTGAACTGCAAATATTTCCAATGATATTCTACTTCCTGCTCCACCATGAACACCAACAACGGCGAAGACGAGCACAGTGAGTACAGCCGCCTAGCACACAGGGGAGGGGGGAGGAAAAAGAGAGTGACACACACACGCAACACACACAACCTCACCACCAACACCCTTCACACAATCAGCTGCAGTAATAAAACATATTTACCCCGTACCCCTGAGGAATAATGCAGGGACAACAGGAATGTGCAAATGTGAGCGTAATAATAACAACACAGTAGAATACAAAAATGCAATGTAATGGTATATATATATTTACAGTTCAAGGGACACTGCCCAGTCCTCAGTGTGCGTTCGCCATAGGGCCCCAGTTGTCACCTGCACCAACATGGAGAGAACACTGCAGGGGCATCAGTTTGAAAATAGGCAGGCACCTCAGGGGGACGGGGAATGGGGGGCACCTGAGCCAGCAGATGGAACAAGACCTCTGGTTCTGGAGGGGGCAACATGCCCTGTGCTTAGCCGTGAGGAGTACAAGGCCACAGTCTCTCAAGTGGGTGACTTGCCCACTGCTTCTGGAGGGGGCATTGTGCCCTGTGCTTCTGATCCTGAGGAGGCTGGGGTTGGTGGGTGTCTTACCCACTGATTCTGGAGGGGGTATCTTGCCCTGTGCTTCTGATCCTGGGGAGGCTGGGGTTGGTGGGTGTCCTACCCACTGGATTTGCAGGGGGCAGGCCGCTCAGCAGCCCATGGAGGCTGGACTACATACTGTCCATCTGTGGTGATGGCTGCTCAGTGGTGGTAGTGGTGGTGCTGGTGCAGCCGCTGGTGGGGGGAGGCTCCAGCCCATCCCCTGCTTCCTTGGATGGCTGCTCACTGGTGGTGGTGTTGCTGCTGCTGCTGGTGGTAGGGGGAAGCTCCAGCCCATCCCATGCAGCCTCGGATAGATGCCCACTGGTGGTGATGGTGGTGGTGCTGCTGCTGGTGGTTGTGGTGGTGGAAGCTTCAGCCCATCCCCTGCAGTCTTGGATGGCTGCCCACTGGTGGTGGCGGTGCTGCTGGTGGTGGGGGGAAGCTCCAGCCCATCCCCTGCAGCCTCGGATGGCTTCCCACTGGTGGTGGTGGTGCTGCTGCTGGTGGTGGTGGGGGGAAACTCCAGCCCATCCCCTGCAGCCTCGGACGGGTGTACAACCATGGTTGGTGGTAGGGGCTCTGTCTGAGTCCCTGCACCAGACTCCTTGTCCTTTTTGTCTTCTGGTGCTGGCTCTTTGCCCTTCCTGGCAGCAGTTGGTGCTGGCTCCTTGCCCTTCCTGGTAGCATCTGGGGCTGGCTCCTTGGTATTCCTGGCAGCAGCTGGGGCAGGCTCATTGGTTTTCCTGACAGCAGCTGGGGCAGGCCCCTTGCCCTTCCTGGCAGCAGCTGGGACTGGCTCCTTGCCCTTCCTGGCAGCAGCAGGGGCTGGCCCCTTGGTCTTCTGGGCTGCAGCTGGGCCAGGCACCCTTTCCTTGAGGTTGTCTGGTGCAGGCTCCTTCAACCTCTGGACATGTGCCCTGGATCCTTTCCCACCACAACATGATGTGGAGACTACTGGGCCCGTGGACTGGGTGGCTGAGGTGCTTGCCTGGGTTTTTGCCACCCTAGCCAAACGTGAAGGACAGTGGTGGTGATGCTGGTAGTGGATGAGGATGTAGTGCATGCAGGTGTGAGTGTAGACGCAACTGGGAGGGAGGTGGAGGAGGGGGGAGACAGTGGAAATTGTGGATGTTGGTATGTCTCCGTCTGGATCGTGTTTGTGTGAGTGTCTGTGGGATGATGTGTGGTGCTTGTGTTTGCCTGTGCCACTCTTGTGTGTTGTCTTGAGTGTATGCTCATCTGCATGTGTGCTGGGATAGATTGGGGTTAAAGTGAATAGGATTGGGAAGAGGAAGGTGTGGGGGGATGGTGGAAACAGGGACAATGGCTGCCATCAGAGAGGAGGCCAGAGCCTGGATTGATCTTTGTTGGACTGCCAAGCCAGTGTGAATGCCCTCCAGGAATGCATTAGTCTGTTGCACCTGGGCTGCCAGCCCCTGTATGGCATTCACAATGGTTGTCTGCCCTACAGAGATGGATCTCAGGAGGTCAATAGCCTCCTCACTCTGGGCAGCAGGTCTAACTGGGGCAGGGCCTGAGGTGCCTGGGGCGAAGGAGATGCCTACCCTCCTGGGTGAGCAGCACAGTCAATTTGATGAGGGACTGCTGGGAGGGCGGTGCTGGTACAGAGAGTTGTAGCTGTACCTGTAGCTGGGTTGGGCACTGAGGTGTCTGCCACCACCAGGGAGCTTCCATTGGAGGAGGTATCTGTGTCCGAATTGTCCCCTCCTGCCTCTGCCACGGTGCTCCCCTCACCCTCTGCCCCACTGGGGTCCTCAGCGTGGGTGGACTTTGCCTCCTGGATCCTGTGGGGTGCGACTCCGTCCGACGCCGGTGCCTCTGCTCCTCCGCCAGATGATGCTATTGCACATAAGGACAGGGGACAAAACAAAAAGGTGGGGAGAGAGAGAAAGGATACACTGGGTCAGTGGCTGCACCAACATCACCGTTGTTGTACACACCACCGGCACACACAGAGAATAGCCCTACGCACTATGCATTGCACTACCAGTTATAATGCTTGCCACCAAGGCATGGGGAGGGGCCTAATACAGCCAAATTCAGCACACCTGGGACCCACACAGCCCTGACCAGTTGTGGATGCCAACGAGCTGGGTAGCAGGATTATCACTTCAGAACCGTGGTCAACCTGGGACCTACTATGCAATGTCAACTCTGGCCTAAGGGCACCCACTGACACACATCACCCACCCCGATACTGCCCTGCCATGCATAAGTTGTAATGATGGGCACTGTACTCACCCCCTTGTGGCTGCTGTGATGCCCTTAGGTGCCCATCCAGCTCCTGATAGGCCACCACCAGTATGCGGGCCATCAGGGGGGTCAGGGTTCAACAGGCACCCCTTCCTCATTGGGGGGCCATCCCCAGCTGGGCTTCTGCCATCTTCCATGCCCAGCGTATCAGGTCCTCCCACCGTTTCCAACAGTGGGTGCTCTGCCTGCAGTAGACCCCCAGGATCCGCACGTCCTTGGCGATGGCATGCCATATTTTTGATGAGCACTGACCTGCAGAGAAATACACACAGGAAAAGGTATCAGTCAGACCGTCCTGCCTGTTACACTTAATGGCCCACCATACCCCTTCACATCACCATTTACACACAGGTGGCCCAGCACACAAGCTGCACGCCGCCCAGGGGACATACACCCCCCCTCACAAGGCCTTCACACAAACCACTCCATGCATTCATACCACATGCATCATGCTCACAGTGTACTCACCTGTTGGCCTGGAGGCCCATACAGCAGTCCCTACTGAGGTAGGACACCATCCACCAGTTGATCCAACTCCACCAAGGTGAAGGCAGGGGTCCTTTCCCCAGTCACATGAGCCATGATAGGTTCCAGACACAGGTCACAACAGCACATGCAGTGTAGATCCTCTCCTGCTGAAGGTCAGGTAGCAAGTAAGTGATCCAATAGAAAATGGCGGTCATGTCCACGGCGGTGCATACCGTCACCTCCGGCGTACATAACCATTGGCCACAGTACTCCATAGGGCCCAATGTTAACCAATGAGGAGTTGCACGGCGATTCCTGTCTGCCTACCGCAACGGTGCACAACGTCAGTGGAATTACCTCAATTCCACCTGTTCTACCACACAGGACAGGCGGACGCCATTTCAGGGGGGAGCAGACCCTAGATATTAACTGCATCACAGTTAAAAATAGGACATACAGGACAAATACCACTTAACCATTACAAATTAACATAATGCATTGTATTATTGTGGGTCCGATGTTCAGTTTGTGACCGGCTCCTCACTCTTTTGTCCCTTAGACTGCAAACGCTGTGAATGGATAGGAGATGGAGAAATACCCCCCGTCTACAGACCCCTGGTGGACTTGGCAACACTGGAAGACAGGCACATTATCCTCACCTATAGACTTGACAGGTCCACAATCACAGAGCTGTGTGCCCAACTGGAGCCTGACCTGATATCTGCTATCCGTCACCCCACTTGGATCCCCCCTCTTGTGCAAGTCCTATCTGTGCTCCATTTCTTGGCAACTGGTTCTTCCCAAGTGACAGTGAGCTTGGCAGCAGGAATGTCAAAGCCAATGTTCTCAATAGAGCCGACAAGAGTGTTGTCTGCCCTGATTAAACACATGTGAAGCTATATTGTTTTCTTCCAGGTGGAGGATTTGGCCACAGTGAAGGCTGACTTCTATGCAATGGGACATATCCCCAACATAATTGGGGCGATTGATGGAACTCATATTGCATTTGTCCCCCTCCCCGGCAAAATGAACAGGTATTCAGAAATCAAAAGAGTTTCCACTCCATGAATGTACAGATGGTGTGCTTGGCAGACCAGTACATCTCCCATGTCAATGCTAAGTATCCTGGGTCGGTGCATGATGCCTTTATTCTGAGGAATAGCAGCATCCCAAATGTGATGGCCCAACTACAGAGGCACCGGGTGTGGCTAATAGGTGAGCCCTGGTTCCCACCCAGTAGATGTTGGTGTATGGGGATGGTGTAGGCCATATAGCTTAGTATGTGCCTAAATGTTGTCCCTCGATATTTGCAGGTGACTCAGGTTACCCCAACCTATCAAGGCTACTGACCCCTGTGAGGAATGCCAGGATAAGGGCAGAAGAATGTTACAATGAGGCACATGGGCGAACAAGAAGGATAATAGAACTGACCTTTTGCCTACTGATGGCCAGGTTCAGGTGCCTCCATCTTACTGGGGAATCCCTGTGCTACTCACCCAAGAAGGTCTGCGAGATAATCGTGGCATGCTGCATGTTGCACAACCTTGCCTTGAGATGCCATGTGCCTTTTCTGCAGGAAGAGGAGGCTGGAGATTGCCATGTGGCAGCAGTGGACCCTGTGGACATTGAGGATGAGGAGGCAGAGGATGAGGACAACAGAACAGCAGTGATATGACAATAATTCCAATGACACACAGGTAAGACAGTGTTACTTCAAATTTCATTGCCATTACTTAGATTATCTTTGGCACTGGC
Organism: Pleurodeles waltl; assembly: GCF_031143425.1. Taxonomy (NCBI): domain Eukaryota; kingdom Metazoa; phylum Chordata; class Amphibia; order Caudata; family Salamandridae; genus Pleurodeles; species Pleurodeles waltl. The sequence goes on from NC_090449.1 coordinate 634,045,744, forward strand.
ATGTGGTTATTTCCCACTTCTATGCCCACTCACTGTACCCTTCGGCAACTCATTTGGCAGATGTTGTTGCCCCACTATCGCTCCTGGTATGATCACTGCCGCCAACTACAGGTCTTTCCTATGTGAACATTACTGTACAGTTGCATTGCAATGAACATGGTTAAACAAATACATACTTAAATAAGTTTGACATACTCCATACTTGTATTTTTTCAAAGGGTGTTTATTGAAGTGCTCTGAAGAAGGGGGTAAGTGCATTGGGATGGAGTGATGATGGAGGAAAGTCCAGGGTATTATTCCAGTCTATTTGGTGCATAGGTGCATTGTCCAAGGGGACATAGGAAGGGGAGCAATGACAGTTCAAGGTGGACAGGGTGACAGAGTGGGACACAAGGGTGACAATCTGGAGAGTCTCATTTCCTGGTAGTGGTCTTGGCAATAGTCTCTGGATTCTGCCTGGATCGCAGGGAACGTTTGCGGGGTGGGTCACCTTCTGCTGGGGGTAAAGGTGCTGGTGGCCTGTTGGACCTGTGGCGGGGCCTCCTGTCCAATAGCGGCAGCGAAGGTGGAAGGCAGTTCAGATGTCTGGCTAGTGGCAGGGGCCCGCTGTTGTCAGACTGCCTCCCTCATAATGTTGGCCATGTCTGCCAGCACCCCTGCTATGGAGACCAGGGTGGTGTTGATGGCCTGCAAGTCCTCCCTGATCCCCTGGTACTGTCCCTCCTGCAGCCGCCTGTTCTCCTTCACGTTGTCCAGGATCTGGCCCAGTGTATCCTGGGAATGTTGGTAGGCTTCCAGGATCTCTGCAAGTGCCTCCTGGAGAGTCGGTTCCCTGGGCATGTCCTCCCCCTGGTGCACAGCACTCCTCCCAGTTTCCCTGTTGTCCTGTGCCTCTCTCCGTTGAACCGTGTGCCCACTGCCACTGACCCCTGGTCCCTGATTTTCTTGGGTATGAGGTGTACTCTCCGGTCCCTGTAGTGGTGGAGACACTGCTGATGGATGTGTCTTGGGGACAGAGGTATGTGCATGCTGGGTGGGTGCTGTGGTGGTGTTTCCAGATGGGGGATGCTCTGTCGTGGTGTGTGACTGTGCCTGGGTAACCAACTGTCCAGAGGTCCATGATGGGCCAAGTTGGTCATCCAGATCCAGGTTACCAGAGTTGCTGTCATCACTGTGGGCATCTTCAGTTGGGGGACTGGATAGTGCTGGCACCTCTTCTCCGCTGACATTGGCTGGGATACCTGTGGGGATGTAAATGCTGTGTTATTGTTTCTGTGTGTGACATATTGGGCCATATTTATACTTTTTGACGCAAAGCTGTGCGGCGCAGTTTTGCGTAAAAAAACTTACAGGCGGCTAACGCCATTTCGATGCGCCGTGCGAGTGTCAAATTTATACAACCAACAGGTGGGAGTCATTATTTCGTGACGCACACAGCGGCGTCAAGTCGTAAAGGAAACCAACGTTAACGCGACGCAAATGACTGTCGGTCGATTTACGACAGCGCAACCCAGAAAGCGCCATTTGTTTTGACGCAATAGTGTCAAATTTACCCGCGAACACTGCCCTTTCAGCAGAGGAGAGCCAAAATGGATCCCAGATGCCACAACAGACCCCAGGAAGATGACAGCAGACCAGGAACCAGCCAGGATGATCCATACAGGAACCAAGACATATATAGAAAAAAAAGAAAGTGTCGCTTCAGTGCAGAGGAGCAGGAAATCCTGGTTAAAGAGGTGACGGAACACCAGTACCAACTGTTCATCACCTCTAAGTTGCCAATCAGCAGGAGAGAGGCCATATGGCAACAAATTGTGGACAAGATCAACAGTGTGGCTGAAGAACGCAGAACAGTCACCGAGTGTAAGAAACGCTGGCATGACTGCAAACGTAGGACAAAGGAAAAAAATGGCCAAGAACAGGAAGGCAGCACTGCAGACTGGAGGTGGGAGTCCAGCACACCAGGAGGCCCTGGACCACATGGAGGAGATGGTCGCAGCCGTCATTCCTGAGGAGATCGTCACAGGGATTCAAGGACAGGACAGAGCAGACTACCACGAGACAACGCACATGCAGGGTAAGTCGCACAGGGAATTATAATGCAATAATGATAACTGCAACCGGGGTGGGGAATACCTACTACACAATGCATGTAAGTCAGCATATATATGAAGTGGCATGGGTAAAGGGGAACGGCAGGGGGGCATGCCCAGCATAGACAGAAGCTGGGGCACGACAAAACACAGCACCAACAACAGTCCCATGGGGCCATCCTGTCATGACAACAATGGAGCTAAGGGAAAGCCGTGACAGGTGGGAAGGCCACTACGTCAAACTTACATCCAGGCACTCGTCAGTCAAAATAGATCCTACATCAACTAGGTCCCTATCAGTAATCCAGTAGCCAAAACAACAACTGCAATGTAACTGCGACAACAGTTGACACTAACACCTCTGATCTCTGTGCAGCTATAGTAGCTAATGGCAGGAACCTCCCCATGGAACATACATACCAAAATTAAGGGGTGAGGATGACATCTGCAACTATTTCCAGAAATAAGACAAAGGCACCAGTACACTCAAATGCCAATGCCCATAGTTGACACATTCATCAGCCAAAGTAAACAGCAATAGGAGCCACACAGCACTAAGGACACACACATGCTGCATACGTCAGGGACCCTCACGTGCCTGGCTAACAAGGCAACATCACTAATGTCATACTGCTCAGACAACAACATTGAGGAGGGGACACATGCAAATGGTCACTGAAACACACCTGCACAGTCTGAGAACCAAATAGGACATTGATACGATAAACAGGGCAATCCAATTAAACACACATTACCCAACATCAGCTGGAAACATCAACAATGTTTACATCCATATCACATCGTAACATTGCCATGCATAGGATATGCCACATAACAATTACAATTAGGTCAATGTGAATAAAAAGATTTTGGGGCAGGTCCTGAGAGGCAAGTGTGCTGCCAGGGCAATCACAACACCCACAGCCAGTGAAAGTGTAGTGTGGTTAGTTTTACGTATCCTTTGCGCATTAGCTTCAGGCTTTAGGCCTTTGTGCACTTTGCCCTGAATGTATTTAATTAATTTGCTGACAGCTTAGAGCCTCTGTGCACTTTGCTCTAAATGCTTTTTATTAGGCTTCGTACTGTTATTTTTCAAATAGCCAGTTCTACGGTGTTGTTTTTTATTCATATCACACTGTTTTGCCTACTTCAGCACTGGAGTTCTCCATAACATATTCACTCTGTGCTTCAGTCAAGGATACAGTCTGGTACATTGCCGATAGACGTGGTAGGAGTTTAGATTTGGCATTCCTGCGTAGGGACATTTTGTGATCACGATGACATGTTAGTTATAAAATCACTTCCTTGTCCCAATACATGCAAGAGGGAGATTCCGACCAGAGAACCACAACTAGACGCTGACTGCCTCGTTGCAGATGCTGAACCAGATCACAGGCCTTTGCTCAGGTATGAGGGCTGATGTCTCCCCAGTGATTTGGAAAGGCAAGCTAGAAGCTTAACATGCTGTGCTCTAAATAGAACAAGCAGAGGGAGAGTAGAAACTGTTAGGCACTATGATAGCTTTGTTCTTATGTTTCACTCTCCTGGTGACTATTTCAATCCTACTATGTTGTATTGTTCTGGTTATTGCGGCTCACGCCTTATTATCTAAAATACAGTCTTTTTATGAAAACCTTATATAAAACTTATACTGTCTTTGTCATTTGTATATGAGATCATATTGTAAATGAGAGAGTTGGTTTGGATCTAAGTGACCACGACATCCCTGAGAAGTTCCAAAGATGTCATGCGCTCGGCTGCCTAATCATTTCTTCCCCATGGGAGAAATGAGGCACTGCTAGTTAGCTGGAGCAAAAACCGGATTTAGGGTGACAGAGTTCTTTACAAGTGGGTCAGACTCAGTCCCCCACACCGTTATCGATCCTGCTGCCTAGAAATCCAGTAGTCTCATTTAGGATAATGAGAGCCCACGCGACAAAAGGTCTCACCATAAGAATAGATATACACGGAGGGACGAGTAGGACAAAAAGATGGCTATTCCCTAATTGGTACAAAGCAACACCTAGAGGCGATTAGGCAGACAAGTCTGATAACTCTATATCATACATGTGACACACAGGTGGGCCATAGGCCTATAACAATGCCCATATGAAGGACAGCAGATACCAATACCAAACCAGAGCACAAAGTAAAGTCATCAAAAGGCTTGCATGTTACGGCAAAATTGTCGCAACACAGACACACTAATTGTACCCTGTTTCATTGCAGAGGAACATGGATCTCCTGCTGATATGCCTGTCCCTGATTTCCCTGAAGACATGGATGACGAGCCCATAAACATTTCCCAGGAGACCATCCAAAAGGTCCATGAAAGCCTCCAGACCCCACCTTCAGTCACAAGGAGGAGCACAGAACAAGCAGCCATCACAGAAGACCCACCCACCACCCCAATTGTAAGACCTGCTAGCTCCAACACAGCTGAGGACTTTGACGACACTGGCATCAGCTTTGAAAGAACTGTAGTTGGTGTACAGCGGGAGCTGGCCAAGGAGGTGCGGGTGGGGATGCAAAATATGGCAGCCAGCCTTGAGGGGGTGCGTTCGTGCATGACGTCATTTCCAGATCAGACAGCTTCTATGCAAGCCCTAACATCTCTCTTACAGGAACTTGCGAAAACACAGAAGGAAGTCAGCACAGCTGTAATACAGTTGACACAACACCTACAACTGTAATCCAGTCAAGGCGTGCACGAATGCAAACATTGAACACCTCAGGGCCGACCTGGCTGCCTACCATCGTGATGTGGCTGCTATTCTCAAAAACCAGCAGGCCCTCCTTGCAGCAGTACTGCCCTTAAGAACTTCACAGGGAGCAGCCCCCGGGATGTCTGACTCCACGTCTTCTAACACTGAGGTGTGTGTTGCCCCTTCACAACCAACAACAACAAGGACAAACCAGGCAACACACACATCAGAAGAAGAAGACATGGAACAGATCACATTCTCACGGAAGAGTACCCGGAAGCACTAGTCCCTGCACCATGGCTTACTTTGACCAAGGTCCTATGTTTTGTCAAATGCCAGTCTCACTACAACTACACTCAATGACTGTTCTGCTAACCACTGTATGACTTTTCACCATTGCCAGTGAATGTCTCTCTCCTACTATTCGGCAAATCCTGTCCCTCTGCACTGTCTGTGACATCACCCCAGCATGTCAGGAGCATCATCCACACCCCTTCTGTAGGATCACCATGTAAGAATGCACCAGAACGGACTCAGCAAACATGGACAATGGACATTTTGCACTACAGCACCTATCAATAAATAGCACTTGCACACCTAATATGTCTCTGTGTTATTTGACACATCAACTGTGCAGTAGATAACTCTAAAGTGCCTGTGTGACAACCATGTAGCTTGTCAATACAACTGTCCTGACATCATGTAGTATGATACATCTGTGCAGTGGCCAGGATTGCATCATAGCCTTACCATCCTGAGGACAATAACTGATGAAGGGACAAACCACACACAATCATGCTGTGTTGGACAGAATAATGCTCCATCTATAGCAATTCAAGTCAACTAATGGTGGCTGGTAAATGTAGGCACCATGCAATACTAAAACATGAAATTATGCAGCATAATCTAAGCAAACACAAATAAACACTGCATCAATCACCCTTTCTAAGTATACTTCCACGAAGGGAAGTCATGCTGAATTATTACACACATGATCTATGTCAGCAATGAAGGCAACAAGACAAGAGTGTTAACAACACCTCATCTACAAAGATCTCCCTAAACATCACACTGCAGTCCGACCTAATAAATTACCCACAATACCAAGTCTGGAAGCACACTTTGTGATGTAGAATACCTACTCATCAACACAAATCCTTGGTGATCGATGTAAACTACCAATGGTGGGTCTCCCAAATGGTGGATACTTACCAAGTTAGCACAGGGGTAGCTGCCATGTTAAACCTCCATTTTCTGTGGTGGGTAGCATAGGACACAAATGTCATAGAAAAACATTAACCTACACTGATGTCAAGGCCATGATAAAGTAGCAGTTAAAGCATAATGCAAAGGGTTAACTATATGTTTATTCCTATGTATTCACACCAGAGGCAACTAAGGGAAAAGTCATACCTACACTAATCTAACCTGACTACTCCTAACCCACAACTGTCCCTAACTAACCTAAGCTAAACTTACTCTACACATATAACGAATCGATCTAAACATCAACCCCCCACCCACCATTATGAGACAGGACACATGCAGGACAACATATACTAACCTACACACAAAGTATACTATCCTAAACAATCATATATTTTTTGTTTTTTTGTTTTTTTTAATAACAAACAGGAATCCCAACATTGACCCCCACCCACCCACCCAAAAAAGAAAAATAGAAAAAATAAGGACCTCCCACCGCCCCCCTAACACTAACTAAGCTAACAACCTACCCTAACCTAACACTAATCCCCAAAACCCAACTATCAGTACAAAAAGGAAAGAGGAGAGAGGTGAGGGGTAAATGTAAAACATGCAAAAAGTCCTAGAGGTTGGCCCTCCGTAGGGTCCGCCTGATGGACCGAACCCTTTTCTTAATATATGCCACATCCTGGCTTAGCTTGTCCACCTTTGAAATAACTTTGTCCATTTTACGACTTAATGCCAGGAATGCCGCTGGGTCTACAGGAGGGGCTGCTGCAGTCTGTGTGCTGGCCGAGGTGGACGGTGTGGCAGTAGTTGTATGCCCACTGGACTGTCCTGCGTGTTGGAAATGGCTGGGTCCAGGTCGTGCTGACGAGGCAGGGTCAACTGTCCCCGCCGTTGCTGGGGCCACTTGGGGAGACCTGGTGGATGTGGTGGTGGTGGCTGTTGTGGGCAATGTAGGGCCACCCTGTGGTGAGGCCCACCATGCCCCGGAGGCCCGATCGGCTTGGTATTTGCGGGCCATCCTCCTGAACCCCGACTGCACCTGCAGGATGTGCCGGTATCGCATTGCACGCCATTCAAACTGGTGTCTCTCTGCAGCACTCATGTTTGCAGCTGTGAAGAGAAATGGCAACTATTTACCATAGGAAATGCATTGGGTGGAATAGCACAATGGGTCAATTGCACATTACTTGTACTGTATTTGTTACAGCGAGTGTCACAACATAGTTCATTGAAAGTCTCAGCGGAAGTACATGTGAAGCCTGCATACAAAAGGCCATCTCACACCTAGCATATCCATGTCTCTACATGATGGGTGACATCTGCCTAAATTGCTCATCCAAATAATGGCTAATGCAGCTGACATTATGGCTGAACCTCTTCCGCATACTGACTTCACTACATATGTCACTCTATGTGATAACTATCACAACCCTCACTCAATGCCATTTGTAAATTGTTGTTTGCAAATATTGAACTCATGTGCCATAACCGAATGTGTACACTAGGTTCTAAACAAAGTTGCAAAAGGTCCCAAGTATGTGTAACATACTGGTTGCTACAGTCCTAGGTACCCTATTCCCAATCACATGGCAGTCTTTGAGGGTGGGATGGGAAGAACAACCAACAATCCCAGATTCAATGCACACCCAGGAGTGTATAGAAAGGTCAACAAGTATTTGCCTCCACACACAACACCAATGAAGGGCTAGCAACAATTTGGAGTCAGCCAAACATTGTCCTATCCAAGGTCCACACATGTCAAAATGCACTGACTTAGGCCAACATCACATACTACCAGTGAGGCATATTTAAACACACACACAGAGGAGCAAGAACACCCATGATCATGAGTAGAATGAACACCTAGGCCATTGCACTCTAGTCCCACACACTTCTAGTTTAACTTGTGGAAGTACATGCCCCCGGAAGATCCAACCTACAGTGTACTCAGTCCATCCTCAACTAGGAAGCTGCATATTTAAGACAAGCCTTTTGCAGAAGCTATCTGGGAGAATGTCAGTCTGAAATGCAGACTCAGTCCAAGCCAAGTCCCAGAGCAACTCTTACATTAACCAGTGTATTCCACATGACTCATCCCACTCCCCATAGCGGGGCCGACTCGAATGACCTACAGCCCCTAAATCTGAGAGATGGATAAGCATTGGTCTACAGAAACTGAAGTGATATTTGTAATCCCACTAATGCAACAATACCAATAAACGGGCAGCGCATCAAACCTTGAATTCTATTGAACACACAGTAGTCCATCATGCATCACTAGCAAACAATAAAAATAGCACTCATGCCACACTCACTGTAGGTGTCGGGGTCCTCAAAATGAGCCAACTCTCCCACGGTGTACGGTGCAGGTCCACCTGTAAAGCATGGAAGGAAGAATATACTCAGACTCCGTGCACTGACAAACAATTGCAGTTACAATGACAATGTGAGAATATGACATGCGTAATGAAACACTTTGACACATGCTCATACTGCATGGAAGATTTCTTAATCAACATTTACATTGGACGAGTCTCCTGCTACAGTTACACACCATACTACACACATGCAGTGGCCAGGACAGTCATGTGGTGTCAAAGATACACCTCCATTAGTATGCCCTAACAATATCGGGGTGCATTCATCTCATCATGTGCATCCCAGAGAGACATCCAAAAGCTGGTTACTTGAGGACTGCATGACCCCTCAAACTCAAACAGGCTATGTGGTCATTTTCAACACACACCAACCAGACACACATGTGACATATGTGTGGACAACATAGCTAACTTCAATTGACGTGAAGGCACCACTCATTTACAGCATCATAATGGTTTTACAAATTTCTGTCTAGCTATGGCGTCTACATATGTAGGTATGATGTTTCAACATCCCTTTTTCACTGGCAATTATGACCTGTAGAGTTCAAATAGAGGCATTAACGTATTGCTTGTCTGACACAAAGGCAACACTACATTACATACAGCTACAGGCATCCGGTATGTGTTGAAAACATGAGCTATCTGACTGCTAGCATTTGTCTTCCTACACATTGTGCAACAATTACCCAGTAGGTTTCCCTAGCATTACACACAGTCAGCTACTTATCTAGCAGATTGGGTAACAATCATCACATGTCCCCACACAGCTTTCAATTATTCAAATGTAATTGATTTGTACTCACCAACATGGCCACCAATCCTGATTCCCAGGTGGTCCAGCAGATCCTGCTCCCTGGATATCAGATCAGCCCAGCGGTGCTTGAGTTGATGGTCATTCCTCATGCTACCATAGACCCGGACCAAGTGATGGCGCACCTTCCCCCACCGGACTTTACGTGCCTCCGTGTGATACCCCTGTATCACACGGCCCCCAGCCTCCAGCATGAGTGGGAGGAAATGGCAAACAAGCCAAATAAATCCCCCCAATTCCTCCTCACCCATCCTGGAAAGCCGTGGCCTACCTGACATCTTTACAATTACAAAGGTGAAAAATGTTGAACAAAAAGGAAAAGGGGGAAATGGGGAAAGGTAGAGTAGTGAAGGAAAAAGAAAACTTAAGAAAAATAGCCCAACTATCCCCAAATTTAAACTACCCAGAACAGACTCCCACAGACAAAAAAAAGAAACACTGGATTTGACAAAAGTATACAAAACAGACTCAGACAATATTAGACAACAAGATAATGATCACAAAAGCACAATAGAGAAGGTACACTGGACACAAAAGCACTAAAACACAGGACAACACTTTTCACACAGCCACACAGTCTAGAATAATCTGAGACTGCAAAGTGAAAGTGAAAGTACACTCACAGTACAGATTCTGTAAACAGGATATCCTATTACATCACATCCTGCATAAAATGGCCGCCGTTTTAATTTTTCCGTTATGCGTCATATTTTCACGCATACAGATTGTGCGTCATATTTTTTGACGCATAACAGTGCACATAATGCAGAGTCAAAAGTAATTTCTACATTGTTCCCTTACATTTGTGTGAGGCTGAGTTTACAGTTCTAGAATTGAAATGTAATTTGCTGGCAAATATGAGAACCAAATATGAAAATTATTTTTGACTCTGCATTCTGTGCACTCCTGTACGTCAAAAAATATGACGCCCATGCTGTATGCGTGGAAATATGACGCATCATAGAAAATATGGTGGCCAAGTAATGCAGCTTATTAATCTATTATTTTTAATATGATATTTTTTGAATCTGCATTCTGTGCACTCCTGTATGTCAAAAAATTATGACGCCCATGCTGTATGCGTGGAAATATGATGCATCATAGAAAATATGGTGGCCATGTAATGCAGCTTATTAATCTATTATTTTTAATATGATATTTTTTGACTCTGCATTCTGTGCACTCCTGTACGTCAAAAAATTATGACGCCCATGCTGTATGCGTGGAAATATGACGCATCATAGAAAATATGGTGGCCATGTAATGCAGCTTATTAATCTATTATTTTTATTATGAAATTTTTTGACTCTGCATTCTGTGCACTCCTGTACGTCAAAAAATTATGACGCCCATGCTGTATGCGTGGAAATATGACGCATCATAGAAAATATGGTGGCCATGTAATGCAGCTTATTAATCTATTATTTTTGATATGATATTTTTTGACTCTGCATTCTGTGCACTCCTGCACGTCAAAAAATTATGACGCCCATGCTGTATGCGTGGAAATATGACGCATTTTGACAAAAATGTCTTAATTTTGTCTAATTGTGAAAGGAATTTTGTCATGACCAAACGGTGCTAAGTGATACACATTTGTGGTTAGCTATGACACATGTCCCTTATTGGATGTATAGAAGGCATTCACAGTGTAATATTAATGATTGCTCAAAATGGTTATTACCCATATTTGTACACATATTTTGGGTAATTGCTGATGGCTAATTTCAAATGATGAATGGGATACCAGGATGGATTCCTTAGCAACAATGTGTCCACATTTATCACGGTAATCCATTTATCTATAGTCCAAACAGGTAGTGCAATTGTCACTTACACTTTTTATGGGGCTAACCATGTCCTAATAATGATTTTGTGTATCTTATATGTGTTTTAGATTTCACATGTAGGCCACACATGCGCCTTATGCATGTGTTTACTTCACATGTACATAATTCTTGTATATTTGGGGGGCGGTAGAGGTGGACTTAGGCCCCCAGCACCCTAGGGTTTGCCCTTCCAGATTTGCTAATTTATCCACGTCTTTCATTTATTCTGTTATGCTAAACCTGCAGCAGCAGGCTCATGGAAGGCCATAGGGTATAATTCACTGTTAGCCATTCAATAATCCCATTTGCCCATTTGACGTTTGCCCTATTGATTATTTGGAGAAATCTGACATACCATTTTGCACTGAAATTTTTTGCTAAATCTCGGCGTTCCTCATGTGCTGATGGCAAATAGGTTGTTGATGTATGTGGCCCTTTATGCATTACCTGGTTTAGTGGCATTTTTCATTCTTCCTGCTAGGTTCGAACTGGGACACTACTGTGATCGGCTGCTTGCAAATATTTGGTTGATTGGATGGCATATGTTTATATGTGTGGTCCAATGTAGATCCACTATCAACTGTCTGGGTGTTTGTTGTCACTGTAACTTCAAGGTCTCCTCATGAGTTAGTGGCAGCTAATCTTGTTCCAATTGGGCATTGTTTGTAGCAAAAATTGAGAGAAGCCATTGAGGACATGGTCACGTACACATGGATGGTCCCACCCTGTCACTGAACACGTGTAATGAGACTTTCAGATGAGCTACATTTTTGTGCTGAGTGAGAGAATGTCTCCGGTGTCTGGATCAGGCATGTGTCATTGTCACATTTGTACTCCTGTTGGCCTCTGTGGATGGTAATGTATCATGAAACATCATAGCCTCTGTGCAGACATTTGTGGTGTATATTTTTTGTGTGATGAGTGTTATGTCATTATTGCTCAATGAGACGACATTCTTCTTCAGCAATTTCAAACTAAAGGTGGGCAGAAATGAATAGGCCAAACCATGATGTGGTGTTTGTTATCTGTGTTTATTTACAATTGTGCAATAAGTGGTGATATAAGAAATTATGAAAATAAATTATTTTCATATTGGCGCCTACGCACTCCAGCAGCCGTGTTTGGTTGTTCCCCCTCCTGTTGCAGGCCAGCATCCTCCTCTTCATCGTCTTCAGGCATGTCTGGGTCTGGTTCGAGGAGGGGAATGTTCCTTTTTACACAAATATTGTGCAATATGGCACAAGTGAGTATGATCCTACAGACCATCTCTGGGGAATATAGTAGGCTACCGCCAGTGTTGTCAAGGCAGCGGAACCTTGACTTGAGGATCCCAAAGGTCCGCTCAACAATGCTGCGTGTCCTCTTCTGGGCATCGTTGTATGCCCGCTCTGCAGCAGTAGTCGGGTTCCCAAATGGTGTCATTAGCCAAGGCTGGATGCCAAACCCCTGATCAGCTGAAAGAAAAACACAGAATGGGATCATGTAGATGTAGGAGGCACTCTTGTACAGACCTTTGATGGCAGTAGTTGTCTTGTGTTGTCTGTGACTCTTTTGTGTACTAATGTGACAACCTATACTTGTAGGCTAAAACTTTTGCATTGATTTTTTTCCTTGGCTGAGCAAGTGTTTGTTAGCTAACCGTTTGTCAGCAGTATGTTTTGGGATTTTCAGTACAGTGTGCCCTCCCTAGCATTGTGACTTGTGATACAGGTGTCTGTGTGTCTTCACTGGGGGTGAGATGATAGTTCCATGCAGAGTTAAAAATGAAAGTGTAGTTAACACGTTCATATGAAAGTACACTGGACATCCGATACCTTAAGACTTATGCAATGTATTAATGTACAGGTTATCGTGACACTTACAATTTGCAAGGTGACATTTAAGCAACCACACTCATTAATGTCTTCACATTAAGCTGTACAGTAAATTCCCATGTGTGACAGGTTCAATGGTGACTTCAGAAACATGGCTAGTGATGTGAGGACCTCAGTGTGTTCCTGGCTAGGTGTTGCTATTGTGGTGTATGTGTTGTGTGTCCTAGAGGGTTGCTGTGCAGTGTGCTTATAAATTGGATTTTTGTACTTACCAACAAGTAGTCTATTGCCATACCGTCCATCCTGGAAGTGTTGGTTGATGGTAGAGTGACGGAAGATGAATGCGTCATGTACACTCCCAGGATATTTAGCCACAATGTTGCTGATCAATCCTTGGTGATCGACTATGGCCTGCACGTTGATTGAATGTGTGTGCTTCCTGTTGCGGTAGAGGTGTTCTGTTGCAGCAGGCGGCACAAGGCGTACGTGTGTGCAGTCGATTGCACCAAGGACGTGTGGGAAGCCACTGATGGCATAGAACCCCTGTTTTGTTTCCTGCTGCTTCTGCAGTGTGTTAGGGAAACAGATGTGGAGGGGTGTCAGGCGAATGATGGCATCCAGTACTTTTGGCAGAAATGCGGAGAATGATGGTTGTGATATTCCACCAACCAGGGCACCAGTTGTTTGAAACTAGCCACTTGCCAGCAGGTGAAGTACGGCAAGCAGCTTTGTTTCTGTTGGGATGGTGTGGGGTGTCACCAAAGTGGGGGCCAACTGCTGTTCAATATTTCTCAGGAGCTGCTGAATGGCCTGCCAGTTCAACCGGTACCTCTGTATGATGTCATGTTCCCTGAGGCCATGCAGGGTTGTTCTTGGGCGGAATATCCTCTCCTGCCTTCTGCGCTGCCTTTGGGGTCCCTGCTTTTGTTGTTGTAGCTGCCGTTGTTGCTGCAGGGCTCTGCGTCTACGTGCACGCTGGATAAAAATCACCTCCATATCTCCCTGTTGCTGCTCTGCTGCTCTGCTGCTCTGTTGTTTGTTCTGTGTGTTCTGATTAAATACAGGTGTGTTTGCCCCATTTTAACGCCTGCCCTGACCCAGGCGTTAAATTTTGATGCACATCGGGCTTTGCGTCATTTTTTTGCTCTGCCTCCAGGCCGAGAGTCATTTTTGCCCGGAAGCATAAATACGACGCACGGCTGTGTGCGTCGTTTTTTGGACGGCAACGCCTACCCTGCATATCATTAACGCAGGGCGGGTTGCCGCATCCAGAAAATGGCGCACATTGCGGATTTTTATCGTCCGCGGGCTCGGGCGTCAGGGTTTAAATATGGGGCAACGTTTGCGCTGATTGTGCGTCAAAAATTTTGAAGCACATTCGGCGCAAACGGAGTATAAATATGCCCCATTGTGTATTGGTGGGTTGCCCTCTTTGTTTGTATTTGCCCTGGCAGCTTTCACTTGTGTACCCTGGTGTATGGTGGGATGATTAGTTCTCTTTAGGGTGCATGCTTTAGTGATAGGTGTCTATGCAGGTCTGTGAGTTTTGTCCATGCATTGGTATGGCATGCAGGGCTTGGTATTGGGATGAGTGAGATGAGATGGTGGGGGGTGGGGGAAGTGGTGGAGTGATGGGAGTGAGGGTGACGGTGGGGGTATGTGATGGCGTGCAGGTAGGGGGGTGATAGTAGTTAAGAGTTGACTTACCAGAGTCCAGTCCTTCTGCTACTCCGGCCAGGCCCTCAGAGTGCACGATTGTCAAGACTTGCTCCTCCCATATTGTTAGTTGCGTGGAGGGAGGTGGGGGTTCACCGCCAGTCCCCTGTACAGCGAGTTGGTGTCTTGTTGCAATGGAACACACCTTCCCCCGTAGGTCGTTCCACCTCTTCCTGATGTCGTCCCTTGTTCTGGGGGTACTGTCCCACGGCACTGACCCTATCCATGATCCTCCGTCACAGCTCCATCTTCCTAGCAATGTATATCTGCTGCACCTGTTCTGCAAATAGCTGTGGCTCTACCCTGATGATTCCCTCCACAATGATCCTTAGCTCCTTCTCTGAGAATCGGGGCGTCTTTGTGGTGCCATGGGTGTTGTGTGAGTTGTGTAGGTGAGGGTGTGTAGGGTGATGTGTTGGGGTGTGTGATGTGGGGTGCGAGGGTGGTGTATAGGTGTAGGTGGTGTGTGGCTCTGATTTTGTCCGTACTCATGGTGTCTGTCTCAGGCCAATGGTTTGTATTCGTAAGTGGTTGTGGATAATGTGGGTGTGTGTTTTATAGTGGTGTGGGTGTGTGGGTGTGGTGTCTGTATGGGTGTCAGGTGTGTGTTATTCAAATTGACCAATGTATTGTTGTTTTGTATGTGTGTGTGTATTTTGAGCGCAGTGGTATGTACCGCCAATGGTTTACCGCCATTGAATGTCCACTGTGGTGATTCGTGGGTCATAATGTGGTGGGCGTTGTTCTGTTGGCGTAATGGTGTGCTTTTTGACACTGCCAGTTTATTACTGACCTTTGGTGTGGTGGACTTGTGTGTGTGGCTGAATAGTGCAGATTGGTGTTTGTGCGTCATAATATGGTAAACAAATATCTGCCGTAGCGGCAGTATGTTGGGGGTAGTCAGCATGGCGGTAAGTGGGGTTTACCGCCAATGTCATAATGAGGGCCTTAATGACAAAAACAAAGGATACAGGGACGTTATAGTTAGGTTCTGTATTTACTCGTACAAAACCATAGAAATTCAGCAGTTAGAGTTCTTTCAATGAACTATAACTCCCACTCTAAGACAACTATAATTTGCGCCTTCACAATGCACAGCTAAATACTCCACATATTATGTAATTGATGAGATCTTGTATGGCATCCTTGATACCACTGCAACGTTTGCAATAACATTATTGATGAAAAAAACTGTGCATCAAGGGCGTGATTTATAGTTATCTAAATGCGCAAGTTATAGTTGCTTGAAAGAACTCTATAACTGCATAATTTCTATGGTTTTGTAGTGAGTAAATTGAGAACCTAACTGTACCTTTTGTTTTTCACTAAAAACATAGGTTACAGTGACGTTATGGGATTTGAATTTACTTGTAGAAAGCCATAGAAATTAAGCAGTTACAGTTAGAGTTCTTTTAAGCTAGATGAATCTTCATGAAACTTTTCAAAGAAATTTGCCAGTTACGTCAGCTGCTGTCTGGAAAGTTTAGGGATGATCCATCCAGGGGGACAGATAAAAAGGGGGGGGTCTAAAACACGTTTTCTCTGTTCATTTTTCAATAGGGATTTTGAACAGCGAACTACTGGATGGAATTACACAAAATTTGGCAGAAAGGTGGTCCTGGTCCAGAAAGAGTGTTTTCTTTGTTTTGGTGTAATTCTGTTCAGTAGTTTTTGAGAATTTATGGGAAAAACAAATTTGTATATCTAGGGACGAGAAGGGTTCGCGACCCCTCCCGATCTCATGCTGAGATCTGATTGATTGACAACACTTCAATAAGGAAGTGGTTATCAGCCTTCTTGGGACTAGGCATCCGAGTCCCCCCAAAAAATGTAAACAAAAATAAAAGAGGCCAGACGACAGACACCCTGACGCCTTGGCTCTGGTGGTGGGGTCCTAAAGGGACCCACCTGCGGTAAAAACCATGTTGAAAAAAAAATAAACGTGATTCATGGCAGATCCATTGAATGTTTCTTTTTTTTAAAAAAAATAAAGCCGGGCTTTCACGCTTTTGTTCTTTTAAGCCCCCGGGTGGGCATTTATTTTTTGGGGGACCGTGGGGCTTACTGCCCCCCCAAGCCATGAGATCACCATTCTCTTGGGCAAAATCAAACTAGTGTGGGGGAGGCCCATCGTCCTCCTCCACAGCCCAAGGGACCTCCCTGGGGTGAATAATTTACTATGAGCACCCCAGGAAGCACCCCAGGGACCACCACCCCTGGTGAAAAAATGGATTGTAAAGTGGGGGAGGTCCAATGACCTCCCTCAGAATCCCTGGGATCACCACCTCCCCGGAGAATTTGGGGGCATATTTATACTCCGTTTGCGCCAAATTTGCGTCGTTTTTTTCGACGCAAATTCGGCGCAAAACTAACGCTATATTTATACTTTGGCGTTAGACGCGTCTAGCGCCAAAGTAAAAGTAAGAGTAAAAACCCTGCATTTGCGCCTCTTTTTAACGCCTGGGTCAGGGCAGGCGTTAAGGGACCTGTGGGCTCAAAATGAGCCCACAGCTGCCCTCCCATGCCCCCAGGGACCCCCCCTGCCACCCTTGCCCACCCCAGGAGGACACCCAAGGATGGAGGTACCCACCCCAGGGACATTCAGGTAAGTTCAGGTAAGTATAAATTTGTTTTTTTTTAATATATTTTTTTTGGCATAGGGGGGCCTGATTTGTGCCCCCCTACATGCCACAATGCCCAATGACCATGCCCAGGGGACATAAGTCCCCTGGGCATGGCCATTGGGCAAGGGGGCATGACTCCTGTCTTTACTAAGACAGGAGTCATGTAAATGGCGTCTGGGCGTCGTTAAAAATGGCGCAAATCGGGTGGATGCGATTTTTTAGCGTCAACCTGACTTGCACCATTTTTAAGACGCCCTAACGCCATTTTTCCCTACGCCGGCGCTGCCTGGTGTACGTGGTTTTTTTCCACGCACACCAGGCAGCGCCGGTCTGCTTGCGCCGGCTAACGCCATTCAATAAATACGGCGCCCGCATGGCGCTTCAGAATGGCGTTAGCCGGCGCAAAAATTTTTGACGCTAAACTGCGTTAGCGCAGTTTAGCGTCAAAAAGTATAAATACGGGCCTTGATCTCTCTTGTGCTGGGGGGCCATGTGGCCCTCCCAGAGCCCCGGAGATCACCACCTCCCAGGGGCACAGATAAAAAATATTGAAGGGATCTATTCCATACCCCCTTTAGTCCCAGAGACCACCACCTCCCTGAGGCAAATAGGCAAAAAAGGACAGGGGTTCTCTTTGCGACCCCCAAGCCTCAGGGATCACCACCTCCCCAGTGCTATGTAATATAAATAAGAGTGGGAGCCCGGCCCCTCCTCCACCCCTGGGATCACCCCCTCCCCAGGGCTCTTTAAGAATGTATTGCGGGGGGCCCTGTGGCCCCCAGCTGCCCCAGGAATCACTACCTATTTGGGAGATTAATAAAAAATAGTGAAGGGGGTCTGTTTTGGACCACCTTTAGCCCCAGGGATCACCACCTCTCCTAGGCTATGATTGTTGAAGGGGGGGGCAACGGGCCCCCCTCAAGGAGCCACAAATGGCCCAGGAGACCGCCAACACCCAGGGTTGGATTGCTCCTGCTATGTCCTGGGGTGCCCTGGGAGGGATAGCAGCTAAGCCACAGCAAACACTTCCATTTTTGACAGCGGGACCCTTCAAGCAGGTTTCTGTCGTCAACAACTGAAGTGCAGGGGACAGAAATGAAATGCTTCAGCAAGCAGGGAACTGCTGTTAAAGAAGCTCCATGCTTGCTAAAGCAATGACACCGTTAGGGAGACCTTAAGGCCGCAATGCCAGATAGCCTGCAAATTGAATTTTGTAAAAATACATTTCTAAAACAAATAAATAAAGAACTATGTAGGGATGGTGGGAGAGACCCACTCATCCTGTCACACACCCATTCACAGATCTACTGAGACCCTTATGCACCCACTCACAGATTCACGCATAGACTGATGCACCAACTAAAACACTGATGTATGCACTCTTACACCCAGACAGACAGTCTGACAGACACTCTTGTCATATAGCCATTTTAATGATGTCTCTGGGCATGTTATTTAGGACCTAGGGCTGCTGCTTGTGCCCTTTAGCCCAGGTACATTTTATTCTGCTTCATTCTTATTATTTCAGAACAGGCCACATTAGTGGTGTTGTTTTATTTTCTTTATCTAGTTGTCCTTTCGTCTAGGAAAGCATTGTGTTTCTTAGCAAGGCATTCTTTTCACTTACGTGGGGACATAAGCTCAGAACATGAGCTATTTTATTATAAAACCACTCCTCTGTCCCATGCATGTTAGAGGAAGATTCCAGCCAGAAGACCACAGCCACATGCTGGTAGACTTCGTTACAGCTGCCTGGTGAGACTACCGGTTCCCTGGCCTACATGGGGATGGTGCCTCTATAGACAAGAGGCTTACTTGGTCAGGTTTGCAGGAATGATGTCTTCCCAGGGGGGAACCTGAAGGGCGGATTAGGGCTTATCATGCTATGCTCTAACATAGCCTAGGTAGGAATTGCATATATTGCGCATAGTGGCATTATGGCGGGACTCTTTCTGTGTTTCACTTTCCTTGTCACCATTTTTCTTCCATTATGTTTCATCATTCTAATTACTGCATTTCATGCCATTTTATCTAAGACGCAGCTGCTTCAATAAATCTTATTGAGCCAGTTTCTGTCTCTTTTTGTCTTCGCTTGTGTTAGACTATTGTAACTGAAAGAAAGGGATGAGATCTGATACACAATGATTTCCCTGAGAAGTCATCTTGTCATGCTCCCGGTTGCTCTTGGGCAGAGATGAGATGCTGCTAGTTTGCCAGAAACATCTGAGGCCAATAGTTGTCACATGGTGTGGGATTGGACTCAGTGCCCCGCAATTAAGGTGATGCTGCCACCCAAATCCAGCAGCCTCATTAGGAAAATGTGAGCCCACGCAACACTCTCACTTTCAGATACACCCTCCAACACTCATTCTCACACCCAGAGAGGCCACAGCCATCTCACGCCACGCACGGACAAAGGGGCGTACACATCATGGGGTTGGGTGGATGGGGGGGTTGGCCGATGGTCTGACTGCAGGCTAAGTCTTGTGGGCAACCTCCCCTGCGCATGGATGAAAGCGGTGCATGTTGCAAGGTTGGGTGATTATGGGGGCTGGCCTCAGGGCCTGGACCAAAGGCCCGGCCCTCTGACCAACTGCACGGAGATAGTTGGATTAACGTATAGTAATGAAAATTACTACACATTAAAAAACCTTTGAAATTCGCAGGAAAAAAATAAAGGTTACAGGGACGTTATAGTTAGGAAATAAAATGTAACAAAAACATAGAAATTCACTTAAAAAAACAAAGGTTACAGGGACGTTATATTTAGGCTCACATTTTAAATGTACTAAACCATAGAAATTCACCAGTTATAGTTAGAGTTAACTCAAGTAACTATGACTCGTGCCCTTGGGAAACTATCTTTTGCCATTGCCATGCACTGCTAATAACCCCACAAATTCCACCACTCATGACATCTTTGATAACATTTGTGCTGAAAAAACTGTGCACGTCGAGGGCGCGAGTTATATTTATCCTAGGCACACGTTATAGGTACTTGAGTTAACTATAACTATAACTGGTGAATTTCTATACTTTTGTACTTTTAAAATGTGAACCAAACTGTGGGATCCCAACAACAAGTTGCTCCTTCTGGGACCAAAGTCCTGATAGGGCTAGTGCATCTGCTGGCAAGGTGAGCTGGTCCAAATATCACGAAAACATAAAGTCAACGCACACTCAGGGCACCTGGTTCTCACCATGTGTGTTCTTCCCCTTGCGATGAGCACCTTATTTATTGTTGAAGTACAACTATAGAATGAATTACAGGACATTTGTGATTGATCATGACACAGAATAAATGCTAAGATCTATTCACATATGCTTTTATTAAAGTGGTGACATGCTCAGTTATTTTGTCAGAACAGAGAATATGGATGATTTAATTAATTTATATTCTTACTATGAATACATGACACTGTATTATATTCCATTATTTAACATCGGAACTGTTCTTGGGCATGTGCATGACCAGAGATATATGACATTATGATATGGCTGCTGCGAATGTTACAATTAGAAGAAAGTAGTACATATATTGTCCTATCTTGATGTCCTTGACATTTGTGGTATTAAATTGCACAGGATATGTTTGGCTTCTCACATGGTCAAGACTGTTCATCAGTCAAAATGTGAGATTTTGCAATAAACTGCACTTCTGCATCCAGGACTGTGTCCTGAGTATGGATTTACTTTGGATTTTATCTATAATAGATAAGTGAAAATATATACATCTAAACATATAGAATAGATACATAGATATATCTTTGCAACAATTATTGTAAGCACATGTACCCTCTGGTGCAAAAAGGGCATTATATTCATGAGCGTGATACCATGCTGAGGCAACTTGCAAATGGTTAATGTGAGTGTGAGACACTCATTCAAATGAATGCACTTAGCATCATGGAGTGCTTGCAGTTATGTGTTTCCACCACCTTTCTTCTGAAAGAAGTGGTCAGGCAATGAAGGAATATGTCAGGGTTTATCATCTATGCATTTTGCTGAGTGCATTGGGGCACAGGGTTATTAAAATGTATTTCACAGTGTGAGGGGAAGCAAGAGGACTTGATGCACTGCATCAAAGAGAGAGGGCAGGAATGCAACATATTTATTAATTTATCATGATATGTCACATTCCTGCTTTTGCACTACCCTGATGCAACACCAAGTGATGCCTACCGCATGAACGCAGGAACCATTGCACCATGGTGCAAGTGTACTGCATACATTACACAGCATCCTGGATTGTTTGTGCAGGAAAGGGACACCTCCTTGCATAAAAACAATCCTTGAAGGAAGGCAGATAAGAAAATCAAACTCTTGATAAATATGGGCTGGGAGTAGTGGTGCATGACATCTTGCTCAGCCAGACAAGGGTGGTGTTGCACTGTAGGATTGGAGTGGGCATCAAATGAATGATACTGTCTGATTCTGATCCAATGTGACCTAGCCTTGTGATCTGGTCTCTCATGTGCTGATTCAAGATGCAATGCTGACTCCTTCTGTCCTGTCACTATTAAGATAATAGTATATCAGGTGTTAACATTCTTCTATGTGCCATTATCTTGCTCATATTGTCCCAGTCTCCCTGATGCGCAGTATATATTGCAAAGGGAAACTGACGTGGTCCATCAAAGGGGGCGGGGAAGCAAAGATCATTCGTTGCAGTGCATTATTAGTTCCATATATAATTTTAGGTTTTGGAAACTAGAAATACTACACTAGGCTATCTGATTTAGAAAGTACAATGCTGCTTTACATGCCTGTCAAAATAGGTTTTAGAGAGTGACTTTACCACTAACCATTTTTTAATCTTCTTTATTTCTTACATCTACACCCAAGGGTAAGAGTGCATTGAGGGCAAAGGGGCTGCCACCACCAGCACCACAGCCACAGCAGATGGTTCTGCTGACCCCAGTAAGTCATGTTTATTATTATTTATTACTTTTACCTTTCCCCACTGGTAAAATAATTTGACCTTGTGTCTTTTTTATACTATCTACTTTTTTTCAACTCCACTCTCTAATGTTTGTTATCCCTACATTATGCTGTTTTTCTATATCTCCTGCTTCTTCAGCTGGCTTTTTCCTATCTGTAACTTTCTTCTGCCCTCTTCTTAGTAAGCTTTCCCTCACCCCTCTGTTATATGTCTTGTGGTACTGGAAGACTAAGAGAACAGATTTTTGATACCATGAAAAACATTGCAGACACAAGTTAACCATCATTCACCAAATATGTTGGTTGAGAAGGCTTTCTTGATCAAACAGTCAAAAAAAGATTAGCCATCTTCATGGATCTCACAGTTTTGTTTTATTTATACATTTATAGCAGTTTCCATGAAAGTGCAGTTTGGCAGCAAAGGAATGAGATCCCATTACCAACCAAAACCTCATGTCCTTCATTGACCATTCCCTAGCATTGTCCCTTCAGTAGGAGAAAAACGTTTTTGATTGACTTGACTACCTGGCTTTATTAACATGTTGTCAACCAACAAACCTCTCAAAGAGATCTTTCAGTAGAAGATAATGTTAACCAAACTGTAGTGAAGTATTGCTGTTGTACGTTTTTCAAAATAGTTGCTTAGGTGGTGAATATAGCATCTAAAACAGGTAATTTATGTATTTGTTTCTAGCTGCACAAACCACAAGTGCCATAGCCAGAGCCAGTAGCCAGGCAAGAAGTGGGACGGAGGAGATGCAGGTGGTTGGAAGGGGAGTAGCCCCAGCAGTGGCAGAGACAAATGGTTAGTCACATTGCTCACGTTTTGAAAAATTATACTGTATTTGTTAAGCGAGGCAGATAGCCCACCCATCATCATCTCCCAAGGGATTTTGCCACCCTTGACCTAACTGCAGAATGGTTCAATTTGGTGCTGTAGTATAGGCTGTGCAATGTGTGTCTGCTTCAGTTAACAGTGTGGCATTACAAAGTTTGCAATGCATTACAAACAAAAAACAAAGGCCCTCATTACAACTTTGGCGGGCGGCGGAGGCCGCCCGCCAAAGTTGCGCGTCGTGAATACCGCACCGCGGTCGGAAGACCGCGGCGGGTATTCAGAGTTTTCCCCTGAGCTGGCGGGCGGCCGCCGAAAGGCCGCCCGCCAGCCCAGGGGAAAACGACCTTCCCACCATGAAGCCGGCTCGTAATCAAGCCGGCGGAGTGGGAAGGTGCGACGGGTGCTACTGCACGGGGGCCCCCAGGGGCCCCGCGACTCCCCCTCCCGCCATCCGGTTCCCGGCGGGAGAACCGCCAGGAACTGGATGGCGGGAGGGGGAGTCGGAATCCCCAAGCCGGCGCAGCAAGCTGCGCCGGCTTGGAGGATTCCTTGGGGGCAGCGGGAAACCGGCGGGAGACCGCCGGTTTCCCTTCTCTGACCGCGGCTAAGCCGCCGCGGTCAGAATACCCCGCGGGGCACCGCCGGCCTGTCGGCGGTGCTCCCGCGTGCCGCGGCCCTGGCGGTTCTATACCGCCAGGGTCGTAATGAGGGCCAAAGTGTGTTTTCCAGTGCCCACTAAGTCACCTTCTATTTGTACTTCACTTCCTCATTCTTTCTTTCTGTCCCAGTCCACCTAAAAATTATAACTTCCATCTCGGCATGTGTCCCATTTTTCTGCCCAAGTAACTTATATTTTATCGCTTCCATGACAGACTTACACCTGTTCCAATTTTTTCCTTTCATCAGTCATCAACCACAGTGAGTGACTGAGGAAAAGTGTAGCACATGATCAGTGACACCAGACTATTCTATAGCTCAACTGCTACCTAATTTAATCCCTCTAACATACTTTTCAGTAGAATAACTTTTCCTAATGCCAAGTGAAGGTATTTGTTGAAAATATTTTCTGGTTGAGGGCAAGGCTAGGCCCTAATGTGGGACTAAGGCCCTCATTATGAACCTGGCAGTAAGTACCGTCGACCTCCGTGGTGACGACAAACAGAAGTCTGCCATTGGCGGTGAACAGAAACCCGCCATATAATGAATCAAAAATCTGAATGTGACAAAAATCACCCTTCCACTAGTCACCGCCAGGACCTTTTCGGCAGAAATGCTGAACCTCCCACCTCGTCACCGCCGAGCACACAAACACTCCGCCCTCCAAATAATGATGCACAAATCACCACAGCGGGCAGTGGAAACCGAACGACCATTGGCGGTGCATACCGCCATGGGCGGCAAGTGGATCCAACAGTAAGAAGTGCACACATTGGATTAGTTAGAAATCCACGCACCTGACACACACCCACAACACTATAAAACACTGACAGACACACCCCACAATCCTTTGCAACGAAATTAGGCCAACTAAGGCAGAGAACACCAGAAGCAGACACCGAACACCACAATCCATGATACTTACACCGAACCACACAAGAGCACCCTCACCTAGATCCAAACAAGACACCATTCACAACACTCACCATGACACCCCCCAAACACCCATGCTTCACAGAAAGGGAGCTAAGGACCATGGTGAACGAGATCCTGAAGGTCGAGCCACAACTATTCAGGGCACAGGTGCAGCACACACCCATCACCAGGAAGATGGAGCTATGGCAGACAATAGTCAATAGGGTCAATGCAGTGGGACACCATCCACGCACCAGGGACGACATCCGCAAGAGATGGAACGACCTGTGGGGGAAGGTCAGGGCCATGGCACCTAGGCACCACATTGCAGTCCAGAAGACTGGGGGAGGACCTCCAACAAACCCCACCTGACTACACTGACTGGGAGGAAAAGGTACTGGCCATCCTGGACCCTGAGGGACTCACTGGACTCACTGGAGGAATGGACTTGGGTAAGTTGCCTACAATTGCCAAATATCCATCACACCTGTAATGCATGCACTGCCCTACCCCTCTAACACCCACCAGGACCAATACCCCACCCAGGCCATAATCACTACATCCAGTCACCCTGCATGCCCACAAACCCACTAACAGGCCCACATCCCTCCTCCTGTGCACAGCCACCCACTCCTGCAAGGAAACACAATGGGCTATAACACCCACAATGCACCTCCATGTCCTAAGCTAAAAGCAATGCTAACCTCACCAAGGCATCCTGCATGGCACCAAAGTGTGTAAGCTGCACAAACCCGCCCAGGCCTCTGCACCCCATCCGACCATGCTAATGTAACAGACATGTCTATTTCCTCCAACAGGCACCACCACCCATGCCACCAAGGCGGACAGGACAAGGAGTGGCAGTGCCCCACAGGGAGAGAGAGGCATCTCCCAGGACATTGGGGATGGAACCCTGGACACTGATGATCAGCATGGCCCCTCACACAGTCCTGGACTGTCACCATCCAGCAGCCCCACCCAGGATACCACTGACATCCCTACCACCCAGCCAATAACATCAGCCTAGGGCAACCGTCCACACACCTGTGTATCCAGGCCACAGACTGGTGGAACACAAGTAAGAGGCCACAGTCACCCCCTACCAACAGGCAGGAAGACGATGGCCCCAGTGCAAGTGGTACCACCATACCTGTGCAGAAGACACAGGCACAGGGGCTAGGCCCAGTGGGAGGGCATCAGTGGTCCAGGGGGCAGGCCACAGGATAGATGCTGCAGCCCATGAAGTGATTTTGGAGGTCCTGGGAGCCTACCACCATACCCAGGATAGATTGGCCCAGATAGTATCCACCCTGGAGCAGAGTCAGAGGATGCAGCAAGCACACAACCAAGAGGCCATGGAGCAGTGGAAACTGCACAATGCCACAGTGTCCAGCATAGCATGTGCACTGCTGCAGCTTGTCCAAACACAGCCTGAGGCCCACACAGAACAGGAAGCCCCCATTACAGCACAGGATACAGACCAGACAACAAGAGCATCAGCAGCAACTTCACATGTACCATCTTCTGAGGACACACAGGGGACATCCATCTCAACCCCTACAGGCCAACAACAGGGGTCCAAACGGACCCTCAGGCCAAGATATGGCACAGGAACACCTGCCAAGAACAAGGACCCCTCTAAGAAGTGACTCAGCCAAAAACTGTCCTACAAGTGTCCCACTTAATCAACCACCAAACAGTGCTACAAATAATATAAACTCATGTAAGCATGGATGGACCTACCAATACTGCCAACAATGCTGCCACCATGTTGCCATATTGGACAACCACCATTAGCCCACTCCATCACTGTAATCTGCACGATGTAATCCCTGCACCAAATAAAACAAATTTTTACCTGTTACAATGTACCCTGTCATTACGTTTAAACAAAGTGAATTATGGATGCAACTGGATGATAACTCCTTTATTGGTATCTGAGTAGCATGAAAAGCAGCACACGCCTTACATGTTGTTGTGCCTACATATGTGTTGAAATAATAGAATAAATAGTAACCTGCCCTATGCAGACCTGGTCACAGTGGCAATTAGTATTGACCCAACACCCCCCTAAATGACAAGGCACACTGACAGTATGATGCACAGATACCAATCTCATCCAATTGTCCCACATAGTTACTGGAAGTAGAGTTGTATCAGTTGGGTCCTGGAATTTATATCTTCCCCTTCCTCATCATCACCATCACTCTCATCCCCTCTCTGAGGAAGCTGGTCTGGATATACAGCACCCTCCTGCTCCAAGAGGGGGATAGAATTCCTCACAGCTACGTTGTGCAGCATGCCGCAGGCCACCACTAATCTACACACCTTTTTAGGCCCATAGGCCAGGGAACAGCCAGAGATATGTAGGCAACGAAATCTAGTCTCCAGGAGACCTATTGTGCGCTCTATCACCCTCCTAGTATGTCCATGGGCCTCATTGTAATTCCTCTCTGCAGCTGTTCCAGGATTCCTCACTGGTGTCAGGAGCCAACACAAGTTGGAATAGCCAGAATCACCTAGAAAAAGGTGCACAACACAACTTTAAATGACAAACCTCAGAGGCAGACAGCCTGGCTGTCTGCTATGTGGCAATAAGTGACAGAAACACCTACCTATGATCCACCCTCTGTCCTCTTGTAGTTGTTCCATCTTGTGTGGCACACTACTGTTCCTCAGCACAAATGACTCATGGACTGAACCAGGGAACCTGGCATTCACATGTGTGATGTACTGGACTGCAGTACACACCAATTGAATGTTCATGGAATGAAAGGTCTTCCTGTTTCTGTAACCTGTTTACTGACTCTTGGGGGGATGATAGCTATGTATGTGGGTGCCATCAATGGTACCTATCACATGGGGTATGTTGGCAAAGGCATAGAAGTCCGACTTGATGGCAGGGAGGTCAGCACTTTGGGGAAACCTCACATATGACTGCAGGTGTCGAACAAATGCATTCAGGAATCTTGACAGTATAATGCTAAACATTGGCTGTGAAAACCCATGCACCCATGCCCACTGTCACTTGAAATGAGACCGTGGCCAGGAAATGGAGTGCAGAGAGCACCTTCACTTCAGTAGGGATGGCATGCTGATTCTGATTTTCCAGATTCAGTGCAGGATCCAGTAATGCACAAATTTCTAGAATAGTTGCACGAGTGAGTCTGTAATTGATAATGATGTGACGCTCCAAAGCGGTCTGCAAATCCACAAGTCGTCTGTATACCGATGGGGCCCTTCCTCGCCAGAAGGGTCTGAACCTAGGAGGAGTTGAAAACACGTGTGAGAAACACACAGACATCAGCACACATTGTTATTCATTCAGCACTGCTGGCATGATTGTTGTTGACACTAATGGATAGTGTGTGTGACATAACAGCAACATTACCACAATGATAGATCAGGGCTGGTCAAGTGAGGTAATGTTAATTGTCACATGCCTATGGGTGTTTGGGGAACAATAGGGCCTGCATTGTGCAGATGGGAGTTTAACAAATACGTAGTTTTTGCCAAAATGCCTGCCCCATGTAATCCAGAAGTGTTGTGGTGGAAATGACCTCATACCGCTAGCGGTTGACGTAACAGCGTAAGGCGGTGTTTACCGCCCTGCACAAATTCATTGGTTAACATGGATGTCAATGGGGAATCCTAGTGTAGCATGATCGCCGCCGGCAGTGACTGTGCACACCACTGCGGTGCATACACAAACTCGTCACCCCAACTTCACTTGACTCCCTGATCTCATGCAAGCAGGTACTCCACTGAGCGTACTGCTGTGTCTTGCCTCTGGTCATGGAAGTGGCATGTGTTGCAAGGGAAAGGGCCCCGGCCTTCACCCAAGAGGAATTGGAGAGGCTCGTGGACGGGGTGCTGCCCCTGTACGCCAAGCTCTATGGAAGGCCAGAGGTACAGGTGAGTAGGAGGATTGGGGGCCATGGATGTGTATAGTGGTTGGTGTTGGCTGCATACATGTGTGCACCTCTGACACTGGATAGGCCAGGGTTCCTGACATGCTGCATGTGTGTGTGCTGTTAGTCGGTTTGAACTGTCCATCCCATAGTGGACTTATAGCCAGCTGTATATGATTGGCAAGTGCCTGACCTCTCTGTTACATTTCTGTGTGTCCCTTTTAGGTAAGCACCCACCAGAAGAGGGGACTGTGGCATGTCATCGCCAAGGAGATGCGGACCCTGGGGGTCTACAACCGGCGGAGCACCAACTGCAGGAAGAGGTGGTGGGACCTCCGGCGCTGGGCGCGAAAGATCTGTGAGGCCCAGCTGGGGAAGTCCTCCCAACGGGGAAGTGGTGCCCGTCGGGCACTGACCCCCCCTTATGCAGCGCATCCTTGCGTTGGCGTACCCGGACCTGGATGGGCGCTTGAATGCTGCACAGCAGTCACAATGGGCTGAGTACACATACCATATTTTTGACCCTTGATGCATGTGTGTGTGTGCATTTGGATTTATGCTGCTTAGTTGCAGGGACTATGACTGATGTCCATCTACATTATGGCCCCCTTGGGGAGTAGCGGTGTTTTGGTCAGGTCTACTACGTGTCAGGTCCTTAAGTTATTTGGGGAATGGATGTAGAGCAGGGTTCTGGCCACTGGTCAGGGACATAGCCATGGGTATAACGGTAGGTGCTGCCTGTTGGAAGGTTTTCTGGGTGGGTGTATGTGTGAACCAATATTGTACCTCCATTCAGCTATTTACAAATTCTCTTCTGTTTTGTCCCCCATCCCTGTTCTCCTGTGTTGTCTGTGTACATCAGCATCATCTGGCGAGGGAGCTGAGGCACCAACGAGTGGGGATGCAGCGGCCCACAGATCCTCGGAAGCAGAGTCGTCTGACGCCAAGGGGATCAGTGGGTTGGAGGGCAAGGGGAGTACCACAGGGAGGCAACTACCACTGGAGGTAGTGACTCCGATACCTCTTCCGATGGGAGCTCCCTGGCGGTGGTGGACCCTAGTGGGCCCACACCTACTGTGTCATCTTCCACCCCCCCAAACTATCACCGCCCTCCCAGTTACTCCTCACTGAGTTGCCCGTTCCCGCTCACCCAGAAGGGTGGGCATCTCCTTTGCCCCAGGCACCTCTTCCCTGCCCCAGTCAGCCCTGCTGCCCTCACGGAGGAGGCTATTGACCTCCTGAGAACCATCTCTGTAGGGCAGACAACCATTGTCAATGCCATCCTGGGACTAGCATCAGAGATGCAGCAGACAATTGACTATCTGGATGGCATTCACAGTGCCATGTCTGGCCTACAGAGATCTTTTCAGGCTCTGGCCTCCTCTTGGACGGCAGCCAGTGTCCCTGGTCATTCCATCCCCCCTCCAAACTCCTCTATCCCTTCCATCACGCCACTCCCTTCACCCACCCAAAGCATACATTCTGACATGCAGGCACACAACTCAACACACAAGAAGCACACTTCAAAACACAAGCACCACACCTCCCACCACAAGCCTACACACAGTCAAAAGACACATGCACACACAACAACAGCCACTTCCCTCAGTGTTCCCACCTCTTCCGCATCCCTGTCTGTCCCCTCTACATGCACACCCCCAGGCACTGCAACTTCATTCACTGTTGCTGACCATATTCCTGCAGTCACCACAATAGCACACATACATTCATGCACCCCAGACACCACGCCTGCACTCACCACAACTATTTTAGTTGACACATGCAGCACACTCACCAGACTTGCAGACACCCAGACAACATACATTCACACTGGCAGCCTGTCTTGTTCCACTGTGTCCACCCCCCTCCTCCCAAGACACTCAAATGCACCAAAACACCCACCCATCACACATCCACCACACCTCAGCATACTGTCCAGTTACCTGCACCCACATCACGCACACCTACACCACTTACAACCACTCCCTCTACCTCCACTCCCACCCCTTCCTCCAGGTCCACCCCAATTGCACCAAAGAAACTTTTCTTCTCCTGTGTTTACCTATTCCAACCAACAGGCCCACCCCGTCTCGTCCCTAAACGTGCCCACCTCCTTGCCCTGTCCACTCCTTCCACATCACAGCCCGCCCCTGTCCGCCCTTCACATTCCTGTGCCCCTTCCCTAAAGAGGAAGAAGCCCTGTGCTGAACCTGTTCCATTTGCCACCACCGGTCCAAGCACACTCCTGCACCTTCCAAGGCTAAACCCAAACCCCTCCACCTTCCGAATGAAAATCTAAGCCCCACCCGGTCGTAAATCCCCACCTCCACCACCCCCTACCCCTGTTCCCTGAGGTGCCTGGATGCCCCATTGTTGCCCCTATAAGGTGGCATGCCGTAGCACTTGTGGGAGTCAGGTTAGGGCCGTTGTGGCCCATCGGACTTGTCTTCAGACGAACTGGCCATTGTCCTTATATCCACTTTGATTGCTCAGTGAGCATAATAAAGGTTAATGTGTGGCCTGTGTTGTTGGAGGCACACTCTGAATCCGTGGTCTCTTGTTTCATTGTTTGTGGGTGTGGGGCACATGTATGTATTTTGTGCAGGTTGCATTTGCCTTGTGTCGGGTAAGTACCTCTTGCTGTGGGGTGTCTGTCTTGTGCTGCTGTGAAGGTTTGTGGGAGCGTTGAAGGGTGGGTATGTAACTGTGCCCTTTCTTACCTTTTTTAGTAGGTTGCGGTACTTACTGTTGTCGTCTTCATCGGTGGTCTCGGTCGTGGAGGTATATGGCAAGGAGCAGGGCTGGCATGATCTGCAACACTCTCTCCATGTCTGCTTCAGTGTGTTGTGTGAGCCTCCAGTGAGCGTTTCCTTATATTTGGTTTGTTTCCACTTGGCTTTGCGTGGCAGTGGTTCCCGACCCGGAACTGACAGTGGTCTTGTGGTTCATTATTTGATGGGCGGGTAGGGCCTTTCCGTCGGCGGGCTCTGCTGTCGTTGTTGGCACTCCTCTGCTGGCAGTGAGTGGTTTTCAGGATGCCTGTGTTTCAGTTGGTTCATTATTTGGCGGTACGGACCGCCCGTCTGTTGGCGGTTGTTACCGCCAGCGCAGTGTTTACTGCTGTGTTCATAATGCGGGCCAAAGTGCCTGATTTAGGGTTTGGTGGATGAGACACTCTGTAACAAATGTGCCATATAACATTTTTCCCATTCCATTAGCCATACTGCAGTACATCATTTATAATCTATGCTGTGCCTACTTACAGCACACAGGGTATGCATTATATTTCACATATGTGACAGAGTATTCAATCTGCCTCTTCTAAGTTTGGAGTGAGGGAAGAATTGAAGAAGCAGTTGGAGAAGAACAGGGCCATTGTAATTAATTATAATAAGTTAATAAATTATTCATTACAGCAGCCCCAAAAACTTGCTCAAGACTCCAGAGTAGCAGACTTGCTAGCATGCCTACATTATTGTTGCACATCAATGATACTATTAATTGTGCAGCATATACACCTACCCATTAATAAGAGGTAATTTACACACAAAAATGTATGTTGAGTTTTTCTATGAAATCCTTGAAATGAACAGAAAAATCACTTTTTATTTTGGTGGTATTCTGGTTTCATTCCTTGCAGCTAGTCCTATTTTTATGCAATGCATGTGTGATGAAACCTGGCACTATGACTAATCACATCTAAAATTACAATGACTCTAGGGGACCAGCAATGTTCTGCTACAGTACCACTATAAGCTAGGGGACCAGAAATTTTCTGCTACAGTACCACTATAAGCAAGTGTTTACACTGAGCATTACAATTTGTATTTTCATTTTTTTCGTTCTTGACTTAGCCACTTCTGCTGCTGTAGGTCACCCATCTCTGCAGGAGATAGCCACCCAGCTGTGGTGCCAGAGAATGGAGGAGGTGGTGGCCGAATACTACTGGTTAGTGACCTTAGAAGAGGAGGAGGAGGCACATGCCTCCAGTTCCTCCTACCTGTATGGCCCCCCTCCACCCTGGCCACACTAACACCAGTACTGCAGGCAGTTGGGGTCTACCACTGCTGACAAGCAGATCACCACCCCTCTCCTCATTGACGTCAGCAATGACAGAGCACCTACTATGCTGTACCCTACTTGAGCTGGAGCTGCTTTGGCGAGGCCAGCAGAACCTGGCTCATGAAGTGGCCTACCCTCATGCTTGCATGCATGCCTCTGAACCATTTTTTATGGACTTCTTTGGTGAGAGGGACTGTGTTGTTTTGGTTGGAGAGGGTGGGAATTGGGAAGGGAAGTTGTAAAAAGTGTTGCACATGATTGATGGAACATTTTGGGGTACTATTTGCTTGGGGAGAGGGGTGGGCCTATTGTGGGTGGAGAGGTTGGGTTTCCTTTGTAAAAAGAAAAAAATATGTTTTTCTTTCTAATGCATATCATTCTCAATCTGTCTCTTGCCTCTGCATTGCTTTTTAACACATCATTGTGTTTTTTTATTGACAAAAACCTGTCCTCTGAAATAGTCACATACTGTACATCCACGTTTCCCCCTAAACATTCCCTACCTGGAGTCCCTTGCCATATATTTATTTGCTAGGTTACTTTCCTTACTGACATCGTCTTCCTGCAGTCCAGTATGCCCAATACATCAATACCAGAGTGGGAACAACAGACTGGGTCTGTTTGGCTTATTGCTTAATGTGGTTATCTTTTCCACATTTGCAGCACCCAGCCACTTATCAAAGTGTATACTAGTCAGTTAATAATACCCTTGTCCTTCTACCCTCTGCAAGTATTGACCACTAGGGGGTTGCTTATGCCTACAACATACACAAAAATCTTGATCTTACTCTGTCTCTGCTTGCAAAAAAAAAAAACTTCAGTATAAGTTATTAACTAAACTAGTTCACTTCTTAGTTCTCTTACCTGAATAAGTTAAGCAAACTCTGCTACCTCTCTCAATCTTCTGAAACCTTACTGCAGGGGTTCCCAAAGGGCCTCCTTTGTGGTGGTTGTAGTAGACGTCACAAGCGAGGTCCCACCCCACCTATTCTGAAAGAGGTGAACTCCAGCTGTACATTATTCCAAAGGCTTATCTATCACATGCAACTAGACTGAAAGCAACACAGAGTTAGTGGGTTGTTAGCATAACTTTTTAAAGACTTAGACAAGACCACCACCATGACAAAAAAACTAGCAGTATTCATGTCTGAGCAGTGAGGCAATAGTATTTAATTTATTAAATCTACTAAAGGCAAACTTACAAAAGCCTCCTGCCAGGACTTAGTAGATGGATAAGCATTTTAAACAACACAATGCCTGATTCGTAAAGGCAAAGTATGTTACACTTTAGGTGTTGGATCACTCTTGGTGTGTAAGTTTATGACTAGTAATTGTACCATCAGTAACTTTACGATCAGTAACTGTGCGAGTAGTAGCCAATTCTGATCACTTTAAAAGGACTTATTATTACTTGCTATTACTTAGTTACTGCTAAATTCACTTAGTACTCATAACATTGCTGGTAGGTCAGTTAAGCTTCAAGACTGATTTTCAGCAAAAGTGTAACTTTACTTTATTTTTGTGAATGAGGCCCCATAGTGCACAGTAGTACTACCTATTGTGGGGATAGACATTGTTCAACTAAGACTCTGCACCATGATGAAATTGTTGTCCCTTTAAAGCCTGGGTGGGTAAGTGTGACTGGCGTGGGCTATTGTATTGTTCAGGTAAGAGTAGATCCCTGAGCGAGTTGGTGTAGCTTAAATAAAGTAAAGTTACACGTCTGACTTGCTAAGTGGTGCCAAATCCAATCCCTGGTGCCTTAGAAGTAGAAGCTGGTACCCTGCGGGGGAAAACCCACACACCGCTGTATGCGTGTCAGGAAAATCAACGCAGCGTCCCACAGCTGAAAATTTGGTGCAGCATCTGTTCTCAACCTGGACCCTTCGCATAGCACGTCTGAATTTTTCACACATCAAACCTAGGCGTCAAATCTTCAACATCTTTACAAGGACCTGAAGCTGCGTGACAGAAATCAACGCATCGTACTCCTGCAGAGGAAAGAATTGATGCATTGCCTACCCAACAGGGAACAAATCGATGCAAGGCCTCACTTGTGAGTAAAGAACCAATACAGCACTTGCTCTTCTGATGCATCACCTCTCCTGCGGCTTTATTTTTGACTCATACCAGGTACTTTGTTCTAAAACAATTTATTAATTGATTCCTATGGATTAAGACTCTTTTACCTTTAAAATTTGATATCTTTTCTTGTGTATGTTGGATTTTTATTGTTTTGGTCTTGTCTTATTCAGATAAATATTGGCTATTTTTCTAAACTGATGTGGTTGGCATTTATAGTGTTTTCACCTTGTCCTGTGTGTGAGTACAAATACTTTACACATTGCCTCTCAGATAAGCCTGACTGCTTGTGACAAACTACGAAGGGGGTGAGCACGTGTTATCTTAGGTCTAGTCTCTTACACTGACTAGAGTGAGGGTCCCTACGTGGATATTATGTACACTGACTGGCAACTAGAGACTCCATATCTAACATGCACAATAGAACTTTCACATTATCATCAAACTGCTTTGAAAAAAAATGGATCTAGCTAGAGGAAAATTTATATATTTGGTGCCTGACATACTCAGCCCCACTATTTATTGACATGTATGAACTGGATTGGAGTTGGACCACTGTGCAGAGAAGAGCCTCCTCACTTGCTTAAAGGATATGAAGACAATGTCTCCCATCCCTGTCATTCTTTTTTTCATTCACTAGCGGGACTGCCCCAATGAAGGTCATTAATTTATAAGACTGCCATTGCTTGTTGCTTCCATGGAAAAAGAGGCAATACAATAGACAAATGGATGTTTGATTCTATGGGAAAGGAGGAGACATAATAGACAAATGGTTAACACAGTGCTTGGAACAGGTAACTATTGCACCAATGAGTGATGTATATTTAGGGCCTGATTCTTACCTTGGCGGTCGGCGGAGAGGCGGCGGTTGGACCGCGAACAGACACGCGGTCCAAAAAATGGCATTCTGACCGCGGCGGTCACCGCCGCGATCGACCGCCACTTCCCCACTCCGACCCGCCACGGCGGTCATGACCGACGGGCTGGAGTTCGCACACTCCGGCCCGGCGGTCGACCCAAGACCGCCAACCGTATCATGACCCTGCTTACCGCCGCGGTTTTTGGCGGTCGGGAACCGCCATGCGAACCATGGCGGTAGGCACTATCGGGGCCAGGGAATTCCTTCCCTGGCACTGATAGGGGTCTCCCCCACCCCCCACTGCCCCCTACGAGTCCTCCCCCCACACCCTCCACCCCCCTGCCACCCCCCCAGAGGTGGTACGAACCCCCTGCCCCCCCACCCCGACATGCACATACACGCACCCCGACATGCATGCACCCCCAACATGCACATATGCACACCCCCTACACACACACATACACAACGGGGGCACATACCCGCACACATACATGCCGACATGCGCACCCGCCGAACTACACACATTGCCCAAAGGCACAACAGCACCCCCCGCCCGCATGCACGCACTCACACACCCCCTCTACACACCCCCATGCACGCACACATCACACAACACCCCCCACCCCCTCCCCTCACGGACGATCAACTTACCTTGTGCGTTGGTCCTCCGGGAGGCGACGGGAGCCATAGGGACGTGACCGCCAACAGAAGACCGCCACACAGAAATGTGGGTCGTAATTCTGGGGGCGGTGTTCTGCTGGCGTGGCGGTGGAGGTTGACCAGTCTCCACTTTCCCGCCGACCGCCAGTGTGGCTGCTGGCGGTATTCCGGCGGAACGCTCCCAGCGGTCGGAATACGCGCAGCGGCATACCGCCGCGGTCGGCGGTCTTTGCCGCGGCGGTAACTCGGCGGTCTTGCGAAAAGACCGCCAAGGTCAGAATCAGGCCCATAGTGAGTGTGAGTGATGATGATTCATGTTGTGGCAGACACTAATTTGTTCAACTCATTTTTTAACTTTATTTCGATTTGCAATGTTTGGGGCCTGATGGGTGATTCCTCCTGAATGTGATAGCCCCTTTCACACTTAGCTAGATTTACTTACATAGTCCACTCCTTGCTGTCCTTTTTTTGGGTTCTTCAGGGACCAGCTCAGTCAGTTTAGTTAACAAATCTACATAAAATGCTCAAATTCTTTTGCTTTTTTCTTCAACATCAGCAGTGCAGAACAGGTCTATTTCTTTAAATCTCATTTGGGTCGGGAGACGGGGCTTGGAGTCAGGACTCAGGGTGGGACTACCTCAAAATCGAGAAGGAAGATATGAACAATACCTATCCACTTCAAAGGGAAATCAACATGACTCAAAGAGGCCTACTCAGCCCTATGGACTGGAGCGAGGTGTGTTAATTTGAGAAATTATAAGTAATTTGCATGCTCAAATGTCACACTCCTCTAATTAAGTTTCGGTGGTCTGGGGCTGCAAAAGGAGACATGTCAGATGATGGATGCACTTGGCTAAACTGTTATAACACTTGTGAGATTGATTAGCTAGGTGCATGCAGCTACTTGTTTGGAATTGGTTGTAAACCTGTTCTCAATTCTCAGTTAATCATATATGAGTCATGATTGCAGCAGTCTCTGGTCTTGCTCTTCA
This sequence comes from Pleurodeles waltl, assembly GCF_031143425.1. Taxonomy (NCBI): domain Eukaryota; kingdom Metazoa; phylum Chordata; class Amphibia; order Caudata; family Salamandridae; genus Pleurodeles; species Pleurodeles waltl. The sequence continues at coordinate 634,082,849 of NC_090449.1, forward strand.
TGAAGAGCCTTTTGGTCCTCATGAAGCTTACAATCTCCTTGACTCTACAATATTGACATTTACTGTTTTGCAATCCACAGGCCTTCCCTTCTGCACGAAATCTCCATAACACTTTTGCTTACATTAATGGACCTGTTCAGCCATGCATCCAAGACTGAAATTCTGGGAACAACAATGCAGATGCACTGCTCAATTTGGCATTTATGTACAGTATATTTTTATTTTTGTTAACAATCATACTTTTTAGAAATGTGTGGCTCCACTCCTCCCTAATTTGTAATTTTCAAACCTAGGTGACAGAACAATTAAATAAAGTTGGGTGTCTGGGGCTGAGTGACTGTTTGTAATTAATTATGACCTGAACTGTGGCACTGCTTCATTTCCTCCCAAAGCAGGTTTGCTGATGAGGTGCTGTTCATTGACCTCATGAATATTGTTTTTGTCTTTGTCACACCTTTCCCCAGATGTCTGCTACCATCCATTAATGAAATCCCTAACCCTCTTCCCCCAGGTTGTGTAATATATTGATGTGTGACTTATGAATTTACACCATAAATGAATCACATCCTTGATGGGGTGGATGTGACCCCGGGGACACAGCCAGGCAGAGTTACAGAATGGTTAAGTGAGAAAAGGCCTACTTTCTAAAAGTGCCATTTTCAAGCTTACAATCTAAAAACCAACTGCACAATAAGAAGTATTTTTAAATTGTGAATTCAGGGACCCCAAATGCTAGACCTCTATCTGCTCCCAATGGGAAACTACGCTTAAAATATATTTGAAGGCAATCCCCATGTTACCCTATGGGAGAAATAGGCCTTGCAACAGTGAGAAATGAATTTTGCAGTATTTCACTATCAGGACATGTAAAATACACTAGTACATGTCCTACCTTTTAAATACTCTGTACCCTGCCCAGGGAGCTGCCTTGGTCCTACTTTAGGGGTGACTTGTATGTAGTTAAAATGAGGATTTGGGCCTGGCAAGTTGGTGCACATGCCAAGTCAAACTGTTAGTTTAAAACTACACACAGACATTGCAGTTGCAGATCTATGACATGTTTACAGGGCTACTCATATGGGTGGCACAATCAGTGCTACAGGCCCAATAGTAACATTTGATTTATAGACAGGCCCCACCTCTGTTCCTGGGGAAGTAGCCTCTTACTGATGAAGGGTACAGGTTGATCTAGGTCGTCTCCATTAAGCTGTGAGAGCATCGCTCCCACACCATGCTCTGAAACATCTGTCTGTACCACAAATTCTTTGGAAAAGTCGGGAGCCTTGAGCACGGGTGCTGTGCACATGGCCTCCTACAGGGTGTCAAAAGCAGTCTAGCACACCTCAGTCCAGATCACCTTACATGGCTGCTTCTTGGAAGTCAGCTCTGTCAGGGGCAACAATGATGCCATACCCCTTGAGGAATCTCCTGTAATACCCAGTGAGTCCTAAAAAGGCCCTCACCTCAGTCTGGGTCTTCGGGGTGCCCAAGCGAGAATGGTATCAATTTTGCCTTGTAGGGGGTGCCACCTGGCTGCTCCTTGCCTTCTGTGCAAGTACACCACAGACCCCTGCCCTATCTGGAACATACTGGCCTTGATAGTGAGGCCTGCCTTCAGCAGGGCCCTCAACACTTCTTGGAGGTGGTACAAGTGGTCCTCCAAGCTGGAGCTGAAGACAACAATATTGTCAATGTAGGCAGCACTGAAGTTCTCCAACCCAGCCAGGACCTGGTCAACCAGTCTCTGGAACATGGCAGGGGCATTCTTCAACCCAAAGGGCATGACACAAAACTTGTAGTGCCCCTCTGGTGTTTGGAATGCCAACCTCTCTTTGGACTCACAGTTAAGGCAATCTGCCAGTACCCAGATGTCAAAACAAATGTGCTACTGAACTTGGCAGCCCCCAACTGGTCAATGAGCTCATCAGCTCTGAGGATGGGGTGTGCGTCAGTCCTGGTAACGGCATTGAGCCCCCGGTAGTCAACACAGAGACTAAGTTCAGGTGTGACACCGGGTGGGGTAGCCTTGGGTGATCAGAGCCACTGGGCTGGGCCAAGGACTGTTGGAGTGCTCAATCCCCCCCAGCTCCAGCATCTTAGAGACCTCCTCCTTAATGCTGTATCTCACTATGTCAGTCACCCTGTATGACTTGTGCTTGACGGGTAGACTGTCCCCAGTATCAATGTTATGGGTGCACCGCTGGGTGACTCAAGGGATAAGTGACAATAGGGAGGCAAACCGTCCCGGCAACTGGCAACAGTCCCTGTGCTGATCTAGGGTCAAAGTAGGGGAGCGGTTCACACCCTCCACTGACCCATCCTGCTCTTTGGAAGACTGGAGGTCAGGGAGAGGTTCCCTCTTCTCTTCCACCCCATCATCTGTGACCAAGAGCATGGTCAACCCAGACCTCTCAAAGTGTGGTTTAAGGCAGTTGTCATGCAGGGTCCTCAAAGGGTTCCTAGGAGTCTGCATGTCCACCAAGTAGGTGACATCACTTTTGTACTCCTTCACCTCAAATGGCCCAGATCAAACAGTCTTGGAGGGCACGTGGTGCTACTGGGACCATCACCCACACTTTCTGGCCAGATTGGTATTCATGTCCTCCTAACTAGCCTCTAGATTCTCCTGGGTGAATTTTTGGAAGCGGGCTATCTGGTTCCTGAAGGCCACCATGTACTCAATACATCCAGGGGTGGCTTCTTGGGAGCTTGTTACCAGCCCTCCTGCACCAAACTGAGAGACCCTCTCACAGGGTGCCCATACAAAAGTTAAAAAGGCCTGAATCCAACTCCCTTCTCTGGTACCTCTCTGTAGGCAAACAACAGGCATGGTAACAGGACATCCCACTTATGTCTCATGGGTTCTGGAAGACCCATAATCAGGCCTTTCAGGGTAAGTTTGAACCTTTGAACCAGCCCACTGCTTTGGTGTGGTAAGGTGTGGTGAACTTGTAGGTTACACACGCCTTCCATATTGCCTTCATGTACCACCACATTAAACTGGTACCCCAGTCAGATACTATATCCTTGGAGAAACCTAAACGGGTAAAGATCCCTATCAGTGCCCTGGCCACTGTGGGTGCAGTCACTGTCCTCAGTGGGTGAGCTCCCGGATACTGGGTCATCCAAGACCAGGATAAACCTGTTGCCCATGACTGACTTGGGATCCAGAGGTCTCACATTGTCAATGCCCACCCGCTCAAAAGGGGTGCTCACATCAGTAAAGAGTTGAAAAAGATTCTTGCACCTCTTCTTAGATTTATCACTCACCGGGCAGGTCTGACAAGTCCTGTATAATGCATCTGAGTTTTTCCTCATTTGGGGGCAATAAAAGCAGGTGACAAGCCTGTCAAAGGTCTTGTCCTGCCCCAAATGACCTGTTTGTGGCACATTATGAGCCAGACCCAATAGGAAGGCTCTGAAACACTGGGGTACCACCAGCACAAAGGCTGCCTAGGTTTAGCAACCTTAGGTTCTTTATACATGAAATCCCTCTCAACTATATCAGGTAAGATCCAGAGGTGTCACCAGCTGCCTGGGCCTCAGCCTGTTTTGGAATGCCTTCAAGAGTACAGTATGCTTTCTAAGCTGCACAGAACTCCTCCCCAGTGGAGCCTCATTTCTGCTGCCAATGGGTCAACTCAAGCAGGTCCCGTAGTTCATCCACTTCTTCCCTTGTAGGGTCCGCGGCGTTCCCCTCAGGTTCAGCATCCTCCTGGACCATGGAATCTCAGGAGCGGGTTTCCCATGACCCTTGCCCCTTCCTTTCCTGGCAGGCACCTGGGCCATGGTTTCAGGTTCCAGGTCCTTCTGATCACCCTCTCTTGTGGACCGTGTGATCATGCACCCCCACTCTAGCAATCCCAACATTTCCAAATGTGACCTGAGATCCACCTCCTTTCAGGCAGTATGCTCCAGATTGTTCCCTAGCAGACAGACAACAGACATGGATGGACTCACTGCTACCCTCAAGGAACTGAGACCCCCCCTTTCAAAGGAAACCTGAGTTACCAAGCATTGACGCTCACTGTTGTCAACTGTGACAACCTGGTGGACCACATTAGGGACTACATGATCCTCAGACACTAGATGACAGTGGACTGTTGTCATACTGGCTCCTGTGTTTCTTAGAGTCTCCACTCACCTCCCATTTATGGTCACCCCCTGCCTGTACTTCTTTTTATTATCAAGCAGGGGAGTTCTCTGGACTACCTCACTCTCACCCAGGGAGACAAGGGTTAACTCAGCTGGCTCTCCACCACTAACTGGGGCCAACTCTTCCCCAAGTGCTACACTGGCTACCCCAAGTGACTGCTCACCGTCCAGAGGATGTGCCCGCTTAGGACACTTGGGTCTCCCTTTGAAATACCCTTCCTGACAGCAGGCAAAGCAATTGATGGGTCTTTCCTGCAGGTTTTCCTGAAAGGAACCAACTCTTTTTCTCAACAGGGGCTGGGAGTCCTTACCCTGGGAACTAGTTTGGGGTCCTTTAGAGATCTCCTTACTTTTATCCTTGCCCCCCCTCCTTCTTCTGGTGGGGACCCAGCCCACCCTTGGCTGAGTCTCCCACATACAACTTCTTGTGGACCCTGGTGTTGAGCCATTGGTCCACCTCCTTGGAAAGCTTCTTAGGGTCAGTAAGCTTGCTGCCAATCAAGTGGTGCGCAGCTCTGAAAAACAACAACTAGACAAGTGCTCCCATGCAATCAAATTGTACAGCCCCTTATAGCCTGTTACCTTGCGGCCCTTCACTCAACCATTCAGTGCTCTGCAGAAATCCACATACTCTACCCAAGTTTGTGATCCAAGTTTGGAACTCTCCCAAAACTTGACCTTGTAACTCTCTGGGGTGAGCCCATACCTCCAGGTCAGGGCGTCCTTCATGGCAGGGTACCTCATCTGATCCTCTATTTCTACGGCCAATAAGGCATCCCTCCATTGAAAAATACTTCCACAGGCCTGCCCCCCCAATCTCTCTCAGGGACCCTGTGCATCCTCAGTGCCATCTCATAACTCTTGAACCACTGTTCTATGTCAGCACCCACAACAAAATCCTTTACCACATCCTTGGGGATATGTACCTTCTCCTCAGAACGCACTGAAGAACTGCTGCCACCATCTGTGCTGGACCTGCTCTTTAAATCCAGCTCCTTCAAGCTCAGTTCATGAGCAAACAACATTTTCCTCTCCTCCATGGCCATTTCCATTTTCTTTGGTTGGAGCTCCAGACTACGTTTTCCCAGCTCCAAATGCTGTCACTGCTCTGCTTGTCTGTCCCTCTGTTCCTAAAGAGTCAAAACTTTGGACGAAACACTGCTGCCTGTCTTGGAGGAAACCCTCCCCCCAGACAGGTCCTGATTATGTATCATGCCACCATGTATGCTTTTCTCCTCTCCATCCACAACATTTTCCTCTTCTGTGGGCCCATCAGTCTCCTTTGCTACCAAGCAGGCCCTCAACACCTTTTGCAGCTTCTGCTTTTTATTGAGGTTTTCGAGAGGACTGTTGAACTCTCTGCAGAACATTTTGAGCTGAGGCACCGTATAGGTCACAAACCCCTCCTGCTCAAACACTACTTCTGCAGCTTCAACTTATGCTTATGGCTCACTGGAATAAAACTGCGCCTGGCACAAGCAGTCAGGCTTATTTTAGGCGCTATTTGTAAAGTATTTGTACCCATAAACTCAGCAACACACTGAGAACACCAGAAATGGACACCACCCCAGTTTAGAAAAATAGGCAATAGTTATCTGAATAAAACAAGACCAAAATAACAAAAATCCAACATATGCAGGAAAATATGTCAATTTTTAAAGTTAAAAGAGTCTTAATCCATAGGAATCAATGAATGCATCTTTTAGCACAAAGTACCTGGTATGCATAAAAAATAAAGCCACAAGAGAGGTGATGCATGAGAAAAGCAAGCAATGCATCAATTCCTTACTCGCAAGTGAGGCTGTGTGGCAATTCTTTCCCCGCCCAGTAGGTGATGCGTCAATTCTTTCTCCTGCAGGAGAACAATGCATTGATTTCTGGACACGCAGCCTTAGGTCTTTGCTGTGATTTTGAAGATTTGATGCCCAGAGTCAATGCCTGTGAAGGGTCTGCATTGAGAACAGGTGCTGTGTTGATTTGTGAGCCACGGACAGGTGCTGCGTCAATCTTTCTGATGCGCACGCAGCGGTGCTTGGATTTCCCCCAGCAGGTTACCAGCTTCCACTCTTAAGGGCCAAGGACTGGATTTGGCACCACTTAGCAAGTCAGGACTCTCAGCAGAAGAGCCCAGGAATTGGCAGTTAAAGTATTTGATGTCCCTGAGACTTCCCAACAGGAGGCAAGCTCAGTTCAAGCCCTCAGAGAACCTTAGAAAGCAGGATGTAGAAAGCAAAGCAAAGTCCTGTCCTTTTACTCCCAAGAAAGAAGTAGCTGCAGCAGGCAAGCACAGCAAAATAACAAGCACAGTGGCAGGTCCTCCTCAAGCATCCAGCTCTTCTCCCTAGCAAAATGTCCTCAGTTTAGAAGTGTCATGAGGTTGTGGGGTCAGCAGTCCAGTACTAATATCTGCCTTTGAAGTAGGCAAACTTCAAAGGAAAGTCTTTGTAGTGCACAAGTCCCTGCCTCTCCCTGTCCTGGCCCCACACATACTCCAGGGGACTGGAGACAGCTTTGTATAAGGACAGGCACAGCCCTTTTTCAGGTACAAGTGTCAGCTTATCCCTGCAATCTAGCCCAGAAAGACCCATCAGGATATGCAGGACACACCTCAGCTCCCTGACTGTCAAGAGTGAATTCACAAACAGCCCAGCTGTCAGTCTGACACAGACGTGTATTCCACATCTAGGCAGAGGCACAGAATGGTTAAGCAAGAAAATGCCTACTTTTTGAAAGTGGCATTTTCAAGTTTACAATCTAAAAACTAAATTCAGAAAAAAAGGATTTTTAATTTGTGAGTTCAGAGGCCCCACACTCAATATCTCTATTTGCTTCCAGTGGGAAACTGCACTTAAAAGATATTTCAAGGCTATCCCCATGTTACCTCATGGGAGAGATAGGACTTGCAGTAGTAAAAAATGAATTTAGAAGTATTTAACTATCAGGACATGTAAAACACACCAGTATATGTCATACCTTTTAAATACACTACAGCTTGCCCATGGGGCTGCATTGGTCCTACCTTGGGGGTGGCTTACATGTAGTAAAAGGGAAGGCTTGGGCATGGCAAGTTGGTGCACTTGCCAGGTCAAACTGGCAGTTTAAAACTGCACACACAGACACTGCAGTGGCAGGTCTGAGACATGTTTACAGGGCTGCATATGTGTGTGGCACAATCAGTGCTGCAGGCCCACTGGTAACATTTGATTTATAGGCCATAGGCATCTCTAATGTACTTTACTAGGGACTTACCAGTAAATCAAATGTGTCAATCATGAAGAAATCCAATCACCAACCCAATTTAGATAGAGGCCACTTGCACTTTGGCACTGGTCAGTAGTGGTAAAGAGCCCAGAGTACTAAAGCCAACAAAAACAAAGCTCAGCACAGGATCATAACAGGAGGTCAGAAGCCGAAAAGACAGGGTCTCCATACCAAGAGCTTACAGGTCTAACAGTGGCCTACTCAGTCGGGGAAGTAGAGTTTGTCCTCAAACTTGAGTTTGATCAATCACCATCATTCTCCTCCTATGCTTTTTCATGAACAGTGTAATTTTGTGGATGAAGTACTGGTTCATTTTAATCATGGTCAATCTCTCCATGTTATGAGGTGAAAGACTGGTCTCTCTGACTGTGACAATTGAGCCAACTACCCTGAACAAACGCTCAGCCGACACACTGGCTACTGGGTAAGCCAAATAAATGACCTTTGGGCATTGGTGCATTTTCCCAGACCAATGGGCTTTGATTGAGGTTGATCTCTTTTGGGTTATCCAGATAGTCTTGTACCATCCTCTGAATGGTCATTGGTGCTGTCACTTGCTCTACTTCTGTTGCTTTCACCTCTGCACTTGACTTAAGCCTGTCACTTGAAACCACACCATTATAGAGGTTGGGTGAGATTCTTTTGTTGCTTGTGTTGTTGCTGGTATTTTTGCTGGTGTTGTTGCTGGTGATGTTGCTGGTGTTGGCTGCTGTGAGACAGTTCTGCAAAATCAGGTTGATGCAATGCACCAAACACATGACCCTGAAATATCCACCATCTCCCAAGGCCTTGACTACATTACAGCCACTGTCCATGGTCACAACCTCTGGGTTGAACCCATTCAAACACCTTGCTGTTAAAATGTTCCAAGCTGTTTGCAGCTGTATGGGCTTTCTACATGGTGAACATCACGACTGTTGCATGCCACAGAAAGCCCTTAAAACGGTCATCAATGCTGAGTTTAGTTTAGGTTAGCAGATGTATACAGCGCATGGCTACCCGAAGGCCTTCCAGTGCTAAAAAGGAAGTGACACTCAGTGCAAGAGTCCAAGCTATGTGAGACATAGAGAAATTAAATCAGATAAAGAAAGGTCTTTAATTGTTTCTGGAATGGTAGTTCCAGGGGCTCCACCCGAAGTTCTGGAGGTAGGAGATTCCAGAGGCAATCTGCCTTGACTGAGAAGGAGTTGCCTCCCCTAGAAGATCTCTTGAACCGTGGAATGTGAACTAACTGAGAGGTGGAAGATCTCAGGGTTCTTGTGGGAATATAAGGGGAGATGCCATGTTTGAGAAAATGAGGGCCTTTATTGTGGAGAGCTTTATATACCGTGCATAGGGCTTTAAAGCGGATCCATTGTTTCATTGGCAGCCAATGGAGGGAGGTCAGTGCTGGTTTGGCTGATTGATGTCTAGGTATGTTCATCAAAAGTCTTGCGGCCGTGTTCTGCACCACCTGAAGTCTCTTCAATACGTACTCAGGAGAGCTAAGGAAGAGGGAATTGCCATAGTCTAGACGGAAGAGTATCATAGTCTGGACCAGAATTCTTCTGGCTAGAGGTGGCAGAAGATTGAGAATTTTCCTTAGAGTTCTCATGAGACCAAAGTAAGAGGAAGTAATCAATTTCGCTTGGTGTTCCATTGTGAGGCAACAGTAGAGCTAAAAACCTAGGCTCTCTATAAGATCCTTAGGGACGGGGAGATTGCTGAAAGCCTCTGGGTAGAAAGCCAAAAGATTAGGAGGGGTACCATTGCCCACAATCATAACTTCAGTCTTCCCATCATTAAGTTTCAATTTGGACATATTCATCCATTTGCCAATCTCAGCTAGACAGGAGGAAAAATTAGTTAGTGAAGAATCCTTGATATTAGAAAAGGAGACTACCAATTGGGTGTCGTCAGCATATGTGATTACCAAGAGGTCATATGGTTTTACAACTTTAGCCAGGGAGGAGAGATATACATGGAAAAGGGTGGGGCTCAAAGAAGAACCATGTAGGACACCACAGGTAAGGGGGAAAGGTCCAGAACGTGAAAGGTTCTGCCCTTCACAAAAGAGGAGAGCCAGGTTAATGCCTTGCCTACTATTCCTATATTAAAAAGCATGTCAAGGAGGATATTATGATCTACTGTGTCGAAAGCAGCACCGAGGTCAAGTAGAATGACGGCTGCATGTCCACCTCGATCTAATAATTGACGGGTAGCTTCAGTAACTACTAGCAAAGCTGATTCTGTGCTATATTGAGGTCTAAATCCATTTGAGTGGGGACTAAGAGTTCATGATCTTCGAGATAACATGTCAATTGCTTATTGCTGAGACCTCCAGACACCTGCTACATAACTCCAGCAAAAGGGATCTAGTCTGTAGTGATACACATGTAATCAGTTTCTTGACTAGCGTTCGACATGTCTGTCATCAGGTGGATTATGTGAACAGCAGTCTGCTGCATAGCTTGGCCCACAAATTGCAGTACATCATAATGGAGTGCTGGCATAGCAACTTGGGGAAATAGGTCCGTCTGGGACTATTTCATTTCAGGCAGACAGCCACCACACATTTCTAAAAATGCCACTCCTTCCACAAAAGAAAAATGGAGGAGGTCCTGCACTAACATTTTAGCCAGCTTCCTGCTGTACAAATGTGCGATTTGTTTTTTGCATTCGTAGAACACCGTCTAAACATGCTCATAATAGTAGCTTGGATTTTCTTCTTCTCTGGTGTCACGGACACAGGTGACTTCCTGAGAAGACCAAGAGGTGATAGACTCAATATGTGTCTTTGGGGAATCACTGTGTGTGGTGGTGCCTGCATCTGAAACTTGTGTCTTTTGGAGGTGGCTGATGCAGGTAATGCTGGCACACTGCAGGGGACAGGACTGCTTTGTATGAAACTGTCTTCCTCTTCTTCCTCATCACCACCTATCACTGTGATCAGTTTTGCTTCCCTTCTGTCTTCACCAGCTGCAGCTACCTTTTTAAGGTGTTCCTCCCACTAGATTGCATGTTGGTTTTTAATTTGGGGCAATTGGCCTTCAGTATCATAGTGTTAACCAGGCTTACCCTGATGAACACTTGTGTGGCACATGGAGCATATTGCAATGATATCCTCCTGCTTATTAATTATAAAGAAGCCCAAACTGGGGAAGAAAACATTTTTAGTGTGCCATTGCCAATGTCTGAAGGATTGGATGTGGGTAGGTGTGTCATATGCCTCTCTGAAGTGCATACTTTGACTGAGGTAGTGGTGGATGCAGGTCTCAGTGGGGTCCTTACAAATGTGAAAGTTGGTGGTCGTTGAACCAGTGTCACAACCATCCTAGCAGATTGAATAGGTAGAGTCATCTCAGTGTCCTCTGAGCCACCTTCCATACTGTCAGTCACTGTCACTTTCCATAATTCTAAGGCTTTCAGGAACTTTCATTCTCCTTTGTCTCTCGTGGTGGTTCTTGGTCTTGGCCAGGGGTCCAAACCATGTCGAGGTTATCAGAAGGAGGACTTGGAGAAGATGGTGGAATACCCTTACTTTTTCTTGCTGGAGATTGTGAAGCCAATAGTTCAAGAGCTACATGTTGCTTAGCAAGAGGACCAACCTCCTGTTCTGCTCCTACTTCAGGAAGAACCTTTGCTGGCTCCTGTTGTCTACTTTTTCAGCTTCCTGTAATGATTGGGTACTTTGAGGATGTGACAAATCCAATTCATGCTCACTGCTTGTTGCCAATATTGCAGTGGCTGCCTTGCGAAGAGACATGACCTTGGACTTAAGTTGCAGTCGTGCGGTTGATGCAGAAATGCTTCTGCCAGCTTGCTGTCTGGGGGATGGTGTGGCAGACAAACCACGTTCCATGAAAAAGGTGGAGGGGAGCACACAAGTGGTGCCAATCAGCTTCTTCTTCTTATCCTCACTTGCCACTTTTTTTGGTAAGAAAACCTTTCTTTGGTGCTATCTTCGAGCTCTGTCAGTTGGCACTTGGATGCACGAGCTGAAGCAGAGGAATAAGCAGGTGGTGTGGTGCCACTCTGTGCTGACCTTCTGTCTGGCAGTACTGTGGGCGATGTATCTTGTGCACTTAAAAGCAAACAAACAAGAAATCATTCAGTAAAACATTATATTTTAGCAGTTTGAATTATTCATACAGACAATATATTTTTGTGAGATTATTCCAAATAATTAACAACAATAGCATATCCATTCCAATCCAAACAATAAGAGAATATTTCAATTAGGAGAATAATATAGGACAATAGCATACAGATTTAAAATGTTTGCTTCATTTGCCCCTAAAGTGAGGCACCTGTGGCAGGCAGATGGTTGCAGGGAAAAATGAAACAATTCCTACAGATTTAATGCTGGTGTGGGCCCATGGCCTAAGAGTCACATGGCAGACAAGGGGTGCAGGGGGAAATGGAATAATCCGTAGAAATATGAATGATGGTGTGCTTATGGCAGGCAGGGGGTGCAGGGGACAATGACAACTCTTAAAGAATTAATGATGGTGTGGGCTTATGGTCTAAGAGACTTTTAGCAGGTGGAGGGTGCAGGGAAAAATGACATAATCCTTAACATAATAATGCTGGTGTGTGCCTACGACCTAGGAGTCCTATGGCAGGACGAGAGTGCAGAGAAAAATCAAATAATATAAAAAAGTAATTGCTGGTGTCTCATTAGGTACTATGAGAAATCCTTTGGGATGAATGGTAGAAAAATGGAAAATGGAAAAGTGCATATAATGTTATATAAACATTGTACATACATACAGCAATGATCCTCAAGCACATGAAACATATCAGGGAAAAGAGTGAAAAAAGAGAACAAAAAGAGGCATAGCCCTCTTTTATCAATGTTCTTTGAAAATGGCTTTGAAAACTGGAAACAAAGGATTAAACACATGGCTGGCTACACAAAATGGTTGCTGGCCACATATTCAAACATCAAGAAGGCATGGACAACAAAAAACACATGAAGACATATAGTAAAGGCACACTGGCTGGCTACAGAAAATGGCTGCTGGCCACTTGTTGAAGCAACAAGAATTCATGGACAACGGAAGAAGACATGCAGGCCTATGGCAAAAGCACACTGAATGGCTTTTCACACTTGCCACTGGCCACACGTTCAAACACCAAGCAAGTAGGCATGGACAATGAAGAACACATGCAGCCCTATGGCAAAAGCACACTTGCTGGCTACACAAAATGGCCACCTGCCACATGTTCAAAGAACACCAACAAGAAGGCATGGACAACAAAGAACATATGCAGGCCTATGGCAAAAGCACACTGCCAAGGTACACAAAATGGCTGCCAGGCACATGTTCAAACAACAAGCAAAAAGGCATGGACAACAAAGAACACATGCAAGCCTATGGCAAAAGCACACTGCCTGGCTTCACAAAATGGCCACCGCCCACATGTGCAAACAACAACAAGCAAAAATGCATGAACAACAAAACATGCAGGCCTATGGCAATAGCACATTGACTGGGTACACAAAATGGCAGCTGGCCCCTTTCAAGCAACAACAAGCAGTAAGAAATGTACAACAAAGAACACATGTAGACCTAAGGCAAAACCACATTAACTGCTACCCAAAATGGCAGTCAGCCACAAGTTCAAACAGCAAGAAGCAAAAAAGCATGGACAACAGAGAACACATGCCAACATATGGATCCTGTCTACACAAAATGGCCACCGGCCACATGACATGGAGAACAAAGACAAAATGGTGGCCTATGGCAAACACACACACATACTGGCCAGGCACAAAAAATAACCACTTATTCAGCGGACACTAGAGGCATAAAGAAGAAAACATGACCTTTAATTCAGCAATGTCAGCTATGAAAACTTTTCCAACAATACACTAACTTCCAAGGTACCAAAATATTACTCCATCAAAATTCACATTTTGCAGAAAAAAAGTGAAATAACAAAAAACACTTTTCATTTAATCCAATGCCATCCTTGGCCTAAATCATAGATGTGACATACACCTCAGAAACAGTTGTTTCATATACCCAATGCTTAGTCCTGGCTAGCTGGGCATTGGGTAGACTAGGCTACATGGTAAAATAAATAATAGTGCACATTTCACCAACATGGATAAAATGCACTTAACTGTGCAACCTTTTTCCCTTATAAAAGCTAAAAAATTGAATGCAAAAAATAGACCACCCCTGAAACTCCAGGCCACCCATTACAACCACAATCAAATTAAAAAATTGAATAAAATACACAAATATGTATTGGGAAATACCCTCTATTAAATGACACACCAAACGTTTTTAACTTACTTGTTATGATGTCACAAATACAAACTCCTGAAAATCCAGAGGTATATCTGCAGCAGGAAATAAATAAATGCTTTTATGCAAAAAAAAACTACCTGAACCATCTGTTTGAGTGGAATATTCACTCATAAGGTATTTTTGAGTTGATTTAGCTGCTTCTCAAATAGAAAATCTACTCGAGAAGCAGCCCTGACTACTCACACGTGACCGCCAGAGTCACAAAATGGCACCAGAAGGCTCCATGGCAACCAGAATTCAAGGCAGGGGTCTCCAGCTCTCACTTGAACTCACCAGCGAGCATTGATAGAGACTCATGTTGTTTCCATGAACATCGCTAGGCTCAAACAACAGAATAATTCAACCAACACACTGATTGGTGGAATTTGGCAGGAACTCTGTCGTACAAGCATATTGCTATATTACCAAATTCCGACAATTCTGCGAGAAGAATCATAATTCCACCCAAGCCTAGTCTCAGCCACAATAAGGGGTCACAAGAGACAGAACCAGACACACCTTCTTGGCTCCACTGTACTGATGTCTACTTAGCAGACATTGCTGGTGGTATGTTGCAGCAGAGCTATCAAAAGACTGCTATCTGCATTATGCAACAGTAGTGTTGCCATAAAGCTAGGAGTCATCAATTCTTCTGTCCAGTCCTTGTATTAAGAACTGGAGGCATTAGGCATCATATTGCGGTCAAGGTGGACTCCTCCATGGCAACAACTAGTGCCCTCAACAACAACATCATTGCTGTTTTGCAGAACCAACAATCCCTTGCCAGGGAATATCGGGCAGCCTTCAAATCACTCACTAATGTCCTTTCAAAAATAGGGCATACATCTTTAATCTCTGATGTTTATGCACTGGAGTAATCTACCATTCTTTCACAGCCTCCAGTAGTACCACAACTACAGGAGGCTGCACTACCATAAGTGGATGAAGATGTAGTCTTCAGTTTCAGATCTAGAATTGTACTTGAGTTAGTATCATTTGGTCAGTCCATCACTTTTTCATGTGTTTTTAACCATGCCACTTTCTTTACATTCATTTACATTCCTCTGTTGGTGTCACTTGATTGAACTTTTCCTCAGTTCGTGTCATAATGCTTCTTTTTTCTTGCTAATGGTAATGTCAAGTAGGTAATTCTTTATTTGTTTGTTACATGTTTTGATTAACTTTTCATTTCTAAATGTAAAGTTTTTTTGATTGGCTTTCATCCTTACAATGAAGTTTTTGTTTATGAAGTGTAATACACTTATCAAGCATGCTCAGGGAAAAATCAAATTAGTAAAAAGTACAGATGTGACAAACGTGGCTCTTCATATTATAAAATCTTAAAACTAGAAAACAGTGTTTGTGTCTAGTGTAAATGCAGTTATGTTCTATGTCAGCTTCCAGGATGTCACACAGTCAGGCCTTTGCAAAATTGTGACTCAGTACATTAGCACGGTTCCAATTATGCACCCATATAAAACACATGATAGAAATATGTGAAGTATAAGTGTGACTTCAAAATCAGGTGCAATATAATTAAGGACTATACAAACAACAACGTACATACGTTTTGATCACAAGTTATAATTAAAAAAAAGTGTAGGTTCTGCATTTTGAGCCACATTGTGCAATCATGAGCATCATAATGGCCACACATTATTTGCTACATAATTGTTGATGAATGGACAGAGAATGGACAGAGGTATTATCTAAAGACACAATTCCTTGCAGCTCCATAGGGCATGCCCATCTCCTTAGGTATTTACAACTCATTAATCTCAAAATTCAAAAACATTTTTTGCATGTGAGGAACAAGCTAAAGTACTAAACTCAAATTTTGTGTCACATTTCTGCAATGATTGTGTCATATGTGACCATTTATTAAATATGATAATACCATATTGTCAGCGCTGACAGCCTTAGAGTAGTCTTTCCCCCAACTTTGTACCTACCTCCTTCTCTTTTCTGACTTAATTATTGCTGGCTTTAAGACTTTGTGCACTTTACTACTACCAAGCATTGCTAAAACACTTGTACTCTGTGCTATAAACATGGCAACATTGGCTTAACCCCAAATGGCAAATTTAATTTGCTTATAGGTTTCTAGTAAAGTCCATTACATACCAAGGGCCTACAAATGAAATACTCTTTGTGGGCCTGCAGCACTGATTGTGTCACCCACTTAAGTAGCCCTATAACCATGTCTCAGACCCGCAATTGCAGAGCCTGTGTGTGCAGTTTTACAGTGCCCCGACGGCCTGGCAAAATAACCCTTTTGCCAGGCACAAACCTTCCCTTTTCTTACATATAAGTCACTTTTGGGGTAGGCCCTCGACAACCCAGAGGACAGAGTGCAATGTAATTAAAAAGCATGACATGTATACTTTACATGTTCTGGTAGTTAAAAACTGCCAAAGTCATTTTTCACTACGGCAAGGGCGATCTCTCCCATAGGATAACCTTGGGATTACCTTATTACATTTTATAAGTTTAATTCACAATCTGGGAGAGATACATTTTTCAAATTTGATGTCTATTGACTCACAATCTCACAATTTGTGTTGAAGTTGGATTTTAAATTGCAGTTCTAAAAATGGCACTTTTAGAAATTTGTAATTTTCTTATTTAGCCATTTGGTGCCTGCTGCCTGACTCTGAATACACATCTAGGGTGGGTGACAGCTGGGCTTTGTGCATTCCCTCTAGACAGCCACAGACTTATTGTGTCTGTAGAAAAAGATTACAGAAATAAAAATAGTTTTCTTCAGAGTATCACCCCGACAAGAGAGTATTCTTTCCTTCTTCATTTGTTCCACGCCTTCCTCAACAATGTGTCAAATGCACAAAGGATAATGAGGCCAGGACTGTCAGGGTTACATTTATGTTTATTTGTTCCATATGAAATTTCCCCTGTAGAAGCCTCTTATCGGGAAGTTAACCATTATATGTTGGTTCTAGCACAGAGCCAGGTCAAGGCATTTCTTGTGGGTTAGAGACCACTGACCTTTATTTATAAGTGCTATAAAATATGTGTACCTTTGATATAGCCTTCTGATATTAAGCATGGGATTGCACATGCAGCCACCCATAGTAGAGATCATTATGTGACTAGTAAGTGGTATTTTATCTAAGTCAAAGTGAGACATATTCAGGGGCATATTTATACTCCGTTTGCGCCAAATTTGCGTCGTTTTTTTCGACGCAAATTCGGCGCAAAGCTAACGCCATATTTATACTTTGGTGTTAGACGCGTCTAGCGCCAAAGTATGAGTAAAGAGCGTCATTTGTTTGCGTGAACGCATTCCTTGCGTTAATGAGATGCAAGGTAGGTGTTCCCGTCCAAAAAAATGACTGCGACGCAAATGCGTCGTATTTATACTCCCGGGCAAAAATCACGCCCGGGAGTGGGCGGGCCAAAAAACCCCGCATTTGAGCCTCTTTTTAACGCCTGGGTCAGGGCAGGCGTTAAGGGACCTGTGGGCTCAAAATGAGCCCACAGCTGCCCTCCCATGCCCCCAGGGACCCCCCCTGCCACCCTTGCCCACCCCAGGAGGACACCCAAGGATGGAGAGACCCACCCCAGGGACATTCAGGTAAGTTCAGGTAAGTATACATTTTTTTTTTTTTAATATTTTTTTTTTGGCATAGGGGGGCCTGTTTGTGCCCCCCTACATGCCTCAATGCCCAATGACCATGCCCAGGGGACATAAGTCCCCTGGGCATGGCCATTGGGCAAGGGGTCATGACTCCTGTCTTTACTAAGACAGGAGTCATGTAAATGGCGTCGTTAAAAATGGCGCAAATCGGGTGGAGGCGATTTTTTTGCGTCAACCTGACTTGCACCATTTTTAAGACGCCCTAACGCCATTTTTCCCTACGCCGGCGCTGCCTGGTGTACGTGTTTTTTTTCCACGCACACCAGGCAGCGCCGGTCTGCTAGCGCCGGCTAACGCCATTCAATAAATACGGCGCCCGCATGGCGCTTCAGAATGGCGTTAGCCGGCGCAAAACTTTTTGACGCTAAACTGCGTTAGCGCAGTTTAGCGTCAAAAAGTATAAATACGGGCCTCAATATCCACAGTATTCTGTGTTGATACAGAATGAGTGAATACTCGGGATACACATGATCAGTTGGCCACTGTACAGGATTGTGCAGCAGGGCAACCAAGGTGAATATTGATACAGTGCACGATTGTGGATAGATGAAGGTTACTATGAGCAAATATGTTAACATAGAGTTTCCACATGAACTTGTGAAACGTGCTGATATGATGCCTGTGTTGGTGGTACCCACAGTGATGGCCATCCTTGCCAGAGAAAGCAGCCTTGTCAACTTTAACATGTTGACATGGCCTTAAGAGAACTTTCTGTGAGGGTACGTACACGAGGAAGTAATAATCTGCCTTTACCACATATATAGGCAAAGAATCCCGGGTTTCTGGTAGACAATAATACTTAATGCATCGGATTCTTAAGGACCCATGTCCTCAAGAACTCTTGTTCTAAGATTCATCTAGTAGTGGAGTATTGCCTTATACCTTCGGAGGTAGAGTCGTAAAAACTTGCAATTTCGACCTCATCAAAAGCCTGTATCCACATGTAATATATGATAGGGGAGAGTCGTTAGAATTTACCACAATGCACATTACCCATATTTGCTAATTTCATGTACAATAAGTAGGTGTTAGATTAATAACATGTCTCTATGTAGAACACACCCCCCAGCTGTATTTGTTATGTCTCATAGGTATCATGCCTTTAAGACCACTTTCACTCACAGACCTGAAGAGATGTAATGGGTTGTGTCATGAACCACTGCAAGATGAATTCAACGATGTAGTGTGCAGCATATATAAATTATTGACTTATTAGACTGTGTACCTTCTATATATAGCATGCCATTTTCACATAATGAAGAGCACAATATGTCGTTGTGCAGAGTAGCACTACATTCGTCTTGATAGAGCTTGGATGCTTGCACTATGTATGCACACATACTTTCTGTGCTTAAATTAAGTTTATACTCACATTCCTTTTAAATGGTACACAACAAGTGTGCCAAGTACATTTTGCAATGCGATGAAGTTACCACAATGGCCTTGGCACAGGTTATTGCATTAATGTAGGATTTACATACAGGAGTGCTTATCAAAATAACTGCATGAAATTAATGTTACTTTTGTGGGTAATGTAAATGCACTGGGCATTTATCTAAAGTTAAACAATTTTACAGAATAATCATGGTAACATTGTCAGGAAACACATACGTGCCAACAGGTCCAGCAGTCTCATCTCCCAGATGGTCTAGCAGGTCTGCCTCCCTAGAAACGACAGCAGCACGTAGGTGCTGGATCTGAATGGATTGTCCACTGCACTAAGGTAACAGGGAGAAAGTGATTGCGTATCCACTCCCAATGGAACCGCTCCCAAAGGACCATATACTCCTGAGCCACTCTACCCTAGACCCAACCCAATGAGGGAGGTAGTCCATGATTAAACATATTAATGCTCCTACTTACCTCTTGTCGAAGTTGACAGCTCTCCCCTTATCAGACAGACATAACACTATAAAATACGAAAAAGCCCTATTAAATAACCCACACCTACACTACTTAACATCCCTAAACAACTATAGCCCAATAAATCCCAAACAAGCAAACAACTGCAACACAATACACAAGACTTTTATCACACCAATTACACTCCGAATATACTCATAGGCAATACGTTGCACAAAGCATCCTATTCAGACAAACCACACAATCTACAGCACAATTCAAAACCACTCTCAACACCAAGACCACCAACAATCACAAAGCTCAATGAGAAACTTAAAACAATTTGCAAAAATGTTCTGGTATGCAGCCAGACCCGTTGTGTCATTTCCTAGGTTTTTATCCGCAGATTTACATAGGTTTGCGTCATTTTTTGGATCACAAGGCCGCACAAGACATGTTTGCATGACACAGCATTGTTTTAAGCTATGCAGCTGCACACACAGGTTGCATTGTATTGTGCTGGGTAATATCAATGCAATGCTACTCAACTCAATACGTTACACCTCGGATATGATGCAATATGGTTGGCTTCCTTGCAGGACATTTTGACAGTCTAGTTAAACTTACCCTTTTGCGTTTGGGAAAGGTTAATATTTATTGTACTATGTTAATATTGCAACTTTGTATTACGTATTATAAACGGTAACATATTTGTGTTAATGTCTATTGATTTTCGCATTTGTGTATGTTTATAAAAAGTTTTGCAGCATGTCAGTCTCTGTATTTTGGGATTACTTGAGGTAATATTGTAGCTATATTTCATACTATTAATAACAGGAGGTATGTTAGCAAATGCTATTGGAAATCAACAATTACAACTGTTCAGATCACCTCTTGTGGTTCTGGTGTAATAGACACATTCTGCATGGAACATGGGGTATGGTGCAGTCTCATACAGTGCCAAATTCAGTCTTTACAGTGTGGGACAACATGTACTATAGAACTAAGATGACATCAGAAAGTTTGATCAAGCCTATATATAATTATATTGATGCATCTTAGATGGCTCTAATGAGCACATCTACACTTTTCACATATACACTTTCCTCACTCTGAATATTTGTAAATCTAAAATTTGCCATGAAACTATAGCTTTTGCATAACTGATTGGTTATTCCACTGATATATAGATTACTCTAATGGTCGTTTGACAAACTTTACACATTCCATTGATGTTTTTGATAAATAAACAGAGAAAAATGAGGAGGTGCTTTGAATCTAATGATTTTCAAGTGTCATTAATTGATTTCTGGTGTATGTACTTACTAGACAGATTGCCATGTGTAGATATCACCATCTCTAAAATGCAGAGCCTCTGCCCTGTGTATGGAGACTACTCAGTGCCTAGTGCAGAGACACCGCAATCATAAATATGCTACTCGTAAAGGCTATTGTGAATACCAAAAAGTATTAAACTTACACAAATGTGTAAGTTTACTTTTGTGAAACAGGCCCATAGAGGCTAGTGGGATTGCTGAAGCTGACTAATTCTTAATTGTTTTAGCCTCTATGGCAGGAATGCCTCATGGCTCGTCATCCAGTTATATGAGAGTGCTCATACAGTCCAGGGATTTATATGTCAGATTAAAGTCTCCCGCTGGTATAAGCAGATATCTATCAAGAATACCATTGAAATACTGTAATCATCTAAGATGTTAAGAGTGGGTGACTCTTTATTCTTGGGACAGGAGTGATTGTAGATGTTACGTTGGCTCACAGCTAACCTGTTTACTGATTTTATGCTAAAAAATCAGACAAACTGATGTCTAATTTCCTAAACATACTATTTAATGATATTTTAATCCTGATTAGTAGCGTGGCCTGCACTAGATGGGAGTCTTCAATGCTACAAGTTTCATACCCTGTCCTGTGTACTGATGCAGTCACCCATGTTTCTTGGAACAGGCATGCATGGTGAGTGTAAATAAAGTCCCCCATGCAAGAACAATTACCTTTAAACTCAGGCCAGCCAGGTAATAAACCACACATACATCACTTGTTAGACTTTTCATCCTTGGGGTGGTCTCCCTTAACGTTTTGCCTCTGTTCCCCAGGTTGTTGATGTGTGCTGGACTCTGTTTTTGCAGCTTTTGTTACTCTGGGCACTTTAGCACTGCTATCCAGTGCTTAAGTGCAAGTGCTCCTGTATAAAATGTGTATGTAATTGGCTTTCCATGATTGGCATATTTGATTTACTGGTAAGTCCCTAGTACAGTGCACTGGAGGTGTTCAGAGATGGAAAATAAAAAGCTACTAGTGGGCCTGCAGCACTGATTGTGCCACCCACATGAGTAGCCCTATAAACATAGCTCAGACCTGCCACTGCAGTGTCTATCTGTGCAGTTTTAAACTGTCAATGCGACATGGCAAGTCTACTCACTTGCCAGGCCTAAACCCTCCCTTTCTGTACATCTAAGGCACCCCTAAAGAAGACCCTAGGTAGCTCCATGGGCAGGGTGCAGTGTATTTAAAAGGTAGGACATGTATTGGTGTGTTTTACATGTCCTGATAGTGATATACCGCCAAATTCAGTTTTCACTATTGCAAGGCCTATCTCTCCCATAGGTTAACATGGGGACTGCCTTTAAATATCTTTTAAGTGCAGTTTCCCATTGAGAGCAGATAGAGATGTGGAGTTTGGTGTGTCTGAACTCACAATTTAAAAAAATCATATTTTGTTAAGGTTGTTTTTTAGTTCGTCAGTTCGAAAATGCCACTTTTAGAAGTGGGCATTTTCCTGCTTAACCATTCTGTGCCTCTGCCTGCTTGTGGAATACTGGGTCAGACTGACAGTTGGGCTGTTTGTGAATTTCCTCTAGACAGTGACACAATGGGAGCTGTGGAGTGTCCTGCATATCATGATGAGTCTCCTGGACTAGAGTGGGGAGGGAGGAACTGACATCTGCACCTGAAAGGGCTGCGCCTGTCCTCACACAATGCAGTCTCCAACCCCTGGTGTGTGTCTGGGGCCAGGCCTGGTGCAAGGCAGGATCTTGTCAACAACAGACAGTTTGTCTACTTCAAAGGCTGAAATTGGTATAAGCAGTGGACCCAAAACCCCAGATTTTTATAACACTTCTGGATTAAGAGGAACCTCTGCCAATGAGAAGAGCGGAAGAGCTGGAGGAGGAGTATTGTCCCCTTGCTTTGTGTGCTATGCTGGGTTGGCCTCCAGTTTCCGATTCTAACTTAGAGAAGACAAATACTTGACTTTGCTGTGTATTCTGCTTGTGAAGGTTCTCCAAGGGTTTGGACTGAACTTGACTCCTGTTAACAAGTGTCAGGGACAGCAAAGACTTCCCCTAGCAGTCTCTGGGTTCACTTGCTGTGAACTCTAACTCACCATGTGGTGCCTTTTCTAGTAGCTGGCCCCTTGGGAGTGAAAGCTGGTTGAAAACCAAGAAAAAACAAGTGCACCGAGGCCAGATGACACCCGGACTGATGCAGCTGCCTAACCCCACAACGCCTCTGCAACCAAAGCTGTGGTCCCCGCTCGAGTACGATGACTCCGA
The DNA here is from genome assembly GCF_031143425.1 of Pleurodeles waltl. NCBI lineage: Eukaryota > Metazoa > Chordata > Amphibia > Caudata > Salamandridae > Pleurodeles > Pleurodeles waltl. The sequence goes on from NC_090449.1 coordinate 634,105,615, forward strand.
TTGACATCGCAGGCCTGATGCTCCCCTGCTGACATCCCGTGACTTTGTGAGTCCTGAGTGCCGTGTCACTGATGTCCGTGACACTCTACTAAGGCACCTGCAGCTCCATGGCATGACCGGTACCCCGTGAGGTCACCACACGTCTTGCCACCCCAGACATTAATCCTGCCAGAGCGTAAGGAACCGACCCTTCACAGTGATGCCACCTCATCACCACTGCTCCACAGCAAGGAACCAATGCTTCACACTGATGCCTCAGACCCACTGCTCCAAAGCAGCGGAACTGATGTCGCATTGCATCCAGCGATGTCTCGCTTCCCCGTCTTATTTCCTCACTTTCAAAAGATACTGTACCTGGGAGTCTGTGTGACTCCGTGACTGGTGCCATTGACATCAGATTGTTGGGAACGACTCCGTCACGGAGCTATGATAACACCAAATTGAAGCATTTGTTTTTCTAAGTGCTATATTCAAGTTTAACCTTTGAAAATTCATAACTTTGCTTGTGTATGTTGGATTTTTGTCATTTTGGTCTTGTTTTAATCAGACAAATATTGGTTATTTTTCTAAACTGGCATTGAGTCCTTTTCTGGTGTTTTCACTGTGTTTCTGTATGTGATTGTACAAATACTTTACACATTTCTTCTGAGATAAGCCTGACTGCTTGTGCCAAGCTACCAAGGGGGTGAGCAGGTGTTATCTGAGCAGTGTATCTCCCTTACCCTGACTAGAGTGAGTGTCCCTGCTTAAACAGATTGAAATTGACTGCCAGCCAGAGACCCCATTTCTTACATGGGATGGGGATATTGCCGAACAAATAGAAAGACATGGCAAGGACCACCTTCTTTGCTATGGCAGTTATCCCGCAATAAAGACTTTCAGTCTAGACCAGATGGGCATACTTTCCTCCAGCCATGTCATAGCCAGCCATAGTTTGCTTTCCAGTGCTCATCAATGTCTTTTCTGAACCAGATTCCCAGTGTACCACTCCATTCACCCACTTAAGTGGGTACTCTAGCTCAAACGGATCTATGACAGCAATAAGTGAAAATAAGATGGATTTGGACCAGTTTATGGAGATGCCAGAATAGCCACCAGAATGAATTACCTTGCGTATAATGGGGTACGATTATCCTAACGGTCATGGATGTTTACTGGGAATGCTGCATACACGGAGATGAATATTCTCTGGCAATAAAGTAGACTTCTCTACATGAGTGGTGTTGCCACATCCAAGTCATCAGTGGCCCCCATTGCAATCACAAAAATGATCGGTGATAGAGGGAAACACTGCGTAGCACCCCTAAATATTTGAAAATAACATAATGTCACACCATTAATGAATAAACGTGCTATTGGGGAGGCATGCAGGAATGTGATCAGGTGCAAACATTTAACATTACATAGCATTTTACATGTAAAGAGCTGCAACAGGTATGGCCACCCCAGGGAGTCAAACGACTTGATGATGTCAACTAGCATTGCAGCTGCACCAAGTTGGGTGTTAATAGTATGCCTGAGTGAGAACATTGTGCGAAGGTTGTATGATGGAGAGTAGCCCAGTACAAACCTGGAGGATGGGTACGGGGCGATACATGATCAGCTTCGCCTGTATTTTATTATCAACATTAATCACTGAGAGCAGCATATAAGAGTCACACCTGTCGGTCGGCTTCCCATGTCTCAGTATAGTGACAATTACAAGTGTATTGTAGCCCTAAAACAGTGAGCAGGGGGAATTTTAAGGCTTGCTAGAAGAATACCCACTTTCCCTATTTCTCCTGCTTTGGAGATTTACAAAAGCCAAGCCTGTAGGGCAGGTCTTCATGTCGCTGAACTCTGGGGGCATTGAAAATTTTAAGTTGTGGAAAAAGCGGAGAATTTTTTTCTAAAAAATGTTACAAAATTTTCCTCAGAGCTCATCAACTCTTCCCATTCACTTGGATTTAAACATAATATCAATAGCGGATATTGGTGCACTTAGGCCTTTACAGTATGGGATAAGAGTGTGGTCCATTGATGAATTAGAGCCTCATACGGTATGGCCTCGGGTCTTATGGGAAGGTCCATATGTTGATAAAATTCCTTCTTGCTTTTATGTGAAGAACTTCTGTTTTAAGCTAGGTTTGGGTACATACTAGTCAGACCCTTTACATCTTCCCAGTGATGTGCTTCAGAAACATAAGGCTACCTATTGAGCCAGTGTCCAAAGTGAGGAATTAGTATCTGTGTACTCGGGCAGTTGGACCGACAGTTTTCCAGAATCACATTGAAATGTCCACCCCAAAGTATTGTGCCAGGTCCCAAGGTGTTGATTAAGCGCAAGACCTCTGCAAAGAACTCATGGCGGTCAACATTGGGGCCATAGATCAAGGCCAACAATATAGGGTAGCCTTGCAATCTGCCTTGCACTATAACAAATCAGCCGTCTGTGTCAACACATCACGAATCTCCCCTTGGGATTGCCAGAGGTCCACACTAACACCCCCGTTCACACTAGACTGGGGGGCGTAGGAACTAAATCGAGATAGTAGGTTAGTGCGAGAATTACTGTTCCAGTGTGGATGCATGGATCTCAGCCCAAGCCTGGCCCCTTTGTCCGCAACACCTCTTAGCCATATCAGCCGGTGGCCACAGCAACATCACGCCTCGATAAAAGATTAAAAGCTGGTCTATTGTAGTTGTGACCTCCATTAATCGTTGTCGCTAAGGTGTCCTCTGGAATTGGCTGCTAAGGTGACTGGATCAAGCTTTTTAATGGTGACACATTTCCTGGAGAACTTCATGGCTGCTTTGGGGACTCTGAAGAAATGCTGCTTGCCATCTAAATTGATGCATAGTTAAGACTGGTAAAGCAACGAGTAAGCAATCATGGGCTTTGAAGGGTGCACTTCACAGGTAACAACTTGTGGTGTGTGGTCTGGGCCCCTGATCTCCTAATATTGGATGGATTGTCAGTCTCTAGCAAGTCTCAATATGAGTCCCTGCAATTTAGGAGTCTGCCACAATAGGCCTCATCAGGGCCCCGGTGAGAGGCGTGGGACCAGTGCATGGTGTGCCTGCTCTATTCTGAAAACCGGCAACAATGTATCTCCAAACAGGGTGCAAATCTCATTTTGCTAAATAAGTTTCCATTTTATCAATGGCAATTGAATCAGGGAATCCCAATATACGGAAGTTATTGTGCCTAGAGCAGTAGGTCCTCGTTCTTATTGTTGATGATATCCAGCACTTTCTCCATTCTGAGAAAGTGTTTGCCAGCAGAGGCCTGGGTGGTCTCAATAACCCTTGTTGGAGTTTCCAGGTTAGCAATCCGGTCCTCATATTTATCTACTCTCTCCTTAATGCATTCCATTCTGCTTGTGATGAGGTCTATTTTGAAGTCCATAGTACAAAGACTATTCTTAAGGTCAAGGAATACGGTCTTGATATCTTGGTCGGGGGGCACTCCAACAAGTGTGGCAGCAAAAGTGTCCTGACTGCATCGGTCCGGGTCAGTTGTTCAAGTTTGTCTCTTGCCATCAAAGTTCAACTTGGGCTGTCTGGCATCAGTCTTACCCATGGTGGTCTGGTGCCCTCCTATGCAATAGACACTTCACAGGTCTCCAAAGGTATATTCACTTGCTGGACCCAGCTGGACACCAGCCCCAGTCAAATGGGAGCCGGGGGGCATGAGAAGACCCGGTCTCTGGAAGGTTCCAGAAAGACAGGACTTGTTATCCCCACCACAAAGGTATCACAGTCGAGTTCCAGGATCCGCACCTCTTAAAGGCATGTACTTGGGTTCATGTAGGCTGCATCATGAAGTTGAGTTGCAGCTGGCTCTTCTGGGGTTCAGTAGGGGAGGTGCAGATCAGTAAGATGTCTGGTCCAACCGGATGGTTCAACCTGGATGTGTCGCACCGCTACATGCGGCACGAGCCGAACATTCGGCTCGGGCCGCAACACACGTTTCCCAGATGCAGCGCACCCTCAGTCTGCTGTGTGCTTTCCGAGGCCCAAAATTGGCCATGGGGCCTCGCTCTTTTGCTGTGCACCGCGTTTATCAGGGATTTCTGACCCCCACTCACGTGTTCTTTTCTTCTTTTCTTCTCTTTTTTCTTTTCTTCTTTTCTTGGACATCTGGTTGTGCCTTCCTTTATGTTTTTTCCCCCTTCCCATGTTACCTTTCTCTTCCCAGCATTCCTTGTTCCCTATTCTCTATGGTTCTTAGTTCATTCTGTTCTATGTACTTTTCCCTATCTAAGATGGTCTCCTTTTACTTCCTGTTGGTCGTTTCCTGTTTTTTGGTATTTAAGGGCTGTGATTCTTTCTCTCCTTGCCCTGCAACACTTTTTTTTGGATGGTGTCTTCGCTCCTGCTTCCTCCTATTCTTGTGCTGGTTCTCGACAGTTCGGAATACTTTTTCCTGTATTTGCTCTTGTTGATATCTCTTCCTCTTTGTTCCTGTTTTAGGAACATATGTTTGTGGAGGTTTTTCCCCCTTTTCTGTGTTTTTTCCCTCTGCCGCTATTTCTGAGGGACACGGCCTGCTCTTGGCGTACCCATTGCCTGCAGCACCGTGGCTGCCAGAAAGAGTCGCCCATACTTGGGCCAAGGCCGAACATTCAAGAACAGGATCCACGCCAATCGCTCTGCGGCCTCCAGGGTAAAGCAGCACGTAAGTTGTGACAGATTGCAGCGCCAAATACTCCCAACGTCGTCTAACATCATGGATGATACAGTGGCGGCTGCTGCAGATCCTGATCAATCTCTTCTGGCAACCATTCAGCAACAGGCTCAGGAACTGCAACAATTATACAATGAGAATGCTGCTTTACGACAAGCTTTGGCCTTTCGCAGTGCAGATGTTCCGGCCGTCTCCACCTCTACTCCTCGTTTCTCAGGTGAACCAACTAAGCTGCGAGAGTTCCTCGATGCATTAACTGTGTATTTCGCCTTCTGACCTACCCAAATCTCCCACGACAAGACAAAGGTGGGATATCTTATCAGTGCCTTATCCGGTCCTCCCTTGGCCTGGGCAACCCCAATGGTTTCCTCCAATGACCCAGTATAATCAGACTATCCTGCCTTCGTGAGTGGGTTTAAACAGATGTTCAGTCATCCAGGATTGGAGGCCTCTGCGGAAGAAGTCTTATGTGACATGCAACAAGGCTCACAAGATGTCCTCCAATATATTACCCGCTTTCGACAGCTAGCGGCTGAGACCACTTGAGTGGAATGAACTCTGGTGACTTTATTTCATAGAGGACTTAAAGAAGAAATCAAAGGCAAGTTAGTACACTCCACCTGAGTTGAAGATCTTCGTGGTCTGATGAATCAGGCTCTTTCCATCGAATACGGTCTCCAAGAACGACTTATAGAGAAGAGAAAGAGTAGAGGATCATCTCAGCCAAGCACTTCACGTGTCTTTATGCATCGTCCCGAGGAAGCTCGTCCTTCCGCCAGAGACGCCGAAGGTGAACCTATGCAGGTGGATACCACTCGAGGACCACTTTCCGTTAGCGAGCGGGAAGACAGACGTAGGAAGGGATTATGCCTGTATTGTGGTGCTGCCGGTCACATGCTCCGGACCTGCCCCGTTCGTCCTCGGAGGCCATCAGGAAACACCACTGTCCATCCTCTGTAAGAAGGGAGGGGACGGGATCATCCCCTATACCTTCCATCAGTTCCTTCAAGGACAATGCCACTACTTTGTTTATGTTACCTGTGACGTTACATTTACCGGACGGCCATCAAGAGAGAACACTAGCTTTACTTGATTGTGGTGCCAGTGGCATATATATGGATAAGACTTGGGCCACAACTCAACAAATACCAACATGACCCAAAGAAACCCCAGAACAAGTTCACACAGTGGATGGGTCTTTAATATCCTCTGGTCCAGTTGATGCCACCACCATGACACTGAGTTTACAATTTGGAAACCATCAAGAACACATCATTTTTGATCTAATATCATCCCCCAGTCATACTATCATTTTGGGAATTCCGTGGTTCATAAGACAACCCTTGTGCAAATTGGGAAACCCGGACTGTTTCCCTGCCCTCCCAGTTTTGTCATGAGAACTGCCTTGCTTCAGACACTTATTGGTCACCCAAGAGGTAGATGCCTACTGAAAGTATTACTGAATGTTCCATCAATACAGTTCAAGGTGTTCCTGATCACTATCTAGAATTTCAAGATGTGTTCCAAAAACCAACCAGACCTGTGTTACCCCCACATCGAGATTACGATTGTGCTATTCCCTTGGAACCCAGAGCTATCGTTCCCTTTGGGAGGATTTATTCACTCACTGAACCTGAAAGAGAAGTACTAAAAGAATATCTGCAAGAAAACTTACATAGCGGTCTTATTGTACCATCGTCCTCTCCGGCTGAGGCTCCTCTCATTTTTGTACCCAAGAAAATGAAGGATCTTCGTCCCTTCCTGGATTTTCGCGGGCTAAATAAAATAACTATAAAGGACCATTATCCTTTGCCTCTCATTAAGGACATACTAGAGGCAGTCAGAGGGGCTCAACGATTTACCAAACTGGATCTTCGTGGAGCCTACCACCTTTTGCGTATTAAAGAAGGACACGAGTGGAAGACTGCTTTCTGGACCCCATTTGGTCATTATGAGTACGGAGTTATGCCTTTTGGTCTTACTAATGCCCCCTCCATTTTCCAGAGATTTATGGATTCAGTATTCTATGATCTCTTGAACCATACGGTCGTCATCTATTTAGACAATATCCTTATTTATTCTAAACGTCCTGAACTTCATTCCTCTCATGTTAAACAGGTCCTCCAAAGACTCCGGGAATATCAACTGTCCTGTAAACCCGAAAAGTGTGAGTTTGACAAGACCGAAGTCAAATATTTGGGATATCACCTTAGTCCCACTGGCATAACTATGGACCAAGAAAAGGTACAAGCCATTCTAGATTGGCCTTCTCCTTCCTCTATTAAGGAAACATAATGTTTTTTAGGATTGGCAAATTTTTATCGGCAGTTTATCTTGGACTTTGCAGAACAAACCAGCCACATAACACAAACATTAAAAAAGGAAAATCTAAAGAAAGGCTTCGTCTGGACCAAGGCGGCTGAACACGCTTTTCAGAGTCTAAAAAAGGCCTTCACTCAGGCACCGATATTGAGGCACCCAGATACCAACAAACAATTTATTGTTGTTACAGATGCTTCAGAAAGAGCCATCGGAGCTGCCTTACTCCAACAGCAAGAAGATGACGGTCTTGAACATCCTGTGTGCTATTTGTCCCATGTACTTTCGGCGTCAGAACAACATTACTCAGTACTTGAAAGGGAGTTGTTAGCCCTGAAAACAGCCTGCCTTGAGTGGAGACAGTTTCTTATGGGTTCCAAAGAGCCCTTCGAGGTACGAACAGACCATCGCAATCTACAATGTTTGCGTAACTTTTTATGCCAGAACAGTTGTCAGGCTCGTTGGGCCTTCTTCTTCAGTCAGTATGACTTTTATGTCACTTATATTCATGGATCCCAAAACATTCTGGCTGATGCCCTATCTCGCCGTTATCCAGATTGTACTTCTACCCCATCACAGTATCTTCTTGAGCCTAGTAAAATCATTGGAGTAGCTCAGTCTTTCCTGGATGAGGTACAACTGGAATACTCCAATCTGACTGATCAAGAAATAAAGAAACTGAACATATGTAAGATGCAAGGATATTATTATTAGAAGAACTTGTTGTTTCTCCCTACTAATGGAGTCAGAGAAAAGGCCCTACAAATGTGCCATGATTCACCGGTTGCTGGTCATAGAGGCATTAAGGCCACACAAGAACTACTCTTGCGCTCTTTCTGGTGGCCTACCTGGAAATCAGATGTCGAAAGATACGTTCAGGCTTGTCCCATATGTGCTCAAGTAAAGATTCCACGTACCAGACCTGCAGGATTACTACAACCATTACCTGTTCCACCGGCTCCCTGGCACACCATTTCTACTGATTTTATGTGTTCATTACCTCCATCAGCAGGAAACCGGGTTATCATGGTCACCATAGATTCTTTTACTAAGATGGCTCACTTCACTGCTCTGAAAAAAACACCTAATTCCCAAGAACTAAGTCAGATATTTATCCAACATATTTTCCGTCTCCATGGACTTCCACACAGCATTGTATCTGACAGGGGACCTCAGTACATCTCCCGGTTTTGGAAACATTTTTGTAAGACACTGAATATCAACATAGCACTCTCATCGGGTTTCCATCCTCAAACCAATGGACAGACTGAGCGTCTCAACCAAGGATTGGAGCAGTACCTTCGCTGCTTTTGTAATTCTACTCAGAGCAACTGGTACACTTACCTCCCTATTGGTGAATTCTCCTACAATAACTCTGTCCATAGTACCTCCAAGGTCACTCTTTTTTTCTGTTCTTATGGCTATCATCCTACCTATTTTCCTACTACTTTTCAATCTAGCTCTTCTCTTCCTGCTGTTACTTCATTCTCCAGACGACATTTACAGATTCATAGATTGATTCGCTCTAACTTGTTGAACACCAAGAGATACATGAAGAGAATAGCAGACAAGAAACGGAGGGATGCTCCAGAATATCACCTTCAGGATAAATTCTGTCTTTCATCTAAATTTCTACCTTTACGCCTTTCTCAGAATAAGTTCACACCTCATTAATATGGTCCTTTCCGAATCCTTCAGCTGATCAATCCCGTCACTGTCCGTCTTCAAGTGCCTTGTACCTGGAGGATTCACCCGGTCTTTCATGTTTCTCAGCTAAAACCCTATGTACCTGATCCTTACTCTCGTAAGTTTCCCTGTCCTCCTCCTATGTTAGTGGATGATGTACCTGAATATGAGGTACAGGAGATTTGTGATTCTCGTATCTTTCACAAATGTCTTCAGTACTTGATTCATTGGAAGGGTTACCCTCTCAGTGAATGCTCTTGGGAAGATGCATCTTCTGTTCATGCACCTCTTCTGATTCGTCATTTTCACCGCTTGTTTCTGCACAAACCTGGGCCTTCAGGGGGGGGACCTACTGTCGTGCCGCTACATGCGGCACGAGTCGAACATTCGGCTCGGCCGCAACACGCGTTTCCCAGACACGGCGCGTCCCCAGTCTGCTGTGTGCTTTCCGAGGCCCCAAATTGGGCATGGGGCCTCGCTCTTTTGCTGTGCACCGCATTTTCAGGCATTTCTGATCCTCACCTGTTCTTTTCTTCTCTTTTCTCTTTTCTTCTTTTCTTCTTTTCTTGGACATCTGGTTGTGCCTTCCTTTATGTTTTTTCCCTCTTCCCATGTTACCTTTCTCTTCCCAGCGTTCCTTGTTCCCTATTCTCTATGGTTCTTAGTTCATTCTGTTCTATGTACTTTTCCCTATCTAAGATGGTGTCCTTTTACTTCCTGTTGGTCGTTTCCTGTTTTTTGGTATTTAGGGGCTGTGATTCTTTCTCTCCTTGCGCTGCAACACTTTTTGTTTGGATGGTGTCTTCGCTCCTGCTTCCTCGTATTCTTGTGCTGGTTCTTGACAGTTCGGAATACTTTTTCCTGTATTTGCTCTTGTTGATATCTCTTCCTTTTTGTTCCTGTTTAAGGAACATATCTTTGTGGAGGTTTTTTCCCCTTTTCTGGGGTTTTTTCCCTCTAGGGCTACTTCTGAGGGACACGGCCTGCTCTTGGCGTACCCATTGCCTGCAGCACCGTGGCTACCAGAAAGAGTTTCCCCTACGTGTGCCAAGGCCGAACATTCAAGAACAGGATCCACGCCACTCACTCTGCGGCCTCCAGGGTAAAGCAGCACGTAATTCGTGACAAGATGAGGACAGGGTAAGAGGACTCAGAGCCGTGTGACACCAGCCCACCGTAGACTAGGCCACAGAATCGCCAACCCAAGGGTTCCCCTTCCATTTAGGAGAATGGCAGAGGGGGAAGGCATGAGTACATTCTTTCACCACAGGCCACAATGCCATCCCCAAGCCGCTGACTCCGATGGTCGCCCAAGCTCGCAGACTGGCAGAACATCCCTCAAGCCTGCCCAGCTTTTCTGGCCTCAAGACAGCCCCGAGGCTGTAGTCACTGATCAAGGCCGGCCACACTCAGGATCCTGTCTTATGGCCACCGCAGTTCTTCGGGACTTTGGCCATGCCTATTAGGCATTCTGCTGTAGTCGGCAGACAAGGTCAATATCATGTCTCCTGCTGACTCTTCACAGGGGCTAAGAGAGTTTGACCAGCCCACCATAGGTATAGCTGCTGATGCAGGAGGTATCATGTGTAGATGCACCCTCGCACCGAGGATAGGGGTTGGATTAATGCTACGTTCTCGCTAAGTGGTGGCCATCTTGCTGCCAGACTTTCTGGAGCACTGCTCAACTTGGAATTTTATAAACCCATCTATTAGTACATACATACGTAAGTTTGAAAATTTTAATACCGGTCACATAGATGCTCTACACAAAGTGTGACTTGTTTTGGTAACCAGTTAGTTAGAGCTGGTCTTTATTGATTGTAAAACATTGGTGCACAAATTGTGACTTCTTTTTGCAACCACAGTTTTAGTCTGTGTCATATTGTTTTGCACTTTGTGAAGGCTCAGTTTCAGCTCATATCCAGAGTATGAACTGTATTTTTTAGCTAAACATTCCAAGTCCCAAGAGTGACTATATTGCTTGTTTAACATCTTAAATTGCCTTGGTCATATAATACAAAAAAATACATGGGGCAGCATTTCCTTTTCGATTTGACTCCACACTGTATTTGTTCCACATGGATTTATGTCGACAGCTTTTTTTATTGTGAAAACAACAACTTACATATGTGGATAATAGACTAGAAGGGGACACTCAGATAGTAAACACCACTACTCTGCACAATAGTTTCATCTACAAAGGTACAAAATACATGTAGAACTTACCTGAACCCTGGGGGGCATACTTAACTGCCACTAGTGCCATGTTATCGTTGCCATAGTGTAATTTTGTTTACGCAAAGGTGACGGTAAAGTGGCATTTTCCCTGCGCCATATTTACAAAGTAGGGCAATGCATGCATTGCGCCACCCTGTAAACCCTTGCCCAACATTATGCCTTCTTCAGGCATAATCTATGCAAGGGGGCATTACCCTGTTAGGAGGGCTGAAAAAAAGGTACAAGGAAATCGAAGAGATTTCCTTGCACCATTTATTCGGCACTTTTAATGACTGCTCAGAGCAGACGTTAAAAGGGGGCATACCATTATTTATAACGGGCTCCTATGTACTCAGCAAGAGCAGCACCAAAATGTTGGCGTTACCCCTGCAGAGTACATCAATAGCGTAGAACAAAATGATGCTATTGCCCCCACCCTGCTCCATGGTGAGCCGCATTTTAAATACTGCGCACATATGGTGGGGGTAGGGAGCACCACTGTAACTGTAACCTTCTTAGTTTGTCCCTTCATTAGCACTATAATAAAGATCACATTATAGTGTGTCATCATACTTCCACAATAAATACTTATAATCATCTTACACAATTACACTATTTAAGTGCATTGGTGTTTATCATAGATATATGTAAATATGGAAAAATACAAAAACTAAATCTTGAATCCAACAGGGATAAAAACTTGCGGTATGGGAGTATATGAAGAGCTGGGTGTGAATAAGAAAATATTTAAATCCAGGCAGTCGTGGATGGTGTTGGGGCAAAGTGGCAGGGGAGGGGGCAAAAACAAAAACCCAACAAAAACACTACACCAAAAAACATAAAAAAACATACCTGCCACTGACCACATCGCTGCTCTTCTGGCTCCACTGCAGGAACAGGCTTCCAGACTGCCTTGCAGACAATCCTAACGCTGCTCTAATGCTGATGGCAGCATGAGAGGAGCATCAGAATTGGCCTGAGAGCCCTCGATTTGCGCTCCCAGACAGACTGGGAGCCTGTGCCTGCAGTTTCCAACCTGGCAATGCAGCTCAGGTTGAAGACAGCTCAGTGCGCATGTTGGTTTGGCCAGCCTGAGACATGTGCACAGCACTCCCCCTTGTGTTTGTCATTCCCTATGCCCCCCCTAGAAAAATAGAGCTATAAACATAGTTTATTATCGTTTATTTTTCAAGTTTTGCAGCTGCTGCTGCTGCTGGCAGGGAGGCGATGCTCCTCCACTATAGTGGAGGAGCTGCTGTTGCATCTACGTGATGTAATTGGACCAATGTCTAATTATAATTAAATATATTACAAGGAAACAAGAAAAATTTATCAAAGCCTGTCTCTAATTTCATTATTACAGTTGTGTCAGGACGTATCTAGTCACCTGTAATAATGAAATGATGTAGCTCCTGAACTGTAATAACTTATTACAGCTGAGAATTGATATCATAATACTTCCTACCACAGCCAGTGGCCAAGGTGAAAGACATTCTCACAAAGCATAATCACAGCTGCTGCTTAAAAAACTAAAACAAGAACTGGATTGTTGTTTTGTCTGACTGTTTTTCTCCAATCCGTAATCAGCAGAAAGGAGAATAGATTTATTGTTTGCAATTTATGGGTCAAAAGATGAAAAAATATTTTGGTTCCAGTGTTGCATGTTTATATATTTGAGGAATTACCAACATGTTTTTTTGTCTGTTGGTGTCTAATGGCTTCCAATACAATAATATCAACCATGCTGTAACCGCCAAGGCAGAAATTGGCAGACCCTGGGAATTCCTACTATTCTTTTCCTTTGTGTAGAAGTCCACATATAAGCCTTTTTAACTGACCTAATAATCCGCAAACTAAGGCCCTCATAATGAACACGGCGGTCAAAACCGCTGTGTTCATGCTGGCAGTCTTACAAGTGACCGCCAGCTCCCCCTGAACCCCGCCGGCCATATTAAGAACATTCCTCTGGGCCAGTGGGCGGAAACATTGTTTCCGCCGGCCGGCTCAGAGGAATGCCTGGCCAGGACATTGACGGCGGCTCCACATGGTGCCGCCGTCAATGCCTCTGTGCGGCGGGTGCAGCTGCACCCGTTGCGCAGATCACTGCCTGTAAATCGGGCAGTGACCTGCGCGATGGGGCACTGCACAGGGCCCCCTGCACTGCCCATGCCAAGTGCATGGGCAAGGCAGGGGCCCCCAGGGGTGCCCCAGTGCACCCCTTCCGCCAGCCTTTCCCTGGTGGAAAAAACCCACCAGGGAAAGGCTGGGGACTGTGGGATCATTATCCGAGGGGCAGCACCGCTGCCCTCTCAGATGATGATGCCGACCGCCACCAGGCTGCCTGACGGAGACAGGCTGGCGGTGAGTGAGGGCCGCCTATGGTGGCCCTCCAAGGGTGCATTATGTGGTGGTGTGGGCCGCCATGCCTGCTGGTGGGTTTTCCCACCACCGCCGGCATGGCGGTCCACAACGCCTAGATCATAATGACCACCTAAAATACAAAGAAGGCTCTTGGGCACAGAGACCTTGTCTACTTTAGGAACAGCTCATCAGAAAGAACCCATGGTGCAATCTATAGACTGTTCTGGTTTCTAGGGGCATGGTGGAAGACGTTTGGGCCATATATATACCAAAACATCTAACCATAGACACAGAATGGATAAAACTCTTTGATACATCTGGCCCTTGGGGTCTTACAATGTCCATGGAGGAATACATCTATTATTGTTACAATCCCTTAGAGTTACATTTGAGGGATGCAGGCAAATCTAGAAGTATGGCTGAAGCCCCAGCATTTTAGCATCATTACATCATTCTGGAATGTGGGAAGGCAGTTTTAACTGTGTCTGGTTGGTGACAGGGTACAAGGGAGACATAGCTTGTGAATAAAGTTCCACAATTTACCTTTACAACATGAAATATTGTTTAGAAGAAGGAGATGCACTAAAACTGTCTGCTAAAATGAAAGGCATCAACTTGTTCCAGGTGCATTGCCTAGCACAATGCCTGATACATTCTTTCCTCTATTTATAAAAGAAATCACAATCCTAATTAGTGCTGCATTACTGTATGTGGCCCTCCCCAAAACTTGAATTAGGGCATTATTTGCAGAGCCAATATTCTGTCTACATTCCGAATGATCTGTAACCTTTCCTGCTATAGAATAACAATGGAAAAGGGAGTTTCAATGCACCTTTAAGTATATGTGTTACTTATCCATCATCATCATCTTGGTCTTTGGTCATGTTTTAGACCCACACAAGTCACCCAAACCACTCTGGCTAACATCAGAAATGAGCTTCTTTTTGTCTTGAATGAATATGAGAATATTATGTCAGTGTGACAGAGTTTGGTTTAGAGTAAAATAAAATCCCACTCTTCTTCCAGATAAACAAGGTTAGATTTTGTCAGTGGAATGAAGTGAGCAGGGACTGTGATAGTCAAGTGTTCCATATTTTCATCACAGCTGCCAAGACCATTCCACTGGAAAAAATACTCTGTTAAATCTATCAAAGCACGCTGAACCCCTCACTTGCATCAGGTGACATGCTTCTGCATTGGGCATGTTCCGAAACTGCAATAAGAATTATTGGTAAGTGGGATCATCATAATCTACTATTGTGAGTGATGTATATGTTTTCATAGGGTTCTTATATGAGGGCACATGTTTACATATAACAAGGGCAGAGCCAGTTCCTCCAGCTGCATAGCAGTGAACTTTATTTTAAAAGGGAGGCAGTTGTAGTCACAGCTCAAATCTATTTTAACAACACTTCACAGTAAGTAAGACTGTTGGGAAGCTTTAGTCACAAGCAGAGTCTCAAAATAAAATTGGTTCAAAAATAGGAAAAAAATAGATTTTTTTGTGTATCAGGACCAACTTTTTTACAGAGACCTACACAAGTAACATAGTTTTACATTTGTACACTCTTCGAGTTCCAGACATGTGTAGGTTTTGTAGTTTAGTCAAGGACTTGCAGTTCCCAGAATCATCAGCTGTCTTGTGGCTTCCCATGATTTTTCATCGGGTACCAAATATACATTACTTTGCATTGAACATTATAGTGATAAAAAATACGTAGTCAGTAAAGCTTCACAGTTTTTAAATGTAGACAAGTATGTAAGTATAGGAATTTCAGATTACCAATAATACTAGATGAGATATTTCTGTCAAAACTGAGTTACAATGGTAGGCCAAAAATATAGAGAAATTCAGCAAATAGGATGGAAAGGCTCAAAACAGCAATCATGAAAATGTCCTGAAATCTCCTTTGGAGGCCTTCTCTTCAAATGTGGTTAGCTGGTGTATTTGGGTCGGGTGAGGGCAGGCACCCCGGGGCACTCACCAACTCTAGACATTTTTCAAAGTTTGAAACAAGGTGATTTCATAGAGGTGTCACTTGCCTGGATACCACCAATTTTTACTTAACAGAAATACTCTGCAAATATGTATTTGGTTAAAACACAGAGGCCCTCATTACAACCCTGGCGGTCGGTGTTAAAGCGGCGGTAATACTGCCAACAGACAGTCGGGCAAAAAAATTGGAATCACGACCATGGCGGAAAACGCCAACATAGACAGCCACTTTAACACTCCGACTGCCACGGCGGTAGAAACAAACACTGTGGCGGTCACTGCCAACAGACAGACGGAAGACAAAGTACCGCCCACCGTATTTCAAGACTCCTATCCGCCACCTTTTCCGGGGCAGAACCAATGCAATCAAAAGCACGGAGGAAAGAGTACACAGAAGGGAAAACACTCACCTCTCCACACCCAACGAGGAACCAGGACTCAATGGAGCCCAAACTACACGTCCTGCCCATGCTGGTGTATCTTTCTCATCTACCAGGAGTACGAAAGGCGGAGGCAACGACCACAGTGAGTACTGCACCTACAACACAGGGGAGGAGGGGAGAGAGTGACACACACACGCAACACGCAACATCCCCACCCCACCCTCACCCACAGCAACGTACACACAAATAAATGCAGCAACATTACATATGCACCCCCTCACCCCCTGGAAGAACGAAGGACAAAAGGAAATTATTGTAACCAGTGTAATCATGAAAAAGCTGATAGTCAAATATCAAAAATCAGTATATACAAATATGTACACTAACTACTCAAGTCCAGATAGTGAACCAATCATTGTCCGTGGACCACTGGGCCCAAAATGCATGGGCGAAGCCCACACTAGATACCTGACTTGAAACGGAGAGAACACTGCAGGGGCATCAGTTCGAAAATATACAGGCACATCAGGGGGAGGGGGAGGGGGGACACCTCAGCCAGATCAACGCACGACGCCACTGCTACACGAGGGGGCTCCATGCCCATTGCTGTATCCTGGGGAGTGCAAAGCCACAGTCTCTCAAGTCTCTCAAGTAGGTGGTTTGCCCACTGCTGTATCGTGGGGAGTGCAAAGCCACAGTCTCTCAAGTCTCTCAAGTGGGTGGTTTGCCCACTGCTGTATCCTGGGGAGTGCAAAGCCACAGTCTCTCAAGTGGATGCCTTTCTCCACTGGTTCTGGAGGGGGCAATGTGCCCAGAGTGCTTCATCCTGCCAAGGACTGAGGTAGTGGATGTGATTCTCCACTGGTTCTGGAGGGGGCATTGTGCCCAGAGTGCTTCATCCTGCCAAGGACTGAGGTAGTGGATGCCTTCCTCCACTGGTTCTGGAGGGGGCTTTGTGCCCAGAGTGCTTCATCCTGCCAAGGACTCTGGTAGTGGATGTATCTCTCCACTGGTTCTGGAGGGGGCTTTGTGCCCAGAGTGCTTCATCCTGCCAAGGACTGAGGTAGTGGATGTATCTCTCCACTGGTTCTGGAGGGGGCTTTGTGCCCAGCGTGCTCCACGTGTAGTGTGGCTGGCAGTGACAATGGCTGCCATATGTGCTGAGGCCAGAGCCTGACATGCTCTCTGTTGGGCCGCCTGTCCAGAATGAATGCCCTCCAGGTATGCATTTGTTTATTGCTGTCCCCGTCGTAGAGCTCCCCTCGTCCTCCGTCCCACTGGTGGATTCAGACTCCGTTGCTTCACCATCCAGGGCCAAGTGGGTTGCAGCTCCCTCCTGCTCCGGTGCCAATGCTCCTCCGCCTGATGATGCTATTGCACCCAAGAACAGGGAGAACACAAAAAGGGGGGGGGGAGACAGAAGAAAAACATGTTCAGTGCATGCAACACCACTACCGTTGGCGGACACAACACACATGGAGCAGCCCTCTGCACTATGCCATGCACTAACAGTTCCCAGAATTTTCACCTGACCATGGGGTATGAGGCCTAAGCCCAATTGCTGCACATCTGGAAGTCCCAGGAGCCTGACTAGGTGTAGATGGCTGTTAGCACTAGTGGGGTTGGGGTGCCACATAGCCTGCCTCACAAGGGACCTTGCCTACCAACTTCACCCTGGCCTAGGGGAACCCACTGCCCACCTCCCCCACCCAGACACCTCATTATGTGCACAGAGTCAGCTGATTGAGAGTGTACTCACCTCCTTGTGGCTGCTGTGATGCCCTAAAGCGCCCATCCAACTCCGGACACGCCACCGCCAGGACCCGGTACATCAGGGGGTCAAGGTGCGATGGGCACCCATTCCACGTTGGGAGGCCATACCCAGCTGGGCCTTCGCCGTTTTCTTGCTCCAGCAGCGCAGGTCCTCCCATCGTTTACGGCAGTGGGTGCTCTGTCTGTGGTAGACCCCGAGGGTCTGGACATCCTTGGCGATGGCACGCCAAGTACCCTTCTTCTGGTTGGCGCTGACCTAGAGGAATTGGTACAGAGGGAAAGGAAATTACTCACCCATCCATACCGTCATAGTCATTGCCCACCAGTTCCCACCCATGCCCTGACGCACATACACTCTCCATCCGCACATGAAGGCCTCAGCCCCCCCCATGAATCTTCCATCCACACCACTCAAAGCAGGCATTGCCCATGCAGCATGCTCACAGTGTACTCACCTGTTTGTCTGGAGGACCGTACAGTTGCATGTACTGGAGCAGGACCCCATCCACCAGTTTCTCCAACTCCTCCGAAGTGAAGGCAGGGGCCCTTTCCCCAGACACTGTAGCCATCGTCGCTTCCAGACACAGGTCACAGCAGCACTTGCAGTGTAGGTCCTCTCCTGTTGAAGGTCAGGTATCAAGTGAGGGAACAGACATAAAATGGCGGTCACGTCCGTGGCAGTGCGTACCGTCACTGCCGGCGTACATCCTCATTGGCTCCTGGGACCCATAGGGCCTAATGTTAACCAATGCAGAATTGCACCGCGGTCTTCGACCGCCCACCACGACGGTGTACAAAGGCAGCGCAATTACCTCATATCCCCTTGTCCCACCTTACAGGTCAGGCAGCCGCCATTTCAGGGGGCCACATGGGATGGTTAAAAACTGCGTCACACCTCTCTAGGCCAGGAATACAGACAGATACCAGCACATTGCAAATTAAAACGTTTCTGCAAATAACACTTTGTGATACCTCAGTGTTGGACGACTCTCTGCTCGCTGTTCTTCTCCATAGGGCACATCCGCTGGGGCAGGTGATGAGATGGCGGCATCCTCCAGTGTACAGACCCCTGGTGGACCTGTCGACAATGGAAGAGAGACACATCATAATCACATACAGACTTGATCGTGCAACAATCCTGGAACTGTGTGCCCAGTTGGAGCCAGACCTGATGTCAGCTATCCACCATCCCACAGGGATACCTCCTCTAGTGCAGGTCCTGTCTGTACTCCATTTCCTGGCCAGTGGGTCTTTTCAAACAATAGTGGCCATGGCGTCAAGGATGTCCCAGCCAATGTTCTCTAACGTGTTGTCCAGAGTGTTGTCTGCCCTGCTGAAACACATGTGCAGCTACATTGTTTTCCCTAAGGTGGAGGTTTTGCCCACAGTGAAAGGTGACTTCTATGCCCTGGGAAATATCCCCAACATTGATGGTACACATGTGGCATTTGTACTCCCCCCGCAGGAATGAACAGGTGTACAGAAACTGTAAGATCTACCATTCGATGAATGTGCAGATGGTGTGTTTGCAGACCAGTACATCTCCCATGTCAATGCCAAGTATCCTGGCTCTGTGCATGACGCTTACATTTTGAGGAATAGCAGCATCCCGTATGTGACGGGGCAACTCCTGAGGCACCGTGTGTGGCTAATAGGTGAGGCCAAGGTCGCAATACAGTTGACATAGTTGTCAGAGTATGGGGCTGTCCCTAAGGGTTAGTGTGTGTCTCACAGTTGTCCCTTGACATTTGCAGGAGACTCTGGTTACCCCAACCTGTCATGGCTACTGACCCCAGTGAGGAATCCCAGGACAAGGGCAGAGGAACGCTACAATGAGGCACATGGGCGAACTAGGAGGATCATCGAATGCACCTTCGGCCTCCTGAAGGCCAGATTCCAGTGCCTCCATATGGCAGGTGGTTCCCTATACTACTCACCAAAGAAGGTGTGCCAGATCATCGTGGCCTACTGTATGCTGCACAACCTGGCTTTGCGACGCCAGGTGCCTTTTCTGCAGGAGGATTGGCCAGATGGTGGTCTTGTGGCAGCTGGGGAGCCTGTGGACAGTGAAGAAGAGGAGGCAGCAGAAGAGGATATCAACAACTGAAACAACATCATCATGAAATATTTACAGTGAGACACAGGTAAGAATATGTAACTGCTTCCCACATCTCATACTATTGTTGGAGCTAGCATAAGTCTGTCATTTTCACTCAGTGTATGGACACTGACTTGACACTTTGGCTTTCCATTTCACAGATCTGGGTCCCACTTTGTGCCCTCTGCTATGTTTACTCCTGGCCTACAGCTGTGTTACATTGGTATGTGAACAAGTAAATTGACATTGCTATATTCCATAGATATTGAAATTACACATTTGTAAAAGCACAGACTGACTCCAGATTATTTTGTGATTGAAGTGTGTTTATTCCAGTGCAAGTAAGTGGAGGGGGCTGTAAAATGGCCTGGGGTGATGGTGGAGGTATGTCCATGGCAGAGTCCAGTCTATTTGTTTCACAGGTGCATTGTCCAAAGGGGCATAGGAAGTGGAGCAATGGCAGTTCAAGGATGGACAGGGTGACATAGTGGGACAGAAGGGTGTCATTCAGGGGGTTCTTATTTCCTGGCGGGGGTCTTGGCAATGTTCTCTGTCTTGTTCCTGGATCTCAGGGACCGTTTGCGGGGTGGTTCTCCACCTGCAGGGGGTTGGTTGCTGATGTCCTGTTGTTCCTGTGGCGGTGCCTACTGTCCTTTAGCGCCTGCGGAGGTGGAGGGCTGTTCATCGTCCAGGCTAGTGTCAGGGGCCCGTTGGTGGGCCACTGTGTCCTTCCTGGTGTTGAGAAGGTTTGCCAGCACCACAGCAATGGTAACCAGGGTGGTGTTGATGGACTTCAAGTCCTCCCTGATCCCCAGGTAGGGTTTCTCCTGCAGCCGCTGGGTCTCCTGAAACTTGGCCAGTACTGTGCCCATGGTCTCCTGGGAATGGTGGTAAGCTCCCATGATGTTGGAGAGTGCCTCGTGGAGAGTGGGTTCCCTGGGCCTGTCCGCCCATCGCACAGCAGTCCTCCCAGCTTCCCTGTAATCCTGTGCCTTTGTCCCCTGAACCGTGTACCCACTACCACTGACCCCAGGTCCCTGATCGTCCTGTGTTAGTGGGGTTGCCTGGGTTCCCTGTAGTGGTGGACACACTGCTGATTGACATGTCCTGGGGACAGAGGGATGGGCCCACTGGGTGGGTGCTGCGGTGGTGTTTCCTGAGGGGGGAGGTTCAGTGGTGGTTTGTGACTGTGTCAGGGGAACCGACTGTCCCAAGGTCCCTGATGGGCCGGGCTGGTCATCTCGATCCAGGCGTGCAGAGCTGCTGTCATCACTGTGGGTCTCTTCTGTGGGGGGACTGGATATGTCTGGCACCTCCTGTCTGGTGATGTTGGGTGTGGGTCCTGTTGGGGTGTAAATGCATAGTTATTGTATCTGTGTGTGCCATCTTGTGCAATGGGTGAGTGGCCCTCTACTCCTGTGCTTGCATTATTGGCTTGGTCCGTGTGTGATTGGTGTTTTTGGGGCACTAGTGAGTCTCTATACTGGACATGCTTTGGTGATGGGTGTCCATGCATTGGTGTTACATGCAGGGCTTGATTTTGGGATGTGTGGGTTTTGTTAGTGGGGTATCTGTGGGTTGTTGGGGTGATGGGTGTGAGGGTAAGGGTGGCGGTATGTGATGGCATGGGGGTGGAGTGTAGGGGATATTAGGTAGTAAAGATTTGACTTACCAGAGTCCAGTCCTCCTGCTACTCCTGCGAGGCCCTCAGGATGCATAATTGCCAAGACTTGCTCCTCCCATGTTGTTAGTTGTGGAGTAGGAGGTGGGGGTCCACCGCCAGTCCTCTGTACAGCAATCTGGTGTCTGGATACCACGGAACGCACTTTCCCCCCAGGTCGTTCTACCTCTTCCTGATGTCATCCCGTGTTCTTGTACGCTGTCCCACTGCGTTAACCCTGTCGACAATTCTGCGCCATAGCTCCATCTTCCTTGCAATGGATGTCTGTTGCACCTGTGATCCAAATAGCTGTGGCTCTACCTGGATGATTTTCTCCACCATTACCTTGAGCTCCTCCTCAGAGAACCTGGGGTGTCTTTGAGGTGCGATGATGTGGTGTGGGTGATGTGTGAGGTGGTGTCTGTTGTGATGTGTGAGGGGATGTGTTGGTGTGTGTTGTTTGAGGTGCGTGGATGTTTGCAAGTGATGGTGTTGTGTGTCTGTAGATGCTGGTGTTGTTTTAGGTAGTCTCTCTCTATGGCCTTCTTTCTAAATTTTGGTAGTAAGAGTTTGTGGGTGATGTGGGTGTGTGCTTTATATTGGGTTGGGTGTGTGGGAGTGGTGTGTGTATGTGTATCAGGTGTGTGTATTTCGAATTGTCCCATGTGGTTGTGTTTTGTAAATGTGTGTGTATTTTGAGCGCAGCGGTGTGTACCGCCAATGGAATACCGCGGTTGAAAGACCGCCACGTTGATTCATGGGTCATGATAGTGTGGGCGTATTTTTGTTGGCGTGACGGTGTCAGTTTTGGTATCGCCAGTGTATCACTGACCTTTGGTGTGGCGGACTTGTGTGGGTGTCTGTATTGTGGCGGATTTCGATCTGTGGGTCATAATAGCTGTAGCGGAATTCCGCGGCCGCAACAGTATGTTGGCGGCCTTCTGCGCTGTAGAAAGCGGGATTTACCGCCAGGGTTGTAATGAGGGCCAGAATGTCTTCACATTTCAATGATGGAAGGTTCCAGGATTTGAGAGGAACTGCAAATTTCAATCACTCAGCATTCCAAAAAGTCTTACTATACAAACAACACCACACGTGTGACCGTTGACCTGTCATTGGCAACAGGGAAGGCCTTCAAATGCTATCAAACAGAGGAGTGATGTGGGTTATGTGGATCTCACTAATTTTCCTTACCCAAAATCCCATGCACTAAAAATTTGAAACTATTTCCTCACATTTCTTTGATGGAAATTACCTTCCAGCATTTTTACACTTCCTCCAATAAAAGCAACTTCTGTGTGTCTCATGAGACGGAAGTGAAAAAAAAAAATTATGATAAGGCCTTTGAAGTTCTTTTGGAGAAATATACTTTGGAAAGTGAGTCGCTCCCTTATTCGAGACTAGGTTTGGCAGGCACACAAAGAAACCTAACATCTCCTGACGTCTCTGTATATTAGAAACAATTAGAAGTCCAAGATAATGTGGCATGCCTGGTTCCTCCATATTCTCTTACCTAGACTGCCATGTAAACTAGCGTGGCTAACTGAGTTTTTGGCACTCTGAGCTCTGCTTGAACTGCAGAGTTTGCCCAAAAACTCCTTTAGCCCCTTCAGCGGAGCGGAGCTCACCATGTGCGCACTCCAGTTATGGGCTGCACAGCACAAGCACAGGCATGGAGCTGCCGCCGGCAATAGCTCTGGACCAGATTCTCCAAGCCTCCCTCTACGAGCAGCCCGGGCCGGGCCTGGGAGCAGGGCGCAGAGGGAGGCAGAGCGCCAGGTCTTTGGCAACAAAGACCCACGAGAGTCTTTGTTTTTTTAATTTTTTGTATGTGCACACCTGTGCACAAGAGGCCTCAAATGGCAGCTTTCACTGCCTACAGCCCTGACCTGAATTCAAGCCGTTACAAGCCTCTTGTGCACCGGCCTGCCCTGTGTGCAGTACACACAGGACAGGCCGGTACACAAGAGTCCTAAAACGGCAGCTTTCACTGCCTACAACCCTCGTCTGAAAGAGTCAGATCTCAGAAGCGCTAAGTAGGGTTGGGCTTGGTTATCCAGGCCCGACCCTGCTCAGCGCTTCCGAGATCAGGCGTATTTGGGAGAGGGTGTTACTCCGCTGCGCATGGATCTCCACCTCCGTGGAATTCCATGGAGTTCTTTATCAACTTTGCGGAATTCCACAGAGTGGAACTCCGTCAGCTCCGCCCAGGCCTATGGAAACATCATGCTTACACTTACTTTAAAAATATAGGGAGACATTTACTACGTTTTTAGGCAGTGCAGCACAGCAAGCAATGTTGCTGCTTTGCATTGAGTGAAATGAAGTGAGCAGGGCAGTGCCAAAGATCCACAAAGACATAGGCCTGCGCTCTCTTTCTAAACATTGGGGAATTTTATGGCTACCTAAGATGTACTTACTCCTTTGCACCATAGAGCAAATGGTTCGGCAGTAGTTTAACATATGTTTTATACTGAAAGGGTACCCTTCCTGAGGAAAATACTATGCTTAGACTTTTAAACTTTTCCTACATTGTCTGTGTTTGGTATCGTAGAGAACATACACAAAGTGTGAAAGGTTTGTATAAAAGAACACTGTTCTGCTTCTTTGCACCTACCTCAACTAGGCATATTTTTAGGTGGACAAGCCTGTCACCAAATGTTAGCAGAAAGGAAATTATAGCAAAAATATGGGTTATTGCATGGAAGGCCCCCTTGAAGACAGTAGTACAAAGTAACCCATAGCAGAACTTTAAGTAATTTTTAGACGACATTTCAGTTTAAAATAACTTTTTCAATGGATAGTAAATTCCTAATCAACACTTTGTATCAATTTGCACCACTTTTGATGCCTTTGCATTTGTTCAAATTTTTGATAAATCTGGCTCATAAATCCTTTGATAGAACGTTTTGAAAGTTGCAGTGAAGGTCAAAGTCTTAGCAACTGAACACTTTTTGCAAAAACAACAGTATGTTAGGGTTTGCGATACGGTATTAGTAAAGGACTTGTTAAGGGCGCCCCTTCCTAATAGCGACTCACAGTGGTATGTGTGAATGTCTTGCAACCGGAATGCGGTCCCAAAACATTAATATTTTACCAACTCCAACAGGGAGGTGGTAATCCATTTCCTTTGGGAACTCCTTCCCCTTTGTGAATGTGGGCGCAAACATTCTTTAAGAGTAGACAGATTTTCAACGCGCCACTGCCTGCTCTTAGGAAATGAAAAGATAACTTTTCTTTTTATCTTAAATGCATTCTGTTTTCCTTCATGGAAATTACTGTATTTAAAAAGCGATCACAGGCATGGTGGTTTGCTGACCCCAGCAGGCCCCATCTCTGTGATCTCAGGACATTCTCAATGGGTTGTATATTGCGACCTGCCTCATTAATATAGATGACGCAGGTCCATTTGCAACCAACTGGGAATCGCTAATTGTGTCTGAGACACATTTGTACATTGTAGACTGCGACTTCCTAATTCCGAGTCACAAAAAGTCTCATTTAAGAAGTTTCAAACCAATTTCTCTGTACATGTAACACAAGGTCTGCTGACACCCAAAAACACCTACCAAACCCAAGAATTTAAGAAAACTAGATAACAAGGTGGAATGTAGGTTTGGTATTTGCCAGATTTCTCCTTCTTGCTGAAAATGCGTTGCAAATGTCAAAGCTATGATTAAGAAAAGATAATGTATCCATATTTTTTCAACTCGTGTTCTGGAATTTGTGAGAGAACAGCAAAAGGAGCAACAGCCTCAACAATGCAATCTTTACCACATGTGACATTTACCACACACTGGTTACCACATGGTACATTGCCACACAGGTAACTAATTTTTTCTTAAGTAGCATTATTTTTATGTTATTTAAAAAAGGTGAGGGTGATTTTAGGTTTAAGGGTTACACAGAGAATAATGATGATTTTCAGGTTCAGGAGTGAGTAGAGGTATAGGGAGGTAAGAGAGGTTTTAAAAATGAGTAGCAGGAAAGGAGGTGAGGGTGTTTTTGTATGAAGTTAGGGAAGTTAGGGAGTTTTGGGTTTGAGAGGAGGGTAGAGGTAAAAGGAGGTAAGGAGTTAAAAAATAATGCTTTTATGGATTTATATATATATATATATATATATATATATATATAAATATATATATACACATTGAGGTACTTTATTTGGATCAAACATTATCGAGAGGAAGGGGCAGATGCAGGGGTCGTGGCTCTGGCTTCAGACGAAATCAAATTGGATCAATAAGAGAAAAACAAGGAGAGCCAAAAGAGGCAGAAAAAAGACAATACCCTCTACGAAGTCAGAAGAAGTAACAATGACCCCAAATTTAGTAGTGAACCTCTCGAACTATCAATTAACGGATACAGAAGAGAATATTTTGAATAAAGGTTTGTCATTTTGCCCTGAGATTCATTTTGATTATGCGGACACTCGGATTGACATTTATAAATTTGTGAGGACGTTGAAATTACTCAAATTCCATGCACAGCAAAGCAAAAAGGTAACTTCTAATATGATTAGTAAGATGATTGAAGAACTGGAAGAGATTCAACTAAGAATAGATCAAGTTGCTGATCTAAAAACATTATTTGACTTATCTCATGACTTACAAGATGAAGTTTATACAGAACAGGAAATTTTACAACAATTAGATATTGATACCAAAGCTCATAAACCTTCTGGATTAAAAGAGAAATCAAAATTCTGTCCAATATTGTCACCTGGAAATAAAGTGGATTTATTTTCGGAACTTGTGTTGGAGGACATTGAACGACTGTGTAATAAAAGACACACAAATCATTCAGGAAACTTGACCAAGAGAGAACGATTAGCATTGAGAAGTCTGATGTTAAATAATCAGATAATAATAAAATCAGCGGACAAGGGAGGCAATATCGTAATTCTCAACACATCTGATTATATGAAAGAAGCCTATAGGCAATTGAATAATCCACATGATTATAAGAAATTAACTATAAATCCGTTAAAGAGCATGACTATGCAACTGTATTCTAAATTGGATCCTTGGCATCAACAACAATTACTTAATCGTGAGGAATATATCTATTTGAAAAAAGAAAATCCAACTTTACCGACAATCTATTTTTTACCAAAAATTCATAAATCACTAATATCACCACCAGGAAGACCGATTGTATCAGCATGTGATTCACTATTTGAAAGGATGTAGACATTTACCTTGCCCCTATGGTTAGAACATTGAGTTCATATATTAAGGACTCTAGAGATTTATTAAGGATTTTGTTGGATTTGGACTGGCATGAAGATTATTTATTGGTTACAATTGATGCAGTCTCCCTGTATACATCTATAAATCATGAAGTAGGATTAAAGGCAGTTGAATATTTGTTAAAGCAACGTAACATTAAAGAACTAGAACATTCGAACATGCTGTTAGCCATGATTGACATGTGTTTAAAGAATAATATCTTTATGTTTAATCATGAGATTTTTCATCAATTGTGTGGTACTGCCATGGGCATTTCCCTTTCCCCAAACTATGCCAACTTGGTGATGGGTTGGTGGGAAAGAGAGATTGCATGGGATAAAAACAATGATCATTTTGTTGAGAAAGTTTTATTGTGGGTCCGTTTTATTGATGATCTTTTCATTATATGGAATGGTTCTAGAGATGAATTCATGCAATATTTTACTATTCTCAATAATAATCAAGTAGGTCTTAAATTCACATGTGAAACCAGCAAAACATCGATCAATTTTCTAGACATCACTATTTATATTGAGAATAATAAATTAGAAACAACTGTATATCGGAAAGATACAGCTTGTAACAGTGTGTTACACTGACATAGTTTCCACCCCAAATCGTTGATCAGGAGTATACCTATGGGGGAATTTATTAGAATGAGAAGAATTTGTTCTAATGATAAGGAATTACATTTAAAATGCTCAGAAACTAATGAAAGATTTAGAAATCGAGGATATAATGAAAATTTGTTAAAGAAAAATATGAATTTGATTACATCAAGGAAACGAGAAGATATCCTTTTTAAGAAAAGAGAATTAAACTTGAATGAACCACTTAGAATGATTATGAGATATACAAAAGAAAGTGGATCTATAAGGAACATAATTGAGAAACATTGGAAAATAATTGAGAAGGATTCAGATTTGGGGCCGTTAGTAGGTTCCAAACCTCATTTTTCATACAGAAAAGCACCGAGTATCAAAGATATGGTGGTGAGAAGTCACTTTACCTTAAGAAAAGATTTGAATTGGTTGGAACAAGAACAAAAGGGTTTTTCTAAGTGTAATAGTTGCAAAGCGTGCAAAATAGGTAAGTCAGTAAAGAAGGTATTACTCCTGAATGGGAAGGTGTTGGTAATTAAACATAAAATCACTTGCAACACTAAATTTGTAATCTACATTATAGAATGCCATTGTAGTCTCAAATATATAGGAAGTACCATTTGCATGTTAAAGAAAAGGATACTAGAGCACATTAGAGCAATAACCAATAAAGATATCACATATGCAACTGCTGAACATTTGCAAACACATACATCAAGTTTAAGGTATTACGGGATAGATCACATACCAGATCAGGAAAGAGGGGGCAATCGAATTAAGAAACTGCATCAATTAGAATCCAGATATATAATTCAAATGCGAACAAGGGCCCCTTATGGGATGAATTATGATGAGGAACTCCATGTCCATTTATAAATTGAAACAGTAATAATTTCTGTACCTGATGTATTAGTGCTCTCATACTATTTATTACAGACATATGAGAATCTTTAAGACAATGTTAAAATTTATTGGGTAAGAAGTGTACTTAACTTCATTTGGCACACATCTATTTAAATTGGTGTTTTCAGTGTGAAAGAGTAATATACTTGGGATTTGAGTGACAAAATGTGCATTTGAAACTCCTATTTTGGATAATACAATGATTAATTAATTAATTGTATATATTCCTTTTGTTTAATCTAACTGAACAACAATTTTTCACCAGTGATTCATATTTGTCATAAACACAGTTCATAAACGTATATAACTATATTTGTTAGCATAATTATTTGGATCAATACAAAAAGATTGGTTATAGTATTTTTATTATTTCTATCTTTTTTCATGTAGTACTACCAGTTCCAGCATGCATTATTCTGGTTAATAGTGTAAGTAGCTATAAATAAGACACAAATGGATTCATGAATTTTAGAACTCGATAAAGACCGTGTTGGTCGAAATGCGTTGTTCTTTGGTTTTCACAGTTACTTGAATAAATTAAAAAATCTAAACATCCCTGGTGGAGTGCTCGACCGACTTTGCTTCTTCATATATATATATATATATATATATATATATATATATATATATACACATGCTTCACATAAAGTTCAAACAACGGCACTCCATGCAGTTTGCTGTCCTTTATTTAAGACAAGAATTCCATATCAAACCAAAGCCTCAGAAAATCACAGATTTAGGGCGACGCGTTTCAACCATCATGGTCTTCCTCCTTGGCCCTCCTATTACTCAGGTCATGTGATCCATCCTACTCTACATATAACCACTGACCCATAGCATAGACATAGAACCAATCCCCCTTTTTTTTTCCTACTTTTCCCTCTTCTCCTTTTCATGTGTCTATGTAAGTTACAAACTATTAATTACTCAAATCATCGAGTCATCTCTGGTATTCATCATTTTTCTTCCCACCTTCAAAATTAACCTAATGGACAATATATCACTATCTACAGCATTACTTATTTCCCCCTCTGGAGGAGTAGCCACATGACTTCGCTAACAAAATTACAACATGAAAATAAAAAATGCAGAATTATGCAACACTGACCCAATTCCCCCTTTACTAGACATTGTGCAATCATCAGATATGGACATGGAGTTCTTCATCCTTGTTCAATCCCCAAGGGAAACAACAGTTTAATCGAATGTTATATATTCTTATTCAACCTTCCTCAATTGTTTCTCTCTGTCGCCCCCCCTGGTGGTACCCACTATCCTGTCAATCCCAAAAAATGTCATCTTATCCAGTTTCCCATCATGTATTAGGTTGCAATGGCACGCCACCGGATACGTGGTGCCCTTATTAACTATCGCTCTCCAATGTTCTAGAATGCGTTTTTTAAGAGGAAAGATTGTGCTTCCAACATATTGCAACCCGCATGGGCACTCAATAACATAAATAGCAAAATCAGAAGTGCAAGTGATAAATGTCTTTCTGTTCTCTTTCTTGCCCGTTGGTAATTTGTACTGTTTCCGATTGATACTATGTCTGCATGCTTTACATTTGGAACATTTGTAAAACCCTAATTGTGTGTCCAAAAAAGTTCCCTTCTTTTTACCTGCAAAACTATGTACTAAGATAACTCGAAGGGAACTGCTTTTCTTATAAGTTATCAACGGTAAGGGGCTGACTAACAGACCAATCACTTTATCAGCCTTAATTAAATGCCAGTATTTAGTAAGAATCTTCTTGACCTCCAATGAGTATGCGTTAAAGGTTGTCACTAATCTTGGGGAACCAAGGTCAGTATCCTTCTTTTTTGGGACTAAAAGCTTCTCTCTTTGAACTTCCCCTGCCTTACAGCATGCATCCTTGACAATTTTATATGGGTATCCCCTGGGTCTGAACCTCTGTATCATTGTTTCTTGTTCCCTATCAAAACTTTGTCGTGTACTGCAATTTCTCTTTGCTCTAAGCAATTCCCCATAGGGAATGCTCCATTTGACACTGGGTGGGTGGTGACTTGCGGCACGTAGGATACTGTTTATCACTGTGGTTTTCCTGAAAAATCGGGTGTGTAGAGTGCCTTCTTCCACACTGACCTCTACATCTAAAAATTCCATGTTCTGACTATGTGTTTTGTGTGAAAATTGTAGATTCAGGTTATTGTTCGGTAAAGCATTCAAAAATTCATGTAACAGTAATTCTGGACCATCCCAGATCATAAAGATATCATCAATGTATTGTGTCCAAAAAATAATATGTTGAAACCATTTCAAATTCTCATCTGCCAATACCCATTGTGTTTCCAACCACCCAATAAACAGACAGGCATAACTTGGAGCAAAGCAGCTCCCCATTGCAGTCCCGGTTGTTTGTTTGAACCACTGATCCTCAAATATGAAAAAATTGTTTTCCAAACAGAACCTTAACATACTCAGAAGTAACTCAGAATGTTCCAAAAGTCTAATAGGTTTGTCTCTGAAAAAATGTCTGCATGCCTGGAATCCCTTCTCATGTGGGATATACGTGTACAGTGAAACCACATCTATGGTCACCATAATATAATGTGCTTGCCACGGAATGTCCTGTATTTTAGTCAGAAAATCCATAGTATCCCTACAGTACGAGCTGAAATTTAAAACATATAGACTTAGAAAATGTTCTAAATAAATAGAAGCATTCTCCAAGAGGCTGCCTCTTGCTGACACTATTGGTCGCCCGGGAGGGTTATATAAATCCTTGTATATCTTCAGTAACAGATAAAAGCAAGGTGCCAATGGTTTCTGTACCAATAAAAATCTGTGCTCATCCTCAGAAAGCAGACCTCTGCTAACACTATCAGACAAAAAATCGTGAAACCTATTTATGGATTGCCGATATGCTCACACAGTGGAGATCTCATTGCAATTGGAGTCTAGCAATTGTCTCTTAGCTTCTTTCTGGTATTTAAGTATGTCCTATAAGACAACATTACCCCCCTTGTCTGCTGGTTTAATGACAAAGGACAATGATTTGTTTAGGGACATTAATGCTGACCTTTGACCTGGGGTTAGATTTTGTGCAAATACATTGTTTGTTCTCTTCCACAATCTGAATAAATCATAAGTCACAGCTTTGTGAAAGGCATCAATGTTGTCATGTGGTAAGTTTGGGTTATATTTTGATTTGGCTTTAAAACCACTACCACTGGTACTGTCTGTCTGCAAACCCAGATCGCCTAATAACTCAGAATCGGTTGTCCATGTTTTTAGACCTATTTCTAATTCTCTTGAGGCAGCTAGACCTTCTATATCTCTAATCATTAAACCTGAAGTGCCATCTGTGTTATCCACTTCCTCTGTCTGCATTGTAACTACATCTTTTTGTTGTGCAAAAATTTTCATCAACTTCAATTTCCTAATTAACAGGAACATATCAATTCGTGTTTTAGTATAGTCAACATTGGCAGTGGGGCAAAAAGGTAGCCCTAGTTCTAATACATTGCTTTCATCCTGCGTTAAAGTTTGTGAAGAAATGTTCACAACCGTCAGCTTTCTGTCTTTCATTGTTTCCTCCTCCTGTTCTGACGTGTATTTTTGACAATTAATTTTTCGCTTCCTTGCTGACATGCCCCCTCTCCTGTTCTTTCTGTTCCTGCGCTTTTTCACCCTGCCTCGCGGGGGTTTCCGCTGTGGTCTTGAACTCATTTGTAAAAAACGATATTCCTTCAAGGTTGTATAGGGTTGTCCCGCCACTACACTTGAGCCTGGTGCCTCATCAATCTCTGAAATGTTCTCCATACTGGATTCCGATGACGATAACCCCTGTCACCGTAGGGCCTCCCCCTGTCTGTAATCCTGTCTGGCTTGATCGAATCGCCTGCTTAATGTCAAGATACGCCCCATTGCATAGTCATTCTTATCCCATAGAAATGTTCTCCTCTTTCTCAGTTTGATCTCATCTTCGTATTTCTTGAGTCATTCTTCCATTAATTCCCCAAATTTCTTAATCTCATCCTGTGCCTCATGCTGTTCCAAACTGGTCTTTAACTTCTCAATTTCTTCGCTGGTCTGTGCTAACTCGATTGCCGCATACTTGGACAGAAGTTCTAACATACTTTTGCATGTTGATGCCATTAAAAGCGACCATTCTTCCAATAATTTGGGATGTGGGTTGAGGTGTGTTGGGGTAATCAGAATTCTAAGGCCCCGTGCGACCCGGCCAACCTCAATATAATTGTTTAATGAGATTACTTCCCAAACTCTGTTAATTTCTTTCCTCCTTAGTTTCTCATAATTCCACAACTGTTGCTTCAGGGGCACCTCCCCTCTAGGGCCCCCATCCTTACTGGCATACATTTCTGATGCAGAGCTTGAAGCAGTTTCATCAAATAAATTGCGTGCTTCCTCCATTCTCTGGCGCATGACCTCACTCATCTTTGCAATGCGCTAAGGTCCCCTGAGAATTACACCGTATATATAATTGTCGTAAACCACACAAATTTATTGCGTTATTCTCAATAATGCTGGATTCAAATAGGGTTGTGATCAACCAACCCTACCAATTCTGATCGCAGACACACATCGCAAAATAAACTAAAAAATATGTTAATGAATTCAGCACAAAAAATAATATTCAGTTGTTTCCGAGACCTTGCCTCGATCCCTGCATTTATGTCTTATTCGCCAGTGAGAGGTTAACCACCTTTTATGTATGCAGTTTGGGAATCCAGACTCTGTAATATTGTTTCGAGTCACTGTGTTAAATTTCAATTTACATGCACTTCATCGATGTAATTCAACGTTGGCATTTACTTCAAAGTCGTCTCCTCTTAAACTGTAGCAATCCGTATTGCCGCGCGTATCAATGCGTTTTTGAATTCCTACTTTAATTGCATAGCAACGGCAGCCGGCTTCAGCAGTTCATTATTCCGTGAATTGAAAAAATCAATACTTTTCCCACTCCAAGAAAAGTCAATTGACCTACCTCGGTCGCAGCATTACGGCATTCTCACAATTCCCCGTTTGCCTAAACATGAATTGTTTTCGTCTCCTTATACCCGGGACGCGTGCGGCAACAGATTATTACAAACCGCCACTCATGCGTGCCGACCTAGTATGTCAGTTTTGGTCGGCATGACTCCAAAGCTCAATTGCTTTAATCTGGAGCCTCCAATCACCCCACTCCAGGGCAGGGGCACCCCCAGGGGACTGCGAGCTCTCGATTATTGGCTGTGTTCCAAGTCCAACAGCCAGCCTACGTTGTACACATTTACGAACAACGTTCAAGGGAGAATGTTGTTAGCGTTCCACAAAACGGAATGTCTTTGTTATGAAAAGAACCAAATAATACACTGCACGCCGTCTGACATGGGCAACAGAACGGCACCTCTGCTCGCGTCAATTCATATCCCTCGTTGAAAATAACTTGGTAAACGATGTGGATGGCGAGCTCCAGGGAAAGTTAATCATCAAGAAGTGTCCTGCTATTCTTCCTGTGCTCGCCTAACGAGGTGGGTGCTCTAAAAATGTGCGCATTTTTCGAGCACCCACCTCGTTAGGCGAGCACAGGAAGAATAGCAGGACACTTCTTGATATATATATATATATATATATATATATATATATATATATATATATATATATATATATACATATATATATACCAAATTCAGCACAAAGCTAGATCCTGTTCCGCAGATTGTGCTTTTGTTAGGTTGGTGTAAATCTGTTCAGTACTTTTGAAGTAGTTCATGGCCAAAAAATATAGATATCTACTGCTACAGATTCTCCATGGATCCACAGCGGATTGATCCATAGATCCATGCACCACAGGGAGAATCTGAATGGTTGGTCTCCACCTGACAGGAATGTTACGGTTGCCATTTTATTTCATCAAAAAATGGTTCCCCGGGCTAAAAACTCTTGAAAAATAGTGAAAATGGTCTTCATGTGTCTTAAGAAGTATTTTTTTAATGGTTTCCGAGATCCGCGGATCCTTCGGCGGGGCTCAGCGCGGCCCCAGTTTAAATCCGCTGGTGGATTCGCAGATTTCACGAAATGTCTAAAAACAAATATATAAATTCATACACCTGTTCAAATACCCAGACAAACAATCTAACATCCACTTTCACACCCAGAGAGACACTGTCACATCCACTCTCACACCCACACAGACACTCTCACACCCACTCTCACACCAATGCAGATACTCTCATGCTCATTCTTACACTCAGCAAGACACTGTCACACCCATTTTCAAATCCAGACTCACACTGTTACACTTACTCTCACACTCAGGCTCTCTCACACTCACACCCAGAGAGATGTTCTCACGCTTCTTCTCCCTCCCACAGACACACTCTGTCACTTAGGCCCTCCTTACAAGTGTGGCGGTCTCAACACTGCCACACTTGCGATGGAGGTCGGACTGCCGCAGACATGGCGGTCCGACCACCCTATTATGACCGTGGCAGATGTGCCACGGTCTGTCCACCAGCACTGCCAGGTTGCCTCCGGCGGTCTCGATGGTCACAATCCACCAGGGCAGCACTGCCCAAGGGATTATGAGTCCCCTTTCCACCAGCCTTTGCATGGCAGTCTTACTTGGCATGGGCAGTGCAGGGGCCCACATGGACAGCCCCGTCACTCATTTCACTGCCTGTTTGAAGGGCAGTGTAATGCGTGATGGGTGCTGTTGCACCCACCGCACCACAACATAGCTGCCGGCTTGATTATGAGCCAGCGTCAATGTTGTAGTGAGTTTTCCGCTGTGCCAGTGGGTGGAAATGCTGTTTTCACCTGCTGGCCCAGCAGAAAACTCCTAATAGGGTGGCCAGCATACCACCAGCACTGGGGGGTATGCTGGGTGACGCGGCTTCGACGGTCTTGAAAAAAGCCCACTGAAGCCATAATGAGGGCCTCAGTCTGACACCCATACAGAGATTGTCTGACCCACTTTCACTGCAAGATAGCACTGTCACCTTAACTATCACACCCATTTTCAAATCCAGATTCACAGTGTTAAACTTACTCTCTCATACTCACTCTCACACCCAGAGAGATGTTCTTATTCTTTGTCTCACATCCACGGACACACTCTGACACTCAGTCTGACACCCAGACAGAGATTCTCAGACCCACTGTCACAGCAAGATAGCCACTGTCACATGCACTCTCACTCCCAGACAGACACTCTCACACCCACTCTTACACCCATGCAGACACTGTCTCGCCCACTCTCACACTCACAGAGAAATGCTCTAAACCCATTCTCTGATTGAGGTACACACTGTCACACTCCCTCACACACCAAGACCAAGACTCACACTTACTCTCACACCTAGGCGGATACTCTCACCTGTAGTCTCATACCCACAGACGCACTTTAACACTCACTGTCACACAGACACTCTAATGCTCATTCTCAAACTTGGAGAGCCACCAACTCTCATATTCAGGGAGACACTGTCACACTTCCTCTCACATCCAGACAGAGTCTCATATTCAGTCTCACACTAAGATAGACAATCTGACACACACCCAGAGACACACTCTGACACTCACATGCAAACATACACTATAATTCACTCTCACAGCAGGATAGCCACTGTCACAGCTGTTTCACAGCTAGAGAGATGCTGTAAAATCCAGTGTCCAGACAGTCAGTACAAAAGGGTACTGGGGCCAATATGTGGGCATCGATTCATTTAAATGAGTTAGGATATGAGTTCTATTGGTAAAGAAATTTAAGTTAATATGGCACATTGAAAACAATGTGTACAGGATGTTAGAAATTATTTTTTTGTTTTTCTTTGGGATCCACTGGTGGTTCTGCAGATGCAAAGGACATTAAAAAATAGTGTTAAAAAAATATATTTATTTGTGAATGGTTAATGTATTGGTTCTGAGAAGATCCTTTGTGTTTATGATGTGTTGGTGACTGCTACTGATGATGGAGGATGCAGTATCTCAAGTTATGCAGGAACAGCTTGTTGCCTTTGTCTGTTAAGTAAACTCCATCATTTCTTCATATACCCTCCATGTCAAATCCCAAGTTGTTGTGATCTATAGAACGCATGTTGTGGTCCCTGCGGGAATGCAGAAATAGTTTTATTAACATGTTTCCTGGATTTGTCTATTTATGGGCAAAATTGAGTTGACCAGTTCCACTTTTGCCTTTGGCAAATGCAAAGACAGTGTGCAGAAAAAGTGTCATTAATTTGAGGTATTCTTCACTAGAATTTCCAGACTGACCTCTGTAACTGTACGTAGGTCATTGCCACCACAGTGCACAATCATAAGGTCTGAATGTTGGCAATCCTTAATGGTTTCAACCAAAGGAAGTAATTGGTGCTACTTTAACCCTCTCTGGCCAACCCAAGTAACATCCACATTAGCTAAACTCAGGTTCTTGTCAATATCACTTCTTTTTGCACTCTCTCTGGCCCAAAACACAAAGCTGTGGTCTACAATCCACTCTCTGAGCATCTTGAGGGGTAATCTGGAGAAGCACACAGGATATGGCTGCATCTGAATGTGGCTGGTATGAAATTAAGTTCAGATAAAATGGAGGGTAGAAGGTAGAATGTTAAAGAACAGATTTAATTGGATCTCGTAGATATGTTTGCTGGTGGAGGTAGGTAGTGAGGGTATGTGAATTGCAAGTAAAAGTTAGTTTGGCTTTACAAAAATTGGGAAACAGTATTACTATCTTTGATATGTTTATTATGAAAGCTTCAACCACACCTGCTAAGGTTGGTTTAATAGTAAGGGCCATATAGTTGTGCGTCAAAAATTTTACCGCCTGCTAACGCCATTCCAACGCGCCATGCGGGCGCCTTATTTATGGAATGACGTTAGCCGGCGCTGCGGACTGGTCTGTGTAAAAAAAAATCACTCACACCAGGCAGCGCCGGCGTATGGGAAAATAGGGGTTGTGCGTCAAAAAATGGTGCAAGTCAGGTCTGAGGCAAAAAATCAGAGCTTAAACCGGACTTGCGCCATTTTTTTTTTACGCCCAACCTCCATTGACATGACTCCTGTCTTAGAAAAGACAGGAGTCATGCCCCCTTGCCCAGTGGCCATGCCCAGGGGACTTATGTCCCCTGGGCATGGTCATTGGGCATAGTGGCATGTAGAGGGGCCCAAATCAGGCCCCCCTATGCCACTTCAAAAAAGTGAAAAGAATACTTACTAGCACATACCTTTACTTCCCTGGGATGGGTCCCTTCATCCTTGGGTGTCCTCCTGGGGTGGGCAAGAGTGGCAGGGGGTGTCCCTGGGGGCAGGGGAGGGCACCTCTGGGCTCCTTCCGAGCCCACAGGTCCCTTAACGCCTGCCCTGACCCAGGCATTAAAACAGGCGTAATTTAAGGCCCACCCCTTCCTGTGCGTCAAAATGACGTTGAGGTGTAAATAAGGCGCACAGGCCTAAAAGTCATTTTTTGGATGGGAACGCCTACCTTGCATAGCATTAACGCAAGGCAAGTTCCCCCTTCCAAAAAATGACGCACATGGTGGGATTTTGACGTCCGCGGGGTCGGGCGTCAAAGTATAAATATGGGGCAGGGTTTGCGCCGAATGTGCTTCAAACTTTTTGACGCACATTCGGCACAAACAGAGTATAAAAATGCCCCTAGGTATGCTCCAGTCAGAAACTGTTATGAACGTGTAACCTGCTGCAGCAGAATGTTGCAGACTGTATAACCATGGTAACACAGCTACAGGAGCATGAGGGGGAAGGGTATACAAAAAAAAGACTAGACTGTGACTTCATTGTTACAAATGTAGAACCAATAATAATTTGCAATCATTATTTGCTACTCAGATTTGCTTTTGTGTGAAAAAAAGCTTTTAGATAGATGTGTCTCTAATAAAAAAAAATTAAAAATGTGGGATTTCCCCGCGGATCCATTAGCAGATTTACTCAGGGGACCAGGCTAAGCTCCGTGGTGGATCTGAGGATCTAAGAAAAACTCCTACTGAACTGGGCTATCTTTTGAGGAACGTTGGAAAGGGTTAAGTATAGAAGTCAGTCATAAGGGGTACAACATATGTTTCATATGAAAGGGAGACTATGATTGGTTTTCTGATTGAGTAACCTTGAAAGCAAAGTTAAAAAGGTTGCCATTTCATGGTTGCCTGCTGTGAGAGTTGGTTTTCTATACATTTTCCAATGAGAGGAAATTCTAACTGAAACTGCAAGGCAAGTACACCCTGCAATAAGGACACGTATCCGGTATGTGTAATAAAATCCTCTCTATGTTAGAAAATATTGGTAAAGGAATGAATGAATAGTAGGTGAATGCAAGTCAGTATTTAGTTACCAAAATGTCATCACAAATATACATAGTAGGTTTGTACATGTCAGCCAATAAATGACTAAAGGATTTAGTAAAAAGTAGGTGCTTTATGGGCATTTGTATGTTGTTTCAGTATACTAAACTGACCTCTGAGCTATGTTGAAGCTAGTTTATAGAATGCAGTAATTACTTATCAAAACATTAAACATGCTGTACTTAGAATTTAAGTAAAAAGTGAAGTGTCTATGCCTATACTGATATAGATATTTATAAAAATCAGTGGAGAACTCATATAGGGAGTTACATATATATTGAGAAATACAGATATTGTTTCACTAGTAGTTAGACAGAGACATAAGAGAACCATCCTACTTATAAGTGTAACTGTGAATATTTACTGTTATTTTCAGTTAGCATTAAGAAAAAGCTGCTTAAGAAGCTTAAAATGTTCTTTATGTAATGATGAGCAAAGATACGTAGTTTAT
The DNA here is from genome assembly GCF_031143425.1 of Pleurodeles waltl. Taxonomy (NCBI): domain Eukaryota; kingdom Metazoa; phylum Chordata; class Amphibia; order Caudata; family Salamandridae; genus Pleurodeles; species Pleurodeles waltl. The sequence continues at coordinate 634,144,283 of NC_090449.1, forward strand.
GGTTAAGTAGACTTGGTACTACAAAATGGGGGTCATTACGACCCCAACGGTTGGTGATAATGTGGCGGTAAGTACCACCAACAGGCTGGCGATACTTCGCCACATTATGATATTGGCTGGTTGGCTGAAGCCAACCTGCCAATGTACCACTCCGATCGCCGTGGCGGTAATAGCCGCTGGGCTGGAGATATTCATCTCCAGCCCGGCGGCCGCCATTGTTCTGCCTGCGGAATTATGACCCCCCCTACTGCCATGGTTTTTGAGGCGTTAAAACCATGGCGGTAGGCCATATCAATGACAGGAAATTCCTTCCCTATCACTGATATGTGTCTTCCCCCCACCCCTCCAGTAACCCCCCCACCTCCCTACTTCTCTAGTTACCTCCGACCCCTCCCTACATCCATGCCTCTCCCTACACACACACACACACACAGTCATTCACACATACATACACACATGCATACATCCAATCACACACACATCCGCACACACTTCCAAACATACACGCAGACAGGCATTCCAATTTCACAACAAACACGCACTCACACTTCCATACATGCACACACACATTCAACACTCAACACACACCCGTATTCACGCACACACATACATTCACACACCCCCACATACACACACAACACCACCCACCCCCTCCCCTGTCGGAGACCCGAATTACCTGTATCCAGGGGGTCCTCCGGCACGAGACGGGATGGACGCTGCTACTGTCAGCAGCGCCCACCAGAAGAACACTGCCAGTCTTCTGGCATGGCACTGCTGGTGGTAGCAGCGCCACCTTACCACCATCCGCCGGCATGGCCACAGCCAGATTTCCGCCATTCTTGTGGTGGAAATCCGTCTGTGGTCATAATATGGCAGATGGCTGGTAGCCATGGCGACGGTCTTTTGGCGGCCATCGCCTCAGCGGTAGGCGTTTTTTACCGCCAAAGTTAAAATGAGGGCCAATGTGTTTAAGAAGCTTCATACACCCCATTTAGTACAGATAACTGAAGCTTTAAGTGAGATGGAAATAGTTGACAAAAGTGAATGCTTTCTTATTAGATCATGAACATTTTTCCTAGTTTAAGTAAGATATTAGCCTCCACACTCCTATGCCCAAATGTATATATGCTATAGTAAAGATACAGGGGCATATTTATACTCCTTTTGCGCCGGAATTGCGTCGTTTTTTTTGACGCAATTTTGACGCAAAACTAACTCCATATTTATACTTTGGCGTTAGACGCGTCTAGCGCCAAAGTCCATGGAGTTTGCGTCATTTTTTAACGTGGACACCTACTTTGCGTTAATGAGATGCAAGGTAGGCGTTCACGTCTAAAAAATCTACTCCGAGGCATGTGCGTCGGATTTATACTCCCGGGCAAAATTCACGCCCGGGAGTGGGCGGGTCAAAAAAAATGACGTACGGCCGCTTTTGCGCCGTTTTGTTGCGCCTGCAAAAGGCAGGCGTTAAGGGACCTGTGGGCTCTGAAGGAGCCCAGAGGTGCCCTCCCATGCCCCTAGGGACACCCCCTGTCACCCTTGCCCACCCCAGGAGGACACCCAAGGCTGGAGGGACCCATCCCAGGGACATTAAGGTAAGTTCAGGTAAGTGTTTTTTGATTTTTTTTTTGTGGCATAGGGGGGCCTGATTTGTGCCCCCCTACATGCCACTATGCCCAATGACCATGCCCAGGGGACAGAAGTCCCCTGGGCATGGCCATTGGGCAAGGGGGCATGACTCCAGTATTTGCTAAGACAGTAGTCATTTCTATGGGGGTTGGGAGTGAAAAAAAATGGCGCAAATCGGGTTGAGGTGAAAAAATTGCCTCAACCTGACTTGCCCCATTTCTTGACGCCCAAGCTCCATTTTTTAACGCACACCAGACGGCGCCGGCGGCTAACGCCGGCTAACGTCATTCAATAAATACGGCACCCGCATGGTGCTTCAGAATGGCGTTAGCCGGCGCTAATTTTTTTGACGCAAAACTGCGTTAGCGCAGTTTTGCGTCAAAAAGTATAAATATGGGCCACAGTACTTATGTAGCTAAATAGAGAATGGAGCTACTAACAGTACCAGACAATTTATGGATACAATGACAAATCTACACCGGCACTCATGTATACACTAACAGACCCAGTCAACTGTTGATGTGTACAGTAACAGAACTAGGCAGAAACTAAGGCATACACTGTGACACCCAGGCACACACTGATGTACACCCCAACAGATCCAAGCAAGTACTAATGCATACTATGACATACCCAAGGGCACAATAATGTATAAAATGAGACATGCTGGCTTAGATAGATACATACAGTAACATGTAGGGACACACTGATGCATACACTACCACAGACAGGCACACACTCATACATACACTGATATACCCAAGCACACACTGAAGCATAGATATACATTCATAGTTAGACACTGATGCACACACTGAGACAGCAGACAGACACTGATGCATAGATTGATACAGCTAGAAAGAGATTGATGCACACACTGACACATCTATTCACACACTGATCCATATACTGACACACATAGGGACACAATGATATACAAAGTGACACATTCAGGGAGGGAGATTCTGATGGATACACTAACACATCCAGCCCAGACTGATGCATACAGTTATACACCTAGGTACACACTGATACATTCACTGACACATCAAGGCACACTCTAACATGTACACTGTTACATTTAGGCACACATGCTGCATACATTAAGACAGGAAGGCACTCACTGATGCATACACTGATACACCCATGGATAAACTGATACACATACTGACATACCCAGGCACACACTGATGCAGACACTAACACACCCAATTACAGAAAAATGCATACACCCACATGCATACTGATGAGTGAGATATCCAGGCACATACAGGTACATACAGTGGTACACTTAGGGGACAATGATGCTTACATTAGCACGTCCAGGAACACACTGATGCATACAGTGACACATAAAGGTACACACTCATGAATATACTGACATATGCACACAGACAGTCATGTATAGTCTCACACACCCAGGACAAAGTGATGGATACACTGAGATATATACTTCCAGGTATAGGAGAAAATTCACACTGCCTAACAAAACACAGAGAAGAAAAAAGCAGAAACAACAATACTACCTGATTAAAACTGATAGTAAAAAAAAGAAGATAAAGTGGAAAAACGCAAGAGAAAAATAAACACTGGTAAGAGTACTATGGATTTTTTGAAAAAATATGCCGTAAAATGCAAAATGAGACAAATACATCAATTAAAAATAGAAGCTTGAAACATAATGAGAAAGAGGAGCAAATTGATGTTGTGAAAATCAGGAATTTAAGGAAAAAACAGAAACTTTCCGACAAAAACGGTTTAAGGAATGAAGAGTAAAAATGTTTCAAAACAGAATAGTTGTGAACATTTATGGATGAAGGAGAAAATCTTTTAGAGAAGAGCTTCTATTCTAAAGAGAAAGCATCAAATTGAAAATACAGTTTAGAAAGCATTTGCTGTGAAGAGGAAACTTTATATGTTAATATTGAACAGCATGAAGACACTAGACAAAATAGTCATGTGCATGAGAAGAAAAAAAACATTGAGAAAAAGAGTTATTAACAAAATTAATTTATGTACATTTTTTAAAGGTAAGTGGATGCACACATCCAGCACAGAACCATTTTTAATGGAGAGATTTATTTACAAGAGAGTACATTAATGCATGCAGTTGACACCACTGCTAATTTTTATGAACTAAAAGATGGTACTCCCATATAAAAAGAAAAGGTACTTTCTATGAAGGTGGAAGAATTGATAGCTGAAGAAGTACAAGGAAGACATACACAGAATCAAGTGTTCAAGTGGTAGTATAGTAGTATTTGTAGTGTCTAACAGGAATCTATTAATACATTGAATTTTTTAAAGATAATTTTCATGGAGAAATCTGAAATAGTAAATTAAAATGCTTCAAGAATTAGATTCATGCAAAGACAGAAAATACACAAGTTTACAAGGACATTCATTTGCATGTCTTTCAAAGGAAGTGTGTAGAAGCAATTTCCATCACTTTAGAAGGTTAGCTGTGCATCATTCCAAAATGCAAAATTTAGTAAGGAGACTTTGGGCCCTATTATGAGTTTGGTAGAATGAAAACTCTGTTAAGCCAAACTCCTGACAGGGTGGCAGCCGCCTACACAGCCTCCTCCCCGTCGGAGTTCATTTGGGTTTCCACTGCCTAGCAGGAAACAGGCAGCAGCATTTTTGCCAGTTCGTAATCGAGCCAGTGACAATGCTATCACCTGCAGGGTGCACCAGCACCATCACAATGTTCACTGACACTTTGCAGACAGTAAACATTGTGATTGTGCTGGGGAGGGGGGCACCTGCACTGCCCATGAGAAGTGTATAGGCAGTGCAGGGCCCCCCATCTGCCCCCCTGCACTTGTTCTCTGCCAGCCTTTTCATGGCAGTGCTACCACCATTAACCCACTTGCAGAGACTGAGGTCGTAATCTCCAGGGCAGCGCTGCTTGCAGTACTGTCCTGGCAGATTAGGAACTTCGCCACCACAAGACCGCTGGGATCCAAGTTCCTTGCGGAGCTGGTGGTCCGCTGGCGGTCCGACCACCAGGGTTGTAATGTGTCAGTCAGACCAATGCATTGACAGCTGTCCAGACTGCCACTGCGAGTGAGGCTGTCTATAGACCCCCACACTCATATTAAGGCCCTTTTTTTGTAAAAGGCCCAGCATAATGTTTGGGAGATTTGAATAGAGCTCTCTTACTTGGTACTGTGGCAGAGGCTGAGAAGGTTTGTGAAGACATTCAGTTCCATCTCTGTGGCTCTGAAGAAGAGAGTAGGGAGAATGAGGAGGTTTTGATTGGAGGTGTAGAGGAACTGAACACAGAGATTAGTGTTGAAGAATTTGGAAAAGAGATAGACATGTTTATTGCACTAACAGATCCATGCAGGCAGTGACTTAAACACTGACACACCGAGGGACAACTGATGCAAACACTGAGACACCCATGAGCACACTGATGCATACCCTGACACAGGGATGCACACTATCATCCATAAATTCGATAAGTAAAAACACGGACACAGCTATTTGGAGAATATATGGCAGTTCTAAAAAGAACTTTCGTTTTGTTTAAAGTTTTAACAAAAATGTTTTTTTTTTCTGGAGTGCATTTTTTTAGAAAACAGTTAAGGAACCAACATTTATAATGGGAAAAAAACTGTATGCAAAACTATTGCATATTAGAAAAACTTGTTTTGATAACTGAACCATAACTAAAATAAATTAACAGCGGTAGCTCTTCACTTTTTCAAGCATACTGATAATATCAGTGTTTTTCTTAAGAACAAGTTCTTGGCACTTGCCACAATGGATCACCATCTCCCTGAGCTCATTGCAAACTGGTGAGATAGATATATTTTTCAAAGCTGGAGCACCCGAAGAAGAAGATGGAGCAGGTGCAGAATGATCAGAAAGTTTCTCTTCCACGTAGCACAGATATGTTCACTCATGGTATGTTTTCAAATGTTTCTGCATAGTGAAAGTACCATAACTTTACTTTTTTCCATGCCTCTAGAAAGTTTTTGTTCCGCATTGAGTGCACACTACATACCTGCCACAAGCTTTGGTGTGGTTCTGATGAACCAATAGAAAGGTAGGACTTCCGGTTTCTTCCCCCAACTTCACAGAGTTTGCTACAAATCTGCAGTTTTGACGAATCTTCAAAATACCTTGATTCTATATAAATAAAGAGTACAACCTCTTAGTAGTTCTGCAATACATCAAAGCTAAATTATATTTTAATTTACAAACTATTACAGGCAAAATCAATTTATTAGGTAAATCAGTGAATCTGCAGATCATAACACACACACTAACACGTGGTCGGCCGAAAAACCATACAGTTCATTCACTCAGCAGGTTGCAGGTTGACGGAAAATCAGCGGATCTGAATCATTTTCACAAGGGAAAAATTAATTAGCTGTGCAATAAATCTCTATCATAGTATAATGTTTAGTATAAATAAAGTTAATTCCTTTAACACATTGTTTGGAATTCCTTTAACCTAATTACTGTTTTCTACCAACCAATTCATACATAATAAATTATTTCATATCAGTACACAAGTAAAATATAATTAAAAAAATAAATAAAAGGAATCACCATATTTTTCATGACAACAGCAAACACGATTAGTAAAAAATTTAAAAATAGAGAGAGGGTATAGTTAGGAATTTGAATTGAAAATAAACCAAATAAATTCACTAAAAAAAACAAGGTTACAGGGACGTTATAGTTATAAACCAGAATTAAAAACATTCACTGAAAAAGCCAAATGTTATATGGATGTTAGAATTAGGAAATACTTGCAATAAAAAAACCTTAGAAATTCACTGAAAAAAAACAAAGATTACAGGGATGTTATAGTTAGGAAATAGAAGTTTTGGTTAGGTTCAGAAAATACACACACAAAAGCATGGAAATTCAGCAGCAATAGTCACCTGAGCTAGCTATAACCTATGCCCATATAAAGAACAGCTTATGACCTCACATATTACATCACAAACCTTTGTTTTTTCAGTGAATTTCTATGTTTTTTTTTATTCTGTTTCCTAACTATAACATCCCTGTAACCTTTGTTTATTTAGTGAATTTCTAAGTTTATTAAAATGTTATTTCCTAACTATAACATCCCTGTTACATTTGCTTTTTTTAGAGGCTATATATACACACACGTGTATATATACACACATGCATGGGTTAGAGAGATTATGGCCCGCATTACAACCCTGGCAGTCGGAGTTAAAGTGGCGGTACCTCCGCCAACAGGCAGGTGGTAAAAAAAAATGGGATCACGACCACAGCGGAAAGATGAAGAACCAGGACACCATGGAGCCTGAATTGCAGATCCTACCCATCTTGGTGTATCTACTAATACACCACAAAGTCAAAAGAAGGTGGCAGTGGCGACGACGGTGAGTACTGCACCTAGAACACAGGGGAGGGGAGGAGGGAAAAGAGAGTGACACACACACATGGCACGCAACACCCCAACCCCCACCCACAACACCATACACACAAACACATCTAACAACAACACAGATACACCCCGTCACCCCCTGGAAGAACGCAAGGACAAAAGGAAATGAGTCTAACCAGTATTATGTTGGAACATTCAGATACATCACGAGAAAATAAAATAATCAGTATATACAGATATTTACATTATGTACACAAGGCCGTACAATGTCCCTTGTAACCAGTAGTCCCTAAAAGCATGGGGGAAGCCCACACATGACACCTGCCCCAAAATGGAGAGAACACTGCAGGGTCATCAGGTCGAAAAAAACACAGGCACCTCAGGGGCAAGGAGAGGAGGGCACCTCAGCCAGATGATGGTACTCCACTGCTCCTCGAGGGGACTCCATGCCCACTGCTTGTTCCTGGGGAGTGCAAAGCCACAGTCTCTCAAGTGGGTGACATGTTCCAGTTGTTCTGGAGGGGGCTTTGAGCCCAGAGTGCCTCATTCTGCCAAGGATTGGGTGAGTGGATGTATCTCTCCACTGGTTCTGGAGGGGGCTTTGTGCCCAGAGTGCTTCATCCTGCCAAGGATTGGGTGAGTGGATGTATATCTCCACTGGTTCCGGAGGGAGCTTTGTGGCCGGAGTGCTTCATCCTGCCAAAGATTGGGAGAGTGGATGTATCTCTCCACTGGTTCTGGAGGGGGCTTTGTGCCCAGTGATGCTGCACCTGGGGTGTGGCAGTGAACATCCTCGTACCTGGGTGTCTGAGCCACGCGATGTACCTGGAACAGGTAGCATGATACACCATGGAGGCAGAGCCACACTCCTTCCTGCGGCGACTTAGGCTGCCAACTGCTGCTCGTGCCAGTGCTGGAGGTGGTGCCTCAAGTGCTGTGTCGAGGGTCCAGGACCTCACCTGCAGTCTCGGACGCAGCCCCCTGGGGATGCTGCTGACTTCTGACAGAGTGGTACCCGCTGGGAACGTGGCGGTGCAGATGGTGGTGCAGGTGGTGGTGGCTGCGGCGGAGATGCTGCCGGTGCTGGCCTTGGTGCAAGTGTCTGTTGTGTTGGAGGGAGACACCATACCGTCTCCGGCAGCCTCGGATGGCTGATCCTTGGGGAGGATGCTGCAGACTGACGCTGTGGCAGTGGCGGTGCAGGTGGCGGGGCAGGTGGCAGTGCAGGTGGTGGTGCAGGTGGCGGTCATTGCGGCAGTGGTGACTGTAGTACAGATAGCTGGCATCCGTGATGAAATGGTGGTCACCAGCTCGTCACCAGGAGGCATCGTGCTCTGAGATGATTAGCTCTTTGTCTTGTGGCCCTTCCCCACTTTGGCAATCACGGCTGGGACCTTGGCACTGTCCTCTCTGTGTCTGGACGAGGCCTTGCTGGGTGGTTGGTGCGACTTTCCCCTGCTGGAAGCAGGCCCCTTTATGACCTTTGCAGGTGGTGGTATAGGGTGGTCCTTCACATCTGTAGTTGGCACACTGGAAGCTCTGACGGGTGCCCCCTTTGATCCACCAAGACTTGCAGAGACCACAGCAGATGCAGATTTGGTGGCTGTGGTGCTGGGCTGGGATCAAGACATCCTGGCCCTAGGGGAAGGACGGGGGTGGAGGTGTAGGGAAGAGGTTAATGTTATCTAGGAAAAGTTTTTTAGGCACACTGGGACGGGAAGATGGAGGGGGTGTGGAAGTGGAGGAAGAGGTAGTGGTTGTAGGAGGTGTACGCCTGCTGAGTTTGGGTGAAGGTGCATGGGCTGGAGGCTGTTGTGAGGTGGATGGCTGTTGAGTGGATGTGTGCCTGCATTTGTGTACTTTGGGAGGAGTGCTCACAGACACACTGAGAGAGGACACAGGGGACGTGTGAATGGTAGTGGGGTTTGTGATTGCATGTGAGCGGTGTGTTGTGATGGGCGTGCTGGTGATGGAGGCAGTGGCTGATGATGTAATGCATGCAGGTGTGAGTGGAGACGAGACTAGGACGGAGGTGGAGGATGTGGAGGAGGGGGAAACAGGGGAGGAAGTGGATGTTGGTATATGTGCATGGGTATGGTGCTTGTGTGAGTGCATGTGTGATGATGTGTGGTGCTTATGTTTTCCTGAGCCACTTTTGTTCATTGATGTGGGTGCATGCTGGTCTGAAGGTATGCTTGGGATAGGCTGAGGTAGAGGGGATTGGGTCTGGGTAGTGGAAGTTGGAGGCTGGACACAGGGACAATGGCTGCCATCAGTGCTGAGGCCAGAGCCTGAAATGCTCTCTGTTGGGCCACCAGGTCAGAATGAATGCCCTCCAGGTATGCATTTTATTTGCTGCAAATGCCTCTCGACACCCTGGATGGCATTCATAATGGTTGGCTGCCCAACAGTGAGGGATCTCAGGAGGTCAATAGCCTCCTCACTGAGGGCAGCAGGGCTGACTGGGGCAGGGCCTGAGGTGCCTGAGGCGAAGGAGATGCCCACTCTCCTGGGTGAGCGGGCACAGGAAACACACTGAGGGGCTGCTGGGAGGGCGGTGCTTGTAGGGGGTGGCGGCTGTACCTGTTGTTGGGGTGGGAACAGAGGTGTCCCCCCCACCGCCAGGGAGCTTCCATCAGAGGAGGAGTCGCTGTCGCTGGTATCCCCTTCTGTCCCCGTCGTGGAGCTCCCCTAGCCCTCCGTCCCACTGGTGCCTTCACCGTCTGTGGATTCACCCTCCTGGGCCATGTGGAATGCAGCTCCCTCCGTTGCGGGTGCCTCTGCTCCTCCGCCAGAATGTGCTAATGCACACAAGGACAGGGTGAGAAACAAGTAGGGGGGGAAAGACAGAGGACACAGATGGTCAATGCCAGCAACAATACTACCTTTGGCGGACACAACACACACAGAGCTGCCCTGTGCACTCAGCTTTGCCCAACCAGTCACTATGGTAGTCACCACCCCATGGGGTACAATGCCTAACACCAACATATGCACACCTGACACCCACAAGACCCTGCACACTAATATTTGTCCAATTGTACCATTGGGGTAGGGGTGATTCTGAGCCTGCAAACAAGGGACATACCCTGGCATGACCGCCCTGGCCTAGAGGCACCCACAGCCAACGCCCCCACCCAGATCCCCCTAAACCACGCAGAGTCAGCTTTATGACACTGTACTCACCCCCTTGTGGCTGCTGTGATGCCCTCAAGCGCCCATCCAACTCTGGATACACCACCGCCAGGATGCGGAACTTCAGGGGAGTCATGGTGTGATGGGCAGCAGATCTGCTCGCCTGGATCTGGATCAGCAACCTAGCCCATCAGGGACCTCCGGACAGTTGGTTACCCAGCCACAGTCTCACACCACCCCAGAGCCTCCTACCTCAGGAAACACCACCACAGCACCCACCCAGTTGGCCCATACCTCTGTCCCCAGGACACGTCAATCAGCAGTGTGTCCACCACTACAGGGTCCCCAGGCCACCCCACAAACACAGGACAATCAGGGACCTGGGGTCAGTGGCAGTGGCCACACGGTTCAGGGGACAGAGGCACAGGACAACAGGGAAGCTGGGAGGACTGCTGTGCGACAGGGGGAGGACAGGCCCAGGGAACTGACCCTCCAGGAGGCACTCACCGCGATCCTGGGAGCATGCCAACATTCCCAGGATATGCTGGGCCAGATCATGGACAAGATGCAGGAGAACATGCGGCTGCAAGAGGGACAGGATCAGGGAGGACTTGAAGGCCATTAACACCACCCTGGTCTCCATTGCAGGGATGCTGGCAGACATGGACAACTGTATGAGGGAGGCAGTGGCACACCAGCAGGCCCCTGACACTAGCCAGACTACTGAACAGCCCTCCACCTCCACTGCCGCTAGCGGACAGGAGGCCCCGCCACACGACCAACAGGGGACCAGCACCCCTCCCCCTGCAGAAGCAGAACCACACTTCAAATGTTCCCTGTGGTCCAGGCAGAAGCCAGAGACTATTGCCAAGACCCCCGCTAGGAAATAAGACTCTCCTGATTGTCACCCTTGTGTCCCACTCTGTCAACCTGTCCACCTTCAACTGCCATTGCTCCCCTTCCTATGTCCCATTGGACACTGCACCTGTGATACAAATAGACTGGACTCTAACCTGGACTTTCCTCCATCATCACCCCAGCCCATTGCACTACCCCCTCTTCTTCAGAGCACTGCAATGAACACAGTTTGATAAAATACAAGTATGGTGTATGTCAAATGTTTTTAAAATGTATTTGTTTAACCAGGTTTAAACATTGCAATTCAACTGTACAGTAATGTTTACATAGGAAAGACCTGTAGTTGGCTGCACTGAACACACCAGGAGCAATAGTGGAGCACCAACATCTGCAAAAAGAGATGCCAAAGGGTACAGTGGGTGTGCATAGAAGTAGGAATTCACAGCCTGCCAGTGACAATGTCACACATCAAACTGTCAGTTATATGTGAAATAACACTGTCTTACCTGTGTCTCATTGGAAGTATTGGCGAATAACTGCACTTCTGTTGTTCTCATCCTCATCCTCTGCCTCCTCCTCTTGACTGTCCACAGGGTCCACTGCTGCCACACTGCCATCTCCAGCCTACTCCTCCTGCAGAAAAGGCACATGGTGGCGCAAGGCAGGATGTGCCTCATTGTAACGTTCCTCTGCCCTTGTCCTGGCATTCCTCACAGGGGTCAGTAGCCATGAGAGGTCGGGGTAACCAGAGTCATCTGCAGATATCGAGGGATTACTGTTAGCTACACACTCACCCTTAGGGCCCACAACATACCCATACATCAACATCCACTTGGTGGGAACCAGGGCTCCCCTATTAGCCACACCCTGTACCTCTGGAGTTGGGCCATCACATTAGGGATGCTGCTATTCCTCAGGATATAGGCATCATGCATAGAGTCAGGATACTTGGCATTGACGGGGAGATGTACTGGTCCACCAGGCACACCATCCGGACATTAATGGAGTGAAAACTCTTTCGATTCCTGAACACCTGTTCATTTCGCCGGGGGGGGGTGGCAAATGCAATATGTGTTCCATCTATTGCCCCAATGATTTGGGGGATATGTCCCATTGCATAGAAGACAGCTTCACTGTGGCCAAATCCTCCACCTGGGGGAAAACAATGTAGCTGCACATGTGTTTAATCAGGGCAAACAACCCTCTGGTCAGCACTATTGAGAAAATTGGCTGTGATATTCCTGCTGTCAAGCCCACTGTCACTTGGAAAGAACCAGTTGCCAGGAAATGGAGCACTGGTAGCACAAGAGGGGGGATCCCGGTGGGGTGACGGATAGCAGATATTAGGTCATGATCCAATTGGGCACACAGCTCAGTGATTGTGGTCCTGTCAAGTCTATAGGTGAGGATCATGTGCCTGTCCTCCATTGTTGCCAAGTCCACCAGGGGTCTGGACATGGGGGATGTCTCCATCTCCTATTCATCTGCAGTGGTTGCAATCTATGGGGCAAAAGAGTGAGCAGCTGGTCATTATCTGTACATTCTAACCACTACAGTTCAATGCATGTTGTGATGTTATTTTGGTAGGATATGTCCAAAAGGTAAATTTGTGTACTGTGACGCAGTTAGGATCCATGGCCTGCAAACCCCCCTGAAATGGCGTCTGCATGTCCTGTATGGAGGGACAGGTGGAAATGAGGTAATTCCGCTGACGTTGTGCGCCGTTGCGGGAGGCGGTCGAGGACCGCCGTGCAACTCCTCATTGGGCCCTCTGGGGTACAGTGGCCAATGGTGATGGATGCCGGTGGTGACGGCACGCACCGCCGCAGACATGACCGCCATTTTCTATCTGTTCACTCACTTACTACCTGACCTTCAACAGGAGAGGACCTACACTGCATGTGCTGCTGTGATCTGTGTCTGGAACTGACCATGGCTCGTGTGACTGGGGAAAGGGTCCCTGCCTTCACCTCAGCGGAGTTGGAGCGACTGGTGGATGAGGTCCTACCCCAGTAACAAATGCTATATGGGCCTCCAGACCAACAGGTGAGTACACTGTGAGAACGATGCATGGGGCAAGAATGCACTGGAGTGGTGTGTGTGAAGGCCTCATGTAGGGGGATTAGAGGATGTCCCCTGGGCAGTGTGCAGCTTGTGTGCTGGGCCCTGTGTGTGCAAATGGTGATTTGAAAGGTTATGGTGGGCCATATGTGTTACAGGCAGGACGGTCTGACTAATACCTTTCCCTGTGTGTATTTCTCTGCAGGTCAGCGCCCATCAAAAGAAGGATATATGGCGTGCCATCCCCAAAGACGTGCAGATCCTGGGGGTCTAAGACAGGTAGAGCATCCACTACGGGGCAGGGTCTGTGGGTCTCAGGTATGCTGCAATGTGCCTTAGGTGTCCCCAACCATGGGCTGGTGACTAGCATTGTGACTGGCAGTGCATTGCCTAATGCATAGGGCTGTTCCTTGTGTGTGAGTGTGTTGTGTACGCCAACGGTGGTGTTGGTGCCACCATTGACCAAGTGTATCCTAAGTCTCTTCCCCCCCTTTTTGTTTTGTCACCCTGTCCTTATGTGCATTAGCATAATTTGGCGGAGAAGCAGAGGCACCCGCGATGGAGGGAGCTGCATCCCACAGGACCCAGGAGGCCTAATCCACCAACGGTTAGGGCACCAGTGAGATGGAGGGCGAGGGGAGCACCACGGCGGAGACAGGAGGGGACAGTTCAGACATGGATACCTCCTCCAATTGAAGCTCCCTGTTGGTGGCGGACACACCTGTGCCCACCCCAGCTACAGGTACAGCTGCCACCCCTGTACCAGCCCCATCCTCCCAGCAGCCTCTCAGCGAGTTTCCCATGCCAGCTCACCCAGGAGGGTGGGCATCTCCTTCACCCCAAGCACCTCAAGCCCTGCCCCAGATAGCCCTGCTGCCCTGAGTGAGGAGGCTATTGACCTCCTGCGATCCATCTCTGTTGGGCAGTCAACCATTGTAAATGCCATCCATGGGCTGGCAGCCCAAATGCAACAGTCCAATGTATTCCTGGAGGGCATTCAGACTGGCTTGGCGGTCCAACAGAGATCAATCCAGGTTCTGGCCTCCTCTCTGATGTCAGCCATTGTCCCTGTTTCTACCCTCCCTCCTCCAACTTCCTCTTCCCAATCCCATTGCCCTCAACACCAACCTATCCCAAGCACACAGTCAGACAAGCAGACACCCAGGACAATACACATGAGTGGACATGGCAAACTCAAGCACCACACTTCATCCCACAGGCACTCACACAAACACCATCCAGAAGCAGACAAACCAACATCCACCGCCTTCACTGTGGCCCCCTCCTCCTCGTTGTCCACCTGCCTCCCAGTAGCATCTCCACTCACACCTGCATGCACTACATCCTCAGCCACTACCACCATCACCAGCACACCTATCAGTACACACCCCTTACTGGCAGTCACCATCCCCAAATCCATGCACACGTCCCCTCTGTCCTCTCCCACTGTGTCTGTGCCCTCTCCTCCCAAAGTACACAAACGCAAGCCCTCAGACACCCAACAGCCATCCACCTCACAACAGCATCCAGCCCATGCACCTGCACCCAAACACAGCGGACTGACACCTCCTACCACCACTCCCTCTTCCTCCACTCCCAAACCATCTTCCTCTTCCCGCCCCAATGTCCCTAAGAAGCTCTTCCTTGCCACCATTGACCTTTTCCCTAGCCTTCCCCCGTCCCTCATGTCAGGCCAGGGTGGTCAAAACCTAGGCAAGCACCTCAGCCACCCAGGCCACGGGCACAGTAGTGTCCCCAGCAACTCCAGGTGGGAAAGGATCCCGGCCACCAGCCAGCCAGACGGAAAGGATGCGTGCCCCATGTGCTTCACGGAAGGGAAAGGAGCCAGCCCCAGCAGCAGGGAGGAAGGGCAAGGAGCAAGGCCCAGCTGCAGGAAGGAAGAGCAAGGGTCCTGCAACAGCAGGCAGCAGTGACAAGGGGCCTGGTGCTGGGACTCAGTCGGAGCCCCCACCTCCAACCATGTTGGTGCAGCCGTCCGAGGCTGCAGGTGATGGGCTGGAGCCTCCCCCCACCACTACCAACTCCACCAGGAGCACCGCCACCTGCCCCAGTGGGCAGCCGTCTGAGGCTGTAGGGGATGGGCTGGAGCCTCCCCCCACCACTACCAGCACCGCCACCTGCCCTAGTGGGCAGCCATCTGAGGCAGCAGGGGATGGGCTGGAGCATCCCCCCACCACTATGAACTCCACCAGCAGCACCGCCACCAGCACTGTCACTTGCCCCAGTGGGCAGCCGTCCGAGGCTGCAGGGAATGGGCTAGAGCTTCCTCTCACCACTACCAGCACCACCACCTGCCCCGATTGGGAGCCGTCCGAGGCTGCAGGGGATGGGCTGGAGCCTCCCCCCACCACTACCAACTCCACCAGCAAAACCACCACCAGCTCCACCACCTGCCCCAGTGGGCAGCCATCCAAGGCTGCAGGGGATGGGCTGCAGCTCCCTCCACCACTACCATCAGCAGCAGCACCACAACCACTGCCACCGCTGAACAGCCCTGACTGCTGACGAACAGTATGTAGTCCTGCGTCCATAGGCTGATGTGCGGCCTGGCCCCTGCAAATCCTGTTGGTATGTCACCCAGCTGAGAGACTGTGACCTTGCACTCCCCAAGATCTGCATCACAGGGCACGATGCCCCCTCCAGAACCAGTGGAGAAGCCATCCACTCACCCCATCCTCCCCAGGATGAGGCTCACTGCGCACGATGCCCCCTCCAGAACCAGAGGAGAAGACATCCACTCACCTCATCCTCCCCAGGATGAAGCTCACTGGGCACGATGCCCCCTCCAGAAGCAGTGGAGAAGCCATCTACTCACCCCATCCTCCCCAGGATGAAGCTCACTGAGCATGTTGCCCCCTCCAGAGCCAGTGGGCAAGTCACCTAATTGAGAGACTGTGGCCTTGCACTCCTCAGGACCAAGCACAGGGCATGTTACACCCTCCAGAGCCAGTGGGTAAATCATCCACTTGAGAGACTGTGGCCTTGCACTCCCCAGGACAGAGTGATGGGCATGTTGCCCCCTCCAAGACCAGTGGCATTGTACCATCTTCCGGCTAAGGTGCCCCACTGTCCCCCATCCCCCTGAGGTGCCTGCCTATTTTCGACCTAATGCCCCTGCAGTGTTCTTTCCGTGTTGTTGCAGGAGTGAGGTGGGGCCTTGGACTTTGTGATGTGGCCCATGAACATTGAGGACTGGGCAGTGTCCCTTGATTTATAAAATGTATATACTTTTTGATTGTGAATGCACATATCACTGATATATTTATCTTATTACCTTCTTTTTACTCTATTGTAGTTGTCCTTGCATTATTCCTGAGGGGTACAGGTTCAATATGTTATGTTACTGCCTCTGCTTGTGTGTATGGTGTTGCGTGTGTGTGTCACTTTCTTTTTCCTCCCCTCTCCCCTGTGTGCTGGGGGGCAGTACTCACCGTAGTCGCCTTTGCCATCGTTGGTGTTCGTAGTGGAGCAGCAGGGAGAAGAGCAATGGGAAGACATTGAACTCGGTCTCCATGGCGGTGTGGTTCTTCCCAGAGTCTCCACAGGTGAGTCGTTTCCCTTCTGTGCAGTGTTTCCGTCAGGCTTTTGATATCGTTGGTACCGTCCCAGAAAAGGTGGTGGATTGGTGTGTCATAATACAGTGGGCGGAACATTGTCTTCAGCCTGGCTGTAGGCGGTTACCACCGTGGTGCCTGTTGATTCCGCCCTGGCGGTCAGTGTTGTTAAAGTGGCTGTCTGTCTGAGCTGTTCCCGCCATGGTCATAATTTTGCAGTTATTACCGCCAGCCTGTTGGCGGTGTTACCGCCACTTTATCACCAACCACCAGCGTTGTAATGAGGGCCTTAGTGTTGCTCAAAATCCTGTGATTCTGGGAAAATCATCTAGAGCTTGATTTAGATCTTGAGGGAAGGGTTACTCCTCAGCGGAGGGGTTAATCCGTCGCAACAGTGATGGATTTCACGTTGGCTTAAATCTAAATACCAAAGAAAACAATGGTATTTAGATTTTAGTGTGCAGAATATCTGATACCGTTGTGATGGATTAACCCCTCCTCCAAGATCTAAATCAGGACCCTCAAATCTCCTTGTGCCTTACAAAAAATGAATGTGTCCTTGTGGAATGTACCTGGTGCTCATGTAAAGCACTTCAATACCTTCGGGTCCAGTTTGTGTTATATAAACGTGCAAAAATAAATCGCACACCCATACACAAATTATATATATATATATATATATATATATATATATATATATATATATATATATATATATATATATATATATATATATACATATATATATATATGTTTGAAAAAGTAAGCCAAGTAGAAAAGGTATTTCAGACTCTGAGGGCCAACCTTCAGTACTGAGTAGCGCCTATTGTTCCATGCAGTGCTGTTTGTGGTGGACACGCTTTAAACAATCGGTAGCCTCAACTTATGCATGCTCGAAATGGCCCTACCTGCACAACCCTCCGAAGGCGGTGACAGTCTGGGTGAGAAGCCTCTGCTGTATTTATCAGCACCTGTTGATTTTAGCACAAAATATAGATTTTACTAGCAGTTATTCTGCACAGGAAAAAACACGAATGTTTCCAGAAGATATCGACCAGCCTTATAAAATTAAGTTAAGCATAATGTCTGGGGAAGGCTGAAGAGAATGTAATATTTTATCTGTGTCAATTTGTTGAGGGTATCGCAGTGTTGAAAGTTTACCCTCCTATAATTTGGATCTTGTGTTTTTTGTTTGTTTACAGGCTAGTGCTTGTTCACAGATCATGCTTGCTGAAACCAGTGAGAAGAGGCACTTTAGGAGCTATATGAAGTGGTGGCACTGGTGGGGGAGAGCTGTCTTTCTTCTAAAGTAAGAAATATGCATTCTTGTGACATTATCAGCAGGACACAGACGTCAGCTGGTGTTAGGGAATGATTCCCCCTAATCAGCAGCCATAAAGTAACCTTCAAAGTCTTTCAATAATCACTGACTCGTTTTGTTCTATTTGTTGGTAACCGGTTTGATGTGCCTTGCTTACTTTAACAACAGCAAAGCAGAAAATGTACAAATGCCAAAACAATTATTACTTGAACTCTCCGTAATGAAACGAGGAAAAAGACAAGTTACAAAGTTCAGATTAAGGTATTCACACAGACTGTCCTTTTTTTCAATTTTGCCGTGAATTCGCTGACCCTCCATGAATTCACAGCAAATCTGAAAAAAATATATTTTGGCCTCTGGCAGGGTCACTACGAGTCCCCACCACTAGGCCTAGGGCTTAGGGTATTCCTACTCTGCCCCCTTTTTTTCTTTTTCACTTTTTTTTCAGATGGGGCTGGACTTGAGCCACACAACCATGAAGTGCTGGCAGCCAATCAGATCTCAGTGTGAGATCACAGAAATTCATGGAGCCTCCCCATTACTAGATATCTATATTTCTTTTTCCTTTAATTTCGCTAAAACTACTGAACAAATTTGCACCAAATCACAGAAAGCACAATCTGCCCACCAAGATCTAGCTTCCTGCTAAATTTGGTGTAATTCCGTCCAGCAATTTGGGATATAGGTGTGTCTAAAAAACCTATGGAAAAATGCATGGGGAAAACATGTTTTGGGACCCTCTCTTTCTGAGCCCCACTTGACGGATCACCCCAAAACTTTAAAGCCAGCAGCTGAACCAACTGTTGCATTAAGTTTTGATTTGTCAAACAGCACCAAAGTGCTTTTCCTATGAAAACTAGGTCCAAACTATAACTACCTAACTGCCAGTAGGTAATATATACATATATAAATATAAATATATATGTATATTGCCAAGCACAAATTCCTCCGTGTTAAAGTGGCCCACAACTCCATCAGGGCGGCGTAAGTAACAAGAGGAACAGAGACCCCTGTCCTTAAACACCAAAGAAAAACACCGAAGGTCCATTTCAGATAATCCAGTGCTTTTTATTCAACTGCAGCAGCACCATTCTGATGCGTCTTGGCTGAAGGACCTTCTTCACAGGTGAGCAGCATTACTAGGGCCAGGGTGTCACATGCTCTTTATATTCCAGTCACTCGGTGGTTCTGTGATCTGTGCTTGTACTGCATTGCCCACAGTGCATCATTGAAAATAATAGTTCATAAAATCAAACTGCATAGCTTTAAAATATTTCCATCATAGTTCATAGTTCATTCCATTTCAAAAGCAGTGCAGTCCATAATAAAGATTAAAATCTTTCCAATGTGCTTAGGGTGTCGCCATGCTGCCATACACTTTAATGTCTTTCACAAACGCCGTCGTCCACAATCAGCAAGAGACAGTAAAATACTTCTCTCCCATCCTTACGCTCTCCTCCACATAACATTTACCTTAGGATCAATCCTGTTTTCTCTCATGAAGGAGGCGGGAAAGGGCCAGGTATGTACTCCCAAGAACAAATTCCTGTGTTAAAGTTGCCCACAACTCCTTCAGTGCGGCATCAGTATATATATATATATATATATATATATATATATTTGCGCCCTTGCCATGCCATGCACAGTTTTCTCATCAATAATTTTACTGCAAAAGTTACAGTGATATTATCAATGATGTCATGTGTGATGTAATATCTATAGTAATTAGCAGTGCATTGAGAGGGCTCAATTTATAGTTACCTTAGGGTATGAATTATAGTTACTTGAAATAAGACTCACTATAACAGCTAAATGTTTATGGTTTTGTGTGTGTACATTTGTAGCCTAACTATAATGTCCTTGTACTCTTTGTTTTTTTAGTGAATTTCTAAGGGTTTTAAAAAAATTCTATTTCCTACCTATAATGTCCCTGTAGCCTTTGTTTTTAATGTTAAATAAAATGGCCATTGCAATGCATCGTGAAGGGGGGAGTTGGATGCAGGGCTTGGCTTGGCATTGTGCTACCCCCACCCAAGTTTGCTGCTCCTGCACCCCTCCTCCTTGCCATCCATTGTCCAAGTTCATGCCCTGCTCCCTCATTACAGCTCTGTGTGGCCGTTATTCTTCCACTGCACTCCCTGCCTTCCCCGAACAGTTGGCTTGCTGCCTCATCTACCTCCTCCCTACTCTCTGTTGCCCGATTCCATGCACCAGCCCCCTCCCTCCTGCCATGCATTATCCGATCTGCTGCTACTGTCTTCTATTTAGCTTAATGTGTCTGCCTTCCTATTCTGCTTTCTGGGGCCCAATTCTGTACGCCATCATTGTCCTCCTGCTTAACCTCTGTGCTCAGCTTTCTGCCCCTACTCTCCTCTTCCCTGCCCTCTGATGTCTGTGTAGTTGCCCCTGCTCCCTAATTTTTGCCCACCATGTTTGATGGGCCTGCTACCACCAATCCTATCTACTCTGAGTGTTCTGCTGAGCTATCGTTTCCCTCCTGCCTTGTCTGGTCCATTGTCATGGCAATGCCCCCTTCCCTATGCCATTCATGGTCTGTTATGCTGCAACTGTCCATCTTGTCTATCCACTAATGTCAGCTTGCTACCTTTGCTCTTTCCCCTCTGCTCTCTGCTGTCCATGTGCATGGCCCTATCCCCTCCCTATTGCTTTCCATGATCCGACGTACTGCACAGCCATCCCACTTACCCCTTGAGGTGTATTGTGCTGCTTCTACCCCCTAATGCTGCCCTGTAGGGTCTGTTTGGTGTCTTTTCCTTCTGCCCTCAATGGTCTGTTAAATTGCCACAGCCGCTCTTGCCTGTCCTGCATGGATGGTTTGCCCCTGCCCACCTTCCTTTGCCTATGGTCCTTTGTACTGCCACTGTCCTTTCATCTTACCAGCATGGTCAACTTCTGCCTCTGCACCCTCCTCTCTGCCCTCAATTATTTGAGTTTTTCCCCTTAATATCTGAGTCCCCCAGTATTCTAATGAACAACTAGATTGCTAACATTCTACATTGATTAAAAGTGTGTGGCACACCTGACTACATCTTGTTGTAATCAACACTGTAATACCAAAGCATTCCTTTTAGAAATTATAAAAGTGAGAGGGTCTCATTCCATATAAATTATGGTTAGTGCTCTAAAAAAGTAAAATTAGGGCATATTTTTGAGTTCTCAAATATTGACAAAGTACTCTTAAAATATTTTCTATCTTGATATTTCTTTATTGAGTTGATCACTTGATTATATGTTACACTTAGGTTATAGAATGTGGCGTTGAGGCCGGAGCTTCAGACTTTGCAGCTGGTGAACAAGGTCCGAGTTTCGATATCAGCTCAACATCCTCTGATTCTGGGCAAATCCCTAAGGGTCTTACTTAGAAGCAGGTGGAAGGGAATACTCTGTTACAAACTAGACAGATATCCCATCTGCTGTATTACAATCCCATTCTATCCTACAGGGATCGTAATATGGCCGATGGGATTTCTTTCATGTTTGTGACAGAGTATTCTCTCTGCGTACTTCTAAATCAGGCCCTTAATCTTCCCATACCTAAAACCCAAAAGCAATGTGTCCTTGGGCAATGGAACTTATGCTCATGTAAAGCACTCCAATACCTTCGAGTCAAGTCTGCTCTATTTACAACTGGAAAAAACTAATAAATTAAGGCCCTCATTACAACCCTGGTGGTCGGTGTTAAAGCGACGATAAAACCACCAACAGGCCGGTGGAAAAAAAAATTGAATCACGACCATGGCGGAAACCGCCAACATAGACAGCCACTTTAACACTCCTACCGCCACAGCGGTACAAACACCACGGCGGTAACCACCAACAGACAGGTGGAAGACAATGTATCGCCCACAGTATTACAACAGGCCAATCCGTCACCTTTTCCGGGGCAGATTCACCGCGAACAAAAACACGGCGGAAACAGGACATGGAAGGGAAAACGCTCACCTCTACACACCCCATGAGGAACCAGGACGCCATGGAGCCGAAATTCCAAATACTCCCTGCCTTTGTCTTCCTGCTCCTCTACCAGGACCACGAACACCGGTTGCGAAGACCACGGTGAGTACTACACCTACGACACAGGGGAGGGGGAAAGAGAGTGACACAGTTACACCCCCAACCCCCCGGAAGAATACAAAGACAAAAGGAAATTATTGTAACAATTGTATTCAATTAAAATCCAGTACTCCAAAATATATATATACACTATTAACAAATATATACACCAAGAATACAAGTCCAGGTACTGCACCATTTATAGTCTGTGGATCACTGGTCCCAAAATGCATGGGCGAAGCCCACACAGGATACCCGATCAAAACAGAGAGAACACTGCAGGGGCATCAGATAGAAATGCAACAGGCACCTCAGGGGGAAGGGAAGGGTGGCACCTCAGCCGTATGAGTGCACGACGCCAGATCCATGAGGGGGCTCCATGCCCACTTCTGTATCCTGGGGAGTGCAAAGCCCCAGTCTCTCAAGTCTCTCCAGTGGGTGGTTTGCCCACTGCTTTATCCTGGGGAGTGCAAAACCACAGTCTCTCAAGTCTCTCCAGTGGGTGCGTTGTCGACTGCTTTATCCTGTGGACTGCAAAGCCATAGTCTCTCAAGTGGATAACAGTCTCCACTGGTTCTGGAGGGGGCTTTGTGCCCAGAGTGCTTCATCCTGCCAAGGACTGAGGTAGTGGATGTGATACTCCACTGGTTCTGGAGGGGGTTTTGTGCCCAGAGTGCTTCATCCTGCCAAGGTCTGAGGTAGTGGATGTGAATCTCCACTGGTTCTGGAGGGGGCCTTGTGCCCAGAGTGCTTCATCCTGCTTATGGCGGCCTCAGTAGCGGCGGTGCTTGTGGCGCTCATTAGCCTGCGGTGCTGGTGGGTGGCTCAGTGAGCGTGCTGGTGGCGGCGGTGTCCTTGGCAGTGGTGCTGCTGGCGGCGGTGTCCTTGGCTGCGGGGCTGCTGGCTGCGGTGTCCTGGGAAGTGGGGCTGCTAGCGGGGGTGTCCTGGGAAGCTGGGCTGCTGGCGGGGTTGTCCTTGGCAGCAGTTCTGGTGGCGGTCTTATCCGCTGTGCAGGTTAGCAGCGACTTCCCTTTCTTTCTGTGCCCCTTCCCCACCTTGGATGGTGGCGCTGCTGTCTTCCCACTCCCAACTTTAGTCCTGGGAGAGCCCTTGGTGGCAGGTGTTTTGCCCTTCTCCCTCCGGCCAGTGGCCAACTTCTTATGCTTCTGAGGTAGGGGACTGTCTGTGGTCTGGATCCTTGGCACACAGGCTGCCCTGCTGCTTGGCGCACTCCAAAAGCCGGTTACTGCTGGCACCACTGTTCCAGCTGATGTGGTGGCTGAGGTGCTGGGTTGGGACCTGGAAAGGCGTGCCCTAGGGGACTGAAGGGGTGGGGGAGGTGAGGGAAAGAGGTCAAGGTTGGACAGGAAAAGTTTTTAGACACACTGGGACGGGTAGATGGAGGGGTTTGGGAGTGGAGGAAGAGGTAGTGGTTGTAGGAGGTGTACGTTTGCTGACTTTGGGTGAAGGTGCATGGGCTGGAGGCTATCGTGAGGTGGATGGCTGTTGGGTGGGTGTGTGACTGCCTTTGTGTACCTTAGGAGGTGGGCTCACAGACACACTGGGAGAGGACACAGGGGATGTGTGAATGGTAGTGGGGTGGTGAGTGCACGTGAGCGGTGTGTGGTGATGGGTGTGCTGAAGATGGATGTAGTGGATGAAGATGTGGTGCATGCAGGTGTGAGTGGAGACGTGACAGGGAGGGAGGAGGGAGACTAGGAGGAGGGGGACACAGTGGAGGCAGTGGATTTTGGTATATCTGCATGGGTATGATGCTTGTGTGAGTGCCTGTGGGATGTGTGGTGCTTATGTTTGCCTGAGCTTTCCTTGTGTGTTGAGGTATGTGGATGCTGGTGTGATGGTGTGCTTGGGATAGGCTGAGGTACAGGGGTTTGGGTCTGGGTGGAGGAAGTTGGGTGGGGGAGGCTGGACACAGGACAATGGCTGCCATCAGTGCTGAGGCCAGAGTCTGAAAAGCTCGCTGTTGGGCTGCCTGACCAGAATGAATGCCCTCCAGGTATGAATTTGTCTGTTGCAACTGCCTCTCTGCACCCTGGATGGCATTCAGAATGGTAGACTGCCCAACAGTGAGGGATCTGAGGAGGTCAATGGCCTCCTCACTGAGGGCAGCAGGGGCTGAGGTGCCTGGGGCGAAGGAGATGCCCACCCTCCTGGGTGAGTGGCCACGGGGCACACAGTGAGGGGCTGCTGGGAAGGCGGTGCTGGGTGGGTGGGTGGCGGCTGTACCTGTCGATGCGGGGGGCACAAAGGGGCCCAACACCGCAAGGGAGCTCCCATCAGAAGAGGAGTCCGTGTCGCTGGTCTCAGCTCCTGACCCCGCCGTCGAGCTCCCCTCGCCCTCCGTCCCACTGGTGCCTTCAAACTCTGTTGTCTCGCCCTCCAGGGCCATGTGAGATGAAGCTCCCTCCTGCTCCGGTGCCACTGCTCCTGCACCTGATGATGCTATTGCAAACAAAAACAGGGAGACCAAAAAAAGGGGGGGAAAGACAGAAGAAAGACATGTTGAGTGCATGCAATACCGCTACCGTTGGCGGACACTAGAGACACAGAAGCCCTCTGCACTACGCCGTGCACTTAGAGTTCCCTAATTAATCCCAGGGACATGGGGTACAAGGCCCATGCCCAATTGCTGCACACATGGAAGTCACAGGAGCCTGACTAGGTGTAGTTGGCTCTGAACACTGATGGGGTGGGGTGCCACATGGCCTGCCTTACGAAGGGACCTTACCTACTAAACTCGCCCTGGCCTAGGGGAACCCACAGCCCACCTCCCCCACCCAGGCACCTCGTAATGCGCACTGATTCATTTGAATGAGGGTGTACTGTGATGCTCTCAAGCGCCCATCCAACTCCGGATACGCCACCACCAGGATCCGGAACATCAGAGGGGTCATGGTGCAATGGCACCCCTCCCACGTTGGGAGGCCATCCCCAGCTGGGCCTCTGCAGTCTTCTTGCTCCAGCGGCGAATGTCCTCCCATCTTTTCCGGCAGTGGGTGCTCTGTCTGTAGTGGACCCCCAGGTCCCGGACTTCCTTGGCGATGGCACGCCAAATATCCTTCTTCTGGTGGGCGTTGAACTACAGGAATAGTACTGGGGAAAACGTACAACATTAACCGTCCAGACCGTCACAGGCATTGGCCCACGTTCCCACCCTTGCCATGACGCACATCCACTCACCGTCGTTTCATGCACGCCTCATTCTCCCACCCCTATCTTCCATCCACACCACTCCACACAGGCATTGCCCATCAATCATGCTCACAGTGTACTTACCTGTTTGTCTGGAGGACCGTAGAGTAGCGTGTACTGGGGGAGGACCCCACCCACTAGTTTCTCCAACTCCTCCGTGGTGAAGGCAGGGGCCCTTCCCCAGACACATGAGCCATTATCTCTTCCAGACTGAGGTCACAGCAGCTCTTGCATTGTGGGTCCTCTCCTGTCGAAGATCAGGTATCAAGTGAGTGAACAGAGAGAAAATGGCGGTGACGTCCGCGGCGGTGCGTACCGTCACCGCCGGCGTACATCATCATTGGCTCCTGGGACCCATAGGGTCCAATGATAACCAATGCAGGATTGCGCTGCGGTCTTTGACCGCCTACAGCGACGGTGTACAACGCCAGCGCAGTTACCTCATATCCCCTTGTCCCACCTTACAGGTCAGGCAGCCGCCATTTCAGGGGGCCACATGGCATTAATTTTAAATGTGTCACACATACCTAAGCCTAGCATACACATTAAGACAGGGACATAGCGGATTGAAAAATGTGTGCAATAAAGTTGTGTTTTCATACCTCAGTGTTGGCTGACCCTCTGCTCGCTGTTCTCCTCCATAGAGCACGTCCGCTGGGGCAGGTGAGGAGATGGCGGCATCCTCCGGTGTACAGACCCCTGGTGGACCTGTCGACAATCGAAGAGCGACATATAATTGTCACCTACAGACTGGACCGTGCCACAATCCAGGAACTGTGTGCCCAGTTGGAGCCGGACCTGATGTCAGCTATCCGCCATCCCACAGGTATCCCCCCTCTAGTGCAGGTGTTGTCTGTACTCCATTTCCTGCCAAGTGGGTCTTTTTAGACGACAGTGGCCATAGCATCAGGGATGTCCCAGCCTATGTTCTCCAACGTGTTGTCCAGAGTGTTGTCTGCCCTGCTGAAACACATACACAGCTACATTGTTTTCCCTCAGGTAGAGGATTTGCCCACAGTGAAAGGTGACTTCTATGCCCTGGGACATATCCCCAACATCATTGGTGCCATTGATGGGACACATGTGGCCTTGGTACCCCCCGCAGGAGTGAACAGGTGTACAGAAACCGGAAGAGTTACCATTCAATGAATGTGCAGATGGTGTGTTTGGCCGCCCAGTACATCTCCCATGTGAATGCCAAGTTTCCTGGCTCAGTGCATGACGCTTACATTCTGAGGAATAGAAGCATCCCTTATGTGATGGAGAAACTCCACAGGCACCGTGTGTGGCTATTAGGTGAGTACATGGACCCTATACAGTGTGACTAGGTGTCTGGGGTTGTCCCTAAGAGTTAGTGTGTGTCTAACAGTTGTCCCTCGACATTTGCAGGTGACTCTGGGTACCCCAACCTGTCATGGCTACTGACCCCAGTGAGAAATCCCAGGACAAGGGCAGAGGAATGCTACAATGAGGCCCATATGTGAACTAGGAGGGTTATAGAGAGGACCTTCGGCCTCCTGAAGGCCAGGTTCAGGTGCCTCCATATGACAGGTGGTTCCCTATTCTACTCACCAAAGAAGGTGTGCCTGATCATCGTGGCCTGAGGTAAGCTTCACAACTTGGCTTTGTGACGACAGGTGCCTTTTCTGCAGGACGATGGTCCAGATGGAGGTCTTGTGGCAGCTGTGGGGGCCTGTGAACAGTGAAGACAAGGAAGCAGAAGAAGAGGATATTGACAACAGGAACACAGTGATTCATCAATACTTCCAGTGAGACACAGGTAAGAAGACATCACTGCCTGCTACATCTGATACACTTGTTCTACCTCTCATCTGTCTGTCACTTTCACCCAGTGTATGGACCCTGAGTTGTCACTTTCCCTTTCAATTTCACAGATGTGGGTCCCACTGTGTGACATCTGCTTTGTTTCCTCATGGACTACAGCTGTGTGACATAGGTATGTTGACAATACAATGGATATTGCATTTTTCCTCAGTTATTGCAAATACACATTTTCGAAAGCACAGACTGACTCCAGATAGTTTTGTGATTTAAGGGTGTTCATTTAAGTGCTAAATATTGGAGGGGATTGTAAAATGGTCCGGGGTTGGTGGAGAAATGTCCATGGCAGAGTCCAGTCTATTAGTCTCACAGGTGCATTGTCCAAAGGGGCATAGGAAGTGGAGTTGGGGCAGTTGATGGATGGACAGGGTGACAAAGTGGGACAAAAGGATGACAATCAGGGTGGTCTCATTTCTTGGCGGGGGTCTTGGCATTGTTCTCTGTCTTTGTCCTGGATCTCAGGGACCGTTTGCGGGGTGGTCTCCATCTGCAGGCGGTGGGGTGCTGGTGTTGTGGTCGTGTGGCAGTGCCTCCTGTCCACTAGCGCCGGCAGAGGTGGTGGGGAGTTCATCGTCCAGGCTAGTGTCAGGGGCCCCTTGTTGTGCCACAGTGTCCCTCCTGGTGTTCACAAGTTCCTTCAGCACCCCTACAATGGTGCCCAGGGTGGTATTGATGGTTTTGAGATCCTCCCTGGAGCCCAAATACTGTTCCTCCTACAGCCGCTGGGTCTCCTGAAACTTGGCCAGTACAGTTGCCATCGTCTCCTGGGAATGGTGGTAGGCTCCCATGATGTTGGAGAGGGCCTCGTGGAGAGTGAGTTCCCTGGGCCTGTCCTCCCCCTGTCGCACAGCAGCCCTCCCAGTTCCCCTGTGTTCCTGGGCTTCTGTCCCCTGAACCGTGTGCCTACTGCCACTGCCCCCAGGTCCCTGCTGTTGTTGGGGTGGTGGGTTAGCCTGGGTTCCCTGTATTGGTGGACACACTGCTTCTTCACGTGTCCTGGGGACAGAGGTATGGGCCCACTGGGTGGGTGCTGTGCTGGTGTTTCCAGAGGGGGGAGGCTCTGTTGTGGCTTGTGCCAGTGTGAGGGGAACCGACTGTCCCGAGGTCCCAGATGGGACGGGCTGGTCATCTAGATCCAGTTGGACAGAGCTGCTGTCATCACTGTGGGCCTCTTCTGTGGGGGGAGTGGACATGTCTGGAACCTCCTGTCCGGTGACATTGGGTAGGGGTCCTGCAGAGGTGTAAAAGCATGATTATTGCATCTGTGTGTTCAATGGGTGGGTGACCCTGTACCCCAGTGCTTGCATTCTTGTGTAGGACCTTGTGTGATCATTGTTTAGGGGTATGTGTGGGTATGTGCAGTGGCCATGCATTGGTGATGGGTGTCCATGCTTTGTTGCTGCATGCAGGGCTTGGTGTTGGGATATGTGGTTTGTGATAGTGGGACATATGTGAGGAGTTGGAGTGATGGGGGTGAGGGCGAGGGTGGGGGTATGTGATAGCATGCAGGTAGGGTGGGGGATGAAGTAGTTAAAGATTTGACTTACCAGAGTCCATTCCTCCAGCTACTCCTGCGAGGCCCTCAGGATGCAGTATGACCAAGACCTGCTCCTCCCATGTTGTTAGTTCTGGGGGAGGAGGTGGGGGTCCCCCACCAGTCCTCTGAACTGCTATGTGGTGTCTTGACACCACGGAACGTACCTTCCCCCGTAGGTCGTTCCACCTCTTCCTGATGTCATCCCGTGTTCTTTGGTGTTGTCCCACTGCGTTGACCCTGCCACGATTCTGCACCATAGCTCCATCTTCCTAGCTATGGTGGTGTGCTGCACCTGTGATCCAAATAGCTGTAGCTCTACCCGGATGATTTCCTCCACCATGACCCTGAGCTCCTCCTCAGAAAACCTGGGGTGTCTTTGCGGTGCCATGGGGTGGTGTGGGTGATGTGTGAGGTGGTGTGTGTTGTGATGTGTGGGGTGATGTTTAGGGGTGTGTGTTGTTTTGTGCGTGGATGTGTATGTGTGATGGTGTTGTGTGCCTCTGTATGATGGTGTTGTCTTTGCTGAGCTGTCTCTCTGGCCTTCATCTAAATTTCTGGTTGCAAGGGTTTGTGGGTGATATGGGTATGTGTTTTATATTGTATTGGGTGTGTGAGAGTGGTGTGTGTATGTGTATCAGGTGTGTGTATTTCAATTTGTCCAATGTGGTTGTGTTTTGTAAATGTGTGTGTATTTTGAGCGCGGCGGTGTGTACCGCCAATGGAATACCGTGGTTGAACGACCACTGCGTGGATTTGTGGGTCGTGATAGTGTGGGTGTATTCCTGTTGGCGTGACGGTGGAGGTTTTGTTATCGCCAGTTTATCACTGACCTTTGGTGTGGCGGACTTGCGTGGATGTCTGGATTTTTGCGGATTCCGAGCTGTGGGTCGTAATAGCTGTGGCGGAATTCTGCGGCCGCAGCGGTGTGTTGGCGGTCTTCTGCACGCAGTAAGCGGCATGTACCGCCGATGTTGTAATGACCCCCTAAGTGTTTTGCACACTGTTGTCATTGGGCAATACTTGGGCTACATTTGGGTGATATTCATGCTACATTTAGGCTAATTTTTCCCTGGTGGCCATCTTGGGAGTCTTATTTGTTATGAAGCTCCCTAATGTCATTCTTTATTGCAGCATCTTCAGTAAAAAAAAATGTGATTTTTCCACTTCGGTTCCATTACAATGGTGGTCCGATGTGCCACAATTGTGGCATAAATTCAGAATATTAGCACTCAAGTTGCTCATTAGAACACTGCAGTAAACTGCTGATCACCAGGGAGTTAACTAGCAGTCTGCTGCTGGTGTTAAAAATGCATGTTTCATTCTACATATCACAATGTTTTTATGAACTAGAAGAGGAGGATATTTGAGAACTTACTTAACACATGTCCTCATTTTTTTTTCTAAACACTAACCATAATTTCTATGACAAAAAAAAAGCCTGTAATTTGCTCCTTTCTAAATTTAATGTTTTCAGTTTTATCAGTTTGATTCAATCACGATGACTTCAGGTGTGCCACACTTTTGTCATAAGTAAGACTGTTGGCACTCTAGTTTTTCTTTAGAACACCCTGGGAGGCTGCAGTAGAATGCAAAGGAATCAACAGACAGCCTGGTCCAGTTAGAAGTACATGTTTTACTGGGAATATCAGACTTTATTCTCACATGGCTGAGAAAGATAATGTAAATTTACAGAAAATATGCTATCATGTTAGCTTCTGGAGCACCTTTCATTACCACTATGGGGAAATCATGAGAAAAAACAGTTCTCTCTCAAACATGATTCATGAAATCCCAGCAGAAGGCTTTTTTACAATATCAAACGGCCTTAGCAACAAATGATTTACATTGTAATTAAAATCTATTACCACCCTTTATAAGTTCTCCTTTTGGGGACCCTCAAAACCTGTCATTCACTACAATGCATTTCAATGGGATGCAATCATGTAAATTGGCCCCAAGACGGCTGCCAGCACTTTCTGATTGAAGTGCTGGCAACCACTCACATCTTGCCGTGAGATCTGTGCTTAAGCTATGCCCAGATATACAAATTTATGTTTCCTTCAATATCTCAAAAACTACTGAACGGATTTACACCAAATCACAAAACATTTGCTTTCTATGGCCAAACGCTACCTTTCTGCAAAACTTACTGTCATTCTGTCAAGCGGTTCGGGTTGCAGTCATATCTAAAACCTCTATCGAAAATTACATGGGAAACACACTTTTTTTGCCCCCCCCCCTTTTCCTCAGCCCCCGCTTGACGGATCACCATGAAACTTTCCAAGCACAAGACCCTAGCGGACACTTTGTTTGGAAAATTTCAATAAGATTTGTCAAACGGCACCAAAGATATATCCATATCAAAAAATGCTTTTCATTTGGAAACTAGATCCTAACTATAACTACCTACATATATATATAGTCAAAGTCCGCAACATAAAGAGAATTCTTTAGTATTTTCATTTTTCCAGGGCTAATGTGTTTCAGGCATCTCCGTCCTTGTTCACAGGCCAAATGCATGGGTTCAGGAAGTTAATTGTAGGCACCTGATCACTCAGGTAAATATTATTTCTACCCCAGTGTGCCTCTGAATTGCGTTGCAAAGTGCATCTGGTAAAAGAAGTCTTGCACATTTTTATTTCATCCCCAGTGGGTTGCTGAAGCCAAACAAAATGTTAATACACGGTTAATCACCCTTCAGTGGCCAAATCAAAAATTAAATTTTCGGGTTTGCTGAAAGTGTTCCAAACTCTTGCTCCAAAGGTGACAAACCATATAGTCACACAGACCTGCTCCTTTATGCAGTGGTGCTGCCTTCACAGCTGGACATGCCATTCAATTTGTGCAAAAGAAGTGGTTTTTAGACAAAAGCGCACTTCATATATATATGCACACACACACACACACATATATATGCATACATACTATATATATATACAAAAAGATAGATAGATATCTGTGCACATTTATCTAAATAGGATGACATACCTTCGACTGAACATTATGATATTGCAACATCTTTCAGGTGGGTACTTAATATAATCTTAATATGATGCCCCTACCAATTAACCCCATTTGTTTTATTGAGTCCTCATACTACCTTATATGAGCATGTGAAAAGGTAGCATCTCCTCCAGTGGTCACTAGGTTAACAATCCAAGACCAGTAGCCTTGAAACAGCACCCAGAGCTATGACACTGACTTCAGCTATAGAGGCAAAATCACAGGACCGTACCACCTTCCAACAGTCCACCTATAGGCTTACATATAATCTGGGGTAAAACATCCTGAACAACTAGGTCTAAACCACTACTTGCCTGAACCACTACTGCTGAACAACTAAAAAGTCTCTACAACTAAGTACTGAACAACTACTGTCTAAACAACAATTGTGCCTGTATAACAATTGTCTGAACAACTAATTTTAAGGTAAGGTTTTCTTTTTGTTTTTTAGGGTTTATTAGTTGTTTAGAATATATATATATATATACATATATTAGTTGTTCAGGCAATTGTTATTCAGGCACAATTGTCGTTCAGACAGTAGTTGTTCAGTACTTAGTTGTAGAGACTTTTTAGTTGTTTAGCAGTAGTGGTTTAGTCTATAGTTGTTTAGGACCTAGTTGTTCTGTCACATATTCAATCTGGGTACAAGGGTGTCCCCAACCCACCGTTTTTGTTTCAATCTCATAAACATAAACCACTGAGCACCACTAGTCTGATGAAGTAGGAGGCTCTGAGTGGGACCATCTCCTACATAGCTCGCTCCTAGCCAAGAGGAGCAAGAAAAAACATAGTTTTGCAAAGTCAGGGGGAGTCTGGCCCCACTCTAGAGTGTCCAAATGAGGTTTCGGCTTACCTCCATCACCATTCCAAAAATACTTGCAAACATTTTACCCACCAGGTGCCAGAAGTGGGTCAGGGCCAGACAACTAACAAACATATGAAGATCATCAGCATCCAAACTTCATCATCTTCTGAATCTGGAACCTCTGTCATCCAGTTTTCTACCAATAAATTCTGTGAAGGGTGAACAAGTATTTTTTCTAGTGAGGGGCATATTCTACTGTAGAATAAAGTAAATGAAAGGATACTTGCCGAAGATTCTGTAGTTCCTCTTGAGGAATGATGTCTTCCCAAAAACTATAGGCTGTTTTATTGTTCTTCTTGGCTGCCTTTGTTAGATATAGATACAATTTAGCTACTTCCTTCTTCAAGGCCTTAGTCTCATACAATTCAATATCAGCAATTCCTAGAAGCTCATAGTTTGTCCAGTCTTTCACTTTGAATCAGTTGGCCATCTGGCCATCAATATTTGAATCTGCACATGCCCATTTTTACAAACCTTAACCAGCCATCCCATGGCAGTAGCTTGTCTCCTACTATTGGATATCCCTAAATTGTAATTTCTACATTACACAGAGCCCACTGAAAAGTCCTTCAGACAATCTGGAGTCCCCGCGGAGCACCAAATTGGTGACAGTTTGTTATAATACGGGATTACTAGTAACACTCTAACATCACACCATAGTCTGGCAGCCAAACACAAACACTGCAATCTTACTTTTAATGCATTCAGGGACACTAAACTTAAGGAGGAAGCCTTCATTCCTGCCATCTCCTAACATAGCCCTACAGAGAATCCCCATGCAGGACTCATCGGGGAAGAGAACAGCATTCTTCAATTGTTTTAGCTGGAATCCCCAACAATACAGCTGGATATCAGGAAGTACAAGACCTCATTCACCTAATTTTCTTCCCAACATTTTCCAGGATAACCAGATACCTTTTGAAGCCTAAATAAAAGATGACTTTCTCTCCTCTATCTTATTTAGAGCATTTCTCCCAAAGGTAAAAAGGAAATTATCAAATAAAAAGGCGAACTTAGGCTGGATTGTCATCTTCACAAGGTTAACCTGGCCATAAATCGTAAGGGGTAAACACTGCCACTTGACCATCAACTTGTCCACTTCTTTCCTCACTCCCTCCATATTCCTATCGACAAGGCTATTGAAGTCATGTGCTCTACCTATTCCCAGATATTTGAAAGATTCCTTGACGTTTCCACCTTCTCAAAACATGTACCACAGCATATTCTCAGTCTTAGCCTCATTAACGTGATATCCTGAAAAGTTTTCAAAAAAAGGCAACGCCTGTTTTATGTGTGGTAATGACTGGGTAATATCCAAGGTGTACAACATCAGATCATCTGCGTACAGCCATACCTTCCTATTTGGTCCCCTGTTCCTGAAAGCAACTATTTCTGTATTTAATCTTAAATTTTGCAACAATGGTTCCAAGTATAATTATAACATTGGAACATTGGCAGCTCCATTGAAAACAATGGAGTGCTCCGGGCTTTTACTGGCCGGTAAAAGCCTGCAGCGCCAACATTCCAATCTTCTTTGTTCACAGCTGTGAACAAAGCCTCATGGAGCCTGAAGGGATTTAAATCCCCTCTGGTTCCGTGAAGCCTTTGTTTTATTTAGGAGAACATTCTGCCCTCTAATGGCAGAATGTTCTAATAGCCTTAGAACCCGCCGTAGCGGGCTCTACCGGCTATTAAAGGCCCTCTCCCTTGTTGAAGGCCCTCGCCTTCAGCTCGGGTCTTTAACGCAGGAGCGGGCCTTTAATAGCCAGTAAAGCCCGCTACGGCGGGTTCTAAGGCTATATGAGGGCACCTCTGTCTGGAACCAATCATGATATTCAATGGAACAGATAGTCATTAACCAGAACTCTTGCAGTAGGAGAGAAGTATATTTTCCATATGATCTCACCCATGACACCTCCGATCTTCATGTGCGGAAGCACCAGCATAAGATATTCTCAATTAACTTTATCAAAGGCTTCAGCTCCGTTAAAAGTAGGAATGGCCAAGGGTAAAAATTGTTCAATGATGATATCAATGGTGCCAAGCAGTCTTTGTGTTAGTTCCTTCAATTGTCTTCCTGGCAGAAAACCCTTTTGATCTTGATGAATTGCACTGCCCTTTTCTTTACGCAGTCATTTCACTAGAATATTCACAAAGACGTTATAGCCACAGTTTGACAGGGATAAGAGCCAGTATGACTGGCATTCTCTTGGGTTCTTGCCTGGCTTCAAAATCAGAGAAATGGTTGCCTCATTCCCTGACAGAGGGATAGGAGAGCCTTCCAACAGAATCAAATTAAACAAATTTAGAGAGAATGGGGCTATCTTGTTTGGAATCCCATCCAGTCCAGCTGCCTTACCCTTTTTTAATCTCTTGATGACAGCTAATATCTCTGACCCACTGGCCACCTGATTAAAAAACTCAGGGGCTTCTAATAGAATGAATGCAATCCTCTTGTCTCCAGCCATTCCCTTACATGGTCTTCATCAAACATAGTGGATTCAATCCCTGAGTCATACTCTAAAAAAACATTTGTTCCTTCCTCATGCATTTCTGTGATGTAATTCCTATTCATATCTTTTTTTGGCTATCTATGCTGACAACCTTCCACAACACTGTCCATATTCAAAATTCCTCACTCTACTGGCTTCCCATCACTCCCTCTCCACTCTCTCAATTCTTGCCCTAAATTCTGCTTGGTGCGAGTATAACTCTTGTTCTATTCTTTCCTTATTATCTGCATCCAACCCAATGGATTTCAGCTTTCCTTCTATCTTAAATAGTTCTTCTTCTAATACCTACAACTTGCTTCTCTCTTTTCTGTTTTTGGAGGCCACTAAGCTTTGTACTATCCCCCTCAAATAAGCTTTGTTTGCATCCGATACAACCTCCAATGCTGCAGTTCTTTTATTAAACTTTACAAATTAGCCTGTTTTCTCCTGGACCTCCAATACCAAATCTGTATGAATTAAAAACATTCTGTCTAGAGTACATCTAACAGCTTTTTCTTTACCCAGAAAAGCAACATGCATAATAAGAGCGTCATGGTCTGAAAGATGAATGGGGAGATGTTCTGACTATCGTGATTTATTTATACTGCCCCTTTCTACTGAGAAGAAATCCAGTTTCAGGTAATGGTCATTCTTCTTACTCAAGAAGGTATCATCCCTATGTTTTCCCTCCCTTCTTCACCATACATCACAAAGATTCACATCCTCCATCATAGAGAGAAGCAGCGCATGTGTTCTTGGGGAGTAGATCTGAGGTCACACAGATGACCTATCTATTGCACTGTCACCCTAGAAATAATGGCCATAGGGAACTGTTCCTTTTATATCTTGATCTCAGCAATAGCCCAGTGCTCTTCTTTATCAGCCCTGTTCATCACCACCTCTATACCCACATTTGCCCTTATAACAGTTGCTACCCCTTTGCGCTCTATGACTGGTCTGTTACCACCAGATGGCCTACCCAGCTCTGCTTGAGGAACAGCTCCCTGCACTCCAATCTCAATAAGTGAGCTTCTTGCAAGAGCATAACCTTAGCACAACTATCATTTAAATAACTCAAAATCTGGTGTGCTTCTTTCTAATCCTGTGGCCGTTCCTTTATTAAATTTAAAAAACATTCCAGCACAACATCTGTAGCACTGGCTCCTGGGGTTCTCTCTTTCCTTTACCTACCCCCATCCCACATGACTGGACTGAAAAAAAATATCTTGAAACATCATGGGCCATATTTATACTTTTTGACGCAAAACTGCGCTAACACAGTTTTGCGTCAAAAAAATTTGCGCCGGCTAACGCCATTCTGAAGCACCATGCGGGCGCCGTATTTATTGAATGACGTTAGCCGCGTTAGCCGCCGGCGCTGTCTGGTGTGCGTTAAAAAAAATGACGTACACCAGGCAGCGCCGGCGTAGGGGAAAATGGAGCTTGGGCGCCAAAAAATGGGGCAAGTCAGGCTGAGGCAAAATTTGAGCCGCAACCCGATTTGCGCCATTTTTTTTTTACTCCCAACCCCCATTGACATGACTCCTGTCTTAGCAAAGACAGGAGTCATGCCCCCTTGCCCAATGGCCATGCCCAGGGGACTTCTGTCCCCTGGGCATGTCATTGGGCATAGTGGCATGTAGGGGGGCACAAATCAGGCCCCCTTATGCCACAAAAAAAAAAAAAAAAATGACTTACCTGAACTTACCTTAATGTCCCTGGGATGGGTCCCTCCAGCCTTGGGTGTCCTCCTGGGGTGGGCAAGGGTGACAGGGGGGGTCCCTGGGGGCATGGGAGGGCACCTCTGGGCTGCTTCAGAGCCCACAGGTCCCTTAACGCCTGCCTTTTGCAGGCGCTAAAAAACGGCGCAAAAGTGGCCGTACGTCATTTTTTTTTACCCGCTCACTCCCGGGCTTAAATTCACGCCCGGGAGTGTAAATACGGCGCACATGCCGCGGAGTCACTTTTTTAGACGGGAATGCCTACCTTGCATATAATTAACGCAAAGTAGGTGTCCACGCTAAAAAAGGACGCAAACTCCATGGACTTTGGCGCTAGACGCGTCTAACGCCAAAGTATAAATGTGGAGTTACTTTTGCGTCGGAATTTCGTCAAAAAAACCGACGCAATTCCGGCGCAAACGGAGTATAAATATGCCCCCATATTCTTTGTGTCCTTAAAAAGAGGACTCAGAGTTTTTTTTATTTTTTCCCCTCATACTCTCGACCCAAAGCCACACCCCCAACCCCAACCCATCAGTGGGAACCCTCCCTTCTGAAACCTTAATCATAAGAAGTACCTATTTTGAGCTCCTCTTCCACAAACAGTTGTCTTATCACATTCTATACATTGTTTTTTACTTGCCTGAATTTAAATTTTGCAGAAATTTATCTGCATGTTTGGGATTAGTAAAGTTATACATTTTATTATTACGCATAGCCCTCAACAGTGCTGGGAACTTGAGCTGAGCCCTAGGACCAACTTTCTTAAGACCCTCCATCCTCTTACCCAGTTCCCATTTCCTTTCTAGAATAGAAAAGGAAAGATCTTACCTGATGGAGAATGGGGCGCCCTGTACCCTTAGGTTTTTCTCCCTTATAGCCAAGATCTTGCATGGTTTCTTCATCCCTATACTCAGCCTAGAGGGGTCTCTTTATACTCTCTGTATTTCTGAGCCTAGATGTACTGCTTCAGTAGCCTGCAGGAGTGCCTCACCAAGCAACTTCATCACAAAGTAATTCAAAATCATTCCTTTCTCCCCTTCGGGGGACATTTAAGATTCTGATGTTATTCCTCCTAGCATTATTCTCCAACCTTTCCAATTTCTCTTCTGTGTCTTTCCCCCTTGGTTTCAAGTCTTGGATCTCCTTTGCATCCACTCCATTCTCCAAGCTAAGATCCTCGAGTGTCTTCTCTAATGTTTCTGTATGCCTTCCTAACCTACCAATCTTTTCTTCCAGCTTAGTACAAGCTGCTTGAACGTCCCTATGATTGGCTTCTGAAACTGTGACATGGTCCTTGATCTCTGCCAATAGCATAGCTACATCTCCTGCACTGTTTGCTGACCTTTCCGATCTCTCCCCTTTTGCTGACTCTTGAGGGTTCCCTACCTGATTTTCCAGACCCTGGTGGACCCCCTCCTCCTCACTCCTCACTGGACCAGTGCTGCCTCAGAGATTACGTAAATGTTTCACCTTCAGGGCCCCTTTGCTGTACTGCCCCACTTTCTATAAGGGGACTAAAGCGGTTTATTAAGGGAATTGTAGTCATTACCATTGCAACCACTTCTCCTTGATTGATTTTCCTGAGTCCCTCTATCTTTTCTCTGCAGTCACAGCTTTTTCTTGTGTCTGTCTCTGACCTCTCGGAGGGTCCTCTCTTTGAGTGACAGGCATTAGTGTTGTTAATATTGTCCCCAGGCTGAACCCTAAGGGTCAACCTCAGGGAAGGTGTTATCTTCCATTAATACCTTGCTTTGCCAACATCAGGGCCTCCCTACTCTTGGCTGCTCCACTCGTGAATCCCAACTAAGTGAGCCTTACTGACTACCTTGGACATGCCTGCCTGCCAAAGACTTACTTCCCTGCTCGTGAATTTTAGGTTGTGCTCTTAAGTAGGGATTACTCGCTGCATAAATGGCTGACCTTACGGCGTACCTCTTCCCCAAATGGTCGCCTCTCTCTTTTAAAACCTCAGCACTCCAAGTAATTGTTGACCAGTCATCTTCCCCATGCAGGACCTCCAAGGATCCTGTACCTCTCTTTGCCCCCTGCAAACCCTGATTAGACTCCCCAATTTACATGGACAGTCCCAAATTCTGCAAATAATTATCACCTTCATTTATGCTCTTCCCGTCCTCCAAGACCCATGTATTTGAGAGGTAACTTTCCAGGCACTGACCTTCTAAATGAGCAAGCACACTTCTTCCTCCTTGTGCCTGCAAGGACAGGAACAACTTCACTGCAACCTTCCTGTCTTACTGCTCTGGTGGTACAGCCCTTGTGCTGCCTCTGCTAATCTGGCCCAACAGAGATGTGCCTTGGCTGCTCAGGCCCAGAGCACCTGTGAGACAGCCACCATTGAAGGAGACAGGATTGCTCCTTGAGGTTCAGTTTGCCCAGACATCTTTTTGGGGGCCCTGCTGCTTCCCCAGGTCATCACTGCCACCATTTACCAGCTGAAGGTACTTCAGTTTCACCGGCATTTAGGTAGAAGCCATCAGACTGCATGATGTCAGGAGCTTGCAAGCAGTCACTCACGACTAACCACCATATTCTCCATCCAAATACCCTCATCTCAGCTGTAATGGGGAAACATCTCAGGGGTGTTATTTCCTGGTCTGCCAGCCTCAAGTTACCTGAAATGCTCCCAGGACAGAATGGATAGTATTTGGTTACACAACAAAAGTGTGCTACCTCAATTTCCTATCTCCCTTAAGTTTACATGTACTTTCTCTCAGGGGAGTCAAAAGAGGGAGCATCCTAGGGCAAGGGAGAAGGTAACGCAATGCCAGAAGAGGTGCTTCCCTATTTACTCTATCCTTTCGGTCTCCCTCTGGAGAACAGATTGCTGGCATAATCCATTACTGTGGCATATAAATGGTGTTTTCCACAAGATTCCCAAGTCAGAGAAGAGCTGGGCTAAGACTGAACAAAACGAGAACCACTAAATCGGTTTTATGCTCCCATCATATTTAAAACAATGGAAGCAGAGTAAGGTCCTCATTGTGAGTTTGGCGGTCAGATGAGCTGACTGCCAAACTCACAGGGATGAGACCGGAGTCAACCCGGCAGCCTTACCCCCAGTTGTATTATGATATTTCCTCTGGGTTGACCAGCGGGAACATCATATTATGATGTTTCCACTGGTCAGCCCAATGGGAACAGTGCTATGGTACTGATCTTAGCTCTCTTAAGGGAGCCACAGGCAATACCATAGCACAGCAGCACCCTCAGAATGCAAAGCAGATAGTGTGCATTCTGAGGGTCCTGGGCGGGGGGGGCCCTGAACTACCCAGGGCTTCCTTTCCAGCAGCTTTTTCATGGCAGTTAAACCACCATGTAAAGGCTGGCAGAAAGGGGACTCTTGATCAGCGTGGTGCTGCTAAACTCAGCGCTGCCATGGCTGACACGAGTCTTACCCCGTTAGCCTGTCAGGAACCATGTTCCTGGCAGGGATGTCGGTCCATTGGTGGTCCAACTGCTAGTGTCTTAATGGGGCGTTCAGACCACCTGGAATGCAGTGGTCCGACTGCCACGGCGAGGCTGGCAGTCACAGGACTTCCAGCCTCATAATGAGGCCCTAAGTCTCTTTTCACCACATTGACTCTTTTCCCAAGAAATGTCATTCACTGCTATTAATGAAAGTGGAAGCTGTCTCTCCAGAAAGGCAGGAGGATGCACCCTTAACTAAACTAGAAAGAACAAGGGTGTCTCAGATCTAGTAAAGTATTCATCTTGCATGGGGTGGTGAGGACAGAAGGGTGACATAAAGCAGGCAGATCTGCTCTTGCTCTGTCAAGATAGAAACTTTTAAAGAGCTTTGTCTCTCACCCTGACATATGCTGGATGCCAGTCTGGCTAGGGTCTGAACCACAACCCGACTGGGGCTTGTGCTCAACTGGTGTTCCCCAGCCTTTGGTAACCTTCTGGAGCTTAAGGGGTACTTTGGGCATGAAATCCTGTTAGCAATTTTGGCTTCCTTTAGCTTAGCAGGAGTAGGTGGAATCTTGGCCTTTGCCCATTTTATAGTTTATACTCAGTTTGCTAGCATTGATTGTTCTTTCACTTCCTTCCTCGTTTATGGGATATATTTGTTCAGCAGCATGCAATATCCTTTAAATTGAGACAGAAGTGCATGGCTACTGCTGATGTCACTAATTCCAGTTCTTTCCCTTTTGGCATCCTTTTACTCATTTGATACTATGCCTTCCTGGTGTGTGTTGCCATATCTATTACTAGTCCTTCTCTGATAACCCCCAGTTTTTTAGATACATCCTCAGTACAACCTGCTACCCTTATTGACAGACTGGAGCTGTGTATCTGCCTTACCCACCACACCATCAGATGCTGTATCCCATAATACAATAACCACACTTCAGTGGTTTTAGATCTCTTAGCCTTAGGGTGGTGTTCCCAAATGTTTTGCCTTCACTTCGCCTATGTTTGCCGAATTCATTTTTGTTGGCCTTGCAACTGCTAACCAGTGCTAAAGTGCTTTTGATGTCTCCTCTAAACATGGTAGAATTGGCACATTTAATTTATCTGAAAGTCCCTCGCAAAGTGGAATCCCATGCCCATGGCCTATTAAATTAAGTGTTACTAGTGGGCCTGAAACATTGATTGTGCCACCCACTTAAGTAGCTCTGTAAAACATGTCTCAGCCCTATCATTGCAGCTTATGTGTGCAGTGTTAAACTGCCATTTTGACCTGGCAAATTAAACATGTTTCCAAACCTAACCTTCTTTTTTAATACACATGTTACCCCTAGGGTATGCCCCACACAGCCCATAGGGGAGGGTGTGTTGCATGTAAAGAGTAGGATATGTACTTTAAAATTTTACATGTCCTGGTATTGAAAAACACCTACTGCAAGGCCTGCCCATTCCATTGCACAACGTTGGGTTGCTTTATTACATTTAACAGGTGCTAACTTTTGTTAGAAATGGGATCTGTAGTTGACAGTGATTTGCACCCTGTCCAAGTAGGTATCCTCACTCTAGTCAGGGTAAGGGAATGACACACCTAAGATAACCCTTGCTCACCCCCTTGGTAGCTTTGCACATGCAGTCAGACTTATCTCAGAGGCAATATGTAAAGTATTTATACATACACAGACAGTAACACAAGGAAAACACCACAAAAGGATTCCACACCAGTTTACATGAATAGCCAATATTTATCTAATAAGACCAAAACTACAAAAATCCAACATACACAAGAAAATATATTACTTTTTAAAGTTAAAAGAGTGTTAATCCATAAAACTCAACTGTTACATTGTTTTAGCACAAAGTACCTGGAAAGAGTCAAAAACAAATCTGCAAGGGAGGTGATGCATCAGAAAAGCAAGTGATAACTGGATTCCTTACCCGCAAGTGAGGCTGTGTGTTGATTCTTTCCCTGCTGGTTTGGCGATGTGATGATTCTTTTCCCACAGGAGAACTATGTGTCGATTCCCAGACACACAGCCCCAGGTCCATGCGGTGGAGTTAAAGATTTGACACCCAGGGGCGATGCATGGAAAATCCAGATGCACGGCAATAATGGATTTGCGCTGAAGTAGGCGATCTGTCGACTTCGCAGCTGAGAGACAGGTGCTGAGTTGATTTTTCAGCCACGGTGCAGGCGCTGCATGGATTTCTCTGCCACAATGGATCCAGTGCTTGGTTTTCACTCAAGGTATCAGCTTCCACTTCCAAGGGCCCAGAGACTGGATTTGGCACCACTTGGCAAGTCAAGACTCTCAGCAGAAGAGCACAGGCACCTGCAGATGAATTATTTGATGTCTCTGAGACTTTGCAACAGGAGGCAAGCTCAGTTCAAGACCTTGGAAAACCTTGGAAAGCGGGATGTAGAGAGCACGAAAGCAAAGTCCAGTCTTTTCACTCCCAGGGCAGAAGCAGCAGTAGCAGCAAAACAGCACAGCAAAGTAACAGGTAGAGTGGCAGGTCTTCCTCCAGCATCCAGCTCCTCTTCCTGGTAGAATGCCCTCCATCCAGGAGTATTCTAAAGTCCTGGGGTCAGCAGGCCAATACTTAAACTCATTTCTGCCTTTGAAAGAGGCAACCTTCAAAGGGAAGTCTCTGTAGTGCACAAGACCCAGCCTCTCCCTGTCCTGGCCCCAGACACACTCTTGGGGGTTGAATAATACTTTGTGTAAGGACAGATACAGCCCTATTCAGGTGCAAGTGTCAGATCCTCCCTCTACTCTAGCCCAGGAAAACCCATCAGGGGTTATTTACATGTAGTAGAAGGGAAGGATTGGGCCTGGCAAGTGGGTACACCTGTCAGGACTAACTGCTAATGCAAAACTGCACACACAGACTTATTTGGGTATATTCATTACATCCTGAATATCAAGCTTGCAGTAACCAATGCTTCTTAAATGTCTCAATAATTATACCAATGCTAGTTGATTATGCACATTGCATTCTACCTGCTCCAAATGTAATTGTCAAAACATGTGCTCTTCACAATGTGATCTGTATTGAATATGTGCCACAATCAGGATGATAATTGTTCATTTCCTTAACAAGCAATCAATTGCCAAAAGGCACATGTGAACATTTTATTACTTAAGGGTGCTTGTGAGCCTGAGGCTTGCTTAGCTTCATACCTATTGCTCTGCTAGTCTGTTTCCAGTCAAGTCAAGTTCCTTGTCCTCCAGCCTACCTCCAGTCGAGTTCCAGTGCAAGTCAAGTTCCTTGTTCTCCAGCCTGCCTTCAGTCAAGTTCCAGTGCTCGTCATTCTCTAACCAGCGTCACGTCAAGTTCCACCATTTCTCGTCCTCTGGACAGCCTCTAGTCGATTTCCAGCAATCCTTGCCATCCAGTCAGCTTCCTGCAGAGTC
Organism: Pleurodeles waltl; assembly: GCF_031143425.1. NCBI lineage: Eukaryota > Metazoa > Chordata > Amphibia > Caudata > Salamandridae > Pleurodeles > Pleurodeles waltl. The sequence continues at coordinate 634,187,846 of NC_090449.1, forward strand.
CCGACTCTCCTCTTACATCTTCTGCTGACGATACAGTATTTCCTGTAAAAGAGAGAAAATAAGAAAATTGAAAAACCCAGTTAGGGTGCTTCTGAAATTTTCAAGCAAGTAACTTCATTTCAAGGTAAAGAAAGATTAATCGCTTGAATGAAACAAACAGAGCTCTGTCTTTTAAATAATGTATGACAATAAGAACTAGCTTGATTTATTGTTGGGTAGGAATCCAAGATACTAGTAAACAGACATTAAGGAAAGGTGTATTTCCTGTAACAATTGCTCCCCTGAGAATTAGGATATTTGAAATAGAGCAAGCTCATCAAAACTATTATTGGCAAGTGATTACCCCAGAACACAATGAAGCCCTTTAGTAAAGTTGATTGGTTTTGAGTTTGGACATCGCTTCAGAGACTCTGACAGTATTGTAAAATGAGGAAGAGACAAAGTTCATGCAAGTTCAATGTATTAATGAAGGTTTCGAAGAACCACTAACAACGCGAGTTATGGTGAACAACAGGCACTTACAACACTTCAACAGGAGGAGGGTATCATAATCAGACAGGCCGATAAAGGTGTTAATGTTGTAGTTATCAATAGGTTGGATTATGATAACGAGATTTGCACACAACTAAGTGATGGGAAGCATTATGAGAGTATTTTGTTTAATCATTCTGGCATCTTAGGACCGACGAAAAGACTTTCTGAATATGTAGATTTATTTCTGCAACCTTTTGTTAACAGCCTTCCATCTTACATTAAGGATACAAAACACATCCTAAGCATCTTAAATTATGTGGAATGGGAGGGGAATATGCTGTTAGTCTCACTGTATACCAGCATTGGACACAAACTAGGCCTACAAGTGATACGGACTGAGGTACAATTGGAATCCATCATCTCCATATACAGAAGAACTAGAATTGTTTTTAAATTGGATCAAACTTCAAACTGATTGAACCATACAGAAGGACTGAGAAGCTATTTATTTGTTCATTTGTGATCGGACCCCTCTTCATGACATTGCGATTTGGACTTTGGGGTTAATTTTTGTTATGACTAAGATATTTATATGTACTAGAAACCTACAATGAATAATATGATTTAATTTTTACTTGAGTGTGTGCCTCTGATGTTGTTGTATTGTCTGATAATCATTGGAATTTCAGGTTTAGGGAGGAGGGTGTTTCCATTATGAGAGCACCGCTTAGTCTATATTTGTGCAATGGTACGTTTGCTAATTGGGCCCTTGAGCACCGTTTTCTCCAATGTCAAACACCCCCCTCATGTATGGTACTAAGACATCTGATATTAGCCGCCATGCTGCGTTTGGGAATAAACCCAGATTGATCAGAGTGAATTAGCTTGGGCATTAATGGGAGAAGTCGGGAGGCTAGAATTCCACTCAGGATCTTATACTCTACATTCAATATGGATAGCAGTCTGTATGCTTCTACGTCTGATGCCTCTTTCCAAGGTTTGAGCAACGGGATAATTACTGCTTCTCTACTAGTTGGTGGCAGGTGACCTAGTGCATATGTCTCGTTGAACACTGTCACTGGTCTCGGGGCCAACTCTGTTGAGTAGGTGATGTAAAATTTGATCGGTAGGCCATCCGATCCTGGAACTTTACCTCGGACCATTCTTTTAATGGTCCCTAGTACTGCAGGCACTGTTATGTCCTCCCTCAGAGTTACTGCCTGATACCGGCTCAAATGCGAGGTTGTGATGTCTTGTAGAAAGCTACGTTGCTGATTGGGGTCAGCTAAGGATCTACTACTATACAAGGTGCGGTAAAAGGCAGAGAAGTAAGCATTTATTTTGTCCTGTGTTTCCAACAGGGACCCAGTGTCCGAGTTTATTTGCACTATTGGAGAACCCCTCCTCGCTGGGTTCTCAAGCCAAGCCAACAGCCTCCTTGCCCGGTCCCCTTTGTTATGTTGTCATGCAATGTAAGCCTTATAGTCAAACAAGCATAGCCATTCCGTGTTCTCTGATACTCGCTCCCTGACCTCTTATAGTCGGGGTTCAAGGTCTGAGTGGCCCGGTCTATCTAATTCTAAAGAACGCAGTTGGACTTCCACATATTTGATGTCCTTTAGCATGGTGGAGCGAACCCCAACTCTTTCTGAAATACAATGCCTTCTAGTCACGACCTTGAACGATTCCCACTCTGTTTGCGAATTTGAGGCCATGCTCTCATTCTCGGCAAAATAACGCCTATTGTATCTTTTCCCTAAAGGGAGAATCCTCCAGCATCTCTGAGTTCAGCCACCAGCTCGGGATCGGCGCAAGCGGCTTTCCCCAGGACAGCCTAAGCAACACTGGATTATGGTAAGACAATGTGCGAGCAAGGTACCCGGCCCCTGTTAGCTTGATGGATGTCTGGGGAGCGAAGAAAGAAATCTAGGCGGACGTGCAGCTCGTGGATTTTTGAGAAAAAGGAGTAGTCCCTTTCTAGGAGGTGAAGTAGATGCCAGCAGTCCCAAAGCCCCCAGTGTTCTTGCCACCCTAGTAACGCCTTTGTTACCCTGTTACCCTCTTCGCAGGTAAGTCCAGTAAGGGAGGGTGAGAGCAATCCATCTCGGGATCAAGGATCGCCCCCCCCCCCAAATTACCCTGCTCATTAATACTTGCGGCAAGCGAGCTGTTTGGTGAATATTGAGGCTATAAATGTTAATCAGGGAGATGTCCTGCCCATCTAGTCTGCCCATCACAGTGACCTACCTCCCTTCAGGGTCCACCTCCGCACGCACCAGGGAAAAAGGTAGGCTCGCCCTGATCCAAATCAGAACTCCCCATGCATAAGCAGAGAACATACTGTAATATTGCTGTCCTCGCCATCTTTTCTGCATGTCCTTACCCTCTTTGGCAGTCATGCATGTTTCCTGCAGGAAGGCAATGTCCACTCCCCATCTCTGTAGGTATGTGAAGACCTTATATCGCTTAGCTAGTGTATGTACTCCCCTGACATTCCAGGAGATTATCGTATAGGTGTTTTTATACGCCATGGGGGATGAGTCATTTGAATTGGGAAGCAGACATTGGCCCTCATGTCAACCTCGGCGGTCTTTTTGCAAGACTGCTGAGGGACCGCTGTGCTGAAGACTGCCAGTGCAGGCGGTTTTCCGCGCAGCGAATCATGACTGCTGGCATCCCTCCGTCCTTTTTTGGATGGAGAGCCGCCAGCAGCCATACTGGCGGTCGGCGGGGAAGTGGAGGCTGCTCCACCTCCATCGCTTGTCATCAGAACATCGCCCACCGAATCCCATCCCAGGATTCGGAGTGGCGGTGTTCTGGTGACGGGGTGCTGGCGGTGGAGCAGCCCCCAAGGATCCCGTCCCCTCCAGGAGGATCACCGAACAAGGTAAGGTGATCGTCCGTTAGGGGGGTTGGGGGGTGTTGTGTGCGTGCATTGGGGTGTGCGTGTGAGTATGTAGAGGGGGTGTGTGAGTGCGTGCATGCATGCAGGGGTGTGATGTGTGTCTGTTTGTATGTGTGCGGGTCGGTCTGTTTGCATGTCTGCTTGTATGTGTGCGGGTATGTGTTGTAGTTTATGTGCGCGTGTAGGGGGGTGTATGTTGATGTTGGGGGTGGGGGTGGGGAGGAGTGTGTGGATGTTGATTTTGGGGGGTGGGGTTGGGGAGGGGGGTCCTCCCAGCTTTGGTGGGTGGTAGGGGAGTCAGGGTGTGGGGGGAGGACTCGGGTGGGGGGGTGGGGGAGACCCCTATCAGTGCCAGGGAAGGAATTCCCTGGCACTGATAGTGCCTACCGCCATCGATTTCGTGGCGGTTCCAAACCATCCGAAATCCATGGCAGTATGCAGGGTCCTGATACCGCCGGTGGTCTGGTGACGGCTGACGGGCTGGAGAACGAAGTCTCCAGCCCAGCGGTCGTCAACGCACTGGCGGTCGGAGTGGAGAACTGGCGGATGACCATGGCGGTAACCGCCATGGTCATAATTCCATTTTTTTTTCCTGTTGGCGGCTACGTATGAGGGCCCTTGTCCTCTACAGGCCGCAGGAGATAACCGTAGCTCCATCCCTCAGCCCAACATACGTAGCCGATTGATTCCCCACCAGCAGTAAATCCTAACTAACCCTAACAGAATCTAGGCAGGTAACAATCCAACTCCCACTCCCCAGGGGAGGAAGAAACAGTCACCCCATCCAAACAGCAGAAGAAACAACAGTTCAATCACAGTATACAACTTTACAGGTGGTATCCAGGCAGCAGGTGACCTGCAGGAAATCCAGCCCCCACCCGGCTTCAAACATTTCTTTCACAAATCTTCTTGTAGCCCCCTATCACAGGGATATATATGAGACAGTAGAAAATTAAATGCTCAGCCCCGCAAAGGAGCGCCCATTGATTGTACGGCTCCCCAGCCAGCCACATAGGACTGTACTTAAAAGACAATATATTTCAGACCAGATCGTCAGCTGAGTGGGGAGTCAACACCAGTAAGCCCTTGTTAGAGGGGAGCGAAATGCTCGAGTCAGTGTCTGAGTCAGAGCTTATGTTGGCATTGGGAGGTGGCTGTGTACAACCCCCAGGCTCCTTCCCACTTATGGAGGCCACTTCTTCAACCGCCCTCAGTTTTCCTTTTTGGACTTCTTCCACTGTGGGGCAGCCACACATTCATAGCCTTCCCCTCCTCTGGGATCACGCAAGGCACCTCCTCTGCCCAGTCTGCCGATCCCCTCCAGGGCCTAGTCCAGGCTGGCATTCTGCCCATGAGCAAGCCTCCTGGGGAGTGAGGAAGAACTGAACACCTACTGGGGTGATCACTCGGAGCCGGGCAGCCTTTTTTTCACCGTGCTGAAGGCTGCCCATTGTCTCTTCACTGCTTTTGAAAAGTCAGGGAATATTAATACTTTATGGTTTTCAATCACCAAGTTGTCGTTTTGGTGAGCTCGTTATAGTATAAGGTCACAATCTCAAAAGTGTAGCAGTTTCGCCACAACTGTGAGTGGCGGTGCCCCCGGAGGGGGAGCTCTGGCCTGCACCTGATATGCGCTTTCAAAGGCGAAGAATGGGGAGAGCCCTTCTGGAACTAGTTCTTGAACAATCCATTTCTCCAGATATCCCACAAGGTAATTTTTCTCAATCTTCTCGGGCAGGGCCACTAGTTGAATGTTATTGCGGCGGGCTCTATTTTCAGTATCTTCTGCTCTGGCTTCCAGTGTCTTCAACCGCTGCTCCACATCAATTACCCTATTATTGACCTCTGTTACTGCCGGAGTTGTCTCCAACAGTTCCCTTTCTGTTGAGATCACGCGTTCCGCCAGGCATCTATGATCATGTCCGAGAAGTCCCAGATCCGTGCTCAGAGCATCTATTTTCTGCTCTAGTGCTTCCCGAGATGCCGCGATTGCTTGCATCACAACTTGAAGCGTGGGAGTGGGGAGCATATTTTCCAAGTGCGGGTGGGCCCCCTGTGCCTCCACATCTGTCCTCTGGTAGCCCATCATCCAGTGCTCCGCCGGCACATCCCGCTTTTTATTAGCCTTACCCATGGTTTTGGAGCTCAGCAATGCCCGGCGAGTGCAAAATGGGGTACGCAACTATTTTTACCAAGCACCTCCTACTGAGGAGCACAAGTAGCCTGCAGCCACTGCGCAGTCAATACTCTTCGGTTGCTGGGTGCGTTTTCTCCAATATTGATATGAGCCGCACAGGTGTTTCAGTTCTTGCCTCGTTTATCAAGCTGTGTATCCGTGTGCGCTGGGTGGCGTCAGCCAGGCACCCCACCTGCGGCGCACAGCACTCCTGTGTGGGTAGGGAGGCTCCCCAAGTGATCTCCACGCCAGGCACCAAAGGCAGTAACCATGATCAATTAGCTTCAAGGCCCATCAGCTGTCCGGTCCCCCTTGACCATTTTATCTGCACTCTGCTCTCCTGGTGAGCCCCCAGGTCCAGCTTCTGTCAAGATCGCGCATCAGCATGTAGGGTCAATCATGGCTCCCCCCGTCTATCTGCAGGGCTTTGCGCTATGTCCGCTCCTTTGTAGGGCCCCCAGCTCTCTCCACCACTAGGCCACTCCTCCAGACCATGTAGTCCCTGCACGGGGGCAGGGAGCCCCCCGAAGACTGTGTGCAGCGAGCAAGAGGGGGCTGGGGGTAATGGCGCCTCAGTTTTGGTATAGCGGGCCGGCTCAGCAACAAGCAAGAGCCCTTGTCTCCTCCGTTGTGGGCCCCCCCCAAAGGCCACGCCCTCCCTCACCTTCTTCACAGGGGGTCAGGACTCTCAGCACAGCCCACTGGTACTGGCTCCGGGCCTCAGCGCTCAGGATGGGACCCTCCGGCGCACTCCGTCAGCTCCTTGCACCCGTGGCGGCTGCTATTTTAGAGTCCTTCACTGCGCCCCGCCTCCGCCGTTCCCTGCCTCATTGGGCCCGCAGCGGTCCACTTCTGCATTATTTTAACCTCCGGGGACCTCACTGCCTTTATGTGTTGGGCAGAGTCTCCGTGGAGGTCCACACTATGGTTCGGGCGAGGGCCGGTTCCCAGGAGCTCCAAGGTTCCGTGTCCTACATTGCCAGCCACCTGGCCATGCCCCCCGCATATACTTTGTGTAGAACATTAAGTATGGTGTCACTTCCTTCTCAAGCTGCTGGATCCAGGACACCACATCTGCAACACACTCAAGGAGTCAGGTTTAGTTGCTGACATCAATACTACACAGATCTGTGATTGGAGCTGGTGGTGTACACAATCAAGATGACATGTGAAACATCAATTGATGCAAAGATTATTTTACTCAACTCTTGTGTTGCATCACATGATATTCTAAGGCAAATACTTATCCTGTTGCAACCTCTGCCTTACAAGTGTTGAAGATGATATATCTGTACATGTCCAGCGATCTACGCAGTCAGGGTGCAGATTACTGTACAGAAAAGACAGCAAGGTGGAGCAGAGAACTCTACTTGTATGCTAGTGAAAGGGATTTTGTAGTAAGCTGGGAGTGCTATTGTAGTGTTACTAATATACTACAAAATGCCATTTGTAAATAGGCCCCTTAGTGTCTGGAGATGCTTTCTGTTTGGAGGAGTGACAATAATAGGGATAAAGCCCGAATCTGCTGCCCAGCGGGGTATAAAAACTGTTTTTGCTTGGCAGTTAAGTAGAGGCCTGATGCCAGGTAGTGCTGCTTCCCCATCTGATTCATTATCTATATATATTTCTCACGTGCAGTGTTTTCTGCACCTCAGATTGGGATAAATAGAGGGTTAACTCCTAAAATATACCATGGGGTAGGAAAGGCTCTGCCCTTGGGGACTGGGTGAAGCCCAATGCCCGTGTTACTGAAAATATGGAAAAAGGAGAAGGCCCATGTTTGCTAATGCATGAATTAGGAGGAAAACGTGCAGAATCGTACATGGTCAGAAAATAATACAGGCCTAGAGTATTCATGATGTCCAAATAGAGAGCCCAGGATAGAGAGGATGCAGGGGTGCAAGGACAGGGACAGCCAGAAGCATTTATTCATAATGTAGCTGGAAGTAGAAGGCCATAGAAAGCTTGAGCCATAACTTGATAACACACGCACAGGGAGGGCGCACATTCTGATCCACGTTCACAAGGGAAAGTGTACACCATGGTGGTTTTGGAAAGGGAACACAATAAGCCTTGATGCTTTAAGGCCAGCAGCTGTGCAAGGGAGGACAGACAAAAATGTGTCCAAGCGTGGAGTTAGCTGAGCATGGACACACTGATAGGCTTCAGAATGTGAGATCAAAAGGCACTGTGGTTATTAGCAAATGTGTCTATGACAGATGTGTAACCTTCTCTTTTCTGTATATGCCTAATAAGATGCTTTCCCAAGGAGAAATGTTGCTTTGTGCTAACCTAAGTAGAGATACCAAGCAAGCGCTTAAATCAAAATGCATAACAGGTGATAAAACGCATTCAAGGTATGGTGAGGATATAAAAGAAGCCGTCTGTGATGACAAAGTTGAGTGCGGTATCAGTCAGAGTTGTGCTGCCCTACCGGCCATTATTCACAAATGCTCATATTATTTGCCAAAAAGAGTTGTGTTGTTCTTTCATTTCAGGACCCCACAACATTTGGTGAGCCAGGCAGGAGCTATCTTCTCTTTCCCGGACTGTGGCTGAAGGAGGCACCCCGTGCACTGCTTGAATAGAACACTGCGCTCAAATCAGGTGAGCAGACACCTGCCTATTCAAACAGGCGGTCGGGGATTCCAGGTGTTGCTGTCCTAAAGGGTGAAGAGAGGTTGGGCTTTGTACCTTATTATTTTTTAATTGCATGATTCTTTTTGGCAACTATAATATAAGGAAATGCATGCATGATTTATGAGGGGTTTAAATGCAATGTTATGTTGTTATGATAAAAATGAACTGTGATTTCCAGGTCAGACCGGAATACTAGCTAGGGGGTTTAAATGCAATGTTGTGTTGGTATGCTACAAATGAATTGTGATTTCCGGGTCCATCCAGAACACTAGCTAGTGCGACAGGCAGCAGTGCATTACTCAGGGGGCAGCCCCTGGAAGAGACATTAATTTGGGAATGCCTACCATACCCCGGTTAGATCCGGAGGGTCAGAGTAGAAGTAGTGTGGTGGACCGTGTAACAAGTGTAAAGTCTGACATGGTAAGAGTCTGTCACTTTACCGGTGCCGGCAGACCTTGCTCTGAATGAGTCAGACACCCGGGTCACCAAATTCCCAGATTTAACACATCTGGAAGGTGTTTTTGAGGGAGAGCGACCAAGGCTGAGGTATCAGTGGGGAGTCTGACATTTAGATAAGGGGACAACCTGATCGTTGGTGTCAGTTTACTTTGTCCTGAGCACAGTCAGAACCTTGGTTGCAAACCTGAAAAGCGCAACAGTAACAAGTGGATGCATTTTATGACTAATGAGTGAGAAAGAGGATAAAAAGAGTACAGTGTTTTACAATCATACAGTTCAGGTTATAGAGCAATGGCAGGTGTCCCCAACAGTTGTCATGCAGTCAGATATAAGTGAGGAGGAGAGGGTGCGAGATCTCTGCCATATTTTTGACATCACAATAGACACCCCTCAAGTGTCCTGTAAGTGGGGAATAATTAGTGTAGATAAAAACACAGGGGGCAGAATAAACAATCCCAAAGTAAGTGAAGATTGATAACAAATCCCTATGAGTGAGGTTGATGGTTCTCTGTCTCAGGAAACAGATACCATTGAGTTAAAAGTAGTATTTAAATGGGCTCACGGGCAACCCCCATGCTCATGCAACACTCCGCGGTTTGATATAATAACACAATCACCCCTTGTATTAGAGGCTCTTCTTGATGCATTTCTCACAGATATTCGTAATTTCACAACCCTAAACAATGAATGGCTCAACACATCCCCGAGCACCACAAGTAGTTCTCTACATACATGACAACATTATAACATGCATTGTGTCAGGTATTAATCCACTCAGACCCCCCATAAATTAATCCGCTCCATGACAATATATGTAAAGTCAGGTAACACTGAGTAAGACTGTCCCTGCACATCACTGCTATATGTCAGTAACAATGGTAAAGGTAAATACACATTAAGGAGAGAGATGAGAGATGAAAATAGATACACAGCGCAGCGGTCAGACTGCAAGAGGCATGCATAGGAAACACCCGTCCTGTGGGTACCATGGACACCCGTCTGGACCATATGATAAAAATGTTCCCTTCAGATTAGAAAAGAATACTAAACTATTGTAAGCAGTGGCACAAAGGCACTGAAGATCACGCCCAACCATGACCAAAGGAAGGGACATTAGCTCAACGTATAAGAAAAAGAAAAGACAGAAAAGGGAAGCTATTCTTTCATTATGGCGGGTATTCTGTCATGAAAAGACAAAGGTAAAGTCAACCATGCCCGAAGAGGTAGTGGCACAAATACAAACAGAACACCCAGGAGAGTCTCTTGGGAGCCCCTACCTTATGGTCTTTACCCTATCCTGCCAGCAGCAGGGTACCAGGATCCAGTTCGGGTTGAGCCTAAGGAGGAGAGGTTAGAGAGGAAGGGGAGCTGAGGCGACCCCCAATCCCGTCCCATCAGCTCCTCAAGCTGACCCTAAACAGAATGGGAGAGACAGGCTAATTAGTGAGTTGCAACACACAGTGAGACAGGCATGCGATCTAGGAGCCTTGCCCCCCTCCAGGGACGATGGACTACAGAGCATGTCATTGTTAGGCTTGGAGACACGTCTGCAGACTCTGAGAGAGGCGGCAGAGGAATGGATAGAAGAGGAAGAGGAATGTGAGAGAGATGTAGAGACGCCAAAATATGAGGAGCCCCCAGATGGCTCACAGGTCATAACAGGGGCAGAAGATGATGAAGATTGGGACAATGGGTTTAATAGGAGTGCACATGAACAAGGGGTTAACAGACGGTTATATAATTTTCGCCTGCGCCCTACACAAGAGTGATTAATGACAGCAAGAAGTGCCACAGATACAAAAAGAAGGTCAATCCTGAAAACAAGGTCAGAATTGACACCAATAGAGATAATAGAGCAAAAGGAGGGCAGCTATTATTGTCATCTTTTCAAAGATGAATTGGCGAGGTGGTCCAAAATAGAAGGAAGGAAGCCTTGGCCCGACAAGGGTCCTTTCAACCCTTTGATTTAGCGACTGCATAAGATTGCATATGGCAGGGATGGGATGACCCAGATTGGAATTACCCCTACATGCAAGAATGCCTTGCAGTCTGGGAGCAGTATGCTATAGACAAACCAACTAAAGTGACACGCGGTATTAGACCAGATCCAAGGTTAAGCCTCAGGTCAGGAAGCCCTCGACCAATAACTCAGTTGCCCCTTATTTTTGAGGGAGGGCAGGTGCCAACATACGTGCCATGGCCTCAAATGGACAAAGAGAATTTAAAGAGAGCACTGCCCCCACTGTCTGCAGGTGTGGGAAAATGGATAGGATGCTTTTAAAAACACACTGCCGGGGTCAACCTTGCCTTAGGCGATGTCAAAAGCTTGCTCAGCTTTTATACGCCATGGGGGATGAGTCATTTGAATTGGGAAGCAGACATTGGCCCTCATGTCAACCTCGGCGGTCTTTTTGCAAGACTGCTGAGGGACCGCTGTGCTGAAGACTGCCAGTGCAGGCGGTTTTCCGCGCAGCGAATCATGACTGCTGGCATCCCTGTGTCCTTTTTTGGATGGAGAGCCGCCAGCAGCCATACTGGCGGTCGGCGGGGAAGTGGAGGCTGCTCCACCTCCATCGCTTGTCATCAGAACATCGCCCACCGAATCCCATCCCAGGATTCGGAGTGGCGGTGTTCTGGTGACGGGGTGCTGGCGGTGGAGCAGCCCCCATGGATCCCGTCCCCTCCAGGAGGATCACCGAACAAGGTAAGGTGATCGTCCGTTAGGGGGGTTGGGGGGTGTTGTGTGCGTGCATTGGGGTGTGCGTGTGAGTATGTAGAGGGGGTGTGTGAGTGCGTGCATGCATGCAGGGGTGTGATGTGTGTCTGTTTGTATGTGTGCGGGTCGGTCTGTTAGCATGTCTGCTTGTATGTGTGCGGGTATGTGTTGTAGTTTATGTGCGCGTGTAGGGGGGTGTATGTTGATGTTGGGGTTGGGGGTGGGGAGGAGTGTGTGGATGTTGATTTTGGGGGGTGGGGTTGGGGAGGGGGGTCCTCCCAGCTTTGGTGGGTGGTAGGGGAGTCAGGGTGTGGGGGGAGGACTCGGTGGGGGGGTGGGGGAGACCCCTATCAGTGCCAGGGAAGGAATTCCCTGGCACTGATAGTGCCTACCGCCATCGATTTCGTGGCGGTTCCAAACCATCCGAAATCCATGGCAGTATGCAGGGTCCTGATACCGCCGGTGGTCTGGTGACGGCTGACGGGCTGGAGAACGAAGTCTCCAGCCCAGCGGTCGTCAACGCACTGGCGGTCGGAGTGGAGAACTGGCGGATGACCATGGCGGTAACCGCCATGGTCATAATTCCATTTTTTTTTCCTGTTGGCGGCTACGTATGAGGGCCCTTGTCCTCTACAGGCCGCAGGAGATAACCGTAGCTCCATCCCTCAGCCCAACATACGTAGCCGATTGATTCCCCACCAGCAGTAAATCCTAACTAAGCCTAACAGAATCTAGGCAGGTAACAATCCAACTCCCACTCCCCAGGGCAGGAAGAAACAGTCACCCCATCCAAACAGCAGAAGAAACAACAGTTCAATCACAGTATACAACTTTACAGGTGGTATCCAGGCAGCAGGTGACCTGCAGGAAATCCAGCCCCCACCCGGCTTCAAACATTTCTTTCACAAATCTTCTTGTAGCCCCCTATCACAGGGATATATATGAGACAGTAGAAAATTAAATGCTCAGCCCCGCAAAGGAGCGCCCATTGATTGTACGGCTCCCCAGCCAGCCACATAGGACTGTACTTAAAAGACAATATATTTGAGACCAGATCGTCAGCTGAGTGGGGAGTCAACACCAGTAAGCCCTTGTTAGAGGGGAGCGAAATGCTCGAGTCAGTGTCTGAGTCAGAGCTTATGTTGGCATTGGGAGGTGGCTGTGTACAACCCCCAGGCTCCTTCCCACTTATGGAGGCCACTTCTTCAACCGCCCTCAGTTTTCCTTTTTGGACTTCTTCCACTGTGGGGCAGCCACACATTCATAGCCTTCCCCTCCTCTGGGATCACGCAAGGCACCTCCTCTGCCCAGTCTGCCGATCCCCTCCAGGGCCTAGTCCAGGCTGGCATTCTGCCCATGAGCAAGCCTCCTGGGGAGTGAGGAAGAACTGAACACCTACTGGGGTGATCACTCGGAGCCGGGCAGCCTTTTTTTCACCGTGCTGAAGGCTGCCCATTGTCTCTTCACTGCTTTTGAAAAGTCAGGGAATATTAACACTTTATGGTTTTCAATCACCAAGTTGTCGTTTTGGTGAGCTCGTTATAGTATAAGGTCACAATCTCAAAAGTGTAGCAGTTTCGCCACAACTGTGAGTGGCGGTGCCCCCGGAGGGGGAGCTCTGGCCTGCACCTGATATGCGCTTTCAAAGGCGATGAATGGGGAGAGCCCTTCTGGAACTAGTTCTTGAACAATCCATTTCTCCAGATATCCCACAAGGTAATTTTTCTCAATCTTCTCGGGCAGGGCCACTAGTTGAATGTTATTGCGGCGGGCTCTATTTTCAGTATCTTCTGCTCTGGCTTCCAGTGTCTTCAACCGCTGCTCCACATCAATTACCCTATTATTGACCTCTGTTACTGCCGGAGTTGTCTCCAACAGTTCCCTTTCTGTTGAGATCACGCGTTCCGCCAGGCATCTATGATCATGTCCGAGAAGTCCCAGATCCGTGCTCAGAGCATCTATTTTCTGCTCTAGTGCTTCCCGAGATGCCGCGATTGCTTGCATCACAACTTGAAGCGTGGGAGTGGGGAGCATATTTTCCAAGTGCGGGTGGGCCCCCTGTGCCTCCACATCTGTCCTCTGGTAGCCCATCATCCAGTGCTCCGCCGGCACATCCCGCTTTTTATTAGCCTTACCCATGGTTTTGGAGCTCAGCAATGCCCGGCGAGTGCAAAATGGGGTACGCAACTATTTTTACCAAGCACCTCCTACTGAGGAGCACAAGTAGCCTGCAGCCACTGCGCAGTCAATACTCTTCGGTTGCTGGGTGCGTTTTCTCCAATATTGATATGAGCCGCACAGGTGTTTCAGTTCTTGCCTCGTTTATCAAGCTGTGTATCCGTGTGCGCTGGGTGGCGTCAGCCAGGCACCCCACCTGCGGCGCACAGCACTCCTGTGTGGGTAGGGAGGCTCCCCAAGTGATCTCCACGCCAGGCACCAAAGGCAGTAACCATGATCAATTAGCTTAAAGGCCCATCAGCTGTCCGGTCCCCCTTGACCATTTTATCTGCACTCTGCTCTCCTGGTGAGCCCCCAGGTCCAGCTTCTGTCAAGATCGCGCATCAGCATGTAGAGTCAATCATGGCTCCCCCCGTCTATCCGCAGGGCTTTGCGCTATGTCCGCTCCTTTGTAGGGCCCCCAGCTCTCTCCACCACTAGGCCACTCCTCCAGACCATGTAGTCTTTGCACGGGGGCAGGGAGCCCCCCGAAGACTGTGTGCAGCGAGCAAGAGGGGGCTGGGGGTAATGGCGCCTCAGTTTTGGTATAGCGGGCCGGCTCAGCAACAAGCAAGAGCCCTTGTCTCCTCCGTTGTGGGCCCCCCCCAAAGGCCACGCCCTCCCTCACCTTCTTCACAGGGGGTCAGGACTCTCAGCACAGCCCACTGGTACTGGCTCCGGGCCTCAGCGCTCAGGATGGGACCCTCCGGCGCACTCCGTCAGCTCCTTGCACCCGCGGCGGCTGCTATTTTAGAGTCCTTCACTGCGCCCCGCCTCCGCCGTTCCCTGCCTCATTGGGCCCGCAGCGGTCCACTTCTGCATTATTTTAACCTCCGGGGACCTCACTGCCTTTATGTGTTGGGCAGAGTCTCCGTGGAGGTCCACACTATGGTTCGGGCGAGGGCCGGTTCCCAGGAGCTCCAAGGTTCCGTGTCCTACATTGCCAGCCACCTGGCCATGCCCCCCGCATATACTTTGTGTAGAACATTAAGTATGGTGTCACTTCCTTCTCAAGCTGCTGGATCCAGGACACCACATCTGCAACACACTCAAGGAGTCAGGTTTAGTTGCTGACATCAATACTACACAGATCTGTGATTGGAGCTGGTGGTGTACACAATCAAGATGACATGTGAAACATCAATTGATGCAAAGATTATTTTACTCAACTCTTGTGTTGCATCACATGATATTCTAAGGCAAATACTTATCCTGTTGCAACCTCTGCCTTACAAGTGTTGAAGATGATATATCTGTACATGTCCAGCGATCTACGCAGTCAGGGTGCAGATTACTGTACAGAAAAGACAGCAAGGTGGAGCAGAGAACTCTACTTGTATGCTAGTGAAAGGGATTTTGTAGTAAGCTGGGAGTGCTATTGTAGTGTTACTAATATACTACAAAATGCCATTTGTAAATAGGCCCCTTAGTGTCTGGAGATGCTTTCTGTTTGGAGGAGTGACAATAATAGGGATAAAGCCCCAATCTGCTGCCCAGCGGGGCATAAAAACTGTTTTTGCTTGGCAGTTAAGTAGAGGCCTGATGCCAGGTAGTGCTGCTTCCCCATCTGATTCATTATCTATATACATTTCTCACGCGCAGTGTTTTCTGCACCTCAGATTGGGATAAATAGAGGGTTAACTCCTAAAATATACCATGGGGTAGGAAAGGCTCTGCCCTTGGGGACTGGGTGAAGCCCAATTCCCGTGTTACTGAAAATATGGAAAAAGGAGAAGGCCCATGTTTGCTAATGCATGAATTAGGAGGAAAACGTGCAGAATCGTACATGGTCAGAAAATAATACAGGCCTAGAGTATTCATGATGTCCAAATAGAGAGCCCAGGATAGAGAGGATGCAGGGGTGCAAGGACAGGGACAGCCAGAAGCATTTATTCATAATGTAGCTGGAAGTAGAAGGCCATAGAAAGCTTGAGCCATAACTTGATAACACACGCACAGGGAGGGCGCACATTCTGATCCACGTTCACAAGGGAAAGTGTACACCATGGTGGTTTTGGAAAGGGAACACAATAAGCCTTGATGCTTTAAGGCCAGCAGCTGTGCAAGGGAGGACAGACAAAAATGTGTCCAAGCGTGGAGTTAGCTGAGCATGGACACACTGATAGGCTTCAGAATGTGAGATCAAAAGGCACTGTGGTTATTAGCAAATGTGTCTATGACAGATGTGTAACCTTCTCTTTTCTGTATATGCCTAATAAGATGCTTTCCCAAGGAGAAATGTGGCTTTGTGCTAACCTAAGTAGAGATACCAAGCAAGCGCTTAAATCAAAATGCATAACAGGTGATAAAACGCATTCAAGGTATGGTGAGGATATAAAAGAAGCCGTCTGTGATGACAAAGTTGAGTGCGGTATCAGTCAGAGTTGTGCTGCCCTACCGGCCATTATTCACAAATGCTCATATTATTTGCCAAAAAGAGTTGTGTTGTTCTTTCATTTCAGGACCCCACAACATTTGGTGAGCCAGGCAGGAGCTATCTTCTCTTTCCCGGACTGTGGCTGAAGGAGGCACCCCGTGCACTGCTTGAATAGAACACTGCGCTCAAATCAGGTGAGCAGACACCTGCCTATTCAAACAGGCGGTCGGGGATTCCAGGTGTTGCTGTCCTAAAGGGTGAAGAGAGGTTGGGCTTTGTACCTTATTATTTTTTAATTGCATGATTCTTTTTGGCAACTATAATATAAGGAAATGCATGCATGATTTATGAGGGGTTTAAATGCAATGTTATGTTGTTATGATAAAAATGAACTGTGATTTCCAGGTCAGACCGGAATACTAGCTAGGGGGTTTAAATGCAATGTTGTGTTGGTATGCTACAAATGAATTGTGATTTCCGGGTCCATCCAGAACACTAGCTAGTGCGACAGGCAGCAGTGCATTACTCAGGGGGCAGCCCCTGGAAGAGACATTAATTTGGGAATGCCTACCATACCCCGGTTAGATCCGGAGGGTCAGAGTAGAAGTAGTGTGGTGGACCGTGTAACAAGTGTGAAGTCTGACATGGTAAGAGACTGTCACTTTACCGGTGCCGGCAGACCTTGCTCTGAATGAGTCAGACACCCGGGTCACCAAATTCCCAGATTTAACACATCTGGAAGGTGTTTTTGAGGGAGAGCGACCAAGGCTGAGGTATCAGTGGGGAGTCTGACATTTAGATAAGGGGACAACCTGATCGTTGGTGTCAGTTTACTTTGTCCTGAGCACAGTCAGAACCTTGGTTGCAAACCTGAAAAGCGCAACAGTAACAAGTGGATGCATTTTATGACTAATGAGTGAGAAAGAGGATAAAAAGAGTACAGTGTTTTACAATCATACAGTTCAGGTTATAGAGCAATGGCAGGTGTCCCCAACAGTTGTCATGCAGTCAGATATAAGTGAGGAGGAGAGGGTGCGAGATCTCTGCCATATTTTTGACATCACAATAGACACCCCTCAAGTGTCCTGTAAGTGGGGAATAATTAGTGTAGATAAAAACACAGGGAGCAGAATAAACAATCCCAAAGTAAGTGAAGATTGATAACAAATCCCTATGAGTGAGGTTGATGGTTCTCTGTCTCAGGAAACAGATACCATTGAGTTAAAAGTAGTATTTAAATGGGCTCACGGGCAACCCCCATGCTCATGCAACACTCCGCGGTTTGAAATAATAACACAATCACCCCTTGTATTAGAGGCTCTTCTTGATGCATTTCTCACAGATATTCGTAATTTCACAACCCTAAACAATGAATGGCTCAACACATCCCTGAGCACCACAAGTAGTTCTCTACATACATGACAACATTATAACATGCATTGTGTCAGGTATTAATCCACTCAGACCCCCCATAAATTAATCCGCTCCATGACAATATATGTAAAGTCAGGTAACACTGAGTAAGACTGTCCCTGCACATCACTGCTATATGTCAGTAACAATGGTAAAGGTAAATACACATTAAGGAGAGAGATGAGAGATGAAAATAGATACACAGCGCAGCGGTCAGACTGCAAGAGGCATGCATAGGAAACACCCGTCCTGTGGGGTCCATGGACACCCGTCTGGACCATATGATAAAAATGTTCCCTTCAGATTAGAAAAGAATACTAAACTATTGTAAGCAGTGCACAAAGGCACTGAAGATCACGCCCAACCATGACCAAAGGAAGGGACATTAGCTCAACGTATAAGAAAAAGAAAAGACAGAAAAGGGAAGCTATTCTTTCATTATGCCGGGTATTCTGTCATGAAAAGACAAAGGTAAAGTCAACCATGCCCGAAGAGGTAGTGGCACAAATACAAACAGAACACCCAGGAGAGTCTCTTGGGAGCCCCTACCTTATGGTCTTTACCCTATCCTGCCAGCAGCAGGGTACCAGGATCCAGTTCGGGTTGAGCCTAAGGAGGAGAGGTTAGAGAGGAAGGGGAGCTGAGGCGACCCCCGCTCCCGTCCCATCAGCTCCTCGAGCTGACCCTAAACAGAATGGGAGAGACAGGCTAATTAGTGAGTTGCAACACACAGTGAGACAGGCATGCGATCTAGGAGCCTTGCCCCCCTCCAGGGACGATGGACTACAGAGCATGTCATTGTTAGGCTTGGAGACACGTCTGCAGACTCTGAGAGAGGCGGCAGAGGAATGGATAGAAGAGGAAGAGGAATGTGAGAGAGATGTAGAGACGCCAAAATATGAGGAGCCCCCAGATGGCTCACAGGTCATAACAGGGGCAGAAGATGATGAAGATTGGGACAATGGGTTTAATAGGAGTGCACATGAACAAGGGGTTAACAGACGGTTATATAATTTTCGCCTGCGCCCTACACAAGAGTGATTAATGACAGCAAGAAGTGCCACAGATACAAAAAGAAGGTCAATCCTGAAAACAAGGTCAGAATTGACACCAATAGAGATAATAGAGCAAAAGGAGGGCAGCTATTATTGTCATCTTTTCAAAGATGAATTGGCGAGGTGGTCCAAAATAGAAGGAAGGAAGCCTTGGCCCGACAAGGGTCCTTTCAACCCTTTGATTTAGCGACTGCATAAGATTGCATATGGCAGGGATGGGATGACCCAGATTGGAATTACCCCTACATGCAAGAATGCCTTGCAGTCTGGGAGCAGTATGCTATAGACAAACCAACTAAAGTGACACGCGGTATTAGACCAGATCCAAGGTTAAGCCTCAGGTCAGGAAGCCCTCGACCAATAACTCAGTTGCCCCTTATTTTTGAGGGAGGGCAGGTGCCAACATACGTGCCATGGCCTCAAATGGACAAAGAGAATTTAAAGAGAGCACTGCCCCCACTGTCTGCAGGTGTGGGAAAATGGATAGGATGCTTTTAAAAACACACTGCCGGGGTCAACATTGCCTTAGGCGATGTCAAAAGCTTGCTCAGCTCATTAGTGGGAGATGAAGTAAACACAATTTTTGTTAGGGCAGGGTTCCCTCAAGTGATATTGATAAATACACAGTTTGACGGATCATCTTTTAACAATGTCTGCCAACATGTTTGGGATGCACATCGGCGGACGTATCCGGATAGACCAGACGTTGCCAGACATTGGAGCCCTTATGGCATAAAGTATAAAGCTGATTGAGGATATTGCAGAATTCATTACTAGAATGAAAGAACGATGGGTGCAGGAGGTAGGATGTAACTGGGAAAACACGGGAAGAAATGCAATTTTGTTTTTTAATGTATTAAAGCGAGGCCTTCCAACCGATATACAAGCAAGCTTAGATGGAGTGGTGGGAATAGAGGCTAAACCGTGGCCCTAAATACAGGCCCACATAATACATTATTTTAAGCGAAAACAAGAAAAAGACAAGGAAAGGACAGAACAGGCAGAAAGAGCCACAGATAATCTGGTGCAACAGTCTTAAGAAGCCAAGTACAGAAGGGGCACTCTTGACTGCACCACCAACAGTCACAACGCCAGTGCAGGTACAGGCACCAGGAGGACAACCAGTAAGTGATACAAGGAAGGGACAGGGAAGTTTTATAGGAGAGCAAAGGTCGACACAAGGGAAAAGACAAGGAAGTTATATGGCAGGACAACAATGTTATTATTGCGGTAAGGTGGGCCATTTTGCCAGAGAATGCAGAACCAGGATACATTATGAGAGAGTGCAAGGTTGGAATACCCCTCAGGGGCAGGTTAGGCCTCAACAGGTGCAATGGGCGACCCAGCAGCAAGCAATACAGGGACCCCCTCAAGCCCACCACAAGGGCCATTGTCGCAGGGCAGGCCCCAAGGTGTCAGCAACACTATGGGAGGACAAGAACCATTTCAGGTGGGAGGAGTAACAGTGCAAGGAGGCAACCCCTTTCATGCACCACCCCAAATATTCGGTGGAACGCCAACTCAAAATTATATCCAAAGACAGAGCCCGCAGATGAACGCTGTGTGTCCGATAACTCGCATGTCAGTTGAGGAACCCATTGTGACGGTAGCCATAGAAGGTCTCACCTGCAGGTTTTTAATCAACACTGGGGCCACCAAATTCTGTCTAAAGGAAGAAACACTACCACTTTCTTGTAACTCAATGGACACACAAGGGTTTTCTGGGGCTGTGAGGAGGATTTCATTCACCAAATCAGTAAGCATGATTGTTGGAGATACAAAAATTGAAGGGCCACTATTATACTCCCCAGAGCCACCAGTCAATCTCCTTGTGAGAGACCTAATGAGCAAATTGAACATGACAATCTCCTTTCTGGAGGATGGGTCAATGGTATGTTACACACCAGGTGTCACACCGAGCAGAATACTGTCTCTCATAGCTCATGAGGAGATAGGATAGCAGGTCAGAGCAGTTCCTGTCGATACAGAGGCTTTTTTGCACCGTATATATACCTTAATAGTGCACACACCAGCGCTTAGAGGAAAAACAGTGTAATTACCAAAGGAACTGCTGTTCAGACCTTACGAGCATGTGGATCCCATAATAGAACCTGAAATGATATTGGAAATATCCGCCCTTGAAATAAGATCAACATATGTCGTGCTAATGGCAGCTGACAGAAGACAGGAGATGTGGGCTTCAAGAATATTCACAGATCCCGGGTTAAATTAAGACATATATCAGACGAAGAAGTATTTGATGATATCCCACTAATTGAGACAGTTGTGTCCGAGATGGACATTGCCTTTAGAGTACAGTTACAATACAGGACGGTGTCCAGACACGCACAAGACAGAACAATAATAGAGAAAGATTTGACAAAAGTCCCAGAAGTGTTGTGGACAAAGGGACCATATGATGTGGGACTGATCAAAGGGGCTGAGCCTGTGAAAATTGCATTGAAACCTGGAGCAATACTGCCCAGGATACGTCAGTACCCCTTGTCCAAGGAGGCAGAAGAAGGCATCCTACCTACAATCCAAGCGTTACTTGAGCAGGGAGCAATATATGAGAGGTCAACACCGTACACCACACTAATTTTTCGAATACACAAGGCAAAGAGGGGGACTTGGAGAATGATTCAGGATTTACGCTCCCTAAACGATGTAGTGATGCCACAATTTCCAGTGGTACCCGACCAATCAGTCATACTGACAATAATTCCTAAAGATGCCACTTATTTTTCCATGGTCGATTTAAAAAAAATCGTTTTTCAGCATTCCATTGCATTCTTACAGCCAATATTTAACTTGATTCACATTTAGAGAGACACAATATTGCTACAGACGTCTTCTCCAAGGCTTCTGTGAGTCCCCAAGCATTTTCAACAGAACAGTGAAAAAGGATTTATCAAACATAAAATGCAAGCATACTCCGTTACAACACATGGATGATATCATGGTTTGTAGCGCTACTGAAGACATATGTAGAGATGACACCATTGGTCTTCTCTGCATGCTTGCAGAAAAAGGTTACAAAGTGGACACAAATCAATTGCAATACGTTCAGACAGAGGTCCACTATTTGGGAGGAGGGTGACACCGGACAGAGTAGAGAGCATCAGGAGCATGTTTAAGTCCACAACCACAAAACAAATGCAGACATTTTTAGGACTCTGCAATTATGTGAGGCAGTGGGTATTCGATTACGGCACTCTGACTGCACCACTTCTAACTGCTTTAAAGGAGTACCGCACAAATGCAAACTAAATCAACTGGACTGACGAAAGGGAGACAGCCTTTCTGGAGCTAAAGACAGCAATCACAAATGCTCCAGTGTTAGGTACACCTGATTATAATAAAACATTCTACCTCTTCTGTCATTGTAATGGAATGACGATGACAGCGGTACTAACTCAAAAGACATCTATGGGACACAAACCAATTGCCTACTACAGTGGACTGCTAGATCCCGTCATGTAAGGGCATTATCCATGCGAGCAAGCACTGGCTACAGCAGATTTTGCAATCCAGAAAATCACCACCATAGTGATGGGGTCACCTTTAACACTAGCATGCGGTATTCGCTATTTTGCAAAAGAGCAAGAGCACCCTTACAACTCAAAGGGTATGTGGATATGAAGTAATACTTTCAATACCATCCTTGCAAGTGGTGTGATGTCACACAGTTAATCCAGCAACGTTCTTTGCACACCCAGTTTCTGACGATGAACAAGTACATGACTGTGCCACTTACATCCCAGAAGAAGAGAGAGAGTAAGGTAGGAGAAGACCCCATTCCTGGGAGCACGTTGCTCTTTGTTCATAGATCAGGAGACTGGGATTAGGCACTCCGGAGCAGCTGTTGTAAAAGCCGAAAAGCAGAGATTCTCTGAGACCTTACAGATAGTGAGTCAAATACCACTTCCATCCCGTTTCTCAGCACAAGCTGCAGAATTAGTGGCCATCATAGAAGAGCTGCAGCAAGCAGAAGGATTAGAGGTTACCATTTATTCGGATTCAGCATATGTCACCATCACTGTGCATTCTAGCATTCACAGGTGGGAAAGGAGTGAATTTCTTAAATCTGATGGATCTCCTGTGGTGCATAAAGATTTATTGGTGCAATTGATAAAGGCTTTAACTCTACCACCCAAGGTAGCAGTTATAACATGTGCAGCACACACCAATCAGCAAGACCTTGTCTCCAGGGATAATGCCTTGGCAGACTGGGTAGTAAAAGAAGCAGCTAAAACATGTCCAAATTATAGTGAACAGGATGAACACACATTAGGGATGATGACAGCAGTCAACAGAATGCTACTGAATTACCACCCCCGTATACAGAGACAGCACAATTACATTTACGCGAATTGCAAGAACAAGCACTACCTCATGAAAGGGAGCTGTGGGAACAGCCAGGGTGTATATAGTCACCAACAGATTTTATCTAAAGGCAAGGAAGCACATGTAAACCAGTAACGCCACCAGCCCTGTTATATACAGCCTTAGAGCAACTATACCTCCCTGCACACACTGCCAAGGAATATATTCTTGCTACGCTACAGACAGATTGGTTCATTCCACAATTATTTGAAATGATTACTATGTACATTGCAGAATGTGCAGTATGCCCACAATACAGCCCTAAACCCACACTAAAAGTAATTACCTCAACAATACCATGTCCAAAAGGCCCATTAAAAAATTTACATTTACACCAGATAGTGACAGGACTTCCTACGCCGACTCCCTTACCGATAGCTCAGCAAAAGACAGATGCTCAAATGACAACTGAGGTTTTAGGACAGGAGATGAGTAGTCATTTATCTCAGTTATTGAAGTCTGTCAAGTTCTTCGATAAACAGGTGTTATGACAGGAGAAGTGCACCAACACAGCCCAGCAGACCAGTCCAATTTCCCTGGGACAGCAACTATACATCTGCAATTTTGTACGACGATGGAGAGACAGCAAGTTCGAGGGCCCCTACTTAGTTATCCAGAGCACCCCCACAGTAGTGAAAGTGGAGGGCAGGAAGCCATGGACACATCTGTCAGACGTTTGATTGGCCCCTGCTTCATTTCACCCATCCCTATCTTCACAGGAACGTTTAGAGGTGGGCAAAGAAAAAGATGAAAGACAACTTCCTTTTTAAAGAGACCAGCGGAGTTCCTATTCGATACTGCTAGTGGACAGTTATGTATTTCAATTTTGTTTATCTGTTCATTTCTTGTTATACTAGCAATTGCCTTTCAATGGTATTTTAGCCCATGCATGGCAATATGTCAGTATATTAAGTGCTTGCAGAGAGAAGTACATAAGTATGAAAATGTATCCCATAATATCCATGTTAGTTTGCTGGATAAAATGTGGTACCAGCATGTGACAGAGATAAGCATGCAGACTACTAATAAGCCATGTTTTGTTGGTTCCCTGATTTCACATGCTAGTGACACAGGCAGGCTGCAATCCTCAAAAGAGGTACCACCAAATGTTACTCAATGTTTATTGCACCTGTATCTTTGCAGAATGCGAGCACGGATGCAACCCTTACAGATAAGGCAGGAGCATTCCTAGTAAACACCACACAATATGAGGAGGAGTTTGTCGATATAATGAATGTCCTGACAGACCTCAAGGAGTTAATAGTGAAGTTAGAAACAATGGCTGAGACAGGGGTCATGAGGTATAAGAGTAAGAATAGAATATTAGAGCAGGGATTCCTGGGACTAGCACGACCCTCACTTTTCTGTAAAAACTACTCAGTCACACCTATGCCCCATGATTGTCAGGAGAGGCCATATTTTCGAGTAAATGGATCAGTATACGTCCCTGGTCAGTGGCACCATGGCGCAACATTTGGATGTAGAGCTCTCTCTTTATGGATCCGGAATCAGAGTGACAATAACACACAAAAAAAAATGTCAGGCTATATTGGACAAAAATATATCTAGACTTAACCTGGGTAGAAACGCTACTACTCTTCGAGCAGGTCAAACACCAATTGTTTTCTTTTTATGTTTCAGGGAGAATGGAACGGTCCCGGTAGGGAGGAACATCAATTGCATCACCACAAGGTATAATGCTGACATGCAATGGGGCACCCCTAGTCTGATGGACTACTATTGGCAATGCGGAGAATGGATGTATATGCGACTTCCTTCTGGATGGAGAGGGTCTTTGTTCTTTGGTTACTGTGCACACCCCCTCCTTGGTGATTCCAGGGGTGGACATTTCAAAGTTACATGACCATTCCATGAGCCGTCCGACCACCTTGCTACACTATCGGAAGAAGAGATCTGCAGATTATTTTGGTTTTATAGCCTGGAAAGACGTCCCACAAGAGCACAGGTTGTTCAATGATGCCCAGTTGTTCTTCGGAAGCAGCTTCCCATTTTTCCAAACAAAGGCAACTGCCCACTGGCTGCAAGTAACCCGATGGGAACTGATGAAGACCACTAACACGACTGAAGATGGTTTTAATGCAGTTAAGGAAGAATTGCGGGCTGTGAGGGTGATGCTTATCCAACATAGGTATGTGCTAGACTTGATGACGGCCATGGAGGGTGGGGTTTGTGCCAAAATCAGAACTGCCTGCTGTACATATGTGCCAGCTAACGATGCAGACAACATAACAATAATGGAGGCTATGCATACTCTACATAAACTGCAGAAGAAGATGGCAGATGAGGGGGGTGCCCCTGACTAATGGTTTTCAGGGTGGTTTGGATGGATACCATCCTGGTTGTCAGGACTGTTTAAGGGGTTATTCCTGATCCTTGTGGTGATCCTCTTCCAGGTAGTGGTAGGATTCTGCAAGCGGTTAGCCAGAAGTTGAGTGGGACATTCACTATCAGGGCAGGCAGGAAGTTCCAGGAGGACGAGGACAACATATAGACACTAATGAATGTATGTAGCAGGGAAGGTGAAGAAATAGTTGAAAGTTCAACTTAAGGGCGGAATGTTCCTGAAAATATTGAAAAAGGAGAAGGCTCACTTTTGCTAATGCATGAATTAGAAGGAAAATGTGCAGAATCATACATGGTCAGAAAAGAATACAGACCTAGAATGTTCATGATGTCCAAATAGAGACCCCAGGGTAAAGAGGATGCAGGGGTACAAGGACAGGGACAAGCAGAAACATTTATTCATAATGTAGCTGGAAGAAGAAGGCCATAGAAGGTTTGAGCCATAACTTGATAACACACGCACAGGGAGGGCGCATATTCTGATCCACGTTCATAAGGGAAAGTGTACACCATGGTGGTTTTGGAAAGGGAACGTGATAAGCTTTGATGCTTGAAGGCAGCAGGTGTGCAAGGGAGAACAGACAGAAATGTTTCCAAGCATGGAGTTAGCTGAGGAGGGCTATACTGATATGCCTCAGAAGATGTGAGATCAAAAGGCACTGTAGTTATCAGCAAATGTGTCTAAGACAGATGTGTAACCTTTGCTTTTCTGTAAATGTGTAATTAGATGCTTTCCAAAGGAGAAATGTGGCTTTGTGCTAACGTAAATAGAGATAACAATGTACCAAGCAAGTGCCTAAATCTAAATGCATGACAAGAGATAAGTCGCATTCAAGGTATGGTGAGGATATAAAAGAAGCTGTCTGTGATGACAAAGTTGAGTGCGGTATCAGTCACAGAGTTGTGCTGCCCTCCCGTCCGTTATTCATAAATGCTCATATTATTTGCCAAACAGAATTGTGTCTTTCTTTCATTTCCTGACCCCACAACACCAGGAAGTGCCACCTCCCTAGCCCATTCATAACATTAATGCATCCCAGGTTTCTAGTGGCTTGTTCTGCCCCCAGGTTAAGCATATTGTCGATAAAGCCCAATCATGCCCTGGGGGGTAGAAAATGGGGACAATGGCACAATGGAATCTGTGGACCAATTTCAGCCATGGCAGACTCCCACCCATTCATAATATTCATGCAGACCTGATGTCTAGTATAGCTTTCAATATATTTGAGGTAGGTACGTTATGTCCTGGGTTGGGGAAGTGGTGCTGACCGATGCCAAGAAGGGATGGTCACCTTCCCATCCATTATATAGGAGAGTTCCCAGTGTCTAGAGGACCTGTCTTCTCGCCTCCTTCCAGTCATGAGAAGATTGTGGGTAAACCACACAGTATGGACCCCAAGTAGGCAGAAAGACTGCCAGTGTCCTGGGAATGGTGCAGTGCACCTTGATGCCAAGAACAGGTGCCCGCGAGCCCGATTCATTACTTATGGTGTTTAGTGAACCTTTACATCCAGCAAACATGGGCAGACTGGATGTCTGTCTCCAAAGATAGTCTGTGTCCGAGGTAGTGAGGGAGCTATGCCACTTGGCAGGAAGACACGCCCCCATGTGAAAAACAGTTCCGTTATTCTACTGGAGTGGAGTTGTGCTGAGTGGGGCATACATGTGGGATGTGGCAATACCAGAGCAGGGATACTCTTGGGGGCTGTAATGATTCCAAAAATGAGAATCGCCCTTATCAAACGATACCAATGTAGGTCCGTGCTTCGAGAGCGTAAATAGGCCCCAGACACCTTATGAAGTGAAAGCAGATGGAACCGAATTGAAGTGGCTGCTTTCAGTTTCACAATTTAAGTCATTTGTGTGCTTTTTGTACTGATTGTCATTAATAACATGAAATAGCTCAGGCTACAGGGTAAGCTATTTCTATGCATCCTGAGACCAATATAAAGTGGAAGGTCCTCTATGTCTGTGCATCAGAGGATTCCTGACCTACATTTCCTCTGCACTCAGCTGGTAGTAGATAGGAGGCAGAAGTGAGGTCCTCTGCAATT
The DNA here is from genome assembly GCF_031143425.1 of Pleurodeles waltl. Lineage (NCBI taxonomy): Eukaryota > Metazoa > Chordata > Amphibia > Caudata > Salamandridae > Pleurodeles > Pleurodeles waltl. Next base: position 634,215,082 of record NC_090449.1, read on the forward strand.
ATGTGGTTAATAGTGAAATTGCAAGTAATTGAAATATTTAACTATTTCTATTTGGGCAATAAGGCGATCCACCTGAAAATGCTTGGTGATTCGAAGATGGGACTCCATGATAAACGAGCTACATCTAATCAGTATGTGATACACTTCTCGATGGTGTTATCCTCTGAAGATAAGGAGCAGGTGAGCTTATTGCAATAGCTAGCTAATTACAGCTAAAGGTAACTCCAGACAGCAATTGTGTGCAGCATGAAATAACTATAGGCCCTGTAAACAAGCTTTGAGAAATGCAATTGACATGAATTGTTCAGGAGACATGGAAAATGTGAATGTGTTAAAAATAAAATGAAACAGTTTGGCTATTTTATGAACTACGGAGAGAGAAATGAACAATTAAGACAAAGCAGTTTCGTTTTTGTGAAGCCATGTGGGGAAAGACAACAGATCATTATGTTTGACGTGAACGAGCTCATACAACGGCCCAAGTTATATTACCCTTGAAGCTAATCTGGTATCTGTGAGGCATCTCTGACTAATCATTAGTACCTTGGCACAAGCAGCAAGCCTTTCCTAAGAGAAACTGCATGCTGATTATGTGCAGCAACTAGCCCAAATAACATTAAAGGTAGAAAATAAAGAACTGCAAAAGCCCCAACAATGCCACTGAAATACAAAGGATATTAAGTCGTTTAAAACTAAATATTCACATAACAGAAACAGTGAATATACCCATTTACATGAATACCCTAATAATATCAGTAATGCAGCTGTCTTTTAAAATGCAATGCTCAACCTAGGTTGAATTATGAGTGTTCTTTCAAGGATCTGTAGATAACGTCGATGATTAATAAAGAAGAGATTAACTTCAAGTGATAACAAGACGTTAGGTTAGCCCTGCCTCGCGGGAAGTCGAAATAAATCTCACAACCGTTACTTTCCTGATGTCTACAGTTGCAGTAATATGCTTGGAATAAATGTAAAGTAATTTTCAGGAGTTTGTAAGGGACAGAAAACAAAAGAGCTTCCTCTCATACCCTGGTAGCTGGTCCTTCCCACCCATTCACTGGTAAGACTATAGCTCTTCATCCCTGTCCAGATTCTAAAGAATTGTTCTTTATACACTTGACATTCAGCTAGTTGGAAATGCTTGACCTTCATATTCGTAGCCTAGAATCCTTCCTTTGGAGTTTTTTCTATTTTTTTCTTCAATGTTTCCGGCAGCAGGTCCAGAAATAAAAATATCATCTGAACTCTTGATGCTGTTGATCACACTCCTATTTAGTGACCTAAAATAATCTATCCGTATCACACTAATCAGTGAGGAGAAATATTAGTATCTGTCTACACTTAGAGGCATATTTATACTTTGTTTGCGCTGGATTTGCGTCATTTGTTTTCCGCAAATCCGGTGCAAACTTCACTATATATTTATTTTTTTGATGCTAGACCCATCTAGCGACAAAATATTGAGTTGACGTTGTTTTTTGCCTGCAGAAAACTACTTCGCATCAACGAGATGCAAGGTAGGCGTTCCTGGGCAAAAAATTACTCTAAGACCTTCACCCTTATTTATCCTCCCGTGCAAAATAATGGCGATAAGCCTGGTTAGCGTCATTATTTAACGCCTGGGTCAAGGCAGGCATTAGGAGACCTGTGGGCTATTTTCCATGGTTAGAGGCCATGGAAAGAGCCTACAGGTGCCCTTCCTTGCACTCAGGGACACCCCCACCCACCCCAACCCACAACTGGAGGACACCTAAGGTTGGGGAGACCCATCCCAGGTAAGTCTAGGTAAGGGTATTTTCTTTTAAGTGCCATATGGTGGCCTAACTTAATATTATGTCACTGGGATCTTCCACCTTACCTAGACCAAGCTGATCCATTATCAAGTCCACTATGAACAACTTGGGCCCCCCTACATGGCACTGTGCCCAATGGTCATGCCCAGGGGACATAAGTCCCCTGGGCATGGCCATTGGGCAGAGGTGCATGACTCCTGTCTTTGCTAAGACAGGAGTCATGTCCATGGGGGTTGTGCATCTCAAAATGATGCTAGTCAGGTTAGAGTCATTTTTCTGACTCTAACCTGACTAGCACCATTCTTTGACGCACAACATCTTGTTTCCTCTACGCCTCTCTCACCCGGTTAGCGTCATTTATTTTAACGCTAATTAAGCCTTACTGCCAGCTAGAGTAATTCCTTAATATGACGCCCGGCTTGCATCCAGGAATGGCGCTAGCTGGCGTTAAACTTTTTTATGCAAACCTGCGCTAACGCAGGTTTGTGTCAAAAAGTATAAATCAGGGCGTTAGTTTTTTCTGACACTGGTCTCTGGCTCTTAATATTATGTCACTGGGATCTTTCACCTTGCCTAAACCAAGCTGATCCATTACAAAGTCCACTATGAACAGCTTGGGTCATCACCTTCAGTCCTCTTCAATAGGCAGAAAATTCTGATAGGGTTCTGTCATAGCTGTTGAACGAAATCTGCCCACATGTCATTATGAAGTCTCTAAATGTTTATTAGCAAAACAAGAAGTTACTTTGTGAATCACAAAACAAAGCAACAGTGGAATCCCCTAGCAACCCACTGAGCATAAAACTATCCAACAGAAAGAAACAAATGTATATTTTTTATATATCAGGCTACAGTGGAGCTCATGTGACAAAAATGAAACAAAGGCCTTACACAGGTGCATGATCTGAAGTCAAAGGAGTGGGTGCAAACCAAACTTAAACAGATACAGAATTGTAAATGTTTAACGCTGAGCATGCTATTCAGAAATTTCTCATCTACAATGCCATACACAAGAGTGAAACTTTATATGTCAGCAATGCAGCCAGCTTCGGGACACTGTTAACACTGGGCAGAATGATAGCTGCAGCACTTACAGTTATTCTAAGGTAATATTTTAAATTATCTTACTTAGGGCCAGAAGTATGAAGCATTTTACTGGTCGCAACAAGCCCATCAGGCCGTTAGCGACTCATGAAATGCATTTTGGAATGTACAAAAGGCAAAATGCGACTTAGTAACTTGATACCGAAACACATTTTGCTTTTGCAATTTGGTAATACCAAACACCACTGGTATGTATGAATGTTTTGTGACTGGAATGCAATCTCAAAAAATTTATATTTTACCTACTCTGTAGAGAAGGTGGTAACACATTCGCAAACAGGAACAGGTTCCTAAGGGACCCCTTCCCCTTTCTGAATGTTGGGGAAAATATTTCTTAAGAGCTAAAAATTAAAAACCGTTTTCCTTTAACCCCTTTGCTGTCAGGCCTTTTCCCCTTCAGGTGCCAGGCCTTTTTTGGCTATTTGGTGCAGTTTGTGCTTAGGCTCTCATAACTTTTTGTCCACATAAGCTACCCATGCCAAATTTGCGTCCTTTTTTCCAAATTCCTAGGGATTCTGGAGGTACCCAGAGTTTGTGGTTTCCCCTAAAGGAGACCAAGAAGTAAGCCAAAATACAACAAAAATGTTTTTTGTTTTTTTACAAAAATGGGAATAAATGGCTTGTGTTTTTTTTGTCTGCAAATGCACCAACAAAGGGTTTGTGGTGCTACAATCACCATTATCACAGCTTTCAGGAACAGGCAGACTTGAATCAGAAAACCACATTTTTCAACACACTTTTGGCATTTTACTGGGACATACCCCATTTTGACTATTTTTTGTGCTTTTAGCCTCCTTCCAGTTAGTGACTGAACTGGGTATAAAACCAATGCTGGATCCCCGAAAGCTAAACATTTTTAAAAAGGAGACTAGATTCTGAATTCACCAAGGGGTCAGTTGTGTAGATCCTACAAGGTTTTCCTACTGAAAATAGCTGAAATAAAAAAGTATTGAAATTGAGGTGAAAAAAACAGCAATTTTTCTCCACATTTTACTCTGTAACTTTTTCCTGCGATGACAGACTTTTAAAAGCAATATACTGTTACGTCTGCTGGACTCTTCTGGTTGCGGAGATATATAGGGCTTGTAGGTTCCATCAAGAACCCTGGGTACCCAGAGTCAATAAATGAACTGCACCTTGCAATGGGTTTTCATTCTTTACCGGGTATACAGCAATTCATTTGATGAAAAATAAAGAGTGAAAAATAGGAATCAAGAAAAGCTTTGTATTTCCAAAATGGGCACAAGATAAGGTGTTGAGAAACATTGGTTATTTGCACATCTCTGAATTCCAGGGTCTCCATATTAGCATGTGAATTACAGTGCATTTCTCAAATAAACGTCTTTTTTACACACTGTCTTACATTTGGAATGAAAAGATGTTGGGAAAGACAAGTGGCAATAACACTTGTTCTTCTATTCTGTTTTCCCCCAAGTCTCCCGATAAAAACTGTACCTCACTTGTGTGGATAAGCCTAGTGCCTGTGACAGGAAACACAACATAGACACATCACATTTTTACATTGAAATCTGACATGTTTTTTGCAAAGTGCCTAGCTGTGGATTTTGGCCTCTAGCTCAACCAGAATCCTTTGCAAACCTCAAAATTTGGCCTAAAACACTTTTACCTCACATTTTGGTGACAGAAAGTTCTGGAATCTGAGAAGAGCCACAAATTTCACTTGTGTGGGTAGGCCTAGTTCCCGCGACCGGAAATGCCCCAAAACACAACGTAGACACATCACATTTTCCCAAAGAAAACAGAGCTGTTTTTCGCAAAGTGCCTAGCTGTGGTATTTGGCCGCTAACTCAGCCGGAACCTAGGGAAACCTACCAAACCTTTTATTTTTTTTAAACTAGACACCTAGGGGAATCCAAGATGGGGTGACTTGTGGGGCTCTCAACAGGTTCTGTTACCCAGAATCCTTTGCAAATCCTCACATTTTGGTGACAGAAAGTTCTGGAATCTGAGAGGAGCCACACATTTCCTTCCACACAGGGGAGCGCTAGTGCTACCCCAATGAGCGGGTCCAAGGAAGTAACAGTTACGTCGTTGGTGTCTCAGCACCGCAACCAAGGATGTAACCATTACGGCTTTGACTGCAAAGGGGGAAAGGAAAACAGGGTGCATTACAAAAATATTGCTTTATTGCAAAAGCAATCAGAGACATTGTGGTCTGTTGACACCAGCAGGCCACCATCCCTGTGACTGTGGCCATTCCCAAATGTGTCTCAAATTGCGACCAACCTCATGAATATTAATGAAGCAGGTCCCTTGCTATCCATTTGGGGATCGCAAACAGTGTCTGAGACACTGTAGTACATCACAGTTTGCAAATTCTAAAAGAGAATCAGAAAAATGTCTCCATTAGGAAATTTCACATCACTTTTTTCATACATCTGGTCGTAGATAAGTACCACTCATTCTCATACCTTACTTAGTTTCCTGTAATATTTAATTTCAGGGAAGTAAAAGAGTATTTTTTAATAATCCATTTCATGTTTTGAATGCAGCAATTTGCAGAATATGCTTTGAAATTAATGTTTAATTTATTTCATACTATGTAACTTATAATAAATTATAATATTAAATCACAGTAAATCCAATGCATGGCCTTCATAATTTATTCATTGTATTTTACTTAGCGCTTCATGAGGAGTGATAAATCTAGAGTACCTCCCATTCACCTTTAAAAACGTTTACTTTTCCTCATTTCATCTTTATATAAATTTGCACGGGTACCAAGTATATGTTGTAATTCAGTACCCCAGACGAAGATCATATTGTTTTGTGTACTTTTAAGTACCCTTTTATTATTGTGAACAGGGCTTTTAAAAGTGATACCCCACTGTAAGTGCATCACAGCAGTGGTTAAAGAATATTCATAAACCTCAGCTGTGACTTACTACAGTTCCACTGTGCCTTCCATTGGATGGCCCAGATTTTTACTTTTTGATGCAAAACTGCGCTAACGCAAAAGTTAGTGCTGACTAGAACCATTTTGTAATGCCACCCAAGCATCATATCTGTACTATGACGCTAGGTGGCACAAAAATAGGTTAGAGTCAATTTTTTTTACATTAACCATTGCACCTTGTGGTAAGGCAAAATGACGTTAATGTCGGAAAAATGTGATGTTGCTTCTGTGTGTTTTTCTTAAGTAGTGATGTGTTTGCCTTATTTTAACTCCTGGTCTGACCCAGGCATTAAAGTTTGACGCAAATCGGAGTTAAATAAGGCGCTAGGGGCTTAGAGTAATTTTTTTGATGGGAACGCCTACCTTGCATCTCATTGACGCAAGGAGGTTTCACGCAAACAAAAAAAAATTAGTTAACTCCAATATTTTGACGCTAGACGGGTCTAGCATCAGAATATGAAAATGGAGTTAAGTTTGTGCTGAATTAGCTTAAAAAAAATTACGCTAATTCAGCGCAAACAGGGGATAAATATGGGCATAAATCTGGTAGCAGTTGTTAACAAAAGCTGTTACCCAGTGTTGCAACATCAGTGAGGAACTACAGGTTGCTCTGGCAGAACTCTCAGAGAGCGTCTCAGAGCAGCATTGCAAACTACGGAGCACAACTTTTATAAAAGAAGGAAGGGAAATCACAGAGAGTAGTGGTATGGGTGGCAGGAGGCAAGGTGTTTTTTTTTCTACATTTGATACAGAAAGGAGAGGTCAAGTTATGTATGACTACCCCACCACTGCTCTGCCCTTGTGTAGCAGTTGAAAGCAGAGGCAGATGATTTTGGGGCCATACCTAACATAAAATTACAAATGGGTAAACCGCTAATTACAAGAACGTTTTCACTTTGGGGTCTCAGTAACATCATAGACAACTTGAGCTCCATTCTTGTTCTCTATTTGATGGCACACAGTTTCCTAGTGAAAAAGTCCCTGTAAATTATTGTTTCCCATCTATAATTCTACATATGTTGACTTCTTATCTGTTCATACAGTTAAACGTCTGTCCTTTATTGACAATGCACTGAATACAGTAGGGAGCTACTCCTCCTATTTATCAACACGTCTTTCTGTGTTGTTACTTTAGTGCCAAATGTTATGTAACCACAAGGAAATACCAAATTGGTACGAAAACAGTTCAGTCAAATCCTCAGGCCCATATTTATGGAAAGTAAAGTCTTTTTTTTATGCTAAAGCGGCGCTAACCTAACTCCATTTTTATATTATGACGCTAGACCCGTCTAGCATTAAAAAATTGCAGTTAGCGACATTTTTAGGAAGCACCAACTCACCTTGCATCTCATTGTGACAATGAGATGCAAGGTAGGTGTTCCCATCCAAAAATTAACATTAGCCCTCATGCGCCATATTTACCTCCCAATGCAAAAACAACGCATACCAAGGCAGCAGACTGCAAAAATGACTCTAAGTCCGATTAGCATGAAAATGTAACGCCTGATCGGACCAGGCGTTAAAAAGAGGCCTACAGATCACCACTTAAAGAAAACACACAGAAGGAGCATTTGCAACCCTCAGGAAAACATGGAAGTTGTACTGCTCCAGCTTGGCACACTCCGCAGACGTCAGAGAAGACAGCAGGTCCCTTCACCACCACCGCAGCAACTCCAAACACCACCATAGCAGTCACAAAAGCGGCGCAGAAGGCGGGAGAGGATCTTCAGACAGCGGACAACCATCCTTGGCCTTAGGGAAAAAGATGTCACCTGGATAAACCGACTGAACTAGGAGTCCATTGCACACCTGCTGCACCACATTGTGCCACACATCACAGCAAGGGTGCAAACTCCTACAACTATTTTACCCATGACAAAACTCCTCTCTGTCCTGCATAAGCTGGCATCTGGATCTTTTCAGATAACGGGTGCACAAGTGGCTGGTGTGTCCCAGCCATCCTTCTCAGGCTTCCTACCTAAAGTCCTGGATGCAATCATACGCCTCAGATCCCACCACATATGCTTCCCAAACACCTAGCATCTGCAGCAGGAGAACAAGCAAGGTTTCTACCAAATTGCTGGGTTCCTGCATGTGCTGGGTGCAATGGACTGCAATCATGTCCAACTGGTGCCACCTGCAGCAACTGAACATCTATATTGGAACCGCAAGCACATCCATTCAATCAATGTGCAGGCTATTGTGGACCATCGTGGGCTCTTCACTAACATCCTAGCAGAATATCCCGGCAGCGTCAATGATGCCTATATATTCCGCCATTACACTATGAATGAGCGGTTCCAGGATGGGAAATATGGCAATGGCCTACTTGTAGGTAAGCCACCATACCAATCAGTACACACACAACACACCAACTATGTAGGACAAGCAAGACATACACCACACTTAATACACACGGGCAGTGGAACACAGATGTACAGGCAACAATACATATGCAACATGCCACACTACACCACAATCATTGCACGTAACAAGCACATACACCCACATGTACATGACACAGCCACAACCTGACTGGCACACCACGTGTGGAAAGGTGGAGCTTTGTCCACTTTGCATGCAGAAGCTGCTCACAAACCACTACAAGTGTCCATTAGATGACAACTAAATACAGATCCCACATACATTACACCAAACAAAGAATAGCTCAGCTATGTCAATGGCATAGCCCTTGGCCATGTAAAGAAAGTCACACATAGGCACAGCCCCATGTACTTTATGGTGTACAAGCCTCTGGCAGCATCTATATCAAAAGCCACCCAAGTGGTGCCATTAACAACTACATATCATCTACAAATACCTGACATAAACTGTAGTGTGCATATACACCAGTCTGCTGCATTGTGTCGCACACATAGGAATTCAAATGAATCTGTCATGAAAGGCTATCGGGCAGAATCATGATAAATAGTGCAGCACCTACTCCAGTGCGAACTCATATGCGCCCCTTAGTGCCCCCTAACACCACAATGTCTGTTCCATGTACTAGAAATGATCCAACAGGGTGCAGAGTTTCTGAAAAACTATAAAGATTATGGATGCCATAGAAGGACTTGGTAGGGGTATAGAGGACATGCTTGATCTTTCATGCACTGTATATAGGGACCCATGAGAAAAATAGATGTGCCCCTTGCCAAAGCCTGCACCAAATTAGATCATCCTACAAATGTGTGATTCACACCCTCGTACACTTGATGGCTGGCACAACCATCATCTGCTACAAAGGGTCACTAAGTGTCACACTGCATGTGCAGTGCCACATAGTAACATGGAGGGCACAGTTTGGCTTTGTACGGCTACCATGGTGTCTCTACATCTGACACCATTATAGTGGTAGGTTCCATGCGACAATAGGACACTGCCTCAAACATGAACCACACAACACATCTCTGCAATAGTTTAGTCACCATTTTGGAATTAATACTACAATTCCCAGGTCCCTGAGCCACTAGCCAAGATTTTCAAGTCCATCAGCACAGTCCAATGAAATTATTTCACAAGAACAGGAACATACATTATACCACAAGCAAGTCTGAGTCACCATTCCACCTACAAATAACAACTCCTATGGTGTGTTCCAAACCACTATCAAGCTTTACCAACACATTTTGTCTCATTCCTTTGCAGCTGATCAAGGTTACAGCATACAGCCATGGGTAATAACTTCATTTGCCAATCTCACACGGTGGAAGAACGTGCATATAACGACAGAAGAACACGCAAAGTGTTGGAGAGGATATTTGGGATTCTGAAGTCAAGGTTCAGGTGCCTAGCCTTGACAGGAGGAAGCCAATTGTATGCTTCACCACTGGTATGTAAAATCATACTGGCATGTGCAATCCTCCTTAACATATGTATAAGAAAAAATATTCCCTGGGATGAACAGGTTGACATCCCTGAGGAGGAGGATGATAATGATGCAGCTAGTTTGGAGGGTGAACAACAGAACACTACTGAAGGAGTTCGCAGGAGGCTCTAGATAGTACAGAACTTTTATACATAGTGACTGGACTATCATCATCACATTGTAAATAGCACCAATAAAGTAATTTGCACCTGAATCGACTTGGTCTACTCATTCTCCACTACATATGCCATTCGAATATAACTCAAACCTCAGGGAGCAGATAAGAAACACAATAATTACAAGAATGGTAGCAACATCGTTTGTTAAGTAAGAGGGTCCACTGTCTCTATTTCACATATCAGTGACATGCAATTCACGTGCATGTGACTTCTGAAGGCCTAGATCCATGCATCACAACATATATTGTGCAGTCAATTGGGCAAGGTGCTAATTCCGAACCCTTTCCCCACATCATCCCTACGCCTACCAGGATGTATGCAAGCGGGGCACACATAAGGTAGGGGCTGTGATCAAATGGTGTTTAAGAAACTTAGGAATTGAGCACTGTCACATCTCAGGGTGATTGTTTCTTTGCCTGCAAGGTGCATGTATGACAAGGGGGGGACATCATTGATAACTATGGACCTTCAGTAATTGTACAGGGATTGTAACCAATGTTAGAGGCAGACCCTGCATTGCATATCCACGAGATTATGTCCTGGCACTGCCATTGGGAACAACCCTGACACATGGTGGGTTGTACCTCACTTATGGCACACATACGTTGGCTGTGTGGTGCGCTATGGGTTGCCAGACAAATGAAGCAGCTGTGGGTGCTTAATCGCTATCCAAACATATGACCCATTGTCAGGATATAAGAATTGAAAGTGACAATGCACCACTAAATAATTATCTGGGTGGAATGTAGGCAGAGTGTGTTACACTCCCTATGTACATAAGATGCACACTTTTCGCACAAATCTGCTGTCTTGACACATGCCTACAACAATTCCAGATAAACATGTGAAGACTGATGTACAGGTGTATGTCATAGGTAGCAAAGGGTTTGCTAGTACCAACAATGCTTGACATGTCAGCATGGTTGCCTAGTATGCTCTGTATTACAACACCACGCAGCACATAGCAATACACATCACTCATTGCCACTCACATGCCAGAACAGGTGCAAGGTAGCAACAGTTACAAATTATCCCATACATGTTTTGGACTCCAACATGGCAATCAGCTGTGGGATGTGCAACTATGTCCAGCACTGTCCGAAAATGTCAAAGACCTATCAAAAAAATGAATGGGAGTAGATATAGCCATATATGTTGCATCTGGCTAATGAAAAAAGTAACACTGAGATGATTTCACACCTCAACATCATTCAGTCATGGTAAGAGTTACCTAGGTTGTGGCATGCTGAAATAAATGCATATCCATGTTCACCGGAAGATGTGGATGGACAGCTCAGAGATACCCACAGATACTTGTAAATGCAACATGAGAGGTCACTTGGAGACAACACAAGTACTGTGGCAGGTGTAATGTCATGTGTGTGTGTGTTGGACCAGGCCCTTTTTGCAGGGACATCCCCAATATTTTTGCCTCCTTCCTCCTAGTTTATCTGACCTGTTTTTATTGGCTATAAGACTCTGGACACTTTACCACTGCTAACCAGTGCTAAAGTGCATATGCTCTCTGTGTAGATTGTATTGTTGATTGGTTTATCCATGATTGGCCTATTTGATTTACTAGTAAGTCCCTAGTAAAGTGCACTAGAGGTGCCTAGGGCCTGTAAATCACATGCTACTAGTGGGCCTGCAGTACTGGTTGTGCCACCCACATGAGTAGCCCTGTAAACATCGCTCAGCCCTGCCTCTGCAATGTCTGTGTGTGCAGTTGTAAACCACCAAATTGACTTTGCAAGTGTACCCACTTGCCAGGCCTAAACCTTCCCTTCTTATACATGTAATGCACCCCTAAGGTAGGCCCTAGGTAGCTCCATGGGCACGGTGCAGTGTATGTGAAAGGTGGGACATGTACTGATGTGTGTTACATGTCCTAACAGTGAAGGACTGCTAAATTCAGTTTTCACTGTTGCAAGGCCTATCTCTCTCATAGGTTTACAAGGGGGATCCCTTTGAATAACTTTAAAGTGCAGATTCCCTTTGGGAGCAGATAACATGTGAAATTTAGGGTCTCCAAACTCACAATTTAAAAATACATCTTTTAGTGAAGTTTGTTTTTAGATTGTTAGTTTGAAAATGCCACTTTTAGAAAGTAGCCATTTTCTTGCTAAAACCATTCTGTAACTCTGCCTGTTTAAGGATTCCCCATCTGGGTCAGTTTGACAGTTGGGCTGTTTGCACCTCTCCTCTAGACAATGACACAAAGGGAGCTAGGGTATAGTCTGCATACCCTGATGAGCCATCTGTGTTAGGATGGAAGGGAGGAGTGGTCACTTACACCTGAATGGGCTGTTCTTGCCCTCACACAATGCAGTCTCCACCCCCCTGGTCTGTGTCTGGGGCCTGGCCTAGTCAATGCAGGGTCTTACCCATGAGAGAGACTTTCCTTTGCAATTTTCCTACTTCAAAGGCAGAAAGGGGTATAAGTAGTGGACCCAAAACCACTGGAAATTAGATCACTTCTGGAATCAAGAGAAACCTCTGCCAAAGAGAAGAGCTGAAGAGAAGTGCTGCACCTGCCTGTGATTTGTTGGGCTATCCTGCAGTTGCTGTTTCGGCCTGTGAAAGTGGACAAAGACTAAACTTTGTTGTGCATTCCTGCTTGAGAAGAATCTCCAAGTGCTTCAACTGAGCTTGCCTCTTGTTGAATTCTCAGGGCTATCAAAGACTTCCCCTGCCAGCACCTTGACTCTCTGCTGAGACTCCTGCCCCGCCAAGTGGTGCCCTATCCAGTCCCTGGGCCCTTGAAAGGTGAAGGTGGCAGAGAATAACTGAAAATCCACGCACAGAATGCGGTGTGGGAACATTTTTGACACACCTTCCGCAACGCGGCTGATAAACGATGCTCTGCCGGTTTTGCGGCTGAAATCAACGCTCCCCTGCATTGCAGCAGGGAGATAGATGATTGCGCAACACCTGTACACAGAGGCTGATAACGATGCAAACCCCACACTGCATGGTTTTCTGATACCGTGTGACCGGATTTTCAACGTATCATCCCTGGGAATCAAAGTCAACCCGACTCTGCGCAGATCCGAGGTGCCCCGTCCAGAAATTGATACATCGCTCTCTTGCGAGGGAGAAAAACAACGCATTGCTGACCGACTGGTGAAGGAAATGACACACAGTCTCACTTGCAAGTAAGGAATCGATGCATCGCTACCCTTTTACGATGCACGCTCTCCCATGCGGCTTTATTTTTAACTCTAACCAGATAATTAGTGTAACATCAGCATTCTCACTGTTTTCTAAGGATTAAGGCCCTCAAGCAAAAGCTGGCAGGGAAACACCAACCATAAAGGGGAAGCCAAGGATGTACAAATGTCATACACATGAAGCATTATACATCATTTACAACCCCACAGGTACCCCAGCCAATATCAGTGGAGAGGAGGTGCCATCACTATCCAGTCCTCCGACAGAAGAGGCCCACAGTGATGACAATAACTCTGGACTTCAGGATCTGGATGATCTATTTGGCCCATCAGGGACCACTGGACAGTCGGTCACACAAGCCCAGTCACAGACCACCACAGAGCCTCCCTCATCAGGAACCAACACCACAGCACCCACCCAGCATCCCCAAACCTCTGTCCCCAGGGCACGTCAATCAGCAGTGTGCCCATCTGTACAGGGATCCCAGGCCACACCTTGCACACAAGACAATCAGGGACCTGGGGTCAGTGACAGTGGGCACATGGTTCAGGGGACAGAGGCACATGCCAACAGGTAAACTTGGAGGACTGCTGTGTGTCAGGGAACCGACTCTCCAGGAGGCACTCTCCGAGAGCCTGGGAGCCTACCAATATTCCCAGGACCTGACGAGCCAGATTCTAGACAACGTGCAGGAGAACAGGCGGTTGCAGGAGGGACTGTATCAGGAGATCAGGGAGGACTTGCAGGCTATCAACAACACCCTGATCTCCATAGTAGGGGTTCTGGCAGACATGGCCAACTTTATGAGGGAGGCAGTGTCACACCAGCGGATCCCTGCCACTAGCCAGTCATCTGAACAGCCCTCGAATTCCACTGTCGCTAGTGGCCAGGAGGCCCCGCCAAAGGACCAACAGGTCACCAGCACCCCTCCCCCTGCAGAAGGTGAACCACCCCCAAACATTCCCTGCAAACCAGACAGAAGCCAGAGACACTTGCCAAGACCACCGCCAGGAAATTCGAATCTCCTGATTGTCCCACTTGTGTCCCACACTGTCACGTTGTCCACCTTGAACTACCATTGCTCCCCTTCCTATGTCCCCATGGACAATGCACCTGTGCTACAAACAAACTGGAACAATACCCTGGACTTTCCTCCATTATCACCCCATCCCATTGCACTTTCCCCTCTACATATTAGCACTACAATAAACACCCTTGGATAAAAATCAACCACGAGTATTTCATGTATTTCAAATATGTATTGTTTGAAACAGCTACAACCATTGCAAATTAACTGTACATAGAATGAGCATAATAATAAAGACCTGCAGCTGGATGTTGTGATCACACCAGGAGAATTTGTCAAATCACCAACATATGCAAAATGAATATGCAGAGGTAACAATAAGCGGGCAAAGAAGTGGGAAATGCCAGCATGCCAATGCCACACAGAATACAACCAAAGTCATAGAAATGTAAAGTTGCACTGTCTCACCTATGTGTCATTGGAAGTACTGACGGATCACAGATGTTCTGTTGTCCACATCCTCATCCTCTGTCTCCTCATCCTCACTGTCCTAGGGGGCCACTGCTGCCACAAGGGCATCTCCAATCTCCTCCTCCTGCAGAAAAGGCACATGTCGTATGAGGGCCAGGTTGTGCAACATGCAGCATGCCACTACTATCTGGCAGAGTGTCTTGGGTGAGTAGCACAGGGATCCACCTGTTAGATGGAGGCACTGGAACCTGGCCTTCAGGAGGCCAAAGGTCCTTTCAATGATCCTTCTGGTTCGCCCATGTGCCTCATTATAACGTTCTTCTGCCCTTGTCCTGGCATTTCTCACAGGGGTCAGCAGCCATGATAAGTTTGGGTAATCAGGGTCACCTGTAAATATTGAGGGACAACATTTAGCCACACACTATCCTATATGGCCCACTCCATAGGCATGCACCAACATATACTGGGTGGAACCAGGGCTCACTTATTAGACACACCCTGTGCCTCTGTAGTTGGGCCATCACATTTGGGATGCTGCTATTCCTCAGGACAAAGACTTCATGCACCGACCCTGGATACTTAGAATTGACGTGGGAGATGTACTTGTCTGCCAAGCACACCATCTGCACATTCATGGAGTGGAAACTCTTACGATTCCTGAACACCTGTTCATTCTGGCGTGGGGGCACAAATACTACATGTGTTCCATCAATTGCACCAATTATATTGGGGATATGCCCCATTGCATAGAATCCGGCCTTTACAGTGGCCATATCCTCAACCTCGGGGAATGCAATGTAGCTGCACATGTGTTTTATCAGAGCAGACAACACTCTTGTAAGCACATTTGAGAACAGTGGCTGTGACATTCCTGCTGCCAAGCCCACTGTCACTTGGAAAGAACCAGTTGCCAGGAAATGGAGAACTGATAGCACTTGCACAAGAGGGGGGAATCCCAGTGGGGATATCCGGTCATGCTCCAATTGGACACACAGCTTGTGATTATGGCCCTGTCCAGTCTATATGTGAGTATTATGTGCCTGTCCTCCAGTGTAGCCAAGTCCACCATGTGTCTGTACATGGTTGTATGTCTCCATCTCCTATTCATCCGCAGTGGTCGGTGTTTAAGGGACAAAGAGTGAGTAGACTGTCACAAACTGAACAATGGAGCCACAACAGCAGTCTGCAATGTGCAAACATGTCATGGAACAGTGTAATTTGTGAAGTATGTGCCTATTTATGTGTCACGCAGCATTAATCCATAGGACTGTTCACCTCCCCTGAAATGGCGTCTGCTTTTCCTGTGTGGGGGGACAGGTGGTAGTGAGGTAATGCCGCTGATGTTGTGCGCCATGGAGGTAGGCGGTCGTCGCCCGCCGTGCAATTGTTCATTGGTTATAACTGGGCCCTATGGGGTACAGTGGCGAATGGTGATCTATGCCGGCGGTGACGGTATGTACCGCTGTGGACGTGACCTCCATTTTCTATCATATTCCTCACTTGTTTCCTGACCTTGCATAGGAGAGAACCTACACTGCATGTGCTGCTGTGAAATGTGTCTGGAACCTACCATGGCCCGTGTGACTGGGGAAAGGGCCTGTTGGGTGTTGGACCTGGCCCTTCAACAGGGTCATTCCCCAGACCTTTTGCCTTTATCCTCCTTTTTTTTTGGACCCTTGTTGGCTGACGTTATGACTCTGAGCACTTTTTCACTGCTAATCAGTGCTAAAGTGCAGGTTCTCTCCCTTGAAAACTTGGGGGGTCATTCTGACCCTGGCGGTCTTGGACCGCCAGGGCCACGAATGACGGAAGCACCGCCAACAGGCTGGCGGTGCTTCCATCCCCATTCCGACCGCGGCGGTAAAGCCGCGGTCGGATTGCCGGGGCCGGCGGTCATCCGCCGTTTTTGCCCCGGCTGGGACTTCACCGCCAGGAAGAGGCTGGCGGTAACGGGTGTCCTGGGGCCCCTGGGGGGCCCTGCACTGCCCTTGCCAGTGGCATGGGCAGTGCAGGGGCCCCCTAACAGGGCCCCGGCCAGCTTTTCACTGTCTGCCTAGCAGACAGTGAAAAGTGCGACGGGTGCAACTGCACCCGCCGCACCGCCGCAACACCATTCGGAGCCGGCTCCTGTGTTGCGGCCTCATTCCATCAGGGCCGGCGGGCGCTAACATGGTTAGCACCCGCCGGCCCAGCGGGGATGTTGGAATGGGGGCAGCGGTATTTTTTCCGCATGGCGGCCAAATGCCGGTTCCCGCCTGGCGGGCGGCAGAGTTGGAATCACCCCCTTGGTATGGTTGGCTTGTCCCTAATTGGCAGATTTCATTTACCTATAAGTCCCTTGGAAAGTGGTATCCCTATACCCAGGGTCTGTAAATTAAATACTACTAGTGGGCCTGCAGCGCTGTTTGCGCCCCCCACTGAAGTAGCCTTTCAAACCTATCTCAGGCCTGCTAGCGCAGAACCTGTGTAAGCAGTTTTCTGCCACAGGGTCCTGGCATCTAAATTTACTTTCCAGGCCCTGAACTCCCCTTTTACTACATGTAAGTCACCCCTAAGGTACGCCCTAGCTAGCATTATGGGGAGGGTGCCATATATGTAGAAGGCAGGACATGTGCCAGGTTGCGTGGCCTATCCTGGTAGTGACAAACAGCCTATTTGGTTTCTCACTGCTGTGAGTGCTGCCTTCTCATAGGATTGCATTGGAAATGCCCTGCCATGTATAAGGGGTATTGTCTGATTTATGAGGGGTAGCGTAGGCATGTTTGGTATGGTTTTAATGGTGGTAAGAAATGTTCCTTACTTGTGTAGGTGTATTTAATTACTATTACAGAAATGACTCTTCTAGAAAGTGAGCATTTCTATGTGCTTGTGACTCTGGTGTTTTGCAGCTTGAATCCAATCCATGTCTGGGCAGAGTGACAGTTGGGCTTTGTGCATACTTTTCAGGCAGCCTGTACACAGGGAGGGTGGAGGTGTCACAGAGGTGCATTTACATGTTGTATGTTCTTCCTGGGCTAAGAGAAGGGGGAGGCGGGGCACACCTGCGTTTGTAATGGCTCTGCCCTGGCATCACACAATAGGGTTGTTTACCCCTCACTGATGTTTGGGGCCTGTGCTGGAGGAGAGAAGGGAGCACTCCCAGGAACCAGTTGCAACTAGTTGAAACCCCCTCTCCTCCTCATTGTAAAACACACTGTAAACTGAGTATAAGTACAGGGGAATTTTCCCCACAATTTAGACATTCTTGGGACTCCAGAGACTTACTTGAAACTGGACACAGGACGCTGCTGAATGGACTAACCAGGGCCACCTTGGACTGCTGCTGCTGTGCTGACCTGTGACCTCTGGTGCTGAACTGTTGTTGGGCCTGCTAGCCCTGTGCTCCCCCCCTCCTTTCTTATCTCCAGGAGCAGGGTGCTGTGGCCCCTGACCCCTGTAAACTTTCCAGCACAAGGAGTGCTGCATCTTGGCATGTAGCGCTTGGAGGGTGCTTGCCTGTGCCTCCCTATAGCACCTGGTGCTTCCAGGGCGCATTGCTGTGAAGACGAATTCACCGCCGCGGCCCGGGCTAATAAGGGTGTCATAGGGCTTTGAGAACGTGCTCCCTTGCTGCTGAGGTCACCACCACTGCCCAGGCTCTGAGAAACCTGCTTCAAGCTGAAGAGAGTTCACTGGGGCTCAAGAATCACCACTGCAGCTCGGTGTTTCTAGACGACAAGCACGTTGTGCTCCACCAAGTGCCCCCAGGGCACCAACTGCAGAAAGAAAGTAGTGAGCGCGCTCCAACCGTGCCCCCTGAGCCAAGCACGCTCTAAGATGCGCACCCGGGACACCAGCAGGCACCTTCCTTGGTGCCTGCACACCGCAGCGGCCCGGGAAGGGCTGAAGAGCGGCTTGCGCACCATGTCGGGTGTAGCCGCCTCAGAGCAGGACGGAAGCCTCATTGGAGGCCCCTGCTCCACTCTTTACTTAGGCAGGACAAGGGCTGCTGCCTCCAACTTCACAGGGCACGGGGCAGAAAGGGAGTTCCTTTCCCCCCGGCCATTGCCTTAGGGGTGCGGACACCTCAGTGACTTTTGGGCATCATTTTGCTTAGTGGCCCCCAACCCCCACAAGACGGTCAGCCGCGACACGTGGGGGGCCCACAGAACATGTTGGCAGCTGGTTCAGGTGCAGGCCCCAAGAGAGGCCCCAACACTCATCACCGGAGGGGTGCATACCTCCCCCTCCCCCCCAGAACCAACGCGTGGCCCCGGCTTCCCTCCCAGGAGAGCCGGGTGCCCCCCTAGTAATCCTCTTGGCACTGGAAGTGCCATTTTTCACCCTAAAAACAGGTACTGATTCAAAGGTGTAACATAATTCTTATTTTTCTATCCTGGACTGGCTAGATTTGCCATACTAACCTGTTTTAATGATGTCACATATATGTACTGATGTTCCTTTTATGGGCATGGCATGCTGATATATGTTTTTATGACTTGCCATATGTGCTCTAATGTTCCTTTTATGGATATTTATGATGTGTTCATGACAAGTAAATATAATTCTTTATTGTGATTCCTGACTACTGCTTAGGCTGCAGAATCCTGAGTACTTACGTGATCTAACGTGACAACTGCTTATTCTTGCAGAGTATTAGTAACTAGTGTAACGTTTTGACAACTGCTAAGGTAGCAGGGTATTACTGACATGTAATGTTTGGTCTAATTATGTTTTGTGCAATACAGTTTATTTTTACATAGCTCGGTGTTGTGTTTACTTTGTGGTGTACATATTGCGTCACGTGTGTTCCATGTGTTGTGCAAACGCTGTACACATTGCCTCCGGGTTAGGCCTGACTCCTTGTGCCAAGCTACCAAGCGGGTCAGCATGGGTTGTCTTGGACGTGTAACTCCCTTGCCCTGACTAGAGTGGGTGGGTTCTGCCTGTCTTAGGTACATACCTTAGCCAACCAGAAACCCCATTTCTAACAGTGGGCCATTTGTGTAACTGGCTGGACTGTTTAATGGTGCTCTCCTGTCTGTATTGCCTCTGGAGGTCAGGGCCCATCAAAAGAAGGGAATATGGCGTGCCATCACCAAGGATGTGCAGACCCTGGGGGTCTATGGCAGGCGGAGCACCAACTGTCACAAACGGTGGGAGGACCTGAGACGCTGGGCACGAAAGACTGCGGAGACCGAACTGAGGATGGCCTTCCAACGAAGAATGGGTGCCCGTCAGACCGTGACCCCCTGATGGCCCGCATACTGGCAGTGGCCTACCCTGAGCTGGATGGACACTTGAGGGCATCACAGCAGCCACAAGGGGTTGAGTACAGTGGTTATTATTGAAACTCACGGCTGGAGGGGTGGCATCTGGGTGGTGGTTGTGTGTCAGTGGCTGCCTCTTGGCCAGACCATACACAGCAGTGTAGGTCCTCTGGTGGCTAAGGGTCTTATTGTGAAATACTGCTTACCTAGCATCTAAGTATTCACTACTGGTCAGGGCTGAGTGAGTCTCAGGTGTGCTGTAGTTGGTTATGTGTACCCCTCTTCATTCCTCGTTGAGTAGCCATTTCACTGGTAGTGCCATGCATAGTGTGTAGGCCTGTTTCCTGTGAGTGAGGGTGCTGTGTACGCCAACAGTGGTGTTGGTGCAGTCATTGACCCAGTGTATCCTTTGTCTCTCTCCCCCCTTTCTTGTTTTGTCATCCTGTCCTTATGTACATTAACATCATCTGGTGGAGGAACAGGGGCACCGGCGACAGATGGAGCTGCTTCCCACAGGACCCTGGAGGCAGAGTCTACCGATGCTGAGGGCACCGGTGGGACGGAGGGCCAGGGGAGCACCACAGCAGAGACTGGAGGGGACAATACAGACTCTGATACCTCCTCCGATGGAAGCTCCCTGGTGGTGGCAGATACATCTGTGACCACCCCAGGTGCCTGTACAGCCGCCATCCTCCGTACCAGTGCCGCCCTCCCAGTAGCTCCTCAGAGAGTTGCCTGTGCCTGCTCGCCCAGGAGGGTGGGCATCTCATTCGCCCTAGGCACCTCAGGCCCTGCCCCAGTGAGCCCTGCTGTCCTGAGTGAGGAGGCTGTTGACCTCCTGAGATCTATCTCTGTAGGGCAAACAACCATTGTGAATGCCATCCAGGGGCTGGCAGCCCAGATGCAGCAATCTAATGCATTCCTGGAGGGCATTCACAGTGGATTGGCGGCCTTAAAGAGATCGATTCAGGCTCTGGCCTCATTCTCTGATGGCAGCCATTGTTCCTGTTTCAACCATCCCCCCTCCAACTTCCACTTCTCAGTCCCATTCTCCTCAACCCCAACCCATCCTGAGCACACAGCCAGATGAGCATGCACACAAGACAACACCCAAGAGTGTCACAGGCAAACACAAGCACCACACTTCATCCCACAGGCACTCACACAAACAACATTCATTTGCAGACACAACAACGTCCACTATCTCCACTTTCTCTCCCTCCTCATCCACCCCCACCCAGTTCCGTCCACACTCACACCTGCATGCACTACATCAATATCCACTACCAGCATCATCACCACACCAAGCAGAACACACACCTCACTGGCAGACACCTCCACGACATCCATGCACATGTCTCCTGTGTCCTCTCCCATCGTGTTTGTCACCCCTCCTAAAGTACACAAGTGCAAGCAGACACCCAACAGCTATCCACCTCACAACAGTATACAGCCCATGCACCTGCACCCAAATCCAGCAGACAAACACCTCCAACAACCACTCCCTCATCCTCCACTCCCATTACTCCTCCCTCTTCCCGCCCCAACGTCCCTAAAAAGCTTTTCCTTTCAAGATTGACCTCTTCCCTACCCCTCTCCCCATCCTGCATTTATGGGCAGGGTAGCAAGGACCCAGCCAAGCACCTCAGCCAAACATTTTTCGGGCCCAGTGGTAGCACCACCTACTCGTGGTAGAAAGGATTCAAGGCAACAATACTGAAGGGGAAGGAGCCTGCAGCAGCTGCGAAGAAGGGGAAGGAGCCTGCACCAGCTGCGAAGATGGGGAAGGATCCTGCACCAGCTGCAAAAGAGGGGAAGGAGCCTGCACCAGCTCCAAAGAAGGGGAAGGAGCCTGCACCTGCAGGCAGATGGGGGAAGAGCCCATTCATCAGTGCCCGGAAAGGTAAGGGATCCCCAACCCATGAACAAGAGGAGAGGAGGCAATCTATGCCAGCGAAAGCTGACAGACAAACACTGCAGCCACCAGCAGCTGTCACAGAGCCCCCACCACCAGCAGTGGTTGTGCAGCTATCAGAGAGTGCAGGGGCTGAGGAGGAGCCTCCCACAACCACCACCACAGTGGAGCCATCAGAGGATGCAGGGGCTGAGGAGGAACCTCCCACAACCACCACCACAGTGCAGCCATCGAAGGGTACAGGGCCTGAGCAGGAGCTTTCCACAACCACCACCACAGTGCAGCCATCGGAGGGTGCAGTGGCTGAGTAGGAGCCTCCCACAACCACCAGTGCAGTGCAGACGTCACCGCCGCCAGAGCAATATAGTCCAGCCTCCAGGGACTGCTGTGTGGGCTTACCCCTCCAGAACCAGTAGGGTATTCACCCACTTGAAAGACTGTGGGCTTGCACTCCCCAGGACCAAGCACTGGGCATGTTGCCCCCTCCAGAACCAGTGGACAAGTCACCCACTTGCGAGACTGTGGCCTTGCACTCCCCAGGACAAAGCAATGGGCATGTTTCTCCCTCCAGAACCAGTGGGCAAGTCACCCACTTGAGAGACTGTGGCCTTGCATTCCCCAGGGCCAAGCACAGGGCGTGTTGCCCCCTCCAGAAACAGTGGGCAAGTCACCCACTTAAGAGACTGTGGCCTTGCTCTCCCCAGGGCCAAGCACAGGGCATGTTGCCCCCTCCAGAACCAGTGGGCAAGTCACCCACTTGAGAGACTGTGGCCTTGCACTCCCCAGGACCAAGCACTGGGCATGTTGCCCCCACCTGAACCAGTGGGCTTGTTTCCGCATCCGGCTGAGTTGCCCCCTCTCCTCCTGAGATGCCTGCCTATTTGCCAACTGATGCCCCTGCAGTGTTCTCTCCGGATTGGCGCAGGATTCGAGTGGGGCCCAGGACTTTGCCATGTTGGCCCGATGAACTATGGACTGGGCAGTGTCTCTTTTTTATACACGTGTACAGAGTGTCACTGTCGTTTTCCTCCCACTCTCCCTTGTGTGCTAGGCGGCTGTACTCACCCTCGTCATTTCGCTGGTGTTGGTGTTCCAGGTGGAGCATAACATAGAAGATCATTGGAAAGACTTGCAGTTCGGGTTCCGTGGAGGCGTGGTTCTTCCCTGTATCTCTGATGGTGAGTTCTTTCTCTTCTGTGATGAGTTTCCACGAGGCTTTTGATGGCGTTGGTACCGCCCCGGAAAAGGTGGCGGAATCGTGAGTCAAAATATGGTGGGCAGTACTTTGTCTAACGCCTGGCTGTGGGTGGCTACCGTAGTGGTGACTGTTGTTTCCACCCTGGCGGTTGGTGTGGTACATTGGCTGTCTATCAGAGATATCACTCCCATGGTCATAATTTGACGGTTTCTTACTGCCAGCCTGTTGGTGGTATTATCACCACTTTATCACCCACTGCCAGGGTTGTAATGCGGGCCTAAGGCTCTTATTCTCTTGAAAATGAATATCTTGACTTGTGTATGTTGGATGTTTGTGATTTTGGTGTTGTTTGATTTAGATAAATAATACCTATTTCTTTTAACTGTATTACTGTGTGTTTTGGTACAAATGCTTTACACAGTGCTTCAGAAGTTAAGCCTGCCTGCTCGTGCCAAGCTAGGGGGTGAGCAGGGGGTTAACTGGGGGTGATTCTCCATTACCCTGACTAGAGTGAGGGTCCTTGCTTGGACAGGAAGTAGACTGACTGCCAACCAAATACCCCATTTCTAACAGTGTAGAACTCATTGCATCTCACAAATACCGGCAATGGGACAGTATCTATCAGGTATCCAGTAGTAGATGTGTACATCTACAATTTACACAAGTCACATGTTGCATCCTGTCCCTGTATGACAAAGACAATGTTACTGTAGAAGATGTGTACAAAGTGCAAGCAGCCTAAAGAATGGGGACAATATATACCGTACAAGTAATGCAGTAAAACTTGGAGAAGGAATACACACATAGACCAATCCTGACTGTGCAACACATCAGTGTCTACATGTGAACTTCCAACGTATGCACAGAGATGGTGGCCAGGTCAGTACATAACCAAGTCATGTTTGCCATTAGCATAACCTGATAGTTGCCCATCGCATGCCAACATGACAGAAGGCAGTGACAGATAACACCATCTGTCCCCTGACACGTTCCCAAAATAGAAGTCACAATAGATATACAACCCCTAACCAAGCTGCCCATGGAAATTACTAAGGACATCAAATGATGAGACAGGTTCAACATGTACAAGTACCCAGTCCTCTGTACATGAGAGTGAAAGGCTGACATCAAGTACTGCAGAGGAAAATGTTATATTCCAGTCAGTTTTATCACAATTGTGTTTGTGTCTGTCTGCAGGGGAGTCTGCATTGCTCTGCTGAGTAGCAATCATGAAGAGGCTAGATACCAGCTCAAAACACCCTAACACCACTGCTCTGGCTACATAAGCTTATTACAATTTCAGGGGCCCTGATACATGTGCATAGTGGCCTGAGTAATCTGAAGCTCTGTAAACATGCCCCTGCACATGCAACCATGAGTTTGTGTTGCCAAACAAACTCCTACAGTAGTGATGAAGAATAGACTGCCATCTATGCCACACTGTAACACTGCTACACAGTGGTATGCATTGCATGTGACAGTCATAAAAAACATGATGTGGACAAATGAGAGTGTCTAGTTGGTGACATGTACACATGAACCACACATCTCAGCACACCTTTCCTACTGAAATGGCTTAGACATGGTAATGCGTATAGGATTCTGAAAAAAAACAACCTACCACAAATGTAAGGGCATATGTATCACAAGCTCACTGACTGAAAGTAATGACCTTCACATGTGTTCCGACATATGAAAACATAGGTGGCACTGATATTACTACACAGGTATTTGTCAAAATCCAACATGTGTCCATGCAGGAAGATAATTATGTGAGGTTTCCCATACCATGAACACATCACTGTGGTCATATGGTACTGAAATAAAACTACACATATCTTCACACACACATTGTATATGGCAACCTTCAGTGACACATGTGTGCACACCGTCTCCTGCAACTAAGATGCATGGGGAACTATATGTCACATGTGTAGTAGAGCATCATGAAGGCAAAACCTACAACACACCACAGAGTGGACACACATGCACACGCAAATTTCCAGAGGTAATGTGATGTCAACCCAGTCCAAGTCCACTGCATCCTGAGTACAAATTGTCATGGCTGTCACATGCCTTGCCATGTTTTCAACATAGGCCATCATATATTTTGTGTTTTTGGTATGTATACATTTGTATATCAGACTTAACAATATAGTACTCCCACAAATAAGTGTTCAAACACATATGTACACTCATGGTACACATGTGTGAACATGTATGTGGACACAGTGTAGCTACACATGCACATATGCACAAGGTGTGAGTAATCGCATAAACAAACCTATAGGTTCAACATACCAATGTCACCATAAAGATATGAGTGAATAGTTACACACATGTAGCCATACTATAAAAACATTGTTGCATAGCCAATGTAACATGGTAAGTGAACCTGGGTGCACTCTAGGCCTGCATTGCAAAATTCTGTGCATTCCAGTCATGCCCCAAAAATTAATGACGCAAACTGATCAAATCTACACTATGCAATGGCAGAAAAATGATGCCTGGCACCTGAGTGTCTATCACACATCCACAGGCCTTTTCACGCACAATGGTGAAAATTAGGTGCATGACCGTCATGGGTCCAAATATAGACACAAATGCCTAAACCTCATGCTTTTCTCCACGAATAAAAGATGCCTTGATCCTGAGCGTCTATCACACATCCACAGGCCTTTTCACACACAATGGGGAAAAATTTGACGCATGACCGTCATGCGTCAAAAATGTAAATGCATATGCATATACCATACTTTTCTCCTAAGCAAAAAGACGCCAAGCCCCTGAGCACTAGCCCATGAGCGTCTGTCGCTCGTCCACAGGCCTTTTCACGCACAATGGGAAAAAATCAATGCAGGACCAGCATGCGACAAATAAAACAACACATGACTGGAAACGTGACACACAGGCCCAGGAAGTGATGAAACAGGACATTCTGCCTGCATACACGCTACAGTGAGTCCACTTTCACTTTCACTTCACAGTCTTATTGTCTGTGACTGTATGAGGGTGTGTGGAGCTGGTGTTGTTGGTGTTTTGGATTGTTTGAAGTGCTTTTGTGCTGTGTCCTGTAGCTGTTGTGTATTTTTTGGCTTTTAATCTGTCTTTTATTGTTATTGTTCTTTATCTGTCACTGCATTGTAGAGTGTTTGTCTGGGGTAGGATAGTTTGTTGGGGAGTTGGGGCATTTTTTTCTGTCAACTGCATTTGCAGTGCATGATGTCAGAGAAAGGAAGGATGGCCAGGATGTCGGCCAAGGAGCTGTGGGGCTTTATATGGCTGGTACAACATTACCTTCCCATGATACTGGTACTGGGTGACCGTGCTATACAGGGCTACTACACGGAGGCCAGGAAGCTGCGGTGGGGCAAGGTACTCCACCACCTGACTAGAGTTTTTGCCACTGGAGGGAATGACCACCAATTGAAACACCGTTGGGCTAACTTCATCACAAGGCAGCAAGATCTGCTGGATCACCTGGGCATCAAGATTGGTGGAGAACTTGGTAAGTATCCCATTTCCATACCAATTCCATTATTTGCATGTGCAAGACTGGTGCTGATATGGTGGTATGCACTGTGTCATGTATAAGGATCTAGACATGTTGTATGCTTCCTGTATGAAGAGCCCCAGTGCCACCTTAGGGCTGTCATTCTAATGTACAGTAATGAAGCAGAGGCAGGGTGGATGTGCCATCTTCCCTGCACAACCATTACAAAGTGGTGTGATGCATGCATAGTGCAACTTGGTTTTGAGCAGCACAACATGAGGCCTGCGCCATGCATCATGTATGGAAGGGGACCCAAAACTTGTTTGGGGGCAAATGTACAAGCCTCTGGGAAAAATGAGAACTACCTAAATCCCATTTTTCATGCAATTTGAACAGCTGCTGAGAGCAGGAGTTATACTGGGGCATATATATGTATCTGATGGGCCACCATGTACTCAGCAGAAGTCGTGATGATCTGTATTGTTGTAGCGCCTGCTGAGTACATAATTTTCCTCCATATGAATAGATGCAGTTGGACCCTACTTGCATCATGCTGTACCTTTGGCGCACACGTGGCGGAGTTAAGGAGTACACTGAGGGCCACAAGGACTGTAGTGATGCACCTGGTGCTGCACCACTGCCACTCAATCTGCCCCTTTGTGTCATTGTATTACATACACCCCAAAGTATGTCTATTACCACACACACATGTGCTGAATTAGTACCGCAGGCCTGCCGTATCTTATGGACAGTATGGGGCTGCCCTGCATCTGCTCCATCACTGGCACATTACTTAGAAATCTGCACCAACACATGCATCCTTGGACCACCGAGCAACTGTCGTCTGTGTTGCGGCATAGGTCTTTGCACATGTTCTTATCCCTCCCAGGACAAATAATGGCATACCACGCCAATAATAGTTGGCCACACAGTATTGGCAATACATCCGTAATTTCAATCAGTCAATGTGCAGGTAGGTACAACTATTTAAACATCAGTAAACTCCCATGACATTATTGCTTGTGTGTGTGACTTCTGATGGCACACACATATTAGAAACTACAAACAAGGATGTATCACAGCACTCCTCAATACTTTGGAATGTCCATACAACCCCTGGGTAGTTGTTTGTCAGTTTGCGGTGACAATGAGATATATGTCTTCAACATCTGGGGCAGGCTGAAATGCTATGAGTGTCACAATGGGATGGCCACAGCAACAACCATCACATGCTCCTCAGATGCAGTATCCCGTGTCATGCAGTCCCATATGGTCATGGAGGTATAAAGCTTACAAACACCTGCATGACAATGCAATGTATTTATGGTGCAGTGAAAAGCAGGAGCGTCTGAGAAAGTGATGGTTTGTAGGTGCCTGGGTATCCATTATCTGAGACAATGTGTGATTGACTGATCATAGATGTTTGTCAGTTGCTCTGATCTACCACTAAGTTGACTTGCTCACTCAGCCTAACAAGTTGATTGTAAGCAATGTTGTTCATTAACTGATAGGTACAAATATCACTAAGCAATGTTTTCCATTCATGTTTTGCAGGTGAGGTGGCCAGATTTTAAGACCCAGATGCAGCTAGTAAGGGTCATCTTGTGTGTCATTTGTGCCAATCCAGGGTTTGGTGAGTCAGTCTGATGTGTGGAATGCTATGAATAATGGTTTTGCCTGACCAATGATATGATATAATTGGAGTTAGAATGAATACATCATGTCTGTTGGAATGTTGAGCATTGCGAATGGCTTGGTTGCAGCACAAGGGGCAACGTGTGCTTGCATGGAATTCTGGATATTAGGAAATGGAATGGCTGGACACATATTCATTGATGACTATCATATGATAGGTGTCAGAGCAGCTGTTTATGTAAATAGCATGCCTGTTAACAACAGCTTTGTCACAGTTTTATTGACAGCACTGTGTGCCACGCATAGCTTACACTTACTCACAAGATGGTACAGATGTAGGTTGTATATATAGAGGTCTCTGGGGGCTTATGTAGGAGACACTTGAACCACAGGTGCCTCAGTACCCCCTCAGATATATATTGAGGCTGCAGTACGGCAAGGACCCATATTGTGCTGGACAACAGTCCGTAGTGTACACAATTAGGAGACAACTCAGCTCCAGATGGTTGTGGGTAAAGTCAATGAATTTTCCCAAGCCAGATCTCAGCAGAATTCACAAAATGGTCCTGCCACCATGATATTTGTGAGTTCTGTACATCACATCACATATGCATGTGATGTGAATGCTGAATGTGTACCTGATGCTTTGATGATGTCTGACATGCATGTCCACATGATGTTCAATATATGAGAATACTGTTGCAGCACCCACTGCAGTGTCACACTCTCTGTGGGCCTAAGGGCACCCATACAGCCACCATGTGTGTGCCATTTTACTCATGTAGCAGAACATAACACAGGGTAGGGAGCATTCATTCTGTAATGTGTAGACAACTTTGATGTGCAGGTCAGGCTTTGCCCAACCTTTCTGGGGCCATTGCATTATTTGTACATTTGGGCACATCATGGGCAATGGTGTGCCCCCTTGTAACGTATGCTGAGGCCAGGTCTTTAACCAGGACACATGAATGAAGATTTACCAAACCTTAGAATAGAAGGTGGGAAGTTTCCAGATCGCCTATCAAATGGCCCCACCTTGCATCGATGATCACTGGGCATGCCTTGATGTTTCACCAGGGGTGTTAAAGTGGTGAAATGCATGCAAATTCCACCTAATGGACAAGAACACAGGAAATCCAGACTTGTTGGGGTACGTGATCCTCACAAGTTGAAAACACAAATGTTGATCAAAGACAATTTAGTCCACTCACCTCTGGGCCCTGATGGTCAACAATGGATAGCCGTCATCCCAGTGACATGTACATGATACCGTAGATGGCTTGTAGGACATAGTCATAGATGAGGAGTACGTCATTGTTGAGGAATGTGTGGTGGACTGTATGTGTCATCTGCAAATGCAGTGTACATTGTATGTCTGTTCTCCCAATGCTGTGCTTGATTTTCCTCATTTTTCAGCTGCCAATATGACACTTGACCAACGGCATGCATTCCACAGAAGGGCTGAATGGTACAGGCACATTGTGGAAGTGGATGCCGGATACCACAGGATGGGAAGGAGATTCAGCAAGGAAAAGGCGACTGGGGAATGACGTAAGTTCACACATGAGGGACGTCACAGAAGCCTCAGCAAAAGGACAATTTGGGCAAAACATCAGGGGTGTAGGCGGCCTCTGCAGGTCCAAGCCCCTCATGTCAGCTGCACTTGTTCGAAGCCAGGCACCTGAGCAGCAACCTGCTGCTGTCATGAGCATCCAATGTGAAAGGGACATGAGACGGGACATGGCCAACATAATGGCCAGACTGGACAGATTGGAGAAGGAGAGTGCCAACAACAAAAATATGTTGAAGTTCATCAAGAAAAAATGTAAAACCTTGTTCCACAGACTCTCAGTTCCTTCCCCTCCCTTTTACTGTTGTACATAATATTAAGGTAGTGTAGTGCAGGCATAGGTTAGATTAAGTACAGTCGGGGTATAATTTTGTACATTTTTTTTTATTGTAGGGGTTTGAGTGGTGGTGTCATGTTGTGGTATTTGTGTATAGTATATATATATAAATATATATATATATATATATATATATATTGTGTATAATATATATATGTGTTTATATATATATATGTATATATATTTATATATATATATATATAAATATATACACGTATATCCATATATATATATACATATACACATATATATATATATATATATATACATATATATATATGTAAACTGACAAAATGCTCACTACTGGGCTCCTAGAGGCCCAAGAGGGGTGGTGCGTCATAAACCGGCAGAGCACTCCGTCAATAATTTAAACAATACAAAAACTTCCACAGTAAGACGCACACTCGGGAATTCACAAAAATTACTAAAATTACATAGTGTTTATTAACACAATGCGTTTTGGCTGTCGAGCAGCCTTGATCACG
The DNA here is from genome assembly GCF_031143425.1 of Pleurodeles waltl. Classification (NCBI taxonomy): domain Eukaryota; kingdom Metazoa; phylum Chordata; class Amphibia; order Caudata; family Salamandridae; genus Pleurodeles; species Pleurodeles waltl. The sequence goes on from NC_090449.1 coordinate 634,245,497, forward strand.
TGTATAGTTCCACCACTCTACACCAAGTTTAAATACCCACCGAATACAAACATAGAAACAGGACTGCATATTATTGACATTCAACAAATAGACCTAGATCTATAGGAAGTAAATAAATAAATACAGCTCATTCAATATAAATAAATAAGTAAATAAATACTTCTCCATATGTGAACAAGAGCATTTATCTCATGGATAACAATTTAAAGGATTATACTATCACAGACCCCAACTCATGCTTGATGGTAATACCTCACTGACTATATATTAGTACACATATAAATATAAATATAATATACATAACTTTAAATCTTAGTACAACTTATATATTTTCATTTTAAAAGTTATTTAATCTTTATAACAAATATAAAAGAATTCACAGTGCAAAAGATCTATAAATGTATAAATATATAAATAGAGACCAATATTTAAATTTCATTTCTCCTACATGAGACATTAGAATTCATTTAGTAAATATATTCTTTAAATCCATATTCAAGTATGCCTATATTTCTCCATGAGATATAAAAAACCTTTTTTCCTTCCAGATCATCGTACAACATCATATCCAGCATTCTCTATAAGTATTCAGTACCCTTGACACCCCGTGAGTAAACAAACAAATGTGCAATCCGGAATCAGGAATCTGTCCGGACTCCTCCATTCTGAAAAAATATGAATAAAAAGAATATGATAAAATCAAATAATATATAAAAAAACACTACTCAATACAATATAGCAATAATACCAGATATGTAAATAACTGTATATATGAATTACTACCTAACGTCTCCTACCTCATACTCTATTCCTTAAATTAATCATCAGAATAAGTGGGTATTAAGCTCCTCACTCATATTCAATCCTCCAGGTGTCTTAGTTTCTAAGTCCACAATATATTTGGATTCTTTTATACGTAAAGTCAACTCTCTATTACCTCCTCTATGATGCAAAAATACATGTTCAATGCCAAAGTACGATAATAGAGTGGCATCAGAATTGTGAAAATCCTGGAAATGTCTAGCTACTGGATAGTGGGGATCTTTTGATGTGATAGCCCGCATATGTTCAAGAATACGTTTTTTCACTGCATGTTTTGTACTTCCCACATACCAAAGATGACACGGACATTCCAGTACGTAAATAGTAAATGGAGTACTACATGTTAAAAACTGCTTAATATGTCTATTTGTCCCCGTTTCTTTTGTAGGGTACTCTTTTCTTACCACACTGTTTTGGCAGGCTTTGCAGTGACCACAGGGAAAGAATCCTTGTAGATTATGCTCCTTAAGATGGGAAATCGGAGAGATATCATTAGATCTCAACATGTCATAGAGATTACGCCCTCTTCACTCGCATTGACCTGTTTAAGTTTATTAGAAAACTGAAACTAAAAAAATGGTTCAAATTGAAAGGGAATATTGGTAACAGTTCGGAATTATCTAAGAGTAATGACTGTGAAGAACATGTTTTAGCTATTAGTGATGTTGATACCTTGTTAACCCTTCATGAGTTAGAACAGGATCTTACTGTACAGACCAATGAGAAGAATCTATATCATAGTCTAGATGAGTTGGGTGTGGTACATGATCGAATAGTTCCGTCTGGTTTTAAACCTAAATCAACATTTTTTCCAAATATGAATCATGACAATATTGACAATTTTTATGATATGACAGTTCATGGTCTGACTCACTTTCGACATCGAGCATGGTTCAGACCTAGATGTAACAATAATTTGACATTTAATCAGAGTGAAACCATCAGATTATTAGCGGAAGATAGCAACACTATTATCTGTCCAGCGGATAAAGGAGGTAATATAGTACTTTGGAAGAGGCAAAAATACATTGATGAGGTTATGCGCCAACTGAGTGATACGCAATTCTATAAAGTTGTGACAAAAGATGTATATGTTGATAGCATTACAGGGATATGGCACTTCCTATCAATGTGGAAAGACAAAGGCCTATTATTATGGGAAGAATATTGTTTCCTGAAAAAGGATTTTCCTAAGTTACCAATATTTCACATTCTCCCCAAAATCCATAAGGACAGAGTTAACCCTCCGGGGAGACCAATAGTGTCCTCGCGTGGTAATGCTTTGGAAAATGTATCCAAATATGTGGATTTTTTCTTAAGAGATTTTGTCATGAGTTTACCCTCTTATGTTCAAGACACCAAGGATTTTTTAGGCAAATTGGAGGGTATTGTTTGGGAAGAGGATTTTTTACTCATATCCCTAGATGTAAATTCTCTATATACCATCATTGATCATGGGAAGGGCATACAAGCATGTAGACATTTCTTGCACACTAGATCTCTAAGATATTTAGCACACACAGATATGATCATTGAAATGATAACATATTGCTTGACCAATAAAATCTTTTTATTTGACGGTCAGTTGTATAAACAAGTTCTTGGGACCGCAATGGGAACCTGCTTTGCTCCCAGCTTTGCTTGTCTGTTTTTGGGCCTTTGGGAAGAAGACATCTTTAAAGATGAAGAGAAATATCCTGAAATTAATCAGGCCATATTGTGGCTTAGATATATTGATGACTTGTTTTTAATCTGGAAAGGATCTGAGAAGGAGGCTATACAGTTTATTAAGAAACTTAATGAAAATGATTATAATATCAGATTAACATACAATATTAGGCATTCGTTTATCTAATTTTTGGATACTAAAATCGAGATTAAAGATATGGTGATCCATACTGAACTTTTTCGTAAATCGACAGCAGGTAATAGTCTATTGCATGCTACTAGTGGACATCCCAATAAACTTAAATGGAATATCCCGTATGGAGAACTATTGAGGGCCAAAAGAATAAGTAATACAGATGAGGCATTTGAATGAGAACAGGAAAAAATGGTTAGAAGGTTTAAACAAAGGGGTTACCCGGACTGGGTAATCAAGAAGGCCACAGATAAAATTAGAAAGGTTGAAAGAATTCAGACCCTCTTTGATAATACGGCTAAAATGGAAAATGAAAACAATGAAGATACCTGATTGATCTTAACCTATAATGAGGATACCACACAGATCAAAAAGATTATTTCCAAACATTGGAATATTCTGAAGAGTGATCCTATTATAGGTAAGGAAATTCAGAGATGGCCCTCGATTACTTATAGAAGAGGGCGTAATCTCTATGACATGTTGAGATCTAATGATATCTCTCAGATTTCCCATTTTAAGGAGCATAATCTACAAGTATTCTTTCCCTGTGGTCACTGCAAAGCCTGCCGAAACAGTGTGGTAAGAAAAGAGTACCCTATAAAAAAACCGGGGACGAATAGACATATTAAGCAGTTTTTAACATGTAGTACTCCATTTACTATTTACGTACTGGAATGTCCGTGTCATCTTTGGTATGTGGGAAGTACAAAACATGCAGTGAAAAAACGTATTCTTGAACCTATGTGGGCTATCACATCAAAAGATCCCCACTATCCAGTAGCTAGATATTTCCAGGATTTTCACAATTCTGATGCCACTCTATTATCGTACTTTGGCATTGAACATGTATTTTTGCATCATAGAGGAGGCAATAGAGCGTTGACTTTACGTATAAAAGAATCCAAATATATTGTGGACTTAGAAACTAAGACACCGGGAGGATTGAATATGAGTGAGGAGCTTAATACCCACTTATTCTGATGATTAATTTAAGGAATAGAGTATGAAGTAGGAGACTTTAGGTAGTAATTCATATATACAGTTATTTACATATCTGGTATTATTGCTATATTGTATTGAGTAGTGTTTTTTTATATATTATTTGATTTTAATATATTAATTTTATTCATATTTTTTCAGAATGGAGGAGTCCGGACAGATTCCTGATTCCGGATTGCATATTTGTTTGTTTACTCACGGGGTGTCAAGGGTACTGAATACTTATAGAGAGTGCTGGGTATGATGTTGTACGATGATCTGGAAGGAAAAAAGGTTTTTTATATCTCATGGAGAAATAAAGGGATAGTTGAATATGGATTTAAAGAATATATTTACTAAATTAATTCTAATGTCTCATGTAGGAGAAATGAAATTGAAATATTGGTCTCTATATATTTATACATTTATAGATCTTTTGCACTGTAAATTCTTTTATTTTTGTTATAAAGATTGAATAATTTTTAAAATGAAAATATATAAATTGTACTAAGATTTAAAGTTATGTATATTATATTTATATTTATATGTGTACTAATATATAGTCAGTGAGGTATTACCATCAAGCATGAGTTGGGGTCTGTGACAGTATAATCCTTTAAATTGTTATCCATGAGATAAATGCTCTTGTTCACATATGGAGAAGTATTTATTTACTTATTTATTTATTTATATTGAATGAGCTGTATTTATTTATTTACTTCCTATAGATCTAGGTCTATTTGTTGAATGTCAATAATATGCAGTCCTGTTTCTATGTTTGTATTCAGTGGGTATTTAAACTTGGTGTAGAGTGGTGGAACTACACACGTGATCAAGGCTGCTCGACAGCCGAAACGCGTTGTGTTAATAAACACTATGTAATTTTTGTGAATTCCTGAGTGTGCGTCTTACTGTAGAAGTTTTTGTATTGTTTATATATATATATATATATATATATATATATATATATATATATATATGTGTGTGTGTGTTTTCCACCACTCTTCGTCCCTTAAAAAGAAACGCCTCAGTCATGCGATGTCTCCATCAAAATGAGTTTATTAGGCAAGATAAACAATTGTACCACACAAATGTGTTGTACTGGTACTCCCATCTGGGTAAATACCATTGACTCGGTTCTGAGCCATATAAGCCATATGTCAAATTCAAAGGATATCTCAATATTTGAATAGAATACTCTGTAAGTTGGTTGTAGCTAACAACACCATCATTCACCTTTCTCATGTTAGGATCCTAGTGTGTGGCTTTGTGTCTGACAGTAATGCATTCATATACTGATATTCTGGACTCATTGACATGGATCCACACAATGCAATCATTTAGCTAACTAGATAGATCACAACAAATGTAGAAATGCTACATGCATACAAAGGGGTATATTTAAGAGCCCCTAGCACCACCGGAGCGTCAGTTCTCATGATTCTCCGGTGGCGCAATGCCCTGTACCTTATTTTCAAGGAGGCATTAAGCCACTTTTGAGGCTTAACTTCACCTTATAAATACAGCACCTTCACATGCAGCACTTTGCGTAGAAAGTGCATGCAATGCGTGTTGCTTCACATGCAGCCGTTTGCGTGGAAGGGGCATGCAATGGCTCTTGCTGTGAGCGTGCCACAACAAAACCCATTGCATTTTGAGGCTGCCTCAGATTTATGAGTTTTCAAAAGGGGTGGCATTAGCAAGGTGCAAAGAGAACTTTTATTCCTCCTCGTTTTTTGCTTTTTCTATGTGTGCCTCATTCTGCAGTACGCGTAGAAAGAGCAAAATGCCGGACATGGTTGTTTATGTACGGGACGGTGTCCCTTCCTGCACATGAACAATGATTTAAAAATGACGCTGTAGCACACACAGAAGTGCCAAATCACCATTAGTGATGTTTACGTGCAGTAAGGGACACCTTCCCACACATTAACAATCAAACCCCTCAATGCAGGCATCCTTGCACAATGGTGCAAGGATGCCTGCGTTGGCACAGGCAGCTACATTTAGTGCCAGCTCAGGGGACAACACAGGGGTGCACCATATTCAATTAAATACAGTGCATCCCTGTGTTGTGAAAATGACGGAGTGTGGCTCTGCCAATGTTGGTGCAGTGTTGCTCTTCATCATTTTTAGTTAAATATGGGTTGCAGGTGTTTTTTCAAATGCTATACAATGTCCAGTTCACAGACCCCATGAGTGAACGTTAGCCATATGTAGCACAATCAGAGTCCAAGGTTGAGGGACCTGTCATGAGACATGGTTAGGAGTAGTGTGCATTAGTGAGGAGGTTAAAAGCTTCCAATTGCTAAGAATGTTCACAACACTGTCATGATCTTAAGCACAGAACTAAGGAGATACTGTCCACGTGGCACAGACTGGTGCTACTGGGTGCTTTTCCTTTTGAATGTTATTCCTTCGGCATCTTCATCCTCTGATGTGTGTGTGTTGCGTCCTGTGCCATGGCTGGTGCTGTTGTTGAGGGGATGGATATGTGGAGTCAAAAGTCCTGGCAGCTGCCATTTGTGGGAACACATAGGGGATCACTGCAGCAAGGAGGAACTGCTAGTTTTTCAACACCGCAGCAACATCACGGTGGTAGGCAGCCATGTTTTCACTGAGGAAGGCCTCTTCCTGCTGTATGGACTCCAGGGTATTCTGCAGAGCCCCCAGACGGTTGTCTGTTATGCTGCTGCCAATGTGGGAGGGCAATTGTGGTAGCCTCTGCCTCATGACAGCAGCTGTCGGCTAGGGACTGCTGGAGTCCACGTAGCCGTGAGTGGGTTCTTCTGATGGCACCTGAGTTGTCCTTATTTTGACTGAGGCACCTATGCACTAACCTCTAGGCTGCCTGTCATGGTCTCCATCCCCACCCGCACCTGCTTGGCCAGCTCCCATTGGATTCCTACCACTGTCCTCTGAAAGGTGATCTCTGAGTCCAGGGATGTGTCATTAGTGGCTGGTGGTGTGTGTTGGTAGCTGGGTGGTTCATGTGGAGACCCTGCAGTGCTGTCTGTCCTCCCTGCGACTGGAAGCGGTGTCTGGAAGGATCTGAGCACATCCTGGAGAGTTTGTTCATTGATGGTTGTCAGCTGGTCATCCATGTCATTTGTAAAATCCAGGACAGGTAGGTCAGCAGGAGTTAAGCCATCATCTTCTGCAATGAAGTAGTGTAAAGTCAATCTTAGATTGCTGTGGCTGTTGACATGGCACATCATTTGTTTGCTACTGGAGGCTCTGTGACATGGTACTGACCCACAGTTGTAGTTGTACATTATGTATTGCATTGTGCATCACACATGGGCAAAGCTCACAAGGTATTTTGGGGCATATTTAGGTGTCCAAAGACCCACCTCAGTGTCACTTTTGGTGAGGCTCCGGTGGCGTAATGCCCTGCGCCGTATTTACAAGGTGGTGTAAACCCACTTTTTGTGGCTTAATGCCACCTTGTAAATAATGCCCCTTCACACGCAGCACTTTGCATAGAAGGTGGGTGCAATAGGTGTTGCTGTGGGTGTGCCACAGCAACTCGTATTGCGTTTTGACAATGCCTCAGATTTTTCAGTTTTCATAGACCAAAAGCAGCTCCAAAATATAACGCCAGCCCAGGGGTTGCATTGGCTTGACAAAACAAGGAGTAATGCTTACATTTCTCCCCATTTTTTGCTTTTTCTATGAGTGCTGCATTCTGCAGCACACATAGAAAGAGCAAATTGCCATTGAAGTTTGTTGTTGTGCAGTAAGGTGTTCCTTCCTACATAAAAATAATCTCCCCCTCAATGCAGCCATCCTTGCACTATGGTGCAAGGATGGCTGCATTGTCACACAACAGCTGATTTACCGCTGTCGCCTAGTGGGGAACACAGGGGTGTGGCTTATTCTTATCAATATGGCACATCCCTGCATTTTGAAAATGACAGTGCATTATGTTGCCTAACTTAATGCACTGCCATGCGCCATGATTTTCTGTTAAATCTGGGCCTCTATCTTGTCAGATGGTGAGATTGCAGCTTCTTTTACAGCTGCACACATGATGCTCACAGACATGCTCCATGTGTTGCAAATGTTTTATTTTGTGGCCAATCCCATATGGCGCATATGGATGTCTCTTAGTTATTGTGGGTTCACCCAGTGTGGGTTGTGTTTCACAGGTTGCAAACTTTATGGCAGGTTTTTTCTCAAGTGACACGGCTCAGAACAGCAGCAATATATGTTGCACGACACTGCACCAGTTTAGATATGCAGGGATGTTGTATGTTTACTTGAATACAGTAGAGCCCTGCAATTCCCCTTGCGCTTGAACAGATTTGTTCTCCCTGCACCAACATAGGCATTGATGCAGCATGATGAAGTGGTGCCTGCCTTGAATGATGATTTGTTTAAATGCATGGAGGTGAGGGATGATTTGATTATGTGCAGGGAGGTGTCCCTTCCTGCACATGTACAAGCTATTTTTGCTAAGGTGGCATTTCAATGTGTGCTGCAAGATGCAGCACACATGAGAAGGGCAATGTGACATGGAGGAAGGGATGCTTTTTGGCCAGATACGCCACCCTGGCACAACTCCTGGAGGGGTATTGACCTCTATCCTAGTCTCTGGTGTCTCAGTTGTGTAGGTACAGTGGCTTTGACAATATGCGATGTGTGTGTTCATGGCACAGTCACACTATTTGCATGTCCCTTCCACGCAATGTGCTACACATTTACATGCTGGAGTATAGCCATAGTGAGGAGCCTATGTCCATGTTGAGTATAAGTTGGTGTGCATAGCACAACCAATGCGTCAGTACATGAGTGGCTTTGGTGGGGATGGCATGTCTTGATTCAGGGCCTAGGTGTCCTGATGCAACCCTTTAGCATACATTGAGTGTGTCCTATGTGCCTCCCCCTTCTGCCATTTGTGGAATTGAAGCTATTCCCCCCTGCAACGTACCCTGCATTTGTGGTGCTTCTTGGAAGTCTGCGCTGTCCTGTCCTACGATTCCAGTGACCAGCTCCTCCGGGATGACTGCTGCAACCATCTCCTCCAGCTCATCCAGGTTCTCCTGTCCTGCGGGACTTTCACCTCCAGTCTGCAGTGCTGCCTTTTGGTTCCTATGCTTGCAATTATGCCAGAGCTTTTTGCACTTGGTGACAATCCTCTTTACCTCTGCCACACTGTTGACTTTGCCTACTAGTGCCTGCCATATTGTGTCTTTCCTACCAACTGGCAATTTGATGGTGACGAAGAGCTGGTGTTGGTGCTCCATCACGTCTCTGACAAGGATGTCATGCTCCTCCTCACCCAAGTTACACTTGCACTTTCTCTTCTCCTTCTCCTGGGACTTTTCTGTACCCTCCTGGCTGGTACTTGGGGTCTGCCTGGGGTCTCACCTGCCCTGAAAACTCCATCTTCTCTTCAAAGTGCAATTTTTCCTGCTTGTGTGTTTTGTTTTGACCCTAATGTGGTAAAAAATAGCACTAACCTGTTTTGCTACATATTTATGTGCCGCAAAGTGGTATTTTGCAACATTAGCATTATATTTTTCTTACTGCATGTTGCAATGGTTCAAGTCATTTTTATTACAGTAACCATTCGTTGGCACCATTGTGTGTCATTTCTTAAATATGGTGCATGGATTGCGCTAGGGAATTAACGTTAGCTTGCGTTAAAAAAAAATGACTCACAACTGCCCTAGCAGAGTTGTGCTTCATTTTTCCTGAGTGTCTCATGTTCTTTAGAAGTGTTTGAATAATACCTGGGTTTCCTGACCATCCCTCACTCTGCTGTGGACCAAACCCTCGCTGGCAGGGACCTAGTTCGAATCAAAGTTCAAGGGGGTCCTTTAACTTTCTTGTGTATGCTCTTTTAGCATGTGAGCCAACATCTTAACCTTGTCTGCCTTCCCCAGTAAAACAAGCTGCCTGCCAGAATGTGGACTTATTGACACAGCTGTTTTTTTTTATTGCAATTTTTAAATATAGCAAACTTGTCTCAAGGCTATTAATTTGGGTGCTTTACATATACACTATATGATATTATACAAAATCAGTTTTTTTAAGGCACAAGAAGATTTAGGGCCTCATTAGTGGTTTGGTGGACCCACCACTGGACCACCTCATGGGGAAGATGCAACTGCCATAGTGGTGGCATCCCCCCAACCTATTGCAAGATTTCTGCTGGTCTGACCAGCGGAAACCTTGAAATGGAGTGTTCCCATCAGACAGACTGGAAGGAACAGTGTTACGAGATAGCACTCAGCTCCCCTAAAGGAGGCGGCTATCATTTTTAAAAGTATGGTGAAACCCTAATCCTAAACCCAGAATCAAAACAGTTTGCTGGTTAAATAACTTTAACAAAACACTAAGACACTAGGGCCCAAAATTAGGAGCACAAAAAACCAACAACAGAACACATGACCTCCAAAAAAAACATACTTGCCATGCAGTAGCACCTCCAGAAGCCTAATTTCATAGCACAGTGGTAAAAGGTCTTTTCACCAAGCACTGCTTTACATTACCACAAAGGACATAACATATTTTTAATTAAAAATGTGTGTGATCAAGCTACCATCCTTGCAGCTCCTTCCATTCAACACACGGAAATTCATCAGCTGTATTGTCTGCATTACTTAGCAAGCCTATGACTAGCGTCCCAGGCATGTTACCTTTGTTTCCTTTGTATGGAGAGCTAGAGAGTACACATAGGTGGTCATTTAGACAATGGCGATGACTGTTAATGTGGCAGTAATACCGCCAACAGGCTGGCGGTAATTACTGCCAAATTAAGACCACGGGGTGATAACTCCCATAGACAGCCGATGTACCACACCATCTGCCAGGGCGTTCACACCACTCACCACGGCGGCACCCATTAACAGCCAGACAGAAGACAAGGTACTGCCCATCAGGTCAATACATAACACAGCAATCAACACAACTTCTGAGGCGGTACCAATGCCATCAAAAGCCTGGCAGAAACACAACACAGAAGATGAAAGGCTCACCATCAGAGACACAAAGAAGATCAACGTTGACATGGAACCGGAACTGCAAGTCTTCCCGATGCTATTCTATTCCATGATCCACCTAGAACACCAACGCCGATGAAGATGATGGCGGTGAGTACATCCACCTGGCACACAAGGGAGGGAGGAGAAGGAGAGTAAAACACACATGCACAACACACACCATTCACAAAAACACACCATGCACACAGCCAGTTGCAGATGTAAACCAATGGCACAGGACAGATGGCATAATAATACAAGGACTACAGGTCGGCAATATTGAGATTGTAATTGCATGGCAACAGCTACCATATATAACAATTGGAGAACAAAGATATATGAACAATTGGCCAGAAAAGGCCAATGCCCAGTCCAAAGTTCAAAAGGCCCACGTGGCCACAGGGCACAGTCCAAGCCCCAACTTGATCCTGACTAACTCCGCACAAAACTGTTCCAGGGCAACATGTCGGAGGTGGACAGGCACCTCGGGGGGAAGGTGGGTGGGGGCACCTCAGCTGAAGTTGGGAAATTGCCCACTCATCCTGGAGGGGGCTCTATGCCCATTTCCCATTGCTGAGGAGTGCAAGACCAGTCTCTGAGGTGGAGAACTTGCCCACTGATCCTGGAGGGGGCTCCATGTCCATTTCCCATTGCTGGGGAAAGCAAGGTCACAGTCTCTGAGGTGGGGAACTTGCCCACTGATCCTGGAGGGGGCTCCTTGTACATCAGTCCCTGGAGGGTAGCCTACATGCCCTCTTCTGGAGGCGAGGGCTGCTGTGTCTCAGCAGGAGATGAGGTCTCTGTGCCCAATGGTGGTGGTGGTACCCTGCCAGCCTCAGCAGGAGGTGAGGGCTGCATTGTCTCTGCTGGGAAAGGTGCCTCCTGAGCAGCCTCTGCAGGAGGTGAAGGCTGCGTTGTCTCTGCTGGGGAAGGTGCCTCCTGGGCAGCCTCTGCAGTAGGTGAGGGATGGATTGTCTCTGCTGGGGGAGGTGTCTCCTGGGCAGCCTCTACTTGAGGGGAGGGCTGCTGTGTCTCAGCTGGAGGTTAGGGCCTCTTGCCTTTCATTGGTGGTTGAGAGGGAACCTCTTCATTCATTGGTGGTTGAGTGGGAACCACTCCTTTCATTGGTGGTTGAGTGGGAACCTTTCCTTTCTTTGGTGGTTGAATGGGAACCTTTCCTTTCCTGGCTGGTGGAGAAGGGAAAAACCTTTCCTTTCCTGTCTGGTGGAGTAGGAACCTTCCCTTTCCTGGCAGGTGGAGTAGGAACCTTCCCTTTCCTGGCTGATGGAGTGGGAACCTTCCCTTTCCTGGCTGATGGAGTGGGATCCTTCCCTTTCCTGGCTGGTGGAGTGGGAACCTTCCCTTTCCTGGCTGGTGGAGTGGGGTCCTTCACTCTCTTGCCTCCCTGACTAGGAGGTGCCAGTGGACTGTTTGAGTGAGGTGCTGGACTGGGTCATTGTGACCCTGCTCTTACGGGCAGGACGGGGGCTGGAGGGGGAGGGAAGAGGTCAGGTTGGACAACGAAAAGCATCTTAGGGACTGTGGGGTGGGATGTGGGTGGAGGGATGGGAGTAGAGGTTGAGGGAGTGGTTGTTGGAGAAGGTAGTCTACTGGACATGGGTGCAGGTACATGGGCAGTGTGCTGATGTGAGGTGGATGGCTGTTGGGTGTCTGAGCACCTGCTTTTGTGTCCCTTAGGAGGGGGTGGACGGACAGGGTGGGAGAGGACACAGAGGACGCGTGGATGGATGTTGTGGAGGTGTCTGCAAGGGAGGTGTGCATGCTGCTTGGTGTGGTGATGCTGGTAGTGTCTGTTGAAGCAGTGCATGCAGGTATAAGTGCAGATGTGACTGTGAGGGAGGAGGAGTAGGGGGACACAGTGAAGGCAGTGGATGTGGTTGTGTGTGAAACTGTCTGGTGTTTGTGTGAGTGCTTGTGGCCTGACGTGTGTTGCCTGTGTTTGTCTGTGCCACTTTTGTGTGATGATTTGTGTGCATGCTTGTCTGTATGTGTGCATGGGATCGGTTGGGGTTGAGGAGACTGGAACTGTGCAAGTGGTAGTTGGAGGGCGGACGATAGGAACAGGGACAATGGCTGCCATCAGAGAGCAGACCAGAACCTGAAAAGATCTTTGTTGGGTTGCCAATCCACCATGGATACCCTCCAGGAATGCATTGCATTGCGGCATCTGGGTTGCCAGCCCCTGGATGGCATTCACAATGGTTGATTGCGCTACAGAGATGGATCGCTGGAGGTCAATAGCCTCCTCACTCAGGGCAGAAGGGCTAACTGGGGCAGGGCCTGAGGTGCCTGGGGCGAAGGAGATACCTACCCTCCTGGGTGAGCGGGCATGGGCAACTCGCTGAAGGGGCTGCAGGGAGGGCAGTGCTGATACGGGGGTGGCGCCCTTACCTGTAGCTGGGGTGATCACAGAGGTGTCCACACCACTGGGGAGCTTCCATTAGAGGAAGTATCTGTGTCAGAACTGTCCCCTCCTATCTCCGCCATGGTGTTCCCCTCGCCCTCTGTTCCACTGGTACCCTCACTGTCGATGGACTCTGCCTTCTGGGTCCTGTGGGATGCAGCTCTCTCTGTCGCCTGTGCCTCTGCTCCTCTGCCAGATGATGCTAATGCACATAAGGACAGGATGACAAAACAAAAAGGGGGGGTAAGCGACAAAGGATACACTCAGTCAATGGCTGCACCAACACCACCATTGGCGTACACACCATCATCAAATGCAGGGAACAGCCCTACGCAATATGCAATGCACTACCAGTAATAATGCTAGCCACCATGGCATGGGGGGGCACATACTGCCTACTGCAGCACACCTGGGACCGACACAGCCCTGACCAGTAGTGGATGCCTATATGCTAGGCAGCAGGATTATCACTTCAGAACCCTGGCCAACATGGAACCTACTCTGCAATGTCATGCCTGGCCTAGGGGCACCCACTGACACACATCCCCCATGAGGATACCACCCTACAATGCGTTAGTTGTAATGATGGGCACTGTACTCACCCCCTTGTGGCTCCTGTGATGTCCTCAAGTGCCCATCCAGCTCAGGATGAGCCACCGCCAGTATGCAGGCCATCGAGGGGGTCAGGTTCTGACAGGCACCGCTTCCTCATTGGGAGGCCATCCCCAGCTGGGCCTCTGCAGTCTTCCGTGCCCTCCCACCTTTTCCTACAGTGGGTGCTCTGCCTGTTGCAGACCCCCAGGGTCCACACGCCCTTGGCGATGGCATGCCACAATCCCTTCTTTTGATGGGCGCTGACCTGCAGGGAAATACACACAGGAAAAGGTATCAGTCAGACCGTTCTGTCTGTTACACTTATGGCCCACCATACACCTTCACGTCGCCATTTGCACACACAGTGCCCAGCACCAAGCTGCACGCCACACAGGGGACATCCACCAACACCCCCTACATGAGGCCTTCACACCCACCACTACATGCATTCATGCCACACCTGAGTACTCACCTGATGGTCTGGAGGCCCATACAGCAGTCCGTACTGGCGTGGGACCTCATTCATCAGTTGCTCCAACTCTGCCAAGGTGAAGGCAGGAGCCCTTTCCACAGTCACACGAGCCATGGTAGGTGCCAGACACAGGTCACAGCAGCACATGCAGTGTAGGTCCTCTCCTGTTGAAGGTCAGGTAGCAAGTGAGTGATCAGATAGAAAATGGCGGTCAAGTCCATGGCGGTGCATACCGTCACCACCGGCATACACCACCATTGGCCACTCTACCCATAGGGCCCAATAATAACCAATGAGGAGTTGCACAGAGGTTCCCGACTGCATACTGCAATGGCGCACAAAGTCAGTGGAATTACCTCACTTCCACATGTCCCTCCACACAGGACAGGCGTATGCCATTTCAGTGGGGGGGCAGGCCCTGGATAATAACTGTGTCACAGTTCAAAATTGGACATACGGGACAAATGCCACTTATACATTTAAAATGAACATCATGCATTGTACTGTTGTGGCTACGATGTACAGTTTGAGACAGGCTCCTCACTCTTTTGCACCTTAGACTGCAACCGCTGCGGATGAATAGGAGATGACATACCCCTGTGTACAGACCCCTGGTGGACTTGGCAACAATGGATGACAGGCACATCATCCTTACCCATAGACTTGACAGGGCCACAATCACAGAGCTGTGTGCCCAATTGGAGCCTGACCTAATATCTGCAATCCGTCACCTCACTGTGATCCCCCCTCTTCTGCAAGTGCTATCTGTGCTCCATTTCTTGGCAACTAGTTCTTTCCAAGTGACAGAGGGCTTGGCAGCAGGAATGTCACAGCCAATGCTCTCAATAGTGCTCACAAGAGTGTTGTCTGCCCAGAATAAACACATGTGCAGCTACATTGTTTTCCCCCAGGTGGAGGATTTGGCCACAGTGCAACCTAACTTCTATGCATTGGGGCATATCCCCAACATCATTGGGGCAATTGATGGTACACATATTGTATTTGTCCCACCCCCTCCAGGAAAATTAAAAGGTATTCAGAAATCGAAAGAGTCTTTACTCAGTGAATGTTCAGATGATGTGCTTGGCGACCAGTACATTTCCCAGGTCAAAGCTAAGTATCCAGGGTCGGTGCATGATGCCTTTATCCTGAGGAATAGCAGCATCCCAAATGTGATGGCCCAACTAAAGAGGCACAGGGTGTGGCTAATAGGTGAGCTCTGGTTCCAATCCAGTATATGTTGGGGTATGGGTATGGTGTGGGCCATATGGGATAGTGTGTGGCTAAATGTTGTCCTTCGCATTTGCAGGTGATTCTGGTTACCCAAACCTATCATGGCTACTGTCCCCTGCGAGGAATGCCAGGACAAGGGCAGAAAAACTTTACAATGAGGCACATGGGCGAACAAGAAGGATTATCAAACGTACGTTTGGCCTCCTGAAGGCCAAGTTTCGGTGCCTCTTGGACATGCTACTGGGATCTCTGTGAGTGCCTCCTGGAGAGTCGGTTCCCTGGGCCTGTCCTCCCCCTGGCGCACAGCAGACCTCCTGATGTCCCAGTTGTCCTGTGCGTCTGTCCCCTGAATTGTGTGCCCACTGCCACTGACCCCAGGTCCCTGATTGTCTTGGGTTCGAGGTGTAGCCTGGGGTCCCTGTAGTGGTGGGCACACTGCTGATTGATGTGTCTTGGGGACAGAGGTATGGGTACGCAGGGTGGGTGCTGTGGTGTTGGTTCCTGATGGGGGAGGCTCTGTGGTGGTGTGTGACTGTGCCTGGGTAACCAACTGTCCAGAGGTCCATGATGGGCCAGGTTGGTCATCCAGATCCAGGCGACCAGAGTTGCTGTCATCACTGTGGGCCTTTTCTGTTGGGGGACTGGATAGTGCTGGCACCTCTTTGCCATTTACATTGGCTGGGGTACCTGTGGGGATGTAAATGCAATGTTACTGTTTCTATGTGTGACATATTGTGCATTGGTGGGTTGCCCTGTTTGGTTGTATTTGTCCTTGCAGCTTTCACTTGTGTAACTTGGTATGTGGTGGGCTAGCTGATTCTCTCTAGTGTGCATGCTTTAGTGATAGGTGTCCATACAGGTCTGTGAGTGATGTCCATGCATTGGTATGACATGTAGGGCTTGGCATTGGGATGAGTAATATGTGATGGTGGGGTGTGTGAGAGGTGGTAGAGTGATGGGAGTTAGGGTGAGGGTGGGGGTATGTGATGGCATGCAGATAGGGGGGGTGATAGTAGTAAATTGTTGACTAACCAGAGTGCAGTCCACCTGTTACTCCAGCCAGGCCCTCAGGATGCATGATTACCAAGACTGCTCCTCCCATGTTGTTAGTTGTGGGGGAGGAAGTAAGGGTCCACCGCCAGTCCTCTGTACAGCGAGTTGGTGTCTTGCTGCAATGGAACATACCTTCCCCCGTAGGTTGTTCCACCTCTTCCTAATGTCATCCCTGGTTCTTGGGTGCTCTCCCACAGTGTTGACCCTGTCCACGATCTTCCGCCATAGCTCCATCTTCCCTGTATTGGATATCTGCTGCACCTGTGCTCCAAATAGCTGTGGCTCTACCCTGATGATTTCCTCCACCATGACCCTTAGCTCCTCCTCTGAGAATCGGGGGTGTCTTTGTGGTGCCATGGGTGTTTTGTGAGTTGTGTAGGGTGAGGGTGCGAAGGGTGATGTGTTGGGGTGTGTGATGTGGGGTGCGTGGGTGGTATTTAGGTGATGGTTGTGTGTGGCTCTGGGCTTGTCTGTGATTGTGGTGTCTTTCTCATGCCAATGAGTTGTATTTGTAAAGGGTTGTGGGTAATGTGGGTGGGTGTTCTATAGTGGTGTGGTTGTGTGGGTGTGGTGTGTATGGGTGTCAGGTGTGTGTTGTTTGAATTATCCAATGTGGTGTTGTTTTGTATGTGTGTGTGTTTTGAGAGCAGCAGTGTGTACTGCCAATGGTTTACCGCCATTGAATGTCCTTGGTGGCGATTCGTGGGTCATAATATGATGGGCATAGTTCTGTTGGCGTAATGGTGTGGGTTTTGATACCGCCAGTTTATCACTGACCTTTGGTGTGGCGGAATTGTGTGTGTGGCTGAATAGTGACAGATTGGTGTGTGTGTCATAATATGGTGAACCGATGTCCACGGCGAGGCGGTATGTTGGCGGCAGTCAGCGTGGCGGTAAGTGGGATTTACCACCAATGTCATAATGAGGGCCTATATTCATAGAAAAAAGTTCAGCCTCATGAAGGTGTTCACAATACAGTAGAGGGTGGTGAGTTAGTGTTTTTATGGTGCAATGGAGAGTGATGGATGGTATGTTATCTAGGAAGTATCACAGTGTGTGTGTCTTGGTTTAGTGTTCTTAGGGTGCATAGATGTTATGTGTCTTAGGCCCATATTTATACTTGGGTTGCGCTGAATTGGCATACTTTTTTTACACTAATTCAGCGCAAACCTAACTCCATATTTATACTTTGGTGCTAGACACATCTAGTGCCAAAGTAATGAAGTTTCCGTTATTTACTGGAGGGGAAAACCTACCTTGCATCAATGAGATGCAAGGTAGGCGTTCCCGTCCAGAAAAGAACGATATGGCCTTTGCACCATATTTATCCCCCTGTGCTAAAATCCATCACCGGGGGATGGAGGCCTTAAATAATGGCGCTAAGCTTGCTATTTAATGTTGGGATCAGGGCAGGCTTAAGGGGACCTGTAGGCAGACTTCCATGGTTGGAGACCTTTGAAATTCCCCACCAACCCCTACCCACACCAGGACGTCACTTAAGGATGGGGGACCCATCCAAGGTAAGTCAGAGTGAGTTTTTTTTTTCCCCAAACACCACTTGGGGGTCCTGACTTGGGGCCCCTTGCACGGCGCTGGCCCCAATGGCCATGCCCAGGGGACATTTGTTCTCTGGGCATGGCCATTGGGGTTGTTGGCATGGCTCCTGTCTTTACTAAGACAGGAGCCATGCCCATGGGGCATGTGTGCCAGAAAATGGCGCTATACTGCCGAGAAGCAATTTTTTTGCCTCTAAACAGTGTAGTGCCATAATTAGGCACACAAGCCCGGTTCCCCCTACGCCTCCCCGGCCCTGTTAGCGTCCTTTGCAAGGACGCTAACCGGGCCTTAGCATCAGCTAGCGCTATTCCATAAATATTGCACCCGGCCGGCGTCATGGAATGGCACTAGCCAGCGTTATACTTTTTGACGCAAGCATGTACTAACGCAGGTTTGCGTCAAAAAGTATGAATCTGCCCCTTAGTTTGTGTGTGTCGGTTTGTTTAGTCTCTCTTGAAAGCATAGTGTAGTGGGTTAGTGTCCCTGGAATACAATGCAGTGTGGTAAGTTGTTTCTAGGCCTGGGCGGAACTTGTGAAATTTCACTCCATGGAATCCTGCAGAGTTACATAATAGCTCAGCCAGACTCCACAGAGTTACATGAGTGGTCAGAATTTGGGCAAGTTGTGCTGATTTTTAGTGCTGGAAGCTTGTTCTGCTTTCTATTCAAGTGGCAGCTTTCGCCATGAAAGGTCATGACCTGCTGTGAATGTGCATGTTGAGAAATCTCACTGGGAGCCATTCTAGCTCCCAAAAATTGTGCTAAAGGACACAATTTCTTGCTCGCACTCATCAACCTAATGTTGGGGAGCTGAGCAAGAATAAACTCTGTTACGTGTCGGCTGATGAAGTTTTCACTGAACTCCATGCTCCAAGCAGAAGGCTGAGTGGGCAAAACTCTGCCAAGTCTGCTGCTGGTGCGTAATTTTTCATCCACCCCCAGCTGTTTCTCATTTAGCTGGGTAGTAATGGAAATGTTCTGATGTTCTGCTTTTGGAGGAAATTTTCAAACCCAAGGAGTAAATATTTGCTCAACCATCGGAATAGTATAGTGGAGAAAAATCAAGCAGTGGACTCTTCTCTTTATTTAACACTTTCTCCAGGACTCAATGGATTTTACTGTTACAAGCCAACTCTGAATCAAGACTTAGGCCCTCATTACAAGCCTGTCGGTCGGTGATAAAGCGGCGGTAATACCGCCAACAGGCCAGCGGTAAAAAAAAGGAATTATGACCACGGCCAAAACTGCCCAGATAGCCACTTTAAGACACCGACTGCCACTGCGATAGGAACAAGCACCACTGCGGTAACTGCCAACAGCCAGGCGGAAGACAATGTTCCACCCACTGTATTAAGACAGGCCTATCCACCACCTTTTCTGGGGTAGTACCAATGACATCAATAGCACGGCAGAAACAGAACACAGAAGGCAAAGGACTCACCTCTGGAGACTCAGGGAACAACTACGACGCCATGGAGCCCGAGTTGCACATCTTCCCTATGCTACTATACCTCTTCCTGCATTAGGAACATCAACGCCTGTGAAGACGACCACGTGAGTATTGCCCCCTAGCACACAGGGCAGGGGGGAGGAAAAAGAGAGTGACACACAGGCAACACCCAACACCCCCATCCCGAACACCATACACACAACCACATGCAACAACATTACGTATCCACCCCGTACTCCTCAGGAATAAAGCAAGGACAAAAGGAATTGATTAAAGTGAGTGTAATTAGATAAAATAGTATAAATGTGTGCTTCAAAATCAAAAAGTACATTCATATTTACAAATGGAGGGACAATGCCCAGTCCTCAATACACATAGGCCAAAGCCCCACCTCACTCCTGCAACATCACGGAGAGAACACTGAAGGGGCATCAGTTTGAAAATACACAGGCACCTCAGGGATATGGGGAATGGGGGGGCACATCAGCTGGAAGATGGTACAACACCATTGGTCGTGGAGGGGGGCACATACCCACTGCTTGGCCCTGGGGAGTGCAAGGCCACAGTCTCTCTAGGGGGTGGTTTGCCCACTATTTGGTCCTGGGGAGTGCAAGGCCACAGTCTCTCTAGTGGGTGGTTTGCCCACTGCTTGGTCCTGGGGAGTGCAAGGCAACAGTCTCTCTAGGGGGTGGTTTGCCCATTGCTTGGTCCTCGGGAGTGCAAGGCCACAGTCTCTCTAGTGGATGGCTTCTTCCACTGGTTCTGGAGGGGGCCTTGTGCCCAGTGTGCTTCATCCTGGCAAGGATAGGGTGAGTGGTGCTGCTGGCGGTGCTGGTAGCGGTGCTGGTGGCGGTGCAGGCAGTGGTGGGGGATATGTTCCAGCCCTTCCCCTGCATCCTCAACGTCTGCCCACTGGGGCTGGTGCTGCTGGCGGTGCTGCTGGCGGTGCAGGTAGTGGTAGGGGGAGGCTGCAGCCTTTCCCCTGCAGCCTTGGATGACTGAACTGCCATGGTTGATGGTGGGGGATTAGAATCAGTCCCAGCACCAGGCCTCCTGTCCTTCATGCCTGCTGGTGCAAGCCCTTGCCCTTCCCTTTGGCAGCTGGTGGTACCTCCTTGCCCTTCCCTTTGGCAGCTGGTGGTTCCTCCTTGCCCTTCGCTTTGCCAGCTGGTAGTGCCTCCTTGCCCTTCCCTTTGGCAGCTGGTGCAGTCACACTTTCAGTGCTGATGTCTGGTCCGCTGGAGCCTCTTCCTCCTGCAGTAGCTGTCGATACCACTGTGACCGTGGACTGGGTGGCTGAAGTACTCGCCTGGGTTCTGACCACCCTGGCCCGATGTGAAGGGTGGTGGGGAGGGGTAGGGAAGAGGTCAACGGTGGAGAGGAAAAGCTTCTTAGGGACATTGGGGCGGGAAGAGGGTGAAGGTTTGGGAGTGGAGGAAGAGGAAGTGGTTGTAGGAGGTGTCTGTTTGCTGATTTTGGTGCAGGTGCATGGGCTGGATGCTGTTGTGAGGTGGATGGCTGTTTGGTGTCTGAGTGCTTGTGTTTGTGTACTTTGGGAGGAGGGTGCACAGACACAGTGGGTGAGGACACAGGGGACGTGTGCATGGATGTGGGGGTGGTGACTGCCAGTGAGGGGTGTGTACTGATGTGGTGATGTTGGTAATGGATGAGGATGTAGTGCATGCAGGTGTGAGTGGAGACGCTACTGGGAGGGAGGTGGAGGACGAGGAGGAGGGGGAGACAGTGAAGGCAGTGGATGTTGGTATGTCTGCATCTGGATGGTGTTTGCTTGAGTGCCAGTGGGATTATGTGTGATGCTTGTATTTGCCTGAGCCACTCCTGTGTGTTGTCTTGTGTGCATGCTGTTCTGCGTGTGTTGTTTGGGATAGGTTGGGGTTGAGGGGAATGGGACTGGGTAGAGGAAGTTGGAGGGGGAGGCTAAAAACAGGGACAATGGCTGCCATCAGGGAGGAGGCCAGAACATGGATTGATCTCTTTTGGGCCGCCATGCCAGAGTGAATGCCCTCCAGGAATGCATTTGTTTGTTGCAAATGGCTGCCAGCCCCTGGATGGCATTCACTATTATTGGCTGCCCAACAGAGATGGATTGCAGGAGGTCAATAGCCTCCTCACTCAGGGCAGCAGGACTAACTGGGGCAGGACCTGAGGTGCCTGGGGCGAATGAGATGCCGACCCTCCTGGGTGAGTGAGCACGGGAAACAAACTGAGGGGCTGCCGGGAGTTGGGGTGGGCACAGAGGTGTCCGCCACCACCAGGGAGCTTCAATCGGAGGAGGTATCACTGTCAGAACTGTCCCCTCCTGTCTCCACTGTGGTGCTCCCCTCCCCCGCCGTCCCACTGGTGCCCTCACTGTCGGTGGATTCGGCCTCCTGGGCCCTGTGGGATGCAGCTCCCTTCATCGCCGGTGCCTCTGCTCCTTCACTAGATGATGCTAATGCACATAAGGACAGGGTGACAGAACAAAAAAGGGGGGGGAGAGACAAAGGATACACTTAGTCAATGGCACCAGCAACACCACCGTTGGCGTACATGACACACACACACACACACACACACACACACTCACACACACACGGAACAGCCTAACACACTAGGCAATGCACACCCAGTAGCAATGCAAGTCACCAGGCAATGGGCAGGAATACCTAATGCCAATAGCAGCATACCTGATACCCACAGACCCCTGCCCAGTAGTTAATGCCTACTAACTTGGTAGGAGGTGGTGTTTAACAGCCCCTGCTCACCATGGGACCTACCCTACAATGTCCGGCCTGGCCTTGGGGCACCCACAGGCCTACATCACCCACCCAGAGACCACCCCACCACGCGCAAGTAGTATATTGGGAAACTGTACTCACCCCCTTCTGGCTGCTGTGAAGCCCTCAAGTGCCCATCGAGCCCCGCATAGGCCACCGCCAGTATACGGGTCATCAGGGGGGTCAGGGTTCAACGGGCACCCCTTCCTCGTTGGGAGGCCATCCCCAGCTGGGCCTCCGCCGTCTTCCTTGCCCAGCTTCTCAGGCCCTCCCACCGCTTCAGACAGTGGGTGCTCAGCCTGCCATAGAACCCCAGGGTCTGCACGTCCTTTGCAATGGCACGCCATATACCCTTTTTCTGTTGGGCGCTGACCTGTAGAAAAATACACATAGAAAAAGGTATCAATCAGACAGTCTGACCTGTTACACTCATGGCCTACCATAGGCCTCCCTTCCCCTTATGCACAGACATTGCCCACCATACATGCATCACGCTGCCCAGAACCCTTCCACCAACCCCCCCCACATGAGGCCATCACACACAGCACTCCATGCATTCATGCCCCATGCATCGTGCTCACAGTGTACTCACTGTTTGTATAGAATACTCAGTAAGTTGGTTGTAGCTAACAACACCATCATTCACCTTTCTCATGTTAGGATCCTAGTGTTTGGCTTTGTGTCTGACAGTAATGTATTCATATACTGATATTCTGTACTCATTGACATGGACCCACACAATGCAATCATTTAGCTAACTAGATAGATCACAACAAATGTAGACATGCTACATGTATACAAAGGGGTATATTTAAGAGCCCCTAGCACCACCGGAGCGTCAGTTTTCATGATTCTCCGGTAGGCGCAATGCCCTGTGCCTTATTTTCAAGGAGACATTAAGCCACTTTGTGGCTTAACTCCACCTTGTAAATACAGCCCCTTCAAAGGCAGCACTTTGCATAGAAGGTGCGTGTAATGTGTGTTGCTTCACACGCAGCCGTCTGCGTGGAAGGGGCATGCAGTGGGTCTTGCTGTGGGTGTGCAACAACAAAACCCATAGCATTTTGAGGCTGCCTCAGATTTATGAGTTTTCGAAAGGGGTGGCATTAGGAAGGTGCAACGAGGAGAGATATTTTTATTCCTCCTCGTTTTTTGCTTTTTCTATGTGTGCCTCATTCTGCAGTACACGTATAAAGAGCAAAATGCCAGACATGGTTGTCCCTTCCTGCACATAAACAATCATTTCAAAATGACGCTGCAGCACACACAGAAGTGCCAAATCACCATTAGTGATGTTTAAGTGCAGTAAGGGACACCTTCCCACACATAAACAATCAAACCCCTCAACGCAGGCATCCTTGCACAATAATGCAAGATTCCCTGCGTTGGCACAGGCAGCTAAATTTAGTGCCAGTGCAGGGGCAACACAGGGGTGCACCATATTCAATTAAATGCAGTTCATCCCTGTGTTGTGAAAATGACGGAGCGTGGAGCTGTTGGTGCAGTGTAGCGCTTCATCATTTTTAGTTAAATATGGGTCGCAGGTGTTTTTTCAAATGCTATACAATGTCCAGTTCACAGACCCCACGAGTGAATGTTAGCCATATGTAGCACAGTCAGAGTCCAAGGTTGAGGGACATGTCATGACTCATGGTTAGGAGTAGTGTGCATTAGTGAGGAGGTTAAAAGTTACCAATTGCTAAGAATGTTCACAACACTGTCATGATCTTAAGCACAGAACTAAGGAGATACTGTCCATGTGGCACAGACTGGTGCTACTGGGTGCTTTTCATTGTGAATGTTATTCCTTCCGCATCTTCATCCTCTGATGTGTGTGTGTGTTGCGTCCTGTGCCATGGCTGGTGATGTTGTTGAGGGGATGGATATGTGGAGTAAAAAGTCCTGGCAGCTGCCATTTGTGGGAACACATAGGGGATCACTGCAGCAAGGAGTAACGGCTGATTTTTCAACACCGCAGCAACATCACGTGGTAGGCAGCCATGTTTTCACTGAGGGAGGCCTCTTCCTGCTGTATGGACTCCAGGGTATTCTTCATAGCCCCCAGACTGTTGTCTGTTATGCTACTGCCAATGTGGGAGGGCAATTGTTGTAGCCTCTGCCTCATGACAGCAGCTATGCCCACTAGGGACTGTTGGAGTCCATGTAGCTGGGAGTGGGTTCCTCTGATGGCACCTGAGTTGTCCTTATTTTGACTGAGGCACCTCTGCACTCCCTCTAGGCTGCCTGTCATGGTCTCCATCCCCACCGGCACCTGCTTGGCCAGCTCCCACTGGATTCCTACCCCTGTCCTCTGAAAGGTGATCTCTGGGTCCTCAGAGTCCAGGGTTGTGTCATTAGTGGCTGGTGGTGTGTGTTGGTAGCTGGGTGGTTCATGTGGAGACCCTGCAATGCTGTGTGTCCTCCCTGCGACTGGAGGTGGTGTCTGGAGGGATCTGAGCACATCCTGGAGAGTCTGTTCATTGATGGTTGTCAGCTGGTCATCCATGTAATTTGTAAAATCCAGGACAGGTAGGTCAGCAGGATATAAACCATCATCTTCTGCAATGAAGTAGTGTAAAGTCAACCTTAGATTGTTGTGGCTGTTGACATGGCACATCATTTGTTTGCTACAGAGGCTCAGTGACATGGTACTGACCCACAGTTGTAGTTGTACATTATGTATTGCATTGCGCATCAGACATGGGTCAAGCTCACAAGGTATTTTGGGGCATATTTAGGTGTCCAAAGACCCACCTGAGTGTCACTTTTGGTGAGGCTCCGGTGTAATGCCCTGCGCCATATTTACAAAGTGGTGTAAAACCACTTTTCGTGTCTTACCGCCAACTTGTAAATAATGCCCCTTCACATGCAGCACTTTGCATAGAAGGTGGGTGCAATGGGTGTTGCTGTGGGTGTGCCACAGCAACTCGTGTTGCATTTTGACACTGCCTCAGATTTTTGAGTTTTCATAAACCAAAAGCAGCTCCAAAATATAACGCCAGCCCAGGGGTTGCATTGGCTTGGCAAAACAAGGAGAAATGCTTACATTTCTCCTAATTTCTTGCTTTTTCTATGTGTGCTGCATTCTGCAGCACACATAGAAAGAGCAAATTGCCATTGAAGTTTGTTGTTGTGCAGGAAGGTGTTCCTTCCTACACAAAAATAATCTCCCCCTCAATACAACCATCCTTGCACTATGGTGCAAGGATGGCTGCATTGGTGCACAACAGCTGATTTACCGCTGACGCCTAGTTGGGAAGACAGGGATGTGCCTTATTCTTATCAATACGGCACATCCCTGCTTTTTGAAAATGACAGTGCATTATGCTGTGTAACTTGATGCAGTGCCATGCACCATGATTTTCTGTTAAATCTGGGCCTCTATCTTGTCAGATGGTGAGATTGCAGCTTCTTGTAATGTGCACACATGATGCTCACAGACATGCTCCATGTGTTACAAATGTTTTATTTTGTGGCCAATTCCATGTGGCGCATATGGATGTCTCTTAGTTCTTGTGGGTTCACCCGGTGTGGGTTGTGTTCCACAGGTTGCAAACTTTATGGCAGATTTATTCTCAAGTGGCATGGCTCAGAACAGCAGCAATATATGTTGCATGACACTGCACCAGTTTAGATATGCTGGGATGTTGTATGTTTACTTGAATACGGCACAGCCCTGCAATTCCCCCTGCGCTTGAACAGATTTGTTTTCCCTGCACCAACATAGGCATTGTTGCAGCATGATGAAGGGGTGCCTGCCTTGAATGGATGATTTGTTTAACTGCATGGAGGTGAGGGGATGATTTGATTATGTGCAGGGAGGTGTCCCTTCCTGCACATGTACAAGCTATTTTTGCTAAGGTGGCATTTCAATGTGTGCTGCAAGATGCAGCACACATGAGAAGGGCAATGTGACAAGAAAGAAGGGATGCATTTTGGCCACATACGCCACCCTGACACCACTCCTGGAGGGGTATTGACTTCCATCCTAGTCTCTGGTGTCTCAGTTGTGTAGGTACAGGGGCTTTGACAATATGCAATGTGTTTTGTCATGGCACAGCCACACTATTTGCATGTCCCTTCCACGCAATGTGCTACATATTTGCATGGTGGAGTACAGCCATAGTGAGGGGCCTATATCCATGTTGAGTATATGTTGGTGTGCATAGCACAACCAATGCATCAGTACATGAGTGGCTTGGGTGGGGATGGCATGTCTTGATTCAGGGCCTAGGTGTCCCGATGCAACCCTTTAGCATACACTGAGTGTATCCTATGTGCTTCCCCTTTCTGCCATTTGTGGAATTCAAGCTATTGCCCCCTGCAACGTACCCTGCATTTGTGGTGCTTCTTGGGAGTCTGTGCTGTCCTGTCCTAGGATTCCAGTGACCAGCTCCTCCGGGATGACTGCTGCAACCATCTCCTCCAGCACATCCAGGTCCCCCTGTGGTGCAGGACTTCCACCTCCAGTCTGCAGTGCTGCCTTTTGGTTCCTGCGCTTGCAATCATGTCAGAGCTTTTTGGACTTGATGACAGTCCTGTTTACCTCTGTTACACTGTTGACTTTATCAACTATTGCCTGTCATATTGTGTCTCTCCTACCAACTTGCAATTTGGAGGTGACGAAGAGCTGGAGTTGGTTCTCCATCACGTCTCTGACAAAGATGTCATGCTCCTCCTCACCCAAGTGACACTTTCTCTTCTTCTCCTGGGATTTTTCTGGACCCTCCTGGCTGGTACTTGGGGTCTGCTTGGGGTCTCACCTGGCCTGAAAACTCCATCTTCTCTTCAAACTGCAATTTTCCCTGCTTGTGTGTTTTGTTTTGACACTATTGCGGTAAAACATAGCGCTAACCCGTTTTGCTACATATTTATGTGCCTCAAAGTGGTATTTTACAACATTAGCATTATATTTTTCTTACGGCATGATGCAATGGTTCAAGTACATTTTTTTACAGTAACCATTCGTTGGCACCATTGTGTGTCACTTCTTAGATATGGTGCATGGATTGTGCTACGGAATTAAAGTTAGCTTGCGTTAAAAAAAATGACTCACAACTGCCCTAGCAGAGTTGTGCGTCATTTTTCTTAAACATCGGTCTTAGTGTCTCATGTTCTTTAGAAGTGTTTGAATAATACCTGGGTTTCCTGACCATCCCTCACTCTGATGTGGTGCAAACCCTCGCTGGCAGGGACCTAGTTCAAACCAAAGTTCATGGGGGTCCTTTAACTTTCTTGTGTATGCTCTTTTAGCCTGTGAGCCAACATCTTACCCTTGTCTGCCTTTCCCAGTAAAACAAGCTTTTCTGCCAGAATGTGGAACTACTGACACAGCTGGGTTTTTTTTTTTTTGCAATTTTCAAATACAGCAAACGTGCCCCAAGGCTATTTATTTTGGGTGCTTTACATAAGCAGTATATGATTTTATACAAGATCAGTTTTTTTTAAGGCACAAGAAGATTTAGGGCCTCATTAGGAGTTTGGTGGACCCACCACTGGACCACCTCACAGGGAAGATGCCACTGCCATAGTGGTGGCATCCCCCCCAACCTATTGCAAGATTTCTGCTGGTCTGACCAGTGGAAACCTTGAAATAGAGTGTTCCCGACAGCCAGACTGGAAGGAACAGTGTTACGAGATAGCACTCAGCTCCCCTAAAGGAGCCAAGTGCTATCTTGTAGCACAGATTGAACCAACAAGCACCTTCAGAATGTGCGCTGCCTCCAAGCAGACAGTGCTCATTCTGCCAGTGCTAGGCAGGTAGGTCTCTGAATCCCCCGTGGCTCTCTGCATTTGTTCTCTGTCAGCGTTTTCATGGCGGGGTCCCCGCCATGAAAAGGCTGGTGGAGAACAAGATTGTAATCAGCCAGGAGGCACTGAGTTCAGCGCCACCCTGGCTGACTACAACCAGGAGCGCAGTCACCCCTTTAGGATCTGTGATCCTGGCTGGCACGGTGGTCCTAGGCGGGTTCACCCACCTAACTAATGTGTGGTGGTCGGACTCCCACAGCCACAGCCGTCTGACCTCCACCACCAGGCTGGCAGTCCTAGGACTGCCAGCCTCGTAAAGAGGCTGTAAACGACTTGCCAAGAATCACAAGCTGTTGAACTGATGCTAGAACTTTGAATCTGGTTCACCAGTCCCAAAGGTCGCTATCAGTTTTAAAAGTATGGTGAAACCTTAATCCTAAACCCGGAAAAAAAATAGTTTGCTGGTTAAATAACTTTAACACAAACACTAGGACACTAGGGCCCAAAAATTGGAGCGCAAAAAACAACAGAACACACGACCTCCACAAAAAATGTCACGCAACAAATATGTTAAAAAACATACTTGTCATGCATTAACACCTCCAGAAACCTGCTTTTATAGCACAATGGCAAAAGGTCTTTGCACCAAGCACTGCCTTACATTACCACAAAGGACATAAAATATCTTTACTCAAAAATGTGTGTGATCAAGCTGCGATCCTTGCAGCTCCTTCCAGTCAACACATGGAAATTCATCAGCTGTATTGCCTGCATAGCTTAGCAAGCGTATGACTAGCGTCTCAGGCATGTTATCTTTGTTTCCTTTGTTTCCTTTGTATGGAGAGCTAGAGAACACACTGATGCAGTACACATAGGTGGGATTTGGACATTGGCGATGACTGTTAAAGTGGCAGTAATACCGCCAACAGGCTGGCGGTAATTACCACCAAATTAAGACCATGGCGGTGATAACTCCCATAGACAGCCAATGTACCATACCATCCGCCAGCGCGTTCACACCACTCACCACAGCGGCATCCATCAACAGCCAGGCAGAAGACAAGGTATTGCCCAACAAGTCATGACATAACACAGCAAACCGCCACAATTTCTGGGGCGGTACCAATGCCATCAAAAGCCTGGTGGAAACACAACACAGAAGATGAAAGGCTCACCATCAGAGACACAAAGAAGATCAACGTCGCCATGGAACCGGAACTGCAAGTCTTCCCGATGCTATTCTATGCCATGATGATCCTGGAACACCAACGCCGACGAAGATGATGACGGTGAGTACATCCACCTAGCACACAAGGGAGGGAGGGAGGAAAAGGAGAGTGACACACACCATTCACACAAACACCATACACACAGCCAGCTTCAGACATAAACCAATGGCACAGGACAGATGGCTTAAAAATACAAGAACTACAGGTGAGCAGTACTGAGATTGTAATTGCATGGCAACAGCCACCATATGTAAGAATTGGATAACAAAGATATATGAACAATTGTCCAGAAAAGGCCAATGCCCAGTCCAAAGTTCAAAAGGCCCACATGGCCACAGGGCACAGTCCAAGCCCCAACTTGATCCTGACTAACTCCGCACAAAACTGTTCCGGGGCAACATGTCAGAGGTGGACAGGCACCTCAGGGGGAAGGTGGGTGGGGGGCTCCTCAGCTGAAGTCTGGAACTTGCCCACTGATCCTGGAGGGGGCTCCATGCCCATTTCCCATTGCTGGGGAGTGCAAGACCACAGTCTCGGAGGTGGAGAACTTGCCCACTGATCCTGGAGGGGGCTCCATGTCCATTTCCCATTGCTGGGGAAAACAAGGTTGCAGTCTCTGAGGTGGGGAACTTGCCCACTGATCCTGTAGGGGGGTCCTTGTACATCAGTCCCTGGAGGGTGGCCTACATGCCCTCTTCTGGAGGCGACGGCTGCTGTGTCTCAGCAGGAGATGAAGTCTCTGTGCCCAATGGTGGTGGGGGTGGTACCCTACCATCCTCAGCAGGAGGTGAGGACTGCATTGTCTCTGCTGGGGAAGGTGCCTCCTGGGCAGCCTCTGCATGTGGTGAAGGCTGCATTGTCTCTGCTGGGGAAGGTGCCTCCTGAGCAGCCTCTGCAGGAGGTGAGGGCTGCATTGTCTCTGCTGGGGGAGGTGTCTCCTGAGCAGCCTCTGCTTGAGGAGAGGGCTGCTGTGTCTCAGCTGGAGGTTAGGGCTTCTTGCCTTTCATTAGTGGTTGAGTGGGAACCTTTTCATTCATTGGTGGTTGAGTGGGAACCTCTCCTTTCATTGGTGGTTTGAGTGAGAATCTTTCCTTTCTTTGTTGGTTGAATGTGAACCTTTCCTTTCCTGGCTGGTGGAGTAGGGCAAAACCTTTCCTTTCCTGGCTGGTGGAGTAGGAAACTTCCCTTTCCTGGCTGGTGAAGTAGGAACCTTCCCTTTCCTAGCTGGTGGAGTGGGAACCTTCCCTTTCCTGGCTGATGGAGTGGGGTCCTTCCCTTTCCTGGCTGGTGGAGTGGGAACCTTCCCTTTCCTGGCTGGTGGAGTGGGATCCTTCCTCTTCTTAGCTGGTGGAGTGGGATCCTTCACTATCTTGCCTCCTTGACTAGGAGGTGCCTGTGGACTGTTTGGGTGAGGTGCTGGGCTGGGTCATTGTGACCCTGCTCTTACGGGCAGTACAGGGGGTGGAGGGGGAGATAAGAAGTCAGGTTTGGCAAGGAGAAGCATCTTAGGGACTGTGGGGTGGGATGAGGGAGGAGGGATGGGTGGGAGTGGAGGTTGAGGGAGTGGTTGTTGGAGAAGTAAGTCTGCTGGACTTGGGTGCAGGTGCATGGGCAGTGTGCTGATGTGAGATGGATGGCTGTTGGGTGTCTGAGCACCTGTGTTTGTGTCCCTTAGGAGAGGGTGGACAGACAGGGTGGGAGAGGGCACAGAGGACGCGTGGTGGATGTTGTGGAGGTGATTGCAAGTGAGGTGTGCTTGCTGCTTGGTGTGGTGATGCTGGTAGTGTCTATTGAAGCAGTGCCTGCAGGTGTGAGTGTAGATGTGACTGTGAGGGAGGAGGAGGAGGAGGAGACAGTGGATGTGGTTGTGTGTGAAACTGTCTGGTGTTTGTGTGAGTGCTTGTGGCCTGACGTGTGTTGCCTGTGTTTTTCTGTGCCACTTTTGTGTGATGTTTTATGTGCACGCTTGTCTGTATGTGTGCATGGGATCGGTTGGGGTTGAGGAGACTGGAACTGGGAAGTGGTAGTTGGAGGGCGGACCGTAGGAACAGGGACAATGGCTGCCATCAGAGAGGAGACCAGAACCTGAAAAGATCTCTGTTGGGCTGCCAATCCACCATGGATGCCCTCCAGGAATGCATTGCATTGCGGTATGTGGGATGGCAGCCCCTGGATGGCATTCACAATGGTTGACTGCGCTACAGAGATGGATCGCAGGAGGTCAATGGCCTCCTCACTCAGGGCAGCAGGGATAACTGGGGCAGGGCCTGAGGGGCCTGGGGCGAAGGAGATACCCACCCTCCTGGGTGAGCGGGCATGGGCAACTCACTGAAGGGGCTCCAGGGAGGGCGGTGCTGATACGGGGGTGGCAGCTGTATCTGTAGCTGGGGTGGTCATAGAGGTGTCCGCACCACCAGGGAGCTTCCATCGGAAGAGGTATCTGTGTCAGAACTGTCCCCTCCTATCTCCACCATGGTGCTCCCCTCGCCCTCTGTCCCACTGGTACCCTCACTGTCGATGGACTTTGCCTCCTGGGTCCTGTGGGATGCAGCTCTCTCTGTTGCCTGTGCCTCTGCTCCTCTGCCAGATGATGCTAATGCACATAAAGACTGGATGACAAAACAAAAAGGGGGGGGGGAGAGAGACAAAGGATACACTCAGTCAATGGCTGCACCAACACCACTGTTGGCGTACACACCACCGTCACACACAGGAACAGCCCTATGCAATGTGCAATGCACTACCAGTAATGATGCTAGCCACCGTGGCATAGGGGGGCACATACTGCCAGCTGCAGCACACCTGAGACCCACACAGCCATGACCTGTGGTGGATGCCTATAAGCTAGGTAGCAGGAGAACCCTGGCCAACATGGGACCTACTCTGCAATGTCAGGCCTGGCCTACGGGCACCCAGTGACACACATCCCTCACGTGGATACCACCGTACCATGCGCATGTTGTAATGATGGGCACTGTACTCACCCCCTTGTGGCTGCTGTGATGTCCTCAAGTGCTCATCCAGCTCAGGATAGCCCACTGCCAGTATGCAGGCCATCGGGGGGTCAGTTTCTGACAGGCACCCCTTCCTCGTTGGGAGGCCATCCCCAGCTTGGCCTCCGCAGTCTTCCGTGCCCAGTGTCTCAGGTCCTCCCACCTTTTCCTACAGTGGGTGCTCTGCCTGTTGCAGATCCCCAGGGTCCACACGCCCTTGGCGATGGCATGCCACAATCCCTTCTTTCGATGGGCGCTGACCTGCAGGGAAATACACACAGGAAAAGATATCAGTCACACCGTTCTGTCTGTTCCACTTATGGCCCACCATACCCCTTCACATTGCCATTTGCACACACAGGGCCCAGCACACAAGCTGCACGCCACTCAGGGGACATCCACCAACACCCCCTACACGAGGCCTTCACACACACCACTACATGCATTCATGCCACACCTGTGTACTCACCTGATGGTCTGGAAGCCCATACAGCAGTCCGTACTGGCGTGGGACCTCATTCACCAGTTGCTCCAACTCTGCTGAGGTGAAGCCAGGGGCCCTTTCCCCAGTCACACGAGCCATGGTAGGTGCCAGACACAGGTCACAGCAGCACATGCAGTGTAGGTCCTCTCCTGTTGAAGGTCAGGTAGCAAGTGAGTGATCAGATAGAAAATGGCGGTCGCGTCCATGGCGGTGCGTTCCGTCACCACCAGCGTACATCACCATTGGCCATTGTACCCCATAGGGCCCAATAATAACCAATGAGCAGTTCCACAGTGGCTCCCGACCGCATACTGCAACGGCGCACACCGGCTGCAGAATTACCTCACTTCCACATGTCCCTCCACACAGGACGGGCAGATGCCATTTCAGGGGGGGGGGGCAGGCCCTGGATAATAACTGCGTCACAGTTCAAGTTGGACATACAGGACAAATGCCACTTATACATTTAAAATTACATCATGCATTGTACTGTTGTGGCTACGATGTACTTTTTGAGACCGGCTCCTCACTCTTTTGCCCCTTAGACTGCAACCCCTGTGGATGAATAGGAGATGACATACCCCCGTGTACAGACCCCTGGTGGACTTGGCAGCAATGGATGACAGGCACATCATCCTCCCCTTTAGACTTGACAGGGCCACAATCACAGAGCTGTGTGCCCAATTGGAGCCTGACCTAATATCTGCAATCCGTCACCTGACTGGTATCCCCCCTCTTGTGCAAGTGCTATCTGTTCCTCATTTCTTGGCAACTAGTTCTTTCCAAGTGACAGTGGGCTTGGCAGCAGGAATGTCACAGCCAATGTTCTCAATAGTGCTCACAAGAGTGTTGTCTGCCCTGATTAAACATATGTGCAGCTACATTGTTTTCCCCCAGGTGGAGGATTTGGCCACAGTGAAACCTGACTTCTATGCATTGGGACATATCCCCAACATCATTGGGGCAATTGATGGTACACATATTGCATTTGTCCCACCCCCCTCCAGGAAAATTAAAAGGTGTTCAGAAATCGAAAGAGTTTTCCCTCAGTGAATGTTCAGATGATGTGCTTGGCGGACCAGTACATCTCCCATGTCAGTGCTTAGTACCCAGGGTGGGTGCATGATGCCTTTATCCTGAGGAATAGCAGCATCCCAAATGTGATGACCCAACTACAGAGGCACAGGGTGTGGCTAATAGGTGAGCTCTGGTTCCCACCCAGTATATGTTGGGGTATGGGTATGGTGTGGGCCATATGGGATAGTGTGTGGCTAAATGTTGTCCCTCGCATTTGCAGGTGACTCTGGTTACCCAAACCTATCATGGCTACTGACCCCTGTGAGGAATGCCATGACAAGGGCAGAAGAACGTTACAATGAGGCACATAGGCGAACAAGAAGGATTATTGAACGTACGTTTGGCCTCCTGAAGGCCAGGTTGCGGTGCCTCCTGGGAATGTTGGTATGCTCCCGGGATCTCTGTGAGTGCCTACTGGAGAGTCGGTTCCCTGGGCCTGTCCTCCCCCTGGCGCACAGCAGACCACCCGATGTCCCAATTGTCCTGTGCATCTGTCCCCTGAACCGTGTGCCCACTGCCACTGACCCCAGGTCCCTGATTGTCTTGGGTTCGAGGTGTAGCCTGGGGTCCCTGTAGTGGTGGACACACTGCTGATTGATGTGTCTTGAGGACAGAGGTATGGGTATGCTGGGTGGGTGCTGTGGTGTTGGTTCCTGATGGGGGAGGCTCTGTGGTGGTGTGTGACTGTGCCTGGCTAACCGACTGTCCAGAGGTCCATGATGGGCCAGGTTGGTCATCCAGATACAAGCGACCAGAGTTGCTGTCATCACTGTGGGCCTTTTCTTTTGGGGGACTGGATAATGCTGGCACCTCTTTGCCGTTGACATTGGCTGGGGTACCTGTGGGGATGTAAATGCAATGTTATTGTTTCTGTGTGTGACATATTTTGTATCAGTGGGTTGCCCTGTTTGGTTGTATTTGCCCTTGCAGCTTTCACTTGTGTAACTTGGTATGTGGTGGGCTAGCGGATTCTCTCTAGTGTGCATGCTTTAGTGATAGGTGTCCATACAGGTCTGTGAGTGGTGTCCATGCATTGGTATGACATGCAGGGCTTGGCATTGGGATGAGTGATATGTGATGGTGGGGTGTGTGGGAGGTGTTGGGGTGATGGGAGTTATGGTGAGGGTGGAGGTATGTTATGGCATGCAGGTAGGGGGGTGATAGTAGTAAATTGTTGACTTACCAGAGTCCAGTCCACCTGTTACTCTAGCCAGGCCCTCAGGATGCATGATTGCCAAGACTTGCTCCTCCGATGTTGTTAGTTGTGGGGGAGGAGGTGGGGGTCCACCGCCAGTCCTCTGTACAGCGAGTTGGTGTCTTGCTGCAATGGAACATATCTTCCCCCGTAGCTTGTTCCACCTCTTCCTGATGTCATCCCTGGTTCTTGGGTGCTGTCCCACGGCGTTGACCCTGTCCACGATCTTCCACCATAGCTCCATCTTCCCTGTAATGTATATCTGCTGCACCTGTGCTCCAAATAGCTGTGGCTCTACCCTGATGATTTTCTCCACCATGACTCTTAGCTCCTCCTCTGAGAATCGGGGGTGTCTTTGTGGTACCATGGGTATTGTGTGAGTTGTGTAGGGTGAGGGTGTGAAGGGTGATGTGTTGGGGTGTGTGATGTGGGCTTGTCTGTGATCGTGGTGTCTGTCTCCCGCCAATGGGTTGTATTTGTAAAGGGTTGTGGGTAATGTGGGTGTGTTTTATAGTGGTGTGGGTGTGGTGTGTATATGGGTGTCAGGTGTGTGTTGTTTGAATTATCCAATGTGGTGTTGTTTGGATGTGTGTGTGTGTTTTGAGTGCAGCGGTGTGTAACGGCAATGGTTTACCGCCATTGAATGTCCACGGTGGCGATTCATGGGTCATAATATGATGGGCGTAGTTCTGTTGGCGTAATGGTGTGGGTTTTGATACCGCCAGTTTATCACCAACCTTTGGTGTGGAGGAATTGTGTGTGTGGCTGAATAGTGACGGATTGGTATGTGTGTCATAATATGGTGAACGGATGTCCGCGGCGGGGCGGTATGTTGGTGGCAAGTGGGATTTACCGCCAATGTCATAATGAGGGCCTATATTCATAGAAAATAGTTCAGCATCAAGAAGGTGTTCATAATACAGTAGAGGGTGGTGAGTTAATGTTTTTATGGTGCAATGGAGAGTGATGGATGGCATGTTATCTAGGAAGTATAACAGTGTGGTGTGTCTTGGTTTAGTGTTCTTAGGGTGCATAGATGTTATGTGTCTTAGGCGCATATTTATACTTGGTTTTGCGCTGAATTAGCATCATTTTTTTACACTAATTCAGCGAAATTGCCCACTATTTGGTCATGGGGAGTGCAAGGCCACAGTCTCTCTAGTGGGTGGTTTGCCCACTGCTTGGTCCTGGGGAGTGCAAGGCCACAGTCTCTCTAGGGGGTGGTTTGCCCACTGCTTGGTCCTGGGGAGTGCAAGGCCACAGTCTCTCTAGTGGATGGCTTCTTCCACTGGTTCTGGAGGGGGCCTTGTGCCCAGTGTGCTTCATCCTGGCAAGGATGGGGTGAGTGGATGGCTACTTCCACTGGTTCTGGAGGGGGCATTGTACCCAGTGTGCTTCATCTTGGCAAAGATAGGGTGAGTGGATGGCTTGTTCCACTGGTTCTGGAGGGGGGCCTTGTGCCCAGTGTGCTTCATCCTGGCAAGGATGGGGTGAGTGGATGGCTTCTTCCACTGGTTCTGTAGGGGGCCTTGTGCCCAGTGTGCTTCATCCTGGCAAGGATAGGGTGAGTGGATGTCTTCTTCCACTGGTTCTGGAGGAAGCCTTGTGCCCTGTGATGCAGATCTTGCGGAGTGCATGGTCACAGTCTCTCACCTGGGTGTCACACCTACAGGATTTGCGGGGGCCAGGATGCACTACAGCCCATTGAGGCAGGACTAAACACTGCCCGCCAATGGTGACGGCTGCTTAGTGGTGGCAGTGGTGTGGCTGGTGTTGGGGCTGGCAGTGGTTGGGGGAGGCTCCAGCTCTTCCCCTGCAGCCTCGGACGGCTGCCCACTGGGGCTGCTGCTGCTGGCAGTGGTGCTGCTGGCGGTGCTGGTGGCGGTGCAGGCAGTGGTGGGGGATAGGTTCCGGCCCTTCCCCTGCAGCCTCGGATGACTGCCCACTGGGGCTGCTGCTGGCAGTGGTGCCGCTGGCGGTGCTGGTGGCAGTGCTGGTGGCGGTGCAGGCAGTGGGTGGGAGGAGGCTCCAGCCCTTCCCCTGCAACCTCAACATCTGCCTACTGGGGCTGGTGCTGCTGGCGGTGCAGGCAGGGGTAGGGAAGAGGTCAACGGTGGAGAGGAAAAGCTTCTTAGGGAGATTGGGGTGGGAAGAGGGCGAAGGTTTGGGAGTGGAGGAAGAGGAAGTGGTTGTAGGAGGTGTCTGCTGATTTTGGTGCAGGTGCATGGGCTGGATGCTGTTGTGAGGTGGATGGCTGTTGGGTGTCTGAGTGCTTGTGTAAGTAAGGGACACCTTCCCACACATAAACAATCAAACCCCTCAACGCTGGCAGTTAAATTTAGTGCCAGGGAAGGGGCAACACAGGGGTGCCCCATATTCAATTAAATGCAGTTCATCCCTGTATTGTGAAAATGACAGTGTGGCACTGTTGGTGCAGTGTTGCGCTTCATCATTTTTAGTTAAATATGGGTCGCAGGTGTTTTTCAAATGCTATACAATGTCCAGTTCACAGACCCCATGAGTGAATGTTAGCCATATGTAGCACAATCAGAGTCCAAGGTTGAGGGACATGTCATGACTCATGGTTAGGAGTAGTGTGCATTAGTGAGGAGGTTAAATGTTACCAATTGCTAAGAATGTTCACAACACTGTCATGACCTTAAGCAGAGAACTAAGGAGATACTGTCCATGTGGCACAGACTGGTGCTACTGGGTGCTTTTCCTTGTGAATGTTATTCCTTCAGCATCTTCATCCTCTGATGTGTGTGTGTGTTGTGTCCTGTGCCATGGCTGATGCTGCTGTTGAGGGGATGGATATGTGGAGTCAAAAGTCCTGGCAGCTGCCATTTGTGGGAACACAAAGGGGATCACTGCAGCAAGGAGTAACTGCTGATTTTTTAACACTGCAGCAACATCACGGTGGTAGACAACCATGTTTTCACTGAGGGAGGCCTCTTCCTGCTGTATGGACTCCAGGGTATTCTGCATAGCCCCCAGACTGTTCTCTGTTATGCTATTGCCAATGTGGGAGGGCAATTGTTGTAGCCTCTGCCTCATGACAGCAGCTATGTCCACTAGGGACTGCTGGAGTCCACGTAGCTGGGAGTGGGTTCATCTGATGGCACCTGAGTTGTCCTTATTTTGACTGAGGCACCTCTGCACTCCCTCTAGACTGCCTGTCATGGTCTCCATCCCCACCAGCACCTGCTTGGCCAGCTCCCACTGGATTCCTACCCCTGTCTTCTGAAAGGTGATCTCTGGGTCCTCAGAGTCCAGGGTTGTGTCATTAGTGGCTGGTGGTGTGTGTTGGTTGCTGGGTGGTTCATGTGGAGACCCTGCAATGCTGTGTGTCCTCCCTGCGACTGGAGGTGGTGTCTGGAGGGATCTGAGCACATCCTGGAGAGTCTGTTCATTGATGGTTGTCAGCTGGTCATCCATGTCATTTGTAAAATCCAGGACAGGTAGGTCAGCAGGAGTTAAACCATCGTCTTCTGCAATTAAGTAGTGTAAAGTCAACCTTACATTCTTGTGGCTGTTGACATGGCACATCATTTGTTTGCTACAGAGGCTCAGTGACATGGTACTGACCCACAGTTGTAGTTGTACATTATGTATTGCATTGCGCATCAGACATGGGTCAAGCTCAAAAGGTATTTTGGGGCATATTTAGGTGTCCAAAGACCCACCTGAGTTTCATTTTTGGTGAGGCTCCGGTGTAATGCCCTGCGCCGTATTTACAAGGTGGTGTAAAACCACTTTTCGTGGCTTTCCGCCACCTTGTAAATAATGCCCCTTCACATGCAGCACTTTGCATAGAAGGTGGGTGCAATAGGTGTTGCTGTGGGTGTGCCACAGCAACTCGTGTTGCGTTTTGACACTGCCTCAGATTTTTGAGTTTTCATAAACCAAAAGCAGCTCCAAAATATAACGCCAGCCCAGGGGTTGCATTGGCTTGGCAAAACAAGGTTTACATTTCTCCTAATTTCTTGCTTTTTCCATGTGTGCTGCATTCTGCAGCACACATAGAAAGAGCAAATTGCTATTGAAGTTTGTTGTTGTGCAGGAAGGTGTTCCTTCCTACACAAAAATAATCTCCCCCTCAATGCAGCCATCCTTGCACTATGGTGCAAGGATGGCTGCATTGGTTCACAACAGCTGATTTACAGCTGACGCCTAGTGGGGAACACAGGGGTGTGCCTAATTCTTATCAATACGGCACATCCCTGCTTTTTGAAAATTACAGTGCATTATGCTGCCTAACTTGATGCAGTGCCATGCACCATGATTTTCTATTAAATCTGGGCCTCTATCTTGTCAGATGGTGAGATTGCAGCTTCTTGTAATGTGCACACATGATGCTCACAGACATGCTCCATGTGTTGCAAATGTTTTATTTTGTGGCCAATCCCATATGGCGCATATGGATGTCTCTTAGTTATTATGGGTTCACCCGGTGTGGGTTGTGTTCCACAGGTTGCAAACTTTATGGCAGATTTTTTCTCAAGTGGCATGGCTCAGAACAGCAGCAATATATGTTGCACGACACTGCACCAGTTTCGATATGCAGGGATGTTGTATGTTTACTTGAATACGGCACAGCCCTGCAATTCCCCCTGCGCTTGAACAGATTTGTTTTCCCTGCACCAACATAGGCATTGTTGTAGCATGATGAAGGGGCGCCTGCCTTGAATGGATGATTTGTTTAACTGCATGGAGGTGAGGGGATGATTTGATTATGTGCAGGGAGGTGTCCCTTCCTGCACAAGTACAAGCTATTTTTGCTACGGTGACATTTCAATGTGTGCTGCAAGATGCAGCTCACATGAGAAGGGCAATGTGACAAGGAGGAAGGGATGCATTTTGTCCACATACGCCACCCTGACACCGCTCCTGGAGGGGTATTGACTTCCATCCTAGTCTCTGCTGTCTCAGTTCTGTAGGTACAGGGGCTTTGACAATATGCAATGTGTTTTGTCATGGCACAGCCACACTATTTGCATGTCCCTTCCACGCAATGTGCTACATATTTACATGGTGGAGTACAGCCATAGTGAGGGGCCTATGTCCATGTTGAGTATATGTTGGTGTGCATAGCACAACCAATGCATCAGTACATGAGTGGCTTGGGTGGGGATGGCATGTCTTGATTCAGGGCCTAGGTGTCCCGATGCAACCCTTTAGCATACATTGAGTGTGTCCTATGTGCTTCCCCTTTCTGCCATTTGTGGAATTCAAGCTATTCCCCCCTGCAACGTACCCTGCATTTGTGGTGCTTCTTGGGAGTCTGTGCTGTCCTGTCCTACGATTCCAGTGACCAGCTCCTCCGGAATGACCGCTGCAGTCATCTCCTCCAGCACATCCAGGTCCTCCTGTGGTGCGGGACTTCCACCTCCAGTCTGCAGTGCTGCCTTTTGGTTCCTGCGCTTGCAATCATGCCAGAGCTTTTTGGACTCGATGACAGTCCTCTTTACCTCTGCTACACTGTTGACTTTGTCTACTATTGCCTGTCATATTGTGTCTCTCCTACCAACTTGCAATTTGGAGGTGACGAAGAGCTGGTGTTGGTGCTCCATTATGTCTCTGACAAAGATGTCATGCTCCTCCTCACCCAAGTGACACCGGCACTTTCTCTTCTCCT
The DNA here is from genome assembly GCF_031143425.1 of Pleurodeles waltl. Classification (NCBI taxonomy): domain Eukaryota; kingdom Metazoa; phylum Chordata; class Amphibia; order Caudata; family Salamandridae; genus Pleurodeles; species Pleurodeles waltl. Next base: position 634,286,078 of record NC_090449.1, read on the forward strand.
TCTCCTGGGACTTTTCTGGACCATCCTGGCTGGTACTTGGGGTCTGCTTGGGGTCTCACCTGGCCTGAAAACTCCATCTTCTCTTCAAATTGCAATTTTCTCTGCTTGTGTGTTTTGTTTTGACACTATTGTGGTAAAAAATAGCGCTAACCCATTTTGCTACATATTTATGTGCCGCAAAGTGGTATTTTACAACATTAGCATTCTATTTTTCTTAAGGCATGTTGCAATGGTTCAAGTAACATTTTTTACAGTAACCATTCGTCGGCACCATTGTGTGTCATTTCTTAGATATGGTGCATGGATTGTGCTACGGAATTAACGTTAGCTTGCATTAAAAAAAATTACTCACAACTGCCCTAGCAGAGTTGTGCGTCATTTTTCTTATACATCGGTCTTAATGTCTCATGTTCTTTAGAAGTGTTTGAATAATACCTGGGTTTCCTGACCATCCCTCACTCTGATGTGGTGCAAACCCCTGCTGGCAGGGACCTAGTTCAAACCAAAGTTCAAGGGGGTCCTTTAACTTTCTTGTGTATGCTCTTTTAGCCTGTGAGCCAACATATTACCCTTGTCTGCCTTTCCCAGTAAAACAAGCTGTCCTGCCAGAATGTGGAACTACTGACACAGCTGGTTTTTTTTTGTTGCAATTTTCAAATACAGCAAACGTGCCCCAAGGCTATTAATTTTGGGTGCTTTACATAAGCACTATATGATATTATACAAGATCAGTTTTTTTTAAGGCACAAGAAGATTTAGGGCCTCATTAGGAGTTTGGTAGACCCACCACTGGACCACCTCACGGGGAAGATGCCACTGCCATAGTGGTGGCATCCCCCCCAACCTACTGCAAGATTTCCGCTGGTCTGACCAGTGGAAACCTTGAAATAGAGTGTTCCCGCCAGCCAGACTGGAAGGAACAGTGTTACGAGATAGCACTCAGCTCCCCTAAAGGAGCCAAGTGCTATCTTGTTGCACAGATTGAATCAACTGTTAAAGTGGCAGTAATACCGCCAACAGGCTGGCGGTAATTACCACCAAATTAAGACCATGGCGGTGATAACTCCCATAGACAGCCAATGTACCATACCATCCGCCAGGGCGTTCACACCACTCACACGGCGGCAGCCATCAACAGCCAGGCAGAAGACAAAGTATTGCCCACCAAGTCATGACATAACACAGCAAACCGCCACAATTTCTGGGGCGGTACCAATGCCATCAAAAGCCTGGCGGAAACACAACACAGAAGATGAAAGGCTCACCATCAGAGACACAAAGAAATCAACGTCGCCATGGAACCGGAACTGCAAGTCTTCCCAATGCTATTCTATGCCATAGTGATCCTGGAACACCAACGCCGACGAAGATGATGACGGTGAGTACATCCACCTAGCACACAAGGGAGGGAGGGAGGAAAAGGAGAGTGACACACACCATTCACACAAACACACCATACACACAGCCAGCTGCAGAAGTAAACCAATGGCACAGGACAGATGGCTTAAAAATACAAGAACTACAGGTCGGCAGTACTGAGATTGTAATTGTATGGCAACAGCCACCATATATAAGAATTGGATAACAAAGATATATGAACAATTGTCCAGAAAAGGCCAGTGCCCCGTCCAAAGTTCAAAAGGCCCACATGGCCACAGGGCACAGTACAAGCCCCAACTTGATCCTGACTAACTCCTCACAAAACTGTTCCGGGGCAACATGTCGGAGGTGGACAGGCACCTAAGGGGGAAGGTGGGTGGGGGGCACCTCAGCTGAAGTCGGGAACTTGCCCACTGATCCTGGAGGGGGCTCCATGCCCATTTCCCATTGCTGGGGAGTGCAAGACCACAGTTTCTGAGGTGGAGATCTTGCCCACTGAACCTGGAGGGGGCTCCATGTCCATTTCCCATTCCTGGAGAAAGCAAGGTCGCAGTCTCTGAGGTGGGGAAATTGCGCAATCAATCAATCAATCATTGGATTTATAAAGCGCACTACGTACCCGTAAGGGTTTCAAGGTGCTGGGGGGGGGAGCAGGTGCTTACTGGTCGAAGAGCCAGGTCTTGAGGAGTCTTCTGAAGGTGAGTAGGTCTTGAGTCTGTCGCAGGTTGGTGAGGAGGGTGTTCCAGGTTTTGGCGGCGAAGTATGAGAAGGATCTGCCACCGGCGGTCTTTCTTCGGATGCGGGGGACGACGGCGAGGGCGAGGTTAGAGGAGCGGAGCGGAGCTGACGGGTGGGGGTGTAGAAGCTGAGTTTGTTGTTTAGGTAGGCTGGTCCGGTGTCGTGGAGCGCTTTGTGAGCGTGGGTAAGAAGCTTGAAAGTAATCCTTTTGTTCACGGGGAGCCATTGAAGGTTTCTCAGGTGGTGGGAGATGTGGCTGTGGTGGGGTATGTTGAGGATCAGTCAGGCGGAGGTGTTTTGGATGCGTTGGAGGCGTAGTAGGTCTTTCGCTGGGATGCCTGTGTAGAGTGCGTTGCCATAGTCCAGCCTGTTGCTGACGAGTGCCTGTGTCACTGTTTTTCTTGTTTCTGTCGGGATCCACTTGTAGATTCTGCGCAGCATGCGGAGTGTGTTGTAGCAGGAGGAGGAAACTGCGTTGACCTGTTTAGACAAGGTGAGGGAGGAGTCGAGGATGAAGCCCAGGTTGCGAGCGTGGTCGGTCGGTGTCGGTGGGGTTCCTAGTGCGGTGGGCCACCAGGAGTCATCCCAGGCGGAGGGGGTAGGTCCGAGGATGAGGACCTCCGTCTTGTCCGAGTTCAGTTTCAGACGGCTAATTCTCATCCATTCGGTGATGGATTTCATCCCCTCGTGGAGGTTGGTTTTGGCGGTGCGTGGGTCTTTGGTGAGTGAAAGGATGAGCTGGGTGTCATCGGCGTAGTTGAGAATGTTGAGGTTGTGTTGTCGGGCCACTTGTGTGAGGGGGGCCATGTAGATGTTGAACAGCGTCGGGCTGAGGGATGAGCCTTGGGGGACGCCGCAGATGATGTTGGTGGCTTCGGAGCGGAAGGGGGGGAGACGGACTCTCTGGGTTCTGCCAGTGAGGAATGAGACAATCCAGTCCCATTGATCCTGGAGGGGACTCCTTGTACAAAAAGTCCCTGGAGGGTGGCCTACATGCCCTCTTCTGGAGGCGACGGCTGCTGTGTCTCAGCAGGAGATGAGGTCTCTGTACCCAAAGGTGGTGGTGGTGGTACCCTGCCATCCTCAGCAGGAGGTGAGGACTGCATTGTCTCTGCTGGGGAAGGTGCCTCCTGGGCAGCCTCTGCATGGGGTGAAGTCTGCATTGTCTCTGCTGGGGAAGGTGCCTCCTGAGCACCCTCTGCAGGAGGTGAGGGCTGCATTGTCTCTGCTGGAGGTTATGGCTTCTTGTCTTTCATTGGTGGTTGAGTGGGAACCTTTTTATTCATTGGTGGTTGAATGGGAACCTCTCCTTTCATTGGTGGTTGAGTGAGAACCTTTCCTTTCTTTTTTGATTGAATGGGAACCTTTCCTTTCCTGGCTGGTGGAGTAGGGAAAAATCTTTCCTTTTGTGGCTGGTGGAGTAGGAACCTTCCCTTTCCTGGCTGGTGGAGTGGGAACCTTCCCTTTACTGGCTGGTGGAGTGGGAACCTTCCCTTTCCTGGCTGGTGGAGTAGGAACCTTCCCTTTACTGGCTGGTGGAGTGGGAACCTTCCCTTTCCTGGCTGATGGAGTGGGGTCCTTCCCTTTCCTGGCTGGTGGAGTGGGACCCTTCCCTTTTCTGGCTGCTGGAGTGGGAACCTTCCTCTTCTTAGCTGGTGGAGTGGGATCCTTCACTATCTTGCCTCCTTGACTAGGAGGTGCCAGTGGACTGTTTGGGTGAGGCGCTGGGCTGGGTCATTGTGACCCTGCTCTTACGGGCAGGACAGGGGGTGGAGGGGGAGGGAAGAGGTCAGGTTGGGCAAGGAAAAGCATCTTAGGGACTGTGGGGTGGGATGAGGGAGGAGGGATGGGTGGGAGTGGAGGTTGAGGGAGTGGTTGTTGGAGAAGTAAGTCTGCTGGACTTGGGTGCAGGTGCATGGGCAGTGTGCTGATGTGAGATGGATGGCTGTTGGGTGTCTGAGCACCTGTGTTTGTGTTCCTTAGGAGAGGGTGGACAGACAGGGTGGGAGAGGGCACAGAGGACGCGTGGTGGATGTTGTGGAGGTGATTGCAAGTGAGGTGTGCTTGCTGCATGGTGTGGTGATGCTGGTAGTGTCTATTGAAGCAGTGCCTGCAGGTGTCAGTGCAGATGTGACTGTGAGGGAGGAGGAGGAGGAGGAGACAGTGGATGTGGTTGTATGTGAAACTGTCTGGTGTTTGTGTGAGTGCTTGTGGCCTGACGTGTGTTGCCTGTGTTTGTCTGTGCCAATTTTGTGTGATGTTTTGTGTGCATGCTTGTCTGTATGTGTGCATGGGATCGGTTGGGGTTGAGGAGACTGGAACTGGGAAGTGGTAGTTGGAGGGCGGAGGGTAGGAACAGGGACAATGGCTTCCATCAGAGAGGAGAACAGAACCTGAAAAGATCTCTGTTGGGCTGCCAATCCACCATGGATGCCCTCCAGGAATGCATTGCATTGTGGCATGTGGGATGCCAGCCCCTGGATGGCATTCACAATGGTTGACTGCGCTACAGAGATGGATCGCAGGAGGTCAATGGCCTCCTCACTCAGGGCAGCAGGGCTAACTGGGGCAGGGCCTGAGGTGCCTGGGGCGAAGGAGATACCCACCCTCCTGGGTGAGCCGGCACGTGCAACTCACTGAAGGGACTGCAGGGAGGGCAGTGCTGATACGGGGGAGGCGGCTGTATCTGTAGCTGGGGTGGTCACAGAGGTGTCCGCACCACCAGGGAGCTTCCATCGGAAGAGGTATGTGTGTCAGAACTGTCCCCTCCTATCTCCGCCATGGTGCTCCCCTCGCCCTCTGTCCCACTGGTACCCTCACTGTCGATGAACTCTGCCTCCTGGGTCCTGTGGGATGCAGCTCTCTCTGTCACCTGTACCTCTGCTCCTCCGCCAGATGATGCTAATGCACATAAGGACTGGATGACAAAACAAAAAGGGGGGGAGAGACAAAGGATACACTCAGTCAGTGGCTGCACCAACACTACTGTTGGTGTACACACCACCGTCATACACAGGGAACAGCCCTATGCAACATGCAATGCGCTACCAGAAATAATGCAAGCTACCGTGGCATGGGGGGGCACATGCTACCAACTGCAGCACACCTGAGACCCACACAGCCCTGACCTGTAGTGGATGCCTATAAGCTAGGTAGCAGGAGAACCCTGGCCAACATGGGACCTACTCTGCAATGTCAGGCCTGGCCTAGGGGCACCCACTGACACACGTCCCTCACGTGGATACCACCGTACCATTCATATGTTGTAATGATGGGCACTGTACTCACCCCCCTTGTGGCAGCTGTGATGTCGTCAAGTGCACATCCAGCTCAGGATAGCCCACTGCCAGTATGCAGGTCATCGGGGGGGTCAGGTTCTGACAGGCACCCCTTCCTCATTGGGAGGTCATCCCCAGCTGGGCCTCCGCAGTCTTCCGTGCCCAGCGTCTCAGGTCCTCCCACCTTTTCCTACAGTGGGTGCTCTGCCTGTTGCAGATCACCAGGGTCCACACGCCCTTGGCGATGGCATGCCACAATCCCTTCTTTTGATGGGCGCTGACCTGCAGGGAAATACACACAGGAAAAGATTTCAGTCAGACCGTTGTGTCTGTTCCACTTATGGCCCACCATACCCCTTCACATTGCCATTTGCACACACAGGGCCCAGCACACAAGCTGCACGCCACATAGGGGACATCCACCAACACCCCCTACACGAGGCCTTCAAACACACCACTACATGCATTCATGCCACACCTGTGTACTCACCTGATGGTCTGGAGGCCCATATAGCAGTTCGTACTGGCGTGGGACCTCATTCACCAGTTGCTCCAACTCTGCTGAGGTGAAGGCAGGGGCCCTTTCCCCAGTCACACGAGCCATGGTAGGTGCCAGACACAGGTCACAGCAGCACATGAAGTAGGTCCTCTCCTGTTGAAGATCAGGAAGCAAGTGAGTGATCAGATAGAAAATGGCGGTCACGTCCATGACGGTGCATACCGTCACCACCATCGTACATCACCATTGGCCAATGTACCCCATAGGGCCCAAAAATAACCAATGAGTTGTTCCACAGTGGTTCCCGACTGCATACTGCAACGGCGCACAACGGCTGTGGAATTACCTCACTTCCACATGTCCCTCCACACAGGACAGGTGGATGCCATTTCAGGGGGGGGCAGGCCTTGGATAATAACTGCGTCACAGTTCAAGTTGGACATACAGGACAAATGCCACTTATACATTTAAAATTACATCATGCATTGTACTGTTGTGGCTACGATGTACAGTTTGAGACCGGCTCCTCACTCTTTTGCCCCTTAGACTGCAACCACTGTAGATGAATAGGAGATGACATACCCCCGTGTACAGACCCCTGGTGGACTTGGCAGCAATGGATGACAGGCATATCATCCTCACCTATAGACTTGACAGGGTCACAATCACAGAGCTGTGTGCCCAATTGGAGCCTGACCTAATATCTGCAATCCGTCACCTGACTGGGATCCCCCCTCTTGTGCAAGTGCTATCTGTGCTCCATTTCTTGGCAACTAGTTCTTTCCAAGTGACAGTGGGCTTGGCAGCAGGAATGTCACAACCAATGTTCTCAATAGTGCTCACAAGAGTGATGTCTGCCCTGATTAAACATATGTGCAGCTACATTGTTTTCCCCCAGGTGGAGGATTTGGCCACAGTGAAACCTAACTTCTATGCATTGGGACATATCCACAACATCATTGGGGCAACTGATGGTACACATATTGCATTTGTCCCACCCCCCTCCAGGAAAATTAAAAGGTGTTCAGAAATCGAAAGAGTTTTCCCTCAGTGAATGTTCTGTTGATGTGCTTGGCGGACCAGTACATCTCCCATGTCAGTGCTAAGTACCCAGGGTCGGTGCATGATGCCTTTATCCTGAGTAATAGAAGCATCCCAAATGTGATGACCCAACTACAGAGGCACAGGGTGTGGCTAATAGGTGAGCTCTGGTTCCCACCCAGTATATGTTGGGGTATGGGTATGGTGTGGGCCATATGCGATAGTGTGTGGCTAAATGTTGTCCCTCGCATTTGCAGGTACTCTGGTTACCCAAACCTATGATGGCTACTGACCCCTGTGAGGAATGCCATGACAAGGGCAGAAGAACGTTACAATGAGGCACATGGGCGAACAAGAAGGATTATCGAACGTACGTTTTGCCTCCTGAAGGCCAGGTTTCGGTGCCTCCTAGGAATGTTGGTATGCTCCCGGGATCTCGGTGAGTGCCTACTGGAGAGTCGGTTCCCTGGGCCTGTCCTCCCCCAGGCGCACAGCAGACCTCCCTATGTCCCAATTGTCCTGTGCATCTGTCACCTGAACCGTGTGCGCACTGCCACTGACCCTAGGTCCCTGATTGTCTTGGTTTCGAGATGTAGCCTGGGGTCCCTGTAGTGGTGGACACACTGCTGATTGATGTGTCTTGAGGACAGAGGTATGGGTACGCTGGGTGGGTGCTGTGGTGTTGGTTTCTGATGGGGGAGGCTCTGTGGTGGTGTGTGACTGTGCCTGGGTAACCGACTGTCCAGAGGTCCATGATGGGCCAGGTTGGTCATCCAGATCCAGGCGACCAGAGTTGCTGTCATCACTGTGGGCCTTTTCTTTTGGGGGACTGGATAGTGCTAGCACCTCTTTGCCGTTGACATTGGCTAGGGTACCTGTGGGGATGTAAATGCAATGTTATTGTTTCTGTGTGTGACATATTGTGTATCAGTGGGTTGCCCTGTTTGGTTGTATTTGCCCTTGCAGCTTTCACTTGTGTAACTTGGTATGTGGTGGGCTAGCTGATTCTCTCTAGTGTGCATGCTTTAGTGATAGGTGTCCATACAGGTCTGTGAGTGGTGTCCATGCATTGGTATGACATGCAGGGCTTGGCATTGGGATGAGTGATATGTGATGGTGGGGTGTGTGGGAGGTGGTGGAGTGATGGGAGTTAGGGTGAGGGTGGAGGTATGTTATGGCATGCAGGTAGGGGGGTGATAGTAGTAAATTGTTGACTTACCAGAGTCCAGTCCACCTGTTACTCTAGCCAGGCCCTCAGGATGCATGATTGCCAAGACTTGTTCCTCTGATGTTGTTAGTTGTGGGGGTGGAGGTAGGGGTCCACCGCCAGTCCTCTGTACAGCGAGTTGGTGTCTTGCTGCAATGGAACATATCTTCCCCCGTAGGTTGTTCCACCTCTTCCTGATGTCATCCCTGGTTCTTGGGTGCTGTCCCACAGCGTTGACCCTGTCCATGATCTTCCACCATAGCTCCATCTTACCTGAAATGTATATCTGCTGCACCTGTGCTCCAAATAGCTGTGGCTCTACCCTGATGATTTACTCCACCATGACCCTTAGCTCCTCCTCTGAGAATCGGGGGTGTCTTTGTGGTGCCATGGGTGTTGTGTGAGTTGTGTAGGGTGAGGGTGTGAAGGGTGATGTGTTGGGGTGTGTGATGTGGGGTAAGTGGGTGGTGTATAGGTGATGGTGGTGTGTGGCTCTGGGCTTGTCTGTGATCGTGGTGTCTGTCTCACGCCAATGGGTTGTATTTGTAAAGGGTTGTGGGTAATGTGGGTGTGTGTTTTATAGTCGTGTGGGTGTGGTGTGTATATCGGTGTCAGGTGTGTGTTGTTTGAATTATCCAATGTGGTGTTGTTTTGTATGTGTGTGTGTGTGTGTTTTGAGTGCAGCGGTGTGTACCGTCAATGGTTTACCGCCATTGAATGTCCACGGTGGTGATTCATGGGTCATAATATGATGGGCATAGTTCTATTGGCGTAATGGTGTGGGCTTTGATACAGCCAGTTTATCACTGACCTTTGGTGTGGCAGAATTGTGTGTGTGGCTGAATAGTGACGGATTGGTGTGTGCGTCATAATATGGTGAACGGATGTCTGCTGCGGGGCGGTATGTTGGTGGCAAGTGGGATTTACCGCCAATGTCATAATGAGGGCCTATATTCATAGAAAATAGTTCAGTATCATGAAGGTGTTCATAATACAGTAGAGGGTGGTGAGTTAGTGTTTTTGTGGTGCAATGGAGAGTGATGGATGGCATGTTATCTAGGAAGTATAACAGTGTGGTGTGTCTTTGTTTAGTGTTCTTAGGGTGCATAGATGTTATGTGCCTTAGGCCCATATTTATACTTGGTTTTGCGCTGAATTAGCATCATTTTTTTACACTAATTCAGCGAAAACATAACTCCATATAATTATACTTTGGTGCTAGACACATCTAGCGCCAAAGTAATGAAGTTTACGTTATTTTCTAGAGGGGAAAACCTACCTTGCATCAATAAGATGCAAGGTAGGCGTTCCCTGTCCAGAAAAGGACGATATGGCCTTTGCGCCATATTTTTCCCCCTGTGCTAAAATCCGTCACCGGGGGATGGAGGCCTAAAATAATGGCGCTAAGCTTGCTTAGCGTCATTATTTAACGTCTGGGTCAGGGCAGGCGTAAGGGGACCTGTAGGCAGACTTCCATGGTCGGGGACCTTTGACATTGCACACAGGTGCCCTTCTCTGTCCCCAGGGACATCCCCACCAACCCCTACCCACACCAGGACGTCACTTAAGGATGGGGGACCCATCCAAAGTAAGTCAGAGTGAGCTTTTTTTTTTTTGCCAAACACCGCTTGTGGGCCCTGATTTGACATTTTTCCCCTGGGCATGGCCATTGGGGTCGTGGGCATGGCTCCTGTCTTCACTAAGACAGGAGCCATGTCCATGGGGCTTGTGCGCCAGAAAATGGCACTACACTGCCGAGAAGCAATTTTTTTGCTTCTAAACAGTGTAGCGCCATAATTTGACAAGCCCCGGTTCCCCCTAGGCCTCCCCGGCCCTGTTAGCGTCCTTTGCAAGGACGCTAACAGGGCCTTTGCACCGGCTAGCGCGATTCCATAAATATGGCACCCGGCCGGCATCATGGAATGGCACTAGCCAGCATTATACTTTTTGACGCAAACCTGCACTAACGCAGTTTTGGGTCAAAAAGTATAAATCTGCCCCTTAGTTTGTGTGTGTCGGTTTGTTTAGTCCCTCTAGAATGCATAGTGTAGTGGGTTAGTGTCCCTGGAATACAATGCAGTGTGGTAGGTTGTTTCTAGGCCTGGGCGAAACTTGTGAAATTTCACTCCATGGAATCCTGCAGAGTTACATAATAGCTCAGCCAGATTCCACAGAGTTCCATGAGGGGGCAGAATTTGGGAAAGCTGTGCTGATTTTTAGTGCTGGAAGCTGGTTCTGCGTTGTAAAATCAGTGCGAATAGCAGCACGTGGCGTGCCAGAGGGCAATACTTCTTTCTACCAGTTGAGTAGAATTTCTATTCAAGTGGCAGCTTTCGCCATGAAAGGTCATGACCTGCTGTGAATGTGCGTGCTGAGAAATCTCACTGGGAGCCATTCTAGCACCTAATACTGTGCTAGGGGACACAATTTCTCGCTCGCACTCATCAACCTAATGTTGGGGAGCTGCGCAAGAATAAACTCCGTTACGTGTCGGTTGGTGGAGTTTTGACTGAACTCCATGCTCTAAGCAGAAGGCTGAGTGGGCAAAACTCTGCCAAGTCTGCTGGCGGAGTGTGATTTTTCACCCACCCCCAGCTGTTTCTCATTTAGCTGGGTAGTAATGGAAATGTTCTGATGGTCTGCTTTTGGAGGACATGTTCAAACCCGAGGAGTAAATATTTGCTCAACCATCGGAATAGTATAGTGGAGAAAATTGCAGCAGGGGACTCTTCTCTTAATTTAACACTTTCTCCAGGACTCAAAGAAATTTACTGTTACAAGCCAATTCTGAATCAAGACTTAGGCCCTCATTACAAGCCTGGCGGTCAGTGATAAAGCGGCGGTAATACCGCCAACAGGCCGGCGGTAAAAAAAATTGAATTATGACCACGGCGGAAACCGCCCAGACAGACAGACACTTTAACACACCGACCGCCACGGCGGTAGGAACAAGCACCACTGCGGTAACCGCCAACAGCCAGGCAGAAGACAATGCTCCACCCACTGTATTAAGACAGGCCTATCCGCCACCTTTTCTGGGGTAGTACCAACAACAACAAAAGCACGGCATAAACAGAACACAGAAGGCAAACGACTCACCTCTGGAGACTCAGGGAACAACAACGCCATGGAGTCTGAGTTGCACATCTTCCCTATGCTACTATACCTCTTCCTGCATTAAGAACATCAATGCCGATGAAGACGACCATGGTGAGTACTGCCACCTAGCACACAGGGGAGGGGGGAGGAAAAAGAGAGTGACACACAGGCAACACGCAACACCCCCACCCCGAACACCATACACACAACCACATGCAACAACATTACGTATCCACCCCGTGCCCCTCAGGAATAAAGCAAGGACAAAAGGAATTGGTTAAAGTGAGTGTAATTAGATAAAATAGTATAAATGTGTGCTTCAAAGTCAAAAAGTACATACACATTTACAAATGGAGGGACAATGCCCAGTCCTCTATACACATAGGCCAAAACCCCACCTCACTCCTGCAACAACATGGAGAGAACACTGCAGGGGCATCAGTTGAAAATACACAGGCACCTAAGAGGGGCGGGGGAATGGGGGGGGCACCTCAGCCTGAAGATGGTACAACGCCATTGGTCCTGGAGGGGGCCACATGCCCCCTGCTTGGTCCTGGGGAGTGCAAGGCCACAGTCTCTCTAGGGGGTGCTTTGCCCACTATTTGTTTTGGGGAGTGCAAGGCCACAATCTCTCTAGTGGGTGGTTTTCCCAGTGCTAGGTCCTGGGAAGTACAAGGCCACAGTCTCTCTAGTGGGTGGTTTGCCCACTGCTTGGTCCTGGGGAGTGCAATGCCACAGGCTCTCTAGTAGATGGCTTCTTCCACTGGTTCTGGAGGGGGCCTTGTGCCCAGTGTGCTTCATCCTGGCAGGGATGGGGTGAGTGGATGGCTACTTCCACTGGTTCTGGAGGGGGCATTGTACCCAGTGTGCTTCATCTTGGCAAAGATAGGGTGAGTAGATTGCTTCTTCCACTGGTTCTGGAGGGGGGCCTTGTGCCCAGTGTGCTTCATCCTGGCAAGGATGGGGTGAGTGGATGGCTTCTTCCACTGGTTCTGGAGGGGGCCTTTTGCCCAGTGTGCTTCATCCTGGCAAAGATAGGGTGAGTGGATGTCTTCTTCCACTGGTTCTGCAGGGGGCCTTGTGCCCTGTGATGCAGATCCTGAGGAGTGCAAGGTCACAGCCTCTCACCTGGGTGTCACACCTACAGGATTTGCAAGGGCCAGGATGCACTACAGCCCATGGAGGCAGGACTACACACTGCCCGCCAACGGTGATGGCTGTTCAGTGGTGGCAGTGGCGTGGCTGGTGTTGGGGCTGGCAGTGGTGGGGGAAGGCTCCAGCCCTTCCCCTGCAGCCTCACACAGCTGCCAACTGGGGCTGCTGCTGCTGGCAGTGGTGCTGCTGGCGGTGCTGATGGCGGTGCTGGTGGTGGTGCAGGCAGTGGTGGGGGAAGGTTCCAGCCCTTCCCCTGCAGCCTCGGACGGCTGCCCACTGGTGCTGCTGCTGCTGGCAGTGGTGCTGCTGGCAGTGTTAGTGGCAGTGCTGGTGGCAGTGCAGGCAGTGGGTGGGGGGAGGCTCCAGCTCTTCCCCTGCAGCCTCGGACAGCTGCCCACTGGGGCTGGTGCTGGTGGCGGTGCTGGTGGCGGTGCAGGCAGTGGTGGGGGGAGGCTCCAGCCCTTCCCCTGCAGCCTCAGACAGCTGAACCGTCATGGTTGATGGTGGGGGATCAGAATCGGACCCAGCACCAGGCCTCCTGTCCTTCCTGCCTGCTGGTGCAAGCCCCTTGCCCTTCCCTTTGGCAGCTGGTGATGCCTCCTTGCCCTTCCCTTTGGCAGCTGGTGGTTCCTCCTTGCCCTTCGCTTTGCCAGCTGGTGGTGCCTCCTTGCCCTTCCCTTTGCCAGCTGGTGGTGCCTCCTTGACCTTCCCTTTGCCAGCTGGTACAGGCACACTTTCAGTGCTGATTCCATGGTCCCCTGGAGCCTCTCCGACCTGCAGTAGCTGTCGATACTACTGTGGCCGTGGACTGGGTGGCTGAGGTGCTCGCCTGAGTTCTGACCATCCTGGCCCGAAGTGAAGAGGTAGGGTAGGGAAGAGGTCAACGGTGGAGAGGAAAAGCTTCTTAGGGACATTGGGGTGGGAAGAGGGCGAAGGTTTGGGAGTGGAAGAAGAGGAAGTGGTTGTAGGAGGTGTCTGTTTGCTGATTTTGGTGCAGGTGCATGGGCTGGATGCTGTTGTGAGGTGGATGGCTGTTGGGTGTCTGAGTGCTTGTGTAAGTAAGGGACACCTTCCCACACATAAACAATCAAACCCCTCAACGCAGGCAGCTAAATTTAGTGCCAGCGAAGGGGCAACACAGGGGTGCCCCATATTCAATTAAATGCAGTTCATCCCTGTGTTGTGAAAATGACAGAGTGTGGCACTGTTGGTGCAGTGTTGCGCTTCATCATTTTTAGTTAAATATGGGTCGCAGGTGTTTTTTCAAATGCTATACAATGTCCAGTTCACAGACCCCATGAGTGAATGTTAGCCATATGTAGCACAATCAGAGTCCAAGGTTGAGGGACATCTCATGACTCATGGTTAGGAGTAGTGTGCATTAGTGAGGAGGTTAAAAGTTACCAATTGCTAAGAAGGTTCACAACACTGTCATGATCTTAAGCACAGAACTAAGGAGATACTGTCCATGTGGCACAGACTGGTGCTACTGGGTGCTTTTCCTTGTGAATGTTATTCCTTCAGCATCTTCATCCTCTGATGTGTGTGTGTGTTGCGTCCTGTGCCATGGCTGGTGCTGTTGGTGAGGGGATGGATATGTGGAGTCAAAAGTCCTGGCAGCTGCCATTTGTGGGAACACATAGGGGATCACTGCAGCAAGGAGTAACTGCTGATTTTTTAACACCGCAGCAACATCACGGTGGTAGGCAGCCATGTTTTCACTGAGGGAGGCCTCTTCCTGCTGTATGGACTCCAGGGTATTCTGCATAGCCCCCAGACTGTTCTCTGTTATGCTACTGCCAATGTGGGAGGGCAATTGTTGTAGCCTCTGCCTCATGACAGCAGCTATGTCCACTAGGGACTGCTGGAGTCCACGTAGCTGGGAGTGGGTTCATCTGATGGCACCTAAGTTGTCCTTATTTTGACTGAGGCACCGCTGCACTCCCTCTAGGCTGCCTGTCATGGTCTCCATCCCCACCAGCACCTGCTTGGCCAGTTCCCACTGGATTCCTACCCCTGTCTCCTGAAAGGTGATCTCTGGGTCCTCAGAGTCCAGGGTTGTGTCATTAGAGGCTGGTGGTGTATGTTGGTAGCTGGGTGGTTCACGTGGAGACCCTGCAATGCTGTGTGTCCTCCCTGCGACTGGAGGTGGTGTCTGGAGGGATCTGAGCACATCCTGGAGAGTCTGTTCATTGATGGTTGTCAGCTGGTCATCCATGTCATTTGTAAAATCCAGGACAGGTAGGTCAGAAGGAGTTAAAACATCATCTTCTGCAATTAAGTAGTGTAAAGTCAACCTTAGATTGTTGTGGCTGTTGACATGGCACATCATTTGTTTGCTACAGAGGCTCAGTGACATGGTACTGACCCACATTTGTAGTTGTACATTATGTATTGCATTGCGCATCAGACATGGGTCAAGCTCAAAAGGTATTTTGGGGCATATTTAGGTGTCCAAAGACCCACCCGAGTGTCACTTTTGGTGAGACTCCGGTGTAATGTCCTGCGCCGTATTTACAAGGTGGTGTAAAACCACTTTTCGTGGCTTTCCGCCACCTTGTAAATAATGCCTCTTCACATGCAGCACTTTGCATGGAAGATGGGTGCAATAGGTGTTGCTGTGGGTGTGCCACAGCAACTCGTGTTGCGTTTTGACACTGCCTCAGATATTTGAGTTTTCATAAACCAAAAGCAGCTCCAAAATATAACGCCAGCCCAGGGGTTGCATTGGCTTGGCAAAACAAGGAGAAATGCTTACATTTCTCCTAATTTCTTGCTTTTTCCATGTGTGCTGCATTCTGCAGCACACATAGAAAGAGCAAATTGCCATTGAAGTTTGTTGTTGTGCAGGAAGGTGTTCCTTCCTACACAAAAATAATCTCCCCCTCAATGCAGCCATCCTTGCACTATAGTGCAAGGATGGCTGCATTGGTTCACAACAGCAGATTTACAGCTGACGCCTAGTGGGGAACACAGGGGTGTGACTAATTCTTATCAATACGGCACATCCCTGCTTTTTGAAAATTACAGTGCATTATGCTGCCTTACTTGATGCAGTGCCATGCACCATGATTTTCTATTAAATCTGGGCCTCTATCTTGTCAGATGGTGAGATTGCAGCTTCTTGTAATGTGCACACATGATGCTCACAGACATGCTCCATGTGTTGCAAATGTTTTATTTTGTGGCCAATCCCATATGGCGCATATGGATGTCTATTAGTTATTGTGGGTTCACCCGGTGTGGGCTGTGTTCCACAGGTTGCAAACTTTATGGCAGATTTTTTCTCAAGTGGCATGGCTCAGAACAGCAGCAATTTATGTTGCACGACACTGCACCAGTTTAGATATGCAGGGATGTTGTATGTTTACTTGAATACGGCACAGCCCTGCAATTCCCCCTGCGCTTGAACAGATTTGTTTTCCCTGCACCAACATAGGTATTGTTGTAGCATGATGAAGTTGCGCCTGCCTTGAATGGATGATTTGTTTAACTGCATGGAGGTGAGGGGATGATTTGATTATGTGCAGGGAGGTGTCCCTTCCTGCACAAGTACAAGCTATTTTTGCTACGGTGGCATTTCAATGTGTGCTGCAAGATGCAGCTCACATGAGAAGGGCAATGTGACAAGGAGGAAGGGATGCATTTTGGCCACATACGCCACCCTGACACCGCTCCTGGAGGGGTATTGACTTCCATCCTAGTCTCTGCTGTCTCAGTTGTGTAGGTACAGGGGCTTTGACAATATGCAATGTGTTTGGTCATGGCACAGCCACACTATTTGCATGTCCCTTCCACGCAATGTGCTACATATTGACATGGTGGAGTACAGCCATAGTGAGGGGCCTATGTCCATGTTGAGTATATGTTGGTGTGCATAGCACAACCAATGCATCAGTACATGAGTGGCTTGGGTGGGGATAGCATGTCTTGATTCAGGGCCTAGGTGTGTCCTATGTGCTTCCCCTTTCTGCCATTTGTGGAATTTAAGCTATTCCCCCTGCAACGTACCGTGCATTTGTGGTGCTTCTTGGGAGTCTGTGCTGTCCTGTCCTACGATTCCAGTGACCAGCTCCTCCGGGATGACCGCTGCAACCATCTCCTCCAGCACATCCAGGTCCTCCTGTGGTGCAGGACTTCCACCTCCAGTCTGCAGTGCTGCCTTTTGGTTCCTGCGCTTGCAATCATGCCAGAGCTTTTTGGACTCGATGACAGTCCTCTCTACCTCCTACACTGTTGACTTTGTCTACTATTGCCTGTCATATTGTGTCTCTCCTACCAACTTGCAATTTGGAGGTGACGAAGAGCTGGTGTTGGTGCTCCATTATGTCTCTGACAAAGATGTCATGCTCCTCCTCACCCAAGTGACACTGGCACTTTCTCTTCTCCTTCTCCTGGGACTTTTCAGGACCATCCTGGCTGGTACTTGGGGTCTGCTTGGGGTCTCACCTGGCCTGAAAACTCCATCTTCTCTTCAAATTGCAATTTTCCCTGCTTGTGTGTTTTGTTTTGACACTTTTGCGGTAAAAAATAGCGCTAACCCGTTTTGCTACATATTTATGTGCCGCAAAGTGGTATTTTTCAACATTAGCATTAAATTTTCTTAAGGCATGTTGCAATGGTTCACGTAAATATTTTTACAGTAACCATTCGTTGGCACCATTGTGTGTCATTTCTTAGATATGGTGCATGGATTGTGCTACGGAATTAACGTTAGCTTGCATTAAAAAAAATGACTCACAACTGCCCTAGCAGAGTTGTGCGTCATTTTTCTTAAACATTGGTCTTAATGTCTCATGTTCTTTAGAAGTGTTTGAATAATACCTGGGTTTCCTGACCATCCCTCACTCTGATGTGGTGCAAACCCCGCTGGCAGGGACCTAGTTCAAACCAAAGTTCAAGGGGGTCCTTTAACTTTCTTGTGTATGCTCTTTTAGCCTGTGAGCCAAGATATTACCCTTGTCTGCCTTTCCCAGTAAAACAAGCTGTCCTGCCAGAATGTGGAACTACTGACACAGCAGTTTTTTTTTTGTTGTTGCAATTTTCAAATACAGCAAACGTGCCCCAAGGCTATTAATTTTGGGTGCTTTACATAAGCACTATATGATATTATACAAGATCAGTTTTTTTTAAGGTACAAGAAGATTTAGGGCCTCATTAGGAGTTTGGTAGACCCACCACTGGACCACCTCACGGGGAAGATGCCACTGCATAGTGGTGGCACCCCCCCCAACCTATTGCAAGATTTCCGCTGGTCTGACCAGTGGAAACCTTGAAATAGAGTGTTCCCGCCAGCCAGACTGGAAGGAACAGTGTTACGAGATAGCACTCAGCTCCCCTAAAGAGATGCACAGATTGAACCAACTGTTAAAGTGGCAGTAATACCGCCAACAGGCTGGCGGTAATTACCAGCAAATTAAGACCATGGAGGTGATAACTCCCATAGACAGCCAATGTACCATACCATCTGCCAGGGCGTTCACACCACTCACCACAGCGGCAGCCATCTACAGCCAGGCAGAAGACAAGGTATTGCCCACCAAGTCATGACATAACACAGCAAACCGCCACAATTTCTGGGGCGGTACCAATGCCATCAAAAGCCTGGCGGAAACACAACACAGAAGATGAAAGGCTCACCATTAGAGAAACAAAGAAATCAACGTCGCCATGGAACCGGAACTGCAAGTCTTCCCGATGCTATTCTATGCCATAGTAATCCTGGAACACCAACGCCAACGAAGATGAGGACGGTTTCTCAGGTGGTGGGAGATGTGGCTGTGGTGGGGTATGTTGAGGATCAGTCAGGCGGAGGTGTTTTGGATGCGTTGGAGGCGTAGTAGGTCTTTCGCTGGGATGCCTGTGTAGAGTGTGTTGCCATAGTCCAGCCTGTTGCTGACGAGTGCCTGTGTCACTGTTTTTCTTGTTTCTGTCGGGATCCATTTGTAGATTCTGCGCAGCATGCGGAGTGTGTTGTAGCAGGAGGAGGAAACTGCGTTGACCTGTTTAGACAAGGTGAGGGAGGAGTCGAGGATGAAGCCCAGGTTGCGAGCGTGGTCGGTCGGTGTCGGTGGGGTTCCTAGTGCGGTGGGCCACCAGGAGTCGTCCCAGGCGGAGGGGGTAGGTCCGAGGATGAGGACCTCCGTCTTGTCCGAGTTCAGTTTCAGACGGCTAATTCTCATCCATTCAGCGATGGATTTCATCCCCTCGTGGAGGTTGGTTTTGGCGGTGCGTGGGTCTTTGGTGAGTGAGAGGATGAGCTGGGTGTCGTCGGCGTAGGTGAGGATGTTGAGGTTGTGTTGTCGGGCCACTTGTGCGAGGGGGGCCATGTAGATGTTGAACAGCGTCGGGCTGAGGGATGAGCCTTGGGGGACGCCGCAGATGATGTCGGTGGCTTCGGAGCGGAAGGAGGGAGACGGACTCTCTGGGTTCTGCCGGTGAGGAATGAGACGATCCAGTCCCACTGATCCTGGAGGGGACTCCTTGTACATCAGTCCCTGGAGGGTGGCCTACATGCCCTCTTCTGGAGGCGACGGCTGCTGTGTCTCAGCAGGAGATGAGGTCTCTGTGCCCAAAGGTGGTGGTGGTACCCTGCCATCCTCAGCAGGAGGTGAGGACTGCATTGTCTCTGCTGGGGAAGGTGCCTCCTGGGCAGCCTCTGCATGGGGTGAAGGCTGCATTGTCTCTGCTGGGGAAGGTGCCTCCTGAGCAGCCTCATTGGTGGTTGAGTGGGAACCTTTTCATTCATTGGTGGTTGAATGGGAACCTCTCCTTTCATTGGTGGTTGAGTGAGAACCTTTCCTTTCTTTGTTGATTGAATGGGAACCTTTCCTTTCCTGGCTGGTGGAGTAGGGAAAAACCTTTCCTTTTGTGGCTGGTGGAGTAGGAACCTTCCCTTTCCTGGCTGGTGGAGTGGGAACCTTCCCTTTACTGGCTGGTGGAGTGGGAACCTTGCCTTTCCTGGCTGGTGGAGTAGGAACCTTCCCTTTACTGGCTGGTGGAGTGGGAACCTTCCCTTTCCTGGCTGGTGGAGTAGGAACCTTCCCTTTCCTGGCTGATGGAGTGGGGTCCTTCCCTTTCCTGGCTGGTGGAGTGGGACCCTTCCCTTTCCTGGATGGTGGAGTGGGGTCCTTCCTCTTCTTAGCTGGTGGAGTGGGATCCTTCACTATCTTGCCTCCTTGACTAGGAGGTGCCAGTGGACTGTTTGAGTGAGGTGCTGGGCTGGGTCATTGTGACCCTGCTCTTACGGGCAGGACAGGGGGTGGAGGGGGAGGGAAGAGGTCAGGTTGGGCAAGGAAAAGCATCTTAGGGACTGTGGGGTGGGATGAGGGAGGAGGGATGGGTGGGAGTGGAGGTTGAGGGGGTGGTTGTTGGAGAAGTAAGTCTGCTGGACTTGGGTGCAGGTGCATGGGCAGTGTGCTGATGTGAGGTTGATGGCTGTTGGGTGTCTGAGCACCTGCGTTTGTGTCCCTTAGGAGAGGGTGGACAGACAGGGTGGGAGAGGACACAGAGGACATGTGGTGGATGTTGTGAAGGTGATTGCAAGTGAGGTGTGCTTGCTGCTTGGTGTGGTGATGCTGGTAGTGTCTATTGAAGCAGTGCCTGCAGGTGTGAGTGCAGATGTGACTGTGAGGGAGGAGGAGGAGACAGTGGATGTGGTTGTGTGTGAAACTGTCTGGTGTTTGTGTGAGTGCTTGTGGCCTGACGTGTGTTGCCTGTGTTTGTCTGTGCCACTTTTATGTGATGTTTTGTGTGCATGCTTGTCTGTATGTGTGCATGGGATCGGTTGGGGTTGAGGAGACTGGAACTGGGAAGTGGTAGTTGGAGGGCGGAGGGTAGGAACAGGGACAACGGCTGCCATCAGAGAGGAGACCAGAACCTGAAAAGATCTCTGTTGGGCTGCCAATCCACCATGGATGCCCTCCAGGAATGCATTGCATTGTGGCATGTGGGATGCCAGCCCCTGGATGGCATTCACAATGGTTGACTGCGCTACAGAGATGGATCGCAGGAGGTCAATGGCCTCCTCACTCAGGGCAGCAGGGCTAACTGGGGCAGGGCCTGAGGTGCCTGGGGCGGAGGAGATACCCACCCTCCTGGGTGAGCGGGCACGTGCAACTCACTGAAGGGGCTGCTGGGAGGGCGGAGTTGGTATGAGGGTGGTGTCTGTACCTGTAGTTGGGGTGGGTACAGACGTGTCCTCCACCACCAGGGAGCTTCCATCAGAGGAGGTATCACTGTCAGAACTGTCCCCTCCTGGCTCCTCCGTGGTGCTCCCCTCGCCCTCCGTCCCACTGGTGCCCTCACCGTCGGTGGATTCGGCCTCCTGGGCCCTGTGGGATGCAACTCCCTCCGTCGCTGGTGCCTCTGCTCCTCCACCAGATGATGCTAATGCACATAAGGACAGGGTGACAAAACAAACAGGGGAAGAAGAGACAAAGGACACACTTGGTCAATGGCACCAGCAACACCACCGTTGGCGTACACAACATACACACACATACACACAGGGAACAGCCCTACGCACTAGGCAATGCACACCCAGTAGCAATGCAAGTCACCAGGCCATGGGCAGGAATACCTAATGCCAATAGCAGCATACCTGATACCCACAGACCCCTGCCCAGTAGTGGATGCCAACTAGCTTGGTAGGAGGTGGTGTTCATCAGCCCCTGCTCAACATGGGATCTACCCTGCAATGTCCCGCCTGGCCTAGGGGCACCCACAGGCCCACATCACCCACCCAGAGACCACCACACCACACGCAAGTAGTATATTGGGAAACTGTACTAACCCCCTTCTGGCTGCTGTGAAGCCCTCGAGTGCCCATTCAGACCGCATAGGCCACTGCCAGTATGCGGCCCATCAGTGGGGTCAGGGTTCGATGGGCACCCCTTCCTCGTTGGGCGGCCATCCTCTGCTGAGCCTCCGCCGTCTTCCTTGCCCAGCGTCTCAGGTCCTCCCACCGCTTCAGACATTGGGTGCTCCGCCTGCCGTAGATCCCCATGGTCCGCACGTCCTTGGCAATGGCACACCATATGCCCTTTTTCTGATGGGCGCTGACCTGCAGAAAAATACACATAGAAAATGGTATCAGTCAGACTGTCCAATCTGTTACATTCATGTCCCACCATAGGCCTCCCATCTCCTTACCCAACGACATTGCCCACCATACATGCATCACGCTGCCCAGAACCCTTCCACCAAGCCCCCACATGAGGCCCTCACACACAGCACTCCATGCATTCATGCCTCATGCATTGTGCTCACAGTGTACTCACCTGTGGGTCTGGAGGCCCATACAGCATTTGGTACTGGGGTAGGACCCCATCCACCAGTCTCTCCAACTCTGCAGTAGTGAAGGCAGGGGCTCTTTCCCCAGTGACACGAGCCATGGTAGGTTCCAGACACAGGTCACAGCAGCACTTGCAGTGTAGGTCCTCTCCTGTTGAAGGTCAGGTAGCAAGTGAGTGAACAGATAGAAAATGGCTGTCACGTCCGCAGTGGTGCATAATGTCACTGCCTGCGTACATCACCAGTGGCCACTGTAGCCCATAGGGCCCAATGACAGCCAAGGAGGAGTTGCACTGTGGTACTCGACCGCCTCCTGCAACAGCACACAACGTGAGCGGCATTACCTCATTTACAAATGTCCATCCACACAGGACAGGCGGACACTATTTGGGGGGGGCACGCCATGGCACCTAACAGCGTCACAGTACACATAAGCACCATTTGGGCCTATCCAACAATATACTGTACAGTCACAACATGCAATGCAGTGTACTTTTTGGAAATGTGGAATACTGACAAGCGGCTCCCCGTTTTGCCCCTTAGATTACAACCGGTGCAGGTGAATAGGAGATAGAAACATACCCCGTGTGCAGACCCCTGGTGGACTTGGCAACAATGGAGTAAAGGCACCTCACCTATAGACTGGACAGGGCCACAATCACAGAGCTGTGTTCCCAATTGGAGCCTAACCTGATATCTGCTATCCGTCACCCCCACTTCGATCCCCCCTCTTGTGCAAGTCCTATCTGTGCTCCATTTCTTGGCAACTGGATCCTTCCAAGTGACAGTGGGCTTGGCAGCAGGAACATCACAGCCAATGTTCTCAATAATGCTGACCAGAGTGTTGTCTGCCCTGATTAAACACATGCGCAGCTACATTGTTTTCCCCCAGTTGGAGGATTTGGCCACCGTGAAAGCTGACTTCCATGAAATGGGACATATCCCCAACATCATTGGGGCAATCAGTGGAACACATTTGCATTTGCCCACCCCCCCCTGTAGAAATGAACAGGTGTACAGAAATCGAAAGAGCTTTCACTCAATGAATGTGCAGATGGTGTGCCTGGCGGACCAGTACATCTGCCAGGTCAATGCAAAGTATACTGGTCTGTGCATGATGCCTCCATCCTGAGGAATAGCAGCATCCCAAATGTGATGGCTCAACTCCACAGGGAATGGGTGTGGCTAATGGGTGAGCCCTGGTTCTCTCCCAGTGGATGTTGGTGTATGGGTCTGGTGTAGACCCAAAGGGTTAGTGTGTGTGTAACAGTTGTCCCTCGATATTTGCTGGTGACTCTGGGTACCACAACCTCTTGTGGCTACTGACCACTGTGAGGAATACCAGGACAAGGGCAGAGAAACGTTACAATGAGGCACATGGGCAAACAAGAAGAATAATAGAAAGGACATTCAGCATCTTGAAAGCCAGGCTTCGTTGCCTCCATCTAACTGGTGGATCCCTGTACTACTCACCCAAGAAGGTCTGTCAGATAATCGTGGCCTGCTGCATGTTGCATAATCTTGCCTTGAGACACCAGGAGCCTTTTCTGCAGGAGGATGAAGCTGGAGATGGGTGTATGGCAGCAGTGGACCCTATGGACAGTGAAGATGAGGAGGCAGAGGATGAGGGCAATAGAACAGCAATAATATGACAGTATTTCCAGTGACACACAGGTAAGACACTGTAAATTCAGTTTACATTGACAGTTTTCTGTTTGATATTATACATGGCAGGCAAATTCTCCCAATTCTATGGCCACTTACTGTACCCTTTAGCATGCCTATTTTCAGATATTTGTGCCCACTCTGGCACCTGGTGTGTTGACTGTAGCCTACTACAGGTCATTCATATGTATTTATTCCTGTACAGTGTTTCAAGTTTGTTCAACAAATACATACTTCAATCATTTGACAGACTCCATACTTGTATTTTTTTCACTGGTGTTTATTTAAACGCTAAGAAGTGGAGGGGGTAGTGGAATGGGCTGGGTTGATGGGGAGGAAAGTCCAGGATAGAGTCCTCTCTATTTGTACCACAGGTGCATTGCCCAAGGGGGCATTGGAAAGGGAGCAATAGCAGTTCAGGGTGGACAGGGTGACAGAGTGGGACACAAGGGTGACAATCAGGAGAGTCCTATTTCCTAATGGGGGTTATGGCAATGTCCTCTGGCTTCTGTCTGGATTGCAGAGACCGTTTGTAGGGTGGTTTTCCTTCTGCTGGGGGAGGGGAGCTGGTGGCCTGTTGGTCCTATGGCGTGGCCTCCTGTCCACTAGCGGCAGCGGAGGTGGAGGGCTGTTCATTGGTGTGGCTAGTGTCAGGGGCCCAGTGGTGTGCCACGCCTCCCTCATGGTGTTGACCATGTCTGCCAGCATCCCTGCAATGGTGACCAGGGTGGTGTGGATGTCCTTCCGGTCCTCCCTGACCCCAGGTACTGTCCCTCCTGCAGCTGTTGGGTTTCCTGCAACTTGTCCAGTATCTGGCCCATCGTCTCCTGGGAATGGTGGTATGCTCCCAGGATGTTGGTGAGTGTCTCCTGGAGAGTTTGCTCCCTTGGCCTGTCCTACCCCTGTCACACAGCAGTCCTCCCAGCTTCCCTGTTGTCCTGTGCCTGTGTCTCTGTCCCCTGAACCGTGTGCCCACTGCCACTGACCCCAGGTCCCTGATCATCCTGTGTTTGTGGGGTGGCCTGGGGTCCCTGTAGTGGTGGACAAACTGCTGATTGACGTGTCCTGGGGACAGAGGTATGGGCCCGCTGGGTGGGTACTGTGCTGGTGTTTCCTGAGAGGGGAGGCTCTGTGGTGGTATGGGACTGTGCCTGGGTAACCGACTCTCTGGAGATCCCTGATGGGCCAGGTTGGTCATCCAGATCCAGGCGCCCAGAGCTGCTGTCATCACTGTGGGCCTCTTTTGGGGGTGGACTGGAAGTTGCTGGCACCTCCTCTCCGGTGACGTTGTGTGATGGACCTGTGGGGATTAAAATGCAGTGTCATTGTTTCTGCGTGTGACATCTTGTGCATGGGTGTGTTGCCCTATGTGGTTGTGATTGCCCTGTCAGCTTTGCCTTCTCTGAGTAGTGATTTTGTGGGCTAGGTGATTCTCTCTAATGTGCATGCTTTAGTGATGGGTGTCAATGCAGGTCTGTGATGGAGGTCCGTGCATTGGAGTTACGTGCAGGGCTTGGTATTGGGATGGGTGGGGTTTGATGGTGGGGTGTATGTGAGGTGGTGGAGTGATGGGGTGAGGGTAGGGGTGAGGTATGTGATGGCATACAGGTGTGGGGGTGAAAGTAGTAAAGAGTTGACTTACCAGAGCCCAGTCCTCCTGCTACTCCTGCCAGGCCCTCAGGATGCATGATTGCCAAGACTTGCTCCTCCCATGTTGTTAGTTGTGGGGGAGGAGGTGGGGGTCCACTGCCAGTCCTCTGTACAGCACTCTGGTGTCTTAAAACCACAGAACGCACCTTCCCCTGTAGGTCATTCCACCTCTTCCTGATGTCATCGCTGGTTCTGGGATGCTGTACCACTGCGTTGACCCTGTCGACGATTCTCCGCCATAGCTCCATCTTCCTAGCAATGGATGTCTCCTGCACCTGTAATTCGAATAGCTGTGGCTCTACCCAGATGATTTTCTCCACCATGATCCTTAGCTCCTCCTCTGAGAACCTGGGATGTATTTGTGGTGCCATGGGTGTAGTGTGTGTGGTGTGTGTGAGGGTGTGTGGGGTGATGTGTTGGGGTGTGTGCTGTAAGGTGCGTGGATGGTGTATGGGTGATGGTGTTCTGTGGCTCTGGTTCTGTGGGTGCTCTTGATGTCTCTCTCTGTCTGTTGTCAATTTTGTTTAGTCGTAAAGGGTTGGGGGTAGTGTGTGTGTGTTTTATATTGGTGTGTGGGTGTGGTGTTTGTATGTGTGTCTGATGTGTGTAGTTCGAATTGTCCAATGTAGTGTTGTTTTGTATGTATGTGTATATTATGAGCGTGGCGGTATGTACCGCCAATGGTTTACCGCGGTTGAATATCCACCGCAGTGATTCGTGGGTCATAACGTTGTGGGCATAGTTCTGTTGGCGTAACGGTGTGGGTTTTGGTACCGCCAGTTTATCACTGACCTCTGGGCTGGCAGACTTGTGTGTGTGGTTGTATAGTGACGGATTGCTATGTGTGTGTCATAATATGGGTAGCGTTAAACCGCCGCGCCGGTGGTATGTTTGTGACAGTCAGCATGGCGGTAAGCGGGCCTTAGTATCTCTAGTATGTTGTTCTGTGTGGTAAGCTTGTGTTCCTATAATGATGTGCAGTATGATGTAGTGAAGTGTACTGTCTTGCGAGGTGGGCAGTGTCCACATGAAGAAGACAAAGAACACTACAGTATCTAGAACTGCACAGTTACAAATATCTACGATAATACCTTGTGAAGCACAAAATAATTGATGAAACAGGCATTTTAGAGGTTCAAGGTTCATCTGTGTTCAGCTGTGATGTTTGCAACATCACACCTGAACATAGATGAATCTTCGACACTTATTTAGACCTTGATACAAATTTGTAGTTTGACATTGCACAAACAAGTACTGCCGTCTGTGTGCATCTATTACATTGGCAACAAGATCCAAAGCGGAACTGAATCACATCTTAA
The DNA here is from genome assembly GCF_031143425.1 of Pleurodeles waltl. Classification (NCBI taxonomy): domain Eukaryota; kingdom Metazoa; phylum Chordata; class Amphibia; order Caudata; family Salamandridae; genus Pleurodeles; species Pleurodeles waltl. Next base: position 634,312,403 of record NC_090449.1, read on the forward strand.
AACATCTGTTCAACTTAGCAGAGGAATTCATTTATATTCTGCTAAATTAATTGTGCCACTGCACCTTTGTGAAAATAGAAATGGCTGGATATAGGCTCTCAGAATACCCTGGGATTTGTTCCCATTTCTATTTCAGGCACACCTTATATTTTTACATAACCAAGTCCAGATAAATGAAAACCATCAATGACCAGTAGAGTTCAATGCCAATTCAATTTGGCCCCATGCAGATTCCATATAGGTGACTCTGACCTTCAGTTCCTGGTGTTATGGCATGTTACTGGGATTGACTCTGAGATAGGTCTATTTGGAGGATTACAAACATTGGGACAAAGAGAAACGGAGCCAAAGGATAACCAGAATTTCAATGAGAAATACCTCATGGTTGTTTGGACTCTCTGGTGCTTAACTGTTATCCCAAGAGTCTTCTCTCTAGTTGTGATGTTTTTCTTCTTCATATAAGACAAGACCCAAATAACATAGAGGACAGAGGGCCTCATTCTGAGTTTGGCATTGAGTCAGAAGACTGCCAGTTCGGTTTTCCACCTGCTGGCCTTATTATGAGTTGCCCACAACATTGACGCGGGCTCGTGATCAAGTCGATGGCAATGTTGCGGTGAATCAGGTGCAACAGCACCCGTCCCGCTTTTCACTGCCTGTAACTCAGGCAGTGAAAACCACAATGGGGCTGCCCATGGGGGCTCCTGCACTGCCCATGCCAAGTGCATGGGCAGTGCAGGAGCCCCCATAAGGCCCCGGCTCCCCATCCCCGCTAGCCTTTGCATGGCAGTGGAACCACCATGCAAAAGCTGGAGGACACAGGACTTGTAATCCCCAGCGCAGCACTGCATGCAGCGCTGCCCTGGCAGATTAAGACCGCTGGCACTGCCAGGCTGTTGGCTTGCAAAAAAGTGGTGGTGCCTGCGGGTGGAACATGGGCGCTTTTGCCGTGGTCATAATGTGGCAGTCGGACCACCGCATTGGCGGCGGTCCTACCGCCACTGCAAGTCCTGCAGTCCTAGGACAGCCAGACTCATAATTAGGGCCAGAGTTTTGTATCTAAAGGTGGAAAATACAAATTCATATTTTTTTATGAATTGCAATGAAACTTAAATACATTGAAAGTAAACATAAGGGTGATTTAAAGCATTCTGAGCCAGTTTTACTGTCCTCGTTTGTCTGTGGAGTTCTATCACCTGGGCATTTCGAGGTAATAGGTGTCTGAGGATCCTGATGACTCCCTAAGGTAAATCCCTTATTTGGCACTGTTAGTGCGTCTATGAGCCTACGGTTTCAGGCCTAGCTCTTCCACCTTAGACAACATGCTAGCCATTTCATACCTAGGTCAGAAAGCACTGAAATCATCAGCCCAGCCGCTGTACGCTTGTTTTATAGACTAAGGCACAGCCTTTGATGGAGTGGAGCACCATATCCTCTGGAAGAAGCTAGAGGCATGGGGGATACCAGGGATACTGCTCGCTTCCATAATCACATTATGGGGGTCATTTTGACCCTGGTGGTCCGAGACCGCCAGGGCTAAAAGGACGGAAGCACTGCCAACAGGCTGGCGGTGCTTCCAGCCCTATTACGACCGCGGCGGAAGCGCTGCGGTCGCACCGCCAGGGCCGGTGGTTTCCCGCCGTTTTAGCCCCGGCGGTGATAATCCAAGCAAGCAGCGCTGCCCTGGGGATTATGACACCCCTACCGCCAGCCTGTTTCTGGCGGTTTGCACCGCCAGGAAGAGGGTGGCGGTAAGGGGTGTCCTGGGGCCCCCTAACAGGGCCCCGGCCAGCTTTTCACTGTCTGCATAGCAGACAGTGAAAAGCGCGACGGGTGCAACTGCACACGTCGCACGGCCGCAACACCGCCGGCTCCATTAGGAGCTGGCTCCTATGTTGCGGCCTCATCCCTGCTTGGCTGGCGGGTGCAAACTTGGTTTGCGCCCGCCGGCCCAGCGGGAATGTCATAATGGGGGCTGCGTGAGTGCGGCCGCACGGCGGCTACCGCCTGGCGGGCGGCAGTAGCCGCCCGCCAAGTTTGTAATGACCCCCTATATTCTGACACCTGGGTGAGAATCAAGATCACAAACTCACGTGACTAGAAAAATGTATACCAATAAAGGTTTAAAACAGGGCTGTGTCATTGCGCCCACCCTTTTCAACCTGTACACGGCAGATTTGAGAGTGGAATTGCTGAGAGGAAATACACTCATTCCGAAATTGGGGAAGACAGCGCTCCCCATAGTACAATATGCAGACAACCTGGTGCTTCTTGCTCAGACCAGAATAGGTTTGAAAAGGGGTTTGGATATATTACACAGATACAATGAAAAGAATGATTTAAGAACAAATGCAGCAAAAACTAAGGAGTTGGTGTTGAGACGGGGCCACTCACCTGAAAAGCAGGATGTCTGCAGGAGCGATGGTATGCCCACGACCTCCTGGAACACATCTCAGCACTTCCTGGTGGACACAGAAACCCCGGCAGGTGTTCCAAAAGGAAAGGGGGAGTGGAAGAGAAAGAGACAAAACACTGCTACGTCTTTCCGGTCCAGCCAGGGACCCTGTATCTTCGCTGGGCAGGTCGTTGTTGACAGAGTGATTGTAGAGTTAGTGCACTCAACTTCCTTGAAACTGAATCTCTCTTTCTGATATGGGCACAAGAGCGGTAGAAGAACACCGGGATGCTCCAGCACTTTTCTTGGATAATAATAACTGTTGGCACAATTACTAACACTGCATTACCAAAAACCCTAACTCAGTACCAGTACTGCAACACTAAGGCTGGCTTCACAGAGATTCATTGTTGCACACTACAATTAGAACTGTGGTTGCACTTATCATGCACAGGAAAGACAAACAAGGGCATTCATTATATCACATATAACTTTCCTGCATGCATAGGGTTAAACTAAAAGGAACAAAAACAATCCAAGAAATACAAATGTCCACTCTGGGTTCAAACAGTTAAGGTGGCACAGTCTGGTTTGGTTTCACTCTGTGTGTGAAAAACCCCTTCAAAAAGCAAATTCCTCAAACCTGAAACACAGGCATGAATGACACAATTTAATTCCAAGAGTTCTGCTATTAGAGAAAGAAAAGTCACGTAAAGGCTCTTTTAAAATTGCTTCTTCTTGCGTCACTTTTTGTAGTAATAGAGCTCAAACAGATTTCCTGAAGCACATTTAGGCAAGTAACTACAATAATAATGTGGAATGTTCAGAAATGCATTTGACTCTTCAAGATAAGCACTCTGCCAAAATACGAGGTCTGAAATACACCAGCTGTTCTAGGAAAGCGCAGTACTCAAAGAACAAACTCCCTGGGGAATACTAGTCACTTAGCTGCAGTCTTTTCCGGAGTGCTGGAGGAATGCCTGGTGTTAGCTGGTACAGGAACGAAGAAAAGAATTGCCTCAAAAGTCCTGAATACGAGGATGACAGCAGGGGCTGGACTGCTAAATCAGATGCTGAGATCAAGAAGCAAAACAAAGCCAAGCAGGGAGGCATGCTTCACTCTGCTATTTATAGCCAATCAGGAAAGCAGTTGAGTTTCCACACCCAATTAGAAGCACATGTCTATACCACACCCAATTAGAAGCACATGTCTACACCTGCTCACATTAGCAAACAAGCATTGGTAAAACAAGCATTGATAAAAACAATTGTGTAACACAGCACATTATGTTTACTTAGAAACATGAAGGTTCAACCAAGAACAGAGATATGATTTAACCCTAATCCCTGGGGATGCTGACAGATAACGCAGGAGGCATCTTGGAGATTCCTGACAGTTGGACTTTAGTCATCAGGTCAAAAAAATAAAAAAAAGAGGAAGCTTGGCCCACTAACAATACAAACAGAAGATAAATGTATCTACCTCGGAGTCTGGTTATCAAATACAGGGAAAACATCATACCAGGAAGCAGCAATAAGAACTAAGGCGAAAAGAGCTACGTACGCCTTAACAAAAGTCCACCTTCGGCTTTGGTCACCAACACCTCAGGCAATCGGGAGGGTCATTAAAGCAAAACTACTTCCAGCTATCAGCTATGGACATTTGGCATTCCATGGCAGGATAACTGCATCTTTAGAGAAGTGCCAGATAAGAGCCTATCAAAGGATATTTCAGATCCCTATTTTAACCAGACACGAAGGACGAAGTTTAGAGTTTAATATGACAAGAATGGATATAATCAAGCTCTTTCATGGTGTCTGCAGGGCCAACCAGGACAGCCTGAGGGGTTCCCTGAATATAATCTTTAAGGATAACGCGAGTAGTTGGGCCATCTATCTCAGGCAAGCTGAGGAATAATTCAACTTAGTTCCCACCTATGCGCTGGACACTCTCATATCGACGGCACTCCTGAAAAAGATTTTGAAAGATCAGAGCATACAAACTTCTAGAGAAAATGATATAGCCATAATCAAGAATATCTCCAGAGCAGAGGGCTTGGCGGAATTTTACTTGACCAACATTGTCCAACCATATATGAAAACAGCTCCTGGAGCTTGTGCGTTTCAGAATGTTCTGTTAATGCATCTCCTAACTCTCCCAGTCAGGGACTTTAGATGCAACTGGAAGTCGCATGGGGTGATTCTCAAGATTGTGCACTGTGCAAATACCACACTGAATCTATAAGACACCTGGGGCCAGATGTAAGTAGAGTCTGAATTGCCACTCGCAAATTGCAAGTCAGAGAGACTGGCAATTTGCGAGTCACAATTCAGAATGTAGAATGGTGTCCCTGACACCATCTGCGACTTGCAAGGGGGTCGCAAAGGCCCACCTCATTAATATTAATGAGGTGGGTCGCAATTTGTGACCCCCTTGAGACTTGCAGCACTCACAGGGATGGTGGACTGCTGGAGACAGCAGACCACCATGTCTGTGACTGCTTTTAAATAAAGCAGTTTTTTTTTTGTAATGCAGCCCGTTTTCCTTAAAGGAAAATGAGATGCATTACAAAACTAAAAAATGATACGTTTTTGTTTCATTTTTTCAGAGCAGGCAGTAGGATCATAGGACCACTGCCTGCTCTGAAAAAATGTTTTTAATGCCGTTGACAAAGGGGAAGGGGTCCCATGGGGACCCTTTCCCTTTTGGGAAGAAGTTAGCACCCATTTGAAATGGGTGCTAACTGCGATTGTTTTGCTACCGCGTTCGCAGTCACAAAACAATACAGCATAGAGCTGCGACTCGCAATTAGGAAGGGGAACACCCCTTCCTAATTGCGACTCGCAGTCCCATTTTGGGAAACGGTAACCAGGTTACCGAATCGTAAAATGGGGACTGGGCATCGCAATGTGCTTTTTGCACGTCGCAAACATTAAAATTAAAAGTTTGCAACGTGCAAAAGGTTTTGTACATCTGGTCCGTAGTATGTTGCTGCCCGCAATTTGCCTTGGAGAGACGCCTCCTACTAAAACCGATTTTCCTGAAATATGGAGTGAGATCATGCATTGATGTCATAAAGCTAATATTCAGGGCCAACACCCCAATGGAACTTGCTCGCTCTAGGAAATTATTTCCAGTATGAGACTGGCCCAACAGAATGCCCAGAGCTTCAACATGTAGAAATGAAAAGGGGAGAGGCGGCAACTCAAGAAACATTATTAACAAAGTGGCTTACTCACCCATGAAAGGCCCACAATAGCAATAGACTCTGAGCTAGACAATGGATTGATAGGCCAGACAGGGCATCCCTGTTTGAATTTTCAGTGCATACTATTGCGTATTACTACTGTGCTTCCTGCGCCTTTCTCACCCATGGAAAGCTCCTTGATAGTTTGAGACTCTGAGTTAGACCTTGGAGTGAGAGACCAGACAGGGAATTTCTGTTTCATCTTTCAGCTCTTACTGTTGTGCATTACGTACTTGGGGGCATATTTATACTCCGTTTGCGCCGAATTTGCGTCGTTTTTTTCGACGCAAATTCGACGCAAAACTAACTCCATATTTATACTTTGGCGTTAGACGCGTCTAGCGCCAAAGTTCATGGAGTTAGCGTCATTTTTTTGCGTGAACACCTTCCTTGCGTTAATGATATGCAAGGTAGGCGTTCCCGTCTTAAAAAATGACTCCGATGCATATGCGTCGTATTTATACTCCCGGGCAAAAATGACGCCCGGGAGTGGGCGGGTCTAAAAAACCCGCATTTGCGCCGGATTTTAGCGCCTGGGTCAGGGCAGGCGTTAAGGGACCTGTGGGCTCAGAATGAGCCCAGAGGTGCCCTCCCCTGCCCGCAGGGACACCCCCTGCCACCCTTGCCCACCCCAGGAGGACACCCAAGGATGGAGGGACCCACCCCAGGGACATTAAGGTAAGTCCATGTAAGTATTTTTTTTTATTTTCTTTTGTGGCATAGGGGGGCCTGATTTGTGCCCCCCTACATGCCACTATGCCTAATGACCATGCCCAGGGGACAGAAGTCCCCTGGGCATGGCCATTGGGCAAAGGGGCATGACTCCTGTCTTTGCTAAGACAGAAGTCATTTCAATGGGGGATGGGCGTCGTAAATAAATGGCGCAAATCGGGTTGTGGCGATTTTTTTGCCTCAGCCTGACTTGCACCATTTGTGGATGCACATACGCCATTTTCCCCCTACGCCGGCGCTGCCTGGTGTACGTCGTTTTTTTTAACGCACACCAGACAGCGCCGGTGGCTAACGCCGGCTAACGTCATTGAATAAATACGGCGCCCGCATGGCGCTTCAGAATGGCGTTAGCCGGCGCTAATTTTTTTGACGCAAAACTGCGTTAGCGCAGTTTTGCGTCAAAAAGTATAAATATGGCCCTTGGTCTTTCTCGTGTCTATCTTAATTTTGAGACTGTATGGAAGTCTGGTATAAGCAACCACTCTGCCATCGTTGTGCCCGTGGACTGCACACTAAAGGATGAGTCTATAGGCCAACATCATGCACTTTCTGTCATTGGCACTCTAGTTTTAAGCTTTTAGATTTTATATAACTATTAATTTTATCAGACATTCTAACTGTCTGTTGCTTGAGCATCCACACGGATATGCAGACAGCATTATAGGTAGAATGCTCATATGTTCAATGTCATTAGAATTGATAACACGGACTGGCATCTGATTCTAGCACACTTTGCACTCTTTGCACTGACACTGGCAATTGAATGCAGTGAGGCTGAGAATATTGCATATGTGTAGAAGTATTTTTATGGTAAAGTATTTGTATTGTATTTTATGCAATGATTTTAAGGAATTATGCAATAAAAGCTACTACTACTATTACTACTACTACTACTACTGCTACTACCCAGGTTCCCTGGGCCAGATCTCTTTCCCAAAACTGTTGTGATGCATTGGCACAATTGGCAATCTCTTAAGCTGCCACTGTTCACTGTAAGTCCCTAATAAATAGTACTTGGATACTACTTGGGGTACTAAGGGTTGGCCCCTGAGGGCAGCAACACAAATTGTGCCACACTCAGGGTCCTTGCATCCAAGTGCACCCAGCACTGCCATTGCAGGTTGAGTGTCCTGGTACATTCTTAAAATGCAAAACTGACATGGCACACAGACTGTGGAACCTGTCCACTGCACATTGCATGTAATATAGGTAAGCCACACCTCTGGCAGGCCTTCCAGGCCCTAAGGCAGGTTGCACTATAATGCATGTGTGGCCATAAGATGCATGACCAATATGCCACTACTATGTCTTTGCCAAACCTGGGACATAGTAAGTGAACAGAGCTGTCATTTTAAATGCATATGCTGGACATGGTCAGTATGAGTTTCCCAGATACATGATGGCCACTCTGAACCCTGGGTTGTTTGGTATCAAACAATTCAGAACAATAAATTCAAAGTGGTACCAGTATTGGATTTATTGCAAAATGTACCTAGGGGGCAACTTAGAGGTGCTCCCTCAAAAGCTAACTAACCCTGGCATGGTTTCTGGACAGTCATCGCCAGCCTGCCACCACCCAACAAGATTCTGGAATCCTGGGGTGAGAGCCCTTGCTCTCTCAGTTCGAGGTGTTCCACCACCTCCCCCAGGGATGTGCACTGCCCTGCCACTGAGCTTCAAAGGGATTGCCGCCTTTGGAATTCGACCCTCAGTCCTGCTGCTAGCAGCAGATGGCTGCCTCCATTGCAAACCTCCACTTTTGGTGGAAGCAACAGCGGGAAAATGCACAAAGGACAGAAGGAGTGGCCACCACAGCCTGCACCACCACTAAGGTGTTGCATGCAAGGTGACCACTCCATTTCATTTTCCTCCATCTTGCATGGTAGGAAAACAGCCATTGAGGGATAGGGAAGTGACCTCTGCTCACAGGAAGTGGTCACATAGTGGATGTAGCCACCCTAATGCAGATGACACATTGGTCACTACTAGGGACTCCCCTAAATGCCCACTAAATGCAATATTTAGTGGGCACCCCTAGACCTCCAGATCAGTTTCCAAGTGCAAAAGAAGGCCAGCAACAGAGAAGACCCAAGGCTTTAGAACTGCATTTGTGCTGCACAAAGAAAAAGTTATCAAACCCTTCCTGTCGTACCCATGACTCAACAATCATCGTTGACTGGTTGCATGGACATCAGATGGGCTCTACAAAACCCCAGAGGAACTCCACCCTTCTGAAAGTCACCAAAGATCTCCCTCCAGAATAAAGACATCATTCCTTGCAACAAAGAAGCAAAAGACCAGTGAAGTGCAGTTCACTGACTGGCTGTTGGCCAAGGAACCCGACAAAGCAGCCAGAACAAATTCCACATGATGGGTCCTGAGGACAAAACTTGTAAGTGCGCCAAGTTTAGTGGCACTGCAACCCTCAGTGGTTGAACCATGCAACAGCCAATGTATTGGACCCCTGACATTGGTCACCCAGAAGAAAAGTCTATTCTGGGCTCTCGAAGGACCAGAAGCAAGACCACGATGAGGGACCTTAAGACACATAAGAACCACCCCGCAGAGTGACCTGCCCACCTGTAATCTACCCTCAAAGTTACCTGCCTCCTCCTCCCAAGGGCACCTTTGCGCACATGACTGCACATGGCCTCCCTGGGCCCTGCACTGGACAACCAGCTGTGATCTAAGGGTCCCTCACCCCTTGCAACATCTACACTCCAAGGGGACCCACGAAATTCATCTTGAAGTCCGCCTCTGCATTGTTTTTTCAAGTGGTCCTGCATCAGCTCCAAGTACTTTTCAGCAGTTGCTCCACCAAAACTGGGAGGCGGTGCAAACTTTCCTGGCTGGTCCACAGCATATCTTGATGACCTTGACCTACAAATGAAAGGAGACTTTGGTAAACACACTGCCCTATTTTTTTAATCCATTGATTCCTATGGTGCATAATTATGCATAAAAAGGCTTTTTTTGTTAAACTTTGAAAAATCATAACTTAAAAAGTATTTACACAATTTTGATGATCTTAGTCTGAAAATTTTTCGAAAGATCTGAAGTATTTTTGTAAGTTTGTCTCATGTTATTCTTTAGAGTGTGTGTCCATATTTATTGATACTGTGAGTACAACAAATGTTTAGCACTTCTCCAAGATTGGCCTAACTGCTCAAACAGGTTACCATAAAAATTAGACCATTCAGTGGTCTAGTTTTTACCTCTGTAAACAAAGGTGGTTTTGGTTGGAGTATCTGCACCGTGCACATCATTTTTGTGCACTGGAAAGAAAGGCAGCTTCCTACACTTGGTGTATCGGTGGTGGGATAAAGACTTTGCATTTACTGATACCACTTTGTCAGTTTGTGAGCATATGAATAACTCTCCAAATTGCCTTTAGCTTCATTGCAATTTTTTCAATTGGCTAAAAATGTTTGCAAAATGTTAACCTAACTGCTGGGGCCTGGTTGGGTCCCTACAACAAGAGTTGGAGTAAAAAGGCCTTACTTTAATTGATCTTATCCAAAATGGGTTGCAAATTTCTAAAAAGGTCCGAACTTTAGTAGCATAAAACTTGTCCGAATCAAGAACCAGAGCCAGGAGGTTGGCATGGCCCCTTACATGGTGTATAACTCTGCCCAGTTAAGGCAATTCTGCAAACTGTACAAAATCCCTGCTGGAAAACATGCCAAATTAGACCATGTTAGGTATCTGGTGGCCCAGTATGAGGAAACCCACTCCCCAGAAGATCTAGATGGTGAGAAAGTCTGGTGGTGAGGAAATGCTGTGGACAATGGGGATAACCGTAGCTCCTCCTCCCCTAGCAGTAGTGCACCCACAGAAGAGGACCTGGCTTTGGCCAGGTTGACCAAAAGACTAAAACTAAAAGCTCAGCTTTTGTAAATTCAAAACAAGAGAAAAGAGTTGGGTCTAGGACCCATCTCTGGTGGCAGCATACAATTATTAAGAGGTAAACCTTTCAATCTCAAAGTCTCAAAAGGAGTTGTCCCTCCCTTCTCAGAAAGGGATGATATAGTAAAATGGTTCTCTGCCTTTGAAAGAGCTTTAGTGGTTGTAAAATTGAAAAGAGACTTTGAGACACACTGTTGTGGGAGTTATTCTCAGGAACGTACAGGGATAGGCTCCTGACACTGAATGAGACAGATTCTAAATCAAATGACCTTATGAAGGATACCCTGAATAAGGGCTTTGGACTTACAACTGAAGTGTTAAGTTCAGGGAGACTCGAAAAACCCTGAGCCAAACTTGGGTAGAGTTTGTAGACAATTCAGTAAAAATGCTGGGTGGTTGGGTAGCCGGTGACAAGGTACAAGATTATAATGGGCTGTATAACCTGTTCATGAAAGAGCATCTGTTAAGTAATTGTTACAATGAGGAGCTACATCAATACCTGGTAGATACAAGTTCACTTTTTCCTCTAGAGTTGGGGAAGAAGGCAGAACATTGGGTCAAGACAAGGGTAACCAAAACTACCACCGGAAGGGGTGATCAAAAGAAAGAGGCCAAAAAGCCCCCTTGAGGGAAAGATGGGAGCCAGAATAGAAAGAAAGAGTCTTCTCAAGTCCCCCTAAAACCTGAACAGGATGGTAGGCCCAGAGACTCCTCACAGTCTAGGGGTGGGTACAAAGGTAGGAACTTTGATCACAACAAGGCTTTGTTCCATGACTACAAGAATAGAGGGTACCAAACTTGAGACTCTAGATGTAAAAATGAGAAGAATGCCTCTAGCCAACCAGCAGTAAATGCAGTTGCTAATCTCTAATGGGATCACAGTTGTGACCTGACCATGTTAGTGAACCCACAGAGGCAACACTAGTCACAGAGGGTGGGGTAGAATTTTCCTGTGCTGCCTGGCCTAGCAATATGTAGGCCCGGGCGGAGTGTGTAGAGTCGCGCTATGCGGAACTCCATGAAGTAGCTAAAGAACTCTATGATCCTATGTGAAGTTCCATTCTCAGTTGAGCCCATTTGCATTGCATTTGATGTCAAACTCAACGAGAAGTGTGTTCTCGCATTCAAAATCACACACGAGTGGCACCAAGCTACCTTTTTGTGTCTTATTGTGACTTTTTATATTTTAGTTTCTTTTTCCCTTATTTCTTCCTTCCTTTTCCTCCTGTTTCTTTTCTCATAACACAGCACCCCGCCCAGCATGGCAGATCCATGGAGCAGCAGAGGCTGCCTGCCTTGTGGGCAGCTCAACCATCAAGGAGTGCAGCCTCGGCCGATCTTCAGTGAGGAGGAGGTGACAGCATAGATTTGTTATGTGCAGGACCACGTCCCCTCCATGCTGGCAGCAGGCAGCAGGCCTGGAGGCGGTTACCCCCTGCATATGCGTCAGCAGCACTGGGCAAGGGTACACCTGTTGGTCAGGGCTGCCACCCAGGTATAGCCACCACCCAGCAGTTGACATACTGCTGGGCGGATATTATCGGCTGCAAGCAGGACCTGCTCGACCTGGTAGGTGTCAAGATCCCAGGGCTTGGTGAGTATTATATTTTTATTAAGTTTGTTTTCTACAATGCTAAGCTTTTTTTCTGAATAGCATGCAGCTTCCACTCAGAAGTAAGTTATGCTTAGTTTACGTTGACAATATTATTTATTATGTGATCCAGTTAGGGCTAAGCAGGTGCTCGGCGCTAAATCATCGTGCTCGTATATAGGCACTCACTTTGGCTGATTATTTAAGAAGCCATTGCAAAATAGACTTCTCTGTCCCCCTGTCTCTATAGTGAATTACTGACATCAGTGAGTTAGCATTCTCTTTGACTTTATGAAGCTCGTACAGTCCTAAGCCATTTCACAATCATGCAAGCATGCATGCATTGCAAAAAAGGGAGGCTCAGTAGGTCCATCAAGGGGCTTGAAAAATGAGAATATAATGAAAGATCATTCATTGCAAATGCAATGCATTAGTTCCAAATGTAGTTTTTGTTAAGGAAATTTGGACTAGGGATTTTAGGAGTATAGCCAACTCAACAATAGTTGATCATACTAGTATAGTACCATAGGCAATGTGATTTAAGTGCAATGTTATTGCATCTGCCTGCTATATAATAATTTTGTGAAGATTAACAGTACCACTAATGCATTTTTTTAAATCTTCTTTCTAACCTTATATCAGGACCCAAGGGCAAGAAGAGGGGCATTGCACCAGTGGGTCCAGCAGGAGCTGGGGTGGGGGGCGGCGACCAGTGCTGTTGCTAATGGCTCTGCTTATCCCAGCAACTCCTATTATTTAATATTATTATTATTATTTCGTAACTTCTACCTCTCCCCGCTTTCATACTGCTTCTAATTTTGCCTTGATCACTTTTTTATACTGTCTCCTTTTTTTCCAACTCCACAATCCAGGTTTTGTTTAATTCCTGTTATCAATGCATTATCTTGTTGTACATCTTTGGTTGACCGTTTTGTATTTGACCACTTTGCTGCTCCTCAATTATTCTGAATCATCGCCATTCATAGGCTGTAGCTCTACCCCTCTATTATGCAAAGCTTTTGGTTGCTTGAGTATGTTGCTTTTCTCACATTCCACCAAAATGTCCAGAGTGATATTTTTGACAGAAGATACTGCAGTGCTATCCGAACTAAAACAATTGCAGTTGCATTTTTTTAATTTAAAAATGTAAAAAATTAAGGTTGTGACCTGGCATCTAAAATCTTGATACAGTTTCTTTACAGCCACACCAACCAGTGGAGCCGGCTTAAGTTCGACGCTGCAGGTGCAGATGGAGCAGGGAGAGACGCGGCGCCAGGAATGGGCACTGGTAAGTCACATTGCTTTCTTATTGACAATAACTCTAACTTATTGGCTAGAAGGGTGTTGTCCGATAGGATTCATGAACCCCCACATCACAGCTGCAGTGGTGGTTAGAGTACTTATGGCCCTGCTCCCACTCCCCGTCGTTGGCACCCCTTTGAAAGGGTGGGCATCGACATTGTTGATCCCTTGGACCCCAAAACTGCCTTGGGCAACAGGTTTATCCTGGTTTTGGTGGACCATGCCACCCGCTATCCAGAGGCAATCCCTCTGAGACCAGTTACTGCACCATTGGTGACCAGAGACTCATTTATCCATGTGGGATTCCCTAAGGAGGTTGTGTCTGACAGGGGCACAAACTTCATGTCTGCGTACATGAAGTCCATATGGGATGAGTGTGGGGTGACCTACCGGTTTACCACCCCTTATCATCCTCAATCCAATGGGCTTGTTGAGAGTTTCAACAAGACCCTGAAGGGCATGATTAATGGCCTGACTGAAGCCATGAGGCGTAAGTGGGACATCCTCTTACCATGCCTGTTGTTTGCTTACAGAGAGGTGACACAGAAAGGGGTGGGGTTCAGCCCCTTTGAGCTTCTCTATGGTCACCCTTTCAGGGGACCTCTAAGCATTGTTTAAGAGGGCTTGGAGAAAGCTCCCAAGACACCTCCCCAGGATGTGGTCAGCTACATGCTGGCCCTCCGCAACCAAACCCAACGCTTCTGGAAGCGGGCCAAGAGTAACCTTGAGGCAGTCAAGAGGTGATGAAGGAGTGGTATGACCAGAAGGCCATTCTGGTTGAGTTCTCACCTGGAGACAAGGTTTGGGTGATGGAGCCAGTAGAGCCCAGGGCTCTCCAGGACCGCTGGACTGGCCCCTTTGAGATCAAGGAGAGTAAAGGGTAGGCCACTTACCTAGTGGACCTCAAGACCCCTAGGCACCCCCTAAGGGTCCTCCATCACAACAGGCTCAAACCTCACTCGAGAGGCCAGAGATTGGTATGCTCCTGGTCACAGATGAGGGCATGGAAGAGGAGAGTGAACCTCTCCCCGACCTCCTCTCTGCCAAAGAAGGTGATGGGTCAGAGGAGGGTGTCATTCTCTCCCTGACTCTAAACCAGAGAGGAGACTGTTATGAGCTGTTAGAGCAGTTCTCTTCCCTGTTCTCCTTTACTCCTGGACTGACCTACCTATGTGTTCATGACATTGACATGGGTGACAGTCCCCCTGTGAAGAACACAATTTACAGGTTATTGGGTATGGTGAAGGCCAGCATCAAGGAGGAGGTCTCTAAGATGTTGACTTTAGGGGTTATTGAGAAATCCAGGAGTCCAAGGGCCAGCCCTGTAGTACTGGTTCCTAAGGCCACTGCCCCCTGTTTGAAGCCAGAACTCAGGTTCTGTGTGGACTACCAGGGTCTCAACTCAGTCACAAGGACTGATGCTCACCCCAACCCCCGAGCTGATGAGCTCGTTGACAGACTAGGCGCTGCCAAGTTCCTGAGTATGTTTGATCTTACTTGAGGGCACTGGCAGATCTCCCTGACTGAGGGGGCCAAAGAGAGATCAGCATTTTCTACACCTGATAGCCATTACCAGTTCCGGGTGATGCCATTTGGGTTGAAAAATGCCCCCGCTACCTTCCAAAGGTCGGTTAACGGGGTCCTAACTGGCAAGGATGCCTACTGTGTAGCCTACCTGGATGACATAGCTGTCTACAGTTCCAGCTGGAGGAACACCTGCTCCACCTCAAGGAGGTGCTTCAGGCTCTGCAATAGGCAGGCCTGACCATCAAGGCTAGTAAGTGCCAGATTGGGCAGAGTTCTGTGGTGCACTTGGGACACCTAGTAGGTGGTGGCAAGATGCAGCTATTCCAGGCCAAGATTGAAACTATCAGGGCGTTGCAACCACCTAGAACACAGACTGAAGTGAGAGCCTTTCAAGGCCTCACTGGATACTACCGCAGATTTTGTCAAGGGCTATGGTACCATTGTGTCACCCTTGACAGAACTCACTTCCAAGAAACAACCTAGGTTGGTGAATTGGACAGAGGCTTGTCAGAAAGCCTTTGATTCTCTGAAGGAAGCCATGTGCATGGCCCCCATGCTCAAGACCCCTGACTACTCCCAGGAATTTATTGTGCAGACAGGTGCTTCAGAGCATGGCATAGGGGCTGTTCTAGCACAGCTAAATGAGGTGGGCTCAGACCAAACAGTAGCCTTTACTAGCAGAAGACTATTACCACGGGAACAGAGATGGAGTGCTATTGAGAGAGAAGCATTTGCTGTGGTCTGGGCACTGAAGAAGTTAAGACCCTACCTATTTGGGACTCACCTCCGGGTTCAGACAGACCACAGGCCCCTCAGATGGCTCATGCAGATGAGGGGTGAGAATCCAAAACTCTTGAGGTGGTCCATTTCCCTACAGGGAATGGACTTTATGGTGGAGCATCGCCCGGGGATTGACCACGCCAACGCTGATGGTCTCTCCAGATACTTCCGCCTTAGTGATGAGAGCCCCCAGGAGGTTGGGTAGCTCTCCCCACTTTCAGCTGGGGGGGCACATGTTAGGCCTGACAGCCTTAGGGTGGTCTCTGCTAACTTTTAGCCTGCCTCCCTCCACTTTTTGGACACTGTTTTTGCTGGTTTTTAGACTCTGCACACTTTGGCCCAACGCAGTTTTGCGTCAAAAATATTAGCGCTGGCTAACGCCATTCTGAAGCGCCATGCGGGCGCCGTATTTATTGAATGACGTTAGCCGGCGTTAGCCGCCGGCGCCGTCTGGTGTGCGTTAAAAAAAACGACGTACACCAGGCAGCGCCGGCGTAGGGGAAAATGGAGCTTGGGCGTCAAGAAATGGGGCAAGTCAGGGTGAGGCAATTTTTTCGCCTCAACCCGATTTGCGCCATTTTTTTTTCACTCCCAACCCCCATAGAAATTACTCCTGTCTTAGCAAAGACAGGAGTCATGCCCCCTTGCCCAATGGCCATGCCCAGGGGACTTCTGTCCCCTGGGCATGGTCATTGGGCATAGTGGCATGTAGGGGGGCACAAATGAGGCCCCCCTAAGCCACAAAAAAAAAAAAAAAAACACTTACCTGAACTTACCTTAATGTCCCTGGGATGGGTCCCTCCAGCCTTGGGTGTCCTCCTGGGGTGGGCAAGGGTGACAGGGGGGGTCCCTGGGGGCATGGGAGGGCACCTCTGGGCTCCTTCAGAGCCCACGGGTCCCTTAACGCCTGCCTTTTGCAGGTGCTAAAAAACGGCGCAAAAGCGGCCGTACGTCATTTTTTTGACCCGCCCACGCCCGGGAGTATAAATCCGACGCACATGCCTCGGAGTCAATTTTTTAGACGTGAACGCCTACCCTGCATCTCATTAACGCAAAGTAGGTGTCCACGCTAAAAAATTACGCTAACTCCATGGACTTTGGCGCTAGACGCGTCTAACGCCAAAGTATAAATATGGAGTTAGTTTTGCGTCGAAATTGCGTCAAAAAAAACGACGCAATTCCGGCGCAAACGGAGTATAAATATGCCCCTTTATCACTGCTAACCTATGCTAACCTATGCTAAAGCGCATATGCTCTGTCCCTTTAAACATGGTAACATTGGGTCATACCCAATTGGTGCACTATGGCCCGTATTTATACTCCGTTTGCGCCGAATTAGCGTCGTTTTTTTCGACGCAAATTCGGCGCAAAACTAACACCATATTTATACTTTGGCGTTAGACGCGTCTAGCGCCAAAGTATGGGCAAATAGCGTCATTTTTTTGCGTGAACGCCTTCCTTGCGTTAATGAGATGCAAGGAAGGCGTTCCCGTCTAAAAAAATGACGGCGACGCAATTGCGTCGTATTTATACTCCCGGGCAAAAATCACGCCCGGGAGTGGGCGGGGCAAAAAACCCCGCATTTGCGCCACTTTTTAACGCCTGGGTCAGGGTAGGCGTTAAGGGGGCTGTGGGCTCAAAATGAGCCCACAGGTGCCCTCCCATGCCCCCAGGGACCCCCCCTGCCACCCTTGCCCACCCCAGGAGGACACCCAAGGATGGAGGGACCCATCCCAGGGACATTCAGGTAAGTTCAGGTAAGTATAATTTTTTCTTTTTTTAAATTTTTTTTGGTGGCATAGGGGGGCCTTATTTGTGCCCCCCTACATGCCACTATGCCCAATGACCATGCCCAGGGGACATAAGTCCCCTGGGCATGGCCATTGGGCAAGGGGGCATGACTCCTGTCTTTACTAAGACAGGAGTCATTTAAATGGCGTCTGGGCGTCGAAAAAAATGGCGCAAATCGGGTTGAGGCGATTTTTTTGCCTCAACCTGACTTGCCCCATTTTAAGACGCCCTAACGCCATTTTCCCCCTACGCCGGCGCTGCCTGGTCTACGTGTTTTTTTTCCACGCACACCAGGCAGCGCCGGTCTGCTAGCGCCGGCTAACGCCATTCCATAAATACGGCGCCCGCATGGCGCTTCAGAATGGCGTTAGATGGTGCTAAATTTTTTGACGCTAAACTGCGTTAGCGCAGTTTAGCGTCAAAAAGTATAAATATGGGCCTATATGCGCCCAGGGCCTGTTGATTAAATGCTACTAGTGGGCCTGCTGCACTGATTGTGCTGCACACTTAAGCAGCCCTTTAACCTTGTCTCAGGCCTGCCATTGCAAGGCCTGTGTGTGCAGTTTCACTGCCAATTCGACTTGGCATTTAAAAGTGCTTGCCAAACCTAAAACTCCCCTTTTTCTACATATAAGACACCCCTAAGGTGTGCCCTATGTCACCCATAGGGTAGGGTGATGTGTAGGCAAAAGCAGGACATGTACCTATGTAGTTTACATGTCCTGTTTGTGTAAAACTCCCAAATTCGTTTGTACACTGCTGTGAGGCCTGCTCCCTTTATAGGCTAACATTGGGGCTCTCCTCATATATTTTTTGAGTGGTAGCTGCTGATCGGAAAGGAGTAGGAAGGTCATATTTAGTATGGCCAGAATGGAGCTATAAAATCCTGCTCACTGGTGAAGTTGGATTTAATATTACTATTTTAGAAATGTCACTTTTAGAAAGTGAGCCTTTCTCTGCACTTAATTTTCTGTTCCTTACAATCCACGTCTGGCTGGGTTTAGTTGATAGCTCCTTGTCCATTCACTCAGATACACTCCAAACACAGGATACTCAGCCTCACTTGCATACATCTGCATTTTGAATGGGTCTTTCTGGGCTGGGAGGGTGGAGAGCCTGCTCTCACACAAAGGACTGCCACACCCCCTACTGGGACCCTGGCAGACAGAATTGAACTCAAAGGGGACCTGGTGCACTTCTAAGCCACTCTTTGAAGTCTCCCCCACTTCAAACGCACATCTGGGTATATAAACAGGGCCTCTGCCCCTTCCAACAGAGACACTTCCTGGAGAAGAAACTTTTAACCAGAACCTGCATCCTGCCAAGAAGAACTGCCTGGCTGCCCAAAGGACTCACCTGACTGTTTTCTGTGAAGGACTGCTGCCTTGCTGTTTCCCTGCTGCCTTGCTGCTTCCTGGCTGTGGTGAAGAAGTGCTCTCCAAGGGCTTGGATAGAGCTTGCCTCCTGTTCCCTGAAGTCTCAGGACCAAAAAGACTTCTCTCTTACAACTGGACTCCTTGTGCGGCGGAAATTTGATGCACAGCTTGCTAAAAATGCACAGCCTGCCCTGCTATGAGAAATTCACCACACGCCGAACCGGAACGACACATCCCGACTTCACAAGGAGAAGATCGACGTGGCACCTGCGTTGCGACCGCAACTTCGACGCATGGCTCACCGGATCGACGCACAGCTGACCTGGGACGACACGGCCCGACTTCCAGAGGGGAAATCGATGCAGCGCCTGCCATGCGGATGAAATTTCCATGGAACGCCCACCGGAACGACGCAGTGCTTGTGACTCTGCTCACAAGCCCAGGATTCCACACATAGACCCCGGGGGGTCTGAAAACCACGTAACCCGAAGAGGATCCACGACTGAGCACTAGAAATTGACTCACAGCTGTCCCTGCGTGGAAACTAAACAACGCATCATCTGCGGCCCATTGCAGAGATTTTTCACACAAACCAGATACTTTGTGCTAAATAGAGACTTTGGTTGTCATTACAACCCTGGCAGACAGTGTTAAAGCAGAGGTAAAACTGGAATTACGACCGTGGTGGAAACCGCCAACATAGACAGCCACTTTAACACTCCGACCGCCAAGGCAGTACAAACATCGCAGCGGTAACCGCCAACAGAGAGGCGGAGGACAATGTACCGCCCACAGAATTACAACAGTCCAATCCGCCACCTTTTCCGGGGCGGATTCAATGCGAACAAAAACACGGCGGAAACAGGACTTGGAAGGGAAAACGCTCACCTTTACACACCCCACGAGGAACCAGGACGCCATGGAACCCGAGCTCCAGATTCTTCCAGCCTTTATCTTCCTGCTCCTCTACCAGGAGCATGAACGCCGGCGGCGAAGACCACGGTGAGTACTGCACCTACGACACAGGGGAGGGGGGAGGGAAAAACAGTGACACACACATGCAACTCGCAAAACCCCAACCCCCACCCTCACCCACGACAACACACACACTAATACATCATGATACATTACAGTTACACCCCCCAAGCCCCCCTGGAAGACTGCAAGGACAAAAGGAAATGAGTTGAATGATTGTAATATATTCAAATACAGTAATAAAAAATATAGCGAGATATAAAGATATGTACACTATAAACAAATATATACACCAAGAATACAAGCCCAGGGTATTCCACCATCATAGTCCGTGGTCCACTGGGCCCAAAAGGCATGGGCGAGGCCCACACTCTATACCCGATCAAAACGGAGAGAACACTGCTGGGGCATCAGATAGATAAAAAACAGGCACCTCAGGGGGAAGGGCAGGGGGGCACCTCAGCCGGATGAGTGCACGACGCCAGATCCACAAGTGGGCTCCATGCCCACTGCTTTATCCTGGGGAGTGCAAAGCCACAGTCTCTCAAGTCTCTCCAGTGGGTTGTTTGCCCATTGTTCAATCCTGGGGACTGCAAAGCCACAGTCTCACAAGTCTTTACAGTGGGTAGTTTGCCCACTGTTCAATCCTGGGGAGTGCAAAGCCACAGTCTCACAAGTCCTTACAGTGGGTGGTTTGCCCACTGTTCAATCCTGGAGAGTGCAAAGCCACAGTCTCACAAGTCTTTACAGTGGGTGGTTTGCCCACTGTTCAATCCTGGGGAGTGCAAAGCCACAGTCTCCCAAGTGGATAATAGTCTCCACTGGTTCTGGAGAGGGCTTTGTGCCCAGAGTGCTTCATCCTGCCAAGGACAGAGGTAGTGGATGCATCTCTCCACTGGTTCTGGAGGGGGTGTTGTGCCCAGAGTGCTTCATCCTGCCAAGGACAGAGGTAGTGGATGTATCCACGGGTTCTGGAGGGGGCTTTGTGCCCAGAGTGCTTCATCCTGCCCGTGGCAGCCTCAGTAGCGTCGGGATCATTGGCGCTCACTGGCCTGCGGTGCTGCTGGCAGCGGTGTCCTGGGCAGCGGTGCTGCTGGCGGCAGTGTCCTGGGCAGCGGTGCTGCTGGTGGCGGTGTCCTGGGCAGCCGTTCTGCTGGCGGTGGTGTCCTCGGCAGCGGTGCTGCTGGCGGCGGTGTCCTGGGCAGCGGTTCTACTGGCGGCGGTGTCCTGGGCAGCGGTTCTGCTGGCGGCGGTGTCCTTGGCAGCAGGGCTGCTGGCGGCGGTGACCTCGGCAGCGGGGTTGGTGGCGGCGGTGTCCTGGGCAGCGGGGCTGGTGGCGGTCTTGTCCGCCGTGCAGATTTTCCCAGATTTGACGGTTTTACTGTGCCCCTTCCCCACCTTGGATGGTGGCGCAGGTGACTCCACAATCCCAACTGTAACCCTGGGAGCAGCTTTGGTGGCTGATTTCTTTCCCCTCTCCTGCCGGGCACAGGACAACTTTTTATGCTTTACAGGTGGGGGACTGTCCGTGCTCTGGCTCCTTGCCACACTGGCTGCCCTGCTGCCTGGCGCACTCCAGAAGCCGATTACTACTGGCACCACTGGTCCCGCCAATGTTGTGGCTGAGGTGCTGGGTTGGGACCTGGAGAGGATGGCCCCAGGAGACTGAAGCGGTGGGGGAGGTGAGGGAAAGAGGTCAAGGTTGGACAGGAAAAGTTTCGTAGGAACACTGGGACGGGTAGCTGGAGGGGGTTTGGGAGTGGAGGAAGAGGTAGTGGTTGTAGGAGGTGTACGTTTGGTGTCTTTCGGTGAAGGTGCTTGGGCTGGAGGCTGTCGTGAGGTGGATGGCTTTTGGGTGGGTGTGTGGCTGCGTTTGTTTACCTTGGGAGGTGGCCTCACAGACACACTGGGAGAGGACACAGGGGACGTGTGAATGGTAGTGGGGGTGGTGAATGCACGTGAGTGGGGTGTGGTGGTGGGTGTGCTGGCGATGGACGTAGTAGCTGAGGATGTAGTGCATGCAGGTGTGAGTGGAGACGAGACAGGGAGGGAGGAGGGAGACGAGGAGGAGGGGGACACAGTGGAGGCAGTGGATGTTGGTGTGTCTGCATGTGTCTGATGCTTGAGTGAGTGCCTGTGGGATGTGTGGTGCTTATGTTTGCCAGAGCTTCCCTTGTGTGTTGACGTGTGTGCATGCTGGTCTGATGGTGTGCTTGGGATAGGCTGAGGTACAGGGGTTTGGGTCTGGGTAGAGGAAGTTGGAGGGGGGAGGCTAGAGGCAGGGACAATAGCTGCCACCAGTAAAGCTTGCTGATGGGCTGCCTGACCAGAGTGAATGCCCTCCAGGTATGCATTGGCTTGTTGCAACTGCCTCTCTACACCCTGGATGGCATTCAAAATGGTAGACTGCC
This sequence comes from Pleurodeles waltl, assembly GCF_031143425.1. Classification (NCBI taxonomy): domain Eukaryota; kingdom Metazoa; phylum Chordata; class Amphibia; order Caudata; family Salamandridae; genus Pleurodeles; species Pleurodeles waltl. Next base: position 634,334,437 of record NC_090449.1, read on the forward strand.
CGACAGTGGGGGACCTGAGGAGGTCAATGGCCTCCTCACTTAGGCCAGCAGGGGTGACAGGGGCAGGGGCTGAGGTGCCTGGGGCGAAGGAGATGCGCTCCCTCCTGGGTGAGCAGACACGGGACACACGCTGAGGGGCTGTTGGGAGGGTGGTGCTGGTAGGGGGGTGGAAGCGCTACCTGTAGATGCGGGGGGCACAGATGGGCCCACCACCGCAAGAGAGCTCCCATCAGAGGAGGAGTCCGTCTCGCTGGTGTCAGCTCCTGTCCCCGCCGTGGAGCTCCCCTCGCCCTCCGTCCCACTGGTGGCTTCAGACTCCGTTTCTTCACCCTCCAGGGCCAAGTGGGTTGCATCTCCCTCCTGCTCCGGTGCCAATGCTCCTCCGTCTGATGATGCTAATGCGCACAGAAACAGGGAGACCACAAAAAGGGGCGGGGAGACAGAAGAAAGACATGTTGAGTGCATGCAATACCGCTACCGTTGGCGAACACTACCGACACAGAAGTCCCCTGCACTACGCAGCTCACTTGGAGTTCCCTATTCAATCACAGGGACATGGGTTACAAGGCTATGGCCTATTGCTGCACACATGGATGTCACAGGAGCCTGACTAGGTGTAGTTGGCACTGTACACAGGTGGGGTGGGGTGCCACAGGGCCTGCCTTAAGAAGGGTCATGCCTACTAAACTTGCCCTGGCCTAGGGGAACCCACAGCCCACCTCCCCCACCCTGACACCTCAAATGCACACTGAATCAGCAGAATGAGAGTGTACTCACCCCCTGGTGGCTGCTGTGATGCCCTCAAGCACCCATCCAACTCCGGGTACGCCACCGCCAGGATCCTGAACATCAGGGGGGTCATGGTGTGACGGGCACCCCTCCCAAGTTGGAAGGCCATCCCCAGCTGGGCCTCCGCCGTCTTCTTGCTCCAGCGGCGAATGTCCTCCCATCTCTTCCGGCAGTGGGTGCTCCGTCTGTGGTAGACCCCCAGGGTCCGGACTTCCTTGGCGATGGCACGCCAAATGTCCTTCTTCTGGTGGGCGCTGACCTACAGGAATAGTACAGGGGAAAAAGAGAAGTTATTACTGTCCGCACCGTCATAGTCATTGGCCTGCATCCCTACCCTTGCCATGACGCACATGCAGTCACTGGCGTTTCATGCACGCCTCATTCTCACCCCCCCCATCTTTCATCCACACCACTGGTGTACAGATCGCTGGTGGACCCGTCGACATTGGAGGAGCGACATGTGATCATCACCTACTGACTTGATCGTGCCACAATCCAGGAACTGTGTGCCCAGTTGGAGCCAGACCTGATGTCAGCTATCCGCCATTCCACAGGAATCCCCCCTCAAGTGCAGGTGCTGTCAGTACTCCATTTCCTAGCAAGTGGGTCATTTCAAACTACAGTGGCCATAGCATCAGGGATGTCCCAGCCTATGCTTTCCAACGTGTTGTCCAGAGTGTTGTCTGCTCTGCTGAAACACATGCAGAGTTACATCGTTTTCCCTCAGGTGGAGGATTTGCCTACAGTGAAAGGTGATTTCTATGCCCTGGGACATATCCCCTACATCATAGGTGCCATTGATGGGACACATGTGGCCTTGGTCCCCCCCCCAGGAGTGAACAGGTGTACAGAAACTGTAAGAGTTACCATTCGATGAATGTGCAGATGGTGTGTTTGGCAGACCAGTACATCTCCCATGTGAATGCCAAATTCCCTGGCTCAGTGCATGACGCTTACATTTTTAGGAATAGCAGAATCCCTTATGTGATGGGGCAACTTCAGAGGCACCGTGTGTGGCTATTAGGTGAGGACATGGACCCAATACAGTGTGACTTGTTGTCTGGGTCTAGGGATGTCCTTAAGGGTTAGTGTGTGTCTAACAGTTGTTCCTCGACATTTGCAGGTGACTCTGGCTACCCCAACCTGTCATGGCTTGGTTTTGGGATGTGTGGTTTGTGATATTGGGACATCTGTGAGGAGTTGGAGTGATGGGGTGAGGGCGAGGTGAAAGTAGTGAAAAGTGACTTACCAGAGTCCATTCCTCCAGCTGCTCCTGCGAGGCCCTCAGGGTGCAGTGTAGCCAAGACCTGCTCGTCCAATGTTGTTAGTTGTGGGGGAGGAGTTGGGGATCCGCCGCCTGTCCTCTGAACCTTGATGTGGTGTCTTGAGACCACGGAATGCACCTTTCCCAGTAGGTCGTTCCACATCTTCCTGATGTCATCCCGTGTTCTTGGGTGCTGTCCCACTGCGTTGACCCTGTCCACGATCCTTCGCCATAGCTCCATCTTCCTAGCTATGGTGGTGATCCGAATAGCTGTGGCTCTACCCGGATGATTTCCTCCACCATGACCCTGAGCTCCTCCTCCTCAGAGAACCTGGGGTGACTTTGCGGGGCCATGGGGTGGTGTGGGTGATGTGTGGGGTGGTGTGTGTTGTGATGTGTGGGGTGATATTTAGAGGTGTGTTGTGTGAGGTGCTTGGATGTTGTGTGCGTGATGGTGTTGAGTGCCTTTGAATGCTAGTGTTGTTTCTGGTGGTGTCTCTCTCTGGCCTTCAGTCGCAATTGTGGTCGTAAGGGTTTGTGGGTGATGTGGGTGTGTGTTTTTTATTGTATTGGATGTGTGGGAGTGGTGTGTGTATGTGTATCAGGTGTGTGTATTTCGATTTGTCCAATGTGGATGTGTTTTGTAAATGGGTGTGTATTTTGAGCGCGGCGATGTGTCCCGCCAATGGAATACCGTGGTGGAAAGACAAACACATTTACAAAACACAATCACATTGGACAATTCAAAATACACACACCTGATACACATACACACACCACACCCACACACTCACACCACTATAAAACACACCCACATTACCCGCAAACCCTTACAACGAATTTTTTGGAAGAAGCACACAGAGAGAGAATAGCAAACACAACACCAGCATCCACAGGCACACAACACCATCACTCATACAACATCCACGCACCTCAAACAACACACACCAACACAACACATGACACAGCACAACAAACAGCTCCTCACACATCACCCACACCACATTATGGCACCTCAAAGACACCCCAGGTTTTCTGAGGAGGAGCTCAGGGTCATGGTGGAGGAAATCCAGATAGAGCCACAGCTATTCGGATCATAGGTGCAGCAGACCTCCATTGCAAGCCAACACAACCTCCTAGCCCAACCCTCACACCCATCACCCCAACACCCCACAGATACCCCACTATCACAATCCACACATCCCAAAACCAAGCCCTGCATGTCACACCAATGCATGGACACCAATCACCAAAGCGTGTGCAGTACAGATACTTACCCAGGTCCCAAAATCACCAATCACACAAGGGCAAAGACAATAAGCCAAGCACAGGAACTCACCCATTGCACCAGATGGCACACACAGATACAATAACTATGCATTTACACCCCAACAGGACCCATACCCAACGTCACCGGACAGGAGGTGCCAGACATATCCAGTCCCCCCACAGAAGAGGCCCACAGTGACGACAGCAGCTCTGCACGCCTGGATCAAGAGGGCCAGCCTAGCCCATCAGGGACCTCTGGACAGTCGGTTCCCCTGCCACAGTCACAAACCACCACTGAACCTCCCCCTCAGGAAACACCAGCACAGCACCCACCCAGCGGGCCCATCCCTCTGTCCCCAGGACACGTTAATCAGCAGTGTGTCCACCATTACAGGGACCACAGGCAAACCCACCAACCCAAGACAATCAGGGACCTGGGGTCAGTGGCAGTGGGCACACAGTTCAGGGGACAGAGGCACAGGATAACAGGGAAACTGGGAGGACTGCTGTGCGACTGGGGGAGGACAGGCCCAGGGAACCCACTCTCCAACATCATGGGAGCATACCATCATTCCCAGGAGACCATGGGCATGGTACTGACCAAGTTTCAGGAGACCCAGCGGCTGCAGGAGGAACAGTACCTGGGGATCAGGGAGGACTTGAAGTCCATTAACAACACCCTGGTCACCATTGCAGGGATGCTGGCAGACATGGCTAACACCATGAGGGACACAGTGACACATCAACGAGCCCCAGACAATAGCCTGAACGATGAACAGCCCTCCACCTCTGCCAGCGCTAGTGGACAGGAGGCCCTGCCACAGTAACAACAGGCCACCAGCACCCCACCCCCTGCAGAAGGAAAACCAGCCCGCAAACGGTCCCTGAGCACCAGGAACAAGACAGAGAACATTGCCAAGACCCCCACCAGGAAATAAGACTCTCCTTATTGTCACCCTTCTGTCCCACTATGTCACCCTGACAACCTTGACCTGCCATTACTCCACTTCCTATGCCCATTTGAATAATGTACCTGTGGCACCAATAGATTGGACTCTACCATGGACATTCCTCCACCATCACCCCAGCCCATTGCACAGCCTCCTCCACTAATTAGCACAGAAATAAACACCCTTGAATCACAATTCAAACTGGAGTCAGTCTGTACTTTCACAAATGTGTAATTGCAACCTCTCAGAAAAATAGCAATGTCAATGTTCATTTTCACATACCAATGTTCGACATTTGTTGGGCATCAGTAAACATAGCAGAAGGAAGAAAGTGGTACCCAGATCTGTGAAATGGAAAGCCAACGTGAAATATCAGGATCCATACATGAGGTAAAAAGGCAGAATCATGCAATGTCCTACAGTAGTATGATATGAGAGGAGCAGTGGCAGTCTCTTACCTGTGTCTCACTGGAAGTATTGCATGATGATGTTGTTTTGGTTGTCTATATCTGCTTCTTCTGCCTCCTCTTCTTCACTGTCCACAGGCTCCACAGCTGCCACAAGACCAACATCAGGCCCATCCTCCTGCAGAAAAGGCACCTGGCATCGCAAAGCCAGGTTGTGCAACATACAGCATGCCACGAAGATCAGGCACACCTCCTTCGGTGAGTAGTATAGGGAGCCACCTGTCAGATGGAGGCACCGGAAAATGGCCTTCAGGAGGCCGAAAGTGCACTCAATTATCCTCCTAGTTCACCCATGTGCCTCATTGTAGCGTTCCCCTGCCCTTGACCTGGGATTCCTCAATGGGGTCAGTAGCCATGACAGGTTGGGGTAACCAGAGTCACCTGCAAATATCGAGGGACAACTGTTAGACACACACTAACCCTTAGGGACAACCCCATACCCAGACACCTATGTCAACTGTGTTGGGACCTTGGGCTCACCTATTAGCCACACACGGTGCGTCTGGAGTTGTCCCATCACATTAGGGATGCTGCTATTTTTCAAAATGTAAGCGTCATGCACTGAGCCAGGATACTTGGCATTCCCATGGGAGATGTACTGGTCTGCCAAACACACCATCTGCACATTCATGGAATGGTAGCTTTTGCGGTTTCTGTACACCTGTTCATTCCTTCCGGGGGGGGAGGACAAATACCACATGTTTACCATCAATGGCACCAATGATGTTGGGGATATGTCCCAGGGCATTGAAGTCATCTTTCACTTTGGGCAAATCCTCCACCTGAGGGAAAACGATGTAGCTGCGCATGTGTTTCAGCAGGGCAGACAACACTCTGGACAACACTTTAAAGAACATTGGCTGTGACATCCCTGATGCCATGGCCACAGTTGTCTGAAAGGACCACTGGCCAGGAAATGGAGTACTGACAGGACCTGCACTAAAGGGGGAATTCCTGTGGGATGGTGGATAGCTGACATCAAGTCTGGCTCCAACTGGGCACACAGTTCTTAGATTGTGGCCCTATCAAGTCTGTAGGTGAAAATGATGTGTCTGTCTTCCATTGTCGACAGGTCCACCAGGGGTCTGTACAGTATACCGGAGGATGACGCCATCTCATCATCTGCCCCAGCGGACATGCCCTGTGGAGGAGAAGGGTGAGCAGAGGGTCATACACCACATAGCTTGCACAAGGGTGTTTAGCACAATTGTGATGTAATTGTTGTGTTGCGCTGTCTGTCCGTATTACTGCCCAAAAGTGCAGTGACGCAGTTAGTTGCTCTGCCATGTGCCGCGGTGCAAATCAGCATTGGTTATCATTGGGCCCTATGGGTTCCAGGAGCCAATGACGATGTACGCCGGCGGTGACGGTACGCACCGCCACGGATGTGACTGCCATTTTCTATCTGTTCACTCACTTGATACCTGACCTTCAACAGGAGAGGACCTACGCTGCAAGTGGGGCTCTGCCCTGAGTTTGGAAGCAACAATGGCTACAGTGTCTGGGGAAAGGGCCCCTGCCTTCACTGCGGAGGAGTTGGACAGCCTGGTGGCAGGGGTCCTCCCCCAGTACACACTACTCTACGGTCCTCCAGACAAACAGGTGAGTACACTGTGAGCATGATGGATGGGACATGAATGTATGGAGTGGCGTGGATGGAAGATATGGGGAGCAGAGGCCAGCATGTGAGGATGGTCAGTGTATGTGTTTCTGGGCCAGGGTGGGAAGTTTGGGACCAATGAGTAAGAAGAACCAGACAAGGGAGTAAAATCTCCTCTAGGTCAGCGCCCACCAGAAGAAGGGTATTTGGCGTGCCATCGCCAAGAAAGTGCGGACCCTGGGGGTCTATCATAGACGGAGCACCCACTGCTGCAAAAGATGGGAGGACCTGCACCGCTGGAGCAAGAAGACAGTGGAGGCTCAGCTGGGGATGGCCTCCCAACGTGGAAGGAGCGCCCATCGCACCATGACCCCCCTGATGTTCCGGATTCTGGCGGTGGCATACCCTGAGTTGGATGGGTGCTTGAGAGCATCACAGCAGCCTCAAGGGGGTGAGTACAGTCTCATTCAGCTGACTCTGCGCGCTTTATGAGGTTTCTGGGTGGGGGAAGTGGGCTGTGGGTTCCCCTAGGCCAGGGCAGACGTGCCAGGGTAATTTATTGTTAGGCAGGCTCAGTGGCACTCCAACCCCAAAAGAGGTATTGGCCGCCTACACCTAGTCAGGCTCCTGTGGGTTCCAGGTGTGCATCAAATGGGTCTAGGCACCGTCCCCCTTGGGCACGTGATTTTTCCCTAAACTGCTAGTGCATGGCCTAGTGCATAGGGCTGCTCCCTGTGTGTTGTGTCCACCAACGCTGGTGTTGTTGCAGGCATTGACTATGTGTCCCTTCTGTCTTTCCTCCCATTTTTGTTTTGTCACCCTGTCCTTGTGTGCATTAGCATCATCTGGCGGAGGAGCTTTGGCACCGGGGCAAGAGGGAGCTGTAACCCACATGGCCCAGGAGGGTGAATGTATGGAGTCTGAAGGCACCAGTGGGACGGATGGTGAGAGGAGCTCCACGACGGGGACAGGAGGAGACACCAGTGACAGTGACTCCTCCTCTGATGGGAGCTCCCTTGCTGTGGCGGGCACATCTGTGCCCACCGCATCAACAGGTACAGCCGCCACCCCCCCACCAGAACTGCCCTCCCAGTAGCCCCTCAGCGTGTTTCCCGTGCCCGCTCACCCAGGAAGGTGGCCATCTCCTTCGTCCCAGGCACCTCAGGCCCTGCACCAGTCAGCCCTGCTGCCCTCAGTGAGGAGGCTATTGACCTCCTGAGATCCCTCAATGTTGGGCAATCAACCATTCTGAATGCCATCCAGGGTGTCGAGAGGCATTTGCAACAAACAAATGCATACCTGGAGGGCATTCATTCTGGTGTGGCAGCCCAACAGAGAGCATTTCAGGCTCTTGTCTCTGCACTGATGGCAGCCATTATCCCTGTGTCCAGCCTCCCCCCTCCAACTTCCACTACCCAGACCCAATCCCCTGTACCTCAGCCTATCCCAAGCACACCATCAGACCAGCATGCACACTCATCAACACACAAGAGTGGACATGGCAAACATAAGCACCACACATCCCACAGGCACTCACACAAGCACCATCCCCATGCAGAGACACCAACATCCACTGCCTCCACTGTGTTCCCCTCCTCCACGTCCTCCTCCTCCTCCCTCCCAGTCTCGTCTCCACTCAGACCTGCATGCACTACATTCTCAGCCACTTCCTCCATCACCACACACCGCTCACGTGCAATCGCCACCCCCACTACCATGCACACATCCCCTATGTCCTCTCCCAGTGTGTCTGTGAGCTCCCCTCCCAAACTACACAAAGGCACCACAACCAGCACTTGCAGTACCAGCAGTTGGCAGGCAAAGTCGCCGCAGGGTGGAGTATGTCTCTGCCTCCATGGAGTATCATGCTACCTGGTCCCAGAAAATCTTGTGGCTCACACAGGGAATGGGAACTGCCACACACCATGTGCAGCACTTTGGGCACAAAGCCCCCTCCAGAACCAGTGGAGAAAAGCATCCACTACCCCAGTCCTTGGCAGGATGAAGCACTCTGGGCACCAAGCCCCCTCCAGAACCAGTGGAGAAAAGTATCCACTAACACAGTCCTTGGCAGGATGAAGCACTCTGGGCACCAAGCCCCCTCCAGAACCAGTGGTGAAAAGCATCCACTAACACAGTCCTTGGCAGGATGAAGAACTCTGGGCACCAAGCCCCCTCCAGAACTAGTGGAGAAAAGCATCCACTACCCCAGTCCTGGGCAGGATGAAGCACTCTGGCCACAAAGCCCCCTCCAGAACCAGTGGAGAAAAGGATCCACTAGAGAGACTGTGACTTTGCACTCCCCAGGACCAGTCAGTGGGCAACCCACCCACTTGAGAAACTTGTGAGATTGTGGCTTTCCACTCCCCAGGACCAAACAGTGGGCAACCCACCCACTTGAGAGACTTGTGAGACAGTGGCTTTGTACTCCCCAGGACCAAACAGTGGGCATGGAGCCCCTTCGTGGCACAGTGGCGTCGTCCCATCATCCGGCTGAGGTGCCCCCCCTCCCCTTCCGCCTGAGGTGCCTGTTTATTTTCGACCTGATGCTCCTGCAGTGTTCTCTCCATTTTGAGGCAGGTATCATGTGTGGGCTTTGTCCATGCATTTTGGGACCACTGGTCCAGGGACAATGAATGGAACACTATCCGGACTTGTGTAGTTGCTATACATTTTGTATATATTGCTCTTTTACAGACCTGTTGCCCTATCTGGATTTTCAATGATTACACTTGTTAAAATCATTTCATTTGGTCCTTGCATTCTTCCAGGGGGTTATGGGGTGTAAATGTAATGTTGCTGTATGTATTTGTGTGTATGGTGTTGTGGGTGAGGGTCGGGGTGGGGGTGTCGCGTGTTGCGTCTGTGTGTGTCAATCTCTTTTTTCTCCCCCCTCCCCTGTGTACTTGGTGCAGTACTCACCGTGGTCGTCGCCGCAGTCTTTGATGTTCCTGGTAGAAGAGGAAGTAAACCAACATTGGTAACACCTGTAGTTCGGGCTCCATGGTGTCCTGGTTCTTCGTTGAGTGTCGAGAGGTGAGTGGTTTCCCTTCTGTGTACTGTTTCCGCCATGCTTTTGATGGCGTTGGTACAGCCCGGAAAAGCTGGCGGATTGGTGCCTTGTAATACAGTGGGCGGTACATTGTCTTCGGCCTGTCTGTTGGCAGTTACCGCCGCAGTGTTTGTTTCTACTGCCGTGGCCGTCGGAGTGTTAAAGTGGCTGTCTATGTTGGCAGTTTCCGCCATGGTCGTGATCCCATTTTTTTTACCGCTGGCCTGTTGGTGGTATTACCGTCGCTTTAACACCGACCGCCAGGGTTGTAATGAGAACCTTTATATCACTTTTCAATAATATCTCTAGATCGTTTTGACCTGCAAATATCCAGATAAATATTATATATTTTGCTAAACACTGTGTGGTGTATTTTTGTGGTGCTATATTGTGTTATTGTATGATTTATTGCACAAATACTTTACACATTGCCTTCTAAGTTAAGACTGACTGCTCAATGCCAAGCTACCAGTTGGTGGGCACAGGATAATTTGGATTGTGTGTGACTTACCCTGACTAGAGTGAGGGTCCTTGCTTGGACAGGGGGTAACCTGACTGCCAACCAAAGACCCCATTTCTAACAGATGGCTTGATGGAAACATGAATGAACTGAAGATTAAAAGAATGATATGTGAAAAGAGTAAAAGGAAGGATGCATGGGTGGATGAAAAAGGATGTGTGGGTAAGTATTGGTATTGGGTAAATAGATTGATGGGTGGAAGGAAGAAAGAGTGGATAGTGTGGGCACTGAATGGAGGGATAAACAATTATGAATTTGGGTAAAAGGCTTGATGAGAGAAAGTATATGGTAAATCATGGTGGCTATTGGTATATTTAGGGGAACCATGAAAAGACAATTGAATAATTGCTTGGATAACTAAAGAAGGGAGCTCTTCTTCTTTAAATAGATTAGTGATGACCCTCTATTCTTCTATATCAAAAGCTCTACCTACCTGACTGATACAACTGCCTTACTCTGCAGAAGAGTAAGTCAAGTTTCTTTATTTTCCTTACTGCCCAGTGAATCAATTTATTAGAAAGAATTTGTGGTGGTGGGTGAGATCAGTGAGTAAAGTGTGGCTAGTAAATGTCCGATTTGATTCCAAGTTTGGCATGGGGGATACTGTGTGATGAACATGCCAAATATAACCTATGTAGGTGAATCCTTTCCCTGTAGTGCAGTGCATAATTTCCCCTCCCCCCTCTACTTACGGTAGACTGAATAAAATGTATCCGCATTTTATACATGACATGTGTGACATATCTTATTTATTCATCTGCCTCTTTGGAGTCAGGGTAGAAACTGAGCTAAGAGAAAGGCATGTGGGGAAGAGCAGGACCATTGGAATTAAAGATAATTGTCAGCTACAGCTGCTTGAGCTGCAGACAGTAGCAACGTACTTGAAGCACTGGCTAGCATGCCTCCCCCAATCTGGCACAGCAACTTGTACTCCATAGTGCACAATGCCTTACTTATCATAATGAGAGGTAATTTTTTTTTATTTTTCCACCAAATCTGTCTGTTTAGTTGCTAGAAAAGCCTTTAAAATTAAAAAAATTTAAGCATTGTTTTTTTAACCTGGTCTTATTCTACCTTAATTCTTTTCTACCTGACAGTTAGTGCTTCTTATGTGAGACATGTGTAGGTAAACAAATAAAATATTGGCCCAGTGACTATCCTAAATATAAATAGTCACATAAAATTCCATCGTCTACTGTGCCACCCACTATCTATCATTGAACGAAAATTCAATTGTTCAGAGCATTGTTTACAATTTGTCTTTTGTTATTCGTCTTTTTCTCAACATAGCTATTTCTGCCTGACAATCACAATCAACCAAGTAGGAGATAGCAGCCCGCCTGTGGCAGCAGAGGAACATTCAGACAGAATACTAGCGCCTGTTGATCCTGGAGGAAGAAGAGGCCAAAACAACTGCTTCAGACCCAGCAGAGCAGCAGGCCAGCCCCCATCCTCCTGGCCAGCACATTGCCGGTGTTGCGGCCAGCAGTCAGGGTCCCTGACTGCACCTGCTGCTGCACCATCCCGCTTCACCAGGTCATTGCTCCCGATGCATTCTGCAGTGGATGGACTGGATAGAGAGCCGGCTCACCAGCTTGGAGCAGAGCCTCATCAGCTCCAGACCCATGTTGACAGTGTCCTTTTTTAAGCACTATTTTATTTTTTTATTTTTTGTTTTTGTTTTGGTGGGAGGGACTTGTAGATGGAGAGGGTGGGGATGGATTTGGGCTGAACTTTGGACTTTTCATTGGACTTTTTGGAGATGGAGTTATTTGTTCAGGGAGAGGGGTGGGACTGTTGTGGATAGACAGGTCGGTTTTCTATTTGTAAGTAATATGGGCGATTTTTTTTTTACTTCATTGGCGTCTCAAATATCAATTTAGGTGTTTTAGGCTGTTAGTTTGCACTGCTGTCTTTTAGTGTAGGCTGTTATTTTTAATCTGCTAAAACAAGTGTATGCCATTTACTAAGACCCTTGCTATTTTGCCCTCTGCAACTATTATTGACCACTAGGGGAGATTGCCCTTGTCTTTTGTGCAGACAAAAACCCAGTACACACACAAAACATCATCTTCAGTAGGAGTGAAATACTAACTAAACAAGTTCACTTCAAGCCGTAGGTCTTCTCTTACCTGAATAGATGAAGCAAGAGAGTCTTCTCACTGCAGGGTTTTTCCGAAGATGGCATCTTAAGAGGGTGGTAGGTAGGTAGTAGTAGGAACAGCAGGCTAGCATAGTAACAGGGAAGAGAACTTCAGAGAAGGTACTACTCCCCTCTATGGGAACTCCAACTATAGGATTACTCAAAGGGTTTTCCATCGCTGTCAACTTGATTGAAAGAAAACAGAGAGTTAGTGGGTCATAATCATATTATCATAACTTTAGGAAGACTGAGGCCAGACTACCACAATGACAGTATTTGACACACAGATAAGAAGACATGATATGATAATAAAGTCTATCAATATCAATTTCTTCTGAGCAATGGTGGGGAGCTTTAGTATAAAATTAAACTTAGGAAATGAAAACATGGAGTCCGGAGAAGTTGGCTCAGACTCTAGAGTGTTTGGACAAGTTAAGCGTTTACGCAACAGACAACATTACAGGCCTTAATAATGATGTGGATGGGCAGGTGTGGAATATTGCTGAGGTAATAAAAGGTCATGCCGTGAGTTGGTGTTGCTTTCACCACATTCGCCCCAGCAAGTGTGTGTAGGAAAATACCATCTTGCCTGGCATATTACCCCCATTTTTACTTGTATGTATGTTTGTTTTTGCCTGTGTCACTGGGATCCTGCTAGCCAGGACCACCCATAGGGAGCTCTGACAATTCTTACACAGGACTGCCACTGTAGCCTGAGTGAAACAACGTCGACGTTATTTCACAGCCATTTTACACTGCACTTAAGTAACTTATAAGTCACCTATATGTCTAACCCTCACTTGGTGAAGGTTGGGTGCAAAGTAATTTAGTGTGAGGGCACCCTGGCACTAGCCAAGGTACCCCCCACATTGTTCGGGGTAAATTGCCCATACTTTGTGAGTGCGGGGACACCATTACACATGTGAACTACATATAGGTCAATACTTATGTGTAGCTTCACAATGGTAACTCCGAACATGGCCATGTAACATGTCTAGGATCATGGAATTGTCACCCCAATACCATTCTGGTATTGGGGTGACAATTCCATGCATCCCCGGGGCTCCAGCATGGACCCCGGGTACTGCCAAACTAACTCTCTGGGGTTTTCTCTGCAGCTACCGGTGCTGCCAACCCTCAGACAGGTTTCTGCCCTCCTGGGGTCTGGGCAGCCCAGTCCCAGGAAGGCAGAACAAAGAATTTCCTCTGAGAGAGGGTGTTACACCCTTTCCCTTTGGAAATAGGTGTTAAGGGCTGAGGAGGAGTAGCCTCCCCCAGCCTCTGGAAATGCTTTGAAGGGCACATATGGTGCCCTCCTTGCATAAGCCAGTCTACACCAGTTCAGGGAGCCCCCAGCCCCTGCCCTGGTGCGAAACGGAACAAAGGAAAGGGGAGTGACCACTCCCCTGTCCAACACCACCCCAGAGATGGTGCCCTCCAGTGTGTCCCAGAACTCTGCCATCTTGAATGCAGAGGTGTGAGGGCACAATGGAGGCCTCTGAGTGGCCAGTGCCAGCAGGTGACACCAGAGACCCCTCCTGATAGGCTCTCACCTGGTTAGGTAGCCAATCCTCCTCTGAGGACTATTTAGGGTCTCCCCTGTGGGTTTCTCGTCAGATAACGAATGCAAGAGCTCACCAGAGTTCCTCTGCACTTCTCTCTTTAACTTCTGCCAAGTATCGACCGCTGACTGCTCCAGGACGCCTGCAAAACCTCAACAATGTAGCAAGAAGACTACCAGCAACATTGTAGCGCCTAATCCTGCCCGCTTTCTCGACTGTTTCCTGGTGGTGCATGCTCTGAGGGCTGACTGCCTTCACCCTGCACTGGAAGCCAAGAAGAAATCTCCTGTGGGTCCACGGAATCTTCCCCCTGCCAACGCAGGCACCAAATTTCTGCATCACCGGTCCTCTGGGTCCCCTCTCATCTTGATAAGCATGGTCCCTGGAACACAGGAGCTGGATCCAAGTGTCCCCGACAGTCCAGTGGCCCTTCTGTCCAAATTTGGTGGAGGTAAGTCCTTGCCTCCCCACGCCAGACAGTAATCCTGTATATTGCATGAACTGCAGCTGCAAGGGCTTCTGTGCTCTTTTGCAAGACTTCCTTCATGCACAGCACAGCGCAGGTCCCCAGCACTCCGTCCTGCATTGCCCAACTTGCTGAGTTGGCCTCTGACTTCATCTTCGCCCAAAACCTTCAACCGCGACTCTTGCAGCTAGCAAGGCTTGTTTGTGGTCTTTCTGCTTGGAAACAACTCTGCATCCTTGAGCACGCTGTGGGACTTCTTCTGACCAATGGAGACATTCCTGGCACCTTTTGTTATTGCAGAATCTTTGGCTTCTTCCACCCAGTGGCAGCCCTTTTGCACCTTCATCTGAAGTTTAGTGGGCTCCTACCCCCCCGGACACTTGCGTGACTCTTGAACTTGGGCCCCTTCCTTTGCAGGCCCTCAGGTCCAGGAATCTGTCTTCAGTGCTTTGCAGTCAGTTGTTGTCTTTGCAGAATCCCCTATCTCGACTTTACTGTCTTTCTGGGGTAGTAGAGTAACTTTATTCCTACTTTTCAGGGTCTTGGGGTGGGGTATCTTGGACACCCTTAGGCCCATATTTACACATTTTAGCGCAGCATTTGCATCATTTTTGTGACGCTAAACCAGCACAAACTTGCAAAATACAATTGTATTTTGTAAGTTTGTGCCGTTTTTGCGTCAAAAAGCGGCGCAAACGCGGCGCTAAAAAGTATAAATATGGGTCTTAGTGTTTTCTTACACTCCCAGCGACCCTCTACACACTACACTAGGCCTGGGGTACAGGTTCTAGTTTTGAAATATGGAAGATTCAATGTAACCATCCAGTTCTAAAAATTATGATTGTTAAAAATAAAATTATACTGTATTGCCAAATTGGCTGATGCATCTCCGTTCTTCTCGGAATGTTCGTCATTCTGGTGTCTGTCTGAACATGTCCGGTGGGTAAGCTGGAGTCTTGAGCTTTTCAAGATTTGTTCATGCAGGACAGGACTAGGGGAAGGCCTGTGTATTGAAAAAAAGAGCAGCTGTATTATGGAGTAATGGAAAAGGACAAAAGAAAGCAAGGTAAGCTTCATGAGAAGTCAGGAGTGTACCAAGAAGCCTCAAAGGCACAGCTAGAACATAAGAAGAGTTTCATGCTTGAGCTAGCAATGCAACAAGAACATACTCAGCAGCATTTTCAAATCAATGCACCTCTCTCCAGTTCATAGAGCTGAATTTGTCAAAGGCCTCATAGTCTTCGCCACCATCATATTGCACTAGTCCCATCCTGAGTCCTTCCATCTTCCTCCTCCAGATTCAGAGTAACTCAATCCCAGTCCCAAAACGAGCAAGGTAGACCTATGAAGTGCACAGCTGTTGAAGAACAAATAAAGAAACAGTTTTTTTTGTGTAGATTTGTGTTTGGTAACTAAAGTGTCTGGTTTGTTATGAGGGACCAGAAAAAAGAAGTAGACCCTGCAGCTAGATGTCACTACTTTTGAAAGGCCATAAACGTTCAAGAAATACTTATCATCCATCAGCCCCCAAAACTTGCAAATCATCAGAAACAATTAAAGATTTTGTTGCACTCCCTCCCTCCCTCATTGTCAGCCACCACATACATTAGTCATTACTCACAAATTCGCAATCATAATCAATCAATATGTCACCACTCATTGGTGCAATAGTTACTTAGTTGCCTCTTCCAATCCAAACACGGTGGTTGAACAAAATACCTCCTCTTTGATGGTATCCACACATAGGAATTAGGCAAGGCACTGGCAGTCTTTTCATCAATGATCTTCTAGGGCAGCCCTGCTAGGTGATGTAAAAATAGGATAGACAATGACATGTGAAGGAGGCAGGCATCATCTCCAATGTCCTGAATAGTATGTGGGGGTTTCTTCACTGCACACGGTTCCAATTCCAATCCAGGCTTATATGTGACTATAAAATCAATGGTAGGGCAGCATAAATCGACACTAACATTATATTGCACTAGAATCTCGCTCTTTTTTTTGCAAAGAAAGAAGAAAAAGAAGCTGAATGAGAAATAATTAAAACATGCTATGGTGGTACTAGCATACTCAATCTGGCAAGTAGAGTTTGTCCTCAAGCTCTGGTGGTTTTCCCAGATGTTGGTCAGCTAACACTCTTGATTCTGACCAATCAATTCTCTTCACCTTCCTATGATGTTTTGGGAATGGTATAATCAGGTGGCATAAAATGCTGGTTCATTTTGATCATGGTCAATCTCTGCATGTTTTGAGGTGAGAGACTGGTCCTTCTCACTGTAACAACTGCACCAGCTGCACTGAATGCATGTTCAGCAGACACGTTGGCTACAGGACAAGCCAGAAACTTTATTGCTAGCTTGCTGAGCTCTGGCTTTTGACACATCTTCCCATACCAATACACCAATTGGATTTGATCCACATACACCTTGTGCTGCGACCTGCTCAATTGGTTTGTCCTTCGCCCCTGCACTGGATTTAAGACCTGCTACTCGAAACCCAGCCAATCCAGAAGTTGGGTCTGATTCTTCTGTTGCTGTTGGAAGATGTGAGACAAGACTGCCCTCTCTAGAAGTTAAAGGCAGCACCCAAGAACTGCAGAGTGGGACTCTACGTTCAAGCAGTTCTTCTTCCATTTCAAATGCTTGCTCAACAATCCACATATTTTACTGTGAAACATCCCCTTCAGAAAAAAGAATGATATCGGAAATCATTTTTCTGTAGCGTGGATCAGGTAGGCTGTCACAAATGTAACCTTTGGACAAGATTAAGTCATCTTGCAGCCTTGTGTTACACGTCAAGCAATAGATTAGGCTATTAACCAAGGCTTGCCCTCCGGGGTCTTCATTCGCACTCCCAAATGCGAACCTTTCAGACACCTTCTTTAGCTGCTCCTGTAGCAGATGCAATAACGGGATAGCTTAGCCTATTGTACTGTCCTATTTGATAACTTCCCGTGTGAAAACCTCAAAAGGGAGCAGCATCTGTGTGAGGCATTTAACTAGGCCCCATTTGTCTGCATCCAGGTCATAGCTTTCAGAATTTCATCAACTCTTCTTTGAATGACATAGTAATTGATCTGTTTGTACTGCTCAAACAGAAGTTGCAACATATAATAGGATGAGTTCCAATGTGCTGGCACCTCATGTATCAGGGCTTTAACTGGTACTCTGTTATCTCGCTGAATAATCTGCAACAATTTCTGGGCTTTAAAGAAATGGCTGAGATGAGTGCAGATATGTCTGCAGGTAGTCAGTATGTTGCTGACTATGTCTTCTTTTTTAAGAAATTCTTGCATAACTTGATTGATGCAGTACTCCAAACACAGGACCTTGAAACAGCCACCATCTGCCAGGGCCTTGACTATGCTACTGCCATTGTCCATGGTAACATATCCAACTTAAAGACCTCTGGGTCACAGCCATTCAGATACCTTACTATTAATTTCGTCCAAGATGTTTGCAGCTGTGTGATATCTCCATGGTGAACATGGATACTGTTGCATGCCGCCGAACGCTCTAAAAAATGTCTTCTGGGCCAAGACCTGTAGATAGCTTTTGCTTTACCCACAGAGAAGGTATCTATTGTGCAGTGATTCACATGTAATCAGTCACCTGACAGCTAGTCCACATGTCTGTCATCAGGTGGATAGTATGGACAACACTTTGCTGCAAAGTTTGCCCAACTGATTGCAGCATATTGTGATATAGCACTGGAACAGCAACTCTAACAAAATAGGTCTGGCTTCCAAACTAGGGAGGAATACTTTCTTATTGGACCACTGCCAATGCCTGAAAAAGAACTGGATGTAGATGGGTGGGTCGATTGCCTCTCTGCAGTGCATACTTCTACTTGAGCGACCACTGACCCTCGGGTAGGTCGCTCCCCTGCTCACGCAGCGCCTCCAGTCCCTGACTGCCTTCCTCTCCTGTGAGTGTGCTCCCCCCTTCTTGCCCGTGTACCCCGAGTGCTTGAGCTTGTGCTGGTGCTGACTGAAATCCCCTTTCTCTCCTTGTATCCCATGCGTGTGCCCCCGAGTGACTGAAATTCCCCTTTCTCTCCTTGTATCCCGTGCGTGTGCCCCCGAGTGCCGTGCGCCGTCCCCCCTTCTCAGCCCCTCCTTTTTAGTAGATTTTAGTAGGCTCTTGTTCCCTTTTCGCCGTCTTGCCGCTTTTCCCGCCGCTCCTACCGCGCTTTTCCCGCCGTTTTTTGCCACTCTTTTTTGCCGCTCTTTTTTGCCGCTCTTTTTTGCCGCTTCCAGCTCCCCTGCCCGCCCACCTCCCGCCTCCCAGCTGACCCCGCCTCCCCACCTACCCCTTAAATGGCGGCCGCTGCGAGGCAGAGGTAGCGACCACTGACCCTCGGGTAGGTCGCTCCCCTGCTCACGCAGCGCCTCCAGTCCCTGACTGCCTTCCTCTCCTGTGAGTGTGCTCCCCCCTTCTTGCCCGTGTACCCCGAGTGCTTGAGCTTGTGCTGGTGCTGACTGAAATCCCTTTTCTCTCCTTGTATCCCATGCGTGTGCCCCCGAGTGACTGAAATTCCCCTTTCTCTCCTTGTATCCCGTGCGTGTGCCCCCGAGTGCCGTGCGCCGTCCCCCCCTCTCAGCCCCTCCTTTTTAGTAGATTTTAGTAGGCTCTTGTTCCCGTTTCGCCGTCTTGCCGCTTTTCCCGCCGCTCCTACCGCGCTTTTCCTGCCGTTTTTTGCCGCTCTTTTTTGCCGCTTCCAGCTCCCCTGCCCGCCCACCTCCCGCCTCCCAGCTGACCCCGCCTCCCCTCCTACCCCTTAAATGGCGGCCGCTGCGAGGCCGCGCAGCGGGCGCGCCGCTGGCGCGCCGAAGGCGCGCCTAAGGCAAGCCCGTCTGCGCCCGTCCGCGCCTGGACCGCGCCTAGTGCCCGAACCCCTGGCCCCCGCGCCCCCCGCTTGACCTATGACTCCGCCACCCTCGCCAACCTCAACCCCGGCCGCGCGCCGGGCTGCTACCGCGCCACCCCCAAACGTACCCACGGACCCTTCACCTGCAGCAACTGCCGCTTCACCTGCCTACGGACCCACACCGCCACCACCAAGAACGACGCCCCCGGAAGCAACCTCGAATGCATCCTGGTCAACACCCGCTCCGTCCACAGGCACGCCATCGAACTGTGGAACCTCATCAACTCAACGAACCCAGACATCGCCTTCCTCACCGAGACCTGGATGAACCCCTCCTCGGCACCCGACATCGCCATAGCCATCCCCGACGGCTACAAAATCATCCGGAGAGACCGCTTCAACCGCACCGGAGGAGGCATCGCCATCGCACACAAAAGCTCCATCAGCATCTCGACCCACACCGACAACTCACTTCCCGACGCCGAACACCTCCACTTCGCGATCCACATCGACCCCAAGACAACCCTAAGAGGCACCCTCATGTACAGACCACCAGGACCCCGCACCAAGTTCAGCGAAGACATCGCAGACTTCGTCAACCCCCACGCACTCTCATCCACCGACTACATCCTCCTAGGAGACCTCAACTTTCACCTGGAGAACCACACCGACAACAACACCACCGCCGTTCTAGACAACCTCGCCAACCTGGGACTGAAACAACTGGTCAACACCCCCACCCACTACGCCGGACACACGCTCGACCCCATCTTCTCCTCAAGCAAACACATCACCTTCAGCCACACCACCGAACTCACATGGTCGGACCACAGCTGCGTCCACTTCAGCTTCAAGAAAACCACCGTGCATCACCACACCCGGCAACCACCAAAAAGATACTGGAACCGAATCACCACAGAACAACTCGCAGCAACGCTCTCCCTGAACCAACCCACCAGCACCAGCAACCCCAACGAGGCCGCCAACAACCTCACCAACTGGATCTCCGACTGCGCCAACCTCCTGGCCCCTCTGAAGACCCAAACCAACACCAACAACCACAAGAAAAACTCCTGGTTCACCACCGAACTCAAAAACTCCAAGAAAGAATGCCGCCTCCGCGAGAAGACATGGCGCCTCAACCCAACAGAGGAAAACCTGACAGCTCTCAAGGACACCACCCGCCAACACCACCAACGCCTCCGCACCGCACGAAAAACAGCCTACCAGAACAGACTTGACAACAACGCCCACAACAGCAAGGAACTATTTGGCATCGTCAAAGAGCTCTCCAACCCGGACGCAGAAACCAACCCCATCCCTCCCTCACAGGACCTCTGCGACTCCCTCGCGACCTTCTTCCACCGTAAGATTGCCGACATCTACAACAGCTTCACGACCACCAACATGAACCCGCCCCCGGAAGCCGCAAACGACATCTCCACCATCCTCGCCTGGAACCCTACCACCACCGAGGAAACCACCCGCGTCATGAACTCGATCCACTCGGGATCACCCTCCGACCCCTGTCCTCACCACATTTACAACAAGGCCGACAACATCATCGCACCCCACCTCCGAGACGTCATCAACGCCTCCCTCACCACTGCTACCTTCCCTGAAAGCTGGAAACACGCAGAACTCAACGCCCTCTTAAAGAAACCTACAGCAGACCCCACCGAACTCAAAAACTTCCGGCCTATCTCCCTCCTACCGTTCCCCGCCAAAGTGATTGAGAAAATCGTCAACGCTCAACTCACCGCCGCCCTGGAAACCTCCGACTCCCTCGACTCCACTCAGTTCGGATTCAGGGCCAACCACAGCACCGAAACCGCCCTCATCGCAGCCACGGACGACATCCGAGCCCTGACCGACAACGGTGAAACCGTGGCCCTCATTCTCCTGGATCTCTCTGCAGCCTTCGACACGGTCTGCCACCGCACCCTGATAGACCGCCTCTGCAGCGCCGGCATCAGAGGCAAGGCCCTGGAATGGGTCATCTCCTTCCTCTCTGGAAGGACCCAGAGAGTCCGCCTCCCCCCCTTCAGATCCGCAGCCACGGAGATCATCTGCGGCGTACCCCAAGGATCCTCCCTCAGCCCCACCCTATTCAACGTCTACATGACCCCCCTGGCAAACATCGCACGCAAACACGGACTCGACATCATATCCTACGCCGACGACACCCAGCTCATCTTATCCCTCACCAACAACCCCACATCAGCAAGGACCAGACTGCACGACGGCATGAAGGAAGTAGCGACCTGAAACTGAACACAGATAAAACGGAGGTCCTCATCCTCGGCCCTACCCCCTCCGCATGGGACGACTCCTGGTGGCCCCCCACCCTAGGCAGCACTCCCCAACCGACCAACCACGCACGCAACCTCGGCTTCATCCTGGACTCCTCCCTCTCGATGACCAGACAGGTCAACACGGTGACCTCAGCGTGCTTCAACACCCTCCGCATGCTCCGCAAGATCTTCCGCTGGATCCCCATCGACACCAGGAAGACCGTCACCCACGCCCTCGTCACCAGCCGCCTGGACTACGGGAACACTCTGTACGCCGGCATCACCACCAAGCTGCAGAGGAAACTTCAACGGATCCAGAACGCCGCAGCACGACTCATCCTGGACATACCTCGCCACCACCACATCTCCGGACACCTGAGAAAACTCCACTGGCTCCCGGTCAACAAGAGGATCACCTTCAGACTCCTCACCCACGCACACAAAGCCCTCTACAACCTCGGACCCAAACTCATCAACTCCCGCGTCTCCTTCTACACCCCTCCGCGCACTCTGCGCTCCACCGGTCAGGCCTTGGCAGCGTTCCCCGCATCCGCAAAACCACTGCCGGAGGAAAATCCTTCTCTTTTCTGGCAGCGAAGACCTGGAACTCCCTGCCCAGTCACCTTCGCGCCATACCCGAACACCTCCCCTTCAGAAGGCAGCTCAAGACCTGGCTCTTCGAGCACTGACCCCCTCCCCCCCAGCGCCTTGAGACCCTTATGGGTGAGTAGCGCGCTTTATAAATGTGATTGATTGATTGATTGATTGATTAAGTAACGGGTTGGTGTAGGTCTCTGCTAGGAGCTTGTACATATGGGAGCTGGTGGTGCTGCCTGTGCCACATCACTCAGAGCAGATTGGATAGTAATGTTGAACTCCTCTGTGCCAGCTCCCAAAATGACTGACTCATCATGATCATCCTTCTCATCATCCCCTTCTATGATTCTGAGGCTATCTGGAACTTTTCTTTTCTCTTGTCTTTTCTAGCCTCTCCCAGTCTCTGCTGGGGTCCACTCTGTGTCCCTATCATTGTCATCAGAAGTGGTGCTTGGAGAAGATGGTGGAGTAGTACCCTTCCTGTTCTTACTGGAGATGTGGGAGCCATTGATTCTAAAAGAAGAGGTTCTTGCTCAGCAGGAAGCTTGACCTCCTGTTCTGCTCCAATTTCAGGAATATCTGGCTTGGCTGCTGTTGAGTTTGCTCTGCTTTCTGAAATGATTAGTTATTACTTTATGAAAGGGACAAATCTAATTCAACATCACTGCTCATTGATGTCACCATGATTGCAGTGACAGACATGGTCTTGGGTTGGGGTGGTACTGTTGATGCTGGAGTTCTGCTCCCAGGTTCCTCCTCAGAGGCACACATCTCCCGAAAAAGGTTCCTGTTGTCACGCCGTGGAAAGCTGCTTCTTATCACCGTCCACTTTCTTGGGAGCAACTTTCTTTGGTGCCATCTTAAGCTCTAGGTTGGTAGTGGCATTAAGATGCACAAGCAAAAGACTTTGATGCCTGTGGACTGAAGTAACTGTAAGGCCTTCTCGTTCACACCCAATTCCAAGACCTGAGATAGACTAGGGGCAGCCAAATATCTGAGAACGTTTGATATGACATCTGGGTACTGGCAGATTGGCCTGACCCCTGGAGCCAGGCATTCCTTGGCTTGATAATGTCTTATAGGAGATTTATGAAGGATTATGGCACCATAGTGGCCCCCCTCACAGAGTTGACCTCCAGGAAAATGCCCATAAAGGTCAATTGGACAATGAGTTATCAAAGAGCCTTTGACACTCTGAAGAATGCTATGTGCTCTGCTCCAGTTTTACAAACTCCAGACTACTCCAGGCAGCTTATTGTCCAAACAGATGCCCTAGAACTGGAGGTAAGAGTGGTGCTAGCCCAGAAAAATTATGAAGGATATGACCAGCCTGTTGCTTTTATAAGCAGAGGACTACTCCCCAGGGAACACAAATGGAGTACCATAGAGAGGGAAGCCTTTGCTGCTGTGGTCTGGGCCTTGAAGAAGTTGATGCCATACCTGTTTGGCTCCCACTCCAAAGTTCAAACAGACCCCAGGCCTCTCAAATTGTTGCAGCAATAGAACAGTGAAAATCCCAAACTGCTTAGGTGGCCTATTTTTGTACAGGGAATGGACTTTCAATGTCCATGTCAATTCAGATGGCCTTTCAAGGATCTTCCACTTACATGATGGAGACTCATCCCTTTTTGTTTGTTTGGGCTAGTGAGAGAAATGGCCTCTTTTGACATGGTTAGCACCCCACTTGGGGTGAGAGCCCTTGCTCTTTGGGTTTAAAAAACAAAGCCCTTCTTGGGCAGAGGTGTTACACCTCCTCCCCCAGGAATGTGCACTGCCCTGCCAGTGAGCTTCAAAGGGCTTGCTGCCTTTGAAACTTGACCACCAGTCCCGGTACTAGCAGCAGATTGTGGGACAATGCACAAAGGACAGGAGGAGTGGCCACGGCCAATATGCACCACCCTTAAGGGCTAAGGTGTTGCATGCAATGTGACCCCTCCATTTAATTTTCCTCCATCTTGCATGGTAGGAAAATAGCCAATCAGGGATAGGGAGGTGACCTCTCACCACTGGAAGTGGTCACATAGTGGGTGTTCCACCCTAAGGTAGATGACCCATTGTTCACTACTAAGGACTCCCCTATATGCCCACTAAATGCAGTATTTAGTGGGCACCCCTAGACCTGCAGATCAGATTCCAAGGACACAAGAAGGCCTGCAACAAAGAAGATCTAAGGCTCGAGAAATGCATTCCTGCTGCACAAAGAAATAGGTGTCCAACCATGCCTGCTGCACCCAGGACTCAACAATCTCCACTTAGGGGTTGCATGGACACCAGATGGACTCTACAAAACCCCACAGGACCTCCACCCTTCTCCAAATTGTCAAAGATCTCCCCTCCAGAGTGAAGGCATCACTCCCTGCAACAAGGAATCAAAAGACCAGTGGAGTCCAGTTCACTGACTGGCCGCTGTCCAAGGAACTGTACACAGCAGCCAGACCAAATTCCACCTGACAAGCTGGGAGGGCAAAACCTGTAAGTTTGTCAATTTCAGTGGCACTAAAACCTCCAGTGGCTGAACCGTGCAATAGCCAGTGCACTGAACCTGTAATATCGCACACCCAGAAGAAAAGACCACTTCAGTCTCTCAAAGGGCCAGGAGCAAGCCCCAGCCAAGATATTTCAGGACACATAAGAACCACCCCTCAGAGTGGCCCTGCTGACCTGCAATCCAACCTCAAAGTGACCTGCCTCCTTCCCCCAAGGGCACCTTTGCGTGCAGCTCTTGGCTCACCTACCTGTTCTGAACCCAACTTCCCTGGGCCCTGCACCGGAGAACCAGCTGTGCTCTAAGGGTCCCCCACCCCTTGCAACCTCTACACTCCAAGGGAATACACTGGACTCACCTTGAAGTCCTCCTGTGCATTGCTTTTCCAAGTGGTCTTCCGGAGTGGTCCTGCACCAGATCCAAAAACTTTTCAGCAGCTGCTCCCACCGAAATTAGGAGCCGCACAAACTTCCCTGGCTAGTCCACAAATCATCTTGACGACCTCGACCTACAAATGAAAGGAGACATTGGTAAATGCACTACCTAATGTTATATGCATTTTCAATTGTTTCTCCCATTGATTCATATGGTGAATATTTACTCACAAAAGACTATTTTTGCTAAATTTTGAAAAGTAATACCTTAAAAAGTATTTACCTGATACTGATGATCTTCATCTTCAAAATTTCATAATAATCTGAAGTAGTTTTGTAAATTGGTCTTGAGTTATTCTTTTGAGTGTGTGTCCACATTTATTACTGTAAGTTCAACAAATGCTTAGCACTTCTCTAAGATTGGAGTAACTGCTTGACCAAGCCACCATAAACATTAGGTGGTCTAGGATGGACCTCTGTAAACCAAGGAAGGGTTGCTTGGATGTTCTGAACAGTGCACATCGTTTTTGTGCATTATATAGAGAGGCAGCCTCCTGCACACTCAGAAATAGCTTTTTAACATTAAACATACCTGTTGCATCCATTTATAGACGAATAGTTCCTCTGTCGCTCTTGAGTGGACTCAAGTAGCATAATTCTGGCAGCCTGGAACTAGTGCACACATTGTGCTATTTTCTGTAGCTGCTGGAGAGTGGAGATTGCATTTTACTTTTTTTTCTGTGTGCCTGTAACCAGTGCACACCACATGCTGCTCCTGTCTTTCCTGGGTTAACCCAACTAGCACTTATCTGGCTCACTGTAAATAGTCATAGTCATATGCTGCTTCTATTTTTCTTTCTTGGAAATTGTATTTGCCATTTTTCCTGGCATCATGAAATCAGTGCCTGCCACAGGCAATTCACCTGTCACTACTGGGTGGACCCAATGAGCATTTAACTAGCTGCTTCTTTAAGTAGATCATGCCACATGCTGCTCCCTGTAGCGCCATGTGCAGCTCCTCTCACTCATGGCTTAGGGTAAAAGTTCAAGACAAAGGTTCAAAATTCAGTACAGAGGGTCATTTTTATGGACACACCTAAGGGCGTCACACAGTTATAAAATAGACAATTGACAGATGTACAGGTCAAAACAGGTTAAAGTTCTTTAGTTGTATTACACATTGGGGTATTGAGCAAACATTCCCATATAGCTGGGCTCATTCATTGACCCCCTCCTGTGCTTGTTCCTGTATTGTGGTCATATTTCACTACCCCTGCTGTTGATTTAACTCGTAACTGCAAACCCCAACTCCCCAACCCCGGGCCACCTCCGGAACTATAGGAAGCCCAAAAAACTGTGCAATAATGCAACTTTTCCAAACACATCACTGCAGTACTCGCCAGCCTAGCCAGACGGGCGAGAGATACAGTCAGGGGGGAGCGGCGAGGTCCGGAGGGGCCTCTCGTTCGTTCAGCGTGCCATGTCTCCGGGCGCCGCCACACGACCGAGCTATCCGAGTTCATCGGCTGTTTGCGGGGTCACCTTCGGTGCACCAGACGGGCTCCCTGAGTCTCCGGCAGAGGACACCATCGTGTCGTCGGACTCTACTTCTGAGCCCTCACGAGGGGACACCTCACCACCCACTCGGGCCGCCGCCTCCAGGGCCACCCTTCTGCCCGTTTCTGCGTTTGCGTTGGTGCCAACTGTGGACGATCTCTGGACCTCTTCCCCCTCGGGGCACGGTGTGTCCCATCCGCTCCAGTGCTCCCCTGTGCGGGTCGCACCGTTTGGGATCCGCGCCTCTTGAGCCAATCCCATGCCTCATCCGGGGATTGGAAGAATGTGGTCTTTCCCTCTACGATCACTCTCAGCCTTGCAGGGTATAGGAGCGAGTACTGAATCCCCTCATCTCGTAATGCTCTTTTTACCACTAGGAATGAGACTCGCCTGTTCTGGACCTCCAGGGTGAAGTCCGGGAATAGTGTCACTTCCCCATTTGCTACTTTAAACAGGCCCATCTCTCTGGCTTTCTGTAGGAGAATATCCCTGTCCTTGTAGTGCAAGAGTTTAGCGATAACAGCATGGGGAGGACTGCCAGGAGCAAGAGGTCTCGACGGTACACGGTGGGCCCGTTCCAGCGTGTAGTAGGGAGTCAGGCATCCCGGTGCAACCACCGTGCTCATCCATTTCTCCAGGAATTCCACCATGTTCGCCCCTTCGGTCCCTTCTGGGAGGCCCACCACGTGTACGTTGTTCCTCCTATTTCTCCCCTCCGCGTCTTCGGCACGTTGTTCAAGTCTTGCAACTCTGTCAGTCAGGGAGGTTACTTCCGCCGCCATGTCTTTCTTCCTCGGTGCAATGTCCGCCAGCTTGGTTTCCGTTTCTTTGACTCTGTCAGCCAGTTTATGATGTTCAGCTCTCAAGAGTCCCACCTCAATCGCGACTTGGTTGATGTCTCGTTGCAATGTTGACTTTGTGTCTTCTATGACCCCCAGTATCTTGTCTAGAGTGTCTTGAACTTTGGTGTGTGATTGGTTCAATGAGTCCGCTTCACCATCACCTGGCAGTGCCAGGGGGTCCATGGCTCTACTCTTGTGTCGGCCCTTGGGGGGCATCAGTCCAACAAGGGGGTGTACCCCGGGGGGGTCAGGCAATCGATCCGTGTGCTACTGTATAATTCGCCACTGAGATTGCCCCCTCGTTTCAGGCTCTGCAGTTTTGACTTCCGTTCACGGGCGCCGCAAGCCAAGCTCCAGGCGCTCCACCAGCCGCGCCCGGTGCTCAGCTCCAGGGGAGGGGGCTCTACTGTAGCCGGTCGTGGCCGACCGCCGCCTGCGGCTGTACCGGCACCTCCGTCAGCTCCCGCTATCGGGGCTCGCCCCACCAGCCGCATTGAGGCGTGCGCCGCAGCCGGGGCCCAGCCGCCCCACCCGCACGGGGCACCATCCTCTTCTCCAACGGTTCCTCTGCGCCCGTGGTCGCTCTCGCGCCCTTGCCCGATGCCCACACTCAGTGGCCGGCGGTACCCCAGGATGACTGGGAAATCCGTGGTTCCCCCACGTTGTCCACCAATTAGGAGCTCCAAGCTGACTGCGCCTCTCCTGAGGCGTGAAATAGGGGGTCTCGTACCCCCCCAACAACCCCCCAGGTGATCACCACTGGGGCGTCCGCCGGCCGCTCCACCGCCGCGGCTCCCCGATACTCCACTTGGGTCCAAGTCAGCGTTCTCGGGCCGGCCTCAGTGAAGACAGGGCCGCGCCCGCTCCTCCGATTTAAATTAATTGAAGCGCCCGCCGGGGAGAGGTCTCAGCAGGACCCCCAGTGCCCCACAGGCTCACTGGGTCCCGCAGTCCGGCCGCCGGAACCGGCCGCCGCCGCCGCCTCACGCGGGCCGCTCTTCCTGCTCCAGCCGTAGCCTGCCTTCCCACGTAAGGCCGCGGCTTTAAGGGAGAGGAGGGGCCGCAAGCCTCCTCTCGGTCCGGACGGCTCCGCGTGGTCCACGGCACATGTCGGGTCCGCCGCGGGGGCCCAGCCGCTCCGCCCGCTGGTCAGCTGCACGGCACTCGGGCTCCGTGCGCGGGCGGCCCGGGTTGGCGCGTTTGCACGGAGTTTTGCAGCCGGCCCCTCCGGAGCTGAAACTCTAGGCGTCCGCCATGTTCCGGACCCTGGCCACGCCCCCCTAGCTGGGCTCATTCATCAACAAAAAGCCTAGCAAACATAAACACCCCAAACAGAGTTTGACAGCTGACCGTGAATGATACTGCCAGGCGCAACGCAGTGTTACTGCATAAAGACTTGTATTTCACAGGCTGTTGCACTACTAGAGAGTTTGAAACTGAGAGAGAAATGATAGTGAGAAAGGAGGTGAGAAAGATATATACAGAGATGGAGAGCCAGAATATTGGAACATTGAGATTGAACAGTGAGAGAAGTGGAAAGCAAGCAAGGGTCAGTCAGCTGAGGAAGAGAGTGAGAGAAAAAGAACAAATGGTGAGAGAGAGAAAAGAATAAAGTGGGGCACATAAAGAGTGAAAAACAAATACAGAAATTTGACAGTTAAAGAAAAAACAAGCCTTCTCATCTCTGTGCCTTTTACATGAAGAAAATTTAACTGTATGCAACACGTTAATCAGCAAGTCCATAGGTTACTGGGGATCCTGTCTTTTACTGTGTGAATTACACTTGTAGCTCAAGCCTACCAGACAGTTCAAGAACTTACAGGGAGTTACAGCCTCCCATTGCTTACCTTTCATTACCTTTATTGTCAGTCATATTTGCTTTCTTCTCATTCAATGGCTTTCCTTGTCCCAGCTGTCCATCTTGTGTCCGTGCCTCGCTTGAAGCATAGCCTGCTTGCCATCTCTCTCATTAGTTAACTTCTATTCGTCCATTGATCACTTTATGGAACTTTTCTTTCCTATGGGTTAAGCACTCCTTAAGACTGCATGTGTTTTCAACCCTCTCCTTCTCACCTATGTGTGCTCGCCCTAAATTCACACCCCTGTGCTATGTTTCTCTCTTCTGTACTTCTCACCCACCCTCCCTGCACTCAGTGTTGTACTCTCCCTGATGTGCTTCTCTGCCCTTGCTTGTGATGCTGTCACTTTTGGGCTCTTCTCACTTATTTACTTCTCTCCCCTCTGTTCCATATGCATCGCTCTTCATTCCCCTGTGTTGTGTTTTCACTCCTTGTGTGCTTCTCCCTCAGCTATCAGAGTTGTGCACACAGTGCAGCGCCACTTTTCTTGTACCCCTTAGTACCCCTTGAACACCACCATGTGTGTGCCGTATTTAAAATATGGCACACCCTGGCCGTAGTAAGGAGACTAGAGTCTAAATGTTTCACGCTAGTCCGGCGCTTTGCAGGATTAGTTAAAAAAATGTAGACACTAATCCTGCAAAAAACCCATAGGCCCATTGTAACCAATGAAAGCCTCCGTTAAAAGTGACGAAAAAAATGATGTAAAGAAATCTCTTAGACTTCTTTGTGCCATTTTTTTTGCCCCCCCCCCCTAATGGGGGAACGTACCTTTGCATACATTATGCCTGGCTCGGGAATAATGTAGCGCAAAGGGTTACAAAGTGGCGCAATGCATGCATTGCACCTCTTTGTAAATATGGCACAGCTATTTTGGCCTTCTAACACCACATTAGCGTAAACAAATGACACTAATGTGGCATTAGAATGGCATGAGGGGCGCTTAAATATGCCACTTAGGCTCTAAGTCATCATCAATTGGTCCTAAAAGTACCCACTCATCCTCAGGACCCTAAGCTCCTTTCCACTCTCAGGTCCTCGGAGATGCCTGCTCAGAGCCACATCCCTGAGCCTCCTACTAATACAAAGACCCAAAGAGGCTTCAGCTCACTATTACGAGTACTTGCAATGCGGTTCACTTCCTGGTGTTATGGAATTACCTGGAAGCGCCCTTAGGTGAGTGAAGAACACATTCCTCATGAGATTCCCCAAAGCTTCTGTTTACTCCCACTCACCACTAGATTTCCAAAGCTCCTGTTGACCCCTAAGCCCCAAAGCCTCACTCTTAGGTTCCCAGCTAATGCCATAGTCAGTAAGTTCTCAAGGCTCCAGCTTGCAATCAGGCCTCATAACTGTGGCCTGAATCTTAGATCCCAGAGGCTCCTGCTTACCCGTAGCTCCAAAAGGTTTATGCTCATACTGCTTAACCTCAAGTTCTGTAACATCCCTCACTCTACGTTTTCTGAATCTTGTCTTCACCTTCAGCCCCTGAGACTACTGCTCAAGTGTAGGTCACTAAAGCTCCTCCTCTTTTTTCTGTCCCTAACGTTTCTAGTCACACTGCAGCTCACTGAACTTACAGGTCACTTACATGTCCACAAACTCCATGCTGACACTGTTTACTCAAGGCCTCTACACAGTCTCAAGGTTTACCTCTACTCACTTCCTAGGTATTAACTGAAATGTCACTTCACTGCATGAAAATGCCTTCTACACATCATCAAGTACAGTGATGCTACAGGACCTTAGGCTGTTTGTCCTCTCTGACCAGGCTGTGAGGTCTGCTATGTTCTTTGATAAGCCCCTTATAGTTGGCTGTCTGTAGTTGGAAGCTTCCCAAGACTCCTTTTCAAGTCAATGAAGTCACTGAGAGTGACAAAGAGCGAGACTAGCCATCTTCCTATTTGAAGGTCTGTAACACACCACACAAAAACATACTAATTACAATCAAATATACTAGAAAGTGATAAATATTACAGATTACCCAGGACAGAGAATTACATTATTGAGCAAACATGCAAAAACCCTGAATGAGTTAAGTGTCTCTTGCAGACGTTTCTGTGCAAATATTAGGTCAAAGCATGAACTCTGGCAAGCCCAACTCATCTTTTCAAGACTTAAAATTGTTACCACTGAAGACAGGACTGAAAATTATTTTTGAAGGAATTAATGATTGTCATTGCTAAGCAGCTGCATGTCCTGTATGACACTTCTAGTTATGCCCAAAAGTGAAACTACATTAAACTGTATATCAGAATGCAATGCTCCAATGGTGTATCACAAAATAACACGGCAATCCCACCACAGAATGTGATGAGGGACCCTAAGCCTCCCATATCTCAGATATTTATAGACCTTGGGCTAAATAGGGGCCATCTGAAGGGAGGTGCCCACCACGGCACATAGGAGCCTTGCAGGGGTGTAGTGACCTTGGATTAAACTCCTGCAATGCTCTGTTAGTTGAAAAAAAGATTGAAAGAATGTGATCAGCATGCCATGGAGACACCGAGAAGCTATGAAAGAGAGTGAAACCTGCTGTGCCCTCTTGCTATACCTCCATCATCCTCACCAATCAGTGTCTCTTGGCAGCACTCCATGGTAAGATTGTTTTCAGTTATCAAGATGAGTTGTGTCATGAATTAGGCAGATAAGCCTGGTCTTGCTATCTTAAAGGAGCTCATCTAGCACACATTGGTCCCAATCCTGATTGGAGTGGCTTTGTAAAAAAAATAAAAAAAAAATAACACAATACAGTGCATAGCACTATATTGCATTACCTTCTGTCAGGTAAGTGTTACATGGGTGTTCCTGTGCATCCCCCCCATGTATTTTGATGTAAACCCATATTTACAAAGACTTGTGCAGATGGGTTTACCCCAAAATTGTGTGCCTATCTGAAGCTGGTGTAATGAGAATTATCTTAATATTTCCTTATTACTTCCTCTCTGCATGTGTGCTGTATTTTGCAGCACATGTGCAAAGAGGAAATGTCCTCAAAGGATAGTTTTCTCTTCCTGCTTAAAATCCTTACCTGGCCTCAATGTTTTAGCACTAGGCCGCCACAAGTGCTCCAGTGCTAGGAGAGAGCAAAACTGGGCCATAGCTTTAGAAAATATGGAGCTGTTTGTCTCTTTCTGTTTCACACAAAGCAGCAACTTCACTTGTTCCACCGTGATGCATGAAATGTTAGTAAATAATATGCCCCTCAATGATTTGGCACAGGCATCCAGACATAAATCGTGGACCTTGTAAAGCATTCTGCTGCCTTTTAACTAGAGTCACGCTACTGCCAGCAAATCACTGTTTGCCAAGAAAATGCTATTTTTCAAATAAAAAGGGAGAACCCCATTCAGGACTACAGCACAAGACACTTGTCTGGCAGGTTACAGAATAGATTTAGAAGATTTTGGAATTAGTGCACACTGGTCATGTTAGGCATTCTTTTTTCCTCTTTGGTCTCCATTAACTAGCAATGCTGTAATAAAAACTGTACAGAAACAGGGATAACAATAAAATGAAATCCCTTCTTGCATAAGCTATGCCTTCCCACCAGTCCGTCACACAATCAGCTTCTGAAGTGATTTTACCTTAATGCCTGGTGCACTGCACAGGCTGCAGGAATGATAGCCACACTCCTAGCAGTGCCGGCTTTAGTGCTGTTTGCACTTGGTGTGACAATCTTTGTTGAAACTGCCCCCCCTGAATAACTCTTTCTCAAAATATTTCCTCAGTACCACCATTTAACAATGCTCCTCATTTCTCTCCATAGACCCTCTCTTGTGGATATTAATTTCTTTTATAGTGCTACTCATTCCAATGTAGGATGTCAAGAGCACTTGACATCACTCACATATTAGTCAGTGAGAATGACTTATATAAGTCGTTAAATTAATGTATAGGAAAGAGCTGCAAAGTGTAGTAGTTACATGTGAGTCATACTGGTAGGAATTATCCAGGGCCATTGGAATTATGTGGCAGGGAAGAACCAACTTAATTAGCAGGGCTGACTAAATTATGCATCAAAAGGTAAAATGTGCGGCATAATGAAGCACTCTTCCTTATATTCATTATGAAGTATTTCTTCATTATATCAAAAAACTAACCCCGTTAGTACTGGTTTAACAACTAAATTCAGAACTAAACAACTGAAAGTTGACCAGGTAAACTTTGTAAAGGGCCTTACACTGCGCATGACCAAAAGTCACCACTTTTTTTTTATCCATTTGAGCTAGTAACTTTTTTTTGCTAAAATCTGCAGATTATGCATCAGTTGATGGATTATGTGGCAAATGTTGCAAATAAATAATTATGGGGAAAAAGCTGCGGGGGCAGAAGTGCATAATTCCAATGGCCCTATTTACATGTTAAAAGTGGTTGGTCTGGAAAAATACAAACTCTGTTAAAACATAACATAGTGGTTGGGGCTGTTCTTACTAATGAACATGTATTATTATCTTAAAAAAACACTCTCTACATAAAACACTTCTTTAATCTGCATGTTACATTTTGTGCTTTGCTAGAGGCACATTATCCATCTGCTTTATTTACTTCATGATGAGTCAAAACTGGGATTAAGTAAAACTAAGATATCTCTCCAAGAGATATATTAATTACCAG
The DNA here is from genome assembly GCF_031143425.1 of Pleurodeles waltl. Classification (NCBI taxonomy): domain Eukaryota; kingdom Metazoa; phylum Chordata; class Amphibia; order Caudata; family Salamandridae; genus Pleurodeles; species Pleurodeles waltl. Next base: position 634,368,013 of record NC_090449.1, read on the forward strand.
AATTAAACTGACTTTTTATGATGGCCTGAAAATTGAAGGCAGGCAAAATCAGAAGTCTTTGCTGTTTCAAAGTGCAGCACTTGGAATCTCCTCCACTCCCCACCCACCCCCATTCCCCTAAGCATGGCTCCTATTTCAGTGGCACCGGTCCTGCCACAAAAGCAGGATGTCCTGCCTCACCCCGTGCAGGAGCAGAAGCATCTCTGGTAACTGCAGCATGACACATTGTCGTTCTGTAGGTGAGAATCAGTGACCCTAGCATGGCTTGAGCTATTTTGTCTGGTTGCATGTTACCACTGCACACCGTACATTGCTCCTTTGATGCTCCTAGTTGAAACCGAAGGTATTCTTCTCGATGCCTGTAAGCAGAGCATTCTGTGTGTTGTTATTCTGTTACTCCAGCAAACTGTATTTTCCATTTATCCTGCTTAACCAGTTGATGCCACCGGTGGACCCTAGCAAGAGAAGCCGAAACTATGCCCCCACTGCCAACTCTTGATGATAAGGTGGGAATGTAACCTACAAACTGCCCATTAAGCTGTAGCCTCAATTCCCCTATTTCCCCTGCTCAGGTCCTTTCATCTCCAGCACCTTTCACTGTCTCAGAACTTAACCCAATACATAGCTCCCACAACCATGCCATTGCAGCCGACTACTGTGCCTACTTAACAATTCTAAATTCATCAGGTTAGCCCACAGATCTTTTACCTTGATGTATCTTCCTCACTAGCTAGATCGCCTGATATCTCTGGGTGTCGTAGCACTTTTCCGGGGGCTAGAATTCTGTTACTCCCCTGTTGACTCCATATTGTACTTCCTTGTGAATTAGTATTATCCCTACGGGATTAAATTCTATCACTTCCGGAAAGACTGCATATCTCATTACATTAGTACCAGTACTGCCAGTTTGTAAGTACCTGCTTCCATTACTGCATGCATGATCATTCACATATTCACTACTAGGCTGCTGCGTTACCTAGATGACTGCTTATGTAACAGAAGCGCATGACTTCTTAAATAAATTAGTAATTACATATTTGGTATATTGCATGACAATTTGTGATAGTTTTACATACACCAGACTGCATGGTAAATTGCTTGGCAAACTACATACAAATTGTGTGAAAACTGTGTGATAAGCAGTGTGACAAATTGTAACTCAATATGCCTGACACATCTCTCCCAAGTATCCGATTGAGTGCTTTGTAAATTAGTTCAATATAGAATACTGTACAAAACTCTCCAACACCTCAGAAGAAATATGAAAAATGTCAAACTTAAAAACCAAAAAACACATTTTGAATTTTAACCAATAATTGCGTTGGCTATGCGGGGCTAATCTACAAAATACATTGGCCCATATTTATACTTTTTTAGCGCCGCATTTGCGTCGTTTTTTCGCAAAAGCGGCGCAAACTTAAAAAGTACAATTGTATTTTGTAAGTTTGCGCCGCTTTTTCGTTAAAAAGCTGTGCAAATGCGGCGCTAAGAAAGTATAAATGTGGGCCATAGAGTCAGAACCAACAAATCATAGGCTATGCACCTGCCTGGATTGGGAGGCATCTGCACCTGCGTACCTATTTTGTGGCCATCTCTTCCCTCAGAAATCTACCAGTCTACCAATTGGTTACCGTTATTTCCCAAACCAGAACCTGACATAAAAGAAATCCCTAATTTGTGAACTAATGAGTGCCAGTGCCTAAAGCCCTGTACAAAGCCTGCAGTTGCGCTATTAAATGTTAGTGCACCAAGGCCCATATTTTTACTTTTTTAGAGCCGCATTTATCATTTTTTGAAACAAAAGCGGGGCAACCTTACAAAATATAATTGTATTTTGCAAGTTTGCCCCACTTTCGGACGCAAATGGGGCACTAAAAAAGTATAAACATGGGCCCAAATGCCAAAGCTCCTTAATCTTGAATTAATCGCATGCGTCTTTAATCCAGTACTAAACACCCCTTTCACCTTTACCTCACTCTCCTTTCTCCCTTTGTGACAGTTTTCCACCTTTCGCTTTCTCCTTTTTTCCCTTTTAAATGTTTTTCAAGCTCTGTCTCTCATGACATGTTTTATCAAGAAAGACCAGTGCAACTCCCCAAAAATAAGCTTAAATTAAGCACTGTTTCCTCTTGAAAACGATTCTAGCATCATGAGCGACAGTTGACCAAAATGCCAGTGGTGGCAAAAGTGACGACATTCATCCATTTTGTCCTTCAATTCCGCTCACAAACCCATGCTTACACATACACACATTCACACTTGCACACACATTCGCTCAACTAAACGCATTTACTCTCAAGCATGCACACAACATACATTTAAGCATTCTTGTTTGCCTACCTCAGCTGTGCGGGAGTGTCTGTAGTGGTAGCGCAGAGGCAAAGATGAAACTGTCCTCCAGGAAAACGATGATGAAGAAATGAAGTTTATTTTTCTTCTTTTAAAGTCAAGGAATGGAAAGAGCCACGGCTATGGTTGACACCTGATGAGAGGTTCAGAACAACTGCCTCCCACCAGGAAAACAAAAGGAAATACTCCATCAGAATTGGAATGTGATCGCATCAGAAAGAGAGAACCTTCTGATGCAATCACATTCCATACAACATTAAAGACACACACTACAGTGTCCAATCCAGCTAATAGTACTTCATTTTTTCAATTACAGTAATAGTGAATAATTAAACTTTTTTAGCAGTGTAATGAAAAAATGAGAACAGCTAGAGAGGAAAGAGCCCCAACTAACGTCCATAACGACTTGCTGCCACTGTGTTTCTGGCACTGCTTTTGCCACCTGTGAAGCCAGGGGTCGCAAAGAGAGTGCCAGAGTTTGCAAAGGCCAAGCCAGGGGTTGCAGATGCGACCCCTCGCCACCCGTAAATGACATGCATGCTTAGCATTGTAGAAATGGACAGGGCATTGATTTAATGGCAATGTTAGACCGTGTGTTGTGAACTATGCATTTGGTCACAGCCTAATATAATTCCACCATGTTTGGCGCAAAAAATGCTATCGTAAGCAGTAAGTAACTTCAAGGTTGCTTACCGTGTAATCATATTTACCAGCATCATGGGCATCTCCTCCCAGTGCCTTGAATCAGGCCTCTGGCTTTCACCTTATAACAAACTGAACCCAAACGTGTGTCTCACATTAAATGGCAAAAATGTTCTCTAACATAAATTCTCACACCAAATTAGAATTCCTATCGCAACATGAAAACCCTACTTTAAATTAGAGCTGTAATCATAATTTAGCACTCCTAACCCATATCACTTGGCCATCACACGTCACCATAGCATAGTGACACTGACTTATGGCAGTCACCACCACTGACAGCGGTTCTCCTGCACCAGTCTCATATGCAGCATTTATTTCCCCTAATGTTTCTGCAATATCTGTTAATGATGCATGGGAGATCAAGCCACCGGCTTGTGCTCATTTAGCAATTTATGCGCACGTATTCCACGTGGAGAAATTAGACACGCCATATTATTAGAGATACTTTGACTTCGAAAGTACTCTAAAGGCCTTCAAAATGTTTCTTTCCCTCCAAAAACGGCTTCCAACAGGGAGACATATGTAATTCTGTACCTGACCTTCTCCCTCCCATCACATCAACAAATTAATTCCAGGACTTTCGAGTCATACTTTGCTAGGAATGTGTGGCTTGTGCAAATCTTTGTTTTTCTTTGGATTTTGGTACTTCTAATTCTCTATGCAAAGTAGAAACTCAATTTCAATGACGTGTTCGTGCCTCGCAAGGGCCACTTAAGAGGACCGAGTTTAGACCATGGGGTCTGTTTGCCCCTTACCGTCTCTGGCATTGTAGCACTGGTTAAAAATTATCGCAACTCAAAAAATCTTCGAAACTTAGGTTATGCTAATAGTCGTCTACTTGAGAAACGTACTGGTTATGCTTGAGACAACTAGACACCACGGCCCATATTTATACTTTTTGACGCTAAACTGCGCTAACGCAGTTTAGCGTAAAAAAATTTAGCGCCGTCTAACGCCATTCTGAAGCGCCATGCGGGCGCCGTATTTATGGAATGGCATTAGCCGGCGCAAGCAGACCGGCGCTGCCTGGTGTGCGTGGAAAAAAAACACGTAGACCAGGCAGCGCCGGCGTTGGGAAAAAATGACGTTAGGGCGTCTTAAAATGGGGCAAGTCAGGTTGAGGCAAAAAAATCGCCTCAACCCGATTTGCGCCATTTTTTTACGACGCCCAGACGCCATTTCATGACTCCTGTCTTAGTAAAGACAGGAGTCATGCCCCCTTGCCCAATGGCCATGCCCAGGGGACTTGTGTCCCCTGGGCATGGTCATTGGGCATAGTGGCATGTAGGGGGGCACAAATAAGGCCCCCCTATGCCACCCAAAAAAAAATAAAAAATATAAAAAATTATACTTACCTGAACTTACCTGAATGTCCCTGGGGTGGGTCCCTCCATCCTTGGGTGTCCTCCTGGGGTGGGCAGGGGTGGCAGGGGGGGTCCCTGGGGCAGGGGAGGGCACCTGTGGGCTCATTTTGAGCCCACAGGCCCCTTAACGCCTACCCTGACCCAGGCGTTAAATAGTGGCGCAAATGCGGGGTTTTTTGACCCGCCAACTCCCGGGCGTGATTTTTGCCCGGGAGTATAAATAC